>NC_071107.1:8605000-10013750 GCF_024256425.1 Clarias gariepinus
GGTTATAAGATTGAGTATCTTGCGCCTTGTTTACGACAAGTTGTACTTCTTTCATCGTCTGCCAAATACACTCCCTGTTCGTTAATTGGAGAGTGAATCACGGGTAAGAAATCGAAAAAGTCTTAAAGATTAAGTTTTGTCTTAACACAACTCTAGACTGTTTGTATACTGTCAAAATTTCCAATTTATAATCTGACACAAAATCTTAACTTCCCTTTCACTCCACATTTTGAATTAATTTATTGCTCATGGTTTAGTTTTTATAGTGTATGTACCTTTTATTTATATAACATATATAGAGAGAGTAAAAAAAAGATGGTGAAAAAGCGAGTTCTGACCAACGTAAAAACAAAACCTTTTCTTTCTTTTTTTATTTATTTATTTGGTCTTATGTATACAAGTAACATTTTTAAGACATGCTTTTATTAAGTATTTTCTTTTTAATGAATCACTCTTAGACAGGAAAAATATTTTATGATTAATATACTAGTTTTTTTATTTGTTTTTCTTCGTTCGTTCTTAGGAGTTACACTAAGGATTTCTTTGTGAATGTTGCCTTTGTTCTTACTAATATTAAATATTGACTCAGACTGACCATTCTTCTCCAGCCATTTCAATTGGATACCATTATACGTTTTATTATTTAAAAGACAGGCACATGTGTGGGAAGTTGAGGGTTTTTTTTTGTTGTTGTTTTTTAGAAACCGTCTAGTCAGATATCATCGTTGGGTCAAAACATTCTTTCATTAAAATTCACAGTTTGCTGATGTGTACTTTTTTCCTGCTTCAAAGTGGTGGAAAAGCTGAATGAGTATGTGAAACAGTGCTAAGTTACTATAAACATTATCGGCCAGAATTAATAGCCACATATCGTATGGTTTTGGTAGCTTTGATAAATCTTTTAAACTATTCTTAACCTAATTTCTAACTGCGGTATCATTTTATTTCATTATTCCTATATTTTATAGTTCCATATGTAAACGCTAATATAATTTACTCCATATATTTTTCACAAAACAGTTGTTTTTATAGGTCATTGTGCTCGTGCATTTTTCTTTTTTTGTGAACATTGATGCCTATGGCCCCAAAACCCACACAAACATGTTTCTCCAGAGATTATGTGTTGACTGACGTGGTTTATGCTTTGTGTTTTAGGATTAAAAAAGGGGAAGGCTGGACTCTGGCTGGATTCAGGACCCTGTGCTCCCCTTATGTCATTCCCAACTTGGACGGAGTGCATTTGCTACAGATCTCGTGAGTGAAGGTGCTTTTATTTTTTCACCTGCCTGGAAGGAGAAATCAGCAAACACGCAATGCAGTTGTTGAGGGCTTGAGGGTGCAAGCAGGCAGGAACATCTGGTAAACACAAGAGAAGAACTCTTCCTCTCCACCTGTTTTTCTACCCTATTGATTTCTTCAGGACTTCTGTTTTAGTCTAATAAGTAGCTCAACACTAAATCTGAATGTATTTATTGCCAGTGACGCACAGGCAACCTGGCTCATACGATCAATCCCACCACTGCTGTTTTCTGTCGGTGAAGAGCTCCTGTCTGTCAACTGAGCTACAATAACTAATGAATCCATCATGGAGACCGTCAGCCAGCCTGCTCTAGTGACGTTCACCAAGTCCACTTTAGCAGGAAAATTCGGACCTCCACACGACGCTAAATAACCTGGCTTTCTTTGAGGTCTCTTTCCTTTTATTTTCAAAACTGAAAATGTGAAACACTTTTTTTGTTCTTTTTTTTTTTTTGTATCCTCTGCATCTAGAGATCATTGTGTAGGTCTTAAAACATGCAGTATGTCGTCATTGATGATGGGTATATTTTCCCCAGAGGGCCGAATTTCTTCAACCGGCTTGTTCTTTTTTTTCTCATTTATTTTTCATTTTTATTATGATGTTATGTTGCTCTTGGTCTGAAGGCCTTGAGAACTGTGTCATGGCTTGTTTGAGAATCACAGAGTTTCATATGTACTTGCTTTAATTATTTAATGTGTCATGTAAAGAAAAGCACTTTATCTGTACCTTCAGTGGCCTGCTGGACACTCGTACAATGAACACTAAAGTAGAGTTTTACGGCTGTGAACGGCAGACAAGCTCTGATCAGCCCTCTGGTTCAAACAATCACACCTGGCGCCTGGAAAGTGACTTCTTTTCTATCAGGTTTGGACATGGATGGGAAAACAAGACGCTTTCAGGAACTAGTTGTGTACACTGTATTATTGCGGTTAGTCTGTTTTGTCAACCTGCATTTGTTTTCCTTCGCACCACCGTCTCCCTACAAATGAAATTTTCCACTGGAGAAATGGACAGAAGTGTATACTCCTATGCATCACATCTTTATTAAAGCTTTAAAAAAGAAAAAAAAACGTAAACCTGCTGTTATGGTACTATGAATTCCATACCCACGTCCTCTGAGCACCAGGCAGAATTGAATTGCATTCATGCTGCAGGATTGTTGACTTGTTTTTTCTTCAGGTGGAAAAGTGAGTCTTTCTAGTCAGCAGCTGACCTTTTAGGGCCTTGAGAATTTAAAGAGCCACTTCAGTGAGGGATCAAGCATGGAAACCAGGGAGGAAAAGAGGTGGGGGAAGGGAGCCAAACCCGAGCGGAGGTATATTTTAAGCTCACTGCTAAGCGCAAAGCGTCTCACCACTGCATTTCAATGGTAGGTTCTTGTACTTTTTACAGAGCTCCTTTTTTTTCCCTTCTTTCCGAAACGGTTTTTGAAGGATGACAAAATCACGAGTGCCCGTGCAAATGACACTCAACCGTTGTCCTCAGATCAGTGGAATTTTTTTTACATGGTGTACATAAAATAAAATATACAAACAATCATCGTGTTTGCTGGCTTGTTCTTTTTCAGACTGAAAATTTTCTGAGTTTTTTTTTTTTTTTATCTTAACTGGCAGCCTGCCTGATGTATGGGTTTTGGGATTACACTCTATGATAAAAGCCCCTGGGAGAATATTTCATAATGTGGGTTGTTGCGTGGTGCTTCTCCACTACATAGATTAATCAAACGGCTAAGAATGCAAAGTCCCAGCAATGCATTGTGCATATCACACGACTGTCACAGTAACTCAGTATTAAGTGGAGGTGCAAAATCTTTCAGCAGGCTATTATTTAGGCTTTTATCTCTTTAATAACCGGGTGGTTAGGTGCAACTCTGAGGTCAATAGAACTACTCTACTGGCGCTAACTGGCTGGCTAAATACACACATATAAACAAACAAGGCCATTACCTAGGATCGGTCATTTGTGTGTTCAATTTGTCCATCATTCTCTATCTTGTCCAAAAGAAAAATGGTTAAGGCATGGGCTGGGATATCGGGTTGAATTAGCATACTAGCTAAAACAGAACAAAATCTAGTACACACTAGCATAAGCAAACACATCAGAGGCTTACATTTAAACACAACATAACCCATTGGGGAATATCCACTATGATGAATACTCTTAACTACTAATATGAAGTTAACACTAAGGACAAATTATCGATCAATTACTAGCTTCTAGCCCAATCGGAGAACAAATGAATGACTTGCCTGTTTAGAGAAAGCCAAAATGAATCATAAATTAATCAATTTCAGATATCTACTGTTTGTTACTCTTGCACGCTTTTAATGTTTTCTCCTGCCTGTCACTATGACAACAGACTTTGCCCTTTGCCTGAAATTATGTGCTTTCTTTTATTTAAACAAATGAGTCTTAAACTAATAAACTGTCTGTAAATATATTGATTAGACATTTATTATTTTGGCGCCTCTTTGTTTGGATCGATACTGGGGATGCGTATCTTTCCCAAATCGTAGTACTACTTGTACATCTGGAGTATCGCTATAGCAGGATCCATAGTTTTCCCCTAAACTGGGCCTTTTTCTTTTGCTAGTGTAGCATGTGACTGTAGGGTTGTTCATTTATCCAGTTTCTCCTAAAGAGGGATTAAAAACTGACCGGTCTTAAAATAGTGTTTGCCTTGCTCCTTCGAGGGATTTTAAACATTACTTTGCATGGCTTTCTTTGGTCAAATTTGGCCATAATATATTTTGGTACATGAGACTTAAATACATTAGTCTCGTACTGAAGAGAAGAGGGAATGCAAATGTGTTGAAACCCAAGGATGGCTTTAACTTGCTTCTTTTTGCATAAGATGTACTGTAAGAAAACATCCAGTAATCTAACTAAATGTTAGTGTAACTAAACTAGTGTAACCTCGCAATTGATAAGACAAACTCAAACTGTAGCACATTGTGAACCTTACGTCTTTGCTTGGTTTCATAAAGTTCTATAAGCAACTTTTGTTCCATGAACTCGTGAGTTTTGTCATTTGCGCTGAACCTGATGAACCGGTTTACTGACGAAAGATTTGTTTTGGCTTATTTGATAACATTTTCCATGAGTGGTTAGTACAAGTGGTGGCAAGTATTTGAGTTATATATGCTCTTTTCTCCCAAGTCTTTGAGTGCATTGCCAGTAACTCTTTATAGTAATACTTGGAATTTGCAGAGCCTCCAGGATTGGCAACCGTCAGCACAGTGCGGTATTATAAGCATCAGCATCGAGATTCCCTTTCCTCCCCGGAGTGAGGATGAGTGAAACTTGACTCCATGAGCTTTGGGACGGCTATGATCCCCATCTCGCTGTCACGGCCCTGGGCCATCTGTCATGATCAGCAAGGGAGGAAGCACTGATTAAATCAAGCTTAATATTTCTCTCCCAAGCCTGTCCTATTTCTCCCACAGGTGCTGGTCTGCTTCCTGCGAGCACACCTTCCTTTAGCTGATGCGTAAACACACTGCTAGACACACAGCCGCTCAGACCCCTTGGCTCCAAGTATACTTCCTGCCACGGGAGCTGGCACAAAGCCGTGTGTGTGCACGTGTGGATACCACAAGTTAAGCCTAAGAATTTAGGCCACATGCTCATGGAGACAACCATAAGAGGTACTGTCTGCACAATCCTTTCCTGCTTTGTGCAGGTTTCCGGCGAGTTATTTTTTTTTCACCATGACTTATTTCCACCACATTGATTTTAAAAGGCTGACTTCATGCCAGGTGTTTTTCCGCTCAGTCTTAGTGCAACCAGGTGGTTTTTCTCTGTTTGTTCGGACAGCCAGAGATGCACTAAGGTATTAGCTTTTGGAAAGTCGACTCATTATCAGCTGGTTATGCTCATCACCTGTGCTGATTTCAACCAGGCTTTAGGTTGGTATTTAATTATGAAATTTAACACTTGTTAGTGAGAAGTCAGAAAAAATCTTCAGGGTAAGCAGGGAAGCGCATGAAGCGATGCGCCCATCATGCATAGTACTCACTGTACACACCTCTGGAGGAGGTGTTATGATCTGGGGTTGCTTCAGTTGGTCAGGTCTAGACTCGGCAACGTTATGCGGCAATAAAATAAAGTCTGCTGATGACCTGATGTTACTGAATGACCATATTATCACATATTCCAGGACTCAAATTGGGAAAGAGTTCTGGTTCTGGGAGCATGAGGAATCAATTGTGCACCTCATGGCACACTGTAATCAAAGCAAAAGGCAGTGAAATTAAATCACAGTGTAATTGTCTTTATTGTCCAGCAAGAAAATAAAAAAGCTGTTGGCAGAGTTGACACCATTTTTTAATACCCTGAAAATGATGGCCTTCCCGTGTCCAGCAACATGCATCTGTCCATTATCCCTACACGTGTGTCTGGAGCAAGCCAATTAATGGCTGAATACATGCAGCAGACCTAATTTATGAAGAATCAGCTGTTTAAGCAAACATCGCATTTTATAATGAAATGCATAGTTTACCAGGATAAGCTTGGTTGTTTGGGTTTTTTTTCCCCCGACCTTAAAAATCACATCAAATGCTCTCACTCCATGTCAAGTGCTTAGTAAGAGGCCTGCTTGCTTAATGAAATAATTCTAGAGCCTGGAATCAGATCCACTTAGACATGAAGCGTCGAACTAATGAGGCGTCTTCAAGCTTATTTCGGAGAGTCTTCTCCTGGTACGTACATCAGATTTCCTGTGATCGCCAGTGAGGATTTTACATTTTTACAAATCCAATGTTGCCGATGTCAGCGAAGTGCAACACTTTAAACATGAAAGACTAAGCGTGGGGAGGTTTTTGGCTTTGTATGTGCTGTTGTACAGTTTACAGGAAAAAGTTGCCCTTCATGTTTTGCAAGTAAATTAGTAAAGCAGCCTGTGGCCTTGGCAGAGCAGGAGCAGAGCTTTGGCAGAGTGCCACGTCTGTCTTTTTCTTGCTCCTCACTTTTCTTCTTTGTGTGTCCTTAAAATGGCTGCCAAGCATGCTTTGCTGATCTGGCTGATCAGTGGGGACCTTATTGAACCCGCTTTCAGTAGAGCGACAAGTCTTGTCTTGAGCTTAATGCACTATTGATCACTTTTGTCTCAGTGTAGATAGAGTTTAAAAGAATGCTCCATACGTGAATATATTGCCACAAGTCACTCTTTATTACTTTACACGCCAAAGTACCACAATGTTATCGTGTCTCATGGTAGGTGAGATTCAGTCAACCATGGAAAGAAAGGTTTTAGTATCATTTCAGAGTAAAGTAAAAAAGAAAGTCATTTACGTCTAGGAAAAACCACAGGAAAGGGTTCATGATGGGAAAGTACTGATGAGAAATATCTTGTCTCCGGTGACAGAACTTAAGAATGATGGCTCTGTGACAGCTGCAGGAACAATGACAGTTATCCAACTGTGTCTTATGAGGGTGCATGGGTCCCTGCAGCCATTCCTGATTTTTAAGTTGCACTGAAGACATACACACCCATCCCCCTGTGCCATAAACTCAGACGTTCACATGTGCATGATGACAAAAGTGGTTCAAATATTAACATGAACTGGAAGATTAAGTAAACAGAACAGACCACGCCTAAGCGGATCGCTCAAGGTCATATGGGTTTACTTGAAGCCCAGGAAATGGCAAGGCTTCTCGTTTCTTATTAATACATTGTCCTGTGGTTAAGATGACTCTGTGTGTTTTAGTGCAACGGAGAAAGAGATGAACTTAAGTGATTCGTCCTCTTCAGCATAGCCTGCTGCCTTAGGCCACACACAACATCTGTCAGTATGTTAAAAGAGAGCCAGAGAGAGAGAGAGAGAGCGAGCGCTTCCCAGCCCCCTTCATCCCCAGGGTATTGCTCCAGCTTCTTTGGGGGATGGGAGCCCCTCTGGGATGTCATTCTGAACTGCATGTTTTGAAACCTTTTTTTTTTTTTGCCAGCTAGCACACACACAGACCAACCCATAATATTTAACCTCAACTCATTATAACTGTGCCTTTTTTTGTGCTGACATTTTCTTGCATCTCTTACAAAGGTCAGTCTAAAATCACTACCAGGCCATTCTTTAGTAGAGAAACATGACCTTTATTTAAAGATGTTTCCTCATCCTGGTCTTGGCTTTTTTTTTTCTTTTTTTGGCTCATGGTGTTGGCAGGGTTCCCATGCTTAACGTCGAAATTTCAAAATGCAGTTTACTTCATCCAAAAGAGAAATGCACAAAGCAGTCGATGGTTATTCCATGGTCTTTTTCATCTACATGAGCTTAGACGCCTTACATTAAAAGGAAGCATATGTAGATCGCAATAGCACCACTACTTTTATACGAGACAGCTGCGTCCTGCAGTTACACTAATGAATCACGCTCCATTTTTTCCAATGGTTAAAAATCGCTGTGTTTGATGGTTATAACACAGTCAGTCATAGTGTGTTGTCATTATGTGGTTGATGAAGAAGGCCTGTGAGACCTCCACAGATGTAAGCTCAGCACTTCCGTGGCTATGAAAACTGATGATCTTTTCACTAGCAATGCAGAGATCTCAGCAAAGTATGTATCTACGTGGGCTGGGTGTTGAGGTGCTGCTGGATCTGCTTTGCATAGACTGCCTAGCCAAAGTAACCAGCTCTTATATTTCATTGGACTGCCTTTTGCCATTAATTATAGCTGCAGCACACTTTTGATAAGCTTATGGCATGTCACAATATTTATTTATATCCAGAGTCACATTCAATTCTCTCCGAAATTGTGTATTGATGATGGGAGAGTAGGACCACCGTGTCTTCTTTAGCACATCCCAAAGATTCTCAGTGGGGTTGAGGTCTGGACTCTGTGGTGGCCAATCCATGTGTGAAAATGATGCCTTATGCTCCTGAACCTTTTTTTTTTTTATTTTTTTTTTTACAGTTTTGAACCTAATGAATCCTGGCGTTGTGATCTTGTAATATGCCATCAGGGGGAAAAAAAAAAAATCAACATCTATATTAACCACAGGATATGTCTTCTGACATGGTTGTTTAAGATCGGTTAAGGATTTACTAACTTTTTACCATCTGAACCATATTAATCACTGCAGAAATTATCCAATAGAAGGCTCTTAACTATTTGCTTAGTTTAATATGTTTAACTTTTTTTGTCCAGGTAGTGTATATACGGTATTACAGCTCATTAAAAAAAATCCAGTATCTTAAAATATTCAAATACTTCATTTTGAGTTTTAGTGCTGTAAATATCTTTTTATAGAGTATAAATACAGCGGAACCTAGGATAGCGAGTAACTTTGTCTGAGAGCATTTTGCAAGATGAGCAAAATTTTTAAATTAATTTTAACTTGATAAACAAGCGAGGTCTTCAAATACAAGTAGTACACATGCACTTTGTCTGCCAAGCGTCAAGTGATCACAACTGAACTGTTTACTTTAACATTGTGACCATACGTGGGGGTGTGCGCGCATGAAAAACCTTTTTTTTTTTTTTTTTTTTGTCCAACTGTAGTGACTGTTCTTTAGTAACTGTACTGCATCAAAGGCCCTCATAAAGAAAAAGATTAAAAACTCTAGAAGTGAGTGAGATCAATCTGTTAAACAGCAATGCAACGTCACATTCCCGGCCAAATCCTCAAAAGTAGGCAAAAGGAATTGTCTTAAGAGGGGTTCCTTGTTAAAGAGGTTTTACCGATAGAGCAGTGATTCTGTGTGTGAATGTGAAAGTCGTTCTACACAGTAGCCCGTCTCCTCTCCTCTCTCGTCTTACTTGAGCCAAGATTCTTTTCAAAGGCAAAAATTCGATTTATTATTAATTTATATTTTGTATTAATTAATTTTATATGAATATTTTTGAGTTGTGGAACAAATCATCTGAATTTCATCTGAATTGGGAAATATATATTATATTTCTCCTTGATATATGGGTGCTTTGATATACAAGCATGCTTCCGGAATGAATTATGCTCTCAATCTAAGGTTTATCTATACTATGAATCCCTCTGTCTAGTTCAGTACAAGCATGGGGAAGACTTAATTTGCTTCTGTCTGGAAGAAAATCAGACATCCTCCACAAGAAGAGTAAGCCACTAAAGTCATTTCTGAAGGGGCTGGCTGTTTGCAGAGTGCTATATTAATGGAAATTCATGTAAAGTTGTGTAGAAGGGAAATTTTGGTAGGAAAAGGTGCAAAGGCAACAGGATGACCCCACCCTTAAAAAGCAATGCTGATTCAAGAACTTGGGAGAGCTTTACAAGGTACAAGTGGGGTGAGACTGAAGTCACCATACATACAGTATATAGTGTATCAAGAGCCACCACACAATGTCTTCAGCAAATGGCAAACAATTGTTGCATTCCTAGTATCAAGAAACTCCTGACGCATCTAACCTGGGCTAAGGAGAAAAAGAACTGGACCGCTGCTCAATCATCTAAAGTCCTTTTTTCCAGATAAAAGTCTTTTATTCTATTTCATTTGGAAATCAAGTCCACAGAATCTGGAGGAAGAGAGGAGAGGTACAGAATCCAATTCTGTTTAAGTCCAGCGTGAGGTTTCCTCAGCCTTTGTTAAATTTAGGTGTCATACAATCTGTCTTCCTGCTTCCATTTCCTGACAACCTTCATGGAGATGCTCATTTCCTTTTTAAAGCAGGAATTATCTCCTGACAGTGACAAAACTACCACTAACCATGAGCTGGTTTGATAACCATGACATTACTGTGCTTGATTGGCTGGCCAGTTCGCCTGACCTAAACCCTGTAAAGAATCGATAGGCACTCAAAGGGTAAACCTGTTGAACCTCAAGTACAGATAGAAGATTTAGACACTATGCTAGTATTAGGGGTAAAAATATTATATAGGATAATACATGCTATATAGAGGTTGTTCAAATTTAGTAGTAATTCGTAGTGGTTTTAAATGGACTAAAATTCAATAATAACAAGTTTACATTTAGTCATTTGGCAGACGCTCTTATCCAGAGCGACTTACATTTTTATCCCATTACACATCTGAGCAGTTGAGGGTTAAGGGCCTTGCTCAAGGGCCAACAGGGGCAACTTGGTGGTTGTGGGGTTTGAACCTGGGATTTTCCGAACTGTAGTCCAATGCCTTAACCACTGAGCTACCCCTGACCCCAAGTTCTACCTGATACCTATCCATTGGTTAGATTATTAATTGTTTTTAGCTTGTGTGGGTTTGTAGCAATCAGGGAACTTAATGCTTAGCATGGGTCTGGACAGGGAGGTGTTTGAGGATGAACTAGAGGAGTAACAAGTAACATAATGCACCCGAGGTCAATTGTGTGTGTGTTTCTTTGAGCAACGAATTAAGTGAATTTGGTTGTAGGCAGAGAAAGATTAAAGCTCGGTAAAAAGCAGCAAGTATGTGTGTGTGGTGAGAGTATTTCATTAATAATGGGTGGAGCCTTTCTCTGCTATCAAAACAGCCTCAGTTCATTGTGGTATGGTTTCTGCAAGATGTTGGAAACAATGCTTTTGAAAGCCCATGACTGGCTAATGTACTTCCTGCAGATCTTTTAAGGTGCACTTTCATGCATTCTACCCAATGAACCAATGAATAATCCAATGAACATGAAGATGTAGGGAAAAACTGAAGAAAATTGAACTCATTGTTAGGTGTATTAAACCAGTTTGACACAACTTTTTTTACTTTGTAACATGGTGCACCATCATGCTGGGACTAACCATTAGAAATTAAAGTCATTAAAATTGATTGGTAATAACAAGCCCAAGGCGGTATGGTGGCTTGGTGGTTAGCGGTGTCGCCTTGCACCGCCAGGGTCCAGGTTCTCTTCCCAATCTTGGGTCTGTGTGCATTGTCCATTGACAGGCAGAATAGGCTACTTGGCATTCCCAAATTGCCCGTAGTAAGTGAATAAGCATATATATGTGTGTGTGTGTGTGACCTGTGATGGATTGGCACCCTGTCCAGGATGTACAGTACTCTGCCTTGTGCCCTAAGTCTCCTGGGATAGGCTCTAGGCCCCCTGCGACCCTGTATACAGTATAAAGCGGTACAGGCGATAAGTGACTGAGTGAGAGTAAGTGAAATTAATGGGCCCAGAGTTTGGCAAGAAAGCATTCCTCACACCATTAAATCAGCTCCACCAGCCTGGACTGCTGAGACAGGCCAAGATGGTTCCATGAATCCATGCTGTTGGTGTCAAATTCTGACCCTACCATCTGTGCTTCTCAGCAAAAATCACGATTCATCAGACAAGCTTTTCCAGTCTTCGACAGTTTTGGTGAGTCTGTACCCACTGCAGCCTCGGCTTTCCCTTCTTTACTGATGGATGTTGAATCTGACATGGTCTTCTGATGTTGTGGCCTAGTCACCTCAAGTGTTTATGCATCCTAAGACCCATTTTTGCTCATCACAATAGTACAGACTGGTAATCTTAGTACTGTGACCATTCAGTTTACACCAGTTTACACTGTGACCATCAGTTTACACCAGTCCGGCCATTCTGTTTTTTCTCTCTCACCAACAAGGCATTTTCCTCTGTAGCACTGCTGCTCACTTTATTGCACCATACTCAGTAAACTCTAGAGACTGTTGTGCATGAAAATCCCAGGAAATCAGCAATTATAAAAATAGTCACACCAGCCTGTCTGGCACCAACAAACATGCCACAGTTGCAATCACAGAGATATCATTTTTTCCATTTTGATGGTTGATGTGAACATTGCTTCTGCATGATTTTATGCATTGCTTTGCTGATTAGATACTTGCTCAAACTGTATGCTGTTTTTATTTGTAGAATTGTACTGTAACACATTACACTCTTGATGCCTTTTTAAAGATTTAAAAATGCCCAAAAAGTAAAACTATTCAACTTTCATGCAGTTCTTTTGAAAAACATACCTTGATTTTACACCAAAACATGGTCAGATTACATTTGATTCCAGGAAGAAAACTGTTCTTATTTCTTTTTGTATTAGAAAATGATGTAATCTATATACTCAGATACCTTATTTAGAAAAATATGCCGTTATTTAACAAAAAAAAATTACGTAACTCTTGTAAAACCGCATAAGTTTAACCCCAACATTCCTGACAACTGTGTTACTTATAATAGTGAAGTAGGCACACTGTTTCATTATATGTGGGAGTGTGAGAAAATTCTGATTTTTTTTTTTTTTTTCAGTTAATTTCAAGTCTCATAGAAAGTGATGTTCCTGTAGATGCCAATGTGTATTCTGCAGATCTTTGCTGCAAATGTTTTGGTAAATGAAGAGAAGAAAAGGCTCGTTAATTTCTGTTTGTTGCAAGCCAAGCATGTTGTTTCCTCTAAATGGAAGGAGATTCAAGGACCTACTCCAGGTCAATGGGTCAGGGAAATGTCTAGCAAGCTTCGGAAAGACTAGGGAAAATTAAGGCCTTTTACGGGATCTGGGCATCCTTTTTGCAATTCATGATGCCTGTATAAACAACTGGATTATCTCTGTCAAGGGTTCTTTGTGTTGGCAAGAGTAGGATGTTGTGTGGGGGTTTTATTGTGTTTTCTAAAATAAAAATCATGTAAAATGTAAAATCTAATTGTTAAAAAAAGGATTCTGAAACCATACTCCATTGCTCTTTTTAACAAATGCAGGCTCTCACTAGTGTATTTTACATCGGTCTTTCGATGGCCTTCTCTTTATCACAGAAGAAAAATGAGACATTGCTAAGACATTGATACATCGCCTATTTACATCTCCATACTTTTATCCAATCAAACTAGCAATTATGGCACTAGATCCATCGTGTGATATCCTTTAAATGCTCCCAAAGTCAATTCAGAGCTTGGTAAATCTGCTTTCTCTTATTATGCAATTCCCTGGCCATGGAATGAGTTGGAATAATATTATTATATTAAAAACACTCTCTAAAGGTACCTTTAAAAGTCTTTTACAAATTAGCATTAAGGAAACATTGTCCCTTTACAAGCTCTGCCTTGAAGTAAAACTCATTATGGATATTGCTATCATTGGTCTGTGTAACCTTCCTGTATTTATATTTATTTATATTTTGTTATGCTGTTTTTTCTATATAAAAATATAATGTTATATATTTTATAATAAAAAATATATATTGTTTTTATTATATATTGTTTTTGCATTTTGCCATCCTAACCAGACCTAACCTCAGTCTCATGTTCTTTCCTTAACAGTGGAGTCATGTAAGTAGTGATGATTTTATGAGACGTGTAAAATACTGTTGGATACATTTATGTGAAAATATGTTAAATCAATATTGAGTGGCCAGTCCTTGCCTAATGGGTAGTCATAAAAACACTTTGATATTTATGCTTATGATAAAGCATTGAAGGAGCAGAAAACATAGTGGAAAATCAGATACGTTTAACGGCATCAGTATCAGTTACAAGCATAATCTATCAAATTCAAAATTGATTGATTGATGATAATTAAAGAGTAATTATGAGCTCATTGTATGAAATAAATGTTTAAGTATTAATACTGATTTGCTTCCTTTAATGTAGTTTGGGTTACATTGATTTATTTCCAAAGCAGTCATTGTTAATGTCTAATGTGTATCGTATCATTTGTCAGTGTAGAATGAGAGAATGTATAGAGCTTAAGTTGCCTTTTGGCTCCTATGAATGCACTTATACTCGCGTCCACACACACACACACACACATCTGCTCCAGCTGGTGAGTTGCTCTTTATCCAACAGAGCAGAACAAAGCTGTGCATGCAAAACCTTCCAGGCTGCCACACAATAGCAGGAGTTCACAACTCAGCAGGCTTTACATTTTGACCAAATACAGCACATTCACCAGGTAGCCAAATCAATCAAAATGATCAAACCATGAAGCTCCATCAGCAGCATTTAATCAATTTTCCATTCAGACTATGACAAGTCTAATTGAAAAGACAAGTCAGCAAGTCAAGCACCTTTAACTGTCATTGTCCATTTAGCTTCAGTTACACTGATCATATTAAGCAAAACATTGGATTTTATAGAACGCCATATTGTAATTTTAAAGGTTTTAAGGTCTTATCTACTAATTAATACTGTCAAATAATAGCAGTAATAAAATTATTCACAGATTATTAAATGCTGTTTTGCTTTCATCAGTTTCATCAAAATGCCTTTTTTGTTTCTTCCCCCCATTTATATCCAGCCGTTGGGACTGGCACTAATGATGCTGCTTTAAGCATTATTGTCACATTTATCGTAGATTTTCTGACACTAATATCTAACACCAGACTTAAGATCAAACACATTTTGATGATTTCAGGTTGTTAAATTAACAACTTTTATAAAGTTTGAGAAAAATGATTACATCGAAGTTGAAAAAAAGGCTGTTAAAAGTTCCCTTTTACTGAATAAGATGATTCTTAACAACAAAAGAACTATAACAGACAGGAGAATTTTAATATATTTCTTTTTTTATTATTATTTTATTTGGTGTAATATCTGATGCCTGAAAATAAAAACACTGGTTTAGGTGATCCATGGTTTTGGATCAATAGTTGAGGTCTTTCAGGAGAAGAAATTGTACATCCAAATGGCTTCAAGCAGGAGTCCAGGACAAGAGTTTCAGGATCATACACCAATGTCATTTCATGAAGGTCCACATTTCCCTGCCCTGATACACGTACTAAACTTAATAATCAACTGATTAGATAAATCTGGTTCATTTTGATTAGGGAAACTTTCTGTTAAACCCAGATTAGTGCTATTATTATGTGGATGTGAGTGTGACCTCTCAGTTCTGTCACACACCCTGCTGTGCATGTGAGGGTTACAGCTGTCCTATCTGAAAATGGAGGTGCCTCCTGGGTGGAGATCTGGACCGCCTCTGCATATCCCCCTAATCTATAATCATTATCACATTACTGCTGTTAGAGCTAGAAGCAAACACCTTTTAATCCCATTCATTCTGCTCACTGCTGAGCGAGGGGTGTTTAATTGTTGCCCTGATCCTTGCTATCCCATTTGATCTCAAAGCAGTTGAAAGAAATGTAACCAAATTAAAATGTATAAAGATTTTTTTTATAGAGAACATCAGTATTATATATATATATATTTGTCTATCCTATATATATATATATATATATATATATATATATATATATATATATATATATATATATTAGTTCAAACTATGGCTTAAAAGATAATTCGAGTTGTTGATATCCATGTTTATGCATTTGTGTGTACTAATCATTCCTTACTCATTTTGCAAAAATGAGACGACTTTCACAGTAATCAGTAATTTTAATAGCTTCAAAGTAGTCAAACAGAAAAGTGTTTGCCATACTGACCAGCCATTAGAAATGTAAAACCCACAGCCAATCCATGCCCAGGAGGCAAAGAAGCTATGAACAGTGGGTAGAAGGGATGCATTTCTCTCTCCTTTTAGTCACAGCGATAGTAGCCAATCGGCAACATCTGTAAACTGACGTATGTGAATGAGGACGGATAGAACTTTCCTATGAGCATGTTACACTGCGATGTGACGCAGTATGAGAAGCAGTTTGAAAAGATGTCATTGCATGGCTCTGTGTGTTGAGACTTTATATCTGTTAGCCAGTAAATGTACATGGAAGAAAAATGGGAGGAAAATAAATGGTTATACCTCTGTCACATACATACAGGGCTAGACTGGGACCTAAATAAATAAATAAATAACAGCTCTGACTTTTTTTTCAGCAGCCCACCACTACAATCCAGAGTTGGTCCAGTCAGATATGGAACAGTTTTTTTTCCCCTCATCATTTTAAATAAAACTATACACTTATATGCTATATACTTATCCTGCACCTATCTGCATTTATACTCCTGTGCATACCTTTAAGCTAAGTCTGGGTAACGTCACTCAGATGATTGGAGGTACGGAAGGAAATGCCATAACAAGGAGTCATCAGTCTTCTACATCAGTATTCCCTTTTTACATTGTCCACTCACACACAGACATACATGCCATGCTTATAAAGGAAGATAAGGACTTTGATATTATAAAAAAAAGTTTACTTATCTTCTCTTCAAATAAATTCATAAATGATTCTGTATGAAAGGCAAATTCGTGGAAGGCGATGTGAATTTCTACCATATATCAGAAATGATATACCAGCTGTCCTAGCTCATTTCCTTGACATGAGGCAGAATCTGTCTTGGGTTGTCTTTGTGGCTTGCATAGCAGACATAGTCAAAGGAGACCAGTGACTTAAATTTGTCTTGTGTGAGACGAAAAAAAAAATATGCTAAGGTTCTTTACAGCTGGGCGTTAATATTAAAAATGTATTCTTCAGTATATTTTGTACACAAATATTCAGTGGTTTAAATTTTATCATCTGAAAATATCTTGAAAAAAATCAGATAGCGACTACTCTGTGCTTTTTAAACTTATTGCCATCTACTAAATTTGTAGGCAATGTGTGATTACCACTGAGAAGTATTTAGTTTTTTTTTTTTTTTTATCTTTCCTGACAGATTGTTGGAATTTGTCATAGATTCCTTACATGCTACAGTGCACAATGGTGTCCCACAAGTCTCCTTTTTAGGTCCTCTAATATTCTCTCTTTAAATCCATATTCATCATTGTTTCTCATACAAGACATAAAAGCTCTGCCAGACACCAGACTACATTTCCTATCAGCCACTGTACACAACACCTTACTACAACACCATGTCACATAACTGCTTATAAAGCCCCTGTTGTGTCTTTTGTTGCTGCTACACTAACTGACTGTACTTTGCTTACATGGAATCTTGTTTATAGTCTGAGCTGTTTTGTTTTTATAATTCACATTTAATAAAAGTATTTTGGCATCACCATCCATCTCAACTGAATTTTTTTATAAAAAACAGAAATGTCATATTCTTAAAATGAGATATATTAACACAAATGATATGCAGATGATGTCTACTACTTTTGATTTGATTTATTATTTCATTTGTTTCTTACTTTTATAAACCTGAATATTTGTATTTGACAGACATAATCAATAAAATCCATGCCGATTCTACATGATTATAATAAAAAAAAAAACGAATGTTCTATCATTTCTATATTAGACTATTGTAATTTATTACTGGTTTGCTGCCCTGTGCTTTCTCCAAGTAAGCTTCAGTTACATCAGAAGAACAGAAATTCATAGGGTAGGATAGCCTTATATGGTGGTTAAGGCATTGCACTACTGATCAGATGGTCCGATGTTTAAACCCCACTGCCACCAAGTTGTCAACGTAGGGCAGCCTTAACCCTCAACTGCTCAGATATGTAACGGGATAAAAATGTAAGTTGGTCTGTATAAGGGCATCTGCCATAATGTAAAAATATCTAGATTTACAGCTCTAAATGGTTTAATTACAGAGTTTGATGCTAATTTTAATAGTGTACTTTAAACTAATGTAAATATTTCCTTAAAAAGTTCAGTTAAGGGCATTTGTAAATGAAACTCTATATCTGTAATAATTTATTCAGATAGAACTACAGTGGGAAATATAAGGTAATGTGTTATCAGACTACAGTAAATCTTCAATTGCGAGCATAATTCGTTCCCGAAATGTGCTTGTATATCAAAGCTCTAGTATATCAAGGCAAATTTCCCCATACGATATAACGGAAACTGAGATGATTCATTCCACAACCCAAAATATAAAAAAAAAAACTAATTAACCTGCCTGTTACCTTTGAAAAGAGTTGTGGCTGGTGTAAGATAAAGGAGAAGAGAAGGGAGAGGGCTACTGTTTGACAACTTACACACACACACACACACACTGCTCTTTTGGGAATTTCCAATGACCCTTGCTTTTGCCGCCTTTTGAAGATTACGCACACACAACCACATATGTAGTCACAATTAAAACAGTACACGCACACACAGATGTTGACTAAACGAGTGACACACCCACACTGAGACTGAGCATGGAAGATGATTACCCATAATCTCACAGCACCTTTGGCTCAGTTGTGATCATGTGACGCTCGGCAGACAAAGCACATGCATATTATTCATATGTCAAGACCTTGCTTGTTTATCAAGTTAAAAATTTATTTTAAAATTTCGGGCCTCCGAGTGGCGCAGTGGTAAAGTGCTCGCCCTATCATTCGGAGATCGCGAGTTTGATTCCTGGGTGATGCTGTAACCTCTGGCAGCCAAAGGTCCCTCAGCGGGGTGGGGTGAGAGGTACTTAGTGCTCCCACATTAATCACGGCTCTACAGCCAAGCAGGGGCGTCTGTAAACTCACGCAAGCGGAAGAAGCTGATAGCGCTGCCCTCCAAGTGTGCTATGCCGCCCCCAATAGTGCGTAAGCAAGCAGTTCTAAAAGATGCAGTTGGCTGCCGTGATGTGGTTCGGAGGAAACACGTGATAATCTTCGGCCCTCCTGACTGAGTCGTAGTAGTAGCCTTAATATGGGAGCCCACTAGTGACGGGGAGGAATTGGTCACGACTAAATTAGGGAGAAAATCTGGGTAAAATCCAAAAATAAATAAATAAAAACAATTATTTAAAAATTTAGCTTGAACGCTTACAGATCAAGTTTTTTTGTAATCCAACGTTCCACCTTATATATTTAAATCTGATGGGAACAGGAATATGCAGGTAAACCTTGAAAAATTAGGATCATGCAAAAGTTTATTTATTTCAGTAATGCAATTTAAAGGTAAAACTAATATATGAGATCGACTTATTACATGCAAAGCAAGATAATTCAAGATTAGTTGTCATACTAATCTTGAATTATCATTATGCCTCAGTCCACTCCTTGTGAAAGTCCCCAACACTTTTGACTAGCCTTTTCCTGACAATCCTCCCCAGGCTGTGGTCATTCCTGCTGCAAAACTTCTTTTGCAATTACCTTTTTTGGCTTTCCCTCCTTATGGAGGATGTCAATGATGGTTTCTGCCCAACTGTCAGGTCAGCAGTCTTTCCCATGATTTTGCTTCCTACTGAACCAGACTGAGAGACCATTTAAAGGCTCAGGAACCCTTTGCAGGTGTTGTGGCTTAATTAGCTGATTAGAGTGGGACCCTTTGAACCTAGAACCTTTTCACAATATTAAAATTTTCTAAGATTGTGGATTTGGGGTTTTCATGAGCTGTAAGCCATAATCATCTCAATTATGACAAATCACAGCTTGAACTATTTTACTTTGCATGTAATGAATTTATTTCATATATTAGGTTTCACCTTTTAAGTTGCACTACTGAAATAAATGAACTTTTGCACGATATTCTAATTTGTCAAGTTTTACCTGTAGATACCATAAAAACATGTGTTTACCATGTACATGTGTATAAATTGCTGTAGCTGTTTCAGCATTTGAAAGTAAATAAAACATGAAGAAATAGCTTTACTAAGAAATGATCTAAAATCTGGAGCATTTCTGCTAGAGATGTATTTCACAGATTGCTGAAAACATTGTAAATGGGATTTAAAAAATGATCAGAACAGCAAGCAAGATGATGATTCTCTCTAGACTTTTCTCAGTAGACATGGGATGTGTCAAAATGGCAAGCTGTTATGCAGCCATGTTCCCTGTGGACTCCTTCTGGGTGATTGGATAGCTGCATGGGCCTGTGACAGAATCGCTGCCTCTCTCTAATCGACAGCTGTAGGCTTATTGTCCCAGAAGGCCATTGCACCTTCAATCAAACACTGGTAATCAGAGTATCAGCTTTAGAATAGATTTCGAGACCTTACCAATCAAAAGCTCTCACCTGAATTTATATGAATATTGAGAACAATGTAATGGAGTAATGTGGTATATACATTTCATATTTTAAAGTGCTACAAGAAATTATCCGGAAAGGGATGGTGAGCATTTGGCTGCAAACTAATTATAGTAGGCAATCAATTTGTGTAGTCCTATTACATGAAAATATTTGTTCAACCCTGGAAAATAATATTTCACAAAGGTGTTCAAAGACTACTGCTCTTTATCTCGAATAGGAAACTGGCAATGGAAAATAGTAAGTCAATTACATAACATAAACCAGATAAGCGGGGAGTTTTTCTGCATATAAGGAAATGCATATAAAATACAATGTAAAATGTATTAACAACGATGCGTTAAGACTGTTTACGCTCTGGTAGTACACATGGTCTTGTTAGGATGGCTAGACATATTTCAGTGTAAACCCTGGTTGGTTTCAACGATACGAGAAGCCAAGGAATATTTCCAACACAAAATCAATGGTTTGTAGTGACAATGTTGTTGTTAGTCTTTCGGGTTCTCCTGTCGAGGAGTCACCACGGTGGACCAGGTGATTCACACACCTGGCACAGGGTTTTACACCGGATGCCCTTTCTGAAAGCCCACCCAATTTAATCCGGCTTAAGACCGGCACTGCATATATTGGCTGGGATTTGGACATTGAGTGGAAATCTAACCGCATGGTAGGTGAGAAACCTACCACTGAGCCACCAATGTCCGTTTCACAGCGACAACAGGCTTACTAATTAAGTTAGTACATGAAAATGCTTTTGTTTTTTACATTATTCAAAGAGAAAGCTTTATATGAAGGAAAGCAACTATGCTGAAGTAGATCATGTGTCTATGTTCCTCCTATTGTGTTCCCATTTAAATTTTCCCACTAACTCAAAAAGAATCCTCCCTGCTGTAAGACATTGCAAGTACAATATTCCCCCCATAGCTGCTGGCTCATGTGCTTTGCTTCCTAATGTGATTTACAAAAAAACTAAACATCAAAACTAAACATGCTTCCTTATTGCTTCTATCAGGCCACACCACTGTAATTTCAGGTTAATGAGTTACTGCAGAGATTAATGCAGATCTAAGAGGAATAACAAACTCTCTCTCTCTCTCTCTCTCTCTCTCTCTCTCTTGATCTCTCTTCCTGGCTTTTGTTTTAAAGGGTGGTTTTAAAGGGTTGCCACACCATAAATACAGCTTAAAAAGAAGTACTGTCATGTTGTTTAAACATAAAATAAAGCTCCGCTTTTCGTGACTTTGCTGGCCTTGAAGAACGTGTTGGGTGATTGTGTGTGTGTGTGTGTGTGTGTGTGTGTGCGCGCTCACAGTGTCACTGCGGCAGCCTCATAAATATGGAGTGATTCATCTGGAATAAAGGCAAAGCAATTGTGTGTGTGAAGTCCGTGTAGGTTTATTCAGTTCATAGATTAAGATTTGTTCACATCTGAGTCATCCGCCTTCTATTCTCCGATGACTGTACACTCCACACCGCATTCACACACCGTAGACACACGTTACTGTACTATTAAGCGTACAAACATCCTATATATCACTGGGACAGATGAAGACTTGAGTCATCTGTGTAGGTTTATTCCTTTTGTGTTAAAGAGCTCATATTCTGTGTGACTGGTATATTGAGAAATAATGGCTTCTTTCATTAATGCGTAAATTTATTAAAGAAGTCTTTAGAGTTCATGTTCACGTATTGTGTTTTGCTATTTAATATTTTGTATTATTTGCGCTACCACGATGTAATATACAAGAGACATACACACACAATCCTACATGATCATTCACACACTACAGGCAATTTGGAGAACCTACATGGGAAAACACACACACAGACCAGATGTGAGATTCAAATCACTTGCCCTGAAGGTGTGAGGCAACAGTGCTAACCTCTCTCTTTGCTAACCTTTAATGAAATGCAAAAACAAACAAACCTGGCGAAAACTCTAAGATCTTTACATTTTGGTTTTAATTTTCTGGTCTGTTTCTTTTTCTTCTCCATTTTAGTGATGAAACCTAAATTGTCCCAGTGACATTATTACAACATTAATGATGTTGATTAATTCATCTCATATACTGCTTATTCTGTACAGGGTCACGGGAGACCTGGATCATATCCCAGGAGTCTTTGCACATGAGGCAGGGTACACGCAAACCATGCTGCTAATCCATCGCAGGGTGCAAACACACACACACACACTACGGGAAATTTGAGAACACTGACTAGCATGTCTTTGGACTGTGGGAGTAAACCGGAGTACCTGGAAAAAAATCTAACAAGCACTCCCGTCCCGAGAAGGGAATCGAACCCTCCACATTGGAGGTGCAAGGCCACAGTGTTAACCACTACACCACCGTACCACCTATGATGCTTATAATAATAATAATAATAATATCATTAATAACAAAACTGTCCTTAGCCACACCCTGTTACTATAAACAATGGGAAAGCAAGGCTGTAGATCACTGATGCATGTTGTTGCACGTTTTCAGCTAGTGATTCAGGGGATCTTACAAACATGCATGGTTTTATGGAGTCTACTACATAAAGTTTTTCAATCCAAACCCTAGCTACCTCCGTTAGCAGAGATGGAGCTTTAAAATGAATATCATCCAAACACAGTTCTAATGATTAATCTGATTAAAATTAATCAGTGTTTTGAAATGAGGGGGGAAAAAAGAAAGCTGCTGATGTCCACATCTGCAAACCTAAGAATACAGATGAGTTAAGTGCTGTTCTTTTCTTCAGGGAAGAGAAATGTCCAAAGTGTTATTTGTAAGAGGATGTGTTACTCTTTTATATAGGAATATTTGTTTATTTCCAATAATTCTGGAGGACACTGTATAGCGATGAGTCAAGCAAAGATATGGTCTGCTGTATGGATGTTGGCTCACATATAAACAATGGCCAGGTTATGTCCCTTTTGGCTCCCCCTTGTAGTTATCTCACAATGTCCTACTAATGTGGTATCGTATGTGATTCAGTGTGATTATGAACCGTGAGTACAGTCAGAATTAAGGATTCTAAATCATTAAAATTAGACCATGACTTTGGGATAAGTGTATAGATGGTACTCTTTAAATATCACTTACGTCATGGCATAGTTAAATGCAGTAAAGTCATTTTCAAAGCCTTTTTGTCTTCAAGGTTATGAAGAGCGAGTACAGCTTTAATTAAATTTAATATTCTGTACTATGTTAAAAAAGACTGCAGATTTCTCATAGTGGTATTGCAGAGATTTTCCTGCCGAGCTCATAAATACACAGATGTTCTAAAAAGCAAATCTGTGCTTTAAGGTCTCAATTTAGTTTGTTAATCCTGCATCTGTGTGTTTGCGTACATCTCCATCGTTCACTCTGTTCCCAGGATCAGTCAAATGACAGAGAGTGTTTAATCAGGAACAGAGTTATGGCAGAAAGCGTAAATAAGTGGATAAGGACTCAGTGTTCTGGACTTAATGATATCAGAGGAAAACACGTGGTGGTAGTCCCAGACAGGTGTGTGGGTGTGGGTGTGTGTGCATGCATGCATGATTTTATATATCTTGTGGTGATTGACTGTGAGTACTTGAGGGAATTTGGCTTGTCCCCATTTTTCTTTTTTAAAAATTCACAGAAACAGCTGCTTTGTGTATATAAAAACACACATTTACATTTCGGCATTTGGCAGATGCTTTTATCCAAAGAACCACATTTACTTTGGGATAGTGAGGGTAATGGGCCCATTAGATTAGGTGTATGTATTCATTTATATATATTTGTATGAATAAAAGTGCAATGGTTAAGAGTTCTCACAATGTGGATAGAAGGAAAAGACATGCTTCCACCTCCCGGTGCTCTCCCAGGTGCTCTATACAGACATGGATGACAATACAATATATAAATGAATTAAAAATATGTGCCAATTATGTAAATATTCAGTTAATTGATCTTAAATTGAAAACCATGAATGCATCTGTCTTTGTGTGTGTGTGTGTGTGTGTGTAGTTTCCATATATTTACAAGTATTGTATATATATATATATTTTTTTTTTTTCTTTTTTTTTCTTCTTCTTAAGGAGACATTAAATCATATATCCAAATGATCATATATCCAAAATGGTAATCCATGTTTTAATAAAATATACGACTCAGTATTATATGCCTCATACAGAATGTAACATATATATTAAAACCTTTCTTGGATATAGACATACACCAATCAGCCATGACATTGTGATCACCCAATGCTTCCTTGAAGTTGATGTGATGGAAGCATAAAAAATGGACAAGCATAAGGATTTGAGTGACTTCGACAACTGCCAGTTGTGATGTCTAGAGGACTGGGTCAGAGTGGTCAGGACATACCAAAAGTGGTCCAAAGAAGGAAAACCAATTGGTCAATTTGTGACAGGGCCATGGGTGGCCAAGGCTTACTGATGCACATGGAGAGCGAAGGCTGGCCAGTGTAGTCCAATCCAATAGAAGCTGTGATAGCTGTGAAGAATGATAGTTGTGATAGAAAGGTGTCACAATACACAGTGCTTCACTGTTTTGGTGCCATAAGAGGGGGACCTACTCAATATGAGGCAGGTGGTCATAATGTTATGGCTGATTGGTGCACATGTCCATAAATCACATTTCTTTATGTGAGTTACTGAAGGTAAAGAATTAAATGTTCTTTATGCTGTATTATTATTTAATTTAATTTATGATTCTAAAGACATATAGCATCAAATAATTGTATACTATCATATTACATTGAGTATTCCAGTTTGTTTCAGGTACAGTGGCTCTTTCTGAGCTACTTTGCTGGTAAATGAAGTTTGACTAACGTTACAAATCATCTCACTACTGCCATCTTGTGGCAAAATATTTCAACTACATCAATGCTGATCGCTTTTAAATAAGATCATACACCTTACAGTTTAACGCAATATTTTGTCTTCCTCTCGTTTTGTGGCTAAAGAAATATCTTTTAAAATAAATTAATAATTTTTTTTATTTTATAGTTTATCTGAAAATTAGAGTTCCAAGTTAATTATGACTTCTTTTTACCATTAATAGTGGCAACGTGGCACCTAAGTCTTAAATAGCATCATGCTAACACTTCTGCAGCCAGCTAGGTTGAGCATGCTTTTGTTAGTTCATTTGTATATTAGTGTTTAAGCTATATGGCGGCATGATGGATTAGTGGTTAGCACTGTAGCCGTGCACCACAAGGGTCTGGGTTTAATCCCTGCTTCAGGTCTGTGTGCGTGGGGTTTGCATGTTCTCCCCATGTTTGCTGGGTTTCCTCCGCATAATCTTGCTTTCCTCTCACAGTCCAAAGACATGCAGATTAGGCTTATTTGCTAAATTGCATCCCCAAACTGCCTTAAACATAGTGTGCACATAACTAAAAGTTATGCAATGCTTTAAAAAAACAAACAAACAGGATTATCTTATTAATTTACTTAAAACATGATATCTTGTTATTGTTGTTATTCAACAACTAAGTCATTGTACCATTATAACTCTTAGTCATTGTACCATTTTAAAAAAGATGTATTTTTTAATTATTATCAAACTTGCTAGGGAAACCTAGCTGAGCAGGTGAAATTTGGATGGATGGACAATTTGCCAGTTAGTCTTTTTTTCTTGCTTTTGTCAAATTGACTTTGTACAGTAGCTCACAAAGTAAAAATTCCTGTTCCCAAACCTGTGCATGTTTTTTTCGAGGTAAAGGTACTATTTTAAGGCAAGCTACTACCACACTTTGAGGTGGCTAATGACATGTTGCTTGTATTCATATTGCTCTAATGATAGTTTTAGACTGTAGGAGTATTAAGAAATGTCTTTTTCAACAACAATAATATACATATGTAACTGAAAATGCATGCCAATTTGCAGCACATATTTTGAATATCACTTCTATTACCAAAATAACATTTAACATTTAAATAAAAAATAATGCTTTAAACTGGTTGCACATAAGTACAGGTGCACGGCAAGCCACAGATATCCAACTCAAAGTTCAGATTTTGCTAAATCAGATATGCATAGTTTTGGCTGAGATCCCACTCATATTGCTAACAGTATTCAATATTTTAACGGTGCTTCACAGCAGTGTTACTCTGCCTGAATAGAAGGACAAAGTGTGACTCAGAGACCTGTTGTGCAACACTTTCGCTTGATTCAATCCCCTAGAAATGATGTGCCAAAACTTTTCTATAAACCTGAGCTATTCCACTAGGTTGGCTGAAACTGAAAATATCTAGTTCCCCTAAGAAGAATGAGTACAGTGTAAGACAAACATAAAATATTATCAATTGCTGACTTACCTCACTGAAAAGTATTTTTGTTTTACGGTTTGTATTATGAAATTTCCTGTGACGGAGGATTATTTACAGTGCCCCCTTTTTTTCTCTAATAAAGCTACTTTTGTCCCTAAAATATGGAAGTGGAAGTTTAATGTTTTTTTTAGTGAATGATCACTGCAGGCTGAAATTTTTTCCCTGTTTTTAAAGTTACCGTACACTAGCTGCTTATTTTCTAAATCTATCCACTGCACAATGTTTGCACAATTATACTCTCGGCCAAAACACGGTACTGGTGCTAAAAAGTGTCTCATCTAGGTGTAGTGTCCATAACTTTATTGAATTTATATCTTTTAATAATCTTCATTGTCATTGAGATGATTCTTAAAAAGACGTAAACCTGAAAAAGTGTATTATTTTAAAATGCTAAATTGTTAGGATACTGCAACATGAATTTGACATGGTTATTGACATTAATGAAGGAAAATCTTAAATTTTGCAGGGAATGTTTTAATTTAAGCAACCTTTTTTTTTTTACAGATCATATACTTCTAAAAGCTTACACTAATTGTAGTATTAATAATCATAAAAAAATATTACTAATTTGCATTTTAATTGAATGCTGTTTAAAGCAAGAGGGTATAACACTGAAAAAAGTATATTTTTGGGCACACATAAAATCATCTCTCCAAAACAGCTAAAGTCTAATCTAATCTAATCTAATCTAATCTAATCTAATCTAATCTAATCTAATCTAATCTTTTAATGTACTATCTTGCATCAAAAATATAATGAAAGAACTCATTCATTTCATCAGTAGTTGCATTATTTTGGCATGGGAGGCCTAGATCTTGGATCCTGAATAAACTGGGAACCTTGAATTGGATGTAGTCTATTGCAGGCACCCTGCACCTTTTTTCACACACTCATTCACGACTATTTTTTTTGCACAGCAGGACACAGGGATCTCGAGTTTGACCACTGAGCATGAGGATGTGAGGTCCACCTTGCAGTGATTTCCTCTTTCCCTCAAAGCAAGCCTTATTGTAACTATTCTGTATGTTAATGAACATTATTGGTTATTGGTCATCATTCACCATCACTATTTTGTATAAATAAAGTTCATATTATCTTTATTATTTACTTTCTTTTATAAATAGTAAATTCGAAATTTTGTTTGTCCAGTCATGCATTGCAGCTAAAAAGTAAATGACAGGCAGAAAGGAAATAGGGAAAATTTCACTATAAACACAATGAATAGTGATAAATACACCACTTCAGCATTATGCACATTAGCGGCATCTAGTGTTTCAAAGGACAAAGTGCATATATTAACTTGCTGAGCCCCTGCTGGGCTGTTTCCATCTTCATCTAGAAACATCTGGACTGTGGAGGCCAATGGTGACTATCATTGTATTTATCCCCATTTTACAACACTATGCCACTATGAGAATTTTTTAAATTACTACTACTATAATTACTACTGTTCTTCTAAAGTTGTTGTTGTTTTTATTATTATTGTTGTTATTATTATTATTATTATTGTTGTTGTTACACCACGTCTCCTCCAAGCTCCTTTGCCAAGTGTGACGTCATTCCCTCACTCGCTTGCTAGCTAAACAGCGGGTGGACCAATGGTAGTAAGATTACAGAGCTCAAAACACAATCTTTCATTTCCACCATGTTATTATGTTACTATTTAGCTGGTTTTCAGAGATTTTCCCCAAATCCTAAATAAAAGATTATAGAGGGCGAAGTGGTCTAACTTTCATTTCATCCATGATGTTAAGTTTACATATGACTTTATTAGATTTCTCAGTATATATGTAATGACATTTTGTATTTTTCTTGTAAAAATGCATCTATAAATATAATGGTGGCTTGGTGCTTAGCACTGTTGCCTTGCACTTCCAGTGTCCACATTCAATTTCCGGCCAGTTTGATTTTGCAAGTTCTTCCCGTGCTTGGTGGGATTCCTCCCACAGTCTTAAGACATGCTCATAGTGTGTGTGTGCCCTGCGATAGATTGGCAACCTTTCCAGGGTGTACCCCACCTCGTGCCCTAAGTCTCTTAGGATAGGCCTTCAGGCCCCCCATGACCCTGAATACCAGGGTGAGCGAGAATGTGAGACAGTGAGAATGAGTGAGTAAGTGAGACGTTTTTGAGTCTGGGGTAAAAAAAAATGTTTGCAATCCCCCCATTGTTCTTTTTGTCATTGTTGTTTTTCCTCTGTCTTTTTCCCTATCAAAATGAACACACTTCACCAGTTGTGATGTTACTCACACTGCTTAGGATTGATGGTAGCCTTTGATGTTCTATAGGATTTCATTTCCACCTCTTGTTATCTGTAAATGTCCTGAAACATAAGTACTTCATCAGTAAGTTTTCATTTTCCTTATTTTTTCCTTATTTTTTCTTTTCCTTATTTTTTCCTTACATGAAATATTACAGAGCTTTCATTGCAACACTGCAAGCACTAGTTAGTGGTATAGTGGTTTAGTATTGCTGTCATGCAAGTAGTTTATAGTGGTTTATAGTGGTTTAATTCCCAGCCAATGAAGGATACTTCTGTAATATGCTTTTGGAAAAAATAATCTTCTAATAATCTTCTTCGATTATACCAGTCCAACAAAGGAACAGAACAGAGACAGGTTGGCTTTTGTAAGGTAGCAGGTATAGATATTATCAAACTTGAATAGAATAGAATTGATTAGATTAGATTAGATTAGATTCAACTTCATTGTACAAAGTACTTGCACAGAGCCAATTAAATGCATTTAACATCTAACCTAGAAGTGCCTAAGTGGCCTATTTACAATAAATAACAAATGTGGTAAATGAGGTTATGGGTCCATATGTACAGGGTTGAGAATGATTAATATACACAAGGTGCAGTAGGTAATAGGTAAATGGTGTATATAGTAACATACAGTATAACTGTACAAACATTGTGCAGTGGATAAGAGATGTCAAGAAGATAAAATGCTAAAATAACATGATATACATATACATATCCCCGTTTCGAGCCCGAATGCTGCCGGGCTGCCACTGATATAAACTTAAGCAAGGTCCTTCACGTCTAAGTGCTTAGATACATTCGGGCGTCGAGCTGTTAACCCCATAAGTAAGAGAAATGGCGGATATATCACCAGGGTGAGGAGTATCTTCTGTCAAATGTCCTGGATGACCGGTGGATGGACCCTATGTCCCATACTGTAGTGCAATGATAAATATAAATTATGGACTGTGCAAAGATGCAATATTAAAGCAATCCAATGTAAACAGTGCAGGGTTTGTTTGTTAACATTCTATAATTAGCTGGTCTGAAGGCCTTCATGTTCAAAGCAGTGCAGTTGTCGTACCACAATGAGATGTAGTTTGTGAGGATGCTTTCAGTTAGCATCTAACCAGAAGTGCATAAGTGGCCTAATTACAATAAATAACAAATGTGGTAAATGAGGATATGGGTCCATATGTACAGGGGTCAGAGTAATTATTGTACACAAGGTGCAGTAGGTGATAGGGAAATAGTGTATATAGTAATCTACAGTGTTTCTACATAGCCATTAAAGTTCTCCAGTATCCTTAGACCTTTTAAGAAAATACAGGTGCTGTTATGCCTTTCTGATCACATTTTGCAGTTTTACATCACATTTTGCATTATTTTTTTTTTTTTTGCAGTTATGTGACCACAAATTTCCACAAAACGTTATCTAGATTGATCTCAGTTCTCTGTGGCATACATCAGCTCAGACCGTGGGAAAAGGGTGCCCGATGGGAGATCAGCATAAATATGGCTGATCACAAATTCTGACCACTAATTTTGTCAGATTTACTTGTTCTTGGTCATCTCCCAGAGATTGGTGCTTAAAGCAATGTCAGGCCAGTGGATGTTGAAGATTCCATTGCTGAATAAGATTTGTTGATTTTGGTTAAATCTACACGGTGGTGTAGTGGTTTGCACTGTCGCCTTGCACTTCCAGGGTCCGGGTTCGATTCCTGCCTAGGTCCTGTCTCTGTGTGCATGGAGTTTGCATGTTCTCCCTGTGCTTGCTGGGTTTCCTCCCACAGTCCAAAGATATGCAGGTTAGGGTAATTGGCGTTCCCAAATTCCCTGTAGTGCGTGATTGTATGTGTGTGCGCCCTGCAATGGATTGGCACCCTGTCCAGGGTGTACCCTGCCTCGTGCCCTAAACCTCCTGGGATAGGCTCCATGCCCCCTGAATACAGGATAAAGCGGTATAGAAGATGAGAAAGTGAGTGATTTTGGTTGAGAATCTCAGTTATCATTCTGATCTATCACTTGTAGAGGAAGATGCAATTCATATTGTTGCTTTTTGCTAAAGCCACCCACGCCTTCTTTGACATCTAAACACCCGGATATTACTGATTCATTTCAGTCTAAACCGCCATAAATAGTATTATTAATCAATCATGGAATTATTTACTAAATTAGTTTCTAATCCCTATTTAAATGATGCATTTTTGGCTGTTCAATCGATATAATGATACAGACTCACTACTAAAAGTTTGAACTTCTTTATCCACCACACAATGGGTGTGACCCGTAAAGCCACCAGTTCCGTAGATACTGTATATGCTGTAGTGCAACCTTCGCAACCTACAAAAGTTGAAAGTAAAACCAACTTTAATGTTTCATGGAGAAGTAAGACACATTTGTACAGACATTAGATATCCACAGTTAAAATGTGAAAGCAGAACAAATAAGGAAAAATGTACAGGAACATCCTGTGTGTCATACAGGATGTTGTGGAAACCATCCTGCTGAACCAGGACCAAAAAAAGATATGAAGGCTTACGGAAAAAAAAATATGAAGGCCTACAGGAATCCTGTATGAAGGTTTAAGAAAGTAAATATCCAGTCATGTTCTGCATTAGTTGATGGATGTCAGGGGAGGGTTTTGCTGCACCAACCTGTCTGTCAACTATTTATGCAGCGCAGTATAAAGTATAACGTGACCAAATGCTGTTTAAAACATAAAATCCAGAGCAAATTATATTTACAAAGCTGGATTTTTTTACTGCAATGCAAAATAGTTTGTTTAAAAAATAGGGAATATTAGATCATCATTATTAGTTAGTAGATTTTTTTTATGTAATCACTATTCAGAAAACACTGCTTAAAAAAAAAACACACATGGCACAGCATGTAAAACTGACCACAACTAGCCATCGAAACACAAAAGGAGTCTCAGTGATGGCATTCTAAGAATGATGTGAATCAAGCTGTTTTACAAACACACACAAAGGCAGATAAGAAGCTGCATTCATGATTTTTAATCTACTGAGCTAGAAAGGAGCCCCTTCTTCATACTTTAACCACTGGTAGCGCTGTTGCACTAAAAAAGTTTGGTGTAACAATAAATAATGTGTTTTATTTAACATTTCCTATCCACCAGTGGCAATGTTAGTCACCTGGATAATGTATACTGTAGACTGTCATTAGAAACTCACCCACCTTGAATCGTTTCTCCATGCAGAACTGTTAAGTCAAAAGATTTGTGCAGGTGGACTTCTCTCTATAATCCTGGCCAAAGATTTTTAGACCAGGTTTAGATCTGGAGATAGCCATTGCAAACCCTGATCAAAGATCAACAGACTGTTTCCAAGTTGTGCTCATGAAAGACATAGGCTTTCCACTTCACAGATCCCTTTCTAAACCCCCAGACTAAAGACCATTTCTTCAAGAAAGATTTAGTTAAAACGTACTTTTGTTGTGACACCACATATCAGAATTGTGTACTATATCTTTTAAATGATCATACAAAGAGCACTTGACATTTGCAGAGAAATTTGTATCTTTTCCAGATAAAAAAGGATAAACCATGTGTGAGAGGTAAAGCCTTATTCCGTTAATAGATGAGAGTTTATAACCAAAATAAATGGTGAATCACAAGATGGAACAGCTCATGATGTTCTGGGTCAAGAGTTTAGGTGAATTAAATCTAAGCTCACGAGGAAGTGAGGGGTGCTTTGCTTTTATATGGGTATCACTGCTGGTTAACAGAACAGAAGTACTATTTTTGTATTGTGTTTTTAACATAAAAAGGCCCCAAAGGAAAACACAAACAAACAGATTCACAATCCGTGAAATGTAAATGGCAAATTAAACACCTAGAGGCTTTTTGCATGTATGAGCAATATCTGTAATCAGCCAAAAATGAGAAACTTTCAGTGAGTGTGATTGCTCTAACCACTCACTCTCACTCACTCATCTTCTATAGCGCTTTATCCTGTATTCAGAGTCACGGGGACCTGGAGCCTATCCCAGGAGGCTTAGGGCACGAGGCAGGGTACACCCTGGACAGGGTGCCAATATATCCCAGGGCACACACACTCACACACCCATTTACACACTATGGGCAATTTGGGAACGCCAATTAGTCTAACCTGCAGGTCTTTGGGCTGTGGGAGGAAACCGGAGTACCAGGAGGAAACCCACCAAGCATGGGGAGAACATGCAAACTCCATGCACACAGAGACAGGAACCGAGCCTGGCTGGGAATCGAACCCTGACCCTGCAGGTACAGTACAAGGCGACAGTGTTAACCACCGTGCTCTAACCAATGAAGACATTTTTTTTAGATTTTTTTATCATGTGAGAGTAGATAATGATTCAAATAATCAGCTTTCTCAGTCCACCATTTCACTGTCTACTTTACACCATTCTTGTGGATTATCCTTTATGCCAGGGTTAAGAGCCTTGCCCAAGGTCCCAACAGTGGCAACCCAGAAGTGGCGGGGATCGAACCCCTGACCGTCCTAACAGCAAACCAGAGCCTCCCCACCCTAAAGAAGCATTAGACACCACACATAACTTACAAAATAGGGAAATATTAACTTATCTACTACCATGATGAAATATTTCAGATGTTTTAATGTTATCCATGTTTACTAAACCCTCCTAAGCCTTTAGTGCTTTATTATGCACTATAATAATAAAGTGCATTTTAAAGCTCATATATGGTACATCTTTTTAACCACCTTTTTTTTTTTCTGTTTCACTCTTTTTATAATGACATTGTTTTAGCATCCGTAGCTTTAAATAAACTGGTCCAGCTTCCAAAAGCAGGGATTCAAGAATTAAAAATGGCTGAAAAAACCCCACCTCAATTTCAGCTTACTTATGCTAGGGATCTTTTCAGGCATTTGCTACCCATTTTCATCTTTTCCTATCCTGTTTTTTCTGATAGCAGAAAGAGTTTTCAGGAGCAATCAATTTATTGTGTGTATATTTAAGTGTAAATTCATGATGACATCCTAAATGTTTAGTGCCTAAATTAGTGGATAAAGATGTTGAACGTAAAGTAGCTTTATACGTAATTAGCCTCACTCTCACCGCTTCTGTACTGAACCAAATCCATCTTTAAAATTGTCCCCATTTAAAAAGCAGTTTGATGTTAAAATTTGTAACACAATGTAACACACTCCAGTTTCTGAAGGGAGCAGCAGGTAGCGGTAATGAATGCACACCTGATGAGAATGTTTAATTAGTGTCTTTGTCTAGAGTGAGCAGAGCAAGTGGTAGAGAGATATTCGCACCCAGCACTTTGTGTTCTTTCGGTGCATATGTATATGAAATTGCAAAAAGACGAAACATAGCCCTTCTTTCAAAACGAGCAAGTGAACAAAACATTTGACTCAGATTAGGCCACCCATCCCTAGCTCCTTTCTTGAGCCCTGTCACACTGGTCAACATCTAGTGAACCCAGCAGCAAGAACTCCTCAAGCTGCAAACAGAGTAAGAGGAGCACTTCCAGACCCTAATTTAAGGGCATGGTGTACTGAAGCCTGATCCTGATTGAAGCCAAGGGTTCCTTAGTGGGGGAGCTGTCTCGTCTGCCAACAATACCTCATCTCACCGGGATGTCACTAAAGCATTTGTCAAGATCTTTGAGGGTGCCAGCAAGAGGTAGGTCTGAGCACCAATAGGCATCCGTGGAGAGGGTAAACCTGCAAAGGAGTGGGCTGCACGCTGGAAAAACACTACCAGCATTTACGAGGCATGACCAGCACACCTACTGACACTGACTGAGAACAGTACCAGATCAAAGAAACAATTATAAAAAACGGGGGGCTCTGCCCCTTGTCCCCTTTTGGGGACATCCTTTCTGGGGGATTTCCTCTTGGGGGAAATCCAATCTGTTGATGATCATCCAACTTACCCTCACTTACCATTATCTGTGATCAGCATAACACTTGCATCTAAGAGAAAGTATTACATTTATTTATTCCTTAAAACTAAAGGAAATGCTGTGTCATGTTGCTCATCACAAACTGATGGCTAGACACCTGGGTGAATCTCCTCATGGCTTATTTTAATTGGTCTGGTATGCCAATGGGTGAACTTTGTCTATATCAAAAGGATCATTGCATCCTCTTTTGCTAACCAAAGTTCACTTCAAAAGAATTGGCATTGTAGGATACTGTACCAGGGTATCACTTTGTGCTAATTTAAATGGACCATGCAATGGAATACCCAGAAGTTGTGCCTTTACGCAACTTCTCAGCATATAGTTTTGTGGAGGTACTCTTTCAAATCATCTCCCAAGTAGGAATCCTAAAAGAGATTCTCCTTAATTTGGAGGTTTGTTCATGATGATACTGTATGCAGACTTGGCAGTTACCTTTTTTATTTGAGATATGAGATTTTTCACAAGCCTGCCCAGGTTTTCCCCTTTTCAAATTATTGTATGGGTGCAAAGAGTTCAAAATAATGCAGAGCTAGAATCAGAGGTACATTCAAATTATGCAGCTTAAGATAACCCCATCCTCTGTGGAGACCACCTCTTATCAGCTCACTGATGTACAATAATATTTTTTTTAGATATGTTTTTGCCCCTGTCTGGTCACACAGACCTTATAGAGCACCACAGTGAGATTGCTCTCGTGTAGTGGTATGTAGTTGTCTAAGCACAAAAAACCCCATAATTCATGATGAACTTGAGCCATGCTCGACAAAGGGGTGATTGAGACAGAGGGTCCTGATTCCCAATACTTGTTCTCTGTGGACTTTCACAAAGTTACTGTGGTGTAAATTTGATAAGTAACCCAATGCCCCAAATTGGCGAAGTGCTCAATTTGTTATGTGCAGTTCCCTTTAATCCAACAATGTATTAAACTAAGGTATATTGGTAGATTTTCTTAATTTCTATGTCCTGAGAAAAAATGGTGTTCTTAACTTCATTTCGTTTACACCACTTCATCGTGTTTCCATACATGCTGGTTAGAAGCCCCACGACATTTCAGCAACTTATGGACAACCCCCCTATCCTTATAATTTATCAGAATTAATAGTAATAACTGGAAGCTGCATTTACAGTACCTTAAACCTGACTTGGGCCAACCCAAAGAAGTGTGCAGTTAGTGGAGGTACTATATCTTCCACCTGGGCCAAGGGCAGGTGCAGCCTCAAATTGACAAAAACATAGTGATTGCAACCTGTCTGAGACCTAAGACCAAAAATTGGGTGAGACTTTTACTGGGGTTGGCTGGGTAGCATCATAGGTTCATGCATAATTAATCAGCCTTCTGACTAGGGGTGGAGCTTGATTTTCTGCTCAGCGGGTCAAAGCATATCTTTTGATAAAGTGATTTTTAAAGTCTGCAAAATAGTTCCTTTTCTATTCTATGCATAACAGGATATGTCAGGTATAATTGAAATTTCCTCATCCAGATCACCAAAACGTTTCTTTTTATCATGTGTTCACAGATGTAGAGGAATCCTACCTCCTTTCTAAAAGAACAGTGGGCTGCTGTAAAGTGAGAGCTACTGGCATTAGCATTATGGACACTGTACATGAATAGGAATTCTATGTACTGTAGAAACGGTAAATTGCACAAAAATGACTTTAGCTTTGTTTTCACAGCCTGGGTCACATATAGCAATAAAAGTTACATAGCACCTTCTTTCAACTTCTACAGGCCATTACTTTAATAACTGGAAAGGGTTACCTCGATATTTGGGAAAAGTAGCACACCATCTGTTTCCATATGCGTTGCGTCAGTTTCACCACGCTAATCAGATCTACATTTCTAACTAAAAGGATTTAGGTCATGCTTGTCAAGCTCATGTGCAAAAAATAACTAAGAATTTTCCCACAAGAATGTCATGTTCCAAATTAGCCGTAGAGGTTGGGTGGTTTGGGGAAAGGGGGGTATTACAGCCTGCTCCTGAGAGAGGGTAGAAATAGGGCACTTTTACTCCGAGGGCAATACACTGGGGCTGCCCAGAGGAATACTGAAATAAATCACCACAGCACTGTTGGGTGTCTGTTCTCTTTGTGGACTGGTCAAAATTGGAATCATATGCAGGGTTAATTAGTGCCTCCGGTGTGAGGAAATAGACACACGCACTGCTTCAACTGAACAGAGGCACCCTGAGGACGGAGAAAAAAGAAAGCGGAAGAGCATCTACTTTGGGATGAACCTGATTTTGCTCTCCAGTGAGATTTTAGATTGGAAGCCCAAGACCTCTGTCTCCTCCTTTCTGTGCAGCCTCTATCATTAATATTATTTTTAAAGATAATTCTAGCCGTTATACACCAATTAAAAAGAAAAAAGAAAGTTGCTAATTATAGATTTATTATTCTTGCCATAATTTCTGAACAGGAATATACTATACTGTGCTTGGCAGATCAGGTGCAACAGATACAAACAAGTATAAAATAAAATACAATACAATTATTTTTGGCTGTACTGTATGTAACGCACACACGCACACACACTCAGCAGTGCTTATTTGAAAAACAAAGACTTAGTCTTGGCTTCACGAGAACTCACATCCTGATTTGTGAAGCAGGAGTGTGTTTGTTTTTCCAAAGCACTCTATATAGTGTGTGTGTGTAAGTGTGTGAGTGTGTGATAAAGAGGCAAGGCACAACAGGAACCAAATTTAGACTGAAGCAAAACACTGCGTACGTTATTTAATTTCAAGCTTGTAATAAATGTGAGATATGCATACGACATTAAAATGCTGAATCACAAGTTTCTTTAGAAGCAAAGCGCACCCGTCATTATTGCATGTTTTTTTTCCCTTCTATTTTTGGCAAACTGAATTGGAGCAATGGAGGGAGAAGGGTCAAAGTTCACTTTTTTTTCTTCAAGACTGGATGGAATTCCTCCATCATTTTTTCCATTACCCAGAGTGCTAGGGGAGGGCTTAGAGCCCCAGTCAGAGTGCCCTATCAGCCAATGGAGCAGAGATGTTCAAACACACATGCACTCACAAACACACTCTCCCCCCACCCCCTCGTCTGTGTGTTTCCCGCTGGGATATCCTGTTCAGGGCCAGTAGTGTAGTATTTGCAAGATCTCATGGAACACATTACCTGTGTATGTTATCAGCCCCTTGGATTTTTATTGCGTTTATTTTTAGACCCATTTCCACTGGTGCACGTGTGTTATGCCCCAACTCCTTCTCCCAGCAAATTGTGACCCACACAGAGCCACATTACAACCTTAGCAAAAATTCGCTTACGTAAAATGGGGAAACTTGACCATTTCCTTTCCTTTTTAAAACTACATAGAGTGCCAAGTTTCTCTTTGACTTGGCCAAAGAACAATTCAGTAACAGTTTAACTAGGTGGATGTATTAGGAAATATTTTCCCTTTAGAATGTGAAAAAAAGACTCCCCATTTCCATCAAAAGTTCAAAAATAATGTTTTCGCTCTAACGTGATTTATGCCATACGTTGTAGGGGCTTTTGTCCAAAACCATAATCATGCTAACTTCCAACTTTCATTCCACGTTAGCCATAATAACATTTCGAGAAGTTATATCCCGTATCCCATTGCAATGACTGGGGTCAAATTAGGAATAACAATAATATTTTATGAGGTTCTCCTGTACATGGATCCAATATTCTCTTTTGTGGTATGAGGCTGAGTAAATGCAAAACAAGATTAGATTGAGGGTATTGTGCTAAGAACAGCAACCACCCCTCTACAACCCCAACCCACAAACACACACACACACACACACACACACACACACACACACACACACTCTCTCTCTTTCTCTCTCTCTTTCTCTCTCTCTTCTTGTGCTGTCAGACACAGCTGTGGGTCCTCTGAATTATCCTGCGGGTCCTGTGAACTTGTTACAGTGTGATGATCTCTTTCTCTCCATTTCAGAATCTCAATAAGGCACGCTGTAAATGTTCATGCTTTTTCTATTAGAATGGCCATCCTGCCGTGGGGAACGCCAATGGTCTACTTCAAGCTTAGACATCCTTAAGCTTTAAGCTTGAACTTCACCATGCAAATTAGAACCAAAAATTGTTAAACACTACCATACAATGGTTTATTGTAATGTATAATAGAGCTATGTGCAGATTTGTTGAAGACTAACCCTAACCCTAACCCTTAGCAACATAGAATTCCAAACTGAATATTAAACAAACAATGAAACTACTCCTGTGTATTCATTCCGTGCAAGGAATCAGAACCTGTTGTGTTAAGTGAAAATGAAAAGAAAAAGCTGAAGTACCTGTATAGCTTGATTGTTTTATATTTTAATGGATACTGTATATGAGGACATTTATCACATTAAGATAGGCATCACAATTTGCCCCAGGAGCAGATCTAAGACAAACATTTGCATCACAGGTTTCTCTTGTCTCTGCATGACTTCATACTGCACCAGGAGTGTTTTAATTGTGTGCTTCTGAAACGTGTCGTGATGCATTTGGCGAATATACAACCACTGACTAGAGTCGCAGCGGTCAGCTCCGGCAACCACATCTCGACAGAGTCACTTCTGGTGGAAACAGGGAGTACTTTTACAAGTAACTTTTTACGCTTAACATTTATACGGGATCGTGGGGGCCTGGAGCGAGCACGAGGCCGGGTACATCCTGGACAGGGTACCAGTCCATCACAGGACACACAAACACAAAATATGGACAATTAGAGAATGACATTTAACCTAATCTCATGTCTTTGGGTCAGCACGGTGGCTTGGTGGTTCGCACTATTGCCTTGCGCCTTCAGGGTCTGGGTTCAATTTCTGCCTCGGGTCTGTGTGCGTGGAATTTGCATGCTCTTGCTGGGTTTCCTTACACAGTCAGACATTGGCGTTCCCAAATTGCTAAACTGTAGTGTGAAAATGAGCGTGTGAGTGTATGCCCTGCAATGGATTGGCACCTGGTCCAGGGTGTACCCTGCAGTCTCCTGGGATAGGTTCCAGACCCCCTGCGACCCTGTATAGAGGTTAAGCGGTATATAATGAGTAAGTGAGTGAGTGCATGTCTTTGGACTGTGGGAGGAAACCAGAGGACTGGGAGGAAACCCACAGGGCATGGGGAGACCATGTACAGTAAACTCTACGCACAGACACCTTGGAGGTGCGAGGCCACAGCCAAATCAGCTTTGAGAACTGACTCTTCACTCTTCACTTCTTACCTTATATACAGTATCTTTCTCTTTGACACATGTGGCAATATATCGAGGAGAGTGGTTTTAATGTTCTGGCTGTGCTATTTAAGCTGTGGCTCAGGTGAATGATTATTTTTTTTTTCTTTTCCCCGCACTGCTGCTTTAATCGTTAACACGGGGATTCCTGTCGTTAGCCGCGCTCTCGCGCTGACTGACAGATGTGTGTTGCCCTTTTAAGAGGCGCGGAACTCCGCTGGCTCCGTGACGTCATTACAGCGAAAGGCTCCAGCCCTTCTCCTCCCCCCTCCTCCCCTTCACAAACGCCGAGCGATGGTCGGAGCGCAGCCGCGCTTATGGGCGAGACACACTTTCTGTGTTTTTTTTTTCCCGCACCAATCGCCAAGGAAACGCTCCCGCGCTGAAATGAACCAGAGCCCGGTGTCTGCGGCGCGGATTGACACGGAAACTTTTACGATGGACGCAAAGGCGCAAAAGTAGCCGCAACACAGAGAGAGAGAGAGAGAGAGAGAGCAAGAAAGAGAGAGAAAAGGCGAAATATCTCCGCTCAGCTCACCACCACACGCACGCGCAGGCAGGGGTAGAATGTACGCGGTGAGAGCCCGGTGCAGTTTCTAACGGCGAGACGCTTCTCACAGCCGAGTCCGGCCTCCAGAAAACCGTTGGCTTTCTTTTAAAATCCACCTCTCCCGCGCTTCAGTCGCAACACTGTTGCAAAGCTGTCGTTTTGAACCGGTGATAGATTCCAAAAAGAAAAAAAAATTATGGCGGGGAAAGGGACATCACAAGGCACGGGAATATTGCTGGTGACGGCCAACGTCGGCTCTCTCTTCGAAGATGTAAGTGTCTCCTCATGTGAGACATGTCCACTTTGCTTGCAGTGCTTCTCTGTGATCCGGTGACTTATTTTGCAGCAAATCCTGTCTGTGCACGCGCCATCTCTCAGCTCAGCTGATTCGATCCGATCCGATCTGATGTGATCTGATCCGATCCCCATGCATGCATGCATGCACGCACTCTTGCTCCCTGTGCTTGTCTGTGTCTTATATCTGTTTATCTGTCCACCTGTCTGTCTCTCCTGTATAGATAAATACTTACAGACATGTGCAAGTGTTGATAGATCTGGTCCTACTCTAGCTTGTCTCCACCAGCCTTGCCTTATTCTCAGGCCACAGTGATCATGATGTAAAGTTACCATGTTAAGCTTTCTTAGACACACTTTTCCTGCCGAGAAGAAGATGCATGCTCGTGTCAGGAGAGTTTTTGATCCGCAGCTATGAACTACAGCTTTGTCTTCTCCTCCCACACCTGCTCCTATATCTATCTATATATATATACATACACATGCAGGCTGTGAATTTGAAAATGTACACAAGAAAGACACAAGTTTGCCTAAATGAGACAGATTTATGCTCCATGCTTGCTTTTTTCACTTTTTTTCGCATACTGTGCTCTGACTGTAACATCAAAATCACTAATGTTTACTAACATGTAGTTCGAGAATGTTTGATGTTTTGTTTGTTGGTCTGTTTTGTTTCACTAACTAACAGTAACGTTTGTAAGGTGCAAAGTGGTAACAGAATCAGCACATGTTTTTAAATAGATGTTAAGTGATGCTTGTTCAGAGTTGTCACATAAAAAGATGGTCAAATTTGAATTATTTTAATAGATTATTTGAACTAATTTATCATCCTATTTTCCAGCATGTTGATAAGAGATGGGCCAAATTGACAACCTGACAGTGCTTAAATAAAACCGTTGTCGATTTATTATTCTAACTAGTTTCTCACTTTAAAAAAGAAAAAAAAAGTGTTTGTTAGGGAACAGATTTTTGGTTTTCCTTTTCGTTCATTGAAACATTTACATTTATGGCTTACCTAGAGTGACCTACAAAAGTGATAGAAGTCTTTATCTATAAATGCATCCTGAATGCATCCTCATACCTAATCACCAAGTCACGGACTAAGAATGCAATCAGTCCATAAACTGTAGGCTTCTTGTTCTATTTTATAACAAGAATACGTTACACGGCATCTTAGTATCCAGTGTAAGAGATGATTTCGGAAACATCTGTCTCCATTTGCACAATTTTGCATTTCGTGCCAGAATCCTTCCAAGCAGGTACACTCTGTGATTGAAATTTTTGGATCCACTGTATTCTAACCATGCAATATGTCCATCAGTAATACGACCTGTTTGTTCCTGTAATCATACTGGCAATAACAGTGCAATCGTTTATGACCGTATGCAGGCCATAGGGCATTGTCTCTTGCGATAACTGAAATTAACACGGAGCTTCCGTCTGTGTAACCCTGAGCACACTGGATCAAATGTTAAAGTGGTATAAACAGTGTAAGTGCTACTCTCTCTTCAGCGTGTGAACTTCTAGTCCTAAACATAGAGGGATCCCCCTGCCCCCCCCTTTTTCCTCAATCTCCACCCTGGTGTAAAAATAGTTTCTCTGTCATGACTTCTGAACTTTGGTTGTCACTGTTTTCCCTAGCCATTTTAATAAATGTTATGTTTTATAATTTTTTTTTTTTACACCTGAATATGACCAAAAGGTCCACACGACTGCGTTGGCTAACTTTCTCATCTTTGCTTGCTTTGGATTTGCTTGACACGTTGAAATGTTTATCGTGTGTGCACGTCATGCACTTTTGCTGTCAGTGGGACCTTTATGCACTTTGTGTCTGCGTGTGGCGAGGAAAGGGAGGGGCGGTGTATTTGAAATGAACGATAAAGCAGATAGCAAATATCATTTGGTTATAACATTTAATTTTACACCTTAAGCATTGAAATTGACTAATTTCTGCTTATTTATCCTGTGATTGTATGTTATAAGCAGGGCGAATATTTTACACACCATTAATAATTTCCTGCTCTTCAGGAAATAATAATCGCTTGTCATTAGGAAAATCAGCTGATCTGGCAGCAGACCAAAAGTGATCCAGTGTTGCTCGAGCTGCCACCTACGTGTCTAGTAGTGTAAACAGTTGCAGCTCGGGTGTAGTGCTCTCATATAATGTGTCAGATAGGTGTGTAGAATGGATTTAATTTAAGTCTGCTTATGTTTATGTGGCGCATAAAGCCACATGGCTTGTTTGAATGAGCCAGTTATGATGGAACCGTCTGGCATGTGGGACCTTCCCCGTTTGCCTGTTTTAAATATGGAGAAAATGAAGCTCCAGTGGGAAGGAGTCAGCTCAAACTTTTGTTCTGATAGACAAGCAACACACACAGAAACAGTATAGCGCATATTTTCAATGCTATAACTGCTAAAATATCCATTTTCTCTCTTTTTTTGTTGTTGTTTAAAGACCGTCCCCGGTTTAAAGACCGTCCCCTCTCTGGTTTGTTAAATGGACATACAAAACCGAATTATAACTGTAGTCTAATTAACTAAGCAAAAAAAAAAAACCTCATATAAGTGGTGACCTCATATAAGAAGGCTACCATGCTGTTCAGCTTTGCTGTTTTTTGAGGGGGTGTGGCTCAGCATAAGCTCATTGATCTAGACCTAGGGACTGAATGAAAAATATAAGAACGTCTAGTCAATTAAATTATCTTCGAGCCGAGGTCCGAGTTTCATGTTTGTGTCAGATCTCTATATATGCAGTTATTGTAAGTCTATAACAAAAAAGCAATTTAAAATTTCCATAGCATTTCAACATTATTTATCAGATTTCAAGTACTACTGTACATCTAACAGTTTGGTCTTTGTATATTTTCTTGTATTTCCCAACAATGTGCGAATAAAGATTTACTAAAAATAGATTAAGTACAAACAACAATCTTTAGTGAATCTTTAATTACATGCTGCTGTGCTATAAATGAATGTGAAAGGATTTTGGTTGTTCTGTCACACTGCGCTCTCAGTTCTGGTATTTTACACGCTCTCACCTCGGACTGCTGTGGAAATCTTTCTCTAACGACACATAATTTGTCTCGTAGTGGCGCTTCACATTATTGCTTTTTATTTATAGTCACGGTTTCAGAACATATAGTGTTAAACCTTACGAAGGAAGATTAAACATATATTGTTCTGTCCACTCATCTTTGAAGGTTCAGTTTCCTAGTCTACTTTTCTTTTACTAAAGCACTGATCGGCTTTGTTGAGTTACGTGTATCGCCGTGCCCACCTGGGGGTAAAAGCGCTAGATTATTAATTATTCTCATTTATCAAAAAAGCATCAGGATGGACTGGATAGAACTGGAACTCCGGGATCTTAAACTTAAAAGCTAATTATGTGCATTGATGCAGACAAGTTCTAATCTCCTCCCTTCTCATCCTGGTGATAAAGGATAAAGGATGAATCCACTGAATTGAAACTGAGCAATTTCGACTAAAGTTTCGGTTTTGCACCTACACTCGCGTGCACCTCAGATCAACCATCTTTATTTTTGCTTGATGGAGTGTTTAAATGTGAGGTTTTTGCATGGTGTGCTTGCATTCGAGTTATGTAAGAGTCTTTATGCCGCACTGTGTTGAACTATATTTTTGCCACACTTTCCAAATCCCTTTGTTTTCCCGATACGGGAAAGATCTTCTAGCATGCGTTTAAGACTAGTAATAAGCCTAATAAAAATAGTTCCTACCAACAGCCAGGCTACATACTGGAAAATATAAATAAAAATATATACAGTATGGACTAATTGGTGTGTTGTGTTTAAACAAATGTATCAGGTTAGAATTGTAACTCTTTTGAAAGGCATTAGGGAGCAGTCCATTTATCTTTCAGTGGTCGTTGGATAAATGAAGTAAGAAAAAACAAACAAACCTCTTATGACTTTTATTAACCGCTTCCTGAACCTGCCACTGTGAATGTAAACTGCTTAGCCTGGAAGATCTGCTTCTGTATGTAGAAGTGGATAAATTCTTTCAGTTATAGTCTTGTAATTGCTGAGAACTGTCCATCACAGATACACTGTGTACGTTTTATTAGAAAATGCAACAACTTGCGTTCAACCTTTATAACGCTGTAATGTCACAGACATTAGAGACATCTAGAGAGAAAAGCACAGAGTTTATGAGAAAGGAAACCTTGCACGAGTAATCATTTTAGAAACGCGTCTCTTAGTCCCATGGCGTGTTAGAAGACACGATTACGATCAATAGAATTCTCGTTAAGTTTACAGTAAAGCCAGAACGAGCTGAAGGAGATTACGTTGATGTGTCAGTGTGTGTAGGTAAGATAGAGTTTATGTGGAAGAAAACAGAATTTCTACGCATGAAAAATCCATAAAAAAATAAATAAACAAAAAACAATCAGCTCCCCCCCCCCTTCTTTTCAACAGATGTTTGCAGGAAAATGTAATAAAAAAGAATATTTTTTTTCCATAATAAAAATTACAGAACCATGGTGACAAGGCGGTTCTCAGTTTGTAGGTTTTTTCCCCCTACCTAAACCTCACCCACTGGATGCAGTGCCGGTTCCAAGCTCAGATAAATGGAGGGGTTGTGCCATTAAGGGCATCCGACATAAAACCCGTGCCAAGCTCGTGTGTTGTTTTTACATTTATATTTGTTTGCATTTGAAGTATTAAAACGTTGATGCACCTCTATAATCCTACAGGTGGTGTGGTCTAAACTATTCCCACATTGGCAGGTGGCCAATCCTGTGTGGTACAAGCTAATTATTTTTTTAAAGTTTGTTTAGAATTGTAACAAAAAGAAAAATCAGGATATTTATAAAATTCTGATACAGAATTGCTCTAAAAATCGGATCGGCTCATGGGTATTGTGATAATATTGTATTGGGTGATCCTTGGTGATTTCCATCCCTGCTGCTCAGTAATAATGCTATACAGCGGCAGTAAAACTGTATTTCACACTATGATGCTTAAGCTTTTAATTTTTTTTTAACATGTGTGCCGAACCACTGGGAGTGATCCGTCCGGATATTGCTCTGTCCTTTACATTTAGTTGAGTTTGGTTCAGTTTGGCCCAATGCCACAACTCAACCCAAAATACATAGCAGGCTTGGTTCACACCCCGAGTCGAGTGGTTATCCCGATGCATTTAAATCACATTACCGTTTGCTCTGCCTCAAGACTGTGACCACCTCGCTCAGAGGCTCTCAGTCTGCTTGCTTTGTTTTTCACCCGAGTTTGATCGTGGTATCCTCGCCTGCCCAAACCAACTCGTGAGGAAATCACAGCAGGGACTAAACACTAAACATGAGAAAGCCAGGCCTAATGTTTTGCAGGAGAACATGAGCTTCTTTTGCTTGAAGACAGATGAACTAATTGTCTCTTATCTGCTGCCAGTTTCACATAAACACAGCTTAAACTGTTGCGGACAGTAAAAACGCTACAAGGTCATTAAAAAACTGTTTACAATCTTCTAAGCAGCTGTACTTCATGTAAACTTGCGGGTAGCACCGATTCGATAACCGAATTTGCGCAAATGACTTTCACTCGAATTAGCAGAAGAAATACGCTGGAAAGCAGACTGATGGTGATATTTACCTGCCGCCATGTCCCCTTATTTCCAACAGACGTTTGCAGGAAAACACGGCTAATGAAAAGCATTTGTTTTCGCATAGCGAATGATTGAAGGAGATTTGTTTGATTCAGTCCAAAGTGTATTAATTTGTCTTTGGAACATGGGCTGTTTGATTTGATGGAGCAGATAGACAGACCAGAATCTGTCCCTTTCTTTCATTTCCCTTCTGCCCTGTTTTCCTGAGAAATGGCCGTGATGTGCTATAGTGTATTTACGCAAGCCAAATAAACATTAATAAAACGTCATCTAAAAGACGGCCCGTCTTAGCGAACATGTCCTCTGCGTGGTTTATGGCTATTATGCATGTGTAAGCCCAACACAAACAATAACTTCATTGTAAAGACTTGCTTTTAAACAAATACACACTCGTTCACAAGTCCTTTCATTTTTACCCACTATATGGTAAACACTGAGCGTGTGCCAGTGCGCGCATTTCAAGAGGTGAAAGTCCGTATGCAGGGTGCCGTGTGTGTGCGTGTATGTGTGTGTGTGCGTGCATGTGTGTGTTTGTGTGTGTGTGTGTGTGTGTATATAAGCCTTCTACTGGAAAGCTGAATGGCGTGATGACAAAGGCTACCGCCGGCCCGAGAGGTAGGCTGCTGGGTTTTGCTTGGCCACAAAGCACTTTCAGCACTTCCGTGATGATACAAATGCTTTAAGATGGATGTTAGTAATGGAACTGAAGACGATGTGTTTTGACACAAATATTTTGACTTTTTAGATATTTGACGTCCTTAAGAGCACAGTGTCAGCTCAGTAAATTAATGCGCGTCATATTCGTCCTGCAGCCTTTCAAGTCTGGAAGCGATTAAAAAAAGAAATGGTAATTGATCACGGATAAAAGACGTCAGCCTGCGGCTTTTAAGAAGGAGCAGGACGGTGGGGGAATGTCCCAGGCTGCAGATCTATGACGGAAACCTAACAAAAGGAAAATGATGTTATTTGTATTAGTGCTTTGTTTTGTCTCAGTGTCTGGACGCTTATGAGTCGGAATTTCAATGGGAAAGACTAATCTGGAATTCGAAACGCTGAAATAATCAGAATGTGTTTCCAAAGTGCCTTTTCTGTCCTCTCTAAACACTCCAGAGATGAGACGATGTCTTGGACTGAACCGTTTGATCTATCTCCCTCTGAGCTACCATGACAAAACGTTTCTTATGATGCGGAATAACTTAAGACAGACTTTGACTGGGCCTCTGAGTGGCGCAGAGGTAAAGTGCTCAGCATATCATCTGGAGATTGCGAGTTGTATTTTCGGTTGGTGCTGTAACCTCTCGCAGCCGGAGGTCTAGAGACAGCTGATTGGCCGAGGGGAGGGATGAGAGGTACTTAGTGCTTAGAGAGGTACACATTAATAACGGCTCAGTCAGGGGTGTTACGCCCCCAACGTGAGCGGGTAAGTTCGTAAAAGATGCGGTCGGTTGGCGTCACGTGGTTCAGAGGACCACTTCGGCCCTCCCGACTAACTAGTAGTAGTAGCCTTAATGTGGGAGCCCCGTAGTGACAGGGAGGAATTGGATACAACCAAATTAGGGAGAAAATATGGGAAAAAAAATTGACAGACTCTGGCTGCTTTGCAAAATCCCAAAGACGTAAACTTATGCCTTCACGTCTAATTGATCCTCTAAACTGAAATATTGCTATAAATTGCTGCGACGCTGCTTGGCCGATATCGCGCTCCTTATGCAACTCTTTAATAAGATGAAGAGTAACTATCACTGAAGGATTCCAAAACATGTCTCCACATCTCACACGGTTCACCAAGACGGGCAACGTTTCAGCTGCTGCACTCGGGATGACTGTAGATCACATCCAGTTGGAGCCACGTCCAGAAAACTATTTCAGATTTCAAAACTGTTCCGCGTAACAGATGAGTGATGTCTTTGGCACACGCTTCCTCTTTAACGTGTAAAATTGAGTAATAAGCTTTGTAGATGTTCTCCATGATTTCTGGCACACTTCCACCCCCCCACTTCTATTGAAATCTGAGTGATATTGAGAACGATGGACTAGAATCCACTCGAGTTTCATCGCTGCCTTATAGAAACAGGAAGCAGACGGTACGACCTTATTTTCAGCAGAGTGCTGGATGTTATTTTTGAGGGTTAAATTAGGTTTGGTACTCGGAGGAGTCAGTCTAGCATCGGGATTATGAACTTTTAGACAGTAGCTGACCCAATCTTGGATAAATAATAGGCCATTGGCACAGAGCTAATGGATGTATGAATAAAACTTTTTTTTTCCTGGCTTCTGTAGCAGACTCTCTGTTGCGACGTTCACAATTAGTGTGCATTTTATGTTGTAAATGATTTAGCTAAGAGTATCGCATAATACATATCATCGATATTTCTCATTCTCTTGATTTCACATCACGGAGATCCAACCTACAAAATTTTATTTCATTCTAATCAGCTATACACACGTGACTTAACAGAAAATAATAAAAGAAATAGCACATAACTTGTTTATTGTTTTTTTTATGTTGTTTTAAAAATAATAATACACATGTTTTGTGAGTTCTACATTTTGTTGTGTGTGTGTACATATATATATATATATTTATATATATATTTATTTTTTTATTTTTTTATTGGATCCGTGCTGAAAGATACGTTTCTCTGCAGAGCATGCGCGACCGTCAGTAACCCCTTCTTATTCTTCTTACTATCCACAATCAATTCAATAATAGTGGACATTACGCCGCTCTGATGTAGCAGTGTACTATCTGCTACTAGTTAATCCATCGCAGATGGCACTGTTGTCCCGGACAGATTTTTAAAAAGAGTTGGCAAATATACTTGGTATACTTTGTGTGGGGAAACACTCCACTTGATCTGATCTTTCCCTCTTGTCAGAATAAATGTATTATTTCTGCTCATACATTAGGTGATGTGATGACGTTCCAGTAGTGAAATGTTGCTTCCGTGATCAGTAAACTCAATGATACTATGCCTCTTTTACCAGTCTTTACTTTCACCAACTGGGTCTCTGGCTGGGGAAGAAGAAATGACCATTTCAGATGGAGGAAAGCATCTAACCAACAATTTTTTTATTTATGGGCCGGGGGGGCTCAGACGCTTAATGCTCTGTGTTACTGATGGGAAGGTTGGCGATTCAAGCTTCAGCACCAAGTTGCCACTATTAACCCTATTTGCTCCAGGAGCACGCTATACTGGCTGACCCTTTGCTCTAAACCCACCTTTCTAACTGTGATATATGGGGAAAACAATTCTGTGATGTAAGGAACATGTGACCATAAAAGACGGGAAGCCTCAAAGTTTTAAAAAAAAAAAAATCAGATTAAATCTTGTGTGCATGTAAACACACATCTTATTAGATCAGCATCCCATGTATATATTTAAGTTGGAATCTCTAACCAAACATTATAGACATGTAAACATGGCTAGTGTTTTGCAAAAAAACAACCCGCAGCGTCCCAATTCCAAACGCAAGTGTCTGCCATTATCAATAAACTTGCATGTACTGTAGCTGAAGCTATTGCGGCTAATAAAACAAATGTTGTTTGTGAAGTTCATGTTTAAAGTAAGTGTGTTCAAAGGGAATCTTGCTCAACCAGAAATACAGACATGAAAATAAACACTTCTCCTTCAAGATCATTTAAGCTGCCGTACAGCCTCGGTTAGCGGTTGACGAAGAGAAAATGAGCCCTTCTTCAGGTAAGGAAGTGAGATAAGGTGGAATACGTCAGTGTCTGGCCTTGACCCAGAGTCTGAATCGTCCAGGGAATGTTGCAAGGCTGCCATCAAAAACAGACCCTCCCAAAGCGCGGTGCAGATAACCACACTTCCCTTACAGCGTGACTTAAACAAACCAAGATGAGTGACACTTTGGTATCGATTCAGGACAAATTTACAAAACAGTGCCATGGTTTCACTGCCAGCAAACTGCCAAGTCAAATCATAGGAAATAATGTGAATTTTATAACCATCTTTTAATTTGCAAATTTTAGCCATTGTGTTCAGATAGATGAGATTTGTTGTTTATTCTTATGTAATGGATCAGCTTGTTAATGTCTGTTTAGCTTTTTTATTTTCTATTGATATGTTTGTTCAAAGTTATCAGTGTTTCCACATACAGTAAAGCCTTGGATTTGCGATTAACTCCGACTGCAAGCGTTTGGCAAGACGAGCACAATTTCTAAATTTATTTTATGTCTTGAAATTCGAGTAGTATGCATGTTTTGTCTGCTAAATGTCATATAATTAGAACTGAGCCAGGGGGTCTTCTTTCTCACAAGCTGTGGGATTGTGGGTAATTATCTCCCATACTCAGTCCCGGTGCACGTGCATCACGTATATTTATATATTTATTTTTTGTCCATGTGTAGTGACCGTTTCTTAGTAATTGTACTGCAACAATGGCCGCGTGAAGGAAAAGGTTGAAAACCCTGTAGCAATGCGGGAGAACATTTCCGCGAGATCCTCAAAAGGAGGCAAATGCAATTGTCATTGTTGCTCCTACACAGTAGCCCCCTCCCTCCTCCTCTCTTCTCTTGTCTTACTTCAGCCACAGTCCTTTTTAAAGGTACAGGTTATTTTGTTTAATTTTTACTTTTTATTTTGTCTTAATTATTTTTATATCAATATTTTTGGGTTGTGGAACCATTCATTTGAGTTTCCATTATTTCCTATGGGGGAAATTCGCTTTGATATACTAGCACGCTTTTGGATTTTACCATCAGCTGGAATGCGTGTCTGCCAGCAGGTTGTAGTGCAGCAGGTTGTGGTATTCTGAAAATAGCTCTTTGTCATATTAATGGCACTAAGGTGTGTCATGCATCAGAAACAATTCTGACTTTTTTAATTACTTGGGTAAATTTACAAATGTACATGAAAAAATTACACCGCTTACAAATAACACATTTCAAGAAGAGTATCACTTCTTCTTTTAAGTTTTATGGGCGGTTGATGCCATACCGTTACCCACTAGACTGGAGTGTGGGTAGACACAGAAGACTGTCAGGGAAAAAAGGATAATTGTATAGAATTATATTTAAACAATCAAGTGTTTATTAGGATCTTTTAGTCAGTTTTTCCCCAATAATAGATCTGTTTGAAGCAAATTGGACATTAGTCCTGTCGAATGGAATTGAATAAAAAATCACAATGCCCCCCCCAAAAATATTTAAATCTAATCTATTATTCACTGCGCTGATTTCCAAGATCAGGAACGACAGAATATGTAAGCAGTGAGTGAGCCATTATCAAGATGTGAGAAATTATGGATGTTCGCTATTTATCTATAATAAAACTTTTTTTTTTTTTTTACATACATTCATACAGTCCTGATAACCATTAAGTTAAAAAAAGAGAGCAATTAATGAATACCCTTAAGCCATCATGCATTTCTAGACTAATACAGTGCCTGCAGTCATTAGTCAGAATGAACTGGGAGTATACAGTGTGTCCCAACGGTCCGATGCCTGTCACTTCATCCGCACTTCTGTCAAGGGGGGATCTGAAAACTGGCACGCTTGATCACAACTGGGACTTGAATGTTTTATTGTACCTTTGGGTTGCAGTTTGGTGTCTCCATACTACAGTATCCAGATACGGCAGGGCGTGTGAGCTGTGGTTGATATTCTCGGCGTGCAGTGCGTGTTCTGACGTGCCGCTCCGAAGGAATGTAAACACAAGGCACGAATGAAAGACGTAAGACAGATCTCGGTTAAAAAAAGGGCTGGGCTAATCGCAACCTAGTACAGGGAAAGGCTGTGTGTGTGTATGCAAGAGAGAGAGCAAGTTACGCACTCGCACAAACGGCTGGTTTCGGCTACTTTGCGTAGTTGATCCTGCTCCACCTGTATTGGATTTGTTGGTTTTCCATTGTATGTGTTGGCGGCAAATCTTTGAGAGAGCCAGAGCGTGTGGAAAGATAAAGAGACGCATGGTCATTTTTGCTGTGACGTTTGTCCAATCGCTTTGGTCATGGACATTAATTGATTAATGTTGTTTTGCAATCATCAGCAATCATGAGGTTTAGAATGAAAAGAGCAGGTTATGGCATTTACTGATCCAGTGGTTGGGATATGTATGAGTAGTACTGTATAGCTAATTTAAACTGCATTTATTTATTTTATAAGAACGCAGACGTGTTGTGGTTTCACCAGATCTTAAAACATTTTGGCATTTTTATTTATTTTTTTTGTCCTTTTTTCACTTTAATAGCGAACGCTTCTCGGACCTGAGCGTGAAACGACTGTTTGGTGCAGCTGAAAATCCAGATTGATTTCTGAATTTGCTCTTGACCTTTGTTCTTGACCTGGAGATAAATATATCAACAGTCAACACAGTGTATCAGTGTAGTGCGATCAAATCACATCCACTCGAATGACCTGTGATGGTGTAAACTAGCCCTTGGTTTTATTCTTGCACGTGTGTGTGTGTTTAGAAAATGATGGCTGAAGGGTATCCTCCTTATCCTGATTGTTTAGCATGCTGTAAATGAGTTTGTACGTAATGAGCAGCTGTGTGAGAATTATACCGTGTTTTATACTCTGTGTGCGTGTGTGTGTGTGAATGCAATGACCTAGTTTAGTCTTTTAAACTTTTTTTTTTCTCACGCTGACTTCCAACAATAAACGTCTCATCATTTTTAATTGATTTAAGCTTTTAAACTTTTTGAACAGCTATCAGAATGTCAAGCCCAAATACCAAACCAGTGTTTCAATGCCGATATCTGATATCCAAATATGTTATTCATTTATTTTTCTTCAGTACGTCCGTGTCACCCAGCAGTAGCCTCTTTTATACATCGAGTTTAATTGCAACTTGACATGCCATGGTAAATTACTGTGTACAGAATGTAACATGTCCTGAGAAGACTGATGTGTCAATCAGGAGAACGGAAAATAGAAAGAAAAATATCAAGAGGGCTTATGTTTGGACAGAAGCTGGGCTGTTACCAAGGAGGAGTGAAGCAGGAACAAGATGGAAATCCTGCAGTAATAAAGGAAATGTCTCGGAAATAGTCCGAGTTGAAGGAGCTGAAGGCTGTTTGTGCTGACGACTCGCTAATGACGTATGTTATGAATATGAGTTGGTGCAAGTAAGGAGACGAAACATAAAAACACATGTGCATACACTCTTTCCCAGAGCTTTCGACTGATCTACAGCATGACCGTGATCTTCGGATCAGTCAGCAGCATAAGCAGAGAACCAGGAGGGCAAAGGGAAGCGCCTCCTCATAAAGCCCTAAGACTGAAATTCCTTGCGGCTAACCACAACTTTTACTGGTTTACATTTGCATCACCGAACAGCGTTCAAGATTCAACACGCAAACATAATGCCTGGAATTCAACTTATAGTCAAGGCTACCGAACTCGTGATGTAAAATATCAACCAGCACAAAAATGCCAATTACGACCCTAAACTGACATGCCCTGAACAAACCCACCGTAAGCACAAAAGTTACTTTTAATATTGGCAAGATATTAAGTCTGCTACCTACTGTATGTTCTGTAAAGCCTTCATAATGGCGCTGTTTGTTGATTGATGATTTCTGAGGCTGATAACTCTAAAGCAGGTCTTGCTTCGGGAAGGTCTTCATGAGAGCCAGTTTCATCATGGGGCTGGACGGGTTTGGCAAACGTACTTGACGATACAGTTGTTGCAAGAACTTTGCCACTTTTTGCCTTCGAGTGTGAAAACATTACAAGTGTGTTTTCTTAATCTTCTGAGCTGCGCTCCGATGCCAACCTTTTTAAATCCTAGCTTTATTCACCCAACTTTATTGCCTTCACTCAGATGAATTGGGTTCTTTATATTCCGAACACTTTTATCATGCAGGAGTGTGCCACGGCTGTCTGGCCAAGTCGTTACACAGACTGTTGAGCACTTGTTTTCCATGCTTGTTTGGACAATTTTACTAAGTGAAAGGGTGGGACAGGCGAGGGACATATTGGGGACGTAGAGCTGTATGTTATACAATTCACTGAGGTTTTACATTATGGACTTTCTTAATGCACGTTTATAGACACCAGTGGCAAGAAAAACATTCCTTAGGTGGAGATCTTGGGAGAGACCAAAATGATCAATCAATTTGAATATCGATGCAGGTAAAGTGAACAAATCAGTCCAGGAGTCAGTGGACAGTCAACAATGCCTGAGCAAGAGCATGGTGCAGGAGCTTCCCTCGGCATGGGTGGTGGTGAAAGAACAAGGGAAGGAGACAGAGAGGACAGCATAATGACTTCATGCACCATTATTAGTCTCAATTTAGGGACTAATAATCAGGGTGAACATCACTTTCATCGTCAGCTGAACAGAATGTTTGAGTGCTAAATGGAGACGAGCAAATTATGCATTTATTCGCTAATTCACCAGGCACGTCGAGTGAGAACCCCAGTGTAAGAAGTGGTAGCTAACATTGTATAATTAAGTATACTGCAAAAAAATGTCAGCCAATGGTTGAGCAGTGGAGTGTGAGGTATAGAAGGTGTTATCTGTGGTGGTAACTATATGTGCTAGTAGGAGAGTTATGACATCTTCCATTGTATTTTTTTTTGTGTGGTCCATCCTTCTGTCTGTCCACCCATGCATCAGTCTGAGATTCTTGTTAGTGTGATATTTCAAGAAAAGAGTGGGTGGATGTTTGTAGGATTTGTATGGTGTTCTCACTGTACTCAGCACATGTACAGGTTTTGGAATCGATCCAGTCAGGATGAAGGTCACACGTCTAAGGGGGCTTTCACGCCTACGGCTTTAGTCTGTGTAAATGAAACTGTAAGTCTAATTTGTAGGTTTTCCCTCTTGATGTGGTTTGTTCCGTTTGGTGGGAACGCAGAAATCGCACTGACTGTAGGTGCAAGACCCTTAAAGAAGTGGCATGGAATCATCTGGCGAGATCGAGTGCGGTCCTCCTGATGAGAATGCATGCACCCTTTTCGAAAATCTGTATGGGAGAACGATGTGATCCGCAATCGATTAGCAGACAGTTCCCTCTCGCGCTCCTGTGCTTGTTTAGTCCCCTACCGCAAGAGTGGTGTACTGGAGGTGGCTAATGCAATGGAAGCCAGCTGCAGTAAAAAGAATAAGCAGGGCGTACTGCCGGTCGCACGTGCTCCGCAGAGAAACAGTTTTACACAGTGAACAGGCTTTAAAAACACCTATGAAGATTTTTTAATCATTAAAACTCAAACGGCGCAAATCTGTGCAGTAACACAGCATTGTTTAGGGACCGATTAAAAAATATGCTGTGTTACTGCACAGATTCGTGCCGTTTAAGTTTTAATGTTTTAAACAGTCATGTTTTGTATAGATGGTTAAAGTAAAATGAAATTGAGGACATCATATTGTCTAGGTTGTGCTGAAAGACAGGATACGTCACTCTACTGTATATTGCACAATCCTGACCCCCACACGCACACACACACGCACACACACACACACACACATATCACATGCTCTGGCAAATAGTGGCATGTTTGTACACCAAGGTGTGTTTAGTTCTTCTAATTTTTTCCCCTTTCATCTTACTCTTCACGTATGGGTAGATAGAGGGGACATTGGATCTCTAAAGATGTGAAACTAATAGAAATATCAAATAAATCAAATTATTGTGTTAGAAGTCATGTGTATTTGTTGTGTGTACTGTAGTAGACCATGTCTGTGCTTGGACAGTAGGTAATGCTGGACCGTTCCACCAAGGGGAAATCCAGGGGGAAGTTTATCACTGCATTGATTCCGACCAGAGAACATGTGAAAACACCCTAAAATGGATTTTCTTTAATCATTTCCTTCCTTTGTTACGTGCCTGATGAGGATATTTTTGGCATACTAAAGACCAAAAGGACGAAACTTAGCCAAAAGCTGAAAGCCTCCCCATCGATGCACGGCACGTCAATCATTAAAGATTTCTAGTAATGCAAAGCATTTGTTTATGACCCCATTGGGGTGTATTCCCAAACCAGGAAATGCATTATGCATAGTCATACACCAATGAAAATGCTGCATTTGCGGTGGATTGTGCGCGGTAGCTTTTGATGAGAGCGCCGTTTACTTCGAGATGTTCGACACCAGCTGTTGAATAAGGTTAAACCAAAATAGACACTTAACCTTTCGGGATTTCAGCATACATGACAGCCGATTAGTGTTTTCGACTCGGTGTTTGAGTGTGTACATGTCTGTTTCAGAGGGTCCTGGTTCTTCTCACTGATGGAAAGCATTAGTCCAACCATAACAGAGAACTCTTGGAGCAACATCAATATTTTTCTCTTTACCACAAGGTGCCCATTTATGGCGAATGTGCTGTAGAGGCTGGCAATACATTAACTCCAGCTTTGCATCTGTGATTTGTAAATTCTCACACTTGCACTTGCACAGAAGTATAACAAACTCCGGCGTCCTCTCAGCGGTAATATCCGATTGCCGTGTGTTTTTACTAGAGACCTTGAAGTGAGGCCAATGTGTCATTTGGAGAAGGTGATCAGTAGAGATGGGGAAAAACTGACTATGTATTGCGATTCTTTTGTGTGGCAATTCATGTACTTTTTGAATATGACTTTTTCATTGATATATTTTTGCATTGGAGGTAAAATTTTATGTTCCTCTATAAGTGGTGTACGCCTAACTATTCTCACATTGATGGGCAGCATTGCATCATGTGTTGTGGTTGGAGTGAATGATTTACAAAGTTTGTTAAGAATTGCAACAAAATAAAATAAAATAGTAGGATATTTTAACAAATCATAGAATATATCATATTCAAATTTATTTAATTGCACCATGATTTTCTCTGAATAATTCTGCACGGAAGTCCTTCCCAAATCAACTCCATTCAAGCCCAAACTTGGAGCGCCTTAAACTTTTTTCGGAGTTTTTTTTCATTTGCAAAGTTTTAGACCCTCCTGTTTTCATTTGCACGTTGCATAAGTGGAACAGTTGTGAGGACTTTTGGAAACATGCCTAGAAGCTGTCAAGAATTTTTTTAGAGTTGAGTAAAGTTGTTGGTTGTATCTAGCCATGGGGGAATCCACGAAACACTGAAGCTTTGATTGGAGTCTTTTTACGCTTTCCTAATGAATTCCTAGTCAGTAGTAGGGACGACGCATTCCATCGTATTTTGCTTATCACTTGAAGTGAAATGAGCCATTTCTAGGTGTTTTTTTGTTTGGTTCAGATGTTTCAGTGGCCCTTTTTCTTGTTTAAGGCTTATAACCACCATTGGATGTGAAGGATAGTGAGCGGTTATCACTCTGTTATTCGTTTACCTGCGCTCTGCATGTTCCATTTCAGAGGTACTGTATGGCCCAAGATCATCATAGAGAGCAAGGGTTATGAGATCGTACATGTAGTGGATCATATTATAGACTTTAATACATGTTAATATTTCGGTACATAATTCGGTACATTGTACATAATGTACAGCTGTATTTTTATTTATCAAGAACAGATTATGCACAGGTATAGGCAAACAGATGATTTAAATGATCTATTTTAATAACATCATTGTTAATTATAGTGTGATAAAGAATGGTTATTTCAGTACAATACAAGTTTAATGCTGCCACCGGCCGACAGTAGATGGTGAATATACGTATATTTTATTGCTGTACAAGCGTTTCCAGCTTTCAGGATTAAAGTGAACTGTGAGTTCAGTGCTGTTCTTTCCCGACGGCTGCAGCTTGCTGGTCAGGACTAAGGTTATCGCCTGCATGCTGTTTACTGGTAACTGCATTTTCCATTTTCCACTTTAGAACAATGCAGCAGCTGTAGAGCCTGCTGTTTTCCTTTTTTTTTCTTTTTATCCCCGGGCCTATTTTTATCACACAGCGGTGGAGCTTCTCAGTTAAAGACATCCTTTCCTTCAGAAAGCCCAAAGCTTGCTCTCGGAGACACCCTCCAGCTCATGTCATCCTGCTCGTCATGCCCTATTTTTAAGAAAAAGCGGAAAAAATAACTTGGTCGCCAAATCTTGTAGAATTCAGGTTCATTCTGAAATCTTGAAAGCTGTTTTTTTTTTTTTCCGCCACTTGATGTGAATTGTTTTTGATGTTACTTTATTGTTGTTTATTCATGCTGCTTTATGCATGTACTGTATGTGCTTTAGAGTTTTAGGCTGCAACGGCATGACTTAGTGCATTCCTGAGAAGGGAGTTTCCTTCTGGTGGTGTTTTTAGTTATGGTTTGTGTTTTTTTTGTTTTTTTTTTCCTCTCCGTACAGTTAGCTTCCTTTGCAAAAAAAAAGGATCAGAAAATTTAAAAGATCAGAAATATTTATTTCTGCAATCAACTAAAGGTTCCACTTTATTACTTCTTCTATACATAGTAATTGGCATGTTTACATTTGGGTTGATAAATATTTATAAATATAAATATAAATATAAATAAACATATTTTTATTTTTTGCTTTTATACACCACCAAATTTAAAACAAACCATCACAATATGATTTAAATGCAGACCATTGGCTTTAATTTATGAGGTTCGACAAAACATTCCTGTTATTATCACAGACTCAAAAGTAATTGGGAAAGATAGTGATTATTAATACAAGAACTATTTATAATAATTGGATGCATTTAATGCGCATTCAAAATAGCAATGTACATTTGGATATTATTTTCTTTACACCTATTATAAGGTAGAAACTACCACAGGATCGTTTGAGCACCTATTAGTGTGTAATTTATTTATAGTCTGTTAGTCTATTAGTGATTTATAGTCTATGGAGAACGAAAAGCACCCAGCCCTGTGAAATTGGGACAAAACCCATATTCCCTAATTCCTCACATTTTGCTCTACATTTCAAGAAACCTGTATTACACAGGCCACCTGTCAAGGCTGTGTTCCTACTCTTAGACCGGAGTCTCCTTGCAGTGCTGTTCATACAGTCCAATCTGCTTCCCCCCAGCCTCCCCGTGACCTTTCTTCTCTTTGCAGAGGTAGAGTTGAGTCCAGCTGTGGACGAAGAAAGGGCTCGCTCTTAACTTAGCTCTAGAGCTCCATCGAGCCGAATTGTAAACCCAAAGCCCTGACTCTTTGTCAAAGCATCACAAATAAACCCTTTTATAGCAGACGCTGAGCCAAAGGGCCGAGTGTTATCCGTGTTTGTCCTGGTTTCATCGTTAATCATAACGAATGGTTGGGCGGGTACAAATAAGATGCATGCATTTTATTTTTTATGGGATGCTTTTTTGTTTCATAAACGTTATGCTGTTGATACGGACAATTTTAAAGATTGCATGGGATACAGCACCTTTGTCATAAATGTGTGTGTATATATGGAAGCTAGGATTTCTAGACCTGTTCTGAGCTAGGGCAAGAGTTACTGGAGTATCTCTCGGATTTTGCTAGTTTTTTAAAGATCGTTCATGTTCCATACTTCTGGAAAGATCACCTCTCATTTTGCCTTCCAGTAAAATTAACCCCATATAATATATAATCCTGTCTGAATTGGCATGCATCATTTCCTGGGGGGGAAAAAAAAGAGACGTTTCACTTTTTCCTCTAGTATAAACACACTCCAGAAGTGCTCTTTTCTGTTTTCTTCCAGCAAAAACAAAAGTAAACCAAGTCTTGGCCGAGTTTAAAACGCAGAACAATAAAACATACAATGCTAAAAAGGACTTGTTGGAGAATTGATGCTTTTTAATGAATTCTTATCTTTGGTAGGGATTACAATCACGATAAGATTGCTATATATATATATATATATAAATAGAATCGAATTGAATTAAGATCATGGGGGACACGCTAACGATTAAATGTGGAGTCACTTTTTATTTAAAGCCTGTATATAATAAAGGTCATGTATAAAAATAGGGTTCATGTAGTATGCATGGAATGTTTATTGTGCCAAGCTGTTTATACAGTATGTTACAATGACTCACGCTGCTGTTGTTGTTATAATTAGTAGTATTATATTAATACACGGATCCCATGTAAATGAATCATAAATGCTACAGATGTCCTTCATTATTTAACAGACGTACTGTATGTGTGGAAATCTGATCCTGTTAAAAGTAGAACAGGAAGCATTTTCTTTATTTTTTAACCGCTACAATTTAATTTTAAACTCCGAACACAGCAAACAGTTCATTATGAATTTCACAGCAGTGTATTGAATAAGCGGAAGCAGTTATTAAGTAGGATGGGAGTGTGTTGCCCTAAACTGCACTCCTTCACATCCAGAGCTGAGTGTGTGTGCCATTTCATAAGGGTTTGCAGCGAGACAGATGTTTGTTTTTCCTCTTCACCTCTCCAAATGGAATCAAGGCATCACCTTTTTTATTTATTCTTTCAATACAAGCTTTGGCACCTGATCAGGACTAAACGAGACAGCTGTCTTGTAAAAGAAAGGTACATTAAGCGCCATTGTTGATGAGCTTTGTTTGCCGAGCACGAGCTGTGTGTTATTAGATCTGCGCCGTGTTTAGTGGTGCAACAGGTGGCCAGATGTCTTTGGGGAGAAAGCAGCTGTTCCAGAGAGGTTTATTTGGTGCCAGGGTCTCGAGGAACAGTACGATCATTAGTAATCATATCAGTTCTATATAAAGTTTTGAGCGACTCCTACGTCATGGAAGTAAACCTATTTTCCCCTCTTCCTCTCTACGCAAAAGTCAGAGCCGTCCCAGAGACTCCTAAGCGAGCCAGGCTGTCTGGCAGAATCTGTCTTTAACGACGGGACTATTTCCTCTGAATTTGACCGCACTCTTTTCCGTGCACTTTAGTCTGGTTTCGAACTGTTCCGCTACTTCAGGAGTGCCTGAGTGTGGTCCGCTCCTTCCGGGAGATCCTGCTTCCATTAGGAGCGTTTTATCTTTTAATCGATTTGTTGCGATGTGATGAACACATGCTCTAAATTGCAGCAAGCGGGCCGAGCTGCTTCTCAGAAGTCGCTCGAAACCTCAGCTGATTAAAGAGTCGACATAGTGATTGAGGTTTGGCTCGTGACATTTAGGGATCTGACTGAAAAGTGGCAAACGAACCATGCATTTGTTGTGGTGGATGCCGTGTTTTTTTTAAATCAATCTTATTCCAGGTTTGATATCCAGCCAAGTTCTGGTCTGGCTAACTCCACTGGTGTTATAATAATAATAATAATAATAATAAAGACATTTTCATGTAATGCATTAACAGCTATTAAACTGTAACTAAAATATCTAGCCAATTAAAATAAGGCAAATAAAATCTATTTAGAAGACTTGAGAAAAAAAAAGTCAAGCTGTTTTTTTTTTTTCTTTTTTTTTCTCTCTTATTTGATCTGGATGGTCGAATTTGGACGAAAGCGTGATGAATCTTTAATGATGCGTTCCATATTTTAAAAACAAAAAGACAAATCCACACGAGCACTCCTTCCACATTTTCATGCATGAAATACGAAAGAACGCCGTATGACTGGATGACTTTAGACCAAAGATGCATGGACCTCCTCGAATTGAAATCCATGGGCGTGATGAGCACACACGTCCTGTAGTCAGTTTTGTCTCTCATTCTCGCATCCTCTCCCTGACAGGAAAAGCCCAATTACAGAGATATCGACGCTACGCTGCAAACTCGATGGCCTGTGAAATGTCTTGTGTGCTTCTTGCGAGACTATGTTTGTCCTGCTTGCAGAGCAAACAGGATGCCGTGTTCTAAAGAAATTCAGGAGATAACGCAGGAGAAGAAAGGGAGGACAGACTGGCGGATGTGTTCGAGGCATCAGGATGTCAGGGTGGAAAGAGTTGAACCAGAGGCTGGCTGCTGTTTTGTGGGCTGGGACACACGGTGACTGCTGACGGAGTAATTAGGGAGTGTCTGTAGATGGATGGTGCCCCACTGTAGTGTAAAGGAAGCTCAGACTTGTTCAGGTCTTACGTGTAAAGCGCTTCTAACCATTTCCTGTTTACCGCCTGCTCTTGTACGAGACGGAGTATTCATGTTCTTCCTTTTGCACAGGTTCATGTGGCGCCATGCTGGCTTTGTGCATGGAAACGTTTTTTTTTTCTTTTCTTTTCTTTTTTTCCTGATGAATCATTAAAAAGATGACCGTAGTAGCTGGAAACACCCCATACATACAGAAGACTCCTCCTATACGGACAATTCTGCACACTTCTTCCTTTTCCTGGTCCCTAAGCAAGAGCATGTTCTTGTTCAAATCCATTCTGTAAAATGTTCTTGTAAACCCTTTTTTTATTAGGTCTTGGTCAGCATGATTTTATTTCCCTCTAAACTCATGAATAACATATATATATATATATATAAAAAATGTTTTTCCATGCACACAGACGGCGAGGCGGGAATCGAACCCGGAACCTGAAGGTGCAGTGGACAGTTTGTTTAGAAATAATAATAATGGTGGATGACCGAGATACGTCCTGCTCAGTTAAATTTAGCTTTTATTATTATTCTGTTATGACATTTCTTTTTTAAGTTAATTGTTAAACACTTGTATTTGAAGTTGGGTTTGTAAGTAAGGCGCTTGGGTATCAGGAGGTGACTGGTGATTCGCACCCATAATATTTGCCATCCACTATATGACCTAATGTTTGTAGACACCTGCTCATCACACCCATATGTGGTTCCTCCACAAACTGTTGGCACAAAGTTGGAAGCATGCAATTTTATAGCCTGTCTTTGCCATAGAATTATAATTTCCTCTTAAGACGAAAACAGAAATCATTAGGAGCCTTCGGTTTCTACATACCTAACCTTGTAGCCATGCTGATTTAAACTGAAGCCGTAAGTACTTCGCTGTACAAGAAACCTGCTGTACTTCGCGAGCGTTATCCGATACCCCAATGGGACGAATATACCTGAGAACTTTCCCTGTAGTCTCTGTACCGATGTAGAGGAGCCAGGGTTTGGATGGGCAGGAAGTGAGAAGTCACTTCAGCTTGTCTGCACCCAAGTAAGTTCACTTGAAAGAGAGTGCAGGAGTCTAATGTTGATGATTAGATAATGATGTCTAATGTTTTGCGAGCACTCTTGAGTGCAGCCCTGCTATACTATTACATGCTCTCCAGTACTCTAATGCTGGGCAAACAGACATGGACATAGGAGAGGAGCAGAGAAGTCTCACCGGATTAAAGATTGCTGCGTGGCTAAAGTGGTGACTGTCGACGGTTTGGAGAAGAACTACATAGCACAATAAAAACATCATGTGCATTGGCGACCATTTTATTTGCCATCTGGAGTCCTGCTTCACCGTAGGAAAGAGCCCACAACTTGTTCCAGCATGACAGTTCTCCTGTGCACTGAAGCACCAAGTCCCTCAGCCCTGCCGAACGTAACACTGGAATGTTAAATGCCTGACATCATTGCCTGATTTCATTAATGCTCTTATGGATAAATGGTTAAACCCCAACAGCGACGTTCCAAATTCTAGGGAAAATTCACCCCAAAATGAGATCTTCAGCGAACGTTCCACCTTATTCAGTACTGATGAAAATGCATTTTTGTCTTTTCCCATGCACTGATTCATCCCTCAACCCTTTTTTTTTTGTGTGTCTGGCTACGACTGTCCAAATCCCCCTGCATCACACTGCAGACTTTTTCTGTCGCTCTGTGCAAACGCCAACGATGAAGAGGCTTCGGCTGTCTAATCGCATACAGTTTTAATAAACACATTACGTAATACATTTTTTCCTTTAATGTTCATCACTGGCTTGTGACTTCAAAATATCTGATTAAAACCAGGATATCATTATATCATACCTCGGAAAATTTTAATCCGTTACATCTTTATTTCTAAACAAAATTGACCCCAATGACGCCTGGGATTCCGATCAGCGACAGACTAACTATAGACGTGAGCCGGTCCGCCGGGGCTGCGCGAGCCTCTACATGGACTCTCGAGGAGTGCACATGTCCAAAGTTGGAGAAATCAGCATCACTGTTTTGTTAGACACCGAATATTCCAGAGGGAGAAGCATGGTAGAGAACCAGACTACTTTTGCATGCTTTTTCCTCGTCTTTTAAGTGTGGGATTTGAATGCAGTGCTTAGTTTCTCGGACTTCCAGGAGTCTGATTTATGTATTTATTTGTTTATTTATAATTTTTTTTTAATGCTCATTATGACAGACCTACTCCCAGGGTCATATTATTATCAATCATTATTAATGCAGCACAGTACTGTAAACATTGAGGATATTGGAAAGACTTGATCAACCTCCCAGCACTCAAGTGTGACCGCGTTACCATCCTCTGCAGCAGGCTGTAAGGCAACATAAAGAATCAATCCAAAAGGTGCCGCTGGTAATCACTGATGCCAGTTTACTGGAATGCATCATTTAAATCAACGAAGGCGGACGCTACTTTGACAGATACAGATGTCCTATTTTCTTTTCTTCTCCATATATTCATCATGTGGTTATGGTCGCGATGGTCTCACCAAGCCAGAGTCTTTCATTTTCGGCAATAAATGTAACCAAGAACCACTTATTCCCAAAGCGAGAGCCTATTTCGCTACCAACCACAGACCTTTTTCCTGTTGCCTGTCAAAAACCATATTAGATTATATATATATGTATATTTTTGGCATCGTTACAGCCTTCCAACGAAACCAGTTAATTAAAAACTAGATTCTGCGAACTTGTTTAAAACCAGTGACCGTATCGTGCCACTGGAAAGTTCATCGTGGTCATATAAAGTTGTAGGTTAGTTTCTGAAGCTTGTGGCCAGAAAAGTGTAACAAAGATAACGGACTCTTTGTGGCGTGTGGATGGAGTGTGTGTATAGCTGTCACTATGTTCTTGACTTTAAAGTCTAAAGACAGGGTTTTGTCCTCTACTGCTGGTAGTGACAATTCTTCTGGGCGGTTTCCTGCTTCCCAGTCTTATCTTCTTTGCTCAAGGACAGCATTCTTTGTCGTCGTTTAGAGCTACCGCACGTGATCGCGTAGAAGTCTCCCTAAATCCTGTCCTTGTAAGTTCAGAAACGAGTTTTTGCTTTAGTACAATTTTGCTTGTATCTATAAAAGACTCGCCAATGTGGACAAAATTTTCACCTCTCCCTGTCTTTTTTTTTTTTCCCGTATTGGTACACTTTGGAAATAAAGTCTGATTTTGTATTTGAAACTGTCTATTTTCCTCCAGTTCTGTTGTAGTGGCCAGATAATTTCCAGGAAATTAGCACGCTCTATAAAACAATGTTTCTTTGACACTGTGTGCATTCCTCCGTGTTTTGATCTTGTGCTTAACCTTGTGAACTTGTCATATGTTGTAGTCTTAAATTAGACAAAGTCGTCTTCTCTGTTTCGGTACTCAGTAAAGCTATTCTGTCAGCTTCACTGCAGCCAAATGACCGTGTCAGATAACCCCGGGGATTAGTGTAACCATGCACAAGTCTTTTTTGGCTTGGGGATGCATGAGGGCGCCATGTGAACACTGGCTTTTGTTACCCAGGATGAATCCTAATATGTTGGAGCTGTGGATAATAAAAGGGACAATGAATAAAATCAATAATAAATAACAGTTTGTACTGTATAATACTCACTCGGTTTCAGTAACTCATCTTCTTTTCTTGGTCAGACCTGCAAAACATCTGGACGACACCGCGTGTGAGTAAAGAATATAACCTTGCGGTATAGAGTAGCTCTGTGGTTACGGTGTTGGACTCCTGATTCCAACCCGAGCGCCACCAAGCTGGCACTGTGGGGGCGTTAACCCTCAACTGCTTGTTTGTATAATGAGATAAATTTAGGTCACCCTTGATAAGGGCGTCTGCCAAATGCTGTAATTGTTGTAAAATGCTGTAAATGTAAATGCACCTACTGCGATGTTTTAACTCATCAGAACATAGACAGTATGCACCCAAACAGTCATAATCAAACTGATGCCCGATGATCAGGATCAATGCTTTGTTCTGTGCCACCATGTCATATTCATTTCAGAAACCTTAGATCTCACGCATCTCTATAAATAAGAAAGCTAAACAGTTAAATAAATACTCAGCCCTGATGCTATCTAAAGTGGCAGCTTTGTTCCTGGTACCAGTTTAAATGTATTTGAACCTTCAACTGCTGGTGGTCTGACCGTTAAGATGATTGCAACCTATGATTACTCCAAGACCACGCATGCACGGCACGGTCTCAAAGCAGAATTCACGAGTGAGTAAAAGCCACAGTTGCACTTGAGCACCTTTTGAGCGAAGCTCGAGTGGACTGGAATATCTCAGAGTCTTTGCATAAAAACGCTGTGTGGTTCAGGTGGTGGTTCTAAAAGAGCTCAGGAAACATCCTGTCAAAGCCACACCCAGCGTAAAGAGTGTTTTAGAGTGTCAAATGATGGTCTAGTGGTTAGGGTGTTGGACGGCTGATCAGGAAGGTCCCAGGTTTAAACCGATGCACCACGAAGTTGGGCCCTTAAGCAAGGCCCTCAACCCTCAACTGCTCAAATGTACGATTCCTTCTGGATAAGGCCGACTGCCAAGTACCGTAAAAATAATAGTGGAACTAGAGGAAGTAGATCTACCTGTAGACTTTTTCTCAGGTCTACAATTTGTGTCTTATAGAGAAATGATGTGTGACCAGAGCTCAACCAGGCCTCACAGTTCAGACTAAAACGAGAAGGCCGTATTTACATTTTTCTCCATACTGACTTCCTCGAGAGCATCTAGGCTGTGGTGTTGTCATATCCTGCGCTAATGGTACCGATTGCGGAGATTTTATGTAAGTTCTCGATGTGCGTCCCCACGTCTCCACTTGTCTCAGGAAGACTGGGTCAAGGCCACTGATTAATTCTCGCTGCTTTCTCGTCCTCCGTGGTCTCGGCCTAATTAGTTCTATAATGAGTGACCCTTGCCGCGCGTCGCCTTAGCTTGCCGCTCTGAAGAAGGACACTCCATAACAATCCAAACAAGGAAAGACAGCAAACAGGGATTGCTCTTTCTCTCCATTTCTCTCCCACTCAGGCTAGGTTGGAGTGCTCTGTCCTTGCTCAGTCTATATTTTTAGCCTGGCTGATGTTCCCCAGATACTCCTCAGCCTCCTTTTCCGTGATGTGGAGCTCAACCTGTGACAGCCATCGATGGATGACAGTATTGCAGCTCTTAGTGTATACTGTAACCTGATGTATAATATACTGGAAATTGAATGTAGTCCCTAAAAATGAAATTTGTTTGCCAGAAGAAATGGGGATCTCTGCCTAATATTTTGGTCTTATAAGCAGGGATGGTAACTGTAGGTTTTGAGTGGGATTTTTTTTTTTTTTTTGAGGCTGGTGACTCTAATTGAACTTCTTCTTTGCAGCATAGTTAATTTTTGGTCCTGCTTTCCTGGAATTGTCTTCACGAGATGCACTTGACAATACTGTTCTTCTAAGAACTGTTCCAGACCAGCTGACCTTCACGTCCTAAAATATCAACCAACTGTTGTTGTTGTTGTTAATAGATATTGAATTATGTAATCAATTATTATTTTATAGTTTAAAAAAAAAATCATTGCATTGTTCTAGAATGGTTTCTAATTTTCATGGTTTCTAATTTTTATTATTTGTGACCCAACAGAATGGAATACGATTTGGTTATTTTCTATTTAGGCATTTGGTAGACGGCCTTATCCAGACTGACTTACATTAAGAGGGTTAAGAACCTTGCTCAAGGGCCCAACAGGGACAACTTGATGGTTGTGGGAATTTGAACCCGGGACCTTCCGAACCAATGTCCAATGCCGTAACCACTGGACTACATCTGACCTGGTTAGGTTTTTTATCTGGTAGTTTCTTAAGGAATAAAGAGTGCAGGTTTAGGACAGAAGTAAAGGTTTCTGTACACACTTTTTGTGGTCAGGGTTTATTCAGGGTTGAGGAAGGACTTTCTTTAATAATTATACAAGCTCACTTTTTTTCTACAGTCATAAAACACAGATTGCGCTTAATTATTTGTACTTTTTACATGAGCCAAGCTTTGAGCTACTATAGCAAACCAATGTTTGGAGATGATCAGAACCATGAGTGAGAATTTGTCGAAATCCTCTGAACCAGTTGCAGAGAGTTAAACAGATTGTCGTCACCTTGTTTCAAACTTAACAATGCTTTAGTAATCATGTCATTTCGTAGTAGAGAATAGGATGCTGTGCCTATAGACAAACCTGACATGGGTAGATAAAGAACTAAGAAAGAATCGTTAGTTTTGCTTTGCTAATTTGATCGAATGAGCGATATTGCAGAATTGGTTTGTTTTTAGTATAACTGCCCTGGGATGTCTCACTCCATCAAGCTGTTTGAACATTCTATCAAGACCCACTTGAAATATAAAAGCTCATCAGATAAAGATGAAAAATAAGAATGGAAATCGATGTGGGCAGATGCCCCATTTAAGGCGAATGTGAAATAGGACTTTCGATTGTGCAGAATAAAAGATCAACTTTCATGAGAGTTAAAACTTTTTATTTTTCTCTATATAATCCTCTACTACACTAATGCACTTTCGCTAGTGCTTGGATACCATCAAGGAAAAAAGTTTTCTCAGACTGCCCAAGGAATGATGAAGTGCCTGGTTCATGTCTGAAACGCTGGCCTCCCAGGAACTCCTTCGATGGCCTGAAGATATTAAAATGGCTTGGAGTGATGTGGCAATAACTGTCAGTTGAGTTCCTTTAACGTGCAGTTGACATGTTCGAATGATTGATTTGACAGTTTCTGTAATTGCGCGGCTGTAATTAGCTTTAGAGCTCTGATTACGAGCTCGTGCCTGCAGCTGAACCCGGTAAGTCATTCGACATTTTTTAATACTCTAAATGACGTCACAGATCTTAGCGCTTGTGTTTAGTGCGCAATTGGTCTTAAACGCAAATGTTTCTCTGTGAATAACACGGCATCGTCGCTAAGAGGAGGTTAGTGGAAGGATAGAGTCGATGTTCGAAGCTTTGAAAAGAAAGTCATTGATGTTTTTATTCCACGCACAGCTTTATGTCTGATGATATTTTAAATCGTAGATTAGATGTGAGGTACGGTCGAGGCAGTATACACGGCAAGGCAGTGATTAAGCCATGAAGCGTTTGAAGTGGAAGGTCACTCCCCGGCAGGGATCAAGAAGTGAGTAGGTGTGTTTAGCGGCAACTACTGCAGAGGCAGACTCAGTCTTGCAGTTTGGACAGTGAAATCACGGTGTGCCTAAACTGGAGCGTACAGCTTTGTGAGACGCAGCACTGCTACCCACAAGCAGTGTAAAGCAAAGCCAGTGTCATGATGCTTTCTCTCTCTATCTCTCCCGCAGTCTGTCAGGAGAAATCACACCATCCAAATAGAAAAAAAAACAACAACCAGGGATTATTTCTATAGACATGTGGTGTATAGTGAGAACTTGAAATAGAAGAGCAAAGAATTGCAGCATAAGCCGTCCATAAGCATCATTTGTCAGTATAGATCATTGCATAACTTAGTAACAGTTGGTTAAAAGGAAGCGCCCCTGGTAGCATCCTTATCTAACTCAATCAGTGCTGTTATTGCGGTCAGAGGATGTATAACCACGTTACAGAAAAGAAACACTATATATATGTAATACACAGATAAAATAGGAAGCTTCTGATGCAGCCTGTACATTCGGTTAAGATCCTGTAATGCTGATAAATATTTCCAGCCCCAGAATAATCCAGCCGAATAAAGTCTCGCCTTGATTTCACGGAACAAAATAATAGCTACTATTTCCAAAACAAAAGCAAATATTAAATCTTGCTCAATCATATTTTTCCTTGCTTATCCAGTCTCTCCGCACGCCCGGAAAGGAACGGGTTTTCTCTAACGTGACGCACAACCAGGCGCATGGCGTGATCGAGCAGATGATGGATGATCGCAGCATGACCTAGCTTATGGTTTTTTTAACCAGTTGCATTAGTCATTTAGGTTGTAGTGAATCACGTCTGCTGCGTTTCTCACACTTGGGTCCTTTCTTAGCTGCTGATTAAGAATAAGGTTAGCATGTCTGATCCGTTTCATTTCAATAATCACAAAGTGTTTCATAATGCAGATTTGTGCACCGCAATGGATTAGCCACTTTTTTCCTAGTCTTTTGTGCTTTTTAAGTGTTCTACCTTTTTGTGTGTGTGTGCGTGTGTGTGAGAATCTCTACTCCCTACTTAGTGATGTCTTTTAAAATTGAGTTCCTGCAGATTTTTTAAAAATCTCAAATCAGTGTCGCTGTTATTTGACGTTATAATTATTGATCCATTATTTAAAATTTAATTTTTATGTGTTTTTGTCCTCATAATTTACTGAGGAGATTTAGATGGTAAATATGCACAAGGATTAAAGCTTGGTTATTTATTAGTTTTTTTAAATGAAAGAGTTCTCCACCATGTTGCCGCTATGTCGTTTGCAGGTTCAGAATGTCCGTTTTAGCACCTTGCACCTCTAGGGTCCGGGTTCGATTCCCGCCTGGGGGTCTGTATTTATGGAGTTCGCATGTTCTCTCATCCTTGGTGGGTTTCCACACTCCAAAGAGTAGTAGTGTGTGCCTTGCGATGGATTGGCACCCTGTCCAGGGGTGTACCCCGCCTAGTGCCCTCGGTTTTTTGGGATAGACTCCAGACCCCCCCCAATCCCCCAATTATAGACAGTGAACGAGTGAGTGTTAACTAAAGGAGGCAATGAAATTGAGTGTGTATTGTTCAGTTGGTTTAAACAAAGGAAAACAAGCAATCAGTGGAAAAATGTGCGTGATGAGGCATGTTCTCCATGATGCTTGTGTACAATTGAACATCTTAATAAAAACTGCATAAGTGTTATGGATGTGCAACCACAACATTTATAATAGTGCCTTTCCTCCACCTGCATTTAATTACTATTTAATTATAGTCAATTTATTTTACATAATGTATAAATTTAAAGGCATCGTTGCTTGGCAGAATTTCTTCACACATGCTTTAGACTTTTGCACAGATCTACATAGAGTACAGTATAGGATTAAGACATGTTTCTAATATAAAATCTCATTAGAACATTGTTGAGTTAAATTGGTTGAAGCTGATTGGCTGATTTGTGTTGAACAATCAGTTGGAGTTTAAGGGTTAAACGATAGAAACTCTTCTGGCAGAATTCATGGGGATTGTTTACACAAAGGTAATTTAAATGCACAAATAAGTCAGAAAGGTTGATCGTAGTTTTTAAACCCATACTGTAATCATTGGTTCAGTGTACAGCAAATCATTTACTTGTAATAGGAATAAGTAACTAGTAGGGCTGTAACGGTTTGCATGTTTGCACTAAATGATGCGCGTAAATGCGGTCTAGCTGGTAGCAAACGATGCATGAAATTTCTACATGCTTGAAAAGACACATTAATGTGTTTATTTTAAATATAATTCAGCATTCTATCCTAAGCAAGACCTGACCGGGTGTAAGTCCGTTATTTCCGCTTTGGTACGAGGGGAACTGGGATAAAGTGATTGTATATTTTCTTGAGTATATACAGTTTAGCTTGTTAAAAGGGAAGAACTTTATTTTTATTTTTCAATGCTGTGCGCAGCCATGTTGATTTGATGTCACTTTATATAAATGGTGGAAAAAAAAATTATATTTGGAAATAATCCCCCAACGTGACTTTCATTGCTTCTGCATTTGCTCTGTCGAGAAAGAAGGGTTGTGCAAAAAAATAGTAAGCGTGCCATCAGCAGTAGCAAATAGTGCAAATTATGTTTAAACAAATATACTTTAAATATCCTTCATTTAAAAGAACCAATGTTTTAGCACGATTTGCTATAGATAGTGCCGTTACTTTTCTTGAACAACCTGCCATCTAGATATGTAGATGTAGATACGTGTCTGTTTATGGATAGAATGTGTTAGGTTCGAGAGGAATGCCCGAGGCGTTGGACAAAACACACACGGACGAGTGACTGACAAACACGATGTGTCTGGAGAGCTCTGTTTATCATCAGCAAAGAGAGCATAGAGTATTTAAGCTCTTGGCCAGGTGGCCTGTGTCACGTACTGTACATCAGAAGGGACAGACAGACAGACAGACAGACAGACAGACAGACAGACAGACAGACAGACAGACAGACAGACAGACAGACAGACAGACAGACAGACAGACAGACAGACAGACAGACAGACAGACAGACAGACAGACAGACAGACAGACAGACAGACAGACAGACAGACAGACAGACAGACAGACAGACAGTTTCCGTTTAAACAAAAGCGTTCCAGGAGACACGAGCAGTACAGTATATGCATCAGGACACAGGTTATACAGTAGGAAGTGTTACCATGTGAGGGCGTTGTTTTATGGGCAGAGAGACATGGGAATGTTCACATCATGTCATAAAACTGTACAGAATGATACGTGGCCTTTATGTAAATAAAAAATGTTTGTCCAAGCTCTCGTGTTTGGAAAGACTAGGGTTAGTAAACTAGGGATTACTACCCTTAATAACTACTGATACTAATTACACATCATACATTATAAGAGAGTTTGAGTTGAAATTAAGTTTTTTTTTTTTTTTGGCAATAGCGTATACTGTATGATACAAGACTCGAACACTGATAGTTCATGCTTTTGTGAATTTATTGATATTTTTTTGGGTTCAGTGTGAATGCAATAAGAATGATGTATTTCATTTCTTGTTCTGGTGTCCATATGGTATTTCTTAAAAGTATTAAAAAGCTTCGAGTTTGGTTTGTAAAAACCACACAACAGATGTTTCAGTGGAATTTTAGCAGACTAAAAATGAACTGGGTCAGAGAGAAAGAGAGAGAGAGAGAGAGAGGGAGGAGTTGGCTGAGTAATTAACAGAGACCTCACTGGGTTACGGAGGTATTCTTAGCTCTTCTCCAGTCGAGACCCATCTCTAATTAGCGGCAAATTAACTGATGCTTAAAAGAGAGAAGGTGCAGACCTCATTTTGGAGGAAACCCCAGAGGAAACGAGGCCTACTTCTGTACGCGGTGACCCTGTATACACAGCTGCTCAAGGTCACTGATCTTTTACACTGATATTCTGCAAGTCTATTACGAATATATAGCCTACTGTTGTATGTACCAGCGCTTTTACTTTCATTCATGTGGTGGCTTATAATCCAAGTACAGAGCTGGTATAGATAGAAGGGTTGCGGGTTGTTTTTCCACTAACTGTCCAGCCACGAGTAAAAGCCAGGCGCGGCCACAGCTAAAGACACACACGCATGCATGTACGCGCACACACACACACACACACACACACACGCGTTATAACCAGAGACAGAAAGCCACAGTGTAACATAAGGTCTGACTCAGTAGTGCTACAAACCCTAAAGCAGTCAGTCAAGCTATGAATAAAGCTGACTTGCTCAAGAGCCAAGTAATATACAGAACTTCAAGCTTCAACTTGCAAGCTCTGTAATTTTACACATAGTTCGTGAAATGTTTAAACCAGGATGCCGTAGTATCCTTATAAGGCAGATTATTTTTTTCCCCTTCATGCGGTTCTGTTTTTTTTTTTGGTCTAATGGAATTTGTGTTGCGCCCAAATAAATAATCGCTGAATGACTTAATTCGAATTATGTGCATTGCGCATAATACATACATTTTAGTTGTTTTTGTTGGGTCAAATTGTTTCGGGAGGGGTTAATGATTAAACCCAGTAAACATTTACTGAATTTTATGAATGCATTGATTTATATAAAAAAAAAAATTAAGTGCAAACATTTTTTTGTTTACAAATATTTAAATTTTTACAGTTTATCATAAGATTAGCCAGTGGTTTGCAGAGGAGCAATTAAAAAAAATTAGTTCTTGATAAGGACTCATGTGTAAGATTCCTGGCCAACGTTTCCAGGGTGTGTTTTTTTTTTTCTCCTGTTTATTTTTTCCCCCAAGATACGTGCCAAGCAATTGAATCAAGATTTGGCTCAGAATTGGTACTAAAGGCTGTTGACCAATTTTGGAAGTCTCTAGTGACACCATTTTGGTACTGGATTTCTGCCTCTGTTCACCTCACTGTGGATTCAGATGAAAGAATAAATCACGAATTCAAGTGTACACTTTTACCTTTAAGTCAAGTTTCAGCCAAGATGATGTTCCATTAATCCTTTAGGTACTTTACAGTATTTTAAGAATATCTTTCTTTCTTAATTTCTTTTTTGTGATTTGGCTAGATGCTGTAATGAAGTTTTTTCTTCACCAAGGAAGGAATTGTGATCAGTCACTACATGTGTCTCGCTTGGTTTTGCTGAGCTCGTCAGTAAATTCCTACTTTTTAAGTACAAAATCGTTCAGTTGCATCCACAGCTCTTTGGATTGCTTTAGAAAACATCACAACGTGGAGTCGAACTGCTTATTAGTCAGTTGTTTAAGCACTTTTGAACCCATGTAAATGAACGGGCTGTATAAAAAAAAATGGCTGTATCACATTGTGGTAAATGCTTTAAATTAAACCTGATTGACTTCACTTTATTTCAGAGCCATTGTCGTGATGTTCAGGGGCAGAAATAAACTTATGTTACTATTCAATGAAAATGGACTTGACTATGTGTTTTCTACATTTGGCTGCCAGAAGTGCAGTGTGTCCTGGGAATTTAATTGATGTGTAGTATAATATTTCATATAATATTTAGAAGCTGGAACCAATACGCATTCTTTCTGTAATCAAGTGTCTGATTTATCACTATAATAAAACTCTGCTATCTGGATGACTACTGAGTACTAATTGATGTTGCACTTAAGTTTTTTTTTTTTTTTTTTGCTTTATTAATAATATTATTTTTTGCTTTATTGTTTCCTGTGTGTATATGTACTGACAAGTGTTATACTGGCCAAATGGACAGTCAATCTGTGGATATGACTCTTTTCCTCTTAACGGTTTGCTTTAACACTGTATAACTGTAAAGCCACTGATTAAAGGGGAACTTATTTTTTTCAGAGTATGCAGAAGAACAACAACACTTTTTTTTTTTTTTTAAAGTTTTGTAGTATAGTTTTCCCATACTGTCCTAAGCATGTCAGTACAATATTAATGGCGGCCTAAATAATTAACCATACGATTGTCTTTGTTCTTCTGACTTTGAAATGTTTATGGCCATTGTGGATAAAATTTGATCTTTTTAAAAAAAACAAAAAAACATGCTAACATGCAAGCAGGACTGACTCACTTTCCTGTTTCGTTTCATTTCATTTATCATATGCCTTTAGACGTTGTTTGTTTAGGGATTTTAACATGCAGCACATCATTTTAAACATTAGGTCTAATTTGGGAAAGGATCTAACATGCGGATAATACAGATTATACGTTCTTTAATTCTGGTGAAGTGCACGCTACGTAATTCCTGACATTAAAACTTGTTGAGGCATGACGTGTGATGAGATACTGAACAAAAGGCTAACATTTCTGACACGCTGAAAAATGTCTTGGCAAACCAGAGCGATTTTCCAATCCAGTCTGATTGGACAGCTCGCGCTCGTCTGAGTGTATTGCGCAACGGGTGTATATTTTATTTGAAAACCCTGTGGCCTGGTGTGAGTAGAGACGAGATCCAGTACGGGTCCGGCATTTCGGAAAGAATTGAAAGTTCTTATGGTAGGTTTGTGTGAGTGGGGAAACCTGTCGTTGGAAGATTTGGGACGAGGGTTCGGCTTGTCCTCTTTAATTCAGCTAAATGACATTATTCATTTGAATTAACCAGTTGCATGGACATGCAGGTGGAACACAAGTGCCATTTGTATGTGCAGGCTGACTGTCCATATTTAGTGTACCCAATTTTAACTCTCACACTCGGTCTTTCTGACCCTGACTAATAACACAGTTGAGTTTTCATGTCCTTATATAGCTGCGGCAGTCCGTGTGTGTGTGTGTGTGTGTGTGTGTGTGTGTGTGTGTGTGTGTGTGTGAGATAGAGAGGACGAGAACCTTGTTCAGACACTGCTGGGAATTGTTTTGTCTTCCCTTCTGTTACCCTTCCCTGTTTCCCCATATTTACTACTCAAATTGCACTTCCTTTGCTCCTGGGAATAGTTTTTCTGGATCAAACCAGAGCTCTGAATTGAGTGAAGAAACAGATTTAAGTGCTATTTTTAGGACTCGCCCAGCTTGAGGTGCATCAGGCTCCTGCTGCTAAGAATACGGGTTTGTTTTAGAGCGGGTTAGAATATGAAACGTTGCATAATTTTGTAGTCATTAGAGATTTCGAAACCGCTCAGGGGCGTGAGTCACGGTTTACGCAGAAATGTACGTTTTTGTAGCAATCGGCGTGTAAATGATCGCGAGTTATAGAGGGCCAGAGCTCTGTGGGCATTTTTGTACAAAGATACAAATGATTTTTTACAGACCTGCAAGTCATTATGAATTATGCATAATATATGTGTGTACTGTATGTACACGTACACAGCACAGTACGGTGATGCGACTCTTAGCCACAGTAAAGCATTTGATTGGTGCATACATTTTTAAAAAAGGCAGCACGTCCTGGCCATTTTAACAGATGTGTCGGATAACACACAGTCATTCCCCACACACCACTTGCACATTACAGATTTATTACCTCATCCCCCGAACTGCCCTGACCCCTGTTCAAGCTATTTTTACATATCTGGGCCGCTTAAGGAGTTCCTGCAAGGCCACCTGATCATGGCAAACTCTCTACTGTACATTGCTGGAATCCAAGCACAAGTGAAACACTGGGATAAGTGCATTAGTGTAGCAGGGGATTATATAGAGAAATAACATTTCTGCACAATCAAATCCCGGTTCTAGTAGTTGTCCGGGCTGCATGTTCGCGCCATCAAATCTTAACACGGGTAAAAACCCATATATTTGTCCCAGTGTGGCTTCTGAGATCATGTTTGGGAGGTACTGTTCTTAATCTTTAGTCGTTCTAGCTTTCTAAAGCGGATCAACATGCGTATACATTGGTGCTTTCCTAGAGCCTAGTGTATCTCAGGAGACATAGGCCACGAGGACGACCCTGACGGAGTGCCGATCCATTACAGGGCACACATACTCGTACGCTCATTCACACACTACGGGCAATTTGTGAACGCCAATTAGCCTAATCTGTATGTCTTTGGACTGTGGGAGGAAACCGAAGTACCTGGAGGAAACCCACCATGCACAGGGCGAACATGTAAACTATACTCGAACCCGGACCCTGGTGGTACTGTACAAGGCGACAGTGCTAACCACTATGCCATTATGTCGCCTTCAAGGACAGTATACTGTATAGTTTAATTTTTATTGAACCGTTATATCAACTCAACTTATTTAGGCGTTGAGATAAAAACAACACTCTAGTGAATTCTGAGAGAATTGTCGTTCACTGACACCTTTATCAGCGCATTATTTCTTGTGGCTGAGTTGTGAAAGCCTTGATCTCCAGTGGTGTTTTGTCTTCAGTGTCATTGACAAAAGGTTCGAGGTAGCACTTTTATAAACTCTTTGTTATTTTAGTCGTCATTCTTGTTAAGTCATGCGTTTAAAAGACATCTGTTTTTAAATGTCATGTGGGCCACCATTTGGAACAAGTGAAGCTAAGAATTCACCAAATGAAATGAAATAAATGTAGGACATTGTTTATTTAACACTTATGAGAGATGAATATTAAAAACACGTACGTACAGTGTAATACTGTAAAGCTTTCAAAAAAACGAGACAACACTTTTGCACGCACGCACAAATACCTAGCATGCACATGTAATAAAATATATGTCCCAATAACGACCATCCATTAGCACAGAGCGTGCATTCTTGCTGCACGTAAGGATTTAAAGGTAAACATGATTTACAGGATTGGGAGTAATGCATGTCTCTGCTTGTTCAACCCAGCTGATGTGTGTTGTTTGAGTTTCCGCAGCTGAGACGCATGGATTTTTATAACTTCAGTGTCTCATTGTTTTTTTTTCTTTCTCTTCCCATTCTAGCTTGAAACCCTTCAGAAGACATGGCTGCAGGAGTTCTATCAGGTAAGCATCCTGATTACGTTGCTGTTCATTATATAAGGTGCCTTATGAGAGGCCGAGCACCTGTAAGCTTCTTGAATGCGGGAATGGAACAAGGCCCAGTACGGCTTCATACATTGTGATGCAAACCTCATGGTGCACAAGAAAAGTACATGAAATAAAGAGCTTTCCAGGGTCATGCACACATTTTTTCCTGTGTATCAGAATGCAGTCGCGAGTGTGTCTGCTCACTGATCACACTGCCAGCTGCTTCAGATTCGTTGTTCAGACATATGCATTTTTTTTTGTTGCAGGTTCTCTCTCTCTTTCTCTCTCTCTCTATCACTCTCTCTCTCTCTCTCCCACACACTCACACACACACACACCGCCTTTCATCTGGTAGCAAGCGTTTGAAAAACCACAGCTTTTTCCATTGCCGGCTGGGGGGGAAGTTGGTTGCAAAACACAGTTGTATATGAGCGCAACAGGTCGATCTGATTCAAATATGTTTGTTGTAAGAAAAGTACAATTGTTGTAGAGATATTATATTTGTGCTGATATGAAGATTGCACCTTGCATTTTACATGTGCAACATAATAATAATAATAATAATAATAATAATAATAATAATAGTAATAATTTTACTGCTGAGTTATGCAATGTTTTTAATTTTAACAGGTGTCTTATTATAATTATTATTTTATTTATTATAAATGAAAATGACTTTCTATTTTCTTACAATTTCAATAGAACTTGTACTACAATCTGACCGGTCTGGCTTTGATAGCATGTATTCTGCCTAGCAGTAGGATTCAGTGTAAGTGATGTGATTCTATAATCGGCCTTTGTAAATATGGGGGGACAAATCCTTAAATTGTTAGAAATTAGCTTTTACAAACAGGGTTGCTTTTACTGTAGGGCTGCCCCCTCCGGACAGGGGACGAAGGGAGGTTGGGGTGGGCTGTGTGTTTTTTTTTTTACGAAAAAAATTACACAAGTTTTCACCTGGTTCAACTTCAATGCCCCATGCATATTATTTTCTCATTTTATGGTGTTCATGTATATGAGCTGTTCAGGCTTGTACTGTACAGGTATATGTTGGACACAGCAAACACTGTTTGCTACTAAGTGTTCATTTACATTTTGTTTTGCAGTAGAAATAATCACGGTCAATAGTTACAGACTGATTTGTCTAAACTTTAAGTTCTGCTTGCTATAATTTTTCTCGTGTTTATGGCGCCCTCCACCCAAGAAAAAAAATAATAAACTCCTCAAAAACAACAAAAACCCGTTATGACATGAAATTATATCTTAAGTTATGTAAACTAGTTGGCAGGCATGTTAAATACAGTATGCGTGTTACTGCATGCATAATATTGTACTCATAAAGAGATAACAGTTGCATAATTTAACTCCACCCCCATCCCCTTTGTTTTGTAAACCGGGGATCTAAAGACTTTTTTTATTTTATTTTATTTTTTCCGACAAGCATCATTACGCTCCACATCCCAATTAAGAATTAAGAGTCAGAAGTAAATTATTTCCCCTTGAGGGTTTGTAGACTGGTTATATATTATTCTTAATGGTTTCCACACAAAGATGTGCACAGAAATATACCTGTGAAACTGTACAGGGGCCAGGGGTGGCTCAGTGGTTAAGGCATTGGACTACGGTTCGGAAGATCCCAGGTTCAAACCCCACGACCACCAAGTTGCCACTGTTGGGCCCTTGAGCAAGGCCCTTAACCCTCAACTGCTCAGATGTGTAATGAGATAAAAAAATGTAAGTCGCTCTGGATAAGAGCGTCTGCCAAATGCCTAAATGTAAATGTACAGTACAGTATACAGTATACACAGTTTTATGAATGATCTGCAGTTTATTCGAATGCGTTTCAGTTCCACACTGTGACGTAGAAAATGCGACGTGCAAATGAGTGGAACTTTAACTTTTACGAGACGGTTGGCACCCCTAGTTACTCCGCTAGATATGGTAGCAATAGCTCTAGTAGTAGTGTGTGCTGTGGTATTGTATCTGGCTCTGTCTCATTGCTCTGTAAACTTTGTTTACTCATTAACACCAGCGTGTACTGTGCATGTACAATCACTGACTATATTTGATCTGTCTCTAGATCCTAATCAACAACAGAACCGATGTCTGCTTTAGATTTCCGATCTGCAGTTATTTAAAACTTTTATTTATTAGAAGGCAACATATGCAACATATCCCATTCTCCTAAACCTAAACCAACAGAATATCCCATGCTCGAATAAAGAGCAAACATTTCATCCTCCCTATGCCCTATGGCAGCCTCTCTAGTACTTTCTGATTTTGATTTTCCATTCCATAAGTAGCATCAAGGGGCTCTCGCAAATGCCGAAATGCTTATCTAAAACACAACTGTCGTGCAACACTTACTCATTATAACATGCAGAACATGGAACAAGGCTGCGTCAATGAATAACAAACCGAAACCCCACACCGAATGTTTTTCAATGAACGCACACATCAGTCTCTTTGTATTTGGTGAGCCAATCATGGCTACACTTTAGTAAGCGGCGAGGGCTGGCATTTCTTTATGACTATTGGAATTTCTACGTTTTTAAAAGACATGGGACTCTGAGACTTTGCACATAGGGACAAATAAGGACTAACTGCTGTAACTTATTCTGTAAACCTCATACACTTCTATTTCAATTTTATTTTATTAGTAAAATGTATCTATGTTTGTGTAATGTTCTCTGATTTCATATTTTATTTCTCTATACAGTATGTAATTTTTGTCAAATACACAGTCACACATAGACATACACAGTAAGATATTAGGTGAAGTGCTTACATGACTACCAATAACCTAAAAGTGTAAGAATACAGAGAATAAAAGTTCTCAGTGAGAATATAATGTATAAAATGATATCAATTAGAAATGTAGAAATATATATAGTATTTTTTTTTTAAACATTACAACAAATTTACATTTACATTATGTACAGTTATTTAAAATTATTATAATTTTTTCATTTTAGGTCACGGTCGGTCGTATAAGAATATCACTATACTGTGTTTGCGACCAATAAAATAAAATTAGCATTTGTATGTACTGTAGCGGTGTTGAATAGTCGCTCACTGTCTGGCCACATGCATGGAGCGGTAAGGTAAATGCGGGCTGCCTCAGCCACAGCTGGAAACTAATGCCTGACCTTTACTCATCCAAACATACCTCTGTACAGAACTTTTCCCCAGAAGGATTTCTATGTGGTCAGTTGCAAAATTTACTGAGATTAAATGTGTGGATTGTGGAGAAGGGACTTATTTTTTTCAACCCACTTGGCATTGGTGTTCCATTGGTGTTTCAGCAGCCTCCAGTTTATGGTAGGCCTGTGCCTTGATGGTCCCTGAGTTGTTCCTGAGCTTTTAACCCGATTTCCTCTCTGCTGAGGATGGCAGGTTGGGTCTCATCTAAATACTTTAAATAACAAAATAATAAAAATAAAATCATTTTTATGTTGGCATGTGGAAATAAATTATGATTACAGGAAGTTCAGAGGCCTTCAGCTTGGCTAATTTTAAAATTAATGTTGTGACTTTTAGCACCACTGAAATAATAATTTAATAACATGCATAATATTTTTGACATCGTGCGAACAGAAAACTCAAAATAAAACTTCTCAATTCTTGTTTTTTCTTTTTAAGATTTACGTCATACAATCTGAGCCACAACAAGAGGCGTTCAAAACTTAATCGGAACCCAGATATTGCCATGATATTCATGTTCATTGTCAGCATGTGTAAGCTTCTGACTTTTTTTTTTTTTTTTTGTATTAAATAATTTTAGTTAAAAAAAAAGACTATACTGCTGTTAGAATAGGGTGTTTGGTTTTTAGATTTGAGGCAGCAGGTGCTCTACAGATGAAGCATGCTTTCTTGACCTTTCTGCTGCTTCACTGCTAGATTGAACCATGTCTGTGGAAGAAGGTGCAAACACAGATTTACAGTCCACTTCGGCATTACGTCAAATATATACCGCAAAATTCATGCATTAGTGACGCAGAGGGATTATACAGAGAAACTAAAATAGTTTTACTCTCATAACGGTGTTCTGTTATTCTGTACAATCATCAGAAGTTCTAGTGTATTGCTTCGAGATTTCTGTCCTGACACTTTGACGTCTTCATTGAGCTACCCACATGTTTTCTTTTTATAACTTTTACAATTTTCTTTATACCTGCACCAAATTTCAGACACCGCCGACTTGGAGCAACCAGCATCCTTTGCTATAGTTTGTTGGTTTTCATTAATAAAGGAGTTTTCTAATTTTTTCCACTATTTAAATTAATAAATCTCTTAAATTTTTACTTTTAGTTAGACAAGTCCAACAGCTCATTAGGGTCTGTAAGTACCCTTATTTAACTGGAGACTAATTTGGAGTTTTAAACTGGTTTGACTGGGCTTTGCAACAGAAAAGCATTTTACAAGGTTGAATGATAACATAATTCTGGCCTCTACTTCATATCAAAATAATTAGCTTTGAGGTACACTATATAAACAAAAGTATTTGGCCAAAGCTTTCACTCTTCTTGGAAGGCTGTCCACAAGATTTTAGACTGTTTTTGTGGGAATTCGTGCCCATTCATTCTTTAGAGCTTTTATAAGGTCAGGCACTGATGTTGGATGAGAAGGCCTGACTCAAAATCTCCATTTCAGTTCATCCCAAAGGTGCTCGATACGGTTGAGGTCAGGGCTTTGTGTTAGGGCCAGTCAAGTTCTTCCACACCGAACTCATCAAACCATGTGCTTATAGTCCTAGCTTTCTGCACTGGTGCACAGTCATGTTGGAATAGAAAAGGGCCTTACCTAAACTGTTGCCACAAAGTTGTAAGCATAGCATTGTCCAAGATGTCTTGGTATCCTAAAGCATTGAGGCTGCCCTTCACTAAGGATAAGGGACCTGAGTAAAACGCCTGAATTCAATAATTAACAGGTGTGGTCAAATACCTTCGTCCATATATAATATATATATATAAAGCTTGTTGTGTCAGATTTATTTATTTATGTAATTAACATAAATTCTTAATGAACTCTGGTGATTCCATCAGATTTCCTCTTGGGTTGTATCCACCAATGGATCACGTATATAGCAATGACACTAACATGGCTAGCAAGAGCGAGTGCTGTGGTATTATATCTGACTCTGCACAATTGCTCTGTATACTTTGTTTACTTATTAACACCACCACGTTCTGTCCATGTACTGTACTTTAAAGTTTCGACAACCGACCGAACTGTTGTCCGCTGGAGATTTCTGCTCTGCAGTCTATTTTTCAAGCTACCGATGACATTTAATGCATCTCTGCAAAGTCGCTATTTGTGTCTGGTACCTGACAAAGCAGTTAGTGAAAAGATAAAGTAGTTGAATTAAATTATCTATCATCATTTGACAATATCCATGAACTGTGTAGTCTATGGATAAGCAGCTCTGGATAGAGGCCTGTGCTTGCAGGAGTGTGGTTTTCTCAGTAATGACACAGGTGATTTCTCCAACAAGGCATTTGCATATTATGAAAGGCAACGCTTTTATAGCTGGTAACCTCAGTCACCACATTATTTACATATCAAACACAATGAAATTTGTTTCCACTTTCTGTTAAACTGATTTTTGCACTTTAAGCTGATCGGTGATCACATCAATTGGCTTAACAAGTAAAAAATAGCCACAGCTTGTTGAACTTGACTAATTAAGTGCAAAGCAAAGTCTCCAAAAACTGAATCGAGTCTGTTACAGCTGAGCATTGTAGAAGCTGAATGTATTACATCATGATTTTATGATTCTGTATCCCTGTATACTATTCAGTGCTTTGCAATGCTTTATTTTGTTTTATTACATTTAGTTTTTTGATACTATAGTAAATGATAATTACTGAATAAAAGCACTTTGATGCAAACTTAAAATTAATTCTATTTTTTTATGTTCTGTCTCTTGCCTGCCTTTTATTAATTACACTATTGATTAAATTGCTTGTTTTTTATCTGCTTCATGAGTAGAGATTTAGTATACAAGATGTGAGAGATGAAATGGGTGTGTACTGTACAGCATGTGCAAGAATCAGCATATGAGATTGACAAATGGTGTGAGACAAATAGAGGGCGTCTAGAAAAACAGATATGGCGAAGGTAGCAGAAATATTATAGCCAAATTTCAAATCTCTCACCAGTACCAAGTTTAAGGGCAGAACAAGAACAATTGCCCGTAATAATAATAATAATAATAATAATAATAATAATAATCTAATATACTTTAATAAGCATATGTACTTCTCTCAAAAACACAGAAGCAGATTTTCAGGACATTATCTCATAGCTGATGTGTTATAATGCTCTTATAAAGATTGAGTCTTAGTGATGCGACCCAAGACTGATTTCTGTGATTTTTGCCCTACATATTGTTGGATTTTAAAATATATAAGGATACGAGGATATTTAACCTCGTATTACCAGGTATTGTCTGTCAAACTACTGTACTTATGCATTTAAAATACTTCTGTCTTTCATAATGAAGGAACAAAACGGTGAGGGGGGAAAACTAATATTGTCCAGAAACGCAGATCTTGGTTGTTTTATGCCAGGTGGTTTTAAGGGTATGCTTTTGCACCTTTTTTTCTCACAGACATGCAATAATCCAGCAGTGAAAGCGAGGAAAGGTCAGAAAACTTTATCTTTACTTGCGCAAAGCTCCAGCCATCTGCCTTACTGTCCACTTTCACTTTCAAAACAAAGCTCTAGACAGTATGACAGATGGTGTTCTGATAATCAGATCACAGTATTTTAGTAGTGAGTAATATCAATCAATTTAGAGGCCTCAGAAAATGATGTTATGGTCGGCACAAAGGACCTTCGAACACAGCCATCATAAGATTTTTAGCCAGTGTAAATTATGTGAGAATCACTAAGGACTTTCCAATACGACATTGTCCCTATACTTGGATAGTGATTCGATTTATATTGTGAATCTGCACGCATCACGATTTTATAAATATTTAGATCCGATTTGTTACAATTCTAAATAAACCCTATTACACAGGATGCTGTGATGTGTGAATAGTCCAGAGTGCACCACCTGCAGGATTGTAGAGGAACAGCATTATTATTTTGGAGTCAGTGTGGCGATACGTGAGTTGCTACACAAAGAAATTGTGATATGTAACCAAATCACGCAACCCCCCCCCCCCCCCTCCTCGTTGCCTATGGTCCATAGAGTACTGTGATTAAGTTAGCTTTACAGAGGATTTTTCTTATGGATTATCCTTTCATTTGGGGGTTCCCTTGCAACGCTTGTATGGGCATAGTGTTAGGGTCCTAGCAATGGCATTGTGGCAATGACAGGGGTTTAAACTATAGGTCCTCCCATCAACAACCCAGTACCTCATTTACCATTTATCCAGCCAGATTCCAAAGCCTTTTCAGAGATTTATTTAACTACAATAGTAAAAACACATAAACCTATAAGATGCTAAATGTGTGTAAAGAAGGTATTATGGAGACATTTTATTTCCACAGTTGCCAGGAAGTTCATGACACCTTTATATTTGTCATTTTAATAAAGTAAATATTTTTCAGGCCCTAACAGAGAGCGTGCACATGTGTGCACGAGAGAGAGAGAGAGAGCGAGAGAGACTTAACTGGAATTATTACAGCTTATGTTGACCCGAGTTTGGAGGCAGTCTGCATCTGTCCTTATCTCTCCTTATCTCGCTCTGTGCGTGTGTGCATGTGCATGTTTGTGTTGGTTGTATCAGATTTTTAGAAGTCTTTTGTTGTAAGGGACACTAAATGACAGCTATTTCTAAGCTTACACTCACGGAGGTATGTAAACAAAGAAATAACATGCGGGGGAAGCAGACTGAGAAGGGTGTAATTAAAGAAGTGATATTCGGCACAGCTAATGTGGTGCTGTGGTCAGTCTAGTTTGGATAATATGGAAACCCTTTTTGTTTACTTTGGAACAAGTAGCTCTGTGTCCTCACACACAACCACCATCTGTGTGTTTGCGCACACACGTGTGTGTGTGTATGTGCGTGCGTGTGTGTGTGCATGTGTGTGGTTGTGTGCGCAGTAATATTGCCCAGACACAAAATAAACACAAAATTCTGCTCCTGGACCCAATCTGCATCTCCCGAGAGAGATGTGCCTCAGCTTTTTTACTCGTCTCTGTTTTGCTTATGCTCTGTTTAACAGCTCATCATAAGCAGCTAACAGTAGCATCTTTACCAGTCTAATAGCTAACATTAGCATCTTAACCAGTCTATTAGCTAACATCAGCATCTTTTCCAGTCTAGTAGCTAACATTAGCCTCTTTACCAGTCTATTAGCTAACATCAGCCTCTTTAACAGTCTATTAGCTAACATCAGCATCTTTACCAGTGTAGTAGCTAACATCAGCATCTTTACCAGTCTAAAAGCTAACATCAGCATCTTAACCAGTCTATTAGCTAACATTAGCCTCTTTACCAGCCTATTAGCTAACATTAGCCTCTTTACCAGTCTATTAGCTAACATCAGCATCTTAACCAGTCTATTAGCTAACATTAGCCTCTTTACCAGTCTATTAGCTAACATCAGCATCTTTACCAGTCTAAAAGCTAAGATCAGCATCTTTACCAGTCTAAAAGCTAAGATCAGCATCTTTATCAATGCAATAACTAACGTTAGCTTCTTTACTAGTCTAATGTCTAGTACTAACACCTTTACCTAACAGTCTAATAGCTAACACTAGTATATTTATTAGTTAAATAGCGAACACTAGCATCTTTACTGGCCTAAAAGCTAACATTAGCATCTTTACCAGTCTAATACCTAACATTAGCATCTTAACCAGTCTAGTAGCTAACATCAGCATCTTAACAAGTCTAATAGCTAACATCAGCATCTTTACCAGTGTAGTAGCTAACATCAGCATCTTTACCAGTCTAAAAGCTAACATTAGCATTTTTATCGATCCAACAACTAACGTTAGCATCTTTACTAGTCTAATATCTAGTACTAACACCTTTACCTAATAGTCTAATAGCTAACACTAGTATCTTTATCATTTTAATAGCTAACACTAGCATCTTTACTGGCCTAATAGCTAACATTATTGTTTTTACCAGTTAAATAGATAACACTAGTATCTTTACTAGTCTAATAGCTAACACTAGCATCTTTACTGGCTTAATAGCTAACATTAGCGTCTTTACCAGCTAACACTAGCATCTTTACTAGTTTAATGGCTAATATCAGTCCTTTACCAGTCTAATAACGAAAACATTTGCATATTTATCAGTCTAATAGTTAACAGTTTTAAAACTCCTAGTCTAATAGCTAACCCTAGCAAAGCTAACAGGAAATGTGTACAAGAAATTCTATTGAATTCACTTTAGTGAATTTATTCTAAAAACATGTTATGTGTTGGAGGGGAGAGAAATTGTATGTGTTCTGGAATGCACAATATGCAGTGATATTAGTGTGTGTGCATGTACACTGTTCAGATCGGGGAAGGCCTGCTCTTAAAAGGCTTCACAAGAATGACGTCATGGAAATCTCACAATCTGTTGTTCTCTCTCTTTCTCTCTGTCTCTCTCTCTCTGTGTTGAAGAGAACACCATGGGTGACTGGTAAATCTCTAAACTATGATTTCACTGCAAGTGTATGTGTGGACGTATAAAATGGCACTTTCTCTCAGGAGTTTAGCTCATGCACTGTACACGGCACGGCCGCACAGTCTTCGGAGCATGTATTTGATCTTTGGAGAAATGTAATATGAGAAGAAGATGGATTTGTTATTTTTCGTTTCTTTTCCATCAGTATTTTGTTTAAAACTTGATCTTTAGGGTTTATGTGCGCATTCGAAGATGCTTTTTGTTACATTGCATAAAGGAACACACAGCCTGCCTATAAAGATCGCCTGTGTGATAAAGTATCTAGGTTTTTCCATTCATGCATGAAGCTGAAGTTTGATATGTGGTTGATACAAGGTCAGAGAGAGAGAGAGAAGCTATGTGAGTACGCTATCAAGCAGAGCTTTTCCGCTGGAGGAAGCAGCTCGGCTCAGCAGTTTACTCATGATGCTGCACCTTGTTGCCATTTCCACTGCTAAGTGAACCATGCTGTATGCTAATACCAATACAGAATTTGGTTGCTTTTTTTTTTTTTTCAGGAATCACGTGAGACACACTGCAACTGACAGGTAAAATAAAAACGGGCAATAGTTTTAAGACTTCATGGGTATCCTGCCAGCCCCTATAATTTTATTTAACAGTTTTTTTTAACAGTACATTAAATGTGGAAATAATCCCATTCTCTTGGTAAATTATTAAAATGAATAAATATCTTAATGTGTTTTTCATGGAGACAGATATTTTAACATTTAATAAACAATATAAAAGCTAATTTATAAGGAGAGAAAATATTAATATAAGAATGTAACACAATAATTAACTTGCAATGGCCATACAGTACTGTGCAAAAATAATAACTTTTTTGTGTTTGTTTATTGTAGTATGGAATAGTTCTCCAGATGACTTTTTAGCTCTCAGTTCCTAGTCCCTGTACCTGACCGGATCCAGAGGAATGTTTTTGTTTGTTTAAAAACCAGTGACCTATAAAACACTTTTTCACTCATTATCTTTACCTCTTATCGCGTACAGGGTCATGAGAGAAATCTTCGGGGCACTTGGCATTGTAAATCCTGGACATTCACAGGACGCACAAGCACACATTTGCACAGTACGCCACACACAAGCGCTCACTCACACACTATGGCGCGTTTGGAAATGCCAACTAGCCTAATCTGCATGTTTTTTGCCTATGTGAGGAAACCCACCAAGCACTGGGAGAACACACAAACTTCATGCACACAGATCCTGATGTGGGATTTGAACCCTTGACCCTAGAGGTGTTAGTGGCACAATGGTTAGCAGAGTGGCATATGACATCATCTGGGATAAAAAAAAAAACCCTCTAACTTAAGGCATGAAGCAGGGAGAAACAGGTGTAGATGATGACGGATGATTAGGCTAGTGATTATTTATATTGGTAGGGAAATTGTGTTAAAACATAAAACATTTGTTCCCCTTTCTTTTATCTAATCTAGATGATAAATTTTAATTTATATTAATATGAAGGAATAAAGGTTGCCTCAAGACTGTATTTACAGAGTGTTTGGGCAATATGGTGCTAGATGTTGAACCCAGTCCGCACATACAAGCTTGACACAGGTTTTACACTGGAGGTCCTTCCTGCAATCGTCCCATTTTATCTCATCCTTGGGACCGGCATTGCATCCAGTGGCTGGGATTTGGGCACTGGCTGGAAATTGAACTCTGGCCTTCAGAATGGCGGGCGGGACCACCTACGAATAAGAAATGCATATTATACAATTTTGTTTAGACCAAAAAATACTTGCATTTTGTTTTTGTATTTTTTCTTTTTTTTATTGTCCAGGGCTTATTATATTTAAGATAATTATGTTTTTCCCCCAATTTGTGATTTCATATAGGAAGTCACATGCTATCTGCTTGTTGCTTAGCTCTGCTGCTGACTGGTAGGGTGTGTCTCAGCAGTAGCTCATTTATATAGACGCTTTATAAAGGCACATTAAACGGAAAGAAGTAAAACATGCATTATCTAAGGGGTGTTTCAGCTGGAGCATTTTACACACACACACACACCAGTGAGCAACCATTCCATATTTTATAGTAAAATATAGATGGTTTAAAAAAAAAAAAGGAAAGTATTGCAATGTGCAATTTAATTGTTGTTGAAAATTGGTTGTAGTACATCCTGTAACATGCACATATTCACTGTGTCAGCGTGTTTAAGGGGAAGGAGGAGGTAGCGTTGATGAAGAGGGGAAGCTGTTGTTTATTAGTCTGACAGCTTGAGATGACATCGATCTGGCCTTGATGCCCTGATGAAGTTATTGATCTTCAGCACAACATATCGTATCTTGTATCTCTTGCCAGTGAGGTGTTCCAATATGGCAAAAATACAGTATATCATGTTATTTGAAAATATTTAAAAAGAAATCACAATATCCACAATATCTCAAGCATACTGTGACTGACAAATTTTCCTATAATATTGCCATGTGATGAAGAAACTGGGAACATTGGTGTATGGTGTAGGCAGCATGTAGCTTTTAATGAGTGTTTGTACATGCTTTCTCTACTACTATTCCCCTGCTACACTGTGTGTGGGGGTGTGTGTGTATACGGTAAATATTCATCACAGTTTAATTTCTCGGAGTTTTACAGGGATAATGTTGGTGTTGTGTTTTGCAGACTGGTTTATTGGGCTATATTAGAGCGTATAAACTTGTTTGTGTGTGTGTGTTCTTTATAATGACAGATTTGCATTTAGTTTGGCGTAAATCCTCGGTTTGGAGGAATGGGAAATTTTTATTTGAATAAGAAAAAATAGGAAAATCTTATGAGGTTGCTGGTTTTGCTAGAGAGCTTCCTCGTTCTACTGGGCCGGCGGTCAGTCCTGGGGCACACATGGTGATTTACAATTCGGGATTTTATTTTTCTTATTGGAGTATACTAAGATAACAAATTAAAATTGGTGTGCGTCATTTGGCTGAAAAGCTTTCCCAGAGTAAGAACCGGACATGCTCATCTGTATCGATGGTCAGCGCACGTGGCTGTCATCATGACATCATCCTTTAGTCACACATTGAGTGTGAATGTGTAAATAATTTCACCAACCGTGTACCCATGTTGCAGGATTAGGGAGATTCCACTGCCATGGGGCTGTTTATGTCTGAAAAAGGACTCAGAATTTAAACGTTTTGAGGACAGTGTAAGATGTCTTTTTTTTTTTTTTTTTTTTTAACACATTTTGCATGCTGATGCAGCAGGAAATGTTGCAATCTCAGCAGCTTCAGGGTGCCTGGATTCATCCTGACCTCGGGTTACTTTCACTATCGAGTTGTGCACGTGAGACTTTGTGTGTACTGTACATGGTGTGTTGTGCTGGAACAGCTTTTCATTTAGGGTGTATTCTTGCCTCACACCTAGTGTTCCTGGGATCTACTGCAACTCAAGACCAGGTTATTATTAATGTCACTCAGACCTGGACAAAATTTGTCAGAGGAGCTTTGCATAACTTGGATTTCAGCCCATGGCACCACTTGGTCTCTGCTTCAGCACGTTGTCAAACTCAGTGTAGATATGCAAGAAATATTTTAAAATGGCTCAGTGTACTCAACATTTCCACACTATTCAGCATGCAGAGATCATATAGACTCTATATGGAGTTGCGTTATATTCTCAAATGGCGCATCCATTAAAAAGTGCAGACGCATTAGTCTTAAAAGTCTACGAGTGAATTAGTCTTAAAACTTGCACATTTTATCCATGTGGCCTAGTCCCAAAACAAAAAGTGCAAATAATCAAAATGTTTAAAATCTGAGTATAATCCAAGAAAAAGAATCAGAAACAAATCAGGTTTTGTCCCTCAGTGTTAATTTAAAAAATGGGTTCAGAGACTTTAGAGATGTGTATTGATAAGATAAGCTTGTTTCAGTCCTCTCTGAAACTCTTCTCAGTTATATATTAATTATATATAAATCTTTTCAATATTTCAACTTTTAACTTGGGAAGTATGATTATAAATAAAAAGCATTGCAATTATTTTGATTTAAATGCGATATGTAACTATTAAACTTGCCATTTTGTATTTAAACATTTATCTAGGCTAACAGCAAATAATGGCACAAATGATTAAATGATTAAGATAATGTTTGCTATTATTTATTCATTCACCTTTAAAGTATTAAAAATGAGCAAATACATTACACACTTATGAACATTTGTCTTTTTTGACTCATTCTGGACACTTATGGACACTGCATACCTGCGGTCTGTTTACACATTTCTATTAATTTTTTTTGCTCATAGCACATAAGACACTTTCATGCATATTTGCACCCCCAACGGCCACCTCTGTTTAAATCCCACTTCATCTTAATACTGAAGTTTCTATATATATTTTTTATTTGTACAGAAAATCATCTCTTTCTTAATATTTGTACAGCTAGGTTTTTATTTTTATTTTTCTTATATTTTATATTTTGTCTTATCTTCTATATATATGTGTATATAACACTCACCTAAAGGATTATTAGGAACACCATACTAATATGGTGTTTGACCCCCTTTCATCTTCAGAATTGCCTTAATTCTACATGGCATTGATTCAACAAGGTGCTGAAAGCATTCTTTAGAAATGTTGGCCCATATTGATAGGATAGCATCTTGCAGTTGATGGAGATTTGTGGGATGCACATCCAGGGCACGCTCAAAATTGCTTAAATCACCTTTCTTTCCCATTCTGACATTCAGTTTGGAGTTCAGGAGATTGTCTTGACCACACCCCTAAATGCATTGAAGCAACTGCCATGTGATTGGTTGATTAGATAATTGCATTAATGAGAAATTGAACAGGTGTTCATAATAATCCTTTAGGTGAGTGTGTGTGTGTGTGTGTATTTATATATATATATATATATATATATATATATATATATATATATATATATATATAATTATGTAAAAACTCTACAAAACTGACTGACTATGTGTATATTACTTGTAATAAATTGCAGCCGTTTGTGATGTAATAATTGTACAGGACCTTGTTTGGATTTAGATTTTTTTATGCAGCGACGATTGCGTACTGTTTAGCACTGTGACCATGTACGCCCAGGGTCTAGGGTTAGAGTCCCGCCTCGGGTTTGCATGTTCTCCTCATGCTTGGTGGGTTGGTGTCCTCTGGGCCCAGGGCTTTCGTCCCACACTACAAAGACATGCAGATTAGGCTAATTTGTGTTCCCAAATTCCCTGTGGTGTGCGTGTGTGCCCTATGATGGATTGGCGCAGTGTTAATTTGCCTTTCAATACGGCCTTTAAAACTGCACAAAATTGGTGTTCGAGACATCGCCAGTTTCAGCGCCCTCGAAGTTACACTGTATGTCCAGAAGTTTGTGAAAACCTGACAATAACAGTAAATGTTCAAAAAATGCTTAAAAAGCACATGTGAAAATCCATGTTTAGTCCTGCATTTGCTGCTATATTATCCTTCACTGTTCTGGAAAGAATGTCCAGTAGATTTTGGAGGATGATTGCGACGATTTGCTTATTTAGTCATGAAAGGATTAGTGAGGTCAGGCACAGTGCAGTTTTTTTCAAAGTTGTTGAGAAGGGTTGAGGTCAGGTCCCTCTTTGGGCATGACACACGTTTTCTTCTACATCAATCTTAACAAATAGTGACCTGGTAATACTGGAACAGGTTTGACGCTCTTGATTCCAGTGAAAGGAAATCTTTACATTTTTGCATACGAAGACCTCTTATCATACAAACTGTATTGTACCTATACATACTTCGGCTATGTATTGAACTCGATTAATACTTTGACATTGGTTTGGTACACAATGTTCAGAGATGTTACTTTAGGCGGAGAGATGAGCTTACTAATGCAGTAGGAAAGTTGCGGGTGACTATATCTGCCTTTCTTGTATCTGTTCGACTGTTTGCACATCTAAGAGATAATATATCTAGTCTCCAGTGTCAACAGCAATTAGTAAAAGATAAGGTACACATGAAAAGGAGTATAACCATTTTACAGTCAAAGAAAGAAAACACTCCTCTTTAGCAAACATTCGCACTGTCTTGCATCCGCGATCTGAACGCGAACTGTGACTGGCGTCATTTAGGATATACCCCTCATTTTAATCCAGGAAAATAGTTATGTATTTACAGTCAGTTACATGGGGAAAAAAACAGCGCTGACGACAGGCAGTGTGTCTCCCTTACTTTGACTGATCAGATTTTACGAATATCTGAAACGTGCGTATGTTTCTTTTATCCTCATATGACAGGATGACCTCCTTATATAACCTCTTTATAGATTCTGTTTGTTTTATTATACATCAAGACAAGTATGTGTGTGTGTGTGTATGTATAGGACACAAAAGAAATCACAAATAAATGCTTTACACACACACGCACACACACACACATACAGTATGTTGTCACAATATGGTTGGAATCCAAGGTTTTACTGTGTATCTATGTAGATCTGTAAATATGTGTGTATGTGTGTGTGTATAATACAGTATATACACATCCATGTGCAACTTGGTCTGTGAGCGTTTGGAAGACGAGCAAAAGTTTTTAGTAAATTGTATAATCAATTTTATATAAGGAGTAAGGTCTTGAAATACAAGGAGTGTGTATACGCTTTGTCTGCCGAGCATCACGTGATCACAACTAAGCCAACGGCTCTTCTTTCTCGCACACTTCGGACTCGGTGCATGTGTCTTATATAGTCCATATATAGTCCATATAGTACTCGTACACATGCGTGTGTGTACTGTTTACTATAACATTGTGACTGTGTGTGTGTGTGTGTGTGTGTGTGTGTGTGTGTGTGTGTGTGTGTGTGTGCGCGTCTAAAGCATTTTTTTTTTTTTTGCCCAGGTGTAGTGACTATTTTTTAGTAACTGTACATGTTATGAAGACAGTGATTCAGTAAGTGTGTGTGTGAGGGGAAAATTTCTCCTCTCCTCTTTCTCGTCTTGCACCAGCTAAGATTCTTTTCAAAGATAAAGTGCATATTTATATTTTGTATTAATCATTTTCATATGGATTTATTTTTATATAAATCAAGTTTCCATTAGTTCTTGTGGGGTAATTCACTTTGATATACGAGTGCTTTGGATTACAAGCACATTTTCGAAACAAATGATGCTTGCAATTCAAGGTTTAATCTGTGTGTGTGTGTGTGTGTGTGTGTGTATATATATATATATATATACAGTAAATTACATATATGTATATTAGGGATGCACCGAAATGAAAATTCTGGGCCAAAAACGAAACCGAAATTTTTGGATGCACTTGGCCGAAAACCGATACCGAAACCGAAAATGGCTTCATTAAAAAACATGTTTAAAATATTTTCTTTTTGTTTGTATTAAAAAAACTACAAATTAATTAAAATTATTGCAACTTTGCTGTCCTCATCTGAAACTTTGAAGTGCTTCCAAACCGCCGACATACTCCGTGTTTGATGCGTAATGACAGCGCGAACGAGACGGGAGGATGGGAGAGGCGTGGCGAAAATTTCGGCTTTTATTTTCGGCGCTTTCTTACGTTTCGGCCGAAACCGATAATGCTATTTCGGCCGAAAATTTTCGGCGGCCGAAATTTCGGTGCATCCCTAATATATATATATATATATATATATATATATATATATATATATATATATATACACTACCATTCAAAAGTTTGGGGTCACTTTCTAACTCCATGATGGTTCCTTATTTTTTATTTCTTTCTACATTGTAAAGGAATGCTGAAGGCGTACAAAAAATGCATTAATCTTCTTTGAACATTTAATAGTGAGATGTGTCTGCTACTTATGCTCTGTAAAGACTTCATAATGCCTCTAATCTGAGGTGCTGTTAATTGGCAATTTTTCAGGCTGATAACTCTAAATGAACTTCTCGTCTGCGGCAGAGGTAGGTTTTGGTCTCGCCCTCCTGGGATGGCCTTTATGAGAGCCAGTTTCATTATGGTGCTTGACGGATTTTTCAAATGCACTTGACAATACTGTTCTTGCAAGAACTATTACAGAAAGGCTGACCTCTGTGTCTTAAAATAACAACTAACTGTTGTTTTAAAATCCCCAGTATAGTTGTAGAATGTAGAAAATAAACCACTAAACAAAAACAAAGAAAATTGCAAGTGACCCCAAACTTATATAATATGGATTTTTTTTTGTTGGACTGATAAACAAATTCTCATGGGACAAACATGTCACAGAACACGCACCCCACCAATTCAAAAGTGTCCTAGACAGTGGTGCTAAAGGTACATATTTTTGTGCGTGTGTAAATCCAGTGCGTGACACATACGGTTTAAAATTTCTGAACCAGCCTGTTTTAAGCCAACCTGGTCCCTGTTATTGAACTCTTACACAAAGTGCACTAATTCCTGAAGTCCGGTACACGTTTTAGAGGAAAAGCTTACGGTTCAGTTCACCCCAGGCGTGTTGTCTTGTTAGCGCTCGAGCCTGCCCAAGCACGAATTTCAATCTACTGATGTTTACTCTCCTCTAAATGTGTAATAATGATATCCTCATAATGGCACGCCATGATTTCATAGACCAGGTATACTCGTCTCGTTTTCCATGAAATTATTGCATTAATAAAGGAGGAAAAAACATTTTCTTTTTCATGGCTTGCAGAAATGATGTGACAAAACTATCTGCAGGAGTTAATAAAGAGTCTCACGTACAGTTCTCTGTGGCACCATGGGATGTAGAGGGAACAGATAGTGTTGACCTTATTAGTGTGAGCTGGAAGCTGTGCAGATGTAATGCAGTCTGTGTCTAGTGCAGGTCGTTGCACTAAGTGGCACACCGCAGCCTGATGGAAAATCCATACTGTTATTGCTCTACATTACCTTTATTTGATTTGCCTCTTAGTGGGAATGATGCGGGCTGCTGGTGCGAGTCGACCTAAAAGCATGCGCGTGTCCCGGCCTTCGCGCTCCCCTGAGAATCACAAATCCTGAATGACGCTGCTACACACCCTGCTCCGCATCCAGCACCCTGACCCCGAGTGTGTGTGTGTGTGAGCGCCGTAATTCACTCCGCTATGGATTTTCTGTTACGAGTCACGAGGAGCTGCTGGAGCCACACGCAACAAATTGTAAAGCGCAGCCATGTGGGGGCGGACGCCAGGATGTGTCCTCTCACTCACACGCTGATGTTTATAGCTGTAGCACTCTTTCTTTCTCCTCCTGTCTGCCTTTATTGTCTTTTTATTATGGATCTTGTCCCCTGTCAATTTTTTGTATTACTTTCCTTTAACAAACTTATTTTTCTGTCTCTCTTCCTCATATCTTTTCTGTCTCTGTTCCTCCTGTCTTTGTGTCCTTGTGTTTTTCTAAGTTGTTCTATGCACCATCTATGTGTGCTTATGTGTACTTACAGTATGTGTGTGTGTATAAAACCACAGGCGCGTGATGATGGATGGCATGTGATGCTTTTTGTACAGCGAGAGGGCTAAATGCCTGGGGCCCCAGGAGTACAGATACACAGACACACAGACAGTGGCATACACACATAAGCAGTGGTGATGTTTTCCATACATGTCCAGTACGACTGCATGCTGTCTGCTGATGCATTGTTTCCTTTCCAGTGGATGAACTCTACACACAGAGATCTAAATGTTCCCAAACCCTCACAGACCCTTTGCATGTCTCATGCATACCCCCTCTTACATAAACATTACTTACTTACTGTACACAGTACTGCTCTGTACAGAAAGTTCAGAGCAGTCCTTTATTCTGGTTAGACGTGCTGTCTGTCTGATTTGTGGCTTTAATATCCTCTTGAATGGAGGAACAGTATGCAATAATGAGCTCTCAAATAGAGCTGGGTGGTATGATGAGAGAATATCAATAGTGTGATAAATAGAGGTGCACCAATTGCTGTTTTTTCTTAGGTAATACCAATTGTTTTTAAAAAAGGGTTTTCTTACCTTCTCTACACAGCATCATCGTCATCCATCATCCGCCATCACACTTTTTCTTCTATTTGTTCTATCCTCCTTCTAAACCGTTCTTAGGAATTTGTATCAAATCTTTGTTTAATTTTTATTAAAAATATATTTTTTTACATTTAAAAGAAGCACCTTTTAGTAGGCAGGAGACTTCTTCCTTTAAAAATACATAATTACATTAACATTTCGGCCTTTGGCAGACGCCCTCATCTTGAGCGACCTACATTTTTATCTTATTATACATCTGAGCAGTTGAGGTTTAGGGCCTTACTCAAGGGCCCAACAGTGGCAACTTGGTTGTCAAGGGGGTTAGAACCTGGGATCTTTCGAACCGTAGTCCAATGCACTAAGTACCTCTCATCCCTCCCCTCTGAGAGTGCTCGGCCAATCAGCTCTTTCCAGGCCTCCAGCTGTGAGAGGTTGCAGCATCACCCGGGAATCGAACTCGCGATCTCCAGATGATAGGATGAGCACTTTACCACAGTTAACTAAATTAACAAAAGTAAAATTTTCACAAAACTCTGACCTAAATCCAACTGAAAATGGGGTGTGAGCTTCTCTGAAACGTGTGACACCATTAAACCGAGTTAATGGCTGGAAGGAAAGAGTTATGAGCTTGCAGACGTCTGTGACTGTAATGGATGGGAGAGGGCAGGCCACTATTTCACCGCACATCGAGGCTCATCTGGGATTCAAACTTGCGCGCTCTTGCGGACAGAAGATACCTTCTGCTGTGCCTGTTTGTACTGTATATGTGAGGCTGATCATCTGGTTATGGCAGATCAAGAAAACTGTCATTCTGATCACTGGCCAATCGATCAGTGCCTTTGAGTCATAATGTCGCAATACACATTACAGCATTTATTTTTCTTTAAAAAAATAAATAAAAATAATATGTTTGGTAAAAAGCAACTGACTAGGTGTTAACCTTGATGCTAGGAATGCACCAGTTGTAGCCCATTTCTTGAAGATGTCTGTGCGTGGTGGTCTTGATGCACTGACTCCAGCCTCACCTTGTGAAGCTGTCTAAAGGTCTTGAATCGACTTACAGTTTCCTTAAGGCCGCGGTCATCCCTGTTGGTTCCGAACCTTTTCCTACCGCACTTTACCTTCCAACCAACATCCGAGAATATGTTTGAATAAAGAACCTTCTGTGGCTTTACACTACTCGTGGAGAGTTTCGATCATCTTCTGGACAATTGTCAAGTCAGCGGTTTTCCCTTGCGTGTACTGAACTAGACGGAGAAATACATGACATGAATAGTAATATTATTATAAAATAATATAATATAAAATAATATTTTAAGAAGCTTGATATTTGTTTTTCATGAGCTGTAAGCCTTAGTCATCGGAAATTAAAACAAAATAATGTGTATATATTTTCACATCGCACCGCACCAAGAGGAAAAATAAACTAGTGTTCAGTTCAAACAGACTAAAGCCTGTATGTATGAAAGCACACTTAGTCTTTAGATGGAATTTAAGTGTTTTGTTTTTAATTGAACCATGCTCAGTCCTAAAAAAAAAGGTGTGTTTACGGACTCAGAAGGGTGCGTTTTCTTTCTGGATGTTTAAGCATTGATGAGGTCTCACTGTGGATCATGTAATAGCTGTGTAACACTGAAGTGTCATCTATTCGTTGCTTTATTTGGTTCTGTTGTGCACTGAAATGCTAGGATTTGGCAAAATGAAATTCCTAAAGCATTTTCGATCCTGATCCATTAAAATCAACTCTTTTTTTATTTATTTTTTGTTTATTTTTATTTATTCACGCTTCATGCCGTAGAGCTACAGTAGTACTGCTGATGTCAGTGCATTGACTTCATGTACGGTATTACACACACGTGTTGTATACTTGTGTGTCATAGGGTAACTCTTGTTTCTGCCACTGAGACAATACTGGGATTAGTGCTGCTAGAAACTTAAACAATCAAATCTACTGTAATTACTGGTAACACTGGAGCTCTTGTAAATTGTTATTTAGGGCCAGGTGATTTTGGACTGTTTTTTTCCCTTTATAAATAAAATTGTTGTTTAAGAATTACACTTATTATGTAGTTATTAAAAACTAGCACTTTATTCAATCGAGTTATCCTTGTGTAATGGTAAAATTAGTTTGATATTCATTTAAGTGAGACACTAAGGGACAAATACTTTTTCATGGCATTGTTGAGTGGTCTGTGTTTATTTTTTGTGCGCATATCTGTCAATCCAAAACCTTTCGAAACAAGGGAACAAATGGATCCAATGTAAAAACGGTCTACGATAAACTTCAGTTACACACAATTTCACAAGTTTTGAACGGACACGACAGCACACCCCAGAGGCTCTGTGGAGTCACTCCCCGTGAGGCCAGATCTGCCTAGTGGGCATAATGTTCAGTTTTGTAATGTTAGGGATGATCAGTGTAAATCAGATGTGTTAACAAAGCTGTATATATAATTATGCTTTTGGTATAACAAACTGCCAATGTTGTATGCTCTTTTCCAGACGGTGCACACACACAGACCACAGTTTGTGGCGTTACACTGTCAAGAAGTGGGTGGGAAAGAAGTCCAGAAGTCCATGACAAAAGTGGACAGCTTTTTCAGGTACAGTAAGTGTGCTACTGTCTTCTTTTGAGGAAATACATGCTCTGAAAATCAAATCTCTATTTGGGACATTTGTGGTGTGATTGAGAGCTCACGCAGTTAGAAGGGTTTCTAGGACATTGTTGCTAAATATTGGTTTTGTCCTACATACAGGACGAAGCCAGTTAACACTAACACACACACAAAAAAAACAAAAACATTTCATGTGAATTCATTAAGAGTTTAAAAATAAAGAGCTTAAGGCAAATTTTGAGAATTATTCAAAAGAAAGATATTCAGTCAAAGTAATTCATATATATATATATATATATATAAATATAAATTTAGGGTTAAAGGGATCAAATACTTACATGCTTAATATGTATGTATATTAATATTAAAAGTGTGGATGAGCAACGTGATTGCAGTTTTACACTTTCACATTAATACATGTGTGTATATTATATAGTTAACATTTATGTTTATGGCGGCATGGATCTGCGTGAGTTTGCATGTTCTCTCTTTGCCTGGTAGGTTTCCTCCCACAGTCCGGAAACATTAGGCTAATTAGGCTGATTGGCGTTCCCAAATTGCCCGTAGTATGTAAATGTGTGTGAGTGTAGTCGGACTACAGAGGTTCGTGGATGGATGGATGGATGGATATTTTTAATGCTACCCAGGATTCTGCAGGCTTATTGATCGATTGATTTAATTAATATATTTATTTAAAGCTTCTCCAGGTCTCTTAGGCATAATTTCTAATAATACTGCTGTAAAACCTATTTATGTGACTAGTAAAATACTGAGCTATGTTTATTTAATATTTAGTTTGCAAATGTATCCATAATTGAAAAGATTTTTGAAGAGCTCATTTTCTTCTGACCCACAGGTCAGCAAATTCAAATGGGTTTTTTGACCATAAAATTTACTTTGAAGGCTTTAGTGCTCATAAACCCATTTACATATCGTCATGTGGCAGAGCATGCTTCTATCGAAATGATTTGCAATTATTTGTCAGTAAAAGACAATGCAAATCTCCGTTCAAGTATGCTGGATATTGATGTCTAATAACAAGACAATAATTTACATAACATAATTACAGCACTGCTTTTTAAAAGCTTTTTGTTATTGTTTGTTGTAATTGTTTACTTTTCTTTTCTTTTGATCTTTCTTTTTACACCTTGTAGTGATGCAGGAGCTTTTTTCCATCGATACTCGTGTACTAGTATTTAAAATTCTGCCATTTCCATTCAATTTTCATGTGTGCCACTTGCAAATTACTCTCGGAACTTCAATAGTGCTGCTTTTCTCATTCTTGCTTTCGGCACGACCTGCACGTATGTTTCCTCCTCTGATTAAATCATGACTTTTCTGTACATACTGGATTGTCCTGGTGCTCTTATCCTGAGAGGGTTTCCCCCTTTCCAGTTTTGCAGAGTTCCCTGGCGCCCTCTGTTGTTCATAGCAGGAAAAATACCAAAGGAGTGAGATACCTCCTAAACATTATTATACCACTGTGCATTTGTTTGTAACCTAACCATGTGATGTATGGAGTTTTATTTTCTTCTGTCAGAGAGTTATTGTCCAGTGACGCCATGAAGGAGTACAACAGAGCCCGTGTCTACCTCGACAAGAACTACCAGTCCCAGGAGCATTTTACAGTAAGATTTCTTTCTTTTTATTTTCTGTTTTTTTTTTTTTTTCAAATGTTGTATTTAAGGGTATAACATTCGATTTCTTACCCAACATGCATTTTGCAAATACATTATACTGTCACTGTGGATTGTCAAGGTTCTCGTACCATCACACTCATTTTGTTTCCATCAATAAAAAACAAAAAAAAAAACAATTCTATCCAAGCCAACTCCAAACACAGCTGTGGGAAAGTGGGTATAAAAGTTTTACTGCTTATTTTCTTTTGTTTCATTTGGCTGCTTCTCTTATTTGGTAAATCATAATTATGAAGAATGTGACATTTTTCCAGGCGGCATGGTGGATTAGTGGTTAGCACTGTCACCTCCAGGGTTTTGTTTCGGATTCCGGCACGGATTTTGCGTGTTCTTCCTTTGTTTCATGCTCTGGACATACAGAATAGGTTAATTGGCATTCCCAGATTGCCTGTAGTGTGTGGGTAAGTGTCTGTCTGTCTGTGTGTGTGTGTGTGTGTGTGTGTGTGTGTGTGTGTGTGTGCCCTGGTACCCCATCCTGGGTGACCCTGCCTTGTACCTGGGGTAGGCTCCAGGCCCCTCGCGACTCAGAATATATACAGGATATACAGGATAAAGCAGTATAGAAGAAGAGTGAGCGGGTGTGATATTTTTCCCCACCAGACAAAGTAGCGTGTACATTTATTGAGACAAACTAACTAAAAGCAGCAGTATTGTACACATTATGCTCATTTTCGGTTATGTGTCCAGGCTCCTGATTTAGCTCTACGTCCAAAGAATCAATGCTGTTGCACGGTACCTCCACGAGATGGCAGCATATAGCTACTAATCATGACTGCTTCCTGCCTTATTGTAACCAGAGATGTCCTAAGTGTATCAAATCATGGCCATAATAATTCTAAAAATGATAACAATTATAATAAAAAAAAGGGGAAAATATTTTTAATATAATTAAATACATCATATAATTTACATTCTAATGTTTGATCCTCATTAACCTCTTCCCCCCTATCCGCATACCGCCAACCCCCCAAAAAAAAAAAAAAATCAGGTCTGTATGATGTATGGATTATTAATTAACACAACATTGATTTTTATAATTCTTTTATCAAAGGCACTAATGTGAAAGTCATTCTTGTAATAAAATGAATGCATGCAGGTTTTAAATCAGTATGAAGGGTTACAGTATGCAGTCGCAATATAGCAGTTTAACAATGAGAGAGTTTCCAGTGTATCACACAGTCAATAAATTCCTAAACAGTCTAGTCATACAAAGCGTCTGCCATTTAGCCACGACAATGTGCTGTTTGTTTTTTTCCAGTTTCGATTTTTCACTCCAGGGTAATTGTTTGTTGTCTGGTCAAGCTGTCAATTTCCAGATAATGAGAGCAGGAAGGTAGTGTAAGAGCTGCGTTCTGTCTGAGAGAAGGCTGTTCTCCTTTTTATATATATATATATAAAGGAGAACAAGGTACCTTTTATTTTTTGGGAGGGTTTGTTAATATATATATATATATATATATATATATATATATATATATATATATATATATATTAACAAACCCTCCCAAAAAAATAAAAGGTACCAAACATATATTTTTCAGGTAATCTGATTAATCTGTTTAAATCTTTATTATATTTTATGTTGGAATATCATGAAGAATTTAAAGAGCAGCATAAAAAAATTGCTTTATCCTTTTATTATTAGGCATAGATTATGTGCAATTACTGTATATCAGAACTAACCAGTATTACGTAAATGATAAAGACTTGTAATAAAGTGTGTGCTAATATAAACGTATGATTTGTCTTACCGTCGGTAAAAAAAATTTGACTAATCAGATTTGAATGCTTTGGTATAAATGTACATACCTTTGAAAACATAATTCTACACACACTCACACACACACACACACACACACACTAGAGTGGGAAAACAAGAATATTACTGTATATGTTTTGTGTGTGTTTGTATATGTAGTATTATTATTTTTATTATTATTATTATTATTATATATAATGATCAATAAAATTGTCAGAGTTTATGAATATATACAAATGCATTTTGGGAAAAAGAATGCTTTACTTAAAATGCTTTAAAAAGTGAGCACTAATATGAGTCATTGATTTGTATTAACACACTAATCCTGTGTGTACAGTAAGTTTGATTTAATCCGACTTTCACGCCAAACATCTTAAAAAAAGTAAAATCAAAAACAATAGAAACTGCTACAGTATGTATGAGATTCGTGATTATATTTCATTAATAACATTTTTATTTTTTAAACAAACAAAAAAACACCACCACATCTTTGTTGGCCTGAAACGCTACAAGAGGTTGATTAATTAGGAAAATGCTATGGCGTGCACCGCATTGCTTCACTTCATAGCAAAGCACGTAGCATTGCTGCTCGAATCAATTAGTCCATCTACTTTTTTGATCCAGTAGCATTGATTAACGATACCTGACTTCATTTCCTAAACGTGCAAAAACAAAGATTTAAATATACTGCATGTTGTGAGCCAAGTCATCAAGTCATGGTGCTTTTGGTTCACGTGAAAACGTTTTTGTTCCAGGTACGAGTCAGGCCAAAGAGTTGGAGTTGATTCCTCATACTGAACATTATGAAAAGCGAGCAAGCAAGACAGGCAGAATGATTTAAATTCCTGAGTCTTTAAGGTGGAAAGACTGATGGTCTTTATTTTGAATGTACTTCGGCGAGGTTTAATCTGAGACCACTTCAGAAAATGCTTCGGTTTTGCGTTCATTTTGAAAAATATAATTGGCTACAATGTGAGGAAAAAACTTTGAGAGGTGTTCATGTCGAACCTGGACTTGGTTGAGGAAATTTCTCATTAATGAAGTCAAATGACGTTTGCATGAGAGTTAAAGTGCGATACGGTGATGAGACTCTTAGTCGAAGTGAAATATTTGGACGGTGCAAACATTTTAAAGAAGACCGTACGTCCGTGAATGACAACTCGGAGGTGGCTCAGAGCCCACTGCTGTCGTCCCCGTGAACAACAGGCGAGTGGAACGCGTCGTCACCGGCTTGAGCTCTGACGTACTGGGAGAACGTTCTGCCTTTATGGTATCCAAGCACTAGTGAAACACTGGAATAAGTGCATTAACTGTAGTAGTGACGATTTTATTCTGCACACTTCAAAGTCCCGGTTTGACTTGAACACCAGATTATAGAATCTTTTAAATATTTGTATCAATTGTTTAAGTGTTTTTATAGGATTCAGTCTTCTCTTTAGTTTAATGTCGAATTTAATCTGATATAAACTTTATTATAAACATTTTATATCTCTCCTGTCCTCTTGTCTAAGAGAGGAGAGCGAGCGCTGGGTGACTGACAGGGGCGGCTGTTTTACAGCCTAGTTAAAGTATACAGCAGGTAAAATGTCAATTAGGGAAAGGCGAGCGGATCACATGACTCGCCGTCAACCCTGTTCGACTCTATTAATATTAATCATGCACCTCTGCCCCTGAGCCCCAGGGCTCCATGGGTAATGATGTGCACTAATGTCTGCCTCTTATTACCACCTTGTGTGTCTGTGTGTCCCTCTCTACAGCTACATGACCTAGTACATGTGTTTAAACAAACCTTCATGTAAAGCGAGCCGTAGCTCTCCAAGTGGTTGTCTGAACCGGACGTTTTAATTGGAAACGTGTCCGTCTTCGTTCCCGCCGAGGAGATAAAAGGCGGCAGAATTGGACCGCGAATGAGACGTTTATAATGTGACAGGAGACGTAGGGCTTGCCTTGAATGGTGACACGGATCAGCTCTGTCTGACAGCGTAATCTGTCCTGGTGTCTCATCCGATTTGACATGTCTTTTGGGAACGGGATTGGACGGATGGATTTGCAAATCAGACAGATTCGCAGTAAACGTTACTTATGTACTTATTTCATTTTGCATCTCGTGATTCCATAGCCGCAGCGCAAATCAATCGGGCCTCTCCTGAAAGTCGACATACAGTAAACACATCCTCGGTACGAGTAGCGCTCACTATCGGGGTAAACCCGGACATGTCCTCTCCCGCGGGGAAGCTGTGTTCGGGCTGCTGAAACATTTGTGTCACAGCAGCAGATGTTATCAAGTAAGGAGAGTAAGACACTTTGTCAGGTCGTGAAACTTTATCTTGGTAATGGCTGGAGGCCAGCACTCTGTCAAAGTGTCCCGGGCAGCTAGCCGAAGACTGCTAACACGCCGTCTCAACCGAGACAGGATAGTGGGATGACTGGTGTTGCTAGGAAGACCAAGGAGTCAGACAATCCCAACATCTCTTTCTCTTTCTGACTGAAACTCCTCCAGTATGTAGCCAGTTTTGTTGCTTGTGCTGGAGAGTTCACAAGGATTTTGAGCTGAAGTCCTGCGCGTCTACAACAGCAGGAACACTGATTTGCAAAAATGTTTTAACGCGTCTTGATTTAGAATATTATTTACATTAGACAATTGAATAATCCAGTCCATGGATTCAGAGACCTTTATAACGTAGTGTTTTTTTTTTTCTTTTCGGGAGTTATGTCAAGCTACGCTCGTAACGATCAGAGTTAATGGACCTGTTGGCACCGCACAAGAGCACAAACTCTTCTTCTTAGATTAGTTTATCTTCTAATGCATTTTCATTAGCTTATTTTCTCGTGTTGATTTTTTTAAAATGACATTTTCTCGAGTAAAGATCATCCAAGGCCAGAACAGAAGCACTAATCGCAAATAGTGTTTCGGATGCGTAACCTTTTGCGACCTGAATGTCCTCAAATTAAGACATGAGATTTCATCTTAACTGCATTGTCGAGTGTGTGATATGCAATTCCTTTGTCAAACTGGTTTTCAGTCGAAATCCATTTCTAAATATGCTATTCTAAATTGCTTCTACAGTACATGTGTATGAATGCGGTGTGTGTGTGTGTGTGTGTGTGTGGTGGCCTGCGATGGATTGATGACATACAGTACAGTATCAAGGGTGTATTCCTGCCTCGTATCCAGTGTTCCTGGGGTCTGTTACGACCCTGACCAAGACGAAGCCATTTTTGATGATGATGATGATGATGATGAATTGAAAAGACATAACCGTAATTCAAAATATTGTTATGCCCTGGATATATTTTAATTTCAGGTTTCCAATTATACAGTATATTTACCCTGATCCTGAAAGGAGCTGCTTCAGTTTTTACAATTACTTTACACGAGACGATTCATACTGTATACTTCAGACAGAGGAGGGGCGGAGCCCGGCCAGCTCTGTATCCTCGCCCGATTTTGCACAGACGAACCGGGTTGTGGTGGATGCAGTAAGGTCGTAACAGCTGCTTCGGTTTTAACAAAACAGTGGTGCATGCATAACCAGGTAAAAAAAAACAACCAAACAAATGAAAAAACAGCAACCTAATTCCATGGACTCTGGTGCGGTGCAAAGTACAGAGCGCGCCGAGGCTATTTGAATGGAGGAGATGTCAGTGGAGCAATATCGTAGCGCCATAACTCTCCGAGGCCATCAGTCAAGCTTTCAGGAGTGCAAATACACAGCACACATCCACTCAGCCCGACCCCGACGCACGCACACACACACACACACACACACACACACACACACACACAGATGCACACCCTCTCCCTAGACATATGTTGAGCGGCAATCGATGAGTCTGCCATCAGAAGTGAATTATTAAGGGGATAAGGCAGGCTGGGGCACAGTGGGGAGAAAATTTGGGCTGAAATATACACACAATTAATAGATTGTAGAGAGAGGAGGGAAACAAATGCCTTTATTATAGCGAGCCTAATCTGTGGAATCGGAGTTCACGCTCTCCTTGGCACCATCACAGCAATGAGCCCATAACATCCACTTATGTGTGTTTTCCCCCTATGTTGTGTCCCACCGCCCCGAACACTCTCTCTCTCTCTCTCTCTCTCTCTCTCTCTCTCTCTCAGCCACACACACACACAAACACACGGGTGCAGAGCCTGGGGCCTCATAAAAGCAGGCTGATAAAGTGGTGTGTATATGGTTGGATTAGTTTAGTGGGGGCATCAGGATATAAAGTGGGAAGTAAATCAGATGGGTGTGTGTGTGTGTTTGTGTTGCCCAGACACAGATAATGATGTGATTGGAGCGTGTGGGGGCCTGCTGCTCTGTGTACATTATGGTGCGTGGCCCTTGGTGTGACTCCTGTGTGTGTGTGTGTGTGTGTGTGTGTGTAAGAGAGAGAGGGAGAGCACATACAGCCCCAGTGAAGGTGAGCCTGTCATATCGATCTTTTTAACGCTAAAATATGAGCCACTTTACTCTGCTCCCCAGCCCAGTGATGTGAAAAATAATAACTCGGTCCCAAATTAAAAATATTGATCGCTTAGTAGGTGTTGAGAGCAAATAAACACCCACTGAAGGATTTTTCTCGGCCCGCCCCCCCATCTTTCTATGTCTTCAACGACGCTCCCTGCGACGCTCCACACACACACGCACACACACGGACACACTCAGACACACACGTACACATGCTTGGGGCATCTCTCTATCTCTATCTGATGACAGAAGGTCATGCTGCAGCTGCGGGTGTGTAAATATGATCAGAGCGTGATGCTTAAATATGAGGATGTGTGGTGTACATCTCCACGTCTGTCTCTCTCAGCACAGATACACATCAACACTTCATATACAGTAGACACGTGCACGTGTTACATAATTTCCTTTTTAGATCATATAGGGGAAAAAAATCCTGCATCACAAAACTATTAACGATTTAGAAATGTCAGAAAAATAAATAAAATCAGATTTGACGCTATTTAGATGATTATTATGGCAACGATGTTTATAATGTGTTGATTAATTCTCTACACAACGTCTAAAACTCTTTTAAATAGGGTATGGTTTCTATAGCAACAGTGTAGTGGATGCACCACAAGAATTTTTTTTTTTTCTTTGTTAAATTCTTTCATTTAACTTACTGTAACAGACAGAGATACAACTCCATTTATTTACGTTTTCTGACGTGACAAAAATCATCACAATTTATGGCTTTGCATTGTTTTTGTTTTTTTGTTTTTTTAGTTATGAGACAAACTGCACTTTTATTTTTAAAGTTTTTTTTTCTTTTTTTTTCTCTGTAATGTAACAAATGTTTTTTGAAACAGAAAAGCTGGTTTAGAACACTGTTTTAAAATAAGTCTGAAATATGAGCTAGTGTTTATTTTTGGCAGACGTCTCACAACACACAGTCAGGTCCATAATTATTTGGACAAGGACATGGGTTTTGTGTCGGACAGAAAGAAAAAAAAACGAAGATGTGAATTAAAATAGGGAAAATTCAAATGTAATATTAATAAAAAAAAAAGATAAAGTAAAATAAAATGCAGACCTTTAATGTTATTCAAAGTGGTTTAACAAAAAATATTGCTTAGGAATGACTGCCTTTATTTTCACAGGCTCAAAAATAAACGGCCTACAGACTGATAAGCAGTGTGTGATGTGGTCAGTCATGGCATGCTGCTCAGTAAAGTGTCTAGGATTGAATTTGCTTTCCACAACATGTAGCTAAGTAGTGGAGAGCACTCTGGACGCGGTACAGTACAGGAGGTACAGTAGGCATATCATTATGCATGATGCATCTACATTGTCCAGTGTTTGAGTTGTTAAATCCCGTGAATTAAAACTGATTGCATGTAACTATAGACATAATAATAATAATAATAATTATAATGATAATAATAATAATAATGACAAATAATAGGCATATTTCTATTTTGCATCATATCAACTAGTCTTATTTTGATTAGACACTTTAAATATGTCTACTATTCAATCTAGAATGATAACCTGAAAAATACAGTAATAAAATTCTATCGCTTTAATATTACTAATAATATAAAATTTTGTGCTTTAATATTAAGCGAAACCATTTTCCACACTGGCACTATTCTACCCAATTGACCACATGTAACGTATAAATATAACTAAACATGCCACCTCCGACTCAAAACCATGTTGTATTATTTAACCTTATCTACCGTGGTACCGTGACTCTGCTGTGTATCCGTGGCTTTCCTAAGTAAGAGTTTTCATGAGAACAAATGGCCAATTAAGACGCCTCAGTTCTCCAGCAGTGATATCGTTAGCCTTTATGTTACACGCCTGAATAATCATTCAGATATATGCCTTGTTCTTTGTCTTCTCACTTGCTGATTGATTGGGTCTCGACTCAATAATCCTGCGCTAGCTCGGCTGTGACATGGCCCTGCGCTCGTCGTCTTTTTTTTTTTGGCACATCTGTGCTTGACATGTTTTTTTTTCTTCTTCTTCTTTTTTTTTTTTTTCTTCACTAACAGATGAGCTGCCACCGGACCATCAAACTTGTGAGAAAACAATTGCCACAAGGTTAATTTTATTGCAGGCTTCATGCATTTGTGAGCAGGCAGGAGGTGTCCTGTGCTCGGCTACTGATGGATGGGCCTGCTACGCTGGCTGGAATGAGAATAAGAAGGAAAGAAGGGAGCTCTGGTGCACAGGGAATGTTCGAAGTTATGGCTGCAAAGGTGTAAATCGAAATGCACAGATAAAGAAATAATTGTGGAAAGGATAATGCGAAATATTTTGACCAGGATATGGGTTATGGATATGGGTAATCCTCCAACTGGCAGGTTTTAGTTGAATTCTAGTTATGAAGCACTGACATGTATGGTTTATATTCTTAAACGTAATGATTTAATCGATATTATTTGCAGTCGGAAAATGATGGTATGTGATATTGTGAAAGGAGCACAGATGTGCTGCCATTTGAAAGAAACATGTGAAGCATAAATATGATATTTATGTAAGGGATACACTGATTAATACCATGTTTTGGTATCATTTTTGATGCTGACCTTAAATCCTGGTTGAGTACTGGATTGGATTTCCCGGTTGTATTTTTTCTTAAACTTTTAATTTTAATTTAAATCACATTTGCTTAAATACAACAATATTATATAATTATTTAAATATTGAAAATACAACTAAATTGTTTAATAGCTGAAAATTTATCCCATGTAGTTCCTACGATCTTTAAACATCTATAGGAAATCTATACAGAATTGTGCAAATATGTAGAAAAATGTTTAGCGCAGGGATACAATAAAAAGCCAGTGTTTTCCTCTGATCCATCTCTTCATTGTCCCAAAGCATATTGATTCCAGCTCATCTTCATTTGCATGCTGAGGCTAGTATGGTTCACCCAGGCTCCCAGGCCTATTATATTCCCATTAGCTAATCTCTCTGGTTTAATTTCCATAATCTCCCTGCTATTATAGCCTCTCACACTCATGCTCTCTAGAGAAGAAAAAAAAAAAAAGAGTCTGCCTCCCAATGGGACCTTTATAAAACATACACACACACTATTACACAGAGCATTTCACAATCACATGCACAAACAGAACATCCGACACCACATGTTTTTTTTACCCCTGCAAGATGGATGCATTGGTGAGAATTTTGTTCCCTTTGTCAAGGCTGTTTCCCAGTCAAAACTTTTTTTTCCCCCTCCTTCTGTCTCTATGAAAGAAAGCTTTTAGATCATCACATCACTAGATCACATGACCATCCTTTTGAAATACGAATGGATACTCCAGGCGCTCGTCATATGAAAAGCTTGATCATGCACAGCGTTCTCTCACAGCAGCTCTCAGTAGTTGGGAATGCTTGAGATTTGAGCTGCTCATTAGCCTGGTGAAAAACTCACTAGCCAGCTCATCTCCATTTCTTTACTTAGCTGATCGGTTAATATACTGTATACTTCAGTCTGATCAACTCAGAGCTTAAACCTGCTTGAGTGCGACAGGCTGGTCAATTCAAGTCTTTTATACAGAGGATTCAATCTTATTAACTCATACATGATTCAACGTCAGGGTCTGTCTGATTGTCTCAGTCATTCTTCTAGAGGCCGTTTCCATAAAAGAAATAAAAGCAAATCTGTTTCTTACACAAGCAACATCGAATCTTGTCACACCTGTAACTCAGAAGAGCTAGTATCCTCAGTCCAACACAAGAGACCTAAACCGCTCTACCGAGCCTGAGCCTCAAACATAACTACCAAAGACTAGTTAGATCTAATGAAGCCTAACTACAGAGGGGCTTAGTTATTGGCTCAAACACTTTTTATGATTTTAAGGATAATGCTTGTCAAGTCTTTAGCAATAGATTAATCAAGATCAATTCCAAGCTTAATGTTGTCCAGTTAAATCTAGCTTACTTCACGGGTCTGATTATTTTAGAGCAGTTTTAATAGCAGAGGTCATTTGATCAACCAAAACTTGCACAAACAACACAAATGTCTAATTGATTCAGACAAGCCCAAGTGGCAGAGCTCATCTGACCAGCTTGAACCTTCCCAAGCAGCAAGCCAGTCTGATCAACTCAAATCTGTCCAAACAGCGAGCCAGTCTAAATAAGTCATCTAGCCAAACTGGAAGCCAGTCTGATCAACTGAAATCTGGCCAAACAGCAGGCTAGTTTGATCAACTGAAATCTGCTCATTCAGAAAACATGTCTGATCAACTCAAACCATCCCAAATAATTGGAACAGTAATATCAATTTAAACCTGCCCAAACAGAGCCTATTTGATTTTTCTCAAACATGATTAAAAAAAAGCCTACATTACAAAACTTCTAGTATGATTACTTCCACTCGGATCTCAGGTCTGATAAAATAAAACCTAATCCAAAGCGAAGCCAGTCTGCTGAAATAAAGGGGAGCTCAGTAGTTAAGGCATTGGACTATGGTTCGGAAGGTACAGTACGAGGTTCAAAGCCCACGACCACTAGGTTGTCCCTGTTGGGCCCTTGAGCACGGCCTTTAACCCTAACTGCTCAGATGTAAAATATATAATGTAAAAATGTAAGTCGCTCTGGTTAAGGGCGTCTGCCAAATGCCTAAATGTAAATCAAATATGTACAGATGCTATAGAGCAGAGAATCCCAACCCTGTGTCCCGCCCCCTTTGCACATTTTAGTGTTTTCTATCATACCTACATCAATTTAAAGGATGTTAACTATCTGATAAATGTAATGTACAGGGATGGGGTCCTCTAGGACCAGGTTTGGCAACCACAGCTATAGAACACTATAAAACACTATGGGTCTGAAAAAACCTGTTCTATATGAGCAGCTGGTCTGATTCCATCTAACCTGATTTATTGTAAAAAAAAAAAAACAGCTAGTTTGGTTAACTGAAACCTAGCACCAAAGTAAACCGCTTTCATCAACTGTGACTTTATACAATATTGAATTATTATATAGATCTCAGAGTTCAATCCTACTCAGCAAAGAGATGACGATCAAGGAGTGATCAAGGAAACATGCTCTGTGTGTGTGTGTGTGTGTGTGTGTGTGTGCGTGCGTGTGCTCTTCTGCCATTAGTTTCATATATTGATTGAAACTTTCTGATTTAACATATTCTATCTATACACCCCCTACTCACTCTGTGTTTGCGTTATAAAGGCCTTTAATTTTTTGCCAGTGTCCTTGGCAAGGCCAAGCAAAGAGATATAAAGGTGTGCGTTTCCTCTATACATGGATGCCTTTAAAATTGAGATGTCCTCTAAAAGGCTTGCTTTAATTATATTGAACTGACTTTGCTTACCCTTGGGTTGGTAGATTGTTGGGGTGTGGTCTTAGCTATTTTATTATATACAGTATAATAATTGTATGCGTGTTTGTTTATACAATAACAGCATTATGCATACATGTTTATGCACTATCAGCATTTTTAATGCAGCTCAAGCTCCTTAAACCTACCCTCCCTTTAAGTATGCATAGGCATGAATGTGTGCTAGATATAAATATTATATTTGTGTCTTGATTAATGTGTTTGTCACAGGTCATGGTGACCATTAACTATGTATAGTGTTATTTAGAATACTTTCATTTCTTCTAATGAGAATGTTAACTTTAATACCTGGATGTCATGTAAAGCGTTGGCAAATAGTAGGCACTAAAGCCGTGTAGTTAACCCATGGCAGTGGTTTACTTAACTCAATTAAAAACAGCACGTAGCAGTATTTTTTTAAAAACACTTTTGACACTGTTTTACAAGTTTTTAGTCCTCCACTGTCACCAGTTTCCAATTAACCACATAAAAAGTCGCTGTGACAATGAGCATTGATTAAGAGTCCTTTCCCATCACCCCTGGGGCTGAGAACAAGCTGATAATTAATACGTTTGACTGCAGAAACTCAAGTCAACAGCTCCTGTGATGGATCGACTCTGCGTTTAGAATAGCATGCAGAAAATAACCCCCACGTGGGCTGGAGCTGAACCCCATGGCAGTTCTAAGCTCAGCTCATTAGCAATGCTCTATGCCACCTCTGCAAATTAAATACCCAAAGCTTGTCTTTTGTTTTTCTTATTTATTCATTATTGACTCCCATTTAATAATTCATTAAGCCAATGCATTCTAGTACCCAATGAAGAGCCCTCAAGTGCAGACAGAAGTTCCCCGATCAAGGAGAGTCATGCGGAAAACGAACAATATAAAAACAACCAGATGTTTCATCTTAGTCAGTAGTGATGTGCCTGAGGCTTGTTCGGCGTCACAATCATCATGGTGTTGAATTTTTATCAGTCACCTTCCAGATCAACAGAACCACTTGTGTGTGTATGGACTTCTAACCATTAAATGCCACCCAGAGAGATTGTGGGCGGGCAGTGACTGTCGTCAGATTTAAAAAAAAACATCTGGATTGTTTGCACTCCAGTATGAGACTTCTTATTGGTGTGGAACTCTTATGTTATTATGTAAAGTTGGAGGATATCGTTCTGGATTTATTTCATGTTTATTTTCAAACTTTGCCAGCCTCCTCCAGGTCTTCTAGCATACTCTCTTGACTTTCTCAGGCCAACTTGGAGTTGTACCATAAGGACACATTTGTAATCCTTGTCAGCTCGATTGCGTAAGGGCTTTATGGATGTTCCTGGAAGAACCTGGATTTTTCCTCCCAGTGATGGAACGTTTCATGTAATGAGATCATCCTTTAGTTTTTTTCTGACTTTTTCTTCTTGTTTTTATTACTAATGGATGTTAACTTGGTGAACTGTGCACAGTGATTGATGTATAAAACAGGCAAACACTATTGTATACACTCACCTAAAGGATTATTAGAAACACCTTAATACAATAACTGTAATACACTGTTTGACCCCCTTTTGCCTTCAGAATTGCCTTAATTCTACGTGGCATTGATTCAACAAGGTGCTGAAAGCATTCTTTAGAAATGTTGGCCCATATAGATAGGATAGCATCTTGCAGTTGATGGAGATTTGTGGGATGCACATCCAGGGCACGAAGCTCCCGTTCCACCACATCCCAAAGATGTTCTATTGGGTGAGATCTGGTGACTGTGGGGGCCATTTTAGTACAGTGAACACATTGTCATGTTCAAGAAACCAATTTGAAATGATTCGAGCTTTGTGACATGGTGCATTATCCTGCTGGAAGTAGCCATCAGAGGATGCGTACATGGTGGTCATAAAGGGATGACATGGTCAGAAACAATGCTCAGGTAGCCCGTGGCATTTAAATGATGCTTAATTGGCACTAAGGGGCCATAAGTGTGCCAAGAAAACGTCCCCCACACCATTACACCACCACCACCAGCCTCGCAGTGGTAACAAGGCATGATGGATCCATGTTCTCATTCAGTTTACGCCAAATTCTGACTCTACCATTTGAATGTCTCAACAGAAATCGAGACTCATCAGACCAGGCAACATTTTTCCAGTCTTCAACTGTCCAATTTTGGTGAGCTCGTGCAAATTGTAGCCTCTTTTTCCTATTTGTAGTGGAGATGAGTGGTACCCGGTGGGGTCTTCTGCTGTTGTAGCCCATCTGCCTCAGGGTTGTGCGTGTTGTGGCTTCATAAATGCTTTGCTGCATACCTCGGTTGTAACGAGTGGTTATTTCAGTCAAAGTTGCTCTTCTATCAGCTTGAATCAGTCAGCCCATTCTCCTCTGACCTCTAGCATCAACAAGGCATTTTCGCCCACAGGACTGCCACATACTGGATGTTTTTTCCTTTTCACACCATTCTTTGTAAACTCTATAAATGGCTGTGCGTGAAAATCCCAGTAACTGAGCAGATTGTGAAATACTCAGACCGGCCCGTCTGGCACCAACAACCATGCCACGCTCAATAATTGCTTAAATCACCTTTCTTTCCCATTCTGACATTCAGTTTGGAGTTCAGGAGATTGTCTTGACCAGGACCACACCCCTAAATGCATTGAAGCAACTGCCATGTGATTGGTTGATTAGATAATTGCATTAATAATCCTTTAGGTGAGTGTATATCAAACATACAGTAAGACTAAAAGACATCCCACCCAATACATTTTCTATATTTGTACAGCCATGTCTATATTTTTTACAAGTTTTTTTTATTTCATATTTTGTTCTTATCTTCTATATTTTCTACAGCTTAAATCTTTCTATATTTTATTCCATAATTTCTTTCTTATTGATTAATCTCATTTTTAGTGTAAACATTTCCCTGCATATCGTCCTGTGTATGACTGTATATGTGACAAATAAAATTTAAATTTAAAAACCTTATTCAAGGGACAGATTCTGGCATTAGTTTCATTGCTATTAGTCTGGGTTCGAATTCCGCCTTGGGGTCTGTGTGTATGGGGTTTGCATGTTCTCCTCGTGCTTGGTGGGTTTCCTGGGGGTACTTTGGTTTCCTCCTACAGTCCAAAGACATGCAGATTAGACTATTTGGCTTTCCCAAATTGCCCATAGTGTATGAATGAGCATGTGTGTACATGTATGTGTGCCCTCCAGTGAATTGGCACCCTGTCCAGGGTCCATGCCACCTTGTGCCCCAAGTCTCCTGGAATAGGCTCCAGCCCCCCCTTGACCCTGTATACAGGATTAAGAAGTATAGACGATGAGGAAGCGAGATATGCATATTATTCGTGGAGTTGCTGTTAATGTGCGGGACTCTCACAGAACCCGCAGGAGAAGTGGAATATCTGTTAACCGCAACATTTTAATATTTGAAAAAAGAGTAAAGGAAAAACCTGATGTGCGAATGCTCTAATTAGCTCCACAGACCGTTAATCTCATCATCATGAAATCAGTACCAATTTTTAAAACGACTTCAATATGCATTCAGAGGAACATCAGTAATAAATAACTAAATTATTCTAGACTGTTATTTATTACATAATGCCATTTCTTTTTTTCTTTTTTTTTTTTATTGTCCACATTTGCCTCTTGTAGTGTGTAGAAAAACCACTTACTCTTTCAACCGTGGCTATTTTCTATGTTCTCCCTGTGTCACTTCTCATCTGGTACTCCTCTAATTGGATTTGGAGCTCTAAATCAGATTGCTTTGATTGGGTTATCCTCCTGAGTACCCGATGTGTCATAGGTGGAGACTTCATCTGCTATTGTTGAGACCTTCATCATATCATTTCTAGCAGTCACAGGGACAGACAGCATAGCAGCACTTAATATATTTGAGTAAGCATTACACTTCACATACGCACCCACACCCACACACACACACACTCTTGCGGCAGCCTCGTCCTCCCCTCTTGTACAAATAATGACATTTGAATTGAGCATTGACCAGCTTAATTACTTTTAAATTGTCATTTTAATTTACAGTGATATAGTATTGATCACACAGGCCCATATTAAGGCCCTCGGTGGAACAGATGATGTGGAATTAAACACGCTTCGTGGGTCCTCTGTGGGCCTCCAGGGGTCCGTCAGGATAAGAATGATATTTCCTGCTAATGAACTGGCAGCATGCAGCAGCATGAATCTGCGGCCATGCTGGGGAAGAAGGGAATAATGGGGTTTGGGTTACTCATTCACTGCCATGCACCAGGTCTCATGCGATTCATCCGCAGACTCCGGGTCTCGCACGGTCTTGTTTGCCCGTCTCATCCTGCCGGCCTGACCTTTTCACTGCTAAAGTGTATATATATTGCCACAGACGCACACTCGCACACTGCACACAGACGGACCTGAACCAGGTGCTTCACGTAGGAGGAGGGGGATCTTCAGGGAGCCATCAGCCCCCAATTCCAACATCGTGAACTGAGGACAAGTGTTTAGTCCCTCGTTTTCTCTCATTCCCTTCTCATCGGCTGCTCGTGGATCTGAGACGACAGAGGAGAGATGTCCCGTGAGGCCGTGCACAGCCAGGTGCGGATATGTCACGTACGAGTGGTTAATAGCACAGATAAATCGTTATTTTAAATCTTGACCATTTCTCATTTCTTAGGAGGTAAAAGAAACAATGATGATGGCTTTTTTTTTTTTTTTTTTGACAGACAGGCTCTAATTATATCTCGAGGTAGTGACCAGACATACATTTACTGAGAATACACAGAAACAGAGCTGATTGTCCTTCAGGATATATTGGATTTTCTTACTTAATGTTTTTTGCGAAAATGGCCAAAGTTATCGTTTCACCAGATAGAGGTCGGGTTCTCTGTACATTATCTTATCTTTTTCAGTATCTCCAAATGTTCAGATCTAATTCTGGAGTCACAAACTTGTGTTTACTTAAAGTTATAATATGATGTCATAATCAATACATTTTAACAATCAATCGATACATTTTTGCCTACAGAAAAAAAAAATTTTTTAGAAGCCATTAGATCCCAAACTTGAAATATTTAAAAAGAGGCAAGAGGGAGAAAGTTTCCTAAAGAGAATCGTTACTGGTGACGAGACATGGATTCATCACTATAAGCCAAGTATAGAACAGAAACATCCTCAATCTCCGACCGGGAAAAGTTTAAAAGTCAACCATCAGGTGGAAAATTGATGCTTACAGTTTTCTGGGATTCTCAAGGGCCAGAAAACGGAAATCAGGAAAGAGGTCCAACAATCATCAGTGCGACGCCGAAGCCTAAACTTCAGATTAAACACAGAGGGCTGATATCCAAAGGCGTCTTGATCTTGCAATGACGACGTACGTCCGCACCCTTCTCCCCACATTGTCGCCGCTTCAGTTGGAGGTGTTGAAGCATCCTCTCTATAGACCGCCAACAGACGGTTCACCTTTTTGGTCACCTGAAAGCAGACCTACAAGGACAAAGATTCACTTCTGATGAAGAAGTGAAGACGGCGGGGCGTTGGTGGCTTGCAAGCTCAGCGTAAAACATTTTTGAATGAGGGAATACGAAAGCTAGTTCACAAAATGTATTAAAGAGCAAGCAGATTATGTTGGAAATTTATACATTTATTGATCTATTTATATACAGTCAGAGTGCGGACCTTTTTTGCCTCACCTTTGTGAAAATAACACCCTCGTGTCTTGGCCTGGTTTGTAGGTTGTATCCATTTGTTTTTTATGTTCCTAGTGGCTAGGCTTACTTAAAGTTGCAAATGAAAGGATCATGGTGTTCTTATTGCATTTTATTATTTTGGTAATATATTTAAAGGGGTGGATTTATTTAAGTGGAAGATACGTGATCTTCGGTTTTTATCTTCAGCGTCACATTTAAGAATATTACCTGTGCCAGGACGCCCCTAAAGGTGGAACCATTTCAGGAATGAGATGCACCCTGACCACAACCATCTTACTTGACTGGCACTGGAAACTCGTGCCATTGGATTGTAGGATGTCTTCAATACCCGTAATGGACTTGGCAAAGGGTCTATGTGTTCTGCCTCAGGCCTTTCACTCTCCTCTCTTATCCAATCACCTTATTCCAACGCTCGTGCAATGTTTACTCAAAGGCTATGCATTTACATCAACCCATAACCACAGGCACTACTCATGGCAAGCACTTAATCGAATTAGCAGGTATTGTGCATCAGATTTCGAACACATACCGGACTTGACTGCTTCTCTGCTTTCATTCAGTCACTCCCTACAGTACGTTTCACTCTAGCTGCTGGTTTAATTGATGGCTCCTATCTGTGATTGATTTCCGAGTTCGGCGTCTGCTCCTTTTTTTTATCCTTGTGTTGCAATGAAGTTATCCACTCAGACACAGGCTTATATAATAGCAAAGTTCTGTCAAAATCTAGAACGTTTTAATCTTGGCCCTATTCTGCTATTCAGCTACACATGAATGAGTGGGAAAGAAATGCATACGCTGCCTAAGTGTTCCTGTGATGCATATTCCTGACAGGTCTCTGCAAAAACTAATTAGCTTTACATGCTTTCCCGCCGTGGTTATTCGGAGATAAACACAAAGCAAGTCACCGGAATGCCTTCAGCCTCTCGTTTTTTCCCTAACAATATTAAACGTTCACAGAGCAATTGATTTTAAGTAGCTCTTAACCCGAGTCCGGGGAATGAACAATGACTTTGTCGTGCTCCCCGTCCTAAACAGCAGCAGAGTGTATCTTGTAAATGAACTAGATGTTCCTAATAAGGCGGGATAGCGTCTCGGAGACCCATAACGAGCTCCTTCTTCTCTCGCCTGGACCCCCTTTAAATTGACTTTTGTCAGGGACATTAATACAGCGTATTCAAGATTATAGAGCTAAAGTGCTTTTCTGGTTATGAGGATCATAAGACCGGGTTTGCTCATAAAGGATGCTAATAAAAGGGTCAAATATAAGCTGATATACTGCATTATCGCTGATGGGTAAGATTTGCAACATTTGTGCTAAATTTGGGTCATGGGCATGAATGGATACTTTATCACGTGGGGCTAGAATGGGCTCAGATGGTGAGCCGTGTGACTCGAAGCAGCCGTATCTAACAGACGATAAGATTGACCGCACCTAAGAGCGAGCGAACGAACGAGAAGTGATCGAGATGAATGAGTGTCATTCACAGGCCAGGTTAATCGAAAACGTCCATGTGAACTTGTGCTGGAAATTCTAATGCTTTCCAAGCGGACTTTAATCACACACAAAGGCTCCCAGTGTGAGCGCAACTCGTGCACAAGCTTTGCCCACAATGCCTTGCTTGTGTGTGGCAATCCTTCGTTAATTAGTACCTTGTTTAATGCTCCTGTAATTAGATTGCATGCTATGATTGTTTTTTATTGGGTTTAGCTTTAACCTTGCTTGTTCTGACGTGCATCAGGTCCGTTCTTTGACCCCAATCTCGTGTCTCTCCGAAGACTGATTTTTTTTTTTTACTTTTGGAAATTAAGCAGTATGGAGTATTAACAGTATCTCACTAATCGCATTAAGATTTCAATACATCATCTTAGTTAATCATTAAAAGCATACACACACTAAGCACACTGTGTACTGAACAGTAAGATTAGCCAAGGAAGTGTATATTACAGTAGTTCATCAGACATTTCAATGTTCCCTGGCGTAGAAAATAAGTGATTAGATAAATATTTTTTGTTGTCTGATTAGATGCAATTAACCTACACTTAAGTACTTTCATTCTGATAGATCCTTTTTTTTAGGGCTGATTGATTCAAACATTAATGCATGTTGATTTCTTTGCTGTTTGTTTGATTTGCCTTTTTAACAGTTTGTCCAGAATGACGGGAAATTATAATTTGAATATATTAAACAGATGAAGAAAGAGTGGAACGAGGCGGTTGTGGTCGAGTTCCATATAGGATGTAAAAGTGGGAGGCACTGGTGCTAAACAGTGGGTTTTATTAAAGGACATTCAGGACTTTTCCGCCTCCCAACTATCTGTTCCTTCTGGCCGTTTTCTGGCTTCTCCCCCGAAAGGCTGGGAACGACTCCTATTTATGATTCAAGAGAACATCTGCGTACAGGAACTCCTCTTTTTTTTATTAATCACTATTATTTTTATTATGATATACCGCCCACACCCTTCTGCATGTTCTATATTCTGTCAGGAAAAAAAAAAAAAACCTTTCTACCAACTGCCAGCGTAGCCTCCCCATGCCCTGTTTTTCTCCCTCGTCCTCTCTGCCGATGCACTGAAGTATAACTAAGCTAGCATGGAGGATATCCCGTTCAGGCCCGGCCAACTTTACATAACACATCATCGGCAGGCATCCGCTTTTACATAAAGACAAAGACGCAGCAAATGCCGTCCGGAGCTGGGACTTAGCGGAGATGAGGGAAAGCGAGCAGCTTTTTCTCCGCTCCCTGTAAAGCTTCACGGCTCCGTGCTCACTGTTTGTGTCGCGAGAACGCCTCTGACTGTAGCCGTGGAAAAGGAGGCCGGCTTCGCTTGCAGAACGATACCTTTTCTCAGCCGAACTCTTTAGGGCTTGGAAATCCAGCGCTGCTTTCCAAAAGGCAACAGATTATACGTCGTCCCCTGAGGTTGAAACTTTAAACCTGAAACTTGATTTGTACAGACCGTCCTGGGTTGTAATCCAAACAGCTCCACAATTGATGTTTTGATTGAGCATAGCAATATGTGGTCATATAAATGTAGCCATACTGCGCAGGGTCCATGTGGTCTCATTTTGGAACAGCCTTGTGTGATTGGAGGGGACAGCATGAGAAAATGAGAAACGTACTGATAAATTTTTCCCCCCAAACAGACTGATGTATAGCATTAAGATGTCTCAGCAGTATATTTTATTGTGGCCCACTGCTATAAAGCTGTATCGAATTAGACATCCGGAGGGGACAGTATGTCATTGCAAGGCCACTGGGACATAATGTCGGAATCAAAGGCACTTCCTGTGGTTGTGTCAACAATCGCCTGCCTAGTCTACGGCCTGTCAGGGTAGTGCCAGAGAGATGGCGAATCGATCCACAGCAGGTACACTTCCACACCTGCAGTGGACGGAGTCCAGGGCCATTTTGGCACGGCCTTAAAAGCAGCTTTATTGCAGGACTTGCAGTAGAAGATTTTTTTGTTGTTGTTGATTGGACTTCACTTAAGGCATTTAAGAAAGATTGAATGCACTAAAATAAAATTAAATAGATTCCTCCAGTAATGTCAGTCTTGTGGCAAACATAAAATGACCCCATCTACCACTGACTTCATTAAAGTTCTTGATTGGCTTTCAAGTTGAAATGTCGCGGATGATTTAATGTGGCCTACGTAAGGTCACCAAGGTCAAATACACTATGGTGTTTCAATTGCTGTCTTTTGAGAAGCAGTCAAAGCCATAACTATTGAACCCCTAAGTGCCAAATATTAACAAAACAAAAATGCAACACCAAGTCAGAAAACGAAAAGACAACAGGAATTTGGAATTTTATAGCATAAACTAAAAATGGAAACAATAGTTTCTTATACCCCATCTCACCCATGTGGTTTGACTCGCGGTGAGATGCGGTGTTAGGCCGTGAGTCGCCACGAGTGACCACCCGACGTTTTGCAAGGTCCGTGAGTTTCCCCGAGGACCACCCAAAAAATTAGACGTTTAATTTTGCGCGGAAAGATGGAAACGTAATCACAGTGCCAAAACTCGCGGTGAAACGTGATGAACCGTACTTACCGCCACCGCACGAAACTGCACATGTGAGATTTTGGTATTATTCTGTTTATATAACTTGTTGCTAAATGGATGTGGCCTATGATTTACTCCAAGCAAAAAGAATTGCACTTTTTCATTCTGTTACCTCATTAGCTTAGCAAAAGTGATTTAATGCCAGATCGCTTATATATTTTTTATTGAGCAATAATTCTTTCTGCTAAGAAGCACTGCTTCCTTTAGGGTGGTTTTCAGTATTCACATACAGTACTTATAGATTAAGATAATATGAGCCTCTGAAGTGTTGTCTTTGATTTGTTACTGTATTTGTCACTGTACTTTTCCAATGCCAGAAGTATCAGTAAATTGATTTCTCCTCCTTACATTTACATTTAAATTTATGGCATTTGGCAGACGCCCTTATCCAGAGCGATTTACATTTACCTCATTACACATATAAAGAGTTGAGGATTAAGGGCCTTGCCTAAGGGCCCAACAGAGGAAACTTGGTGGTGCTGTGGTTTGAACCTGGCACCTTCCGATCAATAGTCCGAGCCCCTATACCCCTTGTCCAGGTATAATGTAATCCAAGCCGGGACATACAGTATATGGTACTGTAGGTGGATCAACAAAATGTGCTGACCTTTAATGAAGTACTTGTTTAAAACGGCACTTCTGTTTCTGGCTTGTCCACTATACTACTGGCAACAACAGTATTCTACTGTACATCCCGTGTATCTGCAGGAGCTCCTGAAATAAATATACCTGACTTTTTTTTACAGTAAACTGGAGAGAAGTGTCAGACTTTATGCTTCATTGTACAAAAAGAATTGTGCAGCTTAGCCAATATAAATTAAACCAATGTTAGCCCAAGACTTTGACTTTGGGGAAAAAAAAACCCCGAACATCTAATGTTCCTGTTCAGTGTATTGATGAATATCCTCGTGTTTAAATATTAACCTTTTTCAATCTTTCACGATTTGAACTCATGAGTAGTCAAGAATTATCATGTTCCTGCTAAGAGCATCAAATGCGCCTTCGCGATGGCATGCTAACACCAGCCACCACAAGAGAACGGAGTTAGTCTGCATGGCTAGTTACTACATAAATCAACATGTAGTGCACTAGGTAGGGTGCTAGGATGCTTTTATGTCCACCAACAATGTAGTTCACCTCAGTAAGGGGGATAAAACCCACTGATGTTCTACTATAGACTGTTTTTTGCTAGCCTTGCTTTGATGGATTGCGATAAATTTGACATCATCTGGGCTTAAAAGCATGTTAAGGAAAATGTTTTTGAGAAGTTTCCCAAAACAGTGGTCTCCGGGTCATTGTTAACAGGTGCGCTGACAGGAACCGGAGGAAAAGCTGTGGAAATGGGTTGCCTTTATATGGTCCATGAGCAGAAGAACATGACAAATTTACGGAAGTTGTGAGAAATAGTAAAAGATCTCGACAGGTCTTGCTAACTTATAGTAAATTGTAAGGTGTTTTAGGTACTGCAGCCAGTTTAGCATAAGTTTGGCACATTTTAAGTGGTTTGTGAGTACAACGTAACATTTTGTGGTTAATTGGGACAATTTGGAGTTCGCATGAATAGTTTGCGAACGTATGAAAGGAAAGATCTCACTGACTTATTGATCCAATGTCTTTGGTTGGAATTGCTTTTCTAACTTCAATAGTTTTCTGACTGCACGTTCGTTTCAAACTTTTTTACTGAACATCGCTACAATTTTATTTTATAAAATTGCGTAATGTTTCTACTTTGTTTTTATATTAATATATATATATATTTTTAACCACGTTACATTTCTTACTTGTAGTTCAAGCATAAAATCTTCTACCTACGATAAATCCCACATCCTATTGGTTTTATTTGCGGTCTATATTTAAGGTTAAATTATGGTGATGTTCTCCCTACCTAATGTGTTACATTACATATTGTAAAGGAGCACAGAAGACACATTACTCCTTAACATATGATCATGTTTACACTCGGACTACTTCGTATTTTCAGTACAGATTAACATACTGGCGCATTAATTCAATCATTAAGCATTAAAGCAAATGATCTGTAAACAAAATGGAAATCTGTTGATGTAAGCTTAGTTTTACTTGTACTTTTACTACCTCTTGGTCTCGCTGGTGGTGGTGTTTGATAGAAAACCAGCGCATGCCATCAGCCCGGATATACAGATATTCCTGGTGTCGGATTAGTTGTCTAGCCGTCAATTGTTGTGTTGTTTACTGATGAAGTGCTCTTAGACTTTCAATCTAAAGACCCCAGAGACAGCAAGCAAGCACCTCCAATATGAACCTTTTATAAAGAAGCCGATCCACACGGTTCTATTGCACAGAAGGCTGCAATTCCAGCAAGGTTCAACTTGGTACAACTTTCCTTCTGCTAGATTTTGATTGCATATGACACCTTGCTGTCATGTCCCATCCATGTCTGCTAATCCCCTGAAAAGCCTGTAGTTTTCCTTCCCTCTGATACACTCCTAATCCAATCAGATGCATAACGGACGATCGGAGGAGCAGGCCACATATTAAATAGCATGATAATCTAGATTGATGAACATTCGATGTCAACATTAACAATATTTTCAGAAGCAGAGAATAAAGAAAAATCAATGGCCTTTTAGGCCTGTCATTTCTAAAAGTATCTATCTAATGAGGATACCTTTTGAAAAGAAACAAATGACACAAGTTGAAATATTCTTTTTAATTATTGGACATCCATAGTGGAATATGATTTACATTAATGAGCCTAAGTATATTAAAAGCATTTTATCCCCCAGCATTCGAAACAATCAAATGATGGTCTTGGCAATGCCACATGAAGTGGACAAAGAGAGAGCGAGGTAATGTCATTTTAATTACTAATGGATCCCTCAATTGTTCAGCCTTTGATTTTTCTTTTTTGGCAAATCTAATAACGCGGATAATATTCATCAGATATGCGGGGCCTTTGGGAGATGATGAGATTAGCTCAGTGGCTCATATTTACTCGGAGAGAGTGGTTATTCACCATGCCAGCCACTTAAATCACTGGTTTATTTGAGGATTGAGGTTTCAGGGAGCGATCAAGATCTTATATCTCACCAAAGTAGTTGTCCTTTTAATATATGGAAACTGTTGATTGCTATCTGGGCTGGAATGACAGATTTATTGCATATGGTATCCGAAACCATTGACTGCTTTTTGTGGAACGACCTGTGGAGCTCAGTGTGTACCGGGCCTGTATTTGCAGACTCACTGTTGGCCTTTAGTCATTTGTGTACTGTATATTTGTTCTTCTTGCAGTACCTGTTGTGTGTTTATTTAGGTAAAAGCTGGTTAAATCAAGAGCATTAGACTGGACATTTTGTGAGCAAAATCATATCCAGGATGATGTGATGAGTTTATGACAACATTCTCCATACATTCATGGCTGGCTGTGTTTGTATGATCATAAGGCAAAAGGTTTCCGAAATATTCCGAAATAACCAATTAAACTGTCAAATAAATTCCATGTAACACCCTAGGTTGACATTTATTTCTTAGAATAGAATATTTAAATGTGCACAACATGAGTCTTGGACTGTTTATTGCTGAGCTTTCCACTGACGGGACACATTGTGTTAAAGATGATATTATTAATGTATTTGTAATGGATTTACTGAGATTTGGATTAAATTTAAGGGACCAATCAAACAGCTTAATGGCTATAAATTATAACTCATAGCTACAGTATAAAATAAATCAATAATAAATATAACTTTGATAATGTTAGGTTGTGAAATACTGTAAGTAACTATAACTAAATTAAAGTAGTTATAGTTAGGAACCTAGTAACCTAATGTAAGGACCTATCCAATGACCGAACCTTAAGCACTTTTGTCAGTCGCTCTGGATGTACATGTACATGTTACAGTGAACATAAATCCTTAATTTCTGGCTCAAATTTTCTTGTTCACCATAATGTAGAACTGACATGCACTTCACTGGAGAACTAAACTGGTCCTGCTTTAATTCAACATCGTATGAAATGAATTTTTGCTCTTGCATTATTCAAACTAGACAGGCCTATATCAGTACTGTAGGAAATAATTGGTTTTAAGCATTGGAAAACTGTGTCATGGATGGAAGAAAAAGAAATCCAGCATTCTGAATTGCCTCCTTATAAGTCTGACTCACATTATGTATAGTTGCATTATGATTTCGCATTCGTTCTGGTTGAATATCATTGGCGAGATGGTTTTATTGCTTTAGGACCTTCGGGCGGGCAGGTTGGAGGACCCTCGGTACGACAGATGAGCCTGGCAGGGAATTGGCAGATGGAAGCATCTATTTCACTGCTAATTACGGGGGCCACCGGCCTCGCCGACTGACAGGGTTCAACTGGGCAATGTAGAGGCTGCCAGCTCCCATCCTGCACGCTTTATAAAACGCTCTTTAATCCTCCTGCACAATATCATTAACTTTGTAAGTGGATGAACACAATGGACAAGCAATTTAATTAACTTGTACCATTGGATGTTGGAAGGAGAGACTAAATGAAATTAATGCACAATATTTCCCCGGCTGGGCGGCCAACCTCGGGAGCAGCCTGGATTGTTGGCAGGTCCTGCGTGGCCAGCCGGTTTGGCCAATTACGCCTTGTTTAGACCTATCCATAACGTTTTCCACAAAAAGGGGAAATAAAATCAGCGGTTCGCAGATCAATCATAAAAGCACGCCACTGGAGTTTAGGGAGCGTTTTAACTAAATGAGAGGAGCACTCTTTTAGAATGCTCTGCGGTTCTATTTCTGTTTTTCTGTCTCTGAGTGCCTGTCTACCTGAACTCCTACTGAGCCATGACTGAGTTTTTCATTGACGAAAGAAAAAATTTAGTTGTTGGAAGCTGTGAGGAGTACGTGCCAGGATGGGAGCACATGTGAAACCGATTGTGTATGGCAATAAGGGTTGGCATCGCAACTCCAAAAGTATTTGTACTGTTCAATCCAAGTATTTGTACTATACAAACCATGTAGAATGTTTAAATGTTTTTAAATATTTAATAAATATAGGAGTGAAGAATGAACTTTAAACACCTGTTTGTGAATAATATAAAACTAAGTCTTTTTTTAAACTTCATGTAACAGGTATGGGATGTATAAGGACACAGGACATTAACCATTAGCTAATACTTTAATTAATGAATCGTAATGTCAGATTATGAAAGTTTATCAAACTGGAATTTGTGATGTATTTTATATCAAGGTATCATGGGTACTGTAATACTGTAATGAAGTCAACGGGACTACTTTAAAAATGACCAAGAAAATCTATTGTAAAAAATACAAAATCATATGCGATTGTAATTGATCATATTTAATTACTTTAAAATTTGTAACTTACTGAGGCCTTCATTGTGAATATACTGTGGCACTACTGAAAACCTTGGTTATGGATGTGTATGCATGTTTTAATATGCAGTGTAAGGGTTCTTGGTTTTAATTCTGCATTTTATCTTGCTTTGCTAATATTTCTAAAAATCTGGCCTGATAGTAACGAAATTGTACTTACAGTAACTTGACACAAAATTTTGTTCACATTTAGCACGGGATAACTTTTACCAGGCTTATGGAATCCTCTGTGAAAAGACTTTGCAGGATGTCCTGGCTGCCATGTTCCTTCAATAACAACTTTTTTTTCCAGATTGCTTCATTGGCCAAATAACCAATAAAAAAAATACAATATAAAATAGTAAATATTAATAGAAATATTTCTATTATTCTTATTCAATGCTTTTTCAAGGTCACAAAGTAACCATCATCTTCTAACCTTATTTTAAACTTGGGATGAAAGTCACAGTGAGTCTAAAACAGGCCCAGAGTGAGTTAGGCTTTAAAGTCGGGCCCAGCACCGAGCCCTGAGAGAGCAGCACTTGTTATTCAGGATCCAGAGTGAGCCAGCACCTCTCGAGCAGCCCTGCACAAACCTCCAATACTGCACAAACAGGCTGTTTGTCATCCTCAGCAATCACAACACCCTGAGAGAGAGGGAGAAGACGAGGAGAGACAGAGCATCAATAACACGGTGGCTTTTCAGCGGAGAAATACAGATCGAGATGCCCTTGCCTCCCCCTCCTCCAATCCTTAGCCATATATGTTTGCCAAACAGCACCTCACTCATTGATTGAGTATTCAGAGTATTGAGCCACGCTGTCTATTATTCATCTGCTGCAGGAAGGTCTGACTGGATACACAGACAAAACTCTCATTTAAAGTTCCTCCGTCACCAGCGCTTATTTTACAAGCAGGCCGGATGCAGGAGTGATCCATCAGCGTCTGAAGGGGCTCTTGTCTGTGTATGAGAGCATTCCCTTGACGTGAAGACTCGAAGATGTCACAAACTCTGCACTCCTCTTTGTGTATCTGCGTGGTCGGGGAGCTGAGTCTGACCATGAAATTACGATTTTAAACATGTTTTAGTCTAGGTGTGTGATCATGGTTGTCAAGTTGGCTTCATAATTGACATTAAAATGAATTCACCAGACGTTGAATCCTGGCAGCATGCGTGGCTGACCTTTTAAAATCTGTGGTGTGAGGTACGAGGGCACTTTGGGAATTCCACATAGACGGAGAGCGACGTGTATCCCCACCGAAGCTCCATGCCTGCTTTTTTCACCATCTTTCAAGAATCTGTTAGGGTTCTATAATGAGTTTCATTTATTATTTAATTTATTCTTTATATCCCGAATTTTTCATTTATGCTTTAATTGTGCATTTGGTCGTAAAAGTCAGATTTCTTTACTTTTTGGTTAGTTGTTTAATACCTTTATTAATTAATTGATTGTTAATACTGTATGAAGGATATGTATTTTCTGCATGCTAACTCTTTAAGTTAATTGCATTATCCTGATTTTTAATACTGAGCGAAAACGCTGATGTTCGGGTAAGCTACGCAGGTATAGTGATGCTCAAGGTTATGGCTAGTAGCCATTTACTACCTTTTAGCTAAAATGAGAAGCTGACGTGTGCTAACGAGCAACACTCATGCCCTGCTAAAGTCTACTATGCACTTTTTCTCCATTTAAAAGCTTTTATATTGCATTCCCTCACTGACCTAACCAAAGACATGATTGTACATGACTAACAGCCTGACCCTGGCCTTGAGCTCCTGACCCACAAGCATCGCACTCGAGTGTGCGCCTGCATCCCGACTCTGCAGCAAAAAGCTGATCCTCTGACTGCTGCGAAAAATGACTACATTTATGTTTGCTTTATGGCTCATTTTTCAAATAGAATGCAGAAAATCTATTAAAGGTCATGAGATTTTGGCCTCTCTTTTTTTTTTTTTTTCTTTCCTCATTGAGTGCATATCTCCGGGCAAGGCTTAGCATGCACTGTAGCGCCGCGCAGAAGCCTGCCAAATCTCGTTTCAGACAATTGAGCTTGAGTAAGATTACCGTTTTCCCCCATTGTTGTTAATTTTGGAAAGCACTATTTAGCGGGGTGTGATGCAGGCACCGTCCTGAATTGTGCTTCATCTCTTGTTTGTTTTCCTGGTGGTGCGGCTTTCCACCTGTGGCCAAGAATGAGATTGAGAGAGAGCCTTCCAAGGGCCGGCTGTAAAACCTGCCTTTTATGGCCCAGTTATTGTCTTTCTGTCTACAATTACCGCGATTACTCATTTCCTTTCCCGTCCCTTCCCAGGCCGGCCCGGTGCGCTTAATAGAGTGTATTTTACTAATGGAAAATTAAGTAGTGATCGTGACAGTCCAGTTTATAAATATGTAAAATATACTTTTAATTATTTCAAGTGAATCTGGCAGGTAATCAATAAGGCAGGACGTGACAAACATACGCTTGATGCGGGTCATTGTAAAGCAGCGGGTAAGAAGATAAGCACTTCCTGTCAGCGCGCTCTGGCTCCAATTAATATTTTGAAGCTGTCATGCTTCAAGACAAATGGATTAATTGTGGCCTGCTAATATAATAGGTTCTTCATGAAGAGCGGCCCGGCTCAGGAGGAGGGGGAGGAGCGAGGGGGAAAACGAGGCATTCGGTTTAACCTCCGACGTTAAATATTTATTAGAACTCTCTTATAGAATTTTTATGACGGCTCGGGCCGCTGCTTGGGTGCAATTGTTTACCATTTATTTGAGAGGCGATTAATTGTACTTTGCGCAAAGTAATCATGACGATGCCATTAGCGATGATTGCTTTCAGAGAGGTTATTTGGTTATAGCTTTGTGTGACAGTAGAACAAAGAGTGACTAATGTAGCATTGAGCTCCGCTGGGAGAGGGCAGCTGCTGCTGTTGTACCTGTTACTGTGACTCAAGGACGCACTGGTTGTATAAGGAGCAATAGGAAATAATGATATCACAGGGAATCGTTCAGATCTTTAGGTTTAAGTGAAGTGTCTGATGATGCAAACGTGTTGTCGATCCTTAGTGGTTTTAAGACTGTAGAGCAAACTATTAATTACTATCACTTATTGTGTTACATTAAATGATATGATCCTAATTTCACGTTAGAACGGTCATTTCTTCTTGAGGATCTTTCCTCTAAATGCCTTTTGTTTAATAAGGATTTCAGAAAAAATATTCCGGTAAACTACGTGCAGTCCTCTAAGGGGACACTTGTCCCAAACCTCATCATCGAAATAAATAGGAAAAACCGAATCCTTCCTTGTTCAGGTGAAGCTTTCAGGCCTATACTGTTCTCTCTTCTCTATACTTTTATAGATTAAGATTAGATTATTCATATTAAGATGAGTCACCTAACCATTTTTAAATATTTATATCGGATATGTAGGTTAACTTTCAATTTCACAGCAGTACATGGTGTTGCATTAAAATAATATATATATATATATATATATATATATATATATATATATATATATATATATATATTAACATTTATATTTACACTATATATATTTTATATATAAGAAGGGGGAACAAAATTCTGTATTATTTTAAAAACATTTTCAAATTTTAACCCACAACATTTCAGTGAACTGATTTATTTCCTGTCGATGTAAATCCAGATGTTGTTTCCCTGTTTCTACTGAAACACACTCGCAATAATCAACCCCCATTTAAAGCCCTTTTATCATGTTACCTGTTTAATAATTTCATACAGTACAACACATACATTCGCTTTGTTTCTCAGCTCATTTGTTTAGGTTTTTATTTTATTTTGTCACCCAGTGTCTTATGCACTTTCCCGGCCCCTTCTGGTTCATCCAGTGATGGAAGTGGACTGCATACAGACAGACAAGTCTGAGATCTCACCCTCTCCCCTGTCATGTCGGTCTGCTTTTTCTTTTCGAAATCAGAATGTAATCTGGGCTTTAAGTGACACTGAAGATGTTCCGTGTTTTATGAGACAGTTGTTTTCAGTTTGATAGCCTGATGTGGTGTGTCAGGAAGATGGGCGAGACCTCATGTTTGTGCTTTCCACAAATCAGCAAATGCTTCATCCCTCATACATAATGCAAAGGACCGAGTACGGCTCAGTCACTCACCCGGAGTGTTTATCTGCTCTCTCCTCACCTCCTTTATTTCTCTCTGCGCTTCTGTTCTCCCTTTCGCGCTCTACTCCTATGCGCGGTCCAAACTCCGCAGCTTGTTTGGCTCGGGCGTCATGTAACTCCTCGAAGCCCTTCCCCTCCTGCGCGGCTCCTCTCCTACTGACCCCCTGCATTGTGGAGGTGTCGGAGGTTTACAGGACCATTGAGAGCACAGGCTCTTTGCAATTGAGGCCTGAGAGGGAAGAACCCGGCACTCTGGCTTTATCTGCTGCTTGAAGGGTATGAGGAGAGAAATCTCTTCCAAAAGCAAAAAGCAGCCAGTGGCCTGTGAACCGGATCAAATCCCCCAAGCTAAGGTTTTTTTTTTTTTTTTTTCCCTTTTCCTTTCCTTCTTGCCAAGTTTGTTTGGGGTTCTACAGGCTGGGAAACTATCTGATTGTTCAGTAAAATTAAGAATATAATCCTATTGAAGTAAATCTTTGGTCATGCTAAACACTGTCTGACTCGGGCTGCTTTGAGAAGCTCAGGATACTTTGACAGAATTGGGTCCATCTATAATTTACATGTCATATTTGGGTGCAGTGAACTCGTTACATAAGAAAGGGGGAACACAAGGTGCTGGGATTTTGTTTTATTATTATTATTATTATTATTATTATTATTATTATTATAGCCTGTATTGTCTATTCACATGGGAAAGGTGGAGTGTGAGGCCTTTTGTTGAGCTGTACACATGGAGGAAATGTTCTAAAAGAAAATGTCATCACTTCCTCTCATTCAGTGTCACACGATTTAAATGATATGATTTATGATTTTTTTTTTTTGTTTCACACACTTTTTTTTTTTTTTTTAACGTACTGTCAGGGACAAATAGATTTTGTATTTTAATCTATGTTTTTTTTTTCCCTCTTCCTTCATGCAGGCACTAGGAAGTTGCTACTTTATACACGAATCCTTAAAATCCATCCATCAGTTTGACTTCAAAGGTAAGCTTTCTATTAAAAAAAAGAAGCACCTCACACACGTTCCTTGCCAGTTCTATTAAACCAGTGTGATCAGTATGAGCTAAGGGGGAAAAAAAAAGAAAGAAATCGAGTTAGTAATAAGGACTGTTGAGGGTTATTAATATTAGAATGAAATTCATGAGATTTCAGGCAGAGCTGCTAATATGCTCGAGCTGTCCGATGGTTTGAGGTGACCTCATCAGCTACTGAGGTCAGAGGTCGTGGGTGTCTCTGGACATACTAATTAAAGCCTCTGCTATTACACGGGTGTCAGCATTAGCCGCTGTCATCCCCGTGAAGGACATGCACTGATTCCTCAACATTTCCCCGGAGGGAGTCTGGGACAGCCGCCTGTAACCATCACATAATCGTATTTGTTTTATTTAAAAAAAATAAAAAAAGAATTTAAATGAAAAAATATGATTTGGTGGAGTATTATTAATTGCTGAATAGCAACATGTTTTGGACGATTAAACTTCTACATATTACATGGTAAAGGTTTTGGTCCTGAATTTGCACTTTTCACTTTTTTCAAGCTTAAAAGACGTAATTATTTTAAGACCAGTAGGTGGAGCAGTTGTCTGAAAATGGTTCACCGTCTTTGTTTTTTTTTCCCCCCAGCATTATTCCAGTCTCTGATTAATTCCTAAAGCCCTGTGACAATTCACTCTCATCTTTGTGTTGATCTAGCCAAGAAGTTCAAGAAGGTGTTTGGCAAGGAGATCCCGGACACTTTAGAGAGCACGTACATGCTGGAGAAGGAGAAGTTCCCTAAAGATTATTTTCCTGAGGTTTGTGCATTTTTATTGTTGGGATGACTTATCTGTTATTCTAAAGATTTACCTGTGTACATATGACGTGCCCAGCTCTACTCACTGTTTCAGTTCACTCGGACTCCTTTTGTGTGCTTATTCGTGTTTTCCTAGTAAAGAAGATGATGGTCATAAAGCCATAATTCCACTTTAACAGAGCTGTTACAGAGCTGGACTGCCTTTAAATCAAACACACCAATCCTAAAGCCTATTTGCCTTACTGACATATTTTGAAACATCTCGTCATTAATACATATGTAAATATATACAGTAAATACATACATACAGTATACATACAGTATATATATATATATACACATGCATATGGAGGGAACCAAAAACTCTTTTTTTTTTTTTTTTTATGTTGAAGTGTGTATGGATTTTGGGCCCCTCTATAGATGGATAGATGGATGGATGGATGAATCAATAGATAGATGGATGACTTTAACATCTGATTATAAATTATATTGATTATCAATATCGATCATCAATTATATTCCAGCAAACTGTTGACAGGATCATGGGTACCCAAGGCTCATTTAAGCCTGTAGGGACCAAAAGCTAGCCCATCCGGACCGAAAAGCCAGTGTGGCACAACTCACGAAGAAAACTCAGTTTTGCCCATGACAGAAAGGCACTAGAACACTCATTGCTCCACAACACCCAACTTGCAAAGAGCCCAAAGCCACTGACCGGGCCTCCCAGATCCCAATCAGGTCGAGCACCAGTGGGATGCGCCAGAAAAACAAATCCGGCCCACATAGGCCCCACTGTGCAACCCGCAGCACCCAAAGGATACACTGCCAACGTCCTAGTTGGATTGAGCTGATGCAAAGCAGACTTACTGTTACACATTCTATTAATGACATTTGGTGGACAGATTGTCCATTGGGACTGACTGAGAAATGCATCCAGATGTGGATAAACATTTAATGGGTAAGAGTGTGAAACCTCTGTTGGGACGTAATAAAGTAATAAATGCACACAGACAATATGTTTTTTTATTTAATTGCTAAATGGCAATTATTAAATTTTCTTTTTTGTTCATTTCTTTAATTAAATCTTTATATCAGTTTTATTTATAGGTACATGTATTAATGTGGAAAGTCCACAAATCAAGTTATTGCCTGCTGTATTATTACAGCTATAACCAGTAGAAATGGGGAGAAGTAGTTTCAGTGATGTATTTGATTCTACACACTCTTTAATAACATTTCTTTTATCATTATTATTTATTTGCTGTTAAGCTATATCAAAATTAAAAATCAAAGTTAATTTATGATTATAACATAATAAAAAACTTTCTCAATTGTAAAGTTGTGATATTTACACAATAACAGTACAAATCAAATGGTCACATACTGTACAGTAGATACGGTACCGATATCGTATCGACTAGTCCCCGGTGATTCCCATCCCAAACAAAAACTCATTCTTTCAGCATCATTTTTTTCTCTCCTGAATCTTCAAACACGCTCTTGAATTAAGAAACCACAACTGACTTATATCACCATGTCAGCAATCTTAATTACAGCTTAGTCTTTGAATGTTACAAAGAGCTGACACTAGAGACTCCTTCCTTCCACTGTTCACGTGGTAAAGTTTTCTAGGTTTTTATTAAATCTGTTTCCACACAGTATACAAGCCCCTCAGAAGTTGTTACTATTTAGACAATAACTTATTAAAAAATGGTATTAATATAAAGTATAGGAATATGAATATGCAAGCTATGGAGAATTAATCAGCATGAGTATACGACAGGCTTGCTGTATACTGATTGTGCACGGTGGTGTTGGATTGGCACCTCATCCACGATGTACCCCAATCCACGCCCCCCTCCCCCCCTGCGACTCTGTATACAGTATAAAGCCATATAAGCACTTTATACATAGAATAAATTTAAGTATAAAGGATTGATTTTAATATTTTTAATACTTTTAATCTTTCCTAAAGTGTACTTGTGGCTGTTTATTGCAGAAAAGATCTTGCAGAAGTCACAACACATTTCATACAGATTTTTGAGAAAGCTACAATATGCAAAGGCATTAAATTGCTTTTTAATCTTTTTTTTATTATTTTTTTACATGTTATAAAGTTAATATTTCATTCAGCTGCATGTTGAATGCTTTTTTTCCCCCGTTCCTCCCCATGCATGCCGTTCTGTATGAGCACATGTGTGCACATCTGTGTGTGTGTGTTGCCCTATGTAGTGATGTCTGTGTGTGTAAGGCTGCTACAGTAATAAAGAGTGTGGGTGCTCGTGTGTCAGGCTGATTCTCGAAGCTCATCAGTTACCCACGCTCTGGTGGCACGGCCCAGCAAATATATGCAAAAGCAGACAGAGTTGGCCTTTCACGGGCCTCTCCCAATTTCCTTATCCTTCACACACGCGCGCACACACCCTCGTACCTTCCCTGTGTATTCCCCCTGCCTCCGAATGTGACATTTCCACATGATCTAAAACCAATTACTCTGATTCAGTTGCTACACCGTTCACAATAATTACCAGAACACAAGGAAAACAGAAGCAGCAAGGTTGACTGACTGACTGGCGTCGTCGAAAACAAGCGAGGAGGGGAGGGTGAGGATGAGAAAACAAAGATCGCGCATTGATTTATGTGCGTTTCACGGCTGTGTTATGAATCTCAGATGATGCTCTCAAGAGCAGCACTCCAGATAATGTTATCCTATTTAGAAGTCACAGATTTGTGTAGTCTAGCCTGGACTTGGACTCTTCCTTACCCTCGAGCGCACACGCTTCCTCACACACATACACGTTCACACACGTGAGAGATTGGTTGTTATCATAGATCACGGATACGGCTCAGACCTCTTATGAAAGATGAATTAATTTCACTAATGCTCTAATGCAAGGCTGTGGTGAGGTGGCTCGGCTGGTGATAACCCAGGCTTCGTCCCCGCTCCCCACTCTGTGATTTATGCCCTCTTTTAGTAGATGAAACCGGCCAGATTCGCCATCCATCTGCTGCTCTAAAAGAATCCTATTAACGGCGAATCCGGGGCAGCGCGCAGCTCCGGTCCAGCGACAGCAAGATTTCGATTCTTTTTCCAGATCCGGCTCGACAGAACCGATAAGTGACATCACGTTCAGGAGAGCACCAAGACGGATACAAGAACTGAACGTCGGAGGAGACTTTTATGGGTCTCCAGACATGGCAAACTTTCTCATTTGTAGGATGCAATAAAGCTTATTTGAAAAGACAGGTGTGATGAAAGCCTAGTTTATAATAATAATAATAATAATAATAATAATAACAACCTCACAATGATCTCGTTCTACAGATCTAGAGATTTGATTGACAGGTAGGCGGTTTTACTGGCAATGCACCAAGGAGAATATTTCTGGTGGAGCCAGTATGTGTTTGTCTTTAGAAATAAATAATATACATAATTTGATCAGTAATCCCTTGTCTTTTTCAGCCCCATATCATTACAGGTTATTGTACTATAGCTGTGTATTTTTTTCTCATCGTAATCTCCATACCGTACCCTTCCTCCCTTCCTCCCGACCCCGTGTCCCCTTCAGGAGCCGTTTCTGGGTGCGGTGTAAATGACTTTCTCCTCCCAGTATGCAAAACCGCCGCAGCCTTGAGTTATGACTCTAAGTGGTGGCCAGGCGAGGGGATGATATTAATTGAAAAGCAGAGTCAAAAGGAAGTGGACAAACCGCCATGTGCATTGTTTGTGAAAGGTCGAGCTGATGGATACGCCGCTCTGTCATTTCTCTAGCGTACCCCAATCCTTTTAAGTCACGTCGCCATGCGGTCATTTGTTACATTTATTATATTTATTTATGGGAAGGTTCGAATGAATCCGAGGGTTTTTTGTCATGTGCACTTGCAGTTCGAGACACATGATGCTTTATCTCGTTTTTTTTGTTGTTGTTGTTGTTAAATAATTATTATATTTAGCTGAACAAGCCTTGCATGTTCTTTTTGTTTAATTTTTTTTTTTTTCGAAGATCTTCAAGGTCACTGTCACAGGGATTGAGTCACAATGATAGCAATGTAAAAAAATATTGACTGACATGGAATCAGACGTGCATGTGTACATGGATCATAGATGGCAGTCACATGTCTGGAACCGAAAAGAGCTTTAATAATAGTTTCACTAGGCCAGAATTTCCAGTTTATAAATTCTCTATATGAGAATTAAATTAAGTTTTTTTTTTTTATTATTTATTTATTAATTTAAAAAATTATGCATAGCAAATTAAAATAATTTTGTAATCTGAAGAATATTGATATATATATATATATTAGATAATAGGTCAGTTTTGGTGATCCATATGGGTTAACCAGCACGTAAAAGTATTAAGTAAGTTGCCCCTTCATCCAAATCCTACTTCTTCTATCCCTCCTCCTCTTTCGTTATATACGACTATTTCCATAGCCTGAGAAATGATAGAGTAAAGAGTAATGGACGAGCCCTATATGGTGCTTCATCAATCACATGTTGTGAGTATTAGTTATTACTCACCGTGCATTTCTTACCATATACATTTCCATCATGTCTCTCAGGCCCAGCTGGGGTTTGTTATTTATGGGCTTTCTCAAGCACAACACTACAAAGGGCAACTGCGTATGAGCGTTCTAGCTGCGTCGCCCCCAACCTCTTCCTGGGAATCATGACATGGCTGACTTTAGACAATGATTGAGTCATCAGATATGGGGCAGATATGAGATTATGGACTGTTCCATTCGCTTGCTCAGCCCCTGCACATCATGTTTCCACATGACTGCCCATTCCCCCCCCTCGCTGTGCTCGTTTTTTGGGGGCGGACCTGCACGAGCCGCTGGTCATGGTGACCTCTTATGGACGTCCGTTCATCATTGTCACTGGTCTGGAGCTATCGGAGGAGCCAATTTCACCTCTTACCCACTGACCTTTCTAACAGACATCTGATGCCCCTTGCGTTGGCCAGACTGGGAGAGTAGTCAGGGCGGACGTTATCTCTTTCTATATGAGGTCAGTTGACGTGTCAGGATAAGATTTGAGATTTATGATTAGTGTTAAGGTCAGTCATGTGAATCTTAGCGAGTGTGAACTGTGCCTGAAGAAGTTTGGTGGTTGGTTCTATCTTAAGTCTACAGTATATTAAGAAATGATATAACAGGTGTTACGTCATCAACATTAAAAGTAGGTTTTAAATGATTATCGGTCAAATCACCCAATTTTGGTGCTAAAAATTAAATCTCCCATAGGTGAAAGTAAATTTTCAGATATGATAATATAAAACTATTTTTCATAGTACTTAAAGCTTTTTATCTCCCGATCGATGCTTAGTTTTTGTAAATATGTCAACACTTTTATATTTTTTTCAGACAAAACGAAAGACTAATTGTGTAAAGCTGCTTTGCGACAATGTCAATTCTTAAAAACGCTATACAAATCAAATGGAATTGAGTTTAATTGCAAGACATTTTCTAATGACATTTATGGCCCTTTTATGTAGTGTCTGTAACTTTTTTTTATTTCAATCTTGCAATGATCTTAATAGTCATTCCCATGAAACTTTTACAATTTAAATTTTATATGAAAAGGCATAAATCTAAAAAAGTGTATCATTCTAAAATGCTAAATTGTTAAGATATTGCAACATGAATTCAACATGGGTACGGACACTTTTTAGCAACTTGAAATTTTTAGGGAAGCAAGATTGGTCACTACCATGTTGCATAAACTTCAGAAGTAGCTTTTTTGGCACACACATTGTCGGTATTATATGTATAACATAAAAAAGAGAAGTAAATAGGGATGTTGGATGGCAATTGCTCTTTTTAGGATTGTTTCAAGATGCATTATTGTGTTACTATCAGTGATGGACAAAGTACACAAATCCTGTAATTGAATAAAGGTACAGATACCCTGGTTAAAATATAACTCCAGTAAAAGTAGTAAAAGTCCTTCATTTGCATTACATTTATATTTCATTTCCACTAGAGCAAAAGTACAAAAGTATTCACCTTCAAATGTACTTAAGTATCAAAACTAAAAGTCCCATGATTTATTATGGCTCCAATATAATATTATTTGTGTGAAAGTAGGACTCCACTCCACCTGCCAACTGTTTTTATCATCATCAGCTCCATCCAAAGCTAACCAAAAGATTTTATTCACCCCAATGTTAATCACCTACTGTTAATCATTTTATTTCACAATATGAGATCATTCAGAAGTTTGAAGTTTTCAACACTACACACTGAGGTGAAATTGTAGACTGATGCAATGATCTGGTAACAGGAAAGTTCTGTGATTACTGTGTGGGTGCATCTAATAGGTGCAACTAACAGGTCAAAGTAAATCAGCCACGATGAAGCGTGTGCTGTGTCCTGGTTGGTTCGCCTGCTGTGCTGCAATGTTGGTCATTTTTTCCGCCCATAAGTAAGAAAGTAACAAATGACGTTGCATAATGTGATGGAGTAGAAAGCGTTATTACTGTTTACAACCGGTTGCTAACATACTCAGTGGAGTGTATGGGGTTCCCAGGTATTTCAAGCTAAATAACCCCAAATTTTGTTTTACATAATTTTCTTTCATTCATTTTTAGAGTACTTTATTCATTCCACATAGGAATTTTCACATATCCCAGTTAGCAAGCTGGGGTCAGAGCGCGGGATACAGCACCCCTGGAGCAGAGAGGGTTAACGGCCTCAACAGTGCCAACTCCGTGCTGGGGCTCAAACCCCCGACCTTCCGATCAGAAAACCAGCAACATACAGTACAGCCTTAACCATTGGAGCTACCACTGCCCTAATATAATAGACATTATGAATTTCCTGCTACTTATTATGCATTTTATATGCATTTTATGCTTATAATTGAATTCTAAATTCATTATTTTATATATTTTTTATTTTAAATTAATAAATAACACACCTCTTAGTTTAAATGTGGCTGATTTGAATGTCCAAAATAGCACCACACACAAATCCAAAAAATGTTTTGGAATGAATGAATGAGACACTAAGTTCCAGTACAATATCCAAAAGTAAGTGCCCCCACATGGGGTAACATGTAGGAACCCCCAGTCGTGTGTAAGTTTTAGTCTAATCCTATAAAACCTTTGGCAAAGCAGAAGAAACTAAACTTTGTGTCGGGTTGTGTTGCTTCAGTGTTTTGTACAATTAAGCTACATGAAAATATCTTTAGTAAGATGTTTTCTCATAACTTTTATTAGTGAGGTTTTGTCTTCTAGTTGCATCTTTTACATACTGTACTTGCAGACAAGATTCAGGAACATAACTGTCACAGATGTGATGCAGAGAGATAAGTTAAGAAAAATTGTCCGCAGCCAAGTGCTTTTTTTATTTTAGCTAAGTGATCTCGAGCGTTTAATTTTTCAGACTAAAACCTGGTTTCCTCTGTAGCTAAAAGATTAATTTAACTATGCTAATGTAATTCCATTTGATACAGTTAATCTTGTCCTAATGTGAAGCACAATCAGATCCTTCTCATGCTTTTAATTTGCCTCAAGATTTTAAAAAAAATAAAATTAGTCAATTTGTAATTATGTGACCCAGACTGTAATTAGTTTATTCACGGCAGCAGTTATCTCCCCATTAGAAGCTTGAAGAGGGAGAGCTCAAGTGCCTGCTTATTTATTTGGCAGTGCATTGGAAATGAGGATGCTTGCAAGATCAATTTGTCCCTCATTTAATAACGCGCGGTGTGGTAAATCATGTGCTGTGTGTGTGTGTGTTCGAGAGGGAGAGTGGTAGAGAAAGCGTGCATGTCTGGTTTGGTTGAGTGGCACATGTTTGAGGCTCATGTTATAAAAATTCAATAGAATTCAGCAAATCACAGATCATTGTGAAATAGTTGTTTCAAACAAGATGTTAATTTGATTCTGCTCAGCTGATATATACTGTAAATAACCTGATATCGAGTAGTCAGGAAGAACACAGTTTCTTGTTAAATTTTAGTCTAGTTATCCAAGTGTACAAGGGTGAGTCAAAAATTATCCGCACTATGTAATATAGTATAATATTAATGCCTTATCAGCGCTTTCCATTCAAGGCTAATATCTCCCCAGTCACTTCTGTGCAGATGTGAATGTGTTACATCAGTTCATTTGTAGCTGTGGTGCGAGCAGAAATGCATGCATATGACTTACATGAAAGAAGAGTGCAAAAACAACTAATGGAAGAGCATAAACAGAAGCGTTTGGAGATCTGCAAGCAAAATCTGGATCGAAAAAAGTTTCTTAAAGGGAATCTTAATTCATCACTATGAGCCTGAGAGTAACCAGCAGAGTATGGAACAAAAAAATCCTCTTTGAAAAAGTTCAAAAGTCAACCATCAGCTTGAAAATGAATGCTTACAGTTTTCTGGGATTCTTAAGAGCCAGTATTGGAATGTTATCAGGAAAAAGGTTCAACAATCAACAGTGCTCATTACAGTGGGATGCTTATCGAAGAGCTGAAGCTGAAATCTCAAATTAAACGCAGAAGACTGCTATCCAAGGGCACGGTGATCTCGCATGGCAATTTACTTCTTCCCACTCAGTTTTGAGGTGTTAAAGCATCCTCCCTATAGTCCTGATCTCGCTCCATCAGACTTTCACCTGTTTGGTCCCCTAATAACAGCTCTACGAGAACGAAGATTCACCTGTGATGAAAGGTGAAGAAAGCAGTGCATTTGTGGCTCAAAATACAAAAGCTCATTTAGAAATGGACAAGTGAAAAGCTGGGCGATTATGTATGAAAATGATGTATTTGTCTTTTCCAAAAAAAGGTGATTTCATTAAATTCTACAGGCAGAGTGTGGATAATTTTTGACTCACCCTTGTATATTGATTTCCCAACATGTTCATAAAAATATGTTGTCTTTTTGTCCCCTATATCAGTATTTACCTAATGGAAATGTTTACCCTGTTTGACTGTTGCTTTTATCTAAAAATGACTCCTAATTGAGGATGTAACATGATATTTCTCAATGATGGGTTCGAATTACATTGTGACTGTGAAATTTCCAGCAATACACATTTACGAAATAATGTGTCAGTGTACAGAATAAAAATAAATCGCTGACATTATCATGAGAAAGATCTTGAGAAAGACACTTAACCCTTAACTATTTCATTACATCCTCAATTAGAAGTCATTTTTGGACAAAAGCAACAGTCAAATAAGGTAAATATGATGAAGTGGAGATTTTCACACACGACTTTCTGATCAGTATCCCAGTGCCCTGATCAATATGAGCTGCTGTACAACTGATCATAGTTTTAACTACAACAGCACAGCTTATGATCCTTCCCTCAAGCCTTATAAGCCTTTTCTTCTCATCAGACAGAAACTTTGATTTTGCATGTACAGAATGTTATGGACTTTTTGCAGAGGCTGTATTGTACATGTACTGTATAATTGATAATTCATACTGCTCATTTGGTCATTCCTATTACTTACCATATAGAATGGCATGCTGTGTAAAAAGCAAAGATTTGTTTTTGTGAGACCTTTGATGCATAAGTGGTCGTCATCTGGACTGTTTCTGTTTAAACTTTTTGCGAAATCAATTTAAAAAAAAAATGGAAATGTTTTAAAATTTAACATGAATAATACAACAGTTTCACTGTTTTTTAATTCTTTTGTCTTGTTTTATCGTCTAGTGAATTCAATGACATGTTAAAGGTGGTGAACCTTAAAAAGAATAAAGTCTGTCCATCATCTTGCTCTTGGAAGACGAAAGGTGTCTGTGTAAAAAAGCCGTGCACATGATTATGGTTCATTTTATATCATCTCTGGAAGAGTGGTGAACATTTCAGCCTATGGATCAGAAGGCCATACCAAGATGCCACTATTGTTTTTTTTTTAAATAAGACCCTTTAACCTCAACTGCTTAGTTAAATCATGTCTTTGTTACACAGTCCCCTGTCAAATGAATTAAAATCGTGACTGATTTGGACAGTGCTGAATATCATTGCTCATTATACTGTGTGTGTGTCTGCAGAGAAAATGGTCCAGAAAAGGCTTTATCAGGACTCGCTGGGCTCTGGGGGACTGGTAAGTAGAAAAACACACACACACACACACACACACACCGTAACACACGCAGTCTCTTCTATTGTGTGTATATGCTGTACCTGACCCTAGTAACTAGGAAATGTCCATTCCCAGCATGTGTGTGTGTGTGTGTGTTTGTATTTAGTCCAGCTGCTGGAGAAGGACTGGATTGGATTAGGCCTAATCACGTTAGTCAAGCAGCTCTATCTGACAGATGACAGAAAACATTACATAAAATTGCACCTGCGTGTGCAGGATCTTAAAGGTTTTGTCCATAGGGAGATGGGTGAAGGGGGTGGTGGGGGGGAAGGGGGGTAGCAGTGTGGGTAATCTAATAGAGGAAATACAACAGGACAAAAGGGCTGAAATAGGGGATCGGAATCGAGGGATGATGCGAGACAGGGACTGGGCTCAGTTCCAGAAAGAGGGATGACACGAGGTAGATAGAGAGAGAGTGCGGTAGAATGAAATGGTGACAGAAGAATAACAGGCTTAGCTGCAGAGGCACTGTGAAAGCATCTATAGCATTCTACACATGTCATTTTTAAACAGATTAGTGGCTTTGGCATGTACGAGCACGCAGTCGTGTAAGAGCAGAGCGCGCAGTCAATCACCGTTTATGCTGTACCGCTTATAGACTATGTGGTGTGTTAAAGGTCAAAGCATGAAGGGTCAAAGATCAGACTTTATGAACAGGAATGCATGAGGTATTTAAATTCGATTTGCTGCAGAAGTAGTTCTGGATGCTTTATTCGGGGGGGTCATAATAATGCAAACAGGTTTTTATGTGTTTAATGCCCTATGGGTAGGATGGGTTCGGATAATTATGACTGTGAAATTTTCAGCAATACACGAATGTGAAATAATGTGTCACCATGCAGAATTAAAAATCGTTGACATCAAAGGGCAAATCACACTTGTTGGCAGAAAATAGAGCTTCTGCTGTTTTAACTAATGACATTTCCGTTGCAAGGCAGACGTTGTGTTTTATTCCTGGATTATTATTATTATTATTATTAATTTTATAATTACTATTATATTGGGTTTCAGTGTCGCCCTCCAAAATAAAGCTCGGTGTTTTGTTTTGATTTTTTTCTTCACAGTTCCTTTGACCTGGTGAATATTCATCTGTTCCACGATGCCTCCAACCTTGTAGCCTGGGAAAACAGCCCTTCTGTCTACTCGGACACACGACAAAAAGCTCTCACCTACGTTCTGGAACGGTACGAGTGTGAGTGAGTGAGTGAGTGTGTGAGAGGTACGAGAGTGCACCAAAGCTAGTAAGCAAAAAAAAAAAAAAAAACAGCCCTAAACAAGTGGGAATACACATCTTGCAATATTTTCAAGCATGCCCAAGTTATGCAAAACCAACTGTTGCTGCAGTTCAGCCAGTTTAATGGTTGGTTTAAGAGTTAAGCAAAATGCATGAAGGATTTATAAATGACGGACCACAAGTTTTAAGCATGCTGTATATCGGTATGTTTATATGGCTTAGTCCAATGTGGAAGGTTATGTTAATTACATAAAAATGTTATATGAAAAAACAAAAAAAGGCTGTCATTATTTTTGTTAAATGAATGAAATGATGTAGTAGGCTGCTGAGTTATGGTACAACGCTAAACATTTTGTATACTGTATGTTAGTCTTCATTCATTTAACCATACAAAATATTAAATTCGTATGAAGAGCTCATAAATAAGAACCTTGCGATATTCACCTGGTAAAGCGTGTTAAAAGTGTTTATCAAATATACATTTAATAGCATACTGTATATACAGTAAAAGTGCATATTTTTTTGTTGATCCGTCTCACCATATACATGACATGAGGGTTGATGTTAATTGATACATTGATAACAATGTTCCTGTGACCCCACTCTCCCCGGCAATGCATAAAATGAAACTTTTCTCACATAAACAGCGGCGTATAGTCGCGTGGCCGATTGCAAAGTAAAGTTCATGGCCCAAGATGCTTCGTCATTCACTGAGCAGGAGGATGATTTGTCCAGCTGATCGCCTGCTCCAGTTTACCCGTGTTCATGTGTTGACCCGTGGTCAAGTTTTTTTTTGGAACTTTTTTACATTTTAAATTGTTGACATTTGTGGCGCGTCTCTATTTAATTTAATTTTTTTTTTCATTTTTGGGGGTTTATTGCACTTGCCAAATATTACATATTTAATATATACTGTGTATATTAGCCATATTTACATAAATAAGTCATATTTACTTTACATATTTACTTATTATATGCATAGAAGCATATATAATATAACTGTAAGGTTGGCTTGTCTATATATTAAAAATAATTGGGAAAAATAATTTGGGGTAACGTAAGACAAGTAATGAAACACATCAAGATGGTTTTTGGATTTTTTGTTGGTCTGTCTGTTTGTTTGTGCACGCATCACATAAAAACTACTAAATGCATTTCAGTGGGGTTTTCACAGTTGTATTTGGCCGCGCTTAAGGTAACATATAGGCTTAGTTTCATTAAGGTCAGCCTATGAGAAGAGAAGATATGCTTATTTGAAATTTAAATGTAAAATGCCTTTATGGCATTAAAAAAAAATTGACCTTGAAAAAAATTTAGTTAATCCAAAATTCAACATATGGCGCTGGACATTTTTTTTTAAAACACGCTTATGAGTGTGCGATTAAATCCCAAGCAAGTGAACTAGCGGACACGTCTAGTATATAGTCTTAAAGTTGAGATGTATAGGTTGCATTGACGTATGACAGATGCACATTGGTGGAGCTCTTTAGTGGGAGGGTTTAAAGTCTTAATGAGTATAAAATAATTTAGGTCATACTTTATGCCCAGATCTCTACTCAGTTGATTGGAATAAATCAACGATTGAATTAACGATTAAATGAATATAGTATATGATGTTTAGAGCACTTTGTAGAATCCAATACCCAAAGGTGCACTGAGGCTGTTCTGGTGGCGTTTGCTTTCGTGACTCCTTACAGAGACGCTGTAACGTGTCACCCATCTAAATGTAGTGAATGAGTCCTGTAGAAGCCATTTTTATACATAGCGTGCACAACCCTGATGTAGCAATGATATATTTATTATATAATGACATTTACTGTAACCTCATAATTCTATTTCAAATTCATAATTCTCGAGGACCGAGTCAAAACATCATAAAATGCGTCATTGTGCAATCACTTATAGGCCTCGCGTGCGCGTATGTGCGAGCATGTTCGTTATTGACGGATTGCTGCCCTCTCGTCATGATACACTCCCTAACATGGAATCTGAATGCACACGGTGACTTCCATGGCATTACCACAAATCCACTTTGAATAACTGCATGCATATGCTTGGCATATTTCAGCCAGGCGGCTGACACCCTGAGTTACGACCTGCTTTTATGTTTCGGAGATCCTTTTTCTTTTCTCCCCCTTCTCCCTCCTTGATTTCTCATCTGATGAAAGAATGGAGCTGCTTTAATGACAGCCAAGTGGAGGTGCTTTAGGAATATTGCATCTTTTACCGTTTTTATTAAGCCATATTTACTTGGATTTATGGAGATAATGAAGTATGAAAAGGAGCCCTTGCTGCTTACACTGAGGATTTGCTCCATATTTTATTCAGCCTTTTTTCTCTCCTCCCACAGTGTTTGAGAAGTTGATTTATTTTTAAAAGTCGTCTCATGAATACTACACCTAAGTTCCTATTTCTGAGGCAGTGCAGCCAGGCCAATGCAATGTATGTGTGTGTGTGTGTATTTTCCCCCCTTATACCCCATGATGTCTAATGTTACGATCCATGCAGATGTTTCTCTTGCTCGTGACTGCCTGTGAAACCGCGTGTCCGTATTGCGCGGCACCTCGAACCTCTTCAGCGACGCTTATTAAAAAGCTGCCGAAAGTATAATCTTTGCCCTTTCCGGGGAGGTCCTGGTTGTATTTTTAGTTTTGTGGGTGGGACTAAAACATCGACTTGGGAGTGTGTTTCATTCCCGCTTGCTGGTTTACAGAGTGTAACAGCACATCAGTCATGGAGACGCAGTCTTACTCTGATGGATCCGGACGGGCCGAGGGAAGGGAGGGCAGAGTACAAAAGCCTCCCCCCGGCTCTGTTAGGGCCAGTGAATGATGTTCGGCTCTTTTCACCGGGGCCGCTAACCTTTTGGCAGCCACCAGCAAACTCTATTCTCCCGTGCCGATCGAGGAGGACAATGTGGCTGTGGAACTGTTTGAATGAAGTGCTACCACCAACAGTGTGGCTATTCAGTCGCTCGTTGGGAACCAGCTTTTGGGCCCATTGTCCTTCGCTATGACTTCTAGGCCAAAAAAAAGGGAGAGCAGGAAAAGGGAGAGGGTAGAGTATGTAGTCATACCTCCCCCTCTTTCGCTATTTAATTTTACCATAGTGTTTCTTTCTGCCCCCCCTTCTACCTTTTCCCATTTGGTTGCTCCTCTTCTCCTGTGCTGGTACCGTTTCTTACCGAGTGGGAATCGTTACATTTTCTTACCGTCTCTTGCTGCGTTTTAAGTCCTTACTGAACAGACGTGCCTTTGGTCACTGTGTAAGTTCTCTAAAGCCCTTATCTCCTCCGAGGGCTAATTGTGCATCTTCCAGCCCATTGAGATCACACCTGATAAGCTCTTTTCCTCTGTCCCTTTCAGCTGCTAAACACTGTTTATCTCGCCACTGCTTAAAGGCCTCGGGGGAACAATGCTGAAAGACTATTGCATTTAGCCCCCCTCTCTCTCTTTCTCTCTCTCTCTCGGTCCTACCATATTTTGCATCATATTATTTTAATAGTACATTATGCTTTTTTTCGTTACTGCAAAAAGTTTTGATCATATGCAATATTTTGATGTCCAGTTATGGCATATGGATTAATTTCATTTTTGTGTAATTTAGTTCTGAATGTAAACAAAAAATACAAAAGATAGACAGGAAATGTAACGTTCATTATTATAACAATTTAAATAAATGAAATATTTATAAAGGATAAAGGCTAAATGGTGAGAATGCTACGTTTAATAGTGATTGATTTTATCACTTGACTTTTTCATTCTGCCCCACCACCAGATATTCAGCAGCTACGTCTGAGCAAATAACTTCTCTCCCTACAGGCGCAGCTTTTGTGCGGGTGGATGTGTCTCCATTTGCTGTTCCTTTCAGAGAAGCTGCTCGGGTTCAGGCCGAAACAGTTTTACATCACAACTGTGAAATCTTGGCGAAAAGACGCCTTTTGTCCCTCTCCATTATTTTCACACAAATATAGTCCATTGTCAGGAGGCTGAAGTTAATTTGATCAACATTGGAGACATTTAACTTTTCTGTTCAGTCAAAAGGCTTGTTTCATGCTCATTTTCGGGGCATTGAAACGGCGTGATTGGCAGAAAAATAATGTTGCCGTTAACAATTCAGGGCAATTAGTTTCCCAGGGGGAAGCGCCGGGCCGCACCGACTGCCACACAGCTATTCTTTGTCACTTTATGGACGGTCATCAGTCAACTGTCAACCCCATTCAAAGAGCCCTCCAATCTAAATGTTTTCCCTTTTCGGCCTTTCCCAGAACGACAGTGAGAGAGGAGGAGAGGGACACTGAGTTATAGAGGGAGAAAGCATGAGACGGGGTTAAAGACGCTGCCTCATGGACGTAAGGGAGACCCTCCAGGAAGCTGTGAATGGGTTTAATAAAACTGCAGAAAATCAATAAACGCTGTATGTCAGAATTACACTCGTTTTACATCATTTGATTATTATTACTTTTTTTTTTCCTATGTTCTGAATGCCTTAAGAAAGATCGCTGCTGGAAGTTCAGCACTAACATCAGCAGCGTTGTTTATCTCTGTAGGCGCGGCAACTTAAAGGAAAGAAAAAATACAAAACTCTTTAAAAGGCATAATGCAGTAACCTCTGTGCTATTGGGGAGTGTTGCAGCAGCCTGTAAGATATAGCTCTGTGCTGGATGTGGTATTAATGTCGATCAGCAGTGACTTTGTGAACTGCTTCCTCACCCTGGGAGGCCCAGGGGGTCAAAGGTTAATCAGTCAGCCAGACCTCCTTCCCACCCTCCTCCCTCTCTCTCTCTCTCTTTCTCTCTCTCCCTTTTTGCACAAATACACATTTTTTATATATACAGTGTATATATATATATATATATATATATATATATATATATGCTTGTTTTGTACTACAGGCAGGACTTGCCACACTCTCGCCACACTCTCTCCTACACATATCAACAATTCATTAATGCCATTTCCTGACTTCATTCTGTCTTTTTAGTGTTATCAGCTTGCTTCATTAGCCTAAGATATACTTCACGCATTCAAGCGTTGGCAGCAATCCCATTATCCTGTTCCCACACACTCACATACATCTGAGTATATCACAACATCCCATGAGTATATGTTCTACTAACATAAGTAAAGACTTTGTAGAAATAGTTAAACTGTGTGTTGATTTGTTTCAGCTTGTAGGTGCATTACGGTTGTTTCTGTGTCATCCGTATACCTCTTGTATGCAAGGGAAACTATCGTGTTGATTTGGCTCTGTTAAGTGACACGTATAGCCACGCCCACCTTAAGAAAAAAAAACGCTATAGTCGTCCAAATAAGGGGGCTGGATGCTGCGACGTAATCCAGCATAAAACTGCTCATCACTTCCCTTTTACTCAACAGTTAGATTTTATTTATGGTGCAAGTTTAACTGGCAGAGATTCATTAAATTCTGTCAGACTTTTCTGAAACTGGTTTTCAGGTCCCCTAATTTAAAAACGTAAACATATTGTTAAAAGAGCGGGTCCTGATCATTGTACAGATAAAAAAACTTCCATTTCCACATGTTTGTTTATACAGATTGTAAGAGATTTTCAATTCATTAGAGAAACTTAAATACATCGTCTGGTCATGCTTAATACTATTAGATGTCTTATTTTATATCCAGGATATAAAGTCCTTGTCGTCCAGTTTTGAAATCCAGTATAATCACCATCTGTTCTGCTACTACGATTAATTCTAAATGTTATTTTTCTGAAAACTTTGGTTAAGTTTCATGAATGCTTGTGTAAATATTTGTATTCATAAGCATGGCTCTGACTCATTAAATGTAAGGTTCATAGATTTCAATAGCTACGAAAGGCAGATCTTGTCAGGTGCTGTCTTGACTCTGAGCCCCCTAGTGGGCCATCTTGCAACTGCAGTTTGCAACAATATACTAGCCAAATTGAAATAACATAATTGAAACAGTTCTTTTATTGTAACTGTGCTTACTTTTAAGTATTAAGTATTAAAGAGACATACGATAACTGTAGTTATTTCAATTTGTTGTTGTTTGCTGTTGGTTTCTATGTAAGGTTAACTTACAGTTGCATAAGATATTTTAGAAACGCAGCATACTTCTTAAAAAAAAAGAGGCTAATCTATTTATATAAAACATATGGGCCTGTAAATGCAATATGTGGTAGGTAGATAAATATTGGAACAAAAAAAAAACTGCTAATTGTATAAGGAGAAAGAAAACCGTCCACATTAGGCACAACAACATGTTCAGCTGCCTATTAAGGAAATGTCATATTTGACCTCATTTCGGCTGATCCCTTTTCTTTTCTCTGCCCACCCCCCCCAAAAAAAAAGACAAGCACACACACTCAATCTGACACACACATACAAGTCAGTGCTTTTGGACGAACCTTATAGCAGGCTCGAAAAAATCAGAGGGTGGTCACTTCCGCAGGTCACAGGTCATACGGGGGGGCCTCCAGTTGGGGCGGTGACATGACTGGCAGCATCCACATTCTTCAGAGTGTTAACATTCTACCCTGATTCCCTGTGAATCAGACACACTGTCTAAATCAGAAAGAGGGCAGCATAGAGAATGAGAGAGTGACTTGTGTCTCCACAGCAGAGCCATGGTGCCCGGCATGTATGCCAAGCAGAATTACACAGCTCGACTCGCATTTCTGTGCGCTCAGGAGAGCTCAGTGAGAGGAGACGGGGTGAAGGAGAAGAAATGGAATGTATAAATAAATAGACCTTGTCATTTCTGTTTGTCCAGGAGGTTAGATCTTTTGCGTGCTCATTGGTCAGTTTGGTCAAATAGCATCAACAATGAGACTGCATTTTCATTTGTACAAAGCAGTGTCATTTTCAAGACAGCCTGAAAGTTCACTGTCTCAGAAAATGATGCATTGCGTTCCATTTGAACGATAGCAAATGCAATAAAAGGGATTGTGTAAAAATTAATAAATGTGGCATGAGAATCAAAATTCTAAATAAAGGTATTGCATTAAACCATCTGTGCATTCATAAGGATTGTCCTAAAGTAAATGGAACAGTCACAGTCACGACATTAACTAATAATAGCTGTTTGTATTAAAGATTTAAACCCCTAAACAAATCATTACGTTTAATGCTTCGGATTTATTTTCATCTGTTGGCCCGCAGCAGACGTCTCCTGTTTGCTGATCTTTATTCGATTTGTCTGTTTCTTAGCCTCCGCTATAATAATATTGTAGCACACATGTAATGAACTATTTAAATGAAAAAGCTGATATAGAGTATCGAGCCACCCGTCATTTCTTCATATCGAATTAAACTATGTAGATTCAGTTAAAGAAAAAGGAACAGATGTTCTACTGCAGCAGGCCGCAAAGTGCCTAAAGATTTTAAACAATTAAAAAATCTGGTGTTTATGTAACAACGCCAGCAGCGGGCTCATTTCCCCTCTCGTCTGCTCCAACCACTCAGCATTCAGCATCACTGGTGTACTAATCACCAGCCTGATCATCTCTCATCATCCGCACCTGTTTCTCACTCGAGACAGGTTTTTTTAATGCTTGAATAATAAATACAGTAGGTCACTTTGTGGCTTAACAAATATTTTTTTTTAAAATCCCCAGAAGCTGCACAGGTACAGCAACAGGGCTGAGAAGGAGAGTTTGAAAAGTTCTGGAGAAATATCCAGAACTACATTAAAAAGTAATAAAGCCAGAATATGAAGAAATGGGTTGTGGCTCAGTACTGTATTATTAAAAAAATTAAGTAGATGATCAATAATAAAGTAAGATAATGTAATCAATTAATTAAGTAATTAATTGATAATATAAATATTTAATTGATATCCATACAAATGTTTAATAAATAATATATAATAATAAATAAATTATATATTTGTATTGTTTATAATGTTAAATAAATAATTAATTAAATCATTTTTAAATCTCGTTCAAGAAATACTTAGGCAATTAATCATCAATTAAGTATATTTTTTTGTTTATCTTTTCATTTTGGTAGTATTAGAAAAATAATATTTAATAGTAAATAAATGATTGTGATCTCTAGTGTGCACATTTGGGTATCGGGAAGGGGTGTGTGTGTGTGTGTGGGAGAGATAGAGAGCATGCATGTGAAAAAGACCAAAGCTATGTGTGTAAAGTTTTCTTTCAGCTTTGTGCCGAAGCTGCTGAGACCCTGGGAGCCGTGAGCATTTAGTTATAAATTAGCGCTTGACCATAGCCTTTGTACAGCTCTAGTACAGCCTAAATAAATCACCTTTCGACTCCACACCCACACAGTCACTCTTTAAAAAAAAAAAAAAGAAGCTTTTCGAGCTCTTTCTGCACTCATGGCATAGCATATTTAGAGTCTGCATAAAGGACTGCGTCATTGTGTTCAGTGTATGTGACACTGGTACAGTTTGCCTGAATGAACTTTGATGATGCAGTTAATGTGGGGGTAGAGACAGAGGTGGGGGGGGGGGGTGATCGGGATTGTCATGGGCCGCATCCTGGACCCCCCACCTTACAGCCCATTCACACTCAGTGCTGTGTATGTAATGTGCAGGTCAGGTGGGGCCCCCAGGGCTCGGGCACGGGGGTAAAAGTCAAGCGCTGGGAGCTTTAGGAAAGCGCCATGCAAACAGAGGGTTACCTTCTGACCCGCCACTGATACCTAGAGCCGAAGACAAAACACGCCGGCCTGTCGCATTAGACATGGCTGTTAGCAGGATAAAGCCGGACCCACTCCCCCAACATGCATCATGAGAAAGAGAGAGAGAACGTGAGTGAGATCACACTTTCCCCTTTCGTCATTTCAACATATTCCTTTCTACAGCTTAATCACGCCTTCTGTCTTATCTTTGTTTATCTTTCTGTCTCATTTTCTGTGTCATTCTGTCTAGTTGGTATTTTCTTTTTTCTCTGATGTGTTTTATATGTGAGGCTCATATGAGTGACAGAACAGAGGGTTTAGATGACATCAAGGCTAAGCAGGCAGGCTTCCTGTGTATGCCTTTATTAGCGTTGGGAGAAATGGGACCCGCCATGTGGGAGAAGGAAAAGTAATACAATGCATTCATTTTAATTGAACTTTTTTTTATTCATTCCTGTGGACAAAATTCAGCTAGTGGAATTTCTGATTCTTGAAAATCGACAAATAACTTTAAGCAGAAAGCGTGTCTGTTTGTGGGAACCGTACACACAATCACTCACGAACACCACTTGCACATTACGGGAACTCGGCTGAGAGTTATTGCCGCATCCTCCGTACAGTCCTGACCTCGCTCCAAGCCATTTCCACATGTTTGGGCCATTTAAGGAGTTCCTGGGAGGCCAGCATTTCAGATCTGTAGAAAAGGGGGCTGATCATGGCTTTAGCGTACTGAGAAAACTTTCTATCATGATGGAATCCAGGCACTCCTGAAACACTGGCATAAGTCCTTTCGTGTAGCAGGGGATTATATAGAGACATAAAGAGAGTCTGTACTCTCTTAATTGTGTTCTGTTATTCTGGACAAGTAAAGTCCTGGTTTGACATGAACGCCCCTCGTACCTTTAAATTATTAGCCAAAAAAATTTTTTTTTTTTATAATAAATAACGTAGATTTGAAATTTACAGTTTCTACAGTATCATAAAGTATTTCCAAAAATACCTTAACAATTAATAAATAAGTTGCATTACAGAAGAATATTTCCATGATTGTAAAAAAAGCAACTTTACTTAATAGTATCCTTTTCATATAGAAAAAAATAAACCTAATGTAGATTCCTGGGTTTTGCATGAAAATAGGAAAGATCAATTGTGTCAGAGTTACCAGAAGAACTTATATTCTCCAGCACACTCAGTAAAACCTCCAGCTGTTTTACTTTTAAAACTGCACAAATCAGTATCTAGCACTATTGCATACTATTGCATATTGTTACTATTATTTTTTTATTATTTTTTTTTACAGTTTTGTTTTTGTTTCCTTCTGGAAATCAGTCTTTTGTATAAAAGGTCTTTACAGGCATACAAGTATTCTTCCGTAACATTATTTATATAGTAATTTCAAGTACGTTTGGAAATAGTGAATGACTTTGTACAGAATAATTCAGACATGAACATACAGTATATAAGAAAACATTTGTGGTAAGGATAATAAAGTGCCTAAGAATTGAGCAGTACTGTAACAGTGTTTGAGGAGTACACATTAGTCAGAGTAAAGCCTATTTTATTGCACTAAAAAAAAGTGACAGTAAAGCACTCATTAAACCTGACTAATAGTGCTTACAAACTTTTTCTTACTAGTGTTTAAGTATACTTAAGTATACTAAGTATGTTATATACTGCAGCATATTTGTTCAAGTATATACCGTTATATGATTTAAGTCTACAGTATATATTATATTAGGGTTATTTGTTTGGGGGCAGATGAGGACGAGCAGAGAAATTGTTTTGAAAGCACCAACAGGTGATGAACCACACTGATAAGGTTTTGCTCTGTAGTGAGTATGTATATGGATTGATGGACTGGAATTACTGTCACTCATTATATTAGAAGAGGAAGAGGAGGAGTCATCACTATAGATTCACTGCTGCTACTGACTGTACTACTGTACAGTCCTCCAAGTGTCCATGGGCTGAGGACAAACATACAGTGGTAGAAACACCGCCTCTGATTCAAAATAATAATAATAAATTTTTTAAAAAAGTATATATATATATATATATATATATATATATATATAGGCTATATAGATATAGATATATTCATTCATTCATTCATAGCGCTTATCCCATACAGGGTCGCAGGGGGCCTGTGGAAATTCCAGAAGACATTGGGCACAAGATTGTGCGGGATACACCCGGGACACGATACTAATCCATCGCACACAAACACTATTGGGTAATTTAGAAACAGTTATTAACCTAATCTGTAGGTCTTTTGGACCGTGGGAGGAAACTGGAGTAAATACACCAAATACAGGGAGAACATCCAAACACCCAAGCACGCAGACCGGAGACAGGAATCGAACTCACGACCCTGGAGGTGCGATGCCACAGTGATAACCATTACACCATTGTGCCACTCTGGTATTATTTCACAAAATGTAAACAAGCTAGTATATTAATTTATATCACTGTAATACTGGTATTGTTGTGCCCTGCAAGGTTCCCTATCTGAGCGCTTTCTCATGCAGTGCTCTAGTCCCAACCTGTCTAGGTTTTTTAAATTTTTTTTTAAATTTTAATTGATAAATAGGCAGGCGGCACGCTCGTGTAGGGGTTAGCACTGTCGCCTTGAACCTCCAGGGTCCGGGTTCGATTCCCGGCCAGGCTCGATTCCCATTACTATGTGCATGGAGTTTGCTTGTTCTCCCCATGCTTGGTGGGTTTCCTCCGGGTACTCTGATTTCCTCCCACAGTCCAAAGACATGCAGATTAGGCTAATTGGCGTTCCCAAATTGCCCATAGTGTGTAAATGTGTGGGTATGAGGGTGTACCCTGCCTCGTGCCCTAAGCCTCCTGGGATGGGCCTCCAGGTCCCTGTGACCCTGAATACAGAATAAAGCAGTATAGGAGAAGAGTGAGTGAGTAATAAATAAGCAAATAAATATCTGTTCATTCCAAATAGTATGTTCATATTGTCTAGTTCTGTTTTTAAATGACAATAATGAATAATTGAGTAAAAGTGCTTTCGGGGTCACCCATCAAGCTTATGACTAAAATATTTTCTTTGTCCGAATGAATGACACGTGAACCTCAGCTGCTGAGCTGCAGCAAAATATAAAATCGCACATTTTAGACCCCCCTTCACTTACCCATACATAGATCTCGAGTTTCCTGGGAGTACCCTCCTGGAACAGAGTCACCGGCGTGAGACCCGTCTTCTACAAGCTCATAAATACAGTGATACTGGGCAGCGGGAGCAGGGGGGAGATTTATCCCAGCGATTAGCCACCACAGCATCCGCGCCAATTAATCCAGGATGAAGACACTTTCCTACCTCTTTTCCCATACACTAACTCGAGGACATACACACACACACACACACACACACACACACTCACAAAATAAATGATTAGGTATGTGGAGTTAATTATTCCTCATCTGAGGAGTGTTTATTAAGAGAAGACAGAACGGGGAAGACTGTAGAGACCCGGTGCTCTCTGGAAGCGCTCCATGACTTCAGGACTCCATGAATCGTCCGGGTCTCTGTCTCAGAGCGCTGCACCGAGTGCTGGAGGAAATGGGATATAATGCACTATATAGCAGACTGATAGCTTGGCAAGGTTAAATCGTGCCGCTGTTTTCAGGTGCGTGTTGTGACAAACGGGGGGGTTTTAGGATTTTAACACACTTTTCCAACAACTTGAGAGACACTTGGAGATCAGCAGCGGTGTGTGAACCCATGCTTTCTATTCAGCACTCAACTGTGAGTGTAGTTTGAATCCTCCACTAGGGAGTGCTGTTCTCTTCACAAACACTGCCACTGTGACCCCTCTAGTCCTGTTCATGGAGATGTAGTTTCTTACAGGATGAGGTTCAGCACTGATCCAGCACACCTGATTAAAACCAAATCAGTTTTTCTGAATGCTTTATGAAAAGGAGTTGGTGATAATTGCTTCACTATTAGATATCAACAAGAATTGGTTTGTTACTCTGCTGATATGTCCACTGTCTCTCTCTTTTTCTCTATGTAGGATCACTGACCAGCGGTATGAGAACGTGCCATATTTCCTCTTTGGCGATTTTAACTTCAGGTTGGATTCGAAGCAGGTTATACAGGTAAGACGTCTCTATAAGGCGGTACATTTAATAGAATATGTTCATGCTTGGGTTTTGTTTTTTATTTTGTTTCTGGCAATTGCTGTACGTCCTACTGTATGGACAAGAGTCCTAATTTCTTTCCCTATACTATACAAAGAACAGAAAAACCTGTTTAATTTAAAATGGTTTATTTCCAAAGATGGTGGTTGGATTCTATTAATAAGCTCAGATACACAATGGTGTTAAACCATTAAACTCTACCAGTATTTCAAAACCTTGTCCTCTAGTTGGGTAATAACAGTGGGCAAAAAAATAAGCTGCATTAATTAAACACTTTAATCACTAAACAATCTTAGCTTTAATTGATGTAAATATAAATAATAAATAATAAAAATATAAATAATAATGTAAATAATGTACAGTACTAGTATGGTATATCTATATAGTATATCTATCTAGTGTATGTGTGTGTGTGTGTACAGAGTCAGCCCAAAAAAGTTTTATACACACTTCAAGAGAAGAAAAGTTAATATATAAATATACTAATACTAAATTCATTGCTATACATTAGGTATTGATATATATATGATAACATTATCATCATATTATGATAATAATTTCCTTAATTTTTTTTTCTATTTACTTATTCTACTTTTCTTCAACTCCAGAAGAAAAGATGTGGGAAAAGATGGCACGTGCAGCTTTAGAATGGATAAAAATAGAAATTCAGTCGCATTACATGATGTTTTTTTGTTTGTTTGTTTGTTTGTTTGTTTTTCCTGTTTGGGATCCTACATGCACTTTTATAATTCACTTGTCCAGGTTGGCACGACCAGGTTTGACCAAAGAAATCACATAGTGATCATTTTGATAGATATTGCGATTGCGGTTAAAACTGATATATAATAATTATTGAATGTACTATGTACAGTTATATACAGTATATCTCAGCTAACATCAAATAACAGCACAATCGATACTGTTAAGAGGATGCTTGACAATATTTAGCAATGCAAAAGTTGTTTAAAAAAACAAAATTATTAACAAGCTCTATGTAAATTCCTGATTATTCATATATTATTATGCATCCTTTTTGCGATTAAATCATTGCACAGAACGATATCGCGATTTCGATTAACTGTGCAGCTCTACCGCTGTCTTGCTTTGAAGCAGAACGTCAGTAGTTCTTTCTCTTAGCTTTCTTTTTTCATGCTTCTGATAAGAAAAAGCCATGGATGTCTGCTTTCGCAAAACCGGAACAATTTGACAATGAAACCTTATGATGTTTATCAATCATCACACATGTCATCTATAATTTTATTTCAGTTTTATAATAAGTTTAATTATGGTTAATGTTGATTTTTATTACTGACTTCATGCAAGCATGCCTGATCTTGTTATTCTGGCTACGTAATATCAAAAAAGGCCCTGTAATGCTAGAACCAGATCCTAGAAATGATTCTGCTATAGTAACGCTACATGTACATGACTCAGGTTACGTATGTATAGTATTGGCCACGCCCTGTTGCATCACACCTGCACAAAACCGTAGCTGTTTCTATCATCAATCAGTGGCGCGATATGTCGATGTCATTTCACACACAGTCTCACAAGCACTAAAATTATTAATGATATCCAATATGAATGTCCATTGTAGCTTATGTTTATTTTCTTATTTAAAAAAGTACAGTTGTAGCACTTTAACCCCCACCGCCCGAGTGTCCCCGTTATGCCCCACTTGACTTTCAGCTCTCTCTTGGCGTCCCTCCTCACCTTTCACATGCACAAACACGCGGGCGGCCCATCCAAACCACAGACCCACCAAGCTCATGTATATGTGGTCGAATTATCTGTTTTATGACATCCTAATCACCACTTGACTGAGGAGTGCCTGGTTTTATAAGGGCCTTCATTAGCACATAGTGAGTGTGTGCGTGTGAGAAGGAGAACAACCCCGTAACATAACAATGCACCTTGCAGTCAGGTTGGCAAACACAGCTGGGTTGGGAGAGTAGTAAGCACATTAATGAGTCATAAATCTCTAAGTTGTAAAATGCTACGGCAAAACCCGAGGCAGGACACTGTCTGCCCTTCATTTGGATGAGTGCAAGTTTCTTTCGCTTTTATTTTTTTGTGATTCTAACGGGTAGCGCTTGCTATTTCTTATTCACGCCGTACTTGTTGGAGATCTTATTAATAAATATACAGCTTATAATAAACCAGGTTAGAAGGGGGGGGGGGGGGGGGCATGAGTGTGTGAGAGAGAAAGAGTGAGACAGATAGATAGATAGATTCAGGTCATTGTCCTGCTCGAGGAGGTTCTCACTGTTAAAGTGGAGAGGGGAGGAGAAGGGAAGGAGGACTACTTGAATAGCTGAATTGTTTTCTTGCTGAATTGTTGAACAGCTGAATTGCTGAACTCTAATGATGCAGGAAGGACTTCATCCTGTGTGGTAAACGAGATAATAGTCTTCATCTGTGCGCTTTTCTTGCGGCTGCAGTTCACAGCACTCGCCTCAGGGAGCGCTGCATTTTTAAAAAATCTTTTTTTTACTTTTTTACGAATTATTACTATTATTTTGGAAATACACTTTAACGTCTTGTCTATTTCGGAGCCAGTTTTCATCCCATAAGACATAAGTGTACTTCATCACCTTAAGTTGATAAAAGTTTTGACAACTTTTAATGTATTGATTGATTGTGTGTATTTATGTTTTTTAGGTTTGTTAAATGTGCTATATAAATAAAATAAAACAAACTAAGTTCATTTAGATTTACATCAAATATCAAGAACATCTAAAACCATGTACTTCAATGTTGCATTAAGTCAGTACGTTTTTCAGCATATGACTTACCGTTTGCATCAAAAGAAATATGAGCAACTGCAGCGCATTAAGTCTTTACAGGTCTTAATTTTAATAGTATTGTATATTCGCATTAGCATGCGCTAAGATTTGAGCTGTTGGCTTAATGTGGATCAGCATCAGGGGGCTCAGACTGAACATCTGGAATGTGTAGCGCATTCAAGTCACCTGAAAATGGCAAAAAGTCTTATAGCCTGGAACCTGCATGCATCAGTTACGGCTGACTTTCAAGGTATTATCGATTAATTAATTAATCAATCGATTGATCTATTAATGAATTGATGTTAAAATAGGAAGAGAAAGCTAATGAAAAAACTAAATAAAAGACTAAACAAATATTTAAAAAATTACTTTTAAAGAAATTGACAAACTATATATATATATATATTTTAAAGTAATTAGTAGTATAAACTAAGGAGATATAAAAACCAAAAAGCAATTTATTTGTTTATTTTTAGTAAATAAATTCGATTGATTAATAGATTTTTTTTATTATTTAGATTTTTATTTTTTATTTCTTATTTAATTATTTTTATTTTTTTTTTCATTTTTTTCAGCTTAATATCCAGCTTAATATTTATGATGATTGATTTATTTTATTTTAGTCTCATTGTAAATTGTCATAAAATCGAAAAAATTAACCAACAAAACAATAAAAAAATTAATAAATGAAGATGTGACCGATTTATTGGAAGAGCATAAAGCTAACCTTATACAGACATACAGTACATTATAGTTTTATGCAGCTATATTTTTCAGTTGATCTGCTGAATAAATATATTTTTCTATAGTTGACTTTCTTACAATTTCTGTAATAATACAAAATATTAAGTATTTTATGTGCGTTTCTCCTCTGCACTGCTCGGCTTGTTTGTGTTGTTCTTTAACCATCCTGTTCGTCATACACCGCTTCAGCATCAGGATGCCCCAATTTCCCAGCATGCCTCTGGGTTGTCTGGGAAGGAATCCCATGTGATGCTGTGTGTGTGTATGTGTGTGTGTGTGTGTGAGTGTGTGTGTGTGATGGGGGCACAGGGGCGGTTGGATACAGGTGGCACATTCCTGAAGTGCTTGAGCGGCAGGATCAGTAACCAGAGGCAGGGGCCAACCCCTTTCCTATAACACACACGCACACACACACACACACACACACACACACGAACAGGGAACTCTAGTAATTGTGTGAGACAGAAGGGACTTGGCTTCAATTGACCCCCATTTAGCACTGCTTTTCACTGGGGACAAAAGGTGGAGCCATGAGGGTCCTAATGCTCGCTTGCTCTCTCTCTCTCTCTCTCTCTCTCTCTCTCACACACACACACACACACACTCCTCTCTCTATGTGTGTCTCTCCAGTGCACTCCCTGTCCCTCTGTCCTGGTCTTATAGTAAGCAAAATAGGAAGAGATTGGGGAGAGGTGGAACCAGTCATAAAACTGGGTGGTCTTAACACAGGTCTGTTTTTTCTCTCCATAAAAATACATTAAATAAAATCAATAAAATCCATCGAATCTTTTTTTTCTTTTTTTTTCCGATTCCAGAAATGGCGTTCTGTTTATATGTAAGCATGCTCTTGTGGTGATCCAGATTTGATAGTAGATGTAGAGGAAGGTGTGTAAACTGGACAGTGCCACCTGTGAACTGTGTCCTGTCCACCAAGTGCATGCTGGGATTGGAGCGGGACCCCAGGGTTCGGCCGGTAGTGAATCAGCAGGCATAGTGACAGCACCGCTCCTGGTCTCCAGTATATTTAAAATCTCTCCTAATTAAACTTAATAGAATGTAAATTTAATTCCTTGCGAAAACGGCGCGGCCGGCGCGGCCGTTCCAAGTCGGGGATTGATGGGGGCCGGCGCTGAGGTTAATTACCGACGTGATCTACTGTCCTCGTGACACAACTCGCGCTGGTTTTAATTGGAGTTATCCCGCTGCTCTCACTGGCTGCTGTCATTAGGAGCGTGATTTGAGATGAAGAGCCGGCCCTCCTGTTTAGCACGCGAGTCTCGGCGCCCCCTGCGTGCAGCAGGAGGCAGCACTTGACGCGAATCGATGCTACTTGCCTTTGTCCCTGTTGTCTTGTGGGCTGAGCAGCACGAAATTCAAGGTGGAGTCGTGTACGATCCCCGATCCAAATGAGGCCTGTAAACTGCTCATCAGTGACGAAAGCAGTAATAAAGATTACATTTTTTATTGTTTAAAGAGCTTAACCACACACTTCTGATGCCAAAGTCAGCTCAAGCGCTGTTTGTTTTCTCGAGAGGAATTTTTTTTTTTTTGTGCTAACCCTGCATGTTATTTGTAGATGTGAATAGCAGGGGAAAAAAGTGTGTTGTTTGTGCTGGTGTGTTTGTGCGCTAGCATGCATCTGTTTCCGGCGCCTTCGGAAGGCCGCGCGGCGTCTGGTGCGCTGGTGTCTAAAGGGCCGTGGCTGTGTTTACCGGTGAAATCTTCCTCAGACAATACGGCTCCATTTCACGCTGCGTTTGTGCACATGGCCTGCCATAAATCAAAAGGCAGGCAGCGAAATTAAGTGTACACTACATTAGTCAGGCTAATTAATTTTGGGACGCATCCATCTATTAGTCACTCTGTGTGCTCTGATTGGCCCTCTGTTTTTACGAGACTCTCAACCCCAGAGATAGTGACTCTCATCTCCAGCTGATAAACCAATCCTTACACACACACACACACACACATCCCCTACACAGACAGCATATATTTTACTTTAGATGGATGATCTGAAAACAGTGCTTTATTTTGCTGAACCCTAAATGAGTTTCTGCTATAAATGTACTTTTAAAACAAGATAATGTTTTCGAAAGCGGAGAATTTTTTCATAATGAAAAAAAAAAAAACGAAAAACATTTTCCATAATGGAGTTAATAAGACTAGATTGTTTATTTTATTAAGATCCATTAACAATATCAGTTCATTATTTAATTACTCCTAGCCAAGCATGTCTGATGCACATCGACTAATATTAGAATTGTGCTTTGCTCTATGCCGGGAAAAGACAGAAAACCCATTTATAAAGAAAGTACTTATGTATAGTATAAGGATACTAGGTTCAAGCTTTCAAGTGGGCACAACCGAGCAGATATGAGCCACACATACATGAACATGAATACGCTTCTAAATACCCATCTGCAGAGTTTGCGTTAAGAAATTTACATATATTACATACAGTACATGATTAGGCTAGCACTGTTGCCAGGCACCTCCAGGTTCTGGGTTTGATTCCTACCTCTGGTCTGTGTGAATGGAGTACTGTATGTTCTCCCCGTGCTTGGTGGGTTCCCCCCCACAGTCCAAACACATGCAGATTACGCTAATTGGCGTTTCCAAATTGCCCGTAGTGTGTGAATGTTCACCGGAGGTCCTACAACGGTCGTAAAAATGGTGGTTGCCATTGGCCTCCACGGTCCCTTGTTGGACTACAGAGGTTCCTATGGTCCTAATTCGAACTAAGGTACAAATTTTAAAAAAGGAAATAAAAAAACCTAAATCCACACCACTGTTTAAGATCGGTTATGAACCGAGTGATATAGACACAAACACTTAGAGTATCTCAACAGCTGCTTTTAGACTTCACTTCTAAGTCACTTAAGGTTTTCCATTCTTTTCACAGAACAGAGAAATGTGTGAGGACGGTCACCGTATAACGATAAGCATCATGATACACTAGCACTCCTGATAAACCCACATGATCTCTCTGATGACCTCGGCGGATAACGCCATGAATGTGAACAAACACTCCTTTTTTTTTTCTTTTTTCCCTTTTTCCCCATTTTCTCTATCCCGCTGTCCCTCCCACTCAATCCCTTTCTCCCTCTCCATCTAATAACACTAAAACAAAGAGAAGCACACATAGAGAAGGAGCGTGTGGTGTCTTTGATCAAGACGTAATTAAAAAGCCGGAGAGAATGAAGAACAACCGATGCCTTCTGTTTTTCTCGGGGACGGTCCAGCGTGCTCCTGGGGCCTGGTCCTATTGTGTCGGGCTCCACCGTCCAGCCTGGCACGGGTGGGTGACTGGGGTGAGGGAGGTGCCTGGCACTGGAAGCCTTTGCAACCTCTTTCTCACACACACACGCGTACTGTGCATGACCGTAAAGTGCTGGCTTAATGAAGCACCCATAAGAATCGTAGAGTGATTTCTCTTTCATCCACCAGCATTGATTTTAACATCAGGTTCTTTTTTCCACCCACAGTAACTGACCATCCTGCTTACCTGTGTGTAATTGTGCTGCATAAATTTTTTCGTTGTTCCCGTCCACTAGCTGCCGGTAACTAACTGGTTTTATATTTCAGTTCCGTACTTTCATACTGGCTGAGTTCTCTCTTTACTCATTCTTTAGTTGAAGAAAGGCTCTATAAGAAGCAAAACAAAGACAGAGCATGTCTGTTTTGTCTGAGAAGAAGAGAAAACAATATCCCTCTTACAAAATAGTGTCTAGAGTTACCGAGAGGTAGGACATCAGGGTGGTCTGTGAGATGGCTGCCTCTTAAATGAATAATGCTTATTGATATTAAATGGTTTTATGGTCTGGCGAACAGGTGCAAGCATTAAGAAAAATCAAAGTTGAAGTTAAACATGTCTTTCCTACGTTTTCCTATCATACCTTTTGATAGAGGTCTTGTGGAGTTGTGCGTCGAGGGGTTGAAGCTGTTTTGGTGGCATAAAGGAGACCTAGACATTAGGACATTAGGCAGGGTGTTTTAATGTTATGCCTGAGCACTGTATATTAAGAGCTATGCATTTATATGATTATTTATATACATTGTTTTTTTGCATAATCCAGTGTCAGAATGTACAGTAGATTAAAGATGTATTATCATACTCAATATGTTTCCCGTTTAAATTAAAATTACTTGAATTATGTTAAAATCAAGACTTTTTAGGTTACCACGCTTTATATATTCAACCCAATGCAGTTCAAGAGGTTCAGCTGTTCATTTTTGATCGAAATATTTCACTAAATGTAAAACTAACTTTTGTATAACCAACATCTCCCGGTTGTCTTCCGAAATGACTTCTGTAATGCCCGTTAAAAAACATTGTTATTTTCGAAGCATCTCTTCGCTCTTTTATTCCGTTTCCTCTGTTGCTAAATGTTCCGAAGCCTGAATTTTACATCTGCATAACATTATCTGTAGGAGACAAATGTGCTTTTCATTGAGGAGGAACTATTAGGTGTTAGATACACTTGAGTGAATATGAAACAAATAGGAAAAAATGAACAAATTGCTTTTGTTCATTGTAGTTTGCAAAAAAAAAAAAAAAAAAACCTCTGGGTTGGACGTCTTCTGCGTTTGGAATCGTGTTCAGTTCACTTCCCCTCAAACAGATGAAGTTTTAGTGTTCAGCTGCATCAATCTGTCCTTTTCAGTAGCATAAGTCCAGCATGTTTTTTTCTCTCTCTCTCTTTTTTTTTAATAATAGTTATTTGGTTAATTGGTCAATATTAGATCATTATCTTAAAGCACAGAAGGAAGGGTGGAGAGATACTGTATCAGGTTCGGGACTCTTATTCAAAAGCTCCATCACATCGGACCATACTGGTACAGATCCATAAAGCCAGCGCTGGCACTTACACCAGGCATCGTAACACAGACCGAACGCTTCTCTCATTCACAAACTTCCTACAAACCACCCTGTCATTTTTAACAGGTCCTATTAAGTGCCACATTGACAATTCATGGCCTCTTGTGTAAAGTCTTTCCTGATTTATCGTTGATGGCCATATTGCCAAGCACTTAAGGGAGAGCTGCAGCTTTGTCTTGGAGCAGGCGTATACGGAAGGCAAGGTGGCTTGCTTCACGTTCCTCTTGCACATGGAAGCTGGAGGACAGGACAGCTGGTTATGCAGAGAGATAAGGACATCCAGGATCCAGGGCATGCTGAGAGAGAGAGAGAGAGAGAGAGAGAGAGAAAGAAAGGCGGGGGATGGCCTCAGCTTCTTGCGCCTCACCGCTTCTTCTCTCCACTCTGTCTTAGGGGGCTTTTGTTCATGATTTCATGCTATCAGAAGGGCAGCATGTTCTCCTGCGCCGGCCTGTCAGCTCCATAAAGGAGCCACAGTAGGGTCACATGAAGAGGGATGGGCATGAAAAATTGGTTAAAAAAACGAGTCACAAAGCCCACCCACATGATAGGGGTCTACCACTTCACCAAGCACCAGGCCAAGACTATATTCTACATACCCTCTCTCTCTCTCTCTCTCTACCTCCACCCCCTCTTCGTCACTTGGATCACCACCCAGCAGCATTGGAGAGGATCATTTAAATGAAATGGTGCAAACAAATTAAAGGGTGTTGCTGGGAATGAATCATGGGCCATTGTGTGTTGGACAGCATTGTGTGCTGTCCTTTCAGACTGTACTCTTATTGAGACACAGATTGCCACCATCATGGCCATCAGAGTGGAGAGGACACATGGATCCCTGTCCGGATGGACAAAAGGGTTAACCTTAACAAGGTTTGCGGGAGCATTAACCTTTTCAGACATGCTTCATCTCATGGGTGATAATCTTCTTGCCTCATCTGAATAGTTTTAGTTGATAACATATATTAACGTAATACCGAAAATATGAGACTCCACCCATTTTAGCCGAGACATGGCTCCCTCTTGGTCCGCTGCTTCATCTTGAACCCGAATGATGTGACAATCATCTTAAGTGAGGAATAAAACAGAATGGGATGTTCTGTTGAGTGGGCAAAGGTACCCAAAGCACATCAGAGGTCAGTTAATACTCTGAAGTTGATTTCTTTTTTACCTAGCGACTATTTTATATGTCTTATATCGCAGCAATTTGACAACAATTAAATGGTATTTATTTATAAAGATATGACATATTGTCACTCTTTTACCACCCATTTTTCCTTCTCTTCAATTAATTACAACTAAATTATTAATTTATTAAATCTATTTCAAGATCGCCCCAGCGGACCATCCGATCTGCACACAACTTTGTGTGTTTTTATTTATTTATTTATTTTATGCAAGTTGCAGGATGCCCTTCCTGATGCAACTCTCACGTTTTTATTGGCCAGGGGATCAGCACTGCCTCCCCTGTTTGGGCACTGGGTGGGAATTGAACCCGGGCCTTCGGCATGGCAGGCGAGAGAACTACCACTGAGCCATTAATGGAGCAGCGTTTTTAGTGTATTTATTCTAAAAATTTTTGAGCAACTGATTTAAGAATTCCAGAGATAATAATAATTATAAGAAATAAAGATATAATAGATCAAAGATCTAATACATAAAAAGATATAATAATCATAAACCGAAGTAACAATTACATTTTATTGACTTTTTTGACTACATCATTTACGAAAGTTAGGAAAAGTTGTTATTTGAGTTTAACTTCTTTTAATAAAAACAAGAACAATTGCGGTACTTATTAAAAAAAATCATTTTACAGACACTGATCGTCTGCATTGATTAGGGCTGTAATGAACTCGAGCTCATTAAGACAAAACCGCTAATTGTTAATCGCTGCTCCATACACGCTAAATGACCTCTCAACTTAAATGGTAATTGATTATTAGATTGCTAAAGGAAAGCTTGGATTCCTTCTTTGTGATATTCCATCATTAAAAATGCTTTTTCTGCTGGACGATTCCTGAATGAATGAAGTGACAGCGGAGTAATTTATCATTAAACGGACCTCAGAAGACTGTGACCCCTTTGTGTTGTGAGAGGAGAGCCTTTCACACATGTATAAGAGTGCTGCACTCATGTTAGTTATGCGTCAATGTGGTGTGATTTGTGTTCTGATGCCAGCTTTAGGGTGTATGGACGACCCATGACAATGGCAGCATTGACTTTTTTTTTTTCCTTGTGAGATTTCTGTGGAGTTCTGTTCTGTAAGCTTGATCTTAGTCTGAAAATTAATTTTTAGACCACAGTGTGAACAACTCTTATCAGCGCTGTCGTTCACAAGAAGATTTCTTTTTTTCTCAGATCAAGTAGTGCATGGGCAGAACTGTAGAACACACACATACAGGTTCTAAGTAGGATGTATTTTATCCTTGAAAACAAAAGACAGAGGGGTGTATAATTTTATCTTAAGCAAGAACCATAGGTTTGTACATGTTTTGTTCTTGGATGGTAAATTAAGAGTCAGTTGAGCTAATACATGGGGGTGGGGGGGTTGAAACAATAAGCTTGGGCATTATTATGATGATGATGATGATGATGATGATGGCAGCCAAAGCCAACCTCATACTTCATGTTTAAATTTGATTTTATGAGGAAAAAAAAGCCATCCAGCTTTTAAGACCATCACTGAGAGACAGTGGTTTATTATAGGAAGTGGTTCATTATAAAAATTGATGACTTTCAAAGCTAATTTGAATTTGAATTAATTTGTTTTTAGGTTTCATGCATACTCCTTTTTTAAACACTGTAAATATGCATTTTTTTTCTTTGGTTTTGATTTTTATAGCAATATATTTGGATTCGCACTTTGATGTTTGGGAGCTTTTTAAAGAAAAGCCAAAAGGCTGTAGATGGACCAGCACTTTTTATCATCTGACATTAGGTTTACCTTGCACTATCTAAGAACCCAATTGCCATTGCCTTTTGGTTAACTGTTAAATCGGCTTGTTTTTATTGATGCAGAGAGACTTAAACAGTTTGCGGACATCTGTGGTGACTGGTCTGGAGGCTGCGGGTTGAAGCAGCAGCAGTAGAGGGGAGGTGAGGAGGGCCTCTCCATGTTTAAGCTTCTATTAGCTCTCTTTGTACACGTAGCACAAATGTGTCAAAAGCCTGGGGATGAAACAATAGCCACTCATTCTCTGCTTAATACAGCGAGGAGAACATACACACCCCTTAGTGCCTTACTTCACACACCACTCACACATACTCAGGCACAATGAAGCATCTGGTGGCTTTTTTTTTTCTTCCTCTCAATAAGTCTTTTCTTTTTAGCTATTGTGTGTCTGTATGTTTGGTAAGCAGCATATATGACCTTAGAGCAGATCTACTTTAATAAGTTAGAGGTACGTATATAATGATGGAAATTTGGAAAGTAAAGCAAAAAAGTTGACTATTTCGGTGCTATGAGATGTGGGCTCACTGCATGCTCATTGCATTAAGAGTGTGTGTGTGTGTGTGTGTGTGTGTGTGTGTGTGGAGCCCCCAGCAGCAGGGAGGTCAAAAGGGTCAAAGTGATGAATTTTTATGGGGCTGTTCCTTGTGTTTCAGGCCTGTCCCATTCTGCTCGCGCTGCACTGCCTCTCAATGACACCCAAACTGGCCAATTTGTCCTGCAGAGCCCTAGAGAATGGGCCTGTTTGAGACTTACATACCAGAGGGAACACACACACACACACCACCTTACTGGCTTTCCCCACCTACCCCTGTTGTCCTGAGATGATTTGTGGCCTGTCTATTCTGCGCTGGCGAGGCCAAACATGCTTTTCCATGACCATCAGCTAGCTGAGAGACCCAATGGCATTGTTTTAGAGGGCTTTTCCCAGATGTTCCACAGCCTAGGATGAATAGGCAGCATTCCCCTCCACCTCTTACTCCCCTTTATCCTGCTTTCTGTTTTCTACCCACATACAGCCTACATGGCCGGCCAGCATGCTCTGTCCAGCACTCACAATCTGATAAGTAGGTGTGTGCAGGGGCATGCAGATGTACTTTTGGTAAGAGCGTGGACTTTAAAAGATGTGGTCAAGCACTTTGGCAACTGGGTGTCGGCAGATTTTGATGTAGTGTAAAAAGCTAAGAGAGGTGGAAACCACAGTCCATAAGCATGTATATTTTTTGCCTCACACACCTACCAAATAGTTGGCATCTATTGTTATACTAGTAACACTGACAACAATCTTTGATGTATAGACGAGCTTTTTAGTCATGGAAAATACCTGGAAAAAGAATACACTTTCACAATCACGGAAAGGTATAATGTTAATTGCGAATGGTGGCTCAATGGCCCTTTTCTCGCCTACCAACAATGCAGAAGGCCCAGGTTCGACTGGATGCAGTGCCGGTCCCAAGCTCAGATGAAATAGGAGGGATGCGTCAGGAAGTGCATCCGGTGTAAAAACCCGTGCCAAGTTGTTGTGCGGATCAGTTGACTGCTATAGCTAACCCTCAACTGAAAGACTAACAACAGTATAAAATATGAAGCTATGTTTTAGTCCCTAATTATGAGGTACTCAAAAAATCTAATTGGATGTCAATAGACCAACCTGTTGTGTCTGTCATGTGAACACTTTATCAGAGTTCCTGATACAGCAAGGCCACATAAAAAATGTCTCATTTTGTAAAATTTTGTTAATATTATATTTTGCTTATTGATTGTTTAATAAAATAACATTTGCAGCTCCGTTTTAGTGGAGTTAATGTCATAGAAAGTAAAAGTGTTTCTTAAAACAGCTAGGAACCCTGATGATCTTTACAGGTGGTCTTATAAGTTATTACTCCCTAAGATGCTGCTGAACTTTTATAAAGGGAAATTAGGTAAATATAAACCTTAGAAATAGCAAAACATAAAGGGTAAAGTAGATTAGATCTATTGTCTAAAACACTTAAAAGGTTCTACCTGGAACTGTTAAGGGTTCTCTTAAAGGAAGAACACGGGAGGGTGCTATATTTAATTCAGGTGAAATTTATTTATATAGCACATCACAAAGCAGCTTTAGAGATCAAAAGAAATTATGGGTAATGAGTATGAAATTTTGGAAAAAAATATCAATAAATAACACGCGACGATGGCAAGGAAAAACTTCCTGAGACGGCAAAAGAAAGAAACCTTGGGAAAAACCAGACTCAACAGGGAACCTTTGGATGATTTAATAGCAGGGATTGATCTGCATCCATACTGTGTGTTAGGAGGCTGAATATATATATAGATAGATATATAGATATATATAGTCCTGTAATGTTGGGTGTAAAGAGGCCTTCCACTGCATCGAGCTGACCTCCTGAGCATCAGACCCTCCTCCTACAGTCTCTTTCCATCAGTCAGAGCAGACATTATTGATTTCCAGCTCATAACTCTCCATGCCACCACTCACTGCCCTGCCATTACACCAAGCTGATGAGCCATTGTGAACATTTATGGAGCCGAGTAATTAGATCTCAATTATATAGTGAGACAGAGAGAAAAAGAAAGGTGAAGCCTGTTATAGCCACCTCGGCTGCCATTATCTTCATAAAGATATTTAGTGCCATTCCAAAGCCATAGAACTTATTGAAAGCCATATTATCTTTTATTAATTACAGGTATTATTGATTAATGATCCACCTACAGTAAGAAGAAAGCTACAATTAGAAATGTTCAATGTATGATAACGTAGAAATAAAATATCACTGGTTTGTGGTATTTATTGACCATTTAAATAAATATATAAGTGCTGAAAATTTAGATTTTTTTTTTGGAACCATTTGTACAATTATGTACATGGAATTTGAATATTTAATTCTAGATTGGCTCGTGACTTCTTTTGCGTGGAATACCCCCAAAAAAGCCATATCATAACCCGAAATAGGTACTCAAAATCAGTACTTGCAAGCCAAGTCAAATAATAAGTGGGTATAGTACAACGAAAATTTAAGTCATAAAGCGAATTTCCTGAAAATCTGCATTTCAAGCCTAGTCGAATAGGAGCAACAAAACTTTCCAAACAGCAATATTATCCAAATCACAAAGCAAATTCTATAGATCTGATTTTTGCACGCCAAGTCAAAGCCTTTGTTTAAACGTCAGCTTTATTCCTTGCTATAGAAAATGAGGAGTAAATTCAATTCAATTTTGGAACGAATAAAAATGTACTTTTATATACCGTGAAGTGTTCGGATTGCGTTTATTAATTAGATTTCAAGTGTATTAAAAATTGTACAGCGCCATCTGTTGAATTTTAGGATGAACTAATGATTTTTTTAAAGGTCATTTTTTTATGATCTTTTATTCTGTATCAATTATTAGCCAGCTTAGAACATGTCAGCGCCATCTATGGTAATAAAAGTACACTATTTTTGTTTTAAATAAGGATGTTTTCCATTTAAATTTTAAATTAGAATAACTTCTGATCCCGTGGGCCGATTGCGATGAAACAAAACCTATATGTTACCTCAAGCTCGGCCAAATATGACTATTAAAACATCATTAGAATGCGTTCACTTGTTTGTACGTGATGCGAGCACAAACAAACAGGCAGACAAAAATTCCAAAATCATTTTGTGTTCTATTACTTATCTTACGTCTCCTTAAATTATTTTTGTGCAAATATATTTCAATGTACAGACATGCCAACTTTACAGTTTTATTATATGCACTGTATAGATAGATTATATATACATAAAATCTCACGCATTGATAAATTAAGCGTCGAGGCAGAAAAGTAGACGCGAATGCATTTTAATCATTTTTTTGAAGAATTTATATCGAGGTAACTATCCATCCTGCAGGAAAACCTCAACACAAGATTAATACTTGTGTCAAACGCCTACTCGTCCCTTGGCAATGAAAGTAGAGGTGTTCATAACACTGGATATTGTGGTGGTACTGAGCAAATGTCTTTATTAGAAAGGGTGTAATACAGGAAGTAATGTTGGCACGCTCTGGAGAGAATTAACAGCTCCGCTATGGGCACTGGTGGTAAAACATTAACGAACCATGACTACCAGCAGGCTCTCTGACTCGAAGTGCCAAACCCAGTGCATTGACAGAGAAACATGCCTTAAACAGCACTGTAGAGAGCCATCAACTCTAACACCTCTCTGTTTCTCGCGCACTTTAATTGAGATCTAATTACTCGGCTCCATAAATGTTCACAATGGCTCATCAGCTTGGTGTAATGGCAGGGCAGTGAGTGGTGGCATGGAGAGTTATGAGCTGGAAATCAATAATGTCCACTCTGACTGATGGAAAGAGACTGTAGGAGGAGGCTCAGAGGTCAGTTTGGTGCCGTGTAGGGATTATGTGTAGGGATTCTGCGTTAGTAACCAACATGAACAATCTTGCACATTGCACACATTTTATATAATATTATTATTGATTGGAAATATAGTTATACAGTTTTGTGTGTGTGTGTGTGTGTGTGTGTGTATTGGGCAGTTTGGACTGAAGTCATCTCTAGCTGTGTGTAACTGCTGTAGCATAAGGTGTGTGTGTGTGTGTGTGTGTTCTGAGAGGGATTTACTGTGAGGATGCATACATTTAGCCTCTCTGTGTAGCCAAAGCCTCTGTAACTGATCAGTGCTTTTCTCTTATTGATGGGATTAACACTCTAAAGAGCATCTGACACTGAAGCACAGGCTTTGCTCTAAACTGGCCCCCCAAACCCAGCACCACACACACACACACACACATTTACACCACAACTACTTACGGTCAACTGTGTCGGCTCATTTATAACCGTTAAGATAATCAATATCAATTGATGAGAGAAGAGATGCACGCTATCAGATCTAACGTAGAGTGTTCTTCAGTGCAACTTCACTAAGTGACCTGTTTTAATGGTCTTCAACCACAGTGAGCACTTTTAACTGATACCTTACTCTTATCTTTATTCCTCAAATTCTAATTTTATTCGTCACATACACGGTCATACACAGTATGATATGGAGTGAAATGCTTATACGACTGCTGTTGACCTCAATATTACATAAAATGAGAGAATTAAAAAATACTTTCAAATTTACATTATATGCAGCAATAATAAGAAGAATAAAAATGAAAACAAGGCGTCATCTGTACACTTACGAATGTCACCCTCTCTTATACTGAATAGGGTTTTTGTACCATAGCACTAATGAATGCTTGATGTTTATCACATTTTTTGTTAACATTTTTAATTAGACAGTAGTTTATTTACATTATACATATATAAGCAACTGATATATATATATAAATATATATACGTACATATATACTGTACATATATATATATATATATATATATATATATACATATTTCTCTCTATATATATCTATATAGATATATAGATAGATATATATATATTTATATAGTTTTTACAATATTTTATATATTTAGAAGGAGCTTTTTAATAAATTGATTGTTAAACGTGAACGAGACACAAACCTTAACCCTCTTCTCTCTGTGTCTATCACTTTCACTCTATTGTCACGTGATTGATTGTGATTATTGGCCCCATGTGTTATTACCAATTAGAGGACAGGATTGGGTCAGCAGTTGTCTTCTAGCCTTTATAGTGTGTATTATAAGAGCGCACCAGGCTTTTCTTGGTCCTGAGGATCACGATGCACTTGCTGTTGAGTGCAGTAGATAAATTATCCCTGTTTTGTTTGTAAATAAGTTACGCTTATGATTAAAGGGTTGATTAGACAAAATAGGGTCAGAATTAAGTAATTAAAAATAAAAATAATAATTCCTAAATTGGTCAGTAAATCCATTGGTTGCTCTTTGTTACCAATCTGCCCCTGCATGTGTGTACATATACACGGATATGCGAGTGTGTGTTACAGGTCTCTTTATTAAATCACAGCAATGAGCAATAACACACTGCTCATCTACAGATGTCCCTGACTATGCATAGAAATTAAAGCAATGTGTTCTACCCCCCACATACACACACACACCACTGCTCTTCCAGCCTCAGACAGATTGAGTTGCTTAATTACAAAAACATATACGTAGAAATATTTATATTCATTTCAATTATGGTAAATATCAAATAGAGCATAAATGACACATCATTGTTCAAAATCCCTTTCGAACATCACGCAGAAATGGTAGTGCTTGGAGGACGGAATTAATTGTGACATCACTAATACACACGTGATCATGTTTGTGATTTTCTGATTGATTGGTTGATTGATTGATGGTTTTTAATCACCGTTAAGGAGCAGCGTCTCACGACTGGCTGTTCATCAGTGAACACGTGCATAAGGATATCCGTCTTGATCCCCACTAAGGGTCTCACTTTTCACTCCTCCAAATGAGACAAAAAAAGCTCAAGCAGCTGTAGATGGTGACATTTAGGTTGATGAGTGGCCTGAGTATTATCTCCCATTCATTCTTCACTCAGACTGAATGTTGACTGAGTAATACCAAGGTCACCAGATGCTTATCGATGTGTTTATCATTCAGTACAGTATAGAACGTGAAGCATGTCTTAGTAAAAGAGTGATCAGGTTTTGCTTGTTTCTTGTATAAAACTCTTAGTTTGTTGGGAAAAGGCGAGCTGCACAGCCAGGCGGATGGAGTAAGAGCATGTGCTTTGTGCACGAGTGTGAGAGAGTGTACACGTCTGTCCATCAACTGTGTAATTGTGAACAAAAACATCATCAGCACTTGGCAGATCCCGCTCCCCACGGATTATCAAATTCATTTAAACATGAATGGATTTTGTGCTTCTGTACTCATAAATGGATACTCTTAATTTCAATAAGGCCGCTCTGCTCTCTGGCAGCGGGGACCGTCTGAGATGCCGAGAGTTTTCTGCTTGGCTGACTCTCTCTGGCTGAGACAAGGACAGAGGGAGGGTTACTGGTGAAGGGAGCTAAAAGCTGAACCCTAAGTCAAAGCCCTTATTTTAATAACATTTTTTATATTCTGTTTTTTTTTCTTTCATTTTTTGATCATGTTTGTTTTATTTTTTTCACTTACATCTCATCAGTTTATCGACTAACTATCGTTGGTTATTAGCCAAACTGTCATTTTGCAGGAGAACATAAAAAGATCAATTTCACAGCATTGTCTCAGTGTGTGTGTGTGTGTGTGTGTGGTTACAATGACTTTGTCAGCCTGAGTATCTCTGCCTTTAGCCTTTTTAGGGAGATCTTTTCTTGGGCTTATTCATGGCTCAAGCAGCTTAAACCCTGTAAAGCGCATTAGTTTGAGGCTGCAAAGGGAGCACCGTGAGCTGGCGCTTGGACCCAAATGAGCAAAAGATGGAGCGATTTGTTTAAGCTTAGAAAGCATCCCAACGGAGGGAAGAAAGCGCGGGGGGTGGGGGGAGAAGCGAGAGAAGATGGTTTGCTTTTCACTTTCCTGCCGCTGTTTGTTTTAATCTGCCGCACAACTCTATGAGCTCGCTGGCACACCCGATTTGTGACATTTTATTCTAAAGGCCCTTCTCCTTTTTCCTTTTTTTTCCCCCCTTTCTACTATATTGGCTTGACCTAATTAACTAATCTGTGCTTTGAATTTCAATCAGGCCTGTGGGATGGGAACCAGCAGGACTGGCTTTACCTCATTCAACTGTCTTCAAACACAGATGGTCGAATGTTTAACTAATTGTTAAAAAGACTTTACAAAAGGGAATTTAGCCGCGCACACAGTCTTCGGGGGGTCAGGACAATACCGAGACATAAAGAGGGCCAGAAGGACATGAGGCACTTTTCTCCATTTCTGGCTCCTCAAAATGATTAAAATGCATTGGGTGTTATATGGGTGGTTTGGATTCTTTATAATATAAAGGGTCTGGTTAGCTTTGGCTATAACTATAGCATTAGCTATAGGGGTGTGACTGATATTCTAGCATGACATATGAAAATATATCTTATAATATAATTGAATTGAATTAAATGACATTAGTAACTTTTTAAAAAGCCATTTCTTTATTCCATATACTAAACAAGATGAAAATATCTCCTTTTCTTACCCAATGTCTATAGCCTTGTAACAAATCTTTGAAAATATAAACCGATGTCCATACATGCCAAATTAAAATGGACCATGTGCCATCAGTCAACGTCCCCTTCTTGAAAATATTTTACAAAACTGTTATTTTTTTAGGTGTGACCGTCACTGATACAGTATATACTACTATAAGATTTTTAAATCAGTGCGTCCTACTTTGTAAAGAACAGGCCCTACGTTCTTAGAAAAGAGTTCTTCATGGGTTATTTCAATAGTTATGGCTCTTTAGCTATTTAAGAAGGTTCTTCTCGGAATTCTGTATAAAAGGAAACATCTCTGATGGGGGAACTAAAAGATCATGGAAATGTTTGTGTAATACTGTATGAAAATATGAGAGAATAAACTTAATCCATCACTGTAAATTATGGGCAGTCCTCTAAGCAAAAAACGAAATTAATTCTTCACTGCTTTTATTATCAAACATTTTTGAAAATGCAATGGTAATACCAGGATCTGGTGGTACCGACATTGGAGATTTTTATAGTATCCCATTTCTTATATTAGACCTTGTGTAGAAATGTCAATCCGGGGCCCTGGGGATCCTTAAAATTTTTTCAAACATTTCGAATGTAGCTGATATTTAAGGAAATAAAATGTCTTACATTTGATCTTAAGTGAAATTAATCAGCATTGACTTTCTATTGTTTCTCTCTGCCCTCAGAGACTGTGTTCTACGGCCACCATGGAGACTGTTCCAACTGAGGACAACAACAAAGTGGACAAGCTAATATTCATAGAGTCTGACAACGACCACAAGGTAAAGACTGCAAATCATATTCACCCTTAAATACTAGGCAACAATCACAAGTGGTGTTCGAGTCAAACCGGGACTTTTGATTGTACAGAATAAAAGAACACGGTTATGAGAATAAATACCCCCTTTATTTCTCTGGATAATCCCCTGCTGCACTAATGTACTTATCCCAGTGTTTCACTAGTGCTTGGATTCCATCAGGGTAGGTTTTCTTAGTACGCCAGGGGCCATGATCTCGAACTGCCTGCTTTATGTCTGAAACACTGGCCTCCCAGGAACTCCCCAATCATGTAGAAATCACTTGTTGTGAGGTCAGGATATGGAAGTAACTTCCAGCCAAGTTCCTGTAATGTGCAAGTGGTGTTCATGAATGATTGTGTGTACAGTTCACACAGAGTGATGCATCTCTTCCACAACTTGGCGATGAGTTATCGGTGTTGGAATGACTGCAGTGGGCGCCGAGCCACCTGGTCTAGGATTATCATTTTTGGACACGCGGCCTTCTTTAAAATGGTCGAACCATTTAAATGTTTTACGCCGACTACGAGAGTCATCAAATGTCAGTCAGTTTTATGCCTTCATTCACAAAAGTCCTGGTTTGACTTTAACACTCCTTGTAAAATAGTTTACAATAGTACTACATTGCCAATCCATTCTTGCAAACCAGCATCCTCATATCATCTTGAAAGGGATTTCTGATTATGTAACTATATTTGCCATGAAATGATAACATTTTATCTAGTAAACATTTCCGATCACTACAGAAAATGTGTTTTTCTGTATACTGCAGCCAGAAATTACATTCTTTTAAAATCTGTTTGTCTCCAAATGTGAAAAGGAAGAAGATTTAATTTAAAGACTTTATTCCGACAGCAGAATGAGCAGCAGAGACATTTGGACAGGCTGTATCTCATTACAAACTGAAATGATTAGGTTTAAGTCTTAATTAATTTTTTTTTGTAGCTATCTAGCAACTTGATAAAAACCTGACATTCACTTTGTGCTAACAAGGTTTTATACCGTACATCTTCATGTAGATGGACCTTTTATTTATTTTTTTTAAGCCATTACATTTTATACACTGCCGTCTTACCTCATATGAGCTTTGCAGGAATATAATTCATGCATTATTAGGGTGAAATAAATTAATGATCTCTTAAAGTGTATGTGTTGAATTATAAGCTTAAAACCCCCAATTTTGTTCATTCTTGGTATGTTATTTTAATAGACTTAAAATCCAGCAGGCATCATCCAACCACCAGATATAGAGTCAGATATATAAGTCTCGAGCCACACCTCATTTCTTCATATTAAAGTGGATTCAATTAAGGAAATGACAACATATCTTTACTGTACCAGGCTGCAAAGTGTCTAAAGATACCATTTTAAACTTGATTGTTTATGTACCAACCTCATTTCCCTTCTTATCTGATCCAACCACTCAGCATTCAGCATCACCAGTCTACTAATCAAGCTGGCCTGATCATCTCTCATCATCTGTGCCTGTTTCTTACTGGTTCATCCTTAAGTTGCACAAAAAAAAAAAAAAAAAACACGTTCCAGGAAGCCTTCCTTAAAATGACCTTAAAAATACAAGAACGTCTTTGGATGCAAAATATGAAGAAATGAGGGTTGGATCAAGGCTTTTGCATAGTACTATCGCTGAAATTCTTTACATTACAGTGGTTTTGGTCTTGTTATTCTGGAGGCTGATGGTTCACACTTGGCTCTGCATTCTGTCTTGTAGGTTGTGCTACAACTCGGACAGAAGCTTTTTCACTACAGTAACCAGGATGTTTTCCGGGAAAACAATGGAACGCTGGTAAGCTGCATGTTCTGTGTTTATCACAGTACTCACTCACTCACTCACTCACTCACTCATTGTCTATCCCGCTTTACCCTGTATATGGTATATCCCGTAGGCTATCCCAGGGTACGAGGTGGGGTACAGCTTGGGTAGGGTGCCAATCCATCACAGGGTCACTATTGGCGTCCTTATGTTCTCATTGAGATTTGTATAAAGTGCAGTGAGATTTATAACCGAGATTAACATAATCGTCAGGCGAAAGTGTGATGAGAAGCTACTTATCTTGTATTCACTTATATATGGCAAGACAAACACACGAAAGGCCTGATTAATGAACAGGAACAGACTGACCTTGCTTTTTTCCCGTCTATAAACACAGGATGCGCGTGTCCTAATACGTAGCCGTTAGAGAAAGCGTGTGTCTGCTGCACAGGAGAGCAGTAGGATAAATGACTTTATGGCTGGCGAGAGATAATCTGATGGTCATGTTCCAGTTAAACATACTGTCTTATGAGCCATATGAAACAAACTACCTTTCCAAAACGATAAATGTCCCTCCACCCCATTCCGAAAGGAGGAGGGGTGGAAAAAAAATAAATAAATAAATAAAACTCCATTGCATCCTTCATCAACTACTAGACTTGTACCGGCTTGACAGAAATTTAATTCGAGGCAGCTCTTGAAAATAATTATTGTATTTTGAGAGGAGTAATCATTGGTGGGGACATGATTGAATGTGTCCATGCCTATTGACTTTTGCTATGATTAATAGCTTTGTTTAGTCGATATTCCCATCGAAATTGTATAATTAATTGTCCGAGTAGCTGTCAGGTGCAGAGGATGGAGAGCTCTGATGAGGATTTGGGAAGATTAAATTTTCCGGGGGCCGCTGCGTCAAGGGGGCGTGGGGTTTGCTGCCGAGGGGGAGGGTGTGTATATATATATATATATATATATATATATATATATATGTGTGTGTGTGTGTGTGTGTGTGTGTGAGAGAGAGAGAGAGAGAGAGAGAATATACGTACCACCCGGCCGAGACATTCAGCAGTCGAGGACTGCGCTAAGAGTGCACCCCCCCTCCTCCATCTCCACCCTCAATCTCTCATCTTTTCATTGATTTTGTTTTAGTATCTCTTTATTGTAACTTTATCTGTTGTAGCTGGCCAGCCGGTGGGACGAACGAGAGCGCAGGGAGGGAGGAGTGGAGCAAGCGATGAACTTTTCTGTCAGGCTTCTCATGCTCCTCGCGTCCTCGGGCACCGCATTTCTCAACCCGCTGGAGTTTTTAAGAGTCCAAATAAATAAATAACATGGCCCTTCTGCGTAGCTCCAGCCATATTTTATCTGTCAAGGAACCTAAGCAGCAGAGCAGCGCTAATCTAATGTGAGTCCAGTGTTCTGCAAGCAGAATCAGCCGCCCCGTTACACATCGCTCCTATGTCTTTCTCCTACGGGCAGCAAACACACACTTGTGGTGAAACCGCACTGCTAAATGCAATCCGAGCATGCTTAATTTAAAAGCGTGAAAAATTTAACTTTTTAGAAGTAAGCTCAGCCAAAAATGATATTTGCAAAATGTTTTTCATAAAAGTAATCGATCAACACGATTGGTGCACAATGTTGGCCTAAATTTTTTTGTGTGTATATTTTTTTGAGTGAAATATTCCAGGTAACATAGACTTTAATTTATTGTTATGTATTTTAGTTATTTTCATTGCCATAATAAAAGGAGTGCATTTCCAGGAAATTAACAGTTCTTTCTAAATGATAGTAAAAACTTTTGTAATACATTTTAACTTGATAAAAGAGCGAGGTGTTGAAATACGAGCAGTACATATACGCCATGTCTGCCGGGCGTCACGTGATCACAACTGGATCAGAACTTCTCTCACTCTCTCTCTCTCTCTCTCTCTCTCTCGCTGCGAAATTGTGGGTAATCGTCTCCCATACAGTACTGTAGCAGTGCAGGAGATCAGTCGGTTTAACGACAGTGCGGCATCACATTTCTGCAAAATCCTCAGAAGGAGGCAAAAGCAAGTGTTATTGGATAGGTCCCCCCTTTTCCTCCTCCTCCTCCTCCTCCTCCTCCTCCTCCACTCTTTTTTTTCCTTACACCAGCCATGATTCTTTTCAAAGGTAAAGTGCAGGTTAGTTTGTTTTAATTGAACTTTATATTTTGTATTATCTTTTTTTATATGAATATTTTTGGATTGTGGATTGAACCATTTCCGGAACGATTTTTCAGAATGAATTATGTCTCCAAGTTTTACTATATGCTCCTAAACAATGGGATAATTAGATTTTTGGGGGGGTTCTTTTTGTTTGTTTGTTTGTTTGTTAGTTTACTTGCTGGTTTACTCACTCACTAGCTGCTTCATTAGATACACCTTGCTAGTACTGAGTCCGACCCCCATTCGCCTTATATAAAAAGTATAGATTTTATATGGTGCTAAAAGACATTCTCCAAAGATTTTGTTCCATATTGATATGGTAGCATCACATGGTTGCTGCGAATTTGTTGGCTGTACATCCATGATGTCAGTCTTCCATGTTCCACCACATCCCTAAGGTCTTCTACTGGATTGAGATCTGGTGACTGTGGAGGCCGTTTGAATCCAGTGAATTCCAATATTCAAGAAACCAATTTGAGATGATTTTACTTGTGTGACATAATAAAAGGCTAAAATCCTGCTAGATGTAATTATCAGAAGATGTGTCCCCTGTGGTCATAAAGGGATAAACATGGTCAACAACAATATTCTGGTATTAAGGTGCCCAAAGTATGCCAAGAATATCCCCTCCACACCATAACATCAGCATCATCAGCCTGAGCCGTTGCCAATAAGACTGAGTGGACCCGTGCTTTCATGTTGTTTACACCTTATTCTGATACCACAATCTCACTGTCGCAGCAGAAATCGAGACTTGTCAATGTTTTTTCAATCTTATATTGTCCAATTTTGGTGAGCCAATGCAAACTTTAGACTCAGTTTTCTGTTTTTTTGGCACCCAGTGTAGTCCTGCTGCTGGAACCCGTCTGCTTTGAAGTGTGGTAAATTCGGAGATCCTTTTTTCAGGTGTAAGATGATGTTATATTTTAACGCCATTCGGCAGACGTCCTTGTCCGGAGGGACTTCCATTATTCTTATTATATATCTAAGCGGTTATGGGCCTTGCTCAAGGACCTAACAGTGGCAATTTTGTAGGGTTTGAACCTGGGACCTTCCGAAACACCTTAACCACTGAGCTACCCCTGTACCCATGTGGAACCTTAAATTTTTATCTCATTCATCTGAGCAGTTACGGTTTAAGGGCCTTGTTCAAGGGCCCAACATTGGGAAGTTGGTGGTGCTGTGGTTTGATCCTGGGACCTTCCGAACCGTAGTCCAACAAAGCTTTTGTATTGTGCTTTTTCACACCATTATCTAAGCAAAAACCATGCCATATTCAAAGTCAGTTAAATCACCTTCCTCACCTATTCTGTTGCTCAGTTTTAACGTTAGCAGATCATCTTGACCGACACATAATTAGATATTTGCGGTAACGAGCGGGGGAATAGGTGTACTTAATGAGCTAACCGGTGAGTGCATGCTTTTATTGCTGTTTATAGATTTGTTTGTTTCTTTTCTTTTCTTGTATTGTTTGCATGCTTATTATATATGTGTGTTATTAATTAATTCAATTGCTTATTTTTGTTAGTTTGCATCCTTGTTTATATTTTTCCATTGTGATTTTTCTGTTGTTTGGGGGTTTTGTTTGTTTTTGGAAGATATTTTTCTTGTTTTGTTTTAATATGTTTTTTTAATTATTATTATTTTTTATTCATTTTTAAATTTTTATTCATTAATAGTCTAATTCAGTTCTGGAAATGCAGTGCTGACTTTGTCTAAGGTGTTTGGGATGTGGTGATCAGGATCCATCCTCTCCCCTTTCGTATCTGAACTTGACAGTATATCGTTTTGGCACAAAATAATGAATACGTCATAAAAGTTAGGGGCCGTATCGGCTCTGCAATGAAGGCAAAGCGGTGCGGAGTAAAAAATCAAATTAAATGACCTCTCACCCAGCTCTTATTGATGGCGTTTAATGGCGGCCGATGTTGTCAGGGCTGCATTTGACAAAGTATAAATCAAAGCACAATTATGGCAAGGGACATGGTGTGAGCCGCCAGGAAGCCACGGGGACATTTCACTGCGCGGTTTTCCTGAAACCTTCGGCTCCTGGGCCATCAAAGCCACCGTGATTTACGTGTCTGAGCTTATTGAGCCGGGGTGCAGATTTTGAGCTAATACTGACGTTTATTTTTATTTCCGGTGCTAATTCTTCATCCGAGCCCTTGTCTCTGTGCTGGCCCCGCGATCTGTGTGCCCTTTCCTCCCTCAAGGTCAGCGGCCCCTGATAAACAGCGCAAACCTCTATAAAACGGCAAGCCCTTGAACTTGGACGTGTTTTTTTTTTTTTCTCTCTTTTTTTTTGCCGACCCATCAGATGAGCGAATCATGCTGCTTAATTGAGTCACGATGAAATGTAGTATGAAATCCTATCCCTCAGGCTGTCCTGGCATACGAATTGCAGTACTTACATTCACGTAATCTGACTTCCCAACAAAACACAACCTCACTTTTGCAACTCTTACTTTACAAACTTTCCTGAAGGACTGCTGCAGTGATTTTCACTCTGGTATATTTCAGAGGTGAGACGCCTGTCCTAAGAAACACACACATCGTACTTGTACTTGGTGTCTTTCCCCTGGGCATACACAAAACTCATTTCATATATGCACTCAAGCATGTAGTTTGCATACCCTAAGTGTGTGTGTGTGTGTGAGAGAGTTGACATGTCCAGCTCTGGCAATGTAACGGATGCTCTTCCTGAAGCTTGAAGCCAGTCTAAACACGCAACGCAATACAGAGACGCGCAAACACAATGTACAGTAATGCGAGAATACACAAGAGTCAATGGATTTTTCCTGTGTTTAGCTGTCAGAGCCGAGGCAGTGATGCAGGTGTCAGTTGTACCTGTTGGTCTCTGCCATAATTAATGTGTACACACACAGGCTAATTATTCTGTTCTGCTTTGATTAATGACTTTAGCTCGTCTCAGTCATCCCTGCATCTGAGACGCGAGCGCAACTCCCTCTGAGTGTGTGCAGCTGGGAGAGAGCATGATTGATGAACACCACACACACACACACACTACACACATGCAAGCACACATTCACTCACTCTACTGTTAGAAAGGCACTTACTGTCATGTGTGTTACTGTCACAGAGCCTTGTGTCTCAGAACACACAAACACATTAAAACATACACATCCGTACACAACACGCATCTCCGTACACACGCCAACACGCACGTCCGTACACACACACCCCAATGTAGACACCCATACACACACCAACCTTTACATACATGTACACACCAACACACACTTCCATACACCCACATAAATACCCCAACGTAGACATCCATACACACCAACACGCACACACCCCAACATAGTCATCCATACACACTCACGTTTATACACACCAATAAACGCCAACACCAACACATGCATCCGTATAGAAACCAACACGTACATCCGTACACACACATCCATACACACTCTGATTGCACATCTATACGAAATAACACATCTGTACACCCCCCCAAAAAAACCCACATATTTCCCTACACATCAACATGCACATCCCTACACACACCAACACGTACATCCGTACACACACCAACTCTCGCCAACACACACAGCCATACAAGCACAAACATGCACATCTATACATCCTTACACATGGTAATAAACATGCGTACACAGGCCAGCAACCACATTTATACACACAACCCTATGAACACCCGTGTATATACACACACATCCATAAACACGCCAATGCAGACCTCTACACACACATCCATACACAATAATATGAGCATTGAGGACAGGTGTTTCTGCACAGCTCTCAGAAGATCCTGCCACAGCATCACAGTGGATTGAGGTGTGGACTGACTTGGCCATTCCAGCACCTTGAACTCCATCATCTTACGTCAATCAGATGTTGATTTGCTGGTGCACTTGAGGTCACTTGAGGTCTTGTTGGAGTGACCTTGGACTGAACTTGCTGGGACTCCGTCTCCTGGGAAGATCTGCAAAGTGTTTTAAACGGCAGACAATGCTTCTCACTGTAAAATAGTGGATTTGAAATGATTTGGAGATGCCATTATAAGATTCCCAGGTTGTTGTTTTTTTTTTTATATAATTCATTATGAAGTTCATTCTCTACATTTCTCTTGCTTTCTCAACAGCTATTAGAGTTTGATAAAGAGAGGACTGTCTTTAAGGATCGTCTGCACGAGCTGGAGATCTCCTTTCCTCCCAGGTATGAACTCCTCCTCTATCCTCTTACGCCTCATATCGTCCTCATATCCTGTTCATGATCAATGTCTGTCCGTGGTGATTAAATACAGCCATATGCTATTAATTTCCTTGTTGGATGAATCATTTTATAGGTGCATTTTATTTAACTGAGGATTAAGAGGTAAGAAATAATGAAATAAATATGAAAGACTAACTGAAACAAAATCATGGCATCATAGTTTATATACTTAAAATTTGTGCTGTCAAGTTGATTAAAAATTTTTAATCTACTTAATCTAATCTGTGATATAACACGATTTATTACAATTTTTAAATACTTAGATTCATCAAAATTAGTCTACATGTTTTATATGTATAAAATTAGTACTGTCAACTAAACATTTTAATCCAGTTAATATGGTAAGTGTTTAAGCACCATTTTTTAATTTAAATACTCAGATTATTCAGAGGGAAAAAGATTATGCATTTTTATAATATCTTAAAGATTAACATTTAACTAATGTTAAATTAAAATCTCTCGGGCCTGTATGCAGTGGCTGGTTATATGGTAGTATAGTGTATGGTTATATATAGTGGGTAATAACCTAGAGTCTTAGCCACCTGAGCCACGTCTTACGTTTAATGTACTCTTGTAAAAATAGTTCACTTTAAAGGTAGCTCGAGCAAACAACTTTGGTTATACTGCAAAACTTCCATCTTTAAATGAAACTTGTAACTGCGCTGTAATGACGGGAAGCCAATAGGGTCAAACTTGGTTATATAATTAATTTGCATTAAAAAAATATAGTAATGCATTTAAATTACTGGATTAATCACATGCGTTAATATTGACAGCCCTAATATATATATATATATATATATATGTTGTATATATGTCCTGCTGGGACACTTCTCTAAACTTTCTTACAGCACATTGTAGCTTTCAGACGGATGGTGTGTGTTTTCTGAAGGCATCTGATCTGAGTAATTTGTACGGACAGACAGCAGATTTTCCCCTCAGTGCTTCTGAACTAACATGCCTCTTCTTTTGCCTAATAGTACTTATGTGAGGCAGAACAGCATTAATATTCCATCGCAGCCGTTCTCTGTGTGTCCTCTTCTTCAAACAAATGAATGTACAATTAGGCCTTTCAGAGAGGCAGCAGGGGGGTAGGCGCTCCCAGCGCAGCGGCCCGGAGCATCGCACCGCTAATGGTGCTTGACCTTTGGCGTCAGTGCTGACTCAATCAGTGTAGATAATGAAACGATGTAATCAAACAATAATTACTTGATAAACTGCTCCACTAGCTCATGTAAGGAGGGGTCATGGGGTGTGTGTGGTGTGTGTGTGTGTGTGGCATACGTGTGTATCTTCAGATGGTGTGTATCTGTCTGTGTCTTAATCAGCTAACTCCATTTACATGGCTTTGCATAAGTGACAGGTGGATTTATGGGGCTTTTACACTGTGTGACTTTTGCTCTCATCTGTCTCCAGTATATAATCCTGAATCATCTGGTACGCACTGAGAAATGGCAATGTGCGAGCTGAGGATGCAAATGATCCTCTCGTGCCGCTGCCTGTGATGAATCAAAAATCCACAGCCATTAAGGAGTATATAAAATTTTGATTTGATGCAAGTGGTGTCTGCTACAAGCCACATTATTGTCAGAGGTGAGAGTAAAGGCACAGCTTAGTTAAACTTAAACAGGCTCTGCACACGTGTATGCGCATACACACACACACACACACACACACACACACACACACACACAAACGCCCTTCCCCTGTCAGATACGCCTTGTGCTTCTTGAGCAATCAAGCACTCAGTGATTGTTCTCCATCACATGGACAGCGCTGAAACACCCCTGACCATCTGTGAGGGTTATTACACAGGGCACTAGAACAACACACACACACACACACACACAGTTTTTTTCATTCACCTTATTCACAGCAGTATCTGCTTTCGCTTACAAACACATGATAAAAACCCTGATTTGTAAACTCGGATATGTTATTAAATTCCATTGAATTATGCATAATTTTCCTGATAAAAGAAGTAAAAATACTGAACACACCTAAGATGTACAGTATGTTTCCTAATATTGATATTGCAAATTAAATAAGTATATATATATATATATATATATATATATATATATATGTGTCTGTTTTTTGTTCCTGAATAGCAAATTATGTTTCTATAATCCTAACCCTGATTCTAGCAAAAATAATTTTACAAAAAAACCATAAAAGATCGAAGAGTCCAACAGCTGAATTTTTTTTATTTATATATAATATGATTTAATTTAATAGAAATAGAAAGTCATAACTAATAAACAATAACCTAACTGCAATGCTCTCAAACTGAATATAAGCATTTAGATAAACTAAATTAGACTAAATGTTCTGTAGCAATATTATCTAGATTATAAGCTGATTGTATTTAATTATCTTTTTTATTTTATGTACTGCAGATTGTATTTATTAATGTTGGGACTTATTGGGAATTCACCATGCATGATAGAGTTTTATGATAGGATGCAATTAAAAAAGTCCAGTGAAACAATGTATGGCTGCAGAATACCTGTACTTTATTCTTCCCTACTAAATAGGCGTCAATCCCTCTGGTGATTTCTTTAGCCGGAACTAATCAGATGCAGCAGTGACCAGTAGGCATAGGGCTGCTGAGTTGAGAGAGCGCATGCGCAAAACAGAGACACAGAGAGAGAGAGAGTTGAGAGTTTGTGCAAGTAAAAATTCAGTTCTCACGTATCCTTTAAGATCCTTTAAGTTGTAAAGTGAATCCTCCATACATTGGACTTGTTTGTCCAGCAAATCCCACAAACGGGGGATCTGAGGTCAAGTTGAGACCCTAAACGATTTATTTTTTATTTTTTCATTATGACAAGGTGTTATCCTGCCGAAAGTGTGCACTGCCTTAAGAGAATACTGTTGTCATGAAGCGCTGCACGTGCTCTGGATCAGTGTTGTGGTAGGTGGTACAAGTTAAAATAACTTCCACATGGGCATCAAAAACCCAAGAGATGTTTCCTATGGCGCTATTATGCTCATAAACCCATTTTTCCTGTTTCCAACACATCAACTTTAAGAACCAACCGTTCACACTTTGTCTATTTTATCTCACCTCCTGGCAGATGCCATGGCAACAAGATAACAATATTATTCATGTCACCTGTAATGGTTTTTAATGTTATGTTCCATTCTGTTATATATTTAGGAGAAAACATTAGACATATCATGATGCCAAGCAATGCATGTGTAATTTTATATGACGATATATCAATAAGCTTAGTATTTTTTCCATTTTTGGAAGCTAATTAGTATTTAGGTTCATTAAACTTCTAGATCCTCTAGTTAATAGAAGTGTAAGTGCATTTCACAGCTCTAGTGCTTAATGATTTAAAGAACTAATAATATTTTAATAGCATCTGCTCAAAAGGACGTTAAGTATACGTGTACTGTTTAAGTTCTTTACATTCACATGGAACAAGCACAGCACGATGGTGATCCTTCACCAGGTCATGGTCGCTGTCATCCTCATAACACCGACACCTCAGAGCAGGAGACATGTGTTCTACTTCTTGTCTGCTTCTTGTCTTGCTGTTTAAAGATTTTGTTACAAGGTGCACATTCACAGAGCGAGACCTCAGCCGGGCGTGCATGTGTGTGTTTGGCCCTTGACAAGGCTAAGTACCGAGGCATGAGAGTGTGGAATTTGGCTGTCTTTTGCCAACATCAGCGCTGGAGCCAGACCGACTGCACCAATCAGCTGTGGAACGAACGCACACATGCACACGCACTCATTTATTCTTTACGAAAACATTGTGCATATAATGACTGAAATACACACACTGACATACGTCTACTGGAACCGTAGCAAAATGCACGTACGATTGTGTATCAAAGCAGATAAAAAAATTGAAAAAAACCCATATGACTCATTTACAAAGCAAATCTTTGTATTTTAAAAAAAGGAAATGGGTGTTAATAATTAACTCGAAGTTCAAAGTCTGCTGGAATCCCAGTCTTGAGCATCGAGGCATACCAGTGTGCCGTTTTACAGCCGTGCCAGTGTAGTAATCTCTGTTATTACTCTTATTAAGTTTCCGCAGTGACATATTGTGATTGATCCATAAGGAATGCAGTTATCTTAAGAGTTGTATGATTTTATTGTAGTCTTCTGTGTGTAAAATCAATGGGGAAATTGAATGGAAAATTTGGCCTGGGGCAATGTGGAGAATAATGAGAACTTGTAGGAAGCAGTCTCTATTTATTTCCAGCACTAACCGGGTTACGGGAAATGGACAAGAGAGAGACCTGTGGATGCCACTCTTTTCTAATTCCAATTCAAAGGTCCTTTCACAGAGAAAGTGCATGCACACGCCCGTGAGAGAGCATGAGAGAGGGAGCGGAGGGTGGATATGTGTATGGAGAAATATGTTTTCACTGAACGGCTGGCTCCAGGCCCGTGTCTTTTTGTTTGCCAAGTCTAGACAGGCAGGATAAAGCTGAAGCTCAGGGTCTGAAGGTGAGACCGGGAGGGGTCAGAGGCCACCCAATGTTATGTTTTCACCATTTACCGATGATAGGTACAGGCACAAGTGCTGTGGCACTGAACTCAACACTTTAGCATACATCTCCCAAAATGCACAGCTGCATGAAGATGAGCTGCGGAAGGACTCTTTTGCAATGTGACCTCAACACAATGCCGCGATTCTGATTGTGATCTGTACCTCCTCTGCCTTTCGGTCAGGTTGGCATAGACGGGGCACTGTGGCATTGGCGCTGAGCTCAGTTTGAGGTTTGGCACATCTGGCACCTGAAAGCCTGAACTTGTGAACCTTCAGTGTTTAGAGAACCCAAGCTTAGAAAATATATTATGGTCCATAAAGTCTGTGCTTGCTGTTCTAGAACAGTTTTAATTCCATAATTTCTGAAATAAATATAATATTGTTACAGTATAGGTCCCATAAGACGCCCACAGAATTATTGGTCCTGATCGCTATTGATTGACTGACATATTTAATACAACCATGCACAAAACATGCAGTTATTAGCATAGTTATAAATGATGAAATAGAAATAATTCTTTATTAATAAGTAAAAATGTGGTGCAGTAGATTTTATAAGGAGTTAATGCTGTTCTGTGCAGTTAAATGTTCCAGAGTTGATGAACAACTTATAATGCCTTATCTATTATACAGGCCAGGTTGGGGCTTGTGAATCACCTGTTGTGATAAACCTGTAATTCAACTTGGACCCTTGGCAGTTTCTCTGAAATGCAGCTTTCTTGTTGTTTACAGTCTCAGAGACTGATCTGCTCTCATATCATTGGCTGTTTTCTTACCAAAACATACACAATTTGGGTGATGTATGTTTTTTTTATATTCATTTTACTTAAAGCTATCTTTAGCTTTAGCTTAGTTAGCTTTATTATCATTAGCTCCATTTTGCCGGGCATCAAAACCAATACAGAGGGAGATGAATGGGAGATGATTTGATCATAGTCAATAAAATGGAAATCAAATAAAAATACGTGTTTTAATACGTATTTAAATTTTTTTATTGAATAATTCTTTCTGTGCGGCCCGAGGACCAGTCCGCGGTGCGGTGGAGAGGCACAACTGATGTAGACTATATTACATTCTATATTAGAATTGCCAAAGGCTTTAAAATAAAATTACATTTTTTTTTTTTTTTTTTAAGTTTTGATATCTATTATGTGAAAACCTGTCGGGCCAAGATCTAAATTTTGCCAGACAGAATTTTAGGAAATTGGCTTTGGATATTTATTTTTTTTCTGTTCACATCTTAACTTAAAACCATAACATCATCCATCAGAAGTAAATCTTAATATCCAGTGTCTTTCTTTTGAAAATTGCTGTAATAAATTTAAAAGCATGTTACGGGTCGTCACAGTGGTTTAGTGGTTAGCATTGTCGCCTTGCGCTGCCTCGAGTGAGGTTGCATGTTCTCCCCATGCTTAGTGGGTTTCCTCCAGGTACTTCGGTTTCCTCCCACAGTCCAAAGACATACCGATTAGACTAATTCAGCATTTCCACATTGCATGTAAGGTGTTTGAGTGTGTGTGAGTGTGCACTGCGATGGATTGGCACTCTGTCCAGGGTGTACCCCGCCTCATGCGCCAAGGTCTCCAGGTATAGGCTCCTGGCCCCCCGCGACCCTGTATACAAGATAAAGCAGTGACACAAATTCAAACACCCATACAGTATGTGAATTATAATTAAATAACATTATGATGCAACTACTAATGTATCAATGTAAATTAACTATTATCTTTAACAGATTGACTGATTACTTCAAATAGCTGTCATACAAAAATCTTAAATGTATCGTAATAGTTAATCTTTTACCAATTATTGCACACTAAAAAGGGATTCCTGGCTGCAAACAGGATGAAATTGTGAATCATGCCGCATGATCTTCCTGTAGGGTGTGTTTTATAATAGGCGGACACTCCTGTCAATCTGTATTTTGACATTTAAAGGACACTGGGAGGTGATGTCACCGTCATGGTTTGTCCCCATTTGTGTAACAGCCTAAGCCTCATCCATCTCACTGTTCTCGTGCCCCCCACCCCCCATTCCCACCAGCCGCCCTATGAAACTATTGAGTGATGTCATCCATTTGGCTCTCCAGTGCGCTGATGTGCATAAGTGTGACCTGAACCACACGCTATTTATTTATTTGTTTTACCACCAACACACTGAAATGTTCCTTTTCACTCGAGTGCAATGATGTCAAAGATGTTTAATAAAGCCGGACAGACATGTTGTTCAGTGAGCTATTGTCCTCCAGCATGTGGAGTGTTGTTGAACGACATGGTTGAATCGCAAGTGCGATGACATTAATCACTACAGTTCTTTACAGTGAATGGCCTAGGACTATCTATTAGCCCTCAGTGACATGTTTTGGTCAGATGAACATAAGGATGTTTGTGTTAGAGGATGTGAATGGAAATCTTTGTATTAGAACATCGCTCATGTCTAAGGTTTAACGACAGGCTCGAGTTAAGGCGAGGATAGTTAGAGTAAGCTCTTGAAATAACCCTGTACTGTTTAGATATGGATTTTTTTTTTTTTAAATATGGTTAAGGACAGGTGGCACGGTGGTGTAATGGTTGGCACTTTCACCTTGCACCTCCAGGGTCTGGGTTCGATTCCCGTCTCATGCATGTTTTCCCCGTGCTTGGTGGCTTTCCTCCGATACTCCGGTTTCCTCCCACAGTCCAAAGACATGCAGATTAGGTTAATTGACGTTCCCAAATTGCCCGTAGTGTGTGAATAAGTATGTGTGTGTGCCCTGTGATGGATTGGCACCCTGTCCAGGTTATACCCCAGCTCGTGCCCTAAGCATCCTGGGATAGGCTCCAGGTCCCCCAAGACCCTGATTACAGTGAGTGAGTGGTTAAGGACAGTAGACGAGTAAGTCAAATATTTTTATGATGCGGATGATATGTTTTTAAATCACTTTTGTTATTTTTGCGTTATCGTTTTTATTTAATCTTTTATTTTAAATGTTAGGCAATGACATTTATTATAAATAAACTTGTGACAGGATCATTGGCACCCAAGGCTTACCCCTGCCCACAGGAACCACAGGCCATATGTATATACACACTACCAGTCTGACTGTTGTTTTTGTTCCTTAATTACCTAATGCCATATGCGTTATTTTATAGTTTTGAATAAAAAAAATCCACTATTATTCTAAAATGCAAAAAAATAAATCCAAACTTGTGTCCAAACTTCTGACTGGTATTGTACTGTATATTAATCCTACCACCATGGACTGCTCAAACTTTTTCATTTATAACATTAGCAATTTGCAGGACTTTTATCAAACTTTTGAACTTCTACCGTTCTTCAATCTTAGCTTCATTATTAATGTTCGGAGCAAACCCCTGATACTGGACGAAAAAAATCTAAATCCTGCCCTTTCTATTAATTTCAGTATTTGTATTTGTTAAGAACACATTATCAATCTGTTCTCTTAGATTCAATGTGTTCATATGTAATTACATTCGTTCTATGTACACACATATTCTCTGGCTTTTTTTCTTTTTCTTTTTACTCGACTAACGACAGCGATCACTATTTTTTTTTCTTTTCTTTTTTTCTTTTATCTCCGTCTTTGACTGGCAGCACTAATAACTCGTACCAAGCCAAACACGGCAGGCAGGTCAGGTGACCCATCTTTGAATACAGATTTTGATCCCTAACCTTGATTCATTAATAGCTTGTCTCTTATCAGCCTGCCTTTTCCTGTCTGTATTAACCAGTTTATATTGCCCTGATTACATGCGGCCTGTCTCAATGTGCCTTTGTTTGGCTTGTCACTTATTTGGCATTACGTAGAGCAAGATAATGGATCTGATAGGATATGGAACGGTTAAAAAAAAAAAAGAAGAAAAAAAAACTGCCATGGAGACTCGCACTTACACACTCTCATTGTCCCCGTGCTGATCAGACATGCAGGTCTAAGACAGTGACATTAAGAGCAATAATGTCAGGAGTCAGTCAGACATTAAGATCACCACCAGAGAGGAATCACTAAGTGTTTGGGGAGCTGAGGGAAGAAGAGGTCTCTCGAGAGCCTGAATCTCAGAGCTGTTTCTGGAATCCCGCTGGAACACACACACACACACAGAGGCCTCAAAACGTTCCTGACTTTTACCTACTCCTCAAGAAGCTTATCAGACTATTGTTTGTGCTATTGTTTAAGTGTTCCTGTAGATACTGCTACTGCACACAGCAACCTGTTGCTCTGCATCTTTCTCTCTCTCTCTCTCTTTCTTACACACACACACACACACACGCAGTACAGGTGGATGGTTGTTGAGTTTATCACAGAGGCCCCATTAATTAGCCTAATTAGTCTTGCCATGGGCAATAAGGGCCTGATAGTGGCTGACGGTCTCCGGTTCGCACGCCCAGGCCGGCCGTTTACTCTGGCAGATACGTTTGTGTGCGCTAATCACCCACATCCATCACCTCGCCCTACTGCACTGAACTGCTGTTTGCCGTTGCATTAGAGCGGTGTAATCTAGATCAGCTCTATCTGAGTGAGCATGCACGTGTGCGCGCGTGTGTTAAGTCTGTGCGCTTATTTGTGAGAGACGTAGACGACCTAAAGTGCCGCTTAAAAGTGGATATTTAAACACAATCTCTCATGAATGCTCATGAAGGAGTATATAAACATGGATTATTTAACTAATCTAAAGACTTTTTTTCGACGTTACAGTTCAGTGAATACTATATGCATTTTGTATTTTGTGTGTTGAATACGTGTTGGATTTTCTTAAAAAAACAAAACAAGATCAGCTTCAGCTTGCAATGTGCAGGGTCAGCCATGATACGGCGCCCCTAGAGCAGATGGGGTTTAGGGCCTTGCTCAAGGACCCAACAGCGGCAACCTGGCAGAGCTAGGACTCGAACCGCCAACCTTCCGTTCAGTAGCTCAAAGCCTTAACACACTGAGCCACCAGTGCCCCGTGTGTGTGTGTGTGTGTGTGATTGACTGATTGACATCCTGTCTTGGATGAATTCTTCCACCTTGCATTCAGTTTTAGCAGAAAAGGTCCAGATCAGGATAAGCCGTTACAGAAGACAATTGGATTTATGAATTTACTAAATTCAGCAGCTGCATTTAGATTAAGATTTCCCTTTTTTTTTTCTCAGTGCATATAATAGTTTGATAAAAAAAAAACTATTTTGTTCCTTAAATTCTGCATTTATGCATATTTTTGAAAACTACGAGACGTTTAACTAAAATATTTCTTTCTTAAAAGAGATGTTTTAGAAACCAGGAATGATTGATGTACAATATTAGTATAGTATGTTAGTAATATATAGTATGAAATGCACAAATGCAGCTGATACGCATAATAAGGAAAGACTACAGAAATGTGTTAGATGTATTTTTTTCCTGTAAACCAGACAGTTACAAATACATTATAGATTTGTATTTAGACCTGAAAGAAGTATTACCAAATGAACTTTGAGGTGTGTTTTGTGCTTCTTATTCGCCGATATACCTTTCGCAGCCACCTCTTTGCTCTGCTCTAACATTTCCATCAGCCATGGCCGCTGGATCAGTCTCAGTCACTGCTCCTGAGACTTCCTGTTTCGTTTGTGTGGTCTGTCCTAAAGAAAGGCTGCACTGTGGTCACTTTGAAGACCCCCCCCCCCCCAAACCCACCCCTCTAAAGCCTACCCACCTAAATTCCCACACTCTGCATCTCTATCCCTTTTTATCCTCCTTTCCTCTCTCTCTATCCTCCTATATCATGCACTCTGTCTTTCTTCCTCGGCTCTTTCATCCAGGGAATCATCTCTTTAGCACCTCTTTAACATACCAAAACACTCCTTCATTTCCACATGTTTAAAGCACCATCAATGCTAATTGCACCAGGGCCCTGTGCAAAAGCCCCCAACCGGCTTGTGTTTGGCCACCCGGTCAGGGGTCTGTGTGTTAGCCGGATGTGCGTTAAGCAGCTCTGCCCGCTTCTGCCCCCTGACCCTCTCGAGTTTGCCATCACCATGGAGCTGGCCGGAGTGATGGAGTGCTAAGTGGCAGCTGTGGAGGACCCGGGCTACAAGGGATGAGCCGTTGCCAGGTCTCTGTTTACTGAGCCAATTCTCCTTAGTTAAATGAGGGGATTCATCATAGATGCCTGTGTGATATTGTTTGTCTTTTTTGGTAAGTCGGACTACGAAAGTGACTGTATCCTAGCAGCTGGAGTGCTAAAGCTTTAGTCAGTGAAATTCTCATTTGGTTCATTCATTTTAATACACTCTGCTTACTGGGCTGTGGTTAAAGAGAAGTATGTACATACACACATGTTCAATTCATTTACACTGAAAATTAGTGTATTAAACGTATAAATTGTACTGTTGCTCGTCTCTTAAGTGCACTGTTTTCACATCCATACCAACCGCTTTGTTTTATGATCGCTGCTTTTTAGGGTTCTCCTGCACGTTTCTGACAGTGATGTGCGGTATCTAAAATTTCTCACATGTACTATAACCTGTGCATTGTGCATTAACAGTTGTGTATGCAATCTGGTTGTTTGTGTGTCTGTAGCTACCCGTACAGTGAGGACAGCAGTCAGGGGAAGCAGTACATGAATACGCGATGCCCTGCCTGGTGTGACCGCATCCTTATGTCTTCTTCTGCCAAAGAACTGGTTGTAAAGGTCAGTCCCGCCTAAATTACATCCTCATTCACACTGTTACACCACGCATAAACCAAAGGGCACATGAAAACTTTGTACACTACAGTAATTGTTTTGTTTTGTTTTTTGTTAAAAATTGACATTATTAGGCTGTGAAACACCAAGCATCTTCATGGAACTTAATTTAAAATGTATGCAGTGATTACTTTGAGAGTTTAAGTCAAGCAGTTTCCCCCGCGTTTTTTCCTCTTGTTCTCTCCGTGTCCCGTCAGTAGTTCATGCTGTGCCAAGGTCACAGATGGAGCGGGTGCTGAATATGTAAACTTTCATCTGCCATGCAAAGCTCATTGTCTACACTGGCAGAATATACAGGCCTGCTCTCATAGAGTGCCAGGAACGCATGTCTGCTTTATAAAGCTTCGTAAGTCTCCATTGAGCTGGGCAGATCTCTGGTACTCTGGCTGCTCTATCTGAGTCAACTTGCAGCTCGCCAGGCCAAGCTGCTCTCAGCTCTACTAGAACAGTAAACTCCTTTTCTTTTCTTCTGTCCTTCTCCCTGGCTTGGTTTAGACTTGGCATGAGCGGCCGACCTCACGTGATCTGGTCACAAGTGTATATCGAAATGGAGCACCAATCACACCTGTTATTTCCTTGGCTTTGATTGGTGGATATAAGCGTGTTAATCATAGTGTTCATGGTTAAATAAAATTGATTTTTGATATCTGAACACATAAAGCCAAACATCAGGTCCGAAGCACTAATAGACATTTCATTTGCTTCTGCATTTCCTTTATATTGGCATGAATTAAGAGCGAAGAGTTCTGATTTAATATACTGATTAAAACCTATCTAAGCCAAAATCAACAGGTAATAAACCCAGAACAAAACATTTATCCATCCATATCAAGTGTATGGTCACGCCTCTGAAATCTTAAGGCACAAGGTGTTCCAACTCATCTATGGGTTTCCAACCCAATGGTCAATTGGGTGTGGGGTGTGTGAGTGGGTGTTCTTGTGAGCTGTGATGAGTTGGAACACCATCCGTGAGTTGGAACACCTTGTGCTTTAAGATTCTAGGGGCGTGACCATACACATGATATGGATTAATTGATGGATGGTGTTCCAACTCATTACAGCTCACAAGAACACCCACCCACCCACCCCACACCCAATTAACTGTGGACAATTTATGTAACGCCAGTCTACACCCATGGCTTGACCATGACTGTGGGAGGAAACCAGAGTATACAGAGGAAACCCACCAAGCACGGAGATTCGAACGGGGCTACCCTGTAATCCACCCCTTTGCCAGCACAAAACATTATCAAATATAAAAGTACATTTGTTCCAGACCACCTCTGCATGTGGTTTGAGTGATTGGACTAACACAAGCCATTTGACCCCATTCAGACCTGTAGTTACTGCTGTCTACTTGTGATCTGATTACATAAGACTGATGATCATATTAAGATTGAATACAGTCTGCGTCATGCCATCTCTCACTCTTTTTACTTTCTGGTTTTAATCTTAAAGATTTCTGAAAATAAAACATATCAGCTTTGCCACTGATCAAGTGGTTGACTTTGTGCGGGGTTTTTCTTTAACCCATGCTACATCATTAATATTACAGTACATTTGTCTGTAATGATAATAATGATGGACATGAAGATCAGCAGAAGGGATTTTAAAGGGAAGGCCGTTTTTCCCCATCTCAGAAATCAAACAGACAGACCTTTAAAGAAAGCGTGTGTAAAGCACCAGTCCGTTAACACCACATTTAGCTTCGTTCGTACTCATTAAGGAACTCGAACGTTCTTCATTAGTAGTTCATTTAGAGGTCTTTTATTAGATTATACAAGCTTATGGGGTGTTGAGTTTCACTTTATGACTCTTTTCTATTCTGTAGTACTCCCTGCCTTATTTCCCCTTAATATTATCCTCTCTGTCCCTTAATTTCTTCTTCCTGTTCTTTCTTTCTCACACTCATACACAGACACTTTCTTCATTTCCCTCCCTCCCTCCCTCCCTCTCTCGAAGGCAGAAGTGGTACAGATTGTTGAGACATGGACCCGTAAACAGAGCTGTGTGCAGCGTCATCGATCATGCCGTGCTCCGTTAGCTCTGTGCCGTGTTATTTTCTGCTTGCCGAGCCCTAACACGCTGAAGGTTTGCCTGCAGCGGCGGGTTGAGGAGCTTCCGCGCTCTGCACCGTAATGAAGGCTCGGTGAAGCGTGCGCGCCGCCGCAGCCCTGGCCCCTGCCGTAATTTGTTTATCTGTCTAAAGATTACGCAGGCCGAAAATCCACAATTTTATGCTGCCTTTGTAAATTATCAAGGATCTTTTTGATGAATGTATCTGTGCCACTGCTAGCAAAAAAAAAAACCTAGTGCACAAATTGGAATGTTGAAGCGTAGCCCGAGATCGAAAAGGTAGCATCTGTGTGTGTGTGTGTGTGTGTGTGTTTGTTATCAGATCGTAGTGCAAGGATGACCTGTATGCTTCTGTATTATTGGTTTGAAGTTCATTCAGAATGAATTTTGTGCTTCGAAAGCCCTCGAGTTTTTTGTTCTTCTCACTCTTTTTGAGCACACCTCAGCATTCTCAAATAGGTCGACTGCAGTGTTCCGTGGTTGAGTGTCTGCTTTAAAAGCATTTAGTTCAGGTTGAAAACCACAATCTAGACAATACAAGCTTCCTTATTTCGTCATGTAATGTCAACTGTCAGAGAGGCACCACATTCACTGTACAGAGTAATTAGGCATTAAGAATTGGTAAGACAGTCCATATTTCTAATACAAATTTATTGGAACAAATTGTACTTTATTACGTAGGAAAGTAAAAGCAGTTCTTTAAATTTCAATGTAGGCAACGGCCACTTTTTCTTGCATCATTCACCTAGGATGGGGTCATCAGCTCTGCATGACAATTTTTTATTGTCTCTGGATGTAGTGTTGCATTCCACCCTTTCACTGTATCTGTGCACAAGAACAATGGAATTCCACACTTCGTAGTGTAATGCGACCGTAACTCGTTCCTTAACAGTCGAGCAGTCCGCCATCAGTGATTTTAAGATGCTCTATAGCCATGAAATATTGCCTAGGTAATTTCCACCCACCTATCTTCCCCACCTTTTTATTGCTTTTATTTAGTTTTTTTATTCAAAGAATGTTTACACCTGCACACCTGATAATTCGTGCATTTAGCTAATGAGCTGATCATGTGGCAACAGTGCAACGCCTAGAGTCATGTAAATACAACAGCCTCAGGTAATGTTCAGATCACCCAATTAGAATGTGGAAAAAAATGAAATTGACTTTACCTGTGGTTTAATTGTTAGTGTCAGACAGGCTGGGTTAAGGATATATCTACAACATATTTGTTTCCCGGAATTTGCACGCACAACCTTTTGTAGAGTTTTTTTAGAATGGTACAATAAAGAAACAACATCCAGTGAGCAGCACTTCAGACGGAAACGCCTTTTTGATGAAAGAGCTGGTTAATGGAGTATGGCCAGAATTGTTAAAGCTGACAGAAAGGCTACCGTTACTCAGAAAAGCAAAAATGTATCTCAAAATGCACAACATATAGAACCTTGAGAGGAATAGACATCACCACCATTTGACTTCTGTTAGCCAAGAACAGGAAGCTGATGTTGCAGTCGGCTTGTAGTCCATAGGTGGGGAAAAAAAAAAACCATACCCTGGTTTGATGAGTGCCAGTATATGATGAACACCCACGCTAGGGTCAGAACTTGGCTCCAGCATCAACCTACCTTTAGTCAGCAGTTCCTGCTGGTGGAGGTGGTGTAATGATGTGGGAAAAGTGTGTGGCAAACTTTGGGCCTGTAAATATCAATTAATCAGTGCTTGAATGCGTTTGTCTGTTTGCGTAATGTTGCTGACCATGTGCGTCCCACAATTTACCCTCTTCTAATGACTACTTCCAGCATCATGTCACAAAGTCCTCTCAAACTGGTTTCAGGAACATAAGTTTAATGTTCTTCAATAGAGTTCCCAGGTAACAGATTTGGATGTAGGATATTTATATATAAAGAATATCTTCCCAGGTTTTATTAATTTCTAATAAAGTGCTCCACGAGTGTCATTACATACAGTTTTCACATGACATGTTTCACTCTACAACATTTTCGTTGGATTAATATATTTTTCTTTAATTGTTTTTGTTTCATGCCATTGCTCAGTAGTTTCACTGCACCTAGAATGTAACCAGCTGTTTGTAAGAAATCACCATATGCTGTATGTTAACCCAAACAGATAATAATAATTCAACAGTTGAAAATACATTTAGAGTAAAAACTGAAATGCACCACCATATTAGTATGTTTGTAATAACGTGCTGTGTTCAATCATTTGGAATTTCCCACTTTTAATTTAACCTGAATGGGTCATTTTAAGCCATTTTGGTGGTAGAAATAATATATTTGCAGTTCTTTCTTTTTTTTTTTTTTACATTTATGGCATGTGACAGACCACGTTTTTAGAGCAACTTACATTGTTTAAGGGCCCAACAGGGGCAACTTGGTGGAAACCCTACCTGGGACCGTCTGAACCATAGTCCAATGCCTTAACCGTTGAACTACCCCATCCCTGTTATTATTAATTATAATAATACCTAATAATATGATAATAATTTTTTCCACTTGAAATAGACATTTTCCGATGAAAATTGTCACAAGTAATAATGTTTATTTGTTATGGTGTGTCTGATTTTGTTTGTGCAGATAGTTTTTAAAAAGTTGAAAAATATGTTACTTTTACCTACATGTTTATCACGATATTCTGAGACAATTTGGAATTTATTCAGGTCAACATGTTCTAAATATTTGTGTGCTAGTTCCAAATCTGTCTGTTGTAAAACAGTTAAGGCTTAACAGTGAAATGAGGCTTACTTTTTTTTTTCCTTTTTTTCTTTTTGTTTACAGCCAGAGACTGAGGAGAAGTCAATAACATATGATAACATAGGGCCCAATGTCTGTATGGGGGACCACAAGGTACGTAACCCTTCATTTGCGATGCATTTGTGTGTAAATCTGTGACCCCAAGTGCATGGTTGTGAGCATGTCTGGTTGCCAACATCAAATGAGTCTATAGGCTAGGAGTTTAACTGGGAGTCTGGTACTGCAAGTGTGACTGAGAGCCAGTGTGCCAGTGTACTCTGATTCTGTTGCTTTCCTCAGACTCCCAGTATGGGGCTGTGAGGGAGTCTGAGTGCCTGACTGGGAGGGAGTTTGTGTGTTTGACTTTGAATCTATGAGTCTGACAGGGATAGAGTCTGTGTGCCTAGTTGGGAATATGTGTGTCAATGGGGATATGCATGCCTAACTGGGAATAGCTGTTTGGGCAATGTGGTGACTGGGAGAGAATCTGAGTTCCAGGCTAAGAAACGTGTGTCTAAAGTGGTAGGAATCTGTTTAGTTGGGGCGGGGGTGAAGGGGGGGGGGGTCTGTAGGGTGACTGGAAGGCAGTTAGCATGGGTGACTGGGAGGCAGTTAGTATGGGTGACTGGGAGGCAGTTAGTATGGGTGACAGGGAGTCAGATTGGGCAGGAGTGTGTGAGATAGACGGAGAATTTTTCTTTCTAACTGGGAATCTGTTTGTATGCCTGGGAGCAAGTCTGTGTTGTCTAGGGGTCTGTTTAAACATGTGATTGTGTGTCTCTGACAGCCTTTACGGAATCTGATTGAATTTCTGTATTTTATTTGTCATATAACATATTTCCATTGAGTTTGTCAGTTAAGCTTAACATTTTTGCTTCCTAAAAAAAGAAAGACGGAAAACAAATGGTAAGCAGAAACAGTTTAGAGAAAGGATTCATCTCCATCTCTGCTTGATTAACCTCATTATGTCGTCTTGATGATATAGCCAGAATTACACTCACCCCCTAAATATCTGTCATTTTCATCGTATTGATTGAAAACTTCAAAAGGTTTTTCAACATGCTCACATTAACATGGTTTTACACATGTTGAGACTTTAAAGTGGGAGAATATTGAGAATTATTGGAAATGCACAAGGGATGTGAAGAGTCTCAGTCATCCAGGTGAGAGTGTCTGGAAGTTCAGTCAACTGGACGACTTCTTAGTTCAGTACATCTTACATGTACAGTACGCCCAAATTATGCATGGAGACAGAGAGAGCTCTCTGTGTATTGGACATTTGCATGTGTGTATGGGATACAGTCAGGTCACTATAAGCATGCATGAGCCACACACAGTCATCAACAGCACAGTCATCTCTGCATTGGATATAGGGAAAGCCTAAAAGTATCCCATGTGTTGAGATAGAAGTTTCAAAGTTAATGAAGCTGTTATTGATTCCTTGTTTTCTCTTTTCTTTTTCTGTGTATCTGTATGTTTTGCAGCCTGTCTTCCTGTCGTTTCGATTAACCACAGGGGCAGGTAAACCTATTGCAAATATGCACAAGTGTTGTGTCATGCAGTGATGTGGTAAATATTTATTTCTTCCATTCCTTTTTTGTTTTCTCATTTTTAAAAATCACACCTCATTATTAGAATTTAAGTAGTTTGTAATGACCATGCGTGACTTGTTACTGTGTGTGTGTGCGCGTGCATGTGTCCGCGTGCGTGTGTGTGTGTGTTTATTTGTGTGTGTGTGTTTATTTGTGCGTGTGTGTTTTAATTGCCTAGATATATGCTGCCAAAGAACGGAGGGGATTACACCACAAGCGACCCTGTGAGAAAGTCTGAGACAGCTGGATGCACACACATATACATACACATACATACACACACTCTGTCTCTTATACACATTCACAGAAAACCCTGATAAGACTTTTCAGCCGGACTGACCAGTCGTAGTGAAACAAGTGCAAGCTAGCACACGGATAAAAAAAAAAAAAAGGCAGCATGTACCCACAAGTGAATTAGGATTCAGGAACGCATACCAAGCAGCAAGCACACACACACACACACACACACACAGCTCACGCTTCTCACTTCTCTTGTTGGACACTCTTCCTGCAACCTTTTTTGTTTCCTGAGCACCAACAACTCAAAGGACAACTCTTCTTATATAATATAGCCTTGTTGCCAAAACTCTAATAGAAAATCAGAAGTACTACATATTTTAAAGACAATACTTGCGATTTTTAGATATGCCTCTACATTATAGAAGATACTTCCATATCTTGTGTAAGATGTTTTAAGAAGTGCAATGCAAAAAAAATGTTATATATATATATATGTATAGTGTTAGGTTTATTTGTACATTGGATTATTATATAGTGGTGATAATGTTTTTAGTGCTGTTTTCTTTCGCTGTGCATTCTCTCTGTTGGATTAGATTTTTTTTTTAGTTCATTTCAACAGTTGATGCAAGTTTGCTGTATTTTCTTTACTGACTTTACTCTTACTTATGCTTTTTTTTTTTTTTTTTGGCATACTCGTGTGCCCAGCACACACCCTCATGTTTCTGAAATCCACCAAGTCTCATTTTATATACTGTACATTTTAAAGAGATGATAATTTATGATTCTTATCACAATGATTACACTGAGGTATAGCTAGAAACCTGTCGCTTCTCAGCTGAACCATTTGAATAGTTAGTTATAGATATATAAAAATATATATTAAAACACACATCATCTGAAGTGCACCTTTATTTGCAATTATATGATTTTCACATAGCTTTTCTAAGCTATCCTACCAGTGTCATAGGCCATGCAAGTAGCTATATAAGATATTGTTTCATATAGCAGTCTCACTTGGTTATTGCATTATTGTTCTTATCCTAACTTATTTCTGTGTAATAATATGGTTCTGAATGTGATATTTTAGGTAGGCTTGGGTATCTTTAAAAAAAAAAAAACTTGTTTTTTTTTTCTTTGTGTTACTGCATCATGGTGCCAAGTATTGTACACAGCGGACAAATGTGTGTTAAGAATTTGCATTTCCTCATATTGATTTTAATTTAGTACACTACATAGTTCACAGTCCGTGTGAAGCAGGTAGTTTGATTTGGATTTCTTTCTTTTTTCTTTTTTTTTCCTCATTTAAATCACCTTAAGTGAGAATTTGCAGCAAAATCCATGTCGTCATAAGATCTTAAGAGTGGCTTCCCAAACTGGCATAGCTCTACTAAATAGTGTCAAAATAGTGTGCTAACTAAAAATGTGAAATAGCCTACTACTTTCCAGGCCTATTTATGGCATTAATTATGCAGTTTTGGGAGAAAATGAGGCGGTGATGTAGACGACACGAATGTATTATATTAGCCAAAAAAAACTTCCACGCACTGTCTAGTAGTAGCCTACTATTTAGTACGATAGTATGCCATTTTGGACACTGCTCAACACCCCCCTTTTAAAAAAAGATCCCGCCGGTCACGTGATGCGGTGTGTTCCCTCTGTAATCGCAGATAGAGATTGAGCTCCATGGGTGGCCTGGCCTCTTCAAGCAATAAAACCATTAGACCTGAACAACTGAGTGTTTGTCATTATTCATTTCACTTTTTTTTTTTTTACATAAGGCAGTCTATAATGTATACAATATATGAAATTGTATATAATCTTTTAGACTGTTTAAAATTATGAAGACTTCTTACACACAGCAACCTGATGACATCCTCAGCTCCGACCACTTGCCACAATCCCTTCGTGTCGTACATGCCTAAACCGAAAGTTTCAGAGTGTGTGTCATTATATATTCCTCTGCAAACCATCCAGTTGTGTATCGCCATTGCTAGGGTTTTAAACACGACAGAAAATTGTATTGTAAAAATGTAAAATCATTAGTAAAATAATTTTCCAAATCTGCATGCAGGTATTTATTTTTTAACCGTTGTTTATTCTCTTTAAAAAGATTATGTGGATTTCTCAAAACGCTGATTGTTAGATTTACGTTTGATATACTTAAAAATTAATAAATGAAAAATATAGAGGTTATTATAGATGTCCTTTTGTAAAAATCGAATTAAATGTCAGTAATGTGAAGTTTTCATCTAATGATGTCAGTAGTCGCACCTTTTTATAAATGTATATACATTTAGATATAAAATTTTATGCATGGTTAAACAAAAAAAATGTAATTTTTAGCATTTTAAAAATGTAGCATTATTTAAAGCCTAAATGTTTGTCTTTATTAACTATACAAATGTGCACATAATTAATTTTATTTAATTAATTTGATTTTATATTTTGTAAAAGTTTTACTATAAAATACTAGTAACAATTCTACAATCGCCTAACGAAGATTATATGAAATGGATAATTAAAAAAATATATATCACATAATGTCTTTGGTCATTTAAATTGCGTTAATTAATTGCGGACACTCGGAACTGAATTCAAATATCCTGGTAGTAAGTCCTCTGGAAAGACATCATGACCCTTAGTTACATAATCAATTTAAACATTTAGAATTACTTTGCAGCATAAAACTAAAGAATAGCTTCCTATTGTATAAAGAACTTGTATTGGTATATTTTTTTTTCTGTGTTGAATTTACAAGTAACAAGCACCTGTTGGCTTTAGTCGCTGTTAAGTATCATAAAGCTTTGCATTTATTTATAATTCGGGCAGCAGCAGACTCATCCTAACATTTTCGGGCTGAAACAAATGTCCGTGCATTGTTTTAACCTCATGTAGGAGCAGTGGACGTCAGTTAAAACGCTGGATTTATGGTGCATTATGGGTATTAATAGGATGTTGGAAAAAAAAAAAAAAGATCTAGGGAATATAAATTGACCACTGGAAATTCAGACGCAATACAACATGGTAAAAAGCAGTAGTCAGCTCTGTTTGATTTTCATGAAGACGGTAATGTTCAATAATTGCATAATAAATTAGTTTCAATATATTAATAATGATTTTCTTTTGTTAAGTTCATGTTAAAGTTTAGTGCCCTGAACGAATTTTATTCTAAATATTTGTATTGCCTGTTTAATTAGAATTTTATTTATAGAAATTAAATCCTCCTTATTTAGATTAAAATCCGATTTTAGTTTCACTGAGTGTAATTTGATAAATGATCCATGGAGAAACATGTATTAATGTCTTTATCTTACATGTTTAAATTAAGCTTTTCCTGCGTATCACATGTTTTACGGTAATTTAAGAGGTTAACGTACACTGCTTATAACTTCTAAAAGTGGAAATAAGACTAACAGGTTAATTCCCAACACTTTAGGCAGTAACTGTCTAGATGGACCTGTCCTACAAGAATACAATTAAGAGTATTTTTACTGCAATAAAAAGTCAAACTACAATAATTAACTAATCAATTGTTATAGCTAATATTGTGTGCAGTCTACCAAAACAAGAGACACAAAAAGGTAAATAAATTTGAACGTTTCAGTCCTTCTTTTTTTATGTGGCATCCATAATGCAAAGTGTTAGTCACGCTAACATCTGAGAACCTTACGAAATGAAATAAAATCTATTGAGACATAGTTAAAACATAAGCTTGTTAAATAATTTATTGATAATACAAAGGTTTTCTTACTTCAGCACTGAAGCAATAATATTCTCTTAAGTCAGCATTTAACCCTCCATCTGGATCTGTGTTTACAGAGGTAGCCCTAAAACTTAAAGTCCTTTTAAATGAAAAGAACTGGCCAGGGAGGATACTGTTAAAACTGTTAGAACAAGTTCTATTTACATGATCATTTACACAACCGGAGGAGTTGTACGCGGCTTAAGTCTCAAGTCGTGAAACTTGGAGAAGTAGTGATAGACTGGGTTATTCTGCGACAGGAATAAAGAAATAAGGTTTCTGCCACAGGAGAGAATGAGTGCACAGTGGCCATGTCCTTTTGGCGGCTTAATAACATAATTTACTCGGTACAAAATATATACATCTGAGATCCGCTTGCGGCAGCAGTAGGAGGCTCTGAGGCCCTCTGTGTACCCTGCTTAAGTTTTATTTTTTTTCCCTTAAGTTCCTCAGCTTTTGGAGTAAGAGTCTGTGCTCAGCATCACAACGTGTCCGAGCTGCTGCTGCTCGGGCTCATAAGCGACAGGTTCGCCGACTTGTGCTTTTTCAGCAGTCTCGTAATTTTTTCGTCGTCTGAGTTGGGATCCAGCGGCTTGTTGTACTCGTCGTCGTCCTCGTTATCCGAGCTTTCCTTCATCTTCTCCGTTTCCGAGTCGTGCTTCTTCTTAGCAGTAGCCATTTCAGCTGCGTGCTTCTTGCGCCACTTAGTTCTCCGGTTCTGAAACCAGACCTGTTGGTGGAGAGAAAATTAATATGTAACATATTTTTACAGAGAAGTTTTGACTGGCACTGTAAACTATTAAGTGTTTTGTACATAAGTATACAGGGTAGGAAATATAAAGGGTCAATAAAATTATTTTTTAAGAAAAAAATATATATTGTATTTTATTTGTATATTTTATATGGTAACTTTTACTGACATGCATTAATCTGCGAACAACACGGCATAATAATAATAATAATAATAATAATAATAATAATAATAATTATTATTATTATTATTATTATTATTTGATGTTAATGGCTATTTTAAAATTTAAACTTTTAAGCTGCTTTATGACATTGACCATTGTTAAAAAACGCTATATACAATTCGTATGCATTATTTATTTTTATTTATTCCATATCTAAAGGATTCGTACCTTGACCTGGCTCTCGGTCATTCCCAGTGAGTAGGCGAGGCGTGCTCTTTCTGGCCCGGCCAGGTATTTGGTCTGTTCAAAGGTTTTTTCCAGCGCAAAAATTTGCTGTCCAGAAAAAGTTGGTCTGGAGTGTTTCTTCTTCCCGTCCTTATCCAACATTATATTTGCTTGTGCTGAAAAAGACAAAATGTTTCGTTAGTTAGTTCAGTATATCAGTGAGTTTTGCTTTTAAAGGTAATTAATTTCAAAGGCCTTTAGTGTTGTCAATATCTACACTCTACGGATTAGTAGATACCTGTAACAGGTTGCTTATTAAAACAATAACAATTGCTTATTAAAACATAAAAACAACATAAAATCGTCACTTAAATATTATAAGCTTCTATCTCCCATATCCATACCCATTAACCAGTATGACTACAGTCATAAAAGGTTGAAATAACACTTTCTTCGATGGCGGGACTCATAAATGTCCACAATTCGTCTGTTTTTTTTTATGTCATAATTATTGGACTAATGCACTAATTCTTTACAGCGTTAATTTCCGTCTTTTTTGTATTGAACAAAATAAAACGAAAATGAAATAAATCTCAATCTCTACCTGTTTGCATTAGCTGCCTAAAAATAAATAAATAAATAAATAAAAATTACGGCATGAAAAGAAAAGGTTCAGATCAGTTCTCTTACCCTGGCAGGGCAGTCGGGGTTCCCTCCACGGGGAACTCTGCATCATCCCGGGCCAGAAGATAGGCGCTCTGCCCGGGAGCTCCGCAAGCGGCTTCGGGTAACGCGATACGGCAGCGGGGTTAAAGTACATCCCGGCGGAGGTGGCCAAGCCGTTTATCCGCGGAAAAGTGGAGAGCAGTTGTCCCGCCGTGGTGATGGGTCTTCCCAGGATATCGCTAATTCCGTGCGGTGTGCCCAGCGGGAGCTGTGAGCTGATGGTGGTGAGGGATGGAGCCTTGAAGCCCGCGGGATTCTGCAGCGTGTAGGGGAACAGCGAGCTCTTCATCTCGGTCATGTTGTGAAGCGCAGCCAGGGGCGTGCTACCCAACACGAAAGCACTCTGCCTGTTAGCATCCATTTGCCCCACCGCTAACATTTGTGTGCATGAACCACGTAGTATGCGCGTAAAAATTGAACACCAAACAAAATCTTTAAACACTAAACGAAGTGCCAACGGGACAACTGCAGATGTCCACAACGCAAAGTTTATCCAAGACGAAGAAGTGCTGTTGAAAAGTCTAGAAACAAAAGTTTTAAGCAGGCAGAAACAACAGAATGTCTGCCCAAGTATCAGGCGAGTCTCCGGTCAGAAGTGTCTGTAGTTCGGCGAGTGTTATCTGAGAGCTCACCGCGTTGCGTCTACAATCCGCTGCGTAGTCGGAAGTTGCAGGTCGTGTATAATATATTTCAGCGCGCATTAGCTCGACTCACTTTGGTAAATTGACTCAGTGTTATGATGCTCGCGCAGCTAGAGCCGCTGATAACCGCGCCGCCACCTGCACGCGCGTATTTCCCATTGGACAGGGGCTAAGTGAGGGCGCGCTGTGATTGGAGGGCGAACAGCGGGACGCTCCGTGTGCGCGTCACTTGAACAAAGCCGCACTCTATCAAGCTCTTATTGTGGCGCTATTAGAGACGCATCATACTGTAGAAAATCATTGTTTCCAGATTTGACAAAAAAGACACATTTACTCTATGACCCATTACAGCTGACAATGTAAGTACATTAACCTCGATGCAATTGTGTGATCATTTTACTGTTGCTAATGAATTAAGCAGGGGAGTGCATTTTCAGCTTTTTTTTAGTTTGTTTTGTTCTCTATTGATCTTTCCAAATGTTTAATTAAACAATATAATTTGATTACAGAAGACAAAAGCAAATGATTTACACTTTTACCCTCCTGTGTTATTTACACGATTTCAAACCTTATGCCTTATTTTTAGTCTGTTTTTTAAATTATTATTATTATTTCCATCCTTCTGAAAATCTTCAAAGATTGCCCTGGGTCATGACTGATACACAGCCTAGTCAACAATCAGTACATGTAGCTACTGAGATTATTTCGAAACGTTCCACCACTTAATTAAGACTAATTAACTGATAATATCTTCCTCCTCACAAAGCATAACGTGCGTAAAATTACATTGGCTATTCTGAGTGCAGTTGGCTTTATTAGAAACATGATGTCATTAGATGTCATTACATGCACTCATTATTTTAATGCAACATTCAGAGGTACTTTTAGGCATTAAAGGGATTTAGGCATAATTATTATTTTGGACAACTACTACTACTACTACTACTTCTAATAATAATAATAATAATAATAATAATAATAATAGCTGGGCGCCTATATAATACAACCACCACCCAACAAGAACAACAATAACATCAATAAGAACAACAATAATAATTATAATAATAATAATAATAATAATAATAATAATGACAAATGGAAATATATGAGTGCAAATTTTTACATTCACAACACATCTGGGCCTGAAATGAAAACAATTCGTTGTTTTTCTTATTTAAAAAAAGGGGGTAGATAAAAAGTGTTTTTTTTTCCAAATTTTAAAAACAACAATTACTCTTAAACTAAGTTATGATAAGGGAATCATGTATACGACCTTTTAACACATTTGCATCCACTGTATATTTTATTGCTAATTTATTTATTTACAGATTTTAAGCGTGTTATGTAATTTGGCACGGGTACCAGAAGCATGGCATAGAGCTGTGAGCGCAGTATTTGAATTGTACAGATATTTAAAGAGGCTGGAGCTCCTGTGGTGCAGTGTTTCAGCTGAAATATAACAATCAATCAGCGAGGCAAACAGGAGGAGGAAATCCCCATGATAACACATCTGCTAGCACCCCCCCCCCTTCCACACACACATACACACACACACGTTCCAACATACACTGCCTTACTAAAACGCCCAGTTCAGCATGTACAACGTAAACAGCATGTCGGAGTGTTCACATAGGCTACCTTATTGTGTCTTGAAAAAGAAGCACAATAACGCTTACATTTTCTAATCACAAACAAACAAACACAGTAGCCTACTAAAAAACTTTTGTTACTGAAATTTGTTCGATGTGTGTTTTTTTTGTTCGATGTGTAAAGTAGATTTTTATTTGTGTCATAAAGCACTTTGGAACCATGTAGTTCAAATAATAAGAGTCGGGTTTCTTTCTTTTTTTTTCTTTTTGCGTTTTTACGGCCTATATAAATTGTATTTTTTTTCTGTACAGTGTCAGTAAGCTCACTTAACATACTGCCGTAAAAAGTACCATTTATTTGTATTTCTCTTTTCTAATACGTCCTTGTTAAAATTAATAATTTTATTAGAAAGAACAAGAAATATCAAACACGTTTTTCATATTTACGTTTTTCATTTAAATTTCATTTCAATTATGATTTTTTTTACGCCACCTAGAAGTGACGAGATACTGGGCTGGAAACAATCTAAATAACACCGACAGTTATTGATTTTGTCTACAGACTGTAGTCCTGTGTCTGTCTGCCTCGCGTCATGCTAATAATTTCAAAAATGGCACTTGACTTGTCTCAGTGTTCCATCTGCATTCCTCGATTAGAGAACACTGATTTGATAAGCGTTAAGTAACCCAATAAAACAAATATTTTAATTCCAATAACCCTATAATAACTAGACAAAACAATAATTAACCATAGCAGTAATAACTGGTACTACTGCATTATTAAAAATATATATATATCACATCTGATTTGCTAAAGGGTTTTTGGTTTGTCAAGTTGGTAAACTCTTGTTGGTTCCTTGTATAAATTTACAGGAAAGGGTTTTCTTTCCAAAGAGCACAGAGGAACCCACTTATAAGTTTGCAACTGGTATTTAGTCATATTACTCATCCTCCTCCTCCTTCTCCTCCTCCTCCGCCTTCTTATCCTTCTTCTTCTACTACTACTACTACTACTAATAATAATAATAATAATAACCTTATTATTGAGTATGTATGTATGTATGTATGTATTATTATTATTATTATTATTATTATGACTATTATTATTATTATTATTGTTATGTGTAGTAATAGTAGTGAAAGTAACATATAACAACAAAACTATACTATTAATAACAACAATAATACAATTAGATACAATTAGTAATAAATAAACATTGCAATTTTTAAAAACATTATATATACAAATTTACAAATAGCCAAGCAAGCAAGCAAAATACACCAACTATAATTTTTTATTTAATTTTAAAAGCGTTCATAAAGCAAAGCAGACTAAAACTAAAAAACAAAGAAAATAAACAAATAAATAATTGTTATTGTTGCAAAAAGTAAGTCATACCGCATGCATGAAGGGAGCATGTGCAGGCTTTTACAGCCACCCAGTGGTGCAATTATGTAATTTTGACTATGTGTTAAAACATATGCTACATATGTATAATTTTTTTTTTTAGAAAGCAGACTGGTCCTTAAATCAATTGACGAACATTGTAAATTAAAATTTTACAAGAAAAGTTTTTACAGTGATGTTCTTACTGTACAGGTCAATCCATACAAATAGAAAACAAGCCACACATATGCTTTCTTGTTTTAAGGCTTAATACTTTACCAAAAAATGCAGTAGATTGCAAAAGAAGAATACAGTGCAAAAATACAACATCCTTGTGTCCATACAGTTGGATTAATTAATGCAGTGTAACATGCTGTATGCTTTTAAATTGTGCACTTGAATGTACCTGTGGGATAATATTAATAGGTTGTTTTTCCTGACTTGTTAGCTTAGAAGCATTAAAACACCAGTGTGGAATAGATTACTCTAAAGCAAACATCTTCATTACTAACCGTTATGTATTCAATGATTATTAAATTACATAAGAATTAGAAATTTGCTAAACAGTACACTGATTTAACATATCAGGTATACAGAAACTGTCCATGTGGGCCATGTACATACACAACTGATACATTGTCAATTTTTCTAGTTTAATTAATTTCCATTTGCCTAGTGTATTTAAAACAATATCATCTATACCATTTGTTATCAAAGTTGGGTTGGGGGACCTCTGGAGGTCTGTAAATAATTTTGATTCATTCATATTTTCTCACACATTTCATGCATATTTTCATATAGTGTTTTTGATTCTATAAAGCAGCTTTGCACCATTGACCATTGTTAAAAGCGTTAAACAAAATACACCAACAATTGTTAAAGTGATTATACTGTAGCTAAAACATCATCAACAACAACAACAACAACAAAAGTTAAGTCAGTTTAGTCTAGTAAAGCCAAATAAAGATTTAAATATTTATTAATGTAAATAATGAAACAATAAATCATACTATTAAAATGTGTTTACTGATTATTGATTAATATATTTGTTAGTATAACTGTTATAGTTACAAATGGATCTTTGTAATATCTTTGGAAACTCCAGATTTAACCACCAATAAGCAGGCTGAGGCTTAGTTAGTTGGGCCATAGTGCCACCCAGTGTTCAAACCTAGGAAGTATACATCTTAATCTTTGAAAGTGCTACAATATAGACTGCAGTTCTGATTAAACAGTATATGACTTTGAGAGATCCTCTTTGAATGTGTGTGTTTTTTGTGTAAATGTTGTACACTAGAAGCAGTTAGTAATTTTCCGAATCACAGACTATGAATTGTAGACATATTTAAAAACATAGAAATCAGAATTTATTCCTGTAAAAGCTTAAAAGATCAACCACTTGATGGCAGCAAACACTCTGCATCCTATAAATATATCTGAGTATGTGGGAAGTTGAACCCTGCCTCTGGGATATTTGCTCTACCTGTGCTTGGTGGGTTTTCCTCCATGTTCTCCACAGCCCATAGACATGCTGTAACCTGATTTGATTCCAAATTGTCCATGATTAATAACTGATTGTTTGTGCTTGTGCCCTGGGTTAACACCCCATTCAGGATGTCCCCTGCTTTTTGCCTTGAGTTCCCTGGGATAGGCACCCATCACCCTGCACAGGAAAAGAGGTATTATAAAGGAATATCTGAGGTAATTAAGACCAAAAAAAAAAAAAAAAACGTATTGTACGCTAAGTCACTTAACTTATACCCGCACTCATCTTTACCTTAGTAATTAATAAATATACTGTTATTGATGAGTAATCATTCATCTACATTTGTGTACAGTGAATGTAAAAAAGTTGACACACTGCTGGTAAAAGTCTAGGTTGAATTGCAAAATTTTAGGTGATGTAAGAAAAAAAAAATCAGATATTCCTACCTTTAAGGTGATATACAGTAGTAGAGCACCTAACAAAAATTATGTAGAAAACAACAGCAACAATAACAAAACAAAAACAAATTAGAGGCACAAGCATGCACACACTCTCACACCTCCTTTCACTCTACAGGAAGTTTGGAAATGCCAATTAGCTTAATCTCCATGTGTAAGAACTGTGGGAGGAAACCCATCAAGCATGGGGAGAACATGCAAACTCCACATACACAGACACAAGGTACCCTGGAGGTGTGAGGTGACAGTGCTAACCACGATGCCACCATGCTGCCCACCACACACACACACACACACACACACACACACTTTACAACTCTGTAAATAATACTGAAAGCATATAATAACTATGAAAAATGTTTTTGATCTTGGGTTCCTGAGGAATTGACAGGATGCCCGAAGGTAATGCTTAGGAAGGAGATCTACCTGGATATAGGGAGATAAGTGAGGCATCAAAGATAGGGCATTTTACCTGAAATATGCATACAAGCTGTGGATATGAACAAAATATAATTGCACAAATAAAACAAAGTAAACAGTAAGCATCTCTATATGAAGAAAAAATTTAAAAGGTAGAATATGAAAATGACATATTTTATATGATATAATTGTAAAAAAATGTTTTAACCACAGCAACTTAATTTTATGCAACTTGGTGGTGAGTCAGAGTCTGTTTTGCACGCTATAAAAATGCAATATCACTTGATCACCCTCTAATAATTTTACTGAGCTCCCAGTAGATTATCTTGTTTAGGAATATGTTGCATCTTCTTAGTGGGGAAAACTGGTTATTGTGCGGGCCAATTTAACAGAGAAAACCCTTATGATAAGACCCATCTGAATAAACTGAAAATATCTGTAACCCTAAGGTGTACTAGGAGTATCTCATTATCATGCTGCCATCACTGGCCTTTACTATTCACACCGAATGGCTCCACTACTTTGTTTTAAGTTTATAAAAGTCTTCTTTTCAATTTTTGTTGCAACGTGTTGCAAGCCATTGCTATTGGCCATCTGTGTTGAGGCTGCAAAAAGCAGGGGTCCTCAGTAACAAAGTTTTTCAGACAAAAAAATAAGTTTATACTTTTGTATTTCTTGCACTATGGTTAAAAGCCATAGGACAAAATTAAAAAAATGTTTAAGAATATATACATATACTGTAATTTGTTACTGCTTTAACCCTGGGGCAGTGAAAAATCTGGCAAGATGCTGGAAGATATGTGGGTATTAACAAGTGGAGATTTTATGGTGATCACACCTGCATCCAGGTTTATACGAGCCTTTACCTACCGACATGACGGCTGCTCTTAACCCAGGAAGATAAGCAGGAAAATGATGCTAGCATGATCCTATATAATAGATGTTTATTTATTTCTCCATGCCATAGCTTTAATGGGCCAATTAAAGGAATTATTTGTTGGATGTTCATTTAAAAAAAAAAATCCCTTGAGGGTATCCTTTAAAGGGAGAATTTTTAAGGACTTCAGATTTAGATAAATTTTTCCACGAGCATAGACTATTAGAAGTGATTAGCACAGCATGTGCTCAACATGCTTGTGAAAGATTATTTCAAAATGCAAATCCCTGATGTCTAATGTTATATAGTATGTATTGAAAAAAAAAATCTGCTCATGGCTAATTCCAGGTTTCTGTTATCACCTCCTTATAGATGTTTTATTGTCTTCCTCTTATTATTATTATTCCTATTTTTTGCACCTACTATTGTCATGTCATTTAAACAGTCATGTTTAAAAGTTAGTACCCCTTTTTAATTATATGTAATGTTGTGTAAAAACATCATAAAAATCATCTGATCATAGCAGGTCATACTATAAAATCATCTACACCACAGTTTGGGGTTACTTTCTAACTCCATGATTGTTCCTGATTTTTATTTTTATGTTTCCTGACTTCATAACGCCTCTAATCTGAGGTGCTGTTAATTGGTAATTTTTCAGGCTGATAACTCTAAATGAACTTCTCGTCTGCGGCAGAGGTAGGTTTTGGTCTCGTCCTCCTGGGATGGTCTTCATGAAAGCCAGTTTTATTATGGTGCTTGACGGATTTTGCAAATGCACTTGACAATACTGTTCTTGCAAGAACTATTACAGAAAGGCTGACCTCTGTGTCTTAAAATAACAACTAACTGTTGTTTTTGTTGTTGTTATGTAATTACCTAATCCCATATGTGTTTATGTTTATAGTTTTGAAATCCCCAGTATTGTTGTAGAATGTAGAAAATAAACCACTAAACAAAAACAAAGAAATTTGCAAGTTTTGAACGGTAGTGTAAATGTTTTCACAATTTCATTATTTGTCTAACAAAAATAAAGCCAAAAATAAAAACGTGGTTAATACTAAGTACTCCCCATGACTCAATTGCTTGTAGATCCACCTTCAGCAGCAGTAACTTGAAGTAATAGTTTCCTGACTTTATCAGTTTCACATCAGTGTGGAGAAATTTTGGTCCATTTTTTTTTACAACATTGCTTCAATTTATTGAGGTTTTTGAGCGTCAGTGCTTAGTCATCACTTGGCATGACCTGGAGGACAAGAGGTCCAACTCTAAGGCCTGACTGGTACTGAGCCTGATTCGAATGGAGGATCATTGAAGCTAGGAACCATCACAAGATCTGACTCAGGAAGAGCAGGGTTCAGTTCAGATGGAGTTGAGCATGACTTGGGCAGATCATAGCACATATCTTGGAATGGTTCAGTCATAGAATGCCATGGAACAAGGTTGTATAGGTGGAAATGATTCCATTGTAAAATACATACTCTGTGATAACGTAAATAGGGAAATTGCCCAGCATAGCTGTAACAAGGCCCTTAACAATTATAAATCTTACAAATTAGCTGCTTTTAGATAAGGGTTTATGATAAGGGTTGCTTTATTTAAGTATATACATGACAGCTATGTCATTTAAATATCTGTTTGTATTATGATATATAATCACTGTATACCTAACTTAAGATTAATCATTAATTGTAGTTATGACAATAACAACAATGACAACCCAAATTATAGCAGCCCAAGAACTATGTGTTTGTAATTGATACTAACCAAACACAGACAAATGTAATACTAAATTATTTGAATTTATAAATACTGAAGATTGGTGCTGGCACTAAGATGGATGTAATGCGTTCTGTAAACCAGTCACTTAGGATTTTCTGTTGTCTGCAGGTATTAGTTTTAGACCTTTACATGTCAGCATGATAAATAGTGTTCAACACACTGTGAGAGCATACTTTACCTTCAGCTTGGCACATGCTCATCACCTCCTTTTACACACCCAATATTTCCACTTTATGAAACTGTATCCATTAATAAATTATGTATAAAACAGTATGATAAAATGTCTGAATTTTGAAATCCTAACCGAAGGATCTCTTTTGGCAGAATGGTGTTCATTTCTTAGTATAGTTCAGAAAATTGTTTCGCAAAGTTTCCTAGAATTCTCTCAGAGAGCTCCTATATTATCCTATAAAAAGTCCTAGCTGGGAGTCCTAGACTAAAAGTGATTTAGGAAACTTCTCAAAGCATCTCTAAGGAAGGAAACCATTTATCTTAGTTAGGAGGTGTGGTTGACCCCGTTATTAGGAATGATGCAGCAATTCAAAGACTGTGATTGGTTGATAAAAAAAATAATCTCTGACCTCTGTAAATCTTAAAATGCGCGTTTTGTGAAAATATATGACAATAGAATAGACAGTAAAATCATACTTATTGTATATAAAAAAAATTGTATAATCATGACTATAGGCTACTTTATGCAAATGTTTTGTTGTAGGCTAAATTAAGTCTTAAAGTTAATTAAAACAGCCAAATGATAAAAATGTGTCTACTTTTGAAGCAACCAATTTCTAGTCAGTAGTGACTATGTTTAAGTTCTTACATTTATTAACCATACTGATTTTATTAATTGTGGACTGTCATAAGCACAAGTTTTTTCCCTCTCATAGTTTGTCATGTACTGTACTGTGCAGAAATCATATGTGTTATTAAATTATGCACATAAAAAAATTCTTTACTGGAACAGGTTGCAAAGTGCCTAAAAATGTAAGTGTTTATGTAACAACCTGAGCAGCAACATAATTTCCCATCCGTTTCGTCTGTTCTAATCACACAACGTTCAACATCACTAGTATACGTATCACTGGCCTAAACATCTGTCATCATCTGCACATGTTACTTACTGGTTCCTGCCTTAAATTAGATGTTATGCTTGAATGATTCATAGATCACTGCGTGGCTTAACAAATAAAAACATTCATCCAAAGGTGCTCAGATACAGGGACTAAATTTAAAATGAGAAAAAAAACTTGCCAAACAATTTGAGCCAAAAAAATCCTTCAGGAAGCCTGGAAAACTACTTTTGCACAGTACTGCATATTCAGTAATGTATGATACCATGTAAATACAATAATAAAATACTACATCTTCAGTAGCCACCCTGAGAAAAAAATCAAAAGCAAAATAACAACAACTGCAACAAAACACAAGACTTAAAACAAAACAGTGATCTCAATATCATCTGTAACAGACCCAGATCTTTATTATTATTCATAAAAACTACTATGAGAATTATTATGAAATATCTAAGAGTGGCTGGTTAAAACAACATTTGAGAAAACATTTAATTGCATCTCATATTGGTCTTAATATTTTGATATTGGTTAATATTCCCGATACTCTCCCTTAATTAATACTATAGGGATCTAAGTTGAGAGAATTATAGATTTTCTGTAATCTGCTGGCAAAAAGGTATTCTAAATGATAAATTAACAAGTACATGTTTGAAGCCTTATAAACAAACACCTTACCACTTTTGATCAGTTGGTAAAATAATCCATTAAGCATACAGAGAAACCAAATTATTTGCTAAAAAAAAAAACTAATCGTGTAACTTTCATATGAAATTATAATAATTTATTAGCAGAAAAACAATCATCTTTATTGGGGAAACTTGAAATATGGTAGATTGGATTGCAAAAAGTAGGAAAGCCTAGGATAAAAAAAAAAAAAAACTGGACAGCCAAGAAACAGCCTAACCTGCATATCTTCGGACTGTGGTAGGAAACTTCGAGTACCCAGAGGAAACCCACCAAGCACAGGGAGAACATGCACACTCCATGCACACAGAGAGGGGAATTGAACCCGGACCCTGGAGGTGCAAGGCGACAGTGCTAACACTATCAAGTGTCACGTGCCACCTATTAAGATAGTTTAACTGATTAATTAACTTTTCCACTATTTTTACCAGATTTTTGTTAAATCAGAATTTTGTTCCTATGTCTAGTTGTTTAAATATGTTACATAAGCCAGGCCTGATTAATTGTCATTTAATTTCAGCACTTAATACACTTCACTCATGAAATATCATAACATCTTTTACAACCTAGAACATCACATAACATCTCTTTTCTTTGAAGCATACAGTACATGTAGTAGAAACCTAAAACTTTTTCATGTGATGTTTAACCCATCCATACCTATACCACTGATTATGTGCGGGGTTGTTGTAGGGCTGCTGGAACGTAACCTTCATGGAACTTATGGCACAAGGTGAGGTACGCTCTGGATCAGGTACTAACCCACTGCATGACACAAGCATACATGGACTCACACACTCATACATATACATTACTGGCAACTTGTAAATCAAACTAGACCACATGTCTTTCGACTGTGGAAAAAAAACTGATACACAAGAACAATTCTGGTGAGCAGTAAGGATCTTCTAGTAGAGCTTTCAGTGAGCATAGACAAACTCAGTGAAGTGTTTCTTGTTTTGTAATAAATTAGAAAGATATTTTGAAAAAAATTAAATGATATAGTTGGTAAAAATATTTTTCTGCATTCTATGCGTTCTGACACCCTTCTAAGGAAACCAGCATTAACTTTTTTCAGCAACTATAGCTACAGCAGCTCTTTATTGGATCAGACTCCATGGACTAGGCTTTGCTCCCCATGTGGTTCACAGGTTTCACTGGACAAAAATAGACTATTGAGAAAATCGCAAGAGAGGACATGAGCCCGCCTAAAGTTTGCCAAAAGGCACCTGAAAGACTCTCAGACCATGAGAAACGAAATTATCAGGTCCAAAGAGACTCTCTGGCCAGTCTACCATATAGGCCTGATTGGTGGATTGCTGCAGAGAAATCTCAAGTAAACTTTTTTCATGTTGTCATTATGGGGTGTTGTGTGTAGAATTCTGAAAAAAAAAATTATATTTATTTTAGAATAAGGCTGTGACATAACAAAATGTGAAAAAAGTGATGCGTTGTGAATGCTTTCCGGATGCACTGTATATTTGAGCTATATCTACTGTATATATTTAAGATTTTGAATGAATGCCTAAGTTAATACATCTAAAAAGCCACACTTATTATTTCCTGCAACTTTGCTATATTTTATACGTTAAACCGAGGATGCCAACAAGAATCACATTTCTTACATCCCAATCTGGATGCCTATTTGCACAGTTCATTTGTTCCTTAACAGAGATGAATGTGTGGGCACAGTTCCTCAGAGTATTACACAGAAATGCTGTGCAGTGTGTATTAGTCTTGAGAGACATAAAACCCATCAAACCCTGCAACAAGATTTAAAGCTTTAAAACAGATTACTACATTTTTAACAAATATTGCTTGTAGAACATGACATTTACATTTAAGTATGAATGTTTAGACGTAGTTTATTATTAAAAATATTAGTTGTATCACATAGGACTTGTTTTGGACTTGCATTGTTTCTTTCATACCTGTGTTGGAGCACACCACACTACCAACCACACTGCACATTTGCACCTGACACACACACAGTATGTTACACATTGCTGGTTCTTATTTATATGCATAAATGAGGACTAATTATGTACTTCGAAACGTGGACAATACCACTGCTGCTGTCATACACACTTCACCTCATTTCACACCTAATTGCTACCCATACCGCTGATATTATACCAACATGCCATTTCTTCATTTATTCTTTATTTAAAAGTAATTTATAGAGTTTATACTTTTACATTTTATATATCTCTAATTCATATTTAATTTTATTGTAACTGCATATTATATATTTGTTAATTTTATATTTTACATCGTTTCTAGCGCAATAAGCTTCATCTGCCTTCTTATTCCATTTTATCTTCCTTTTAAAGGTCACGAACAGTCATATTGGCATTTCACTGCATATCATAATATGTATGGTTGTGTACGTGAGAAACAATTTTTTTTTATTCATTTATGATAAGACTTAAACCATGCTATTATTTTGTCCACCATATGGAAAGTAACCATCAGAGCATTTCACAGGTATTGCAATTTTACACTTGACCTGCTTAAATTAAACTGGTCAGTCACTTTAAGAACTTCCATATAAGATTAAATGGTTCTTCAATTTCTTCTTAATTATTGAAATATTTTTTCAATGATTTATTAATGCCCTTTAGGTATGTGTAAATTTAAATATGTGGGTAAGGTGAAGGTAAATAAGTAACTGCAAAATTAAACAATTTTTCAATCTACATTCGGCACCACAAAACAAAGGAAGGAAAGATAATGCACTATTCATGGAAACCTAACATCTGCATAAATATTCAGTACATGACAAACCATTTTGTCTGGTTTTATCTTTTTTTTTTTGTTTGTGTAAAAGCCATTTGAAAAACCCAATAAATTTTTGAAAAATCATGAATATTTTTATAAACATGCTAGTAGCCCAAAAATATTATCATAAAGTCATATCTGCTTATAATATATTGAAAATTATACATACTGTTTCAAAACATAAAATAACCTTTACTAGCTGCTTATTCCCAGATACCTCTTTAGCAGGTCAGAAACTATATTATAACAGTTGGTAAATTTAACTTTAATATGTTTTTATTTATTACAATGATTTAATATTTGTTTAAATCGGCAATTTTCTAATTTTTTTTAGAATCATTCAACATTCTTGTCCTTAAATGCCCAATGCACAGGTAGCGAGCTGAACATTATGATTAGGGAAAGATGCTGCTGTAATCTAGTCCTGGAGAATGGCCAGACTTGTTCAAGCTAACAGAAAGCCAACAGTAAATAAAAAAACGTCTCATTAAAATCGAGCTATGCCAAAGAGGATCTCTAAAAGCAACTAACCTTGAAGCAGATGGGCTACAGCAGAAGGAGCCCACCAGGTTCCACTCCTGTCAGCTAAGAACAGGAACTAAGGCTAAAGATTCCATGGGCTCACCAAAATTGCATAATACAATATTAGAAAAAACATTCCCTGGTTCAATATGTCTTGATAACTGCACTGATTAACATGGTTCAGCTGAAGTTATTTAACCCTATCCCCGATGCAGTGAGGGGCAAGATGATAGCTTAAAGTTTAGCACTTCCAGGGTCCTGGAATCATCTTGCACCTCTAGGGTCTTGGTTTGATTCTGTGTGCATGGAGTTTGCATGTTCTTCCCATGCTTGGTGGATTTCCTTTGGATGCTTCGGTTTACTTGTATTTCGGTACAAAGACATGAAGATTACGCTAATTACGCGATTGGGACTAAACAGTTGTGTAGCCTTAAGAAACCTACTTATCAGTGAGAATATTTATGGAAAAAGGCTTTAGTTTGCTAGGGAGCATAAAGAATGGACTGTGGTCATTGGAAAAAGTTCATGGAATCTGATGAGAACAGATTTAAATGAAACAAATTTACTTTGTTGTAATTTGTCATGCGTATGTTATTCTGTACAATGCAACTTATATGCAATATGAGATAGTGAAACAGTTTAAAGTCTAAATTTTGTTTTCTTTTAAATTCACTTAAAAGTGCTATAATTAATAAAATAACTATGGACAATTAAACCTTTACAATAATATTTTGTTACCCGCTCTTAATGCGTGCCCATAATTGCACTTTAACATTGAACCCATACATTGCACCACAGGTGACATTTAAATGCTTGAGGTCTATATTACATAGGGCATTTGTATGCATGACTTATTCTCATATATCTCTGTGCATTGTGTGATATGGTAATCACATATAGGACACTGTAACCTTTTTATTAATGCAGGAAAAAAATGGATTTTTTTTATTTTTATTAAATGGACAGCCCAGCCGTTGCAATGAAAAGGTCTGCTGCTAAGGTATATTACTCTATCTATCAGCACATTTAGTCAAAATTGGGAGTTAAATTTTAAACCATCTTTTTTCGTTTTCAGTTATCAGGTTTCACTTCATGTTCAAAAGTTAGTACCTCTTCTTCTAATTCTACATTTTCTGTGTTAAACCAAATCATCTGATCATAGCAGGTCTCAATATTAGGCAAAAACAGCCTTAGACCAAAACAACATAACTCTTTTTCAACAAAGGATGCCAAACAAATGCGAGCAATACTTACAGTAATACTCTCTCAAATTCAAATTCAAATTTTATTTGTCACATACACAGTCATACACAGTACGAAATGTAGTGAGATGCTTACACGACCGCCAGTGACCTTAAAAAGAGAATTAAAGCTTATATAAGTAATAAATATGAATAAAAAAAAAACGATAGAAAAATTCAATAAAAAAATAAATAAAAATTAAATAAAATTTAACTAGGAAAACTAAAACTAAAAATAGAAAGTGAAAATAAAAATATGCTGTACGAAAATAGAAATATACTGTACAAATAGAAAATATAATGGTGTGCAAATATGCATAGAAAAAGTGTCTTTGTGCAATGGTTATTAAAGTGTCTTTGTGCAATGGTCCAGAATGTAAACGTAAACATGTAGTGTTTAAGACAGAAGTTCTAGTCATAGGACCGCATACAGCTAGGAGTAAAATTTTAGATCACCCCTTAACTTTAGATGGCCTTTCTGTTCCATCAAATGCAACAGTGAAAGACCTTGGTGTGATCATTGATTCCAGCCTTTCATTTGAAGCACATGTAGATGGCCAGGGGTAGCTCAGTGGTTAAGGCATTGGACTACGGTTCGGAAGATCCCAGGTTCAAACCCCACAACCACCAAGTTGCCACTGTTGGGCCCTTGAGCAAGGCCCTTAACCCTCAACTGCTCAGATGTATAATGAGATAAAAATGTAAGTCGCTCTGGATAAGAGCGTCTGCCAAATGACTAAATGTAAATGTAATGTAAATGTAGATAATATTACCAGGATAGCATTCTTTCACCTCAGAAATATTGCCAGGATAAGAAATTTATTGTCGCTAAACGACGCAGAAAAACTAGTTCATGCTTTTATCACCTCTAGGTTGGACTATTGTAATGCCTTACTGTCTGGTTGTTCAGCTAGATGCATAAATATATGAGAGGTATGAGCACATCACCCCTATCTTATCTTCACTCCATTGGCTCCCTGTGAAATTTCGCATTGATTTCAAAATACTACTCTTGACATATAAAGCATTAAATGGTCTCGCGCCGCAGTACCTGAGCGAACTGCTAGTGTCTTACGATCCGCCACGCCTACTTCGATCAAAGGATGCAGGCTGCTTGTCAGTACCGCGTATTATGAAAAATACAGCTGGGGGCAGAGCTTTTTCTTATAAAGCCCCAAAGTTATGGAATAGTCTTCCAAATAGTGTTCGGGACTCAGACACAGTCTCAGTGTTTAAGTCCAGGCTAAAAACCTATTTATTTAGCCAAGCATTTTTATAAATAGATTTGCCATAGGTAAAGAAGCAGATCTGGGGGACTCATGGACGTAGAGTATTATGGTGAACTGGTATGTTTAGATGCTGTCCTCCTCACTCTCATTGATCACTCAGGTTTGCTGACGGTGAGGTGATTGTTTGCTTTACATCTCAGGAAGCCCTCATGTCTGTGTTTCCTTCTGGCTCTCCCTTTTAGTTATGCTGTCATAGTTAGTCCTGCCGGAGTCTCTGCTTGCGCTCTACAGTTAATATACATTCACATTATACATTGTGTGACTGTGACCATACCTAACTGCCATCTCTCCTCTTCTTCTCTTTCTCACCTCTCTTTCTCTTTCCTCTCTCCTCCTGTCTCCCCCTTTCACTCTTTCTCTCTCTCTCTGTCGAGCTACACATGTCGTTCCTGAGCTGCCAGTGATCCAGACTCCCTCTGCCCTCCGGACCTGTCTGACCCATCCTGGTGCCCCGCTTCTGGCTGAAGATCTCGTCACATGGATGCCCCGTGTGTCTCTCTGGGATGCGTCTGGTGTCTGGGGATGATTCTCTCTACCTAGAAGACGGTTCTGGCCTTGACTGGTGTTGGCAACTGTTTCTCTGGGGACTTGACAGTTCCATAGTTCAGGACTGGAACTTCTTAAAAGTCTACCTGGGTCTTCAATAACTACCTGGACTCCATATTAACATCAATTAACATCAGCTATTATAGCTGAACTGCCTCAAACCCTACACACTGTATAAATGCAGATCATTTACTGCTTTCTGTTTCACCCAAATGAGGATGGGTTCCCTGTTGAGTCTGGTTCCTCTCAAGGTTTCTTCCTATTATCATCTCAGGGAGTTTTTCCTTGCCACTGTCGCCCTCGGCTTGCTCACCAGGGACAAACTGACCATTTTGATTCATACAAATTCACATTTCATACAAACTTAAATAATTTTTTTGACTGTGTAAAGCTGCTTTGCGGCAATGAAAATTGCTAAAAGCGCTATATAAATAAAATTGAATTGAATTGAATTGAATAGTGTAGATAACTACTTACTGTGTAGGTAGGTTCCAGCCAGGTGCTGCAAAACATCAGCCCAAGAGCTACGTCTCAGACCCTACAGGCCTCACTGAACATGTTTTAATGACAGCACAATTAGAAGAAGATTAAAGAAATACAGTTTGTTTGGAAAGATTGCCAGGAAAAACCTATTTTGTCAAGAAAGAACAAGGAAGCATGATTGTGATTTGCAAAGCAGCACCTGAACAAACCACCTATGGACAAATGAGATCAAAATGAAGTGGTTTTTGGCCCTAATGCCCAACACTACTGTATGTTTGGGGAACTTCAAACTGCATTTCAGCAGAAACCCACTGTCAAACCTACTGTCAAGCATGGGGGTGGAGGGGTGAGAAGTTGGGTTTGTTTTTTCAGCCTCATTACCATGAGCACTTTGCAGTCATTCTGTTGAACATGAACTCCAGGTAAAGCTTGGTCGAAATGAGGTCAAGCAGCAGGACAATGATCTAAAGCACACAAGTAAATCTACATCAGAATGGCTAAAAAAAGAATGGAAAGGAAAAAGGAAACAGCTTTAATTAATTTTGGCTTCATTTTGGTTAAATAAATAATGGCATGGTGAAAGAAGTTAGATGTTGTTTATCTGAGGTTGTATTTGTCAGCTACTGGGGTTGTATAAGACATGCTACAATCATTACACAAAAAACATTTATTAGAATTAATATGAAGATTTATTTAATAATTACGTTTATTGACAACCCAAAAAAAAGAGAAATAACAAATGATATTCAGAAATTACCTGCCCAAATCTTCTGTAAAAGAATGAGGCAAAAAATAAAAAAATATATTCTAAAGGGATGAAATCTCACTTTTTCACACATTTGGATTCAATGTTAGAATCAGGGCAGCATACCTCGAGTTTTTTTTTAATAATCTTTGAATATTGATTATACATGAATCTAACTATATATAACTATATGGTTAAGAAACATATGGCCTGTTATATAGCAGAGATCTCCCTTAATATTTTACTCATGTAGGACATAACCCAGCATCTTACACATTCCCTTCCAATCCAGAGAATGTATCGAAAGGAATTTAGACAATTCCACAGATCACTGCTTCTGCTTCTCTACCCTCTGCAGCTCAATATCGACAGCAGTTCTTCATAACCTCTGTGTAGCACACAAATGTCCGTCCCAATAAATGCTGATACAAAAGCAAAAATATAACTGAACTATGGTTTTCAGTGAGGACATAAAGAAGAGAAATGTAAGCAAATGTCTAATGCAGCTTATTATCAGGACAATCATTGATGAAAAAAAAACAAAGATTTGATGACACTGATTCTAGTTCAGGGGAGGGGCAGTATTTCTTATTATGCATATAAATTTAATTAAATAAAGGTCAAAGCCATTCTTTTTGTTCATCCTTTGGCTCTTGTGGATGGATGGATGGATGGATGGATATACAGTAAGTAGAGTTTGACTTACAGAAGCTGTGTGTAAAACTGCATCACAGTTAGCAGATGATGTCCGATCATGGAAATCATACTCTGTTAAAGTGTTTAGTGACCATACCATTTTTGTTTTTTTAATATACACTACTAGAAAGAGTTTTTAAGAGACCTTAAGGGGTTCTTACATTTCTTTCTACATACTTGGAAACCCTGTAGTAGGATTTTACATAGAACCTTGTGTCTGATGGAGAAAGAAGATTGCACAAACAATACGGCATAGTCTTCTCTAAGTACAATAATCACAGGACAATAAAATACAGTAATTAGTGTAAACATCAACATCATTTTCATTCAATACCACACTGTGACTTTCCAAAAACCCATTCTATACAGCTTTGCAACAGCACAATTAGAGGCTTAAAATCAATGCCAAAATACTGGTCACTTTAGTGCATGTGACTGTGTTGTCTTGGTTTGTGGAAAATTAATGAGAGTGGACTCGAGGTTTCATTATGGACATGCTATGTAATGTGTAATTACTTTGAAATGGGTATGGTGGTCAAAATTATATCACAGAGTGTTTCAGGCTTTGTCTGCAACATGTTTAGAGTAGTGTGACGTTTGGCTGAATCTACCCAGTGAGGCTCATTTGAGTAGGCGGCCTCCTGTTCTGCAGGTCTGCAAAAGGGGTGGGGTTGAGTAAATTGGCACAGCTGGTGATAGATCATTGTTAATGGATCTCAGGCTTTTTCCCGTATTATAAAAACAAGTAGTGTAGCTCGAGGTCCGGAGAGCTACAGAGCAAAGTTGCATATGAGAGGGGTGATGTCATGCACCGTAAGGACTTCAAAGGCACAAATTGAATGATGCCTTTTTATCACCGCATTGAGGACAGCCGCAAGAAGACTGCTTGAGCTCCCATGGCATTTTTGCTCTTGCATAGAGCCAGATTTTGTGACCTTGCCACCGAAGAGGAAAAGATCACAGTGTGCTTCACATTAAGGCCCCTGTTTCCAGCCGGGAAAGCTGCCCAGTCGGCAGATGTCACAATGTCCCGTCTGCGGCCGCACCCAAGGAGAGCTGGGAGGGACCAGTTGGCCAGTCAGCAAAAGAAGCTGTTTGAGGGAGCTTGCAGGAGCGCATGTGGACTCATTCTGTCTTCTGCCAGCACTCACAAGCCCTGTGCTCACATGCCAGCAGGGCACTGCCTCCAGACCCTCACGTGCATATCTTCCCCACTTTTTCTCTTTCCTTTTAACTCTTTCATTTCCATTATCTTCAATAAAATTGTCTGTGTGTGTGCCTGTGATGCTGCTCTTGAGTCAGACTTGTTATTTGTATTATAAAATCCCCCAAGTAGTGTCATCTGTATTACCTGGGAGCATTAAACTTTTGGAGCATTTTGTTCTGGGAGCATTAAACTTTGTAAAGGTTATTTTGTACAAATGAGTCAATGTGGACCATGGAGCCATCAGATGCAATAAATCTTCATTCTCGCACACCAGCACTAAGCTGTAACAGCAGGCCAGGCTCAAAGACAGGGTAGAATTAGCATCCAATACAGGATGAGGGCAGGAAAAAAGTTGTGTCTATTCTCTTTCCTTCTCTTCTTTAAAGCTGGCTACAACTGCACATCTGATTTTTAACTGTATTAGCTAAATAGTGAAAAAAGGTTGTTAATTTGTTGGTTGCCCTTATCTGATGATCTAAACACGGCACCAAACAGGAGTAGAGTTGTGCTTTAAACTTATCTATCTGTTATTTAATATTTTTTAATTAAATATTATTGTTATTATTATTAGTAGTAGTTTTTACTTCTGGGGTTTTAGTAGTAGTACATGCAAACATATTTCAAGCAACTTTGAACTAATATGTTTATTTATTTAAATAGTGCATTATTAGTGCATTATTTATTTTAATAGTGCATAACTACCACTCTCTGAGATACATGTTACTGTTATGCTACAATGGGCTGCATTGTTTTCAGGGTAAAAACCCATGTTTCTCACAGCATTCAGGTTTCAGTTGATAAATTATCCTTGGATGGAACTAAGGCTGTGTGCTGGATTGTGACAGAGTGGGGACAATTGAGTTATATCAAAAGGCCCTTATTATCTTTTCTTATTTTTAATGTACTTGTTCCTTTTTACAAGAAAAAAGTCTAGGACCACATATTTTCAGTCACGTGTGCTACTGCATCTGGGAAAAAAAACAATATATAACATTTTGCACCAAAGTATCATAGTCTAGTGTAATTATTTATTTTGTTTAATTTAAATTTATTTCATAGGACTTTTAACATGGGGCAGGGGTAGCTCAGTGGTTAAGGTGTTAAACCAGGTTTAAACTCCAGCACCAGTCACTGTTGGTTGCTTGAGAAAGGCCTTTAACCTTTGTATAATGAGATAAAAATGGAAGTTGGTGTGGATATTGACGCCTGTTAAATGCTGTAAATGTAATTATAGACATTTTCACATTTTACCATTAGAAAAATATGGATGGAGAAATATATACTTAATTGGATCTCAAATTTTTGCTTTAGAGACAATAAAATACAGTGGAACCTTGAATTACGAGCATAATTTATGCGGGAAGCGGGCTCGTATTCCAAAACACTTAAGAAATAATGGAAACTCAAATAATTCATTTTACAGCCCAAAAAAATAAATACATAAAAATAATTTATACAAAATATAAAGTAAAAATAAAACAAATCACCCCGCACTTTACCTTTACCTAATACTTTTTTAAAGCACCTTTTGTTCGTTGAACAACAATCAGTCTTCTGGGAAAGAATGTATTTTATCTTCTAGGTAAGATTATCTTTCTTGCAGACATTTACATCATATGGCACATTGTAGAACTGTGTGCACTTTTAAGTAAGCAAGTGTTTTCCCTATTTTTTCTGTTTGTGTTCCCTTGATTTGTTTTGTTGTTTAATACTGTATATCACATTATGCAGAAAAATAAGCTAAACTTTTAAGATGATAGATAGATAGATAGATAGATAGATAGATAGATAGATAGATAGATAGATAGATAGATAGATAGATAGATAGATAGATACATCACACCATAAAAGTTATGATAGTGAAATAATGAAATACTCATAAAAATTTATTTTGTTAATATTCATCCTATACCAATACCAATTCATCCAATACCTATACCTGATTCTACATTTCCATTTGTAAACGAAATTAAAGAAAAAAATTATAGATTATTGACATCGGCGAGTTAAAACTGGGTTAATAAGTGGAACTTCAGTCCCTGTCAGATGCAGCAGGTTAAAATTTAATTAAATTCAAATTTATTTGTATAAAGCTTTTAACAATTGTCATTGTCGCAAAGCAGCTTTACACAATCAAAATAATTATTTAAGTTTGTACGGAATGCGAATGTGTGTGAATCAAAATGGTCAGATAGTCCCTGATGAGCAAGCCGAGGGCGACAGTGGCAAGGAAAAACTTCCTGAGAAGAAATCTTGAGAGAAACCCGACTCAACAGGGAAACCATTCTCATTTGGGTGAAACAGAAAGCAGGAATTGATCTGCATTCATACTGTGTTAGGTGGCAGCCAGTTCAGCTATTACAGTTGATGTTAATTGATGTTAATATGGAGTCCAGGTAGTACAGAGCAGAGTCGTGACCTGAATTTTGTCACCTGATCAAGATGAACTCATGTTAATGATAATGACAAATTGGTATTTTGGTGACTGGAATGTTGTAATGACAAATGTACAAAATTAAATTAGGCAGAGTAGTTCATTCATTCATAAATTCACTCATCCATTAATTTTTTATACCACTTATTTTACAGAAAGCCTGACGCCTGTCCCACGAGACTTTAGGCACAAGTCAGGGTACACTCTGGACAGCCAAAACCCAAAACATGTCAAGGTTTAACTAGTTTTTTTTTTTTTGTTTTTTTTTTAAATGAGCATGGATGCCTATTTCTACAAAATCCAAATGAATCAAAACAAAGTATTTTATCTCTCGGAACTGAAGCCAGGAAAAACAGTGTGCTTGCTTTGCGCAACTCCGGTTCCGCACGCGCTCTGTGCGCATTCTCGGTTTATCGAGGGTCGAGAGCGCGAGCTGGAAGAGGATGAAACGTCGCTGTTCCTTGAGCGCAGGAGTGATGCATACGCTGTTGCCAGGCAGGACGTTAATAGCTTATATAAAGCCACGGAAGACGCGGAACGGTAATCACACCGACTGGAGACATGACCCAAGATCCCTCGGACAAACTCAACAAGTTCACGGGACCTTCGCTTTCCTGCACGGCAAATACACCGCGGACGCAGTGTAAAGCGCGCGCATGGCTTACACAGACTGAAGAGCCGCTATGGAGTTCCTGCACTAACAGAACAAAAGCACGGGGGGACAACCAGCGGACCGCGATCGATCTGTCTTTCTGATTAACTTCTTTCGTGCAGGTGGATCAAGTGGATGCAGGAAGAAATGCGCAAATGATCCGACGCACAGCGGGCAGCGCATTCACGAGCTCTGCGGATTACGAGTCGCACTGTATAAGAAACATACTTGTGATACGGTTTATCTCAGCTGGGAACATGGGCTCGTTTGCTGGTAATTACACACAAGTGGCTGAGGTGCTCCAACCGGATGATCCATTTTTCGGACCCGTGAAATCCATTGCGCCGTGGACCTTTAAAGTGTTGGCAGGATGGATGGCTGTGATCACGGCGATGTCTCTGTCTGAAAACTTTCTGGTCATTCTGGTTACTTACAAGTTTAAGCAACTCAGACAGCCGTTAAACTTTGTCATAGTTAATTTGGCAGTTGCAGACTTTTTCATGTCACTGATCGGTGGCACTTTAAGCGTTGTCACGAATCACCGCGGGTATTTCTTCTTGGGGTCCTGGGCTTGCGTGCTCGAGGGATTTGCTGTCACTTTTTTCGGTAAGTAAAGTTCACACTTTCCTGACAGCTGTGCACCAGACACTTCTTTCATGAGAACTTTTGGAAATACGCAAGTTTATACTGTAACAGTCTGATTCTCCTTCATCGTATCCATTTATTAGATAGATTATAAAACAGATACAGGATATCAAAACTTGTTTGAATGACTGGAAAAACTTTTTAATCAGTTACTTACTCACATTCTTACATATATACTGTACTGCTTTATCCTTTATGCAGGGTTGTGTGTGTGTGTGTTTGGGGGAGACTTAGGGCACTACATAGCCTAATATTAAGGGAATACTTAGCCTAATCTGCATGTCTTTGGACTGTGGGAGGAAACCATAGTACCCGGAGGAAACCCACTGGGCACAGAGAGAACATGCAAACTCAGACTCAAGGCACAAATCGAACCCCAACCGTAGAGGTTCGAGGTGAGAGTGCGAAACAATAAGCCACCTCTGGGATCAATTACTATTCCAATAATTTCTTGTGTAAGGACTATGTTTTGAGATTATTGATTATTTTAATCCATGACTCAATTCTGTGAAATAATTGTTATTCCAGTTATTTAAAAAAAAAAAAAATAATAGTAATAATAATAGCTTATTCGCATGCATTCTTTGGTATTTTTAAATATTAAACTGTATTCAAATATTATTACATTGTATTATAATTAAAAAAATAATTTGTGACAGTGGTACATCCCCTCAGCATTACAGCTGCATTCTTTTACATTCAAGTGCCATTGTGGTGCATAAAAGAATGCTGATTACCTCACTGATTATGTAGTTGCAGCTTGAGTGAAGCTTACAGCAGTTAACCGTATTTTAGAGAGGTTCACAGGGAAAAGCAAAGTAATACCCAGACTGCTTCTACATGGAGGCTGTTTTATAAGAGTGCCTACTGATAAAGCATGTGACTGTGTTGCGTGTTTGGGTATAGGCTTATGGATTTTGTCAAATTGTACTTTATACCTTAATAGGATTAGACCAACATAGAAGTTAAATAAAATAAGCATGGATTTGAGATTGAATGTGATTGTGCCAGAAACGTCAGTGTGAAAAATAATCACATTAAATCTCAAATGTTCAATGAGTGAATGTGATAATTGAGATCTCTTAAATAATCAAATCAAGACAAGGTTCCTCTGGACCTCTGTGCATTGATTTAAGATGTCGTCTTTAATATTAACTTGATTCAATACTATTCACATATTTCTCAAGTTTATCATTTTATATATAATTGCAAGTGAATGAATTAGAATTGACCCAATTATGTGGATGCACGGCTTAAATAATAATTGATAGTTTCAATGTTCTGTATGGGGTTTTAAAAATTTGTTCAGCCTAATCAGTTCAGAGTTGAACAGAAAGTTCTTCTTCTGAAATTTAGTTTTCAACTGTGGGGCTTTATTCTTAAATTGTGAGAGGGAACATGCTTATTTAAATAGATCAGCAAATTTATTGCTACCTGAAACTAATGAGGCCCTAAGCTACATAAGGGAACCGACGGCAGAACTGAAGTATGTGACCTTGAAACAGCACAACCTACCATTCCAAGGTTGATGCTGCTCGGTGAAAAGGACATATGTTCATTTAAATGTAGCCCATGATCAAGACTGTGGTGATTTGTGGGTTCCACATGGCCTTTCCATTTGGCTGTAATGTTGTGTCCTTTTCTCTTTGCAAGGTAGAATATGTTTCACAAGGTTAATTGGGATGTGTCTAGCATCATTGACTATGTCATTGATTAACAAGATTGACAGAGTATTATGGGAACCTGCCAGTGGTGTTTAAGAGCTTGAAAAGAATAATTCAACTTAATTTCCAAAAGTTACTCAAGTTGAACATTATGGTTCCATTATTCATTCATTTTCACACAATACCATTCAGGGTTCATTTCCAATTTTCTCAGGATACCCTCTAAATCCACTGCAACATAGCACTTACTGTAGATGAATGAATTAATATTTTTATCATGCTTTTTGACTACATTTAAGCATTAAAGAACACTATATACAGTATACTATACTTTTTTAAGGTATTACTATGTATTTTAAGGCTTAGAGTATCAACACATTAACTGTACTTTTTCATTTACACCAGGTATAGTGGGTATGTGGTCCCTGTCTACTCTTGCATTCGAGAGATACTTTGTGATCTGTCGTCCTCTGGGAAACGTTCGTCTGCGGGTTAAACATGCAGCACTGGGACTGCTGTTTGTCTGGATCTTCTCTTTTATCTGGACCATTTTACCTGTACTGGGCTGGAGCAGTTACACAGTTAGCAAGATTGGCACCACATGTGAACCCAACTGGTGAGTGCGTACCAACATTTCTGATAACATTCACTACACCAAACAAGAATCAGAACACAAACTAACAAGAATCATAACACAAACTGAAACCAGCCAGGCTTAGAACCTTTGCTGAGCTCTACCAATGATGGTTTTTCTTTGTGACAAATACATTAAGAAAAATTTAACAAATGAACATGGATCACAAACAGAATAAAAAATTTACACTATTCTACAATGCAGCATTGCTGATCACAAAATATTTCAAGGAATAAGTAATACTGTGTATATCCTTGATTAGTAAACTATTTAAAAGAACATATTCGCTTTGTATATTTAAGTACAGTACCGCTCGAAGGTTTGGGACCACTTTCTAACTCCATGGTCGTTCCTGATTCTTATTTATTTTTCCTTCGTAAAGCAATGCTGAAGGCGTCCGAAATATGCAATTATCTCCTTTGAACAGGTAATGTTGAGATGTATCTGCTACTCATGATCTGTAAAGCCTTCGTAACGGCTCTAATCCGAGCTGCTGTTAATTGGTGGTTTTTGAGGCTGGTAACTTTAAATAAACTTCTCATATGCAGTAGAGATAAGTTTTGGTCTTGCTTTCCTGGAAAGGACTTCATGAGATCCAGTTTCATCGTGGTGCTTAATAGGTATTGCAAATGCACTTGACAAAACTGTTCTTGCAAGAACTATTCCAGAAAGCCTGACCTCTGTGTGTTAAGTAACAACTAACCGCTGGTCTTCTTGCTATTACATTATTACCTAATTACACATGTGTTATTTCATAGTCTTGAAATCCTTAGTATTTTTGTAGAATGTAGATAATAAATCACACAAATAATTTTGTGATCCCAAACTTCTGCACGGTAGTTTACTTATCATATAGCTCAATTCAGACAGATTATTAATGTACTAATGTGCATTATGCACTAAATGCATTAAGGTAAATTTGCTGCACTCCTATTGATATTCAAAACCTTTTTGGTAAAAAAAAAATTTGCAGACCAATTTAGTGAAAAATGCTTGAGTAATGGTACTCTGACCATTGCTGGTCTGCTGGGATGCAAGTCTGATGTACTTTGTACATTTTTCAAAATGTTTAATTTCTGACTGTTTTAAATAAAAACAAGACAAACCATTAGCTCAGGTGCCTCAAACAACATATAATGTGTCTGGCATATCACGTTTTAAAATGTCACGGTAAAAACACAGTATTCAGTAACCTTAGAAGTAGCTTCTTTGGTGCAAAAAATTTTAATATTAGATGTGTAACATTAAAAACAATAGTGTTTTTAATGTTACACATATAATATAAAAACTTAGTGCACCACATTATTGTCTTAAACAATAATAATTTAAAAGGCAAATTATTTATATTTCTTTATGCGTATTAATACTAAAATTGTTGTAAGCTTCTACTGTGGAAGCATATGACCTGTAATGGTTGCTTAAAATTGTTTTTTGTGGGAGCTTAAAAAGAAAAAAATCAGTATTGTCTGTACTGTAACTGTGTCAAATTTATGTTGCAATATCTTTTAGATATAAGATAATTTCAGAATAATACACTTTTCATGTAAAACCTAATTTGGCCATCTAAATAATTAAGATTATTAAAAGATTTGAATTTTAAAAAGTTATGGACACTGTATAAATGTCATAAAATTGCATTTAGCAAATATGTTACTTTTTATCTGATAAAATTTTAATATATGTACAAAAAATTAAGTTAAATAGTTAAAATGAACTTTTAACTATATCACTTGCTTTTAAATCACACTCCTTAAGGTTAAAACACTTTTGAAACACTGACTGAAGCACAGTCTGACTGATGGTAGAATGGCATTTACCAAGTAAATAATTTGGCATGAATGAATGACAGGTGATCTTTTCAGAATCATTAACATGCAGGTATGTGGAAAGACTGACAACATTGAGCAAAATAAAGTGCAGCGTTTTTTATAACCTTTTATCGCCTTTTTACAACATACAGTCACCTTACGATTAAACATTTCAGGAGCAAATAAAGATGCTAGCCAGGTTTAAATAATCTTTTTTCTGCAACATGAGGAGAAAGTATGACAGTTTATATGCCCTGCACAATAATAAAGATGCCATAATTTTCTTCTGTACACCACCACAATGGGTTTGAAATAACGCGATCAGGCTGGGATTGAACTGTAAAAAAATTTTTTTGTTATTTTTTAAATAAAGAAAATAAAATTTTCCAATACTCCAAAGAAATTGGACAATTAATTGAGCATGACAAAGCAGTGTGGGATGTTTTCTTGGTATTTCGTGACAGAATGAGAAGATAAAACGTCGGGTGTTGATACAGTATTTTTTGCTTGTCACGTAAAGAGTTAAATTAATTAATTAAAACATAATAACATATTTTAGTTGAAAATTGACTAGATGACAAAAGTATACTGAAAAAGCAATTTTATCTTGAAATATCTTGCTTTCTATATCTTGGATACAGAGATACATTATATGGACAAAAGTATTTAGTCAAACCTACAGTGACATTGTATCCAAATACACACACTTTAATATCGTCTCCCATTTTCTTCCGTCTGCACATTGCAACATGTAATGCACATGCTCCAAAGCCCGCTCTGTATAATAAATGTGCCATTAAAAATGTGTGTGAAACATCTTCAACTCTCCTGATGTTTGCAGAATATTCTCAAATATTCAGAAAAGCAATAAAAATCTTGCTTTCATTTTCATATCTCTGTGCGATGGGGTTGTCTGCAATGACAGCAACAAAAATGAAATTACGGAGCAGACTGGACATGAGGAATATATTTCAGGTGTCACTGTCCACCTTCTCTCCTATATGGGAACGTCTCGTCACAGAAAAACAGGCTTAGAGCTCATTGTGGTATGTTGTCTCCGTTCCGGTTTATCCCAAAAGTGCTTGATGAGGTTGAGGTCACACAAAATGTCACGCAAAACTCTCAGTACTCCTAAGCTTTAATTTTTAACATACTAGAAATTCTGAGTTTCACTTTTTAAATAAAATTATCAACTTTTCCACGATATTCAAATGCTTTACAATGCACTATATATGCATGCATATATTTTTTTCTAGCCTCTAAGAGCCTTAAAAAACATACTGTATTATCATATTTGGTATGCATTTAATGTGCATAATGCACAATATCACGAACAGGACATTGAGTAAATAAAGTTGCAGTTCCTAAAAAGTGTTAATCTAATGTATGGAGACTTTTGGGAGACACTATGGTTCTCACCATGGTCGTCCCATAGTTAACAAGACAGTAATTATAACAGTAATGTCCCAATTCACTACCTGTACTTTAATGGAGAATTGATCTGGTCTCTCAACAGGTACTCTGGTGACCCTCATGACCACACATTCATTATCACTTTCTTTCTTACCTGTTTCATCCTGCCTCTGGCTGTCATCATTGTGTGCTACAGCAAGCTTCTGCGTAAGCTGAGAAAGGTTAGTCTGACGCTTCTGCTGGTGGGGTCTGTAGTGTCGGACTACAAGTTGGGGGTAAACCGCATGCTGCTAGTTATGTAAAATATTTCAGTGAGTATTATTCAATTTAGGACAGTCATGCATAACAGTGGAATGTTACCTGAGCTTGAAAATCTGGTTCACCACTAAATGATCAATTTGTTTGCGTAGATAAATGCTACATAACAATGTCTCTGTGCAGGTGTCCAACTCTCATGGCAGGTTGGTAAATGCCCGGAAGCCTGACCGGCAGGTGTCTCGTATGGTGGTGGTGATGATTATAGCCTTTATGGTGGCCTGGACACCATACGCTGTGTTCTCTGTTATTGTCACTATTCATCCAACCATCTACTTGGACCCTATACTGGCTGCTATTCCAGCTTTCTTTGCAAAAACTGCAGCCGTCTACAACCCCATCATCTACGTCTTTATGAACAAACAGGTACGGAAGAAACAGAGCACTGTAACCTTCATAAATATGTTCAATGTTTTGCATAGAATTACAGTAGAACCTTGGGATACGAGTTTAATTTATTCTTACGATACAAATATACGCCTAAGACATAATGTAAATACACATCATGTGTTTAGCCACCCAAAAATAATACCAATATTACTAATTTCCAACATAATCATATAATCATATTTTTGCATAAAAAAACAATCAAAACATTTAGAAAAATATATTAAAGATACAGTAAATTAAGTTAAATATGACCTTAGTTTATGATTCCTCTTTGCACCGGCTGCCTTTTTTGTGATCATTTCTTTCTTAATTTCCTAAAATTGGCTCCCTTTACTTCTTGCTACTGTCCTTGCTAACATTTTTGGGACTCCACTAAGTCTTGCACAAAATGCAAATAACAAGCAAAAAAACATAAAAAGTAATGTATGAGCAATTTACCTGGTGTTTTGTTTGGTTAATCCGTTCATATGCCGAAAATTCTTCATATGCTAATGCAAATTGCTTCAATTGCAAACATTTAAATTTTTCATGCAAAAAAATTGTAATCGTAGCAACTAAACAAATACAAAAAGCAATTATACTACAGCACCACAGCACCAACATCTCGATCAGAGTATTGGAGAGTATGCATCATTAGTTTGGCTTCCAGCTGTCTGACAGCAGGTATACTCCAGTTACCTCCCACAGTCCAAAAACATGAAGATTAGGCTAATTGCTGTTTCCAAATTGCCAGTGATCTCCTGGGATAGGCTTAAGGCTCCCCGCAAACCTGTATACAGGATAAAGCGGTATAGACAATTAGTAAGTGTGAGTACAGTGGTTCTTATTGTAAGAATTATTAATAATTAATGTATTTAAATGCTTCGGGGGCGAATCATTTATTTATTTATTTATTTTTTGGATTTGTCCCCGATTTTCTCCCTGATTTTAGTCGTATCCAATTCCTCCCCGTCACTAGGGGGCTCCCACATTAAGCTTCTACTACCACTCCGTCGGGTGGGCCGCAGACTATCACGTGTTTCCTCCGACCCGCATGACATCACCGACCGCATCTTTTCGAACTGCTTGCTCACGCACCATTGGGGGCAGCATAACACACTCGGAGGACAGCGCTATCCGCTCCTTCTGCTTGCATGAGCTCACAGACGCCCCTGAATGGCTGTAGAGCCGTCATTAATGTGGGAGCCCAAAGTACCTCTCATCCCTCCCCTGTGAGAGAGCTCGGCCAATCAGCTCTCTCTAGGCCTCCGGCTGTGAGGTTACAGCATCACCCGGGGATCGAACTCGCGATCTCCGGATGATAGGGCCTCCACTCGGACATGAACCCATTTATCACTAATGTCCATTAAGCCTTCACTGCAGTCTAAGGTCATTTGGAAGCACTTTTAATGCTGAGAGCTGATATATAGATAGATAGATAGATAGATAGATAGATAGATAGATAGATAGATAGATAGATATACATAAAAACAGCGTTATTAGTGCTTTCAAATGACCTTAGACTGCAGATAAAAGGCTTCATGATTGCCCTAGTTAAGGATCCCTGCTGATAAATGGGTTAGTGTGTTTATTATTAAAATGATGAGCTCACACTAGGTTATAAATATTAACTTTCTCCTAAAATACAGATGTGTATTACTTCATATAGAAGACTTTTTTGGGGGCAGTCGTGGCTTAGAGGGCTAAGGCACTGAGTTACCGATCAGAAGATTGGTGGTTTGATCCCCAGCTCCACTGTCCATCTGCTCCAGAGGCGCTGTACTGTATCATGGCTGACCCTGCGCTCTGACCCAAGTTGCGCTGGGATATGCAAAAAAGGAATTTCACTGTGCTGTAATGTATATGTGACAAATAAAGGCTTAACTTAACTAACTTTCTGACTTTGATGTTATCCTGCCTCATAACAGGTTTTAGTGTAGAAACACCTCTTGGCCTAAAATCTAAGAGATCAAAGATTTTAGATCAAAGAATAGTGCTCTAATTTTTTATGTAGTAACACTACATATTGGGACTGTTCTTTAATAAGACGAGGTAAATCCTATTAGAGTCACAAGGCAACATCTGTTTTTAAAGATTATGACCTAATTCTAGAATTCTGCCAGACAAATCTGTAGCACATATCAAATCAGTTTTTGCAGTTATTCAGGTGTGATTTCCTCCAGGCTTTCTGCAGCGCGTTCCAAATGTCTGCTATGCTGCTTTGGCAGTGTTCCCTTCTCTCCGTTCCAGCTTCTCCCCAACCAGCTTAGTGGGGTTCAGATCTGGTGATTGAGCTGGCCAAGCTATTACAGTATTCCAGCAATTACTCCAGACAATTCTGACACAACCAGGAATAATGCTTGTGGTCATTGTCTTTTTGCAAAATGTTATCCCCATTTAGTATCCATGCAGAAGGAGGATGCCTTTCATACAATGAGTTCTATTGCCAAAACATCCCCAGAACATTATGTTTACATCTCCATGCTTAACCGATTATGTTAGGTAGGCGTCTATCATCTTTTCATGAGCTATGTGTCTAAGATATATCCTTAGCTTGGATCCAAACCTCAATCTTGGACTCATCAGTCCCCAAGACTTGGTTTCAGTTATCTAAAATCCACTGTTAGTGCATCTCAGCCCACAGCAATTTTTGTCTGATTAGCCAACCTTTGTAGGGGTATTTTCTTGGCAGTTCTGCCCATACCAATCAGCTGACCTGAGTCTCCTATGCACAATGTCTGTACACACTGGTGTCTATTTTGTTCAATTCAAAACTGCAGCCAATTAAAAAACAATGAGGTGTCTGTTTCTCAGGGAGGGCACTTGTAAGTAACTTGTCTTCTTGAGCCCATGTACATCAATTTAAAACCATCCACACTTACAGTAAATGTCTGGAAAAACAATTTTTATTTGACATATATATATCTTATTTATATATTGTATTATTTATATCTTTGAACGTTTAAGATGGTTTGCCTGCTAATTAGAATGTTACAGATTAATGAAGAACATATTCTAATTACACAATGATGTCATAGTGTTTCCAAACTTTTTCCTCCCATGTACAGTATATAAAGTTTGGAAACACTATGACATCATTGTGATGTCATAAATATATATAAAGTTCTTTTTAAGCTCTGATTCTAATGGTTGAGCAAGTTGCCCCTTACTATTGCTCTAATCTGGTTCTTTGCAACACACTTCTTACCATAATTAAATTACCACATAATTTCTAGTTCACATTATGCAGTTAGGGACTTACTCTGGTGTTACAGCCCTAATCCACTATGGAGCACAAAAATGCTTCATCAACAGATTCAGCATGGAAACTTTAACTGCTACAACATTCCTTAATTAGCATTCTTTAGTTTCCATTGTGGAAGGTTCCATCACTGACTTCACTGAACCCATTACCTTAAAAATCAGTGCCCTCCTTAGTAAAGCCATCTCCTTCCTCATGACCATAACCACCAGTTGTCCCATAGTTCTTGGATTTCTTTGGATGCAAATTCATACAACACTGATCTCCTAGAAAGAAGATATATCTATATTCAGCTCATTGTCTTATGGTTATTCAATTCTACCGATGCCTGAAATTCTTAAGAATCACATGCAATTGAGAGTAAAGAATATAACAGATGTCCTAAAAGGCACACAAAGACGGAAACATATTAAAAAAATAATTAAAGAATGATCCTCTTTCTGGCGCTTATCTAAAATATTCAGTAACCTAAATCTTCAGCTTTTGAGGCTACTAGAAGGCTCACTACTCATGTCATGTCACGTAGCATGATAAATTGCTTTATTTTTGCTTTTGAAAAAAAATCATGCATAGATTTTTAAAAAGAAACTTTCCTGTAATCATTTATGTAACATATGCCATGTATTATAGTTCTCCCTGTATATAAAACAGGTGATGTCACTTATTAGTTCTAGCCTATTTGGCTGACCAGTTGTGCTAATTAACTGAAAGTCTAGTGAAGAACTGGCTATGTGACAACAGTACTCAGTTTCCGGAGCCAAGGCCCGGGTCATCTCAAGACCAAAACCCATTAGAAAACTGTTGGACAATGGTGAAAAACAGCATTCGAGAAACCATCTTACAGGATATTCAGGAAGCATTTACGCAGGCATACATTGAACAAGTGACACCAGTATACTGGAGATTCTATTCCCAGTTGGATTGAGCAGATTTTAAAGAATAAAAAACTTCATACTAAATACTTATTTTCATATAGCAATTTCACTGCGAAAAAGAAAAAAAAAATTATCGTTATTATCCTAATCTTTCTTTGACTTTTGGCTGATCCCTTTCAGGGGTCGCCACAGCGAGTCATCTGCCTCCATCTAACCCTATCCTCTGCATCCTCTTCTCTCACACCAACTAACTTCATGTCCTCTCTTACTGCATCCATAAATCTTCTCTTTGGTCTTTATCTAGACCTTCTGCCCCGTAGTTCTAACTTTAGCATCTTTCTACAAATATACTTACACTTACAAACATCTTCAACTCTGCTAGCTCAAACTCTGCTTCTTGTTTTATATATATATATATATATATATATATATATATATATATATATATATATATATATATATATATATATATACATATATACATACATACACAACATAACGTATTTTTCTCCTTGTGTTAACTGCAGGGAATGATCTGTTATTGATTAACATTTGTCAACATGGCATCGAGCTAAGATTTAGTTAAGCCACTGGGGAGATGGCTTCTCAGTTAATTGGTATGTAGTTCGTACTTAGCCGCCTCAACCAGTCGTAATTTCAATATAGTAAGGTTTCCTACAATATGCTTTTTTCTACTGTTTATTCAAGAATACAATGAAACATCAGAGCAACTTGTATCATAAATAGAGTAAAGAAACATCATTGTGTTACACAGTTTGGCCTAACAGACTGCTCTTGAACCTTGCTGTTGTACACCCTAGAAAATGACAATATGCTTAATGACTGTAATATGCATTATCATCCATTCTATATACAAATTAGACTTATGCAATTTATTTTGCTTGATTTAAGTGAATCTTTCCATATGGCTTACTTATTGTTATCATGCATTCAGGAAATAATTGTAAGAACAGGGATACACCACGGGTAGCACTCGGCTTTTTTTTTTTTTTAGCTTTTTAGCACTTTTCATTACATAATTCTGAGGTTCGCAAGGAAACAATTTTTGGCTGTCTTTTTTTTGCTTTTTTTGCTTGCTAGTTTGCTTTTGTTTCGATTTTGGGAATACCCTAACACTCCTGTTATGTTAAGATTACATTAATATTTCTCTTTTCCACTATAGTGGCATGTGGTATTATAATAGAGGAATCTTTAGCTACATGCAAATTGACAAGATATAAATATCACAAACTGAGGTATAATAGTAAGCTGTTTGTAAAAATGAGTGATGCATTTGGAAGCACTTCTTCACACATAAATCTAGCAATAATAAATGATATTCAGACCATTGTGATTTTTTTCATCTGTAGACCATTCTCTTTTTTTATATTTTATCTATATCTCTCTGTTATCTGTTACTCTCACATTGTGTAGGTGTGTAATAGATAACCTCAATAATTTACTGGATCAATTTATAAAGTGACATGCAGTCAAAGGTATCATAAGAGTTAAAACACTTTTGTGTAGTATTGAATACTGTACTTTGTCTTGTTTCTAATACTTTAGTTTCTAATAATTATTTTATTAGCAACAGTACTGGGTTATTTTGTACAAAGCCATCAAATAGACATGGGAGGAGTAAAACATGAAAAAAAAACTTCTGGGTCAATTGATAGGCAAGCAAGATACAACAGCAGAATAATCACTATAATTAACAGCAATCTTCTTTAAAAAAATAGCTCAGAATCCTCAACATGTGACATTTACATTTTTAAAGTAATGAATATTCGTGACAGGGCGTTAGCTAAACTATGCTAAAAACAATGCAGTTCAAGTCCAGCCTTTGTGCTCTAGCATAAGCTGGTATTTCATGAACAGTGATATCTACAGTAGCAAATCATAGATGAGGCCAATTTCTTGTAGCCAAACATTTACAAGGCAATATTTATCCTAACCTATTATAAGCTTGTTATTATATTGTAATTGCTAATAAAGAAAATAAAGAAATAAAGAAAAGGATGTTCATGAAAACAACCTACCTGTAGGTGTGGTTTTAGAAATAGTCTAGCTATGACTCTAACAATGACTCAGATATACATGCAAAAAATTATCATTTTTTGTTATTATTCTATGTATTTATCTGCTCTTAGTTTATTTTTATTTTTTACTTGGTTAATATGCAAACATGCTGCTATATAGCAGGATCATGTATTTAGGACTTAAAATTAATGGAAAGTGCATGTATTCAGCTTGTTATAATATTATTTTGAACACACAATTTTATAGAGATTTTATCACTCCTTTTTCAGAAGCTGCTATGCTAGTAACCTCCAATCTGTTAATACTCTGGCAGCTCAAGAAAAAAAATCCCATTTCAGAAAGGTCAAATTATTGGACTTCATCAAGCAAAAACAAACAAAAAAAATCAACTAAGGAGATTATTAAATAAATGATTGAAATTGGATTAAAAACCCTCAAACACATTATCAAAGCCTGTAAGCATAAAGTTGAACCATCTCCTTTGGAGAAGAAATATAGTCAGAAAAAAAATAATGAATGGAGATTACTTAAACAATTGGTGAAGTTGCATGGTAAAGAAAAAATAAACAGTAAAAACTGTTCAGAGCTTAACAGTGAAAGTAAAAGCATTTTCTTATGCACACAATGTGATAAGAACTCACAGGATTGGGACTGAACAGCTGTGTGGCGATAAGAAAATAAAAGGGTAATTTTCTGGGAAGCAACATGATTGACAACATGATTTTGGAGCACTGAAAAAACATCATGTGGCCTGATGAGTTTAGCCTGACCCTATTCCAGTGCATTCTGTGTGTAAAGGGAAAGGGAAAGGAAACTGCTTAAAGCACTCATCATGCATAGTACCCACTGTACAAGCCTCTGGGGGTAATGTTATGATGTGGGGTCAGGTCTAGGCTCAGCATGGTTGTGTGGCAATAAAATGAAATCAGCTGATGACCTGAATGCACTGAATGACCACATGAATGGAGTTTTGCTTCCCTGATGGTACGGGCATATTCCAGAACCCAAATTGTAAAAGAGTGGCCCTGGGAGCATGAGGAATCATTTTCACACATGAACTGGACACCACATTGTGTGCTGTAATTAAAGCTAAAGGTGACTGAATAAAAGCCAGGAAATTTGAAAATGCCATTTGGGCAGTGCACGTGTTTCTTCTGTTATGTTAAGAATGGCATATTTTTTATGGTTGATTTTATGGAAAAGCTGGTTATGCTTAAATTTGTGCTCCCATTCTTACAAATTGATTTCTGTTAGATTTTTGCATCAATATTTCTCTGTTCCACTATAGTTAGTTAATGATTTAGACCCTAAAGAGTGCGTTTATTGATTCTGGGAAAAGCTCACTGTGGGCTTTTAATAAGAAGTCATCAATAGTCCTATTTAGAAAACTTAAAAACCCTAGGCCACTAGATAAAGAAGTGATGGAGACATTGATAAGTCGATCATGCATACTTTCCTTTGAAGAAGGACTTATGTGAGTAAACAGTGTTGTAAAGTCCATTTTATTTACAGGGTGCACAAAAATTTATCACTTAGCAGTTTTTACTTCTCTTTCCTGCCTGTCGTACTGTATGTGTATGTGTATACTACATGTGTACTGTATGTAACTGCAAAATAAACATGAGACAGAGGATTGTAATAATAGTCTTTAAAGACAGTGCTTCCATTCTTGAGGTTGCCATGGTTGCCTTGCCATTTGTTTTAAAAGAGGCTATAATTAACCTCACTAATAAGCGTCTACTGTATGAATTCAATTTAAGTCAGCTTCTATTACAAGTTATGGATGTAAATTAAATATTTTAGTAAAAGATTCTATACAAAACATTTGATTAATATTAGGACTATGAATGTGATTCATTTCTATAGTTAAGAAATATCCCAACAGTAGTTCTTGTCCAAAATGGCATGGTGGCAAACATTGTAAAAATAGAAAAGCTGCCTCAATGTAAAACAGTATCATAAAAGTTGCACAGCTTTTTAAAGTTATTTTTTTAAATTAACTTTTAAAAATAGTTTCTGGCCAATAAAATATTTTACATTGCTGTTTAGTTGACACAATGTGTACCCAGTTCAAAACTAAGTTGACTCAAATTTTTAAGTTGTACTGTTTGTGGGCTCATTTAATTATATTTATCTAAAGTTGACTTTTCATCCACTCAAAATAGTAAGTTGTCTTCTATACTAGTCAACTAATGAAGTTGATACAAGTGACATTTTTGTAGAAAAAAAAAGTTAGCCCAACAATTAAAACACCCAAACATTACTTAAAATCCTTTATTCTTCCAAAACTTGTGAAAGATAAAACTAGTGGTTTGCAAAAAACATGAGAATATAGGTTCGATTTTGCTTAAAGGTCGGTAAAACACCTGGATTACACCAGATGTTTATTAGTTCTTTACAACAAGAGTTTGTTTCTCACCATGTAAATCTAAAGCGGAGCATATTATTATATATTATAAGTCCAATAATAATTGCTTGGATGGCTTTAAAGGTGTACATCCAGTCATTTTGGAATTCAATGTACAGAGCACATACCTGACCAAATACAACTCCTAAAACTGCTGCATAGTCACCCAGATCCTCAAGGACTACATTCCCCTTCAACACCACAGCAACTTTAACAGCTTGTTCACGCTCCTCCAGTAGCTCCAAAAGACCTAGAGAAGTTTTGTAAGGAAAAAGATTTGAAAAATTACACAGAATATCTAGTTATAATAAAAATAAAAGATTATAATAAGGCTTTATACCACCAGAGTATAAAATGATGTTTCTGGAATTCTAATTCTAATGTATGGCTTCAAAAGGGTTAATATTTCCAAGGGTTTTACTTTATAATTCTCAAGAGATATATAACTATATGTCTGGATTAATGTTTCAAATAAACCAGGTATCTACTCAATTTGGTCTTCATACAAATAAGTTAACAGATAAAACACTTGTGCAGTAGATGAGCATTAGCAACTCTGAAGCCAACACTGCAGTTTTTATAGCCCATAACTTACCGAGAATTAAAGCACCACAACTCCTTAACTGTTAAACACTTCGGGGATTTTCTCGAACTTTCGCCAGTTAAGTGTTCGCCAGGCCGTGTTGTGCTGGGGTGGAGCAGGATGCTGTTGCCGGGCGAAACTCATACCAACAGTGGGGAAAAAAAGATAGACATGGTTATGAAAGTTTCGCTCCGAGTTGTACAGTGTGGTAACATGAAGCCTAATGTTAGCTACACTCACCTCATTAATGTCATGTTGACTCAATATATAACAATAAGCGGAAAGACATCAGCCTCACAGTAATAGCGCTGTCTAACATACATGTAAGCTAACAAAAACATAAAAAAAATTTCCTACCCAGAATAGAGAGTCCACAAAATGCCAAAAAGTCCATATTCACCTCCCTAATGCAGTTTGATAGCATCAGTCTGGCAGGGGGAAGAGGGGTTTGGGTTTTATTATTTATGATTACATCTCAGTGAAGGTAAACTGCTGGCTAAGTACACAATGTTACCTGTTGTCTCAACAATTCTATCATAAGAAGTTGGGCCAACAATACAATATCAGTTTTACAATACGAGTTTTTAGCCCTGTGGCCTCGCACCTCCAGAGTGGAGGTTTCAAATCCCGCCCCGGGTCTATGTGCATTAAGTTTGCATGTTCTCTTTGTTCTTGGTCGGTTTCCTCCAGATACTCTGGTTAGTCCAAAGACATGCAGGTTAGGCTAACTGCCATGACCTGTTCCCCCTGTACAGGGTAAGCACGTATAGAGAATAAGTGATTGAGTTCTTATCCAGCAATAGCTATAACCTGTTTAAATGTTAATTAGTTTTTCTTTACATAAACCTTTAAACGGAAGTAATGCTTACAGAAAAATGGTTGCATGTTTGAGGTCAATACAGTACATATTCTTGCACAGCAGGAAACTGGTCAGCTAGTTTAAACAAACATTACCTATCCAAGAGCATGGGAACAACATAATCATGGCTGGATCTGCTAGTGTCAGTATTAGCCATTTTATATCCTCTTATGTTGGTTATCCAGCTATCAGTGTATAATTTCGTTTTTGGATAAAAAAACAAGACGAAAAAAAAAAGGGTATATCTAAACACCAGCCGCTATAAAGGTACAGGAACAAAACACTGAACTTAAACTTGAAAGACTAATCAACACAAAACTGGTATGCACAATGGCACTATGTTAGACGCTGTCCTCTGATGGCTTTCCAAAGAGCTATTGATGGTGGACATGGAAAATTGATAAACATTAGTTAGCACCTCCCTGTCTTTTTTTTTTTTTTTGCACACTAAACCTAGTTTTGCTTGCTAAACCTAGATTATCCTAAATGCAATGGATGCTAATACATTTAATAAAAGACAAAGAGATATACAAAACAGGCAAAGGAACAGGCAGTCAAACTGCAAGGATGAGATTCAAAAACAATAAGTTAAACACTGGAATAAGCAAAACAGAAGTGACGTGCACCAGTGCGTTTATTTTACGAAGAGCTTGACTCAAGAGCATGTTTTATAGATGGTAAGGTCAATTACAGAAAGATCTCAGGTGGGTGTGAATGTGTTGGTGGAGTGAGGTGTTGGGGATTGTCGTCTTTGGCAGGCATCGTTGTTAGTTGGCCTTAAGTGTACTGAGACCTGAAGTTACTCATGGACTCATGGGTAACTTCATGAGTTCTTGCCCACTCTAGATTTGTACCCTTGATGTTATGTTGATTTACTGATGCAAGTACCCATAATAACTGAGAAATACATTTTCCACACGTAACTCTATTAACACTTAGATACAGTATAGAGGGAGTTTTTTTTATATATATAATTTATTTAAGAGAGCTTTTAGAATTTCTTTCCACCATATCATGTCACTCATAAACTCTAAAGCCCTAATGGGCTTGATTATGGTCTTTTGGAGTGCCATTTGCGCTGAATGAAAAAAAGAGAATGGGTTGTACCAGTGGCATTTCTATCTTTTTGACAGTGTGGATTCGTACCTACCTGCCCCCTGTTTTTTATTATTACTCTGAATATAATTTCTTAATGTTTACTGATACAAAAGTCTTCATTTTACCTTTTGTGTATCCAAGTGCAAAAGAGATACACAGATTTAAACACTGGCTTTTTCTTTATTTTGCTTATGCTAAGTGCATTTGGAGCCTATCCAAGGAGACTTTTTGCACAAGGCAGGTTACACCCTCTGGATATGGTGCCTATCCATTGCAGAGCACACACACACACACTTGGTGGAGGAAACCCACCAAGCATATACAGTGGATAGATCTTAGACTCAAATCCTCTAAGCTAATATCACTGCTTCTTTATATTTCTGATTACTTTTTCTAACTGGTTTTTGACTCAAGTGCCCAATTCCTTTGAGCAGTTTTAAAAATGAAGGTGACTTGAAACCGATTTAAAGTTTACTTTCTTCATTGCATTTATTTTGCCAGCTGAGATCATAAAACCTGACCTTAATTCTGCTTTTTTGTGCTGTCCAGTTTAGGAAGTGCCTGATTCAGCTGCTCAGCTGCAGCGGCAACTCCACAGTGGAAGTGAACCAACACATGGATGAAGCAGGCATGACCGGTGAGAGCAACACTGGCGAGATGTCAGCCATAGCTGCCCGAATCCCTGCTGCTAGCACTACTACACCCAATACTAACGAGCAACACAGCAACTCCTGCGTCTACAGCCAGCTGCCCATCCCAGAAAACAAAGTCTGCCCTATGTAACTGAGCTTAATTCACAATAAGGAGACTTTTCCCACCAAAATAACAGGATTCAGAGTGTATCACCTTTAAGGCTTTAAAACCTGTTGGCCAATGTGCAGCAACATCTTTAACAAGGCCAATACACTTTGGATAGCAATAGCTCGATTTAGCAATAGGCATTAAGGCTGTATACTATTTATTTTACCTTTAAGCATTGCCCATGATATGATATCATTCCAGTTTTTTCCCCCTACAAAATTCATAACATGTGCATTATGCAGATTATGCACATATGCAGCTACTATCTGATGAATTATGTTGAACACTTACAATCATGCGGCCAGTACTACTACCATGTTAAGCGTCCTTAAGATAATATGTAAGTAGTGACCTTGTTTGTCTGTGTCTCATTATGGTCTGACTATTAGCAGTATTAGAGATGAAGTCAAGGAGTGGCATAGATTTCAATAAAACAATAAATGTTAAAATTTTCTCATATCATTTATATGACAAGGTCACATAACATTACTAACTACTGTACCTACCTCCAACCACTCAGCATCATGATCCACTTTGTAAATTGTGCATGAATCTATTTTGTAAAATTGTAAAACAAATATGCACTTGGATTACAGTTTATAAGATTAGACCAGAATATCAATAACACATTGGACAATATACAGTACATTATTGATTTGTTGACATGATGCTCTTAGGACACAAAGACTAAGTCAGACAAACAGATTTCAGAGTTAACTGACTGTGTGTGTGTGTGTGTGTGTGTGTATGTTTGATGTAATTGTGAAAAAAATGTATTAAATGAGTTTAAAACAAAGAGTGTACTGTATATCATGTCCTATCATGTCCCCTCATGATTCTATGTCAATTATCATAACTTAGCGGTGTGACAATGAATATAAGTTTAAGCAGGTAAGAACAATTACAGTAATCATTCTTCCTCTGAGGTCTCATTTTCCTTCCACCTTGCACAGGTTCTCTGTGATTTAATGGCATTCTCCCACTTTACTCCAAGGGCTCATGAAAGTTGCTCCAGAACTACTCTAACCTTGCCCAGGATAAAGTGATTATAAATTGGATAAAAAAAACCTTGGCAGTTGTAACACTTGTCAACATAATTACTGCCCACAAATATAATAAACCAGAAGCATTAAAGAAAAAAAATCATATGGGATGTTATTAAATTTTTTTTGATTTTTGTGGGTTTGTGGTAACAAACCGTCTGTAGGATTTAAATGTTTAAAACTGCAGATTTTTATTTATTTTGCAATTTATTATGTTTGTGGGCTGTTACTATGTTGGCAGGTGTTGCAGCTTTCATTTAAGCTCTTTAACATTAACTCAATCTTACACTTTAACATTATACAGTATTTAATTGATTTTATTATAAATCATAATTCAATGTTATAATTAAGAGTTCTCATGTGATTGCCTTACTTATTCATACAATAATATAGTGTAATTGGTGGTGTGGCTCCGTATTAGTGGGGTAATGCTATACAGCCGATACAGCTGATGGTAGTGCACTGGCAGCAAAGAAGCCATTTCTCTCCAGGAAAAACATTAGGGACAGACTGATATTTTGCAAAAGGTTCACGGACTGGACTGTTGAGGACTGGGGTCATATTCTCTGATGAATTCCCTTTCTGATTGTTTGAGGCATCCGACAAAAAGCTTGTCTGGAGAAGAAAAGGTGAGCGCTACCATCAGTTCTGTGTCATGCCAATAGTATCCTAAGAATTTTCATGTGTGCGATTGCTTTTTAGACAAGGGAATGGGCTTTCTCACAATTTTGAATGCAGCCATGAATAAAAAATTGTACAAACAAAACTTTTCCCAACCATCCAAGAACAGTTTGATGAAGAACTTGTGTAAAAAAAAAAATTAAATGGCATTGGACCACAGTTGATCCAAAGCGTTTTATTATGATAGCTTTGAACCGCAATTGCTATCACTTTTGGATGATAATTGACAAAGACAGTTAGTGAACGGGATCATCATCAGTGACCAGTTGAAACATCAACAAAGTAAATTTTATGATAAAATTACAATAAATTTCCTGCATACTCTTGGAAACATATTAACTTTATAGCACACAGTTATAGAAGAGAATTATTCAGAATTACTGTATGCTTGTGAGATAAGTTCCCCTTTACTGTCTACTTCCACTCAAGCTTTCTGTTTATTTATATTTAACAACTGCTTTTTTTGCAATGTACTTTTTTAAAAGTGCTAGCCAAATATTATAATAATGTTATAGAACAATATTTTACTGTTTTGTAGACATTAAAACATGACTCTGAGTCTACTCTATTCTGTCAACAAGTTAGAAGAAACAAATAAGTTCTACTGAAGAATGAGTGCCCATAAAAGTGGTGCACATTCAATTCATTATAGAGGCAAGACCTACAATAAAATCAACAAGGCACTTAAATTAAATTATGGTTACTTCAATGATGTTCCAAATGCACCTTTTATTTCTCATGTTGTTAATCAAATATTGTTTGTTTTATGATGTGTACTTTTAATAGATCATGAATAGATTCACACAATATTCTGCATTGCTATAAGATCTAAGGTTTACTTTTCTGTACATTAGTTAGGTGCATGATCTTCAGTGTGATCTTAAATCTCAGTTTCCCTTTAATTTATGACTAGGAGAACCAGAGCCAAATTATTGTACAGTCTATACAGGACAATAGGACAAGTTAAGTAGAAGTAAATACTATTATACTGGCACCAGGGTTCATTGTGATTTTATTACAGCACCAGTCCCACCTGCCGTGACCTATTTATACCCTCAGATAACATGGGACAGCAGAGTGTAACTGAATGATAATAAATTATATTATGCTAAATAAACCGATTCTAATAAATAAGAATAGATCTATTATCAACCATGTTACACGTATTGCTCAAAGGTTGAACTTTAAATAAGCCTTGTTTATTGACACAGAAAGACCTTGTCAGGTAAATTGCCATTGGTGATTTTTATATGTATAAAGTATAAAGGCTTGCTTCCCTGAAATGCTGATTGCATCTATCAAATCTGGTGGAGGGGAGTGACAGAATAAATAGATGGGCAGATCCCAAAGGATCTAGTGCCAGACTTGACAGATCACCCCAGAGGCAGTGCAGGTCCATGTCCTAAGGGGCCAGAGCTGAACAAAGGGAACCCAAAAACTAGGTGGGTTTATGTTTTTAATGTCACGGCTGATCTGTGTATAGATACTAAAGTCACTACTCTAAGAAATGAGACCCGAATAAATATGTTAAATAGGTCCAATTTAAAATTTACCCATTGACATGACTTCATGATCATGCTTTAGTTTCTCTCTTTTTACCCACCTGTTGATTGTTTCACTCCGAAAGTCCATCAACCAGATAAGACCAGAAACTCTGTGTGTCAGATGATGTTAGGCAGCTTAACCATTAGTTCTAATGCTTTAGTATTGATCCACTATCAGTTTGGATCATTAAGCTGCAGAGCATGCTTACAATAGAGAAACATAGCTTGTTTATGCCTTCAGTAGTGACATGGTCTTATATAACCTCTTATAACCCCAAGGGGCAGTGGTGGCTCAGAGGGCACTGAGTTATTGATCGAAAGAACGGCAGTTCAATCCCCAGCTCCACCAGGTTGCCACTTAACCCTAACTGCTCCAGTAGCGCTGTATCATGGCTGACCCTGCGCTCTGACCCCAGTTACACTGGGATATGCAAAGTAGGAATTTCACTGTGCTGTAATGTATATGTGATAAATAACATGCCTCAGAACATAGAGCATGCCTCTCTTTTAATCGAATGTTCATAATTCCACTTAGAAATGATTTGTGTCATTTAATGGGGTCAATAATCTAATTTATATTGACAATAGCACCATTTTTGTTTAAATCGTGGCACATAAATCCTCCATTATGATTTCACAGAAGTTGCAGATAGAGAGGCTAGTTAATGATTCGTCTGTAAGAAAGATGATAAATTTGTACAATCTTGTGATGCTTTTAAACAATTATTCTGGCATTGCGTGTAGCGTTTCTTTAAAGCTTTGCTCTAAAAGGGTGATGTGGTCAACTATGTACTTTGAAAAGTACATTCTATCCACAATTCTATTGGAAATGTACATATTGTGTTGATTATTTTTCTGTAACAGCACAGCGCTGACAGTATTGCTGGCTACAAGGCAAATGAAAGGATTACATTATTGTGTTTATTATAATGCCTTAATATCTTGATAGAACCCCAGAATCTGTATGAGATATCAATCAGTGCCAAGATAGGGAAAAAGGGAGATAATAGAATGCGTATGTATAGCTACTTAAATGCTACCATTATTAAAAACCTCCCATCTGTTCCTATTTACCTAGAACAACATACCCTGGCCTGTTTTGTCCATTAACAGATTACTTATCAAATGGATTCAAATGGTCTATTTTAACATCCCTCTTAAGAGGCACTTATAGGCATAAGAGGCAATGGCTTCCAGTTGTATCAATGGAGGCCAGTCACAAAGGGCCCTCATTAGTTTTTCAATGAAAGGTAGCTAGAAAATAGCAGCTCAAAAAAATAATTATCTGCCACATTTATCATTTTCTCGAAAGAAACATCTTTGACTTTTTGTTCAGAAATAATTACACGTGAGCACAACAACAAAAATAGACCCCTTTCCAGCTAAAAGTTCAGAAATTAGAAAAAAAAATACCCATTCATGTAAAATGCCAATGTTAACTGTGTAACCTTGATGTAAAAAATAAATAAATAAATAAATAAATATGTTGTGGAAGACAGTTTCGTGTCACAGGTTATACAGTACATTGATTTAGCATCATGCTTACTTCTTGTTAACATTGTAAGATGTCCAGCAGTGCCATAAGCAAAGAACTGGCAGAAACCAGTGGGCCCCAGGTACACCCATCTCCTATCTGGTCTTGATGTGCTCTTCATAAAGGAATTTCAAAAACCATAGCGCTTAACTATGCATGAAAACATAGGAACTGGGCTGCAGAAGAAACGACAGCAGGTGCTCTGGACTAATGAGTCAAAATGTAAGATATATAGCAGTAACAGGAGACAGGGGGTTTGCTGATACGACCTGATACGAAGAATCTACGCTGTTTTGCAGTCAAATTGGGGTAACACCAAATATTGGATTTGATTTGGATTGTTTACTATTTTGTTCATTTAAAAATAAACTATCAACATTCAAATTGTTTCAAAGCATTCTTACTTTACAGCATTTTTTAAAACCTACCTAAAACTTTTGCACAGTCAAAAACATAAACAAACAAAATTTCTCACTCACTGTCTATACTGCTTTATCATGTATTCAGGGGCGCGGGGGGGCCTGGAGCCTATCCCAAGAGGGCAAGAGGCGGGGTGCTAATCCATCACAGGGCACACACATACACTATGGGCAATTTGGGAACGCCAATTAGCCTAATCTGCAGGTCTTTAGACTGTGGGAGGAAACTGGAGAACCCGGAGTGAACCCACCAAGAATGGGGAGAACATGCAAACTCCATGCACACAGAGACAGGAAATGAGCCTGGCTGGGAATCAAACCCAAACACTGGAAGTGCAAGGCAACAGTGCTAACCACTACACCATCTAACCACTTATCATACTGGTACTGAGTGCAGGAGGTTCAGGATCTGTATATGACCATTTACTTAGACTAAATTAAAAACTTTCTAGACTAGGAAGACTGGGCCATTCCTAAAATAATTCAAGAGCTAGTTTAATGTATATAAAAGAAAATTTTGAAATAAACATTAAGGGTTATGTGGCTGTTTAACAGGCAATATAATACATCATTCTCACCTTCATTTTAGATGCAGGTGTCACACTCATTTAGTTCTACAGGGAGAATGAAGCTCTCACATGATTTTTCCATGACAGATGAAACCAGCAACACATTTTTGAATTACTGCTCATGCTGCATCACAGGGCATCAGGACAAGCTACAAACCTCCTTGGCATTCATGAGATTGCAGTTACCCACAATTATTTTGGGTCATTGTGATAGATATGGGTTAGAGAGCTTATATGAAATCTCTCTCACCTGATACTGTGTGCAAGAAAGAAGAGTCAGTATCTGAGTCTTAGCACACAGAAACAATAGCACTAGTACATAGGCAATGTTCAGTTCATGACCATTTGTTGGGAACTGATACCCCTTTATTGAGGTAAATTAATCACAATTGTTTAGGCCAAAATACAAGTTGCCATTTGGGTTCAAACAAGCAAATACTTAAAATCATTTAATTAAAAAAAAAATTAATAACTGATGCTGTGAGAAGCTTGGCAGTTCTTAAACTAGGAACATGTCTGAAGACATACCACCACTTCTCTACACCTTACGTCTTTTCCTGGTTGTGAAAAAGATGTGACTATGTTTTAGAGTGTTTAAAAATATTGACCTGCATCAAGCAAAGAGGATTGTTACTACAATTAATTATTACTATAATTGAATGAATTGTGTTGATTCACCACACAGTTCTAAACTTAATCCTGTTGAACGCTTTAGGATGGATATATAAAAATGGATAGATAAAAATGGACACAACTTTAGACAAAAATAAATGCATATTGTTTGTTGAAACAATAGCATGGCAAATTTGTGCAAGGTAATCCTATTGTCAAGTTCAATGCATTGTTTCTTAAATGAAAAATATACACCGAAACATTTATAATCATCTATTTAAAAATGTGTATAATGTGTGTAATTGATAATAAATGCAATTGTTAATCCTTTTTTTAATAGATATTTTCTTTTGATGACTTATTTTATGGGCATTCATTTATTTTTAACTTGGACCTTTATCATAATAACAATTATTTTTACTGTACTTTATATAGTTGTTATATGTTAACCATAATTTTGTGATTTAATAATAAGTCCATAAAACAATATCTCAATTAAACAAGTCTATTTGCAGATTACGTTTGCAACCTTTAGTACAGTGGAAGTATCCCCACCTGTCTTGCAGAAGACAAATCAAGTTTTCAGATAGATAATTTGCTCTGGCAACTCGTAACACAAACAGCTAAAGAACAACAACAAAAAATAGGTCATGTACCTTAATGACCATGTATAAAAGAATAAGTACACACTTCACTACTTTTTACCCTCACGCTTAGAGAACCATTACTTTAAACTGCGTCCACTACTTAAGCACACACTGTAATTGTTTTGAACAACAGGGAAGCAGTACAGCACGGAGATGCATTACATTATGGAGCAGCTGGAGTAGATCTGAGGATGCACTATTCGTCTTCATCTTTATGCTGGTAACTATATATTTTTCATTTACATTTTTGTGTCTTTTCATAATTTCTCCTGTTCTGTCTTTTCCTAGACTTGCACTGTCACCTGCTACCTTTAAGTTCGTCTATTCCATAATCCTGCTGTTCCTCTCTATATTCTCATCCAGTTGTTTGTTGTTTTTTCTCTCCAATGTACAAATCTGAGCATCCCTTGTCGCATTTAACTGGACACATTGTTATGTTTTCGTATGAGTGCTTTCTCTTTAGAGTAAACAAGCTTCTGTCTGCTGGGTTTAAATGTACAAGCATACTACAGCAACATTTGGAATGACAATGTTGTTCCATTTATTCTTCTTGTCTTCTTTATGTCTGTTTGAGAGGCACTCTTCCTGGCTCTTTTTGTGGATTTGACAAAAGCCCAGTTTGGATAACAACAGTTTCTGAATGATTCATTGATGTCTTTGTGGTCTTTCTTCTTTTACTTTGCCCTTGCAGGAATGTTTTTAGCCTTTTCTTATTATTCCCAGTTTTACGCTCTAAAGGGTAAATATTGATTTGTGCATGTGGGTTTCCTGTATACTTCAATGTCTAAGCTTCTGTCCACTTCATTGTGTGTTGCACAATGCAGGAAGGCCAGACAATTCCTTTTAACATCCTTCCATGTTACTGTTCACATTATTGATGTATTCAGTGAAAGCTTCCCCCTCCCCTGTTTTAAATTGACCCAGGTATTATCCATGTACCAAAAACCGTTGCTAGGTATCATTCCTGTAAAAAAGATCATTACTTTACTCATTACTTCTTCCATGTTGTACAGTCTCCACATGAAAGAGTGAAAGGTGAAAATATTTAATCGCTGACCAAGAAAAAGTCAACCATTATATTGAAAATTGATGCTCACAGTTTTCCGGGATTCTCAATAGACAGTATTAGAACAGTATCAAGAAAAACGGTTGAACAATCAATTCAATTCAATTCAATTCAATTTATTTGTATAGCGCTTTTAGCAATTTTCATTGCCGCAAAGCAGCTTTACATAGTCAAAAGAATTATTTAGGTTTGTATGAAATGTGAATTTGTATGAATCAAAATGGTCAGTTTGTCCCTGTCCTGAACAGTCCTATCAACAGTCCTTGTTACAGTGAGAAGCTTATTGAAGAACTTAATGCCTAAACTTTGAGACTGCTATCAAAGGGCATTGTGATCAGACTGTCCGTATAGTCCTGATCTTGCTTCATTTGACTTTCAACTGGTCTCCTGAAAGCATAAAGAGGGCTAAAGATTCACTTCTGATAAAGAAGTAAGGACAACGGTGCATTAGTGGGTCACTGCTCAGCTTTAAAAAGAAAAAATTGAAATGAGAGAATATGTAAGCTTGCTGACAAAAGTGGACAAAGTGTATTAAAAACCAAGCAGATTTTATAAATAAAATAATGTAATTGTCTTTTCTAAAAGTTAATTAAAATAAATTCTACAGACAGAGGGTGGATAATCTTCGTCTCATCTTTGTACTGTATATGGCAGGCAGTTATGCAGGGCTTTTTCAATGACTTTATTTTTTATTTTGACCTTTGTCCTCTAGCCATTTAAAGGATTGCACACCCAAATTCTCAAAGGTAGCAATGACATTCAGTAGACTGATCACTTTGATGATTTTTTTCCACTCTGTTTAGAACACATGTGCATCTCACTTTGTTGTCCAGCAAGATGCTGATATGAAATGTTGAATGATACCTTCATCCCTAATTGTTCAGTCTCTGCTTCAGCCAGTTTGTTGTTTCTGATGTCTGATTGTGTAATCTACCACTGTTAACTGCTTTGGTGTTATAGCAAAGTTTAATCCTTAAGCTAAGATATTATTTTATAGTTGGATAAACTCTCTGTCAGATAGGTTTTTTATCCATTTGTCTTGGAACTGTGTTATGCTTTCATCCCTTTTACCTCAAGGGTAGTTTTTCTATTTTGCATGAATTGCTGCGTTATGGCAACAATGCTTGTTTATAGCTCTTTGTCTGTTGGGGTGTTATGTTAGCTTGGTTTTTACCATAAAAATGCGAAACCTTCTCCAGGACTGTATCGGTTGTGAACTGTCACTCTCTCACTGAGAAGCTGGTACTGAGCCTTTTACAATGAAGTCCAGGTGTTGACTGTTTGGAAAAGAGTCTCTGTCGCCTGCATGAAGTTTAAGTGATTTCGGCAGGCTGCTTGTTTTCTGGATCTCCCTTTATCTCCAGTGAAAGTGTGTTTATGCCAAAGTACATATAAATGTCTGTGGCAGTAGGACTTGAGTCTCAGTGGCAATGGAAAAGTCCACTTGCCATTAAACAGTAGTTTAAAAAAAAAAAAGCATTATCTGAATGATAGAAAATACAGACATTTTGCACACCTTGGACATGATCATCCCAAATTACACATGCTGTTTTCACATTTATGATCTGACTGTGCATGCTGCTATTAAACATGTTCTAAGTGATGTACAAAGAATTACATAAATTATATCACATACACAGTAGAAAAAGGGAAACCATATTTAAATAGGGTAGTTGAGCTACCTGTGGTGAGTTTCTCTAAGAGACTCCTTGATGGGTAAATGTGCCTCAAGTATAATGCCAAGTAAACTCACTGTGAATGCTGTAATCAGTCCTAGCATCCTCAACAGATGATAATACCTCATGTGGCTAAATTTGACTAGCAAGAAGAATAGTATCTGCTATACTGTATGCTCAGTGAGTGCACTTCTGTGGTCTGCTTTAGAGTTATCGGGCTCTTCTTTAATTTCTCCATGAAACACAGCACTACAATATTGGACAGGATACAGGATTAGGCATTACAAGTATTTGACGCAGTAGGTATTGTGCAATACTGTGGGTTGCTTTGAACTATTCAATTCTACATAGGCCACGGCATATTTATTGTGGCTGCCATAGCTAGTTTTAAATTTATAATTGGTATCTTCATGCCTATGATATGCCTCCTTAGATGTGTTGAGATTAAAGTTAAAAATGTCTTGTTATTTTCTAGGTGATTATTTTCAGGGAAGAGCCTCTCAGATGTGGCTGTAGACATAGCATACTGTAATTTTCTCCCATGATAAGTGTAAAAAATGGCTAATGACAACCTAAGACTTTCATTTTTCTAGCCCATTTAATTTAGACTGAAAGATGAATATAATAGTTTAATTTTAAGAAGCAGATTACCCATAATAAGCACCTGTCAGATGTCAAGGTGCTTGATGTCTAGAGGAAAGTTAAGAAGATTAACAAAATTCTTCTTGTGAAAACTTGGGTTTTTTAATGCTTTCAAAATTTTACCAATCGGTTGTTGAAAGTTCAAAATTTTTGCTGCTATCTGTTGGGAATAAAGAATTAGAGTCAGTGATGCCAGGAATAAAACATGGTGAACACCTCACATGTTCTATACAAAGATCAAACAGTAGAGCACTTTTCAATTCTCTTACTCCACTGTAAGCACTTTGAAGAGCACTTCAGGAAGTCTTTTTTTTCCAACCGCAACTCCAGTGCCCTGTGTTGTCAACTTGAGATGCATGTGGTGACTGGGGATGGTTCCACTTTAACATGAAGATGATCTTGCCCTTGGCTGATGCAGACAGCTGTTCTCTGAGGACTTGTGACTACAGTTGCTCCATAGTTCAGGAGTGGAATTTCCTACAGTCTACCTGAGCCTGCAATAACGAACTGGACTCCATATTAACTTAAAGAAGACATCAAGAAAGGACATCATCTGTTATACTGAACTTCCAGCCTCCTAACACACAGTACAATATGACTGTAGATCAATCCGTTATTACCCAAATGAGGATGGGTTCCCTGTTGAATCTGGTTCCTCTCAAGGTTTCTTCCTTTTGCCATCTCAGGGAGCTTTTCCTTGCCACAATCGGCCTCGTCTTGCTCATTAGGGACAATCTGATCATATTGATTCATACACATTTTTTACATTTCATAGACATTTCCATACATTTCTTTTGATTCAGTAAAGCTGCTTTGTGACAATGACCATTGTACAGTATATATATATATATATATATATATATATATATATATATATATATACACATATATATATATACATAAATATATATATATATATATATATATATATATATATATTTTTTTTTTTCTGCATTTATTTGTCATAAAATATGATCTGATATTTATCTAAGTCAAGATTATTGGCAAATAAAATGTGCCTGAAATAATAACACAAAAAAATCTGTTCTTTCATTTCTTTATTGAGAACCTTAAAAAGCTCAAAATGCTCAAAAAGGGTAATTGCAGTCAGGTTTTAGCATACCTGAAGTCTTGTTAAAAAATATCATAATGAAAACATCATCCCAACCGTAATGTATGGTGGAGAAAACATCATGATTTGGGTCTGCTCTTCTGCATCGGGCCTGGCCAGCTTGCAGACATTGAGAGAAAGATGTATTCCCAAAACGTATCTAAAAATTCTCTATGATAATTTACAACTGTCGGGACATCAGCTAAAACTCTGTGGAAGTTGAGTGATAAAAGAGAACAATGACCCAAAACACCAGAACAAGTCCGCAACAGCGTGGCTTCAAAAAACAAATCGACCTTTAGAAGGCAGAGCTCAGACCTCAACCCAATAGAGATGCTACAGAATGACTTTAAGACAGCCATACACATGTGACATCCAAAGAATATAACAGCGCTGAAGTAGTTCTGCAAGGAAGAATAAATTCAAATTCCTTTTGATCAATCTACAAGCTACAGGAAGCACACGGTTGCGGTGTTCAATAAAGACATAAAAGATCAGAATTTTTCGTGTTACTATTTTGGGCATTTTGTGAATATTCTTGGCGTAAAGAAAGATCAGATCACATTTAATGACAAATTGATACAGAAAAACATTTTAAAACACTTCTTCTTGGCACTGTATATTCTGTTATGATTCTGATATTTGTATCTGTCAGATATCTCTCTGCTTCTGTATGTTGGACCACAGGTCTGTTATAGGTGGGTGTGGTCTGTTAATCAGCTGGAGCTCCTGATTGGTTCTACTCTCCTGATATAAGGACCACCCCAAACACCACAGAAATTCTGATTGACTGTATGTTTTATCATTTGTTTTTGAGTGTTGTGCCAGAGAGAAAGATAGTTTGTGTGTCATAGTCTTTGTTGTCTTTGTTAAACCCTGTACGGACTGACTCTCCTGTTTATCTGAACCTTTTCCTGTTTGTCTATGATATGGATTCCGATTCGGCTCACCCAGTTCTCTCTTTTTGTTTCGGCTAACTCCTAGAGGTCGTAACAATTCACACACACTGAGTTATCCTATTGATGATATTGCTACTGGTTGTTGACTCCCTAGGAGGCTTCTGCATAGGATAGGATCTGAACTTTTCCCTCTTGTTCTAAATACTGGAGCAGAAAGACAGTTACTCGGGTCAATAGGAGTCAGACGAGCTGCCTGATGATTCCTGGCTCTCTGTGTATACAGTAGCTGTGAGGTAATTAAAGTGCGTACACGTCTGCATTTCTCTATCGTCTGTGCGTAAAGTAAAAAACAGAGAGGGAAAGTGCAGTGGAACATTAGTTCCATGAGCATGTAGGATAAATAAAAAATAAAATAGGGTTTCCACCATCAGCACCAAAAATTCAATTATTCTGATGACCTTGATAATGATGTAGAGTTAGCATTGGCCAGCATTACGGTCTCCTGGCACGCCCAGCTGCAGCCAAATGTTGCTGAAGAATCCAATCACTTATCGTCTGTAACCCTGGAATTCCAGCAGCAGTAGTGGCAGCATTTCTCAAATGACACCATCGAATTAGGCTGCACGGCTTGTTTTCAGCCTTCCTGAATTCTCCCACACCACACCACTTCTCTGCTCCCGCATGGCTTCCATTAACAACACACATCAAATTCAAAACACTGATGCTTGCCTTCTTAGCTGCAGTAAACCTGCTCCATTGGAATGGTGCACACGTTTTCAGAGAAGAAGTCCATACGTCCATGAATGATGATCCGAACTGAGGTGGCTGGAAACCCACTGCAGTTCCTGTGAACATTCAGTAAGTGGAACACACGATCCTTAAAAATCAATGTCTGTCATCTGTCTGGGGAAACTGTACACACAATCCTTCATGAACACCAAATAAGTTCCTGGAAGAACAGCATTTCAGATGTTTAGCAGGCGAAAACTCTCCACCTTGATGGTATTTAAGCACTGGTGAAATACTGGAATAACTGTAGTAAGGGATTATATAAAGGTAGTTTTTATTATCATCCTGTAGCGGTGTTCTGTTTTTCTACACAAAAGTCCTGGTTTGACTTGTTGTTGGGTTTACATTGAAAAAAGAACTATCTATTTTAAAAGAAAGCTTTGAAACAATAATAAACTTCTTCTGCAGTTCACCCCTAAGATCTATAGTGGTCAGGATGGTGGAGACCTGAGAAATAGAGTGATTAAATGGGGGTAGGTTTCGGGAACATAAATGGAAACAGTTTTTCTACAGGGATTGTAATTGGATTGGATGTCATATTTTCTTTATTTTTGTGTTGTTGTCAAGGAGTTTTGCAGCAATCAAGTGGCTATACTACTAGGCATAAGGGAATACGACAAGTCATAAAAATGTATGAGATTGCGTATGTCTCATGGGACCTTGTAGCTAGCTGTGTGTCCTCAAAGTGTCAGAAATGATCTGTCATCTCTATTGTCACCCTAAATCACCTCTACTGACACCTTCTAGACTGGCTTATTCAGGCTTCATGAGAAGTTTTCTCCTGCTCTGTCTGCTTGTTTTTCCTTCTGACATCACATATAAGCTAAATTGTTGAACTGCAAAGCTCAATAGAGTTTATTGTTTGTAAAAGAGTTTAAGGTTTCCATGTTACATAGTTTGTAGCTTTCACCTCTCATGCTGTAAAGACTAGAAAATGATGAGCGTTTGTGGATTCATTTGAAATTATGACCATTGTAAAGTGTAAACATTTGTGTGTGTGCATGTCTTTGTGTTTTTGTATGTGTGTATATGTTCCTATACAAGAAACTGGGCAAAGTAAGAATTTATTTGTAATGTTTAAACTGGTGTTTTAACTGTGCACATGACAAGAAACTGAAATTTAAATTCCATTTAAATTATTAAGGCATGAACATTCCTCTCCATTTCCCCAAACCCACTTCAGGTACTGTACAACGTTTTGGCTGTAGTGCTGCTGTCTATAATTTCTGTGTGCTAAACTCCACTGTAGTGTGAAGGACTACGACATATTGCAGTATATTTATTGTAAGCCTAATGTTTTACAGAACCAGCCATGTCTAATGTCCAATATTCCTTCTGTTTATAATATAGCTGTCATGTGCTGCATGCTTCATCTGGTGATGTATTCACAGGACACAAAAGCACTTTATTTCCTAGGCCCTCCAACACTTGTAACTTGTAGAGAATACAAAGTGTTAGATATATACGCTTTCTAGTAAAATTGCGATTGTGTATTCACTGGATCAGCTCCCAGTGCCTAAATGAATACATGCAAAAAGTACTATAATTTAGCAATTCAAATGCAAGTTCATGCATCACAAAAAGAGAGAAAATTGCCAAGAAAGGATTTTTTTCCCCTAAAAGGACAAACAGCATTAATTAGAGCAGTGTTTAAGTTAAAGCTATTTATGTGCGTTAAAATATTTGTTGGAAATGTACAATTCATGTCTAATGTACCAGCATCTTCCAACACAGCTAAAAGCTGAAATTTTCCGAACTGATGCATACGAAGAGTTAGAAGTTAGTCAGCCAGCCAGATACATTTAAAGTTGAATCATGAAACAGATTACGTTAATTTAAGTCTGATGTAATGAGTGCAAAGTTGAAAGACAGAAAAGAGCTTTCATCTGCATGATGAAAAAGCAAGTTGTCTATAACATATGCATACACTTCACATACAACTGTGTGTGCATTTATGTGAGTGTATAAGTGTGTGTGTGTGTGTGAGCGCACACACACATTATCATACAGTTTGTGTGGGTGAATGCATCTGATGTCTAATATGCTCTCCGTGTGGTTCCACCACTCTGAGCTCTGCTTCCCTCTTCGCTTTGGGCTTCGACTCCGTTTGCTTCACTTCTCAATGATATCATCTTCTTCATTGCAATTTCGTTCTCAATTACCTTCCCTGATGCTCTACCTGTGGTTCTTGTTTATGTGCTTCCGGACACCCTACACCCCTAAAATACCCCACACACAAAGAAACAGTGTCAGAAATAAACAGGAACATGTTGACTAAAGTGATGCTTGCCTGAATGACTTCCAGGCCAAAATGATAGCCTTTAGCTTCTCGTTGGGAGAATGGGGGAGCTTTGCCACTAGTGGGTCTTCACTGGATTAAAAAGGTCTTGTATTTTATTAAATCCAGAAAAAAATTCAACATTTCCACAAAGGGATCCCCTCAGGAATTCTATGGTGTCTGGCAACTATTCTTGAAAATATAGAGACATAGATAAATTGGATCTGTAATGTAGAGTTTCTTATTCAGTTGTTGTTGTTATTATTATTATTATTATCATTATTATTATCATAATTTTTATTTGATGCCTATTTATATATTTATAAAATAGCTTTTTTATATACTTTTTTTTCCTACTGACTGGCTGTTGTTTTCGTATGGGCTGGGGGAGGTAAATGAATGAGAAAAAAATAGTGTTACCATGCATTCATCTTGTTTTTAAAAAAAAATATTTTGGTGGGACATAGGACAAGTAATACTGTAGAACACATCAAGCAGGTTTTTGGATTTTTTTGTCTGTTTGTCTGTGCATACATAAAAACTACTAAACAATGCTTTTCACAGGTGTATTTGGCCGAGCTTGGGGAAACATATACAGTAGGTATTGTTTCATTGCAATTGACCCACTAGAAAAGAAGATGTGCTACATTGAAATGTAAAACTGTAAAATGTAAAACGCCCTTATTTCATAAAAAAATACACCAAGTTCTCAAAATCAAAATTTCAACAGATGGTGCAGATATGCAATTATTCAATTCAATCGCTCATTGTCTATACTGCTCCATCCTGTATTCTGGGTCGCAGGAGGCCTGGAGCCTATCCCAGGAGACTTAGGGCACGAGGTGGGCAGGGCACACACATTCACACACTACGACAATTTGGGAATGCCAGTTAGCCTAATCTGCAGGTCTTTGGACTGTGGGAGGAAACCCACCAAGCACAGGGAAAAAATGCAAACTCCATGCACACAGAGACGGGAATTAAACCTGGCCAGAAATCGAACCCGGACCCCGGAGGTGCAAGGCGATAGTGCTAACCACTGGACCACGGTGCCACCATTATTCAATTATATTTTAATTGTGTAGCGCTTTTAACTATTGTCATTGTTGAGCAAATCAGCTTTACACAATCAAAAAAGAATTACGGAAATTTGTATGAAATGTGAAAAATGTATATGAATCTAAATGATTAGATAGATGAGTTTTATTTAAAGTTCTGCATGCTTTATAGTAAAACAAAGTAAAACCAAAATTCAACAGATGGCACTGTAAATCTTTTTTAAATATGTGCTTGTGAGTGTGCAATTACATTTGCATGCACATATAGATTCCAAAAAAAATTCATAAAAAAAAGAAAGAAAGAAAGAGAAGCTAATTTTATTCTATTTTTATTAACACACTGTGTTGCTCTTTTTTTAATCATCTCTAGCCCTTTTTCTTTTGCTCATGCTTATTCTGCATGTAGACACAGAATAAATAAAAAACAGCCGACTTGCCTCGCTATATATCCTTACCTCTTTGTTGTTTTTGTCACAGCTACAGTATGTGTCCAGCAGTAATCCAGGTTTCTACATGAAAGCTGTTGATGAGTCTCATACACTATATGCACTACATATACGAATCCGTCTCATATATTTACTAGTTGCAGTGTGGGGGACTGTTGAGTGGTGGGAAAATTTTATAGAAATACTGATTGAAGTGTACACCTCATATTTGTTAGAAAGAAAAATACATTTCACACTAGATGAAGTCAATCCTACAGTCAACTGCACAGTGTGTGAGGTTTTTCTGGGGAAAAGCTTTTCTTGTTATCTTTTGCTTTAATTCAGCAATTTCACTTTAACAACACTTTTATGGTTAAGCATAGAGGAATGTATGGACAATTTATTTATTTATTTAAAATCCCAGCCCTGTCTGCTCCTGAAGGAATACTGACTAATCTAGCATTCTCCCGTGGTCATTTTTGTTTATGATAAAAAAAAAGATTAAATTACAATTCCTCATAAGAGTAAGGCCTGTCATTGGCCCTGCTGATTGACATGAGCTTCTCTGATTTCTAGATGCACAAACGTTAGGAATTGTTGGACACTTGTTTTTTTTTAAGTGAGAATTACTTTGATGAAATGATGTTGGTCTATATGATGCTGGGATAATGCTGAACAAATGACCCTAACATAATGTTTAGACAATATATGTTTGAGACATTAATAAATACCATGCCTATCTCTCAACTAAAATACAATACAACCTTGAAATAATATTGCTCCCAGCGGTTTCTTTTTCCCTGACCTTCTGTTCCTGAGCCAATACACATGAATTGGACACAAGCTTGGTCAATGCGTAAGAATGCTGAGAATGCTGAGTGCTTACTACTGGTCCATAAGGGAATCTTCAGCTGGTGCTAGTAAATGCACATATATTGCTTTGTCAAATGATAAGCAACACAAAAGAACTTATCCAAGTAGACAACTGCGATTTTATCTAACCATTTAATTAAGAATCAAGCAGGACAAAAAAAAAAGATTACACCCTAGATCCATTCTTCTTTTGAGGTTGTTTTGCATTTTAAAGGTCCTACACATTATATTTTTCATTAAATGTTAATATGATCTTTAGGGTCCTAATGAAAAGTTTGTATTATACATTAATTAAAAATTCAAAAGGATTGTGTAAACAAAACACTACTTTTACCTGGTAAAAACTAGCACTGTTCTCAGCAACCTGTTTCAGTACATGCTAATTTAAATGCTCATGACCTCTGCTGAGCCCGCCCCCCCCCCCCCGTTCTGTGGGGCGTGACACGTGGGGTATAGCGACGGAAGTGTAGTCCAGTGCGGGCAATGCTTTGGACTGCATTACCCACAAAGCATTGCCACAACGCAGTGCTTTGTGGGTAATGCAGTCCAAACTGGAAAACTATGGATTATAGAGCCCGAGCCTGTTTTCTTCAGTCGTTTTTGGTTTGATTTAAGTACGGAACCTACGCGGAAGTTTGTAATATCGCCTGACAACGCAGAAATTAAAAGAATGGACATGCATCGACCCGTTTGTCTTTCTCATCACTGCATGGGCATGAATTAACGGGCTGTTACGCTGCCGCGAGCAACAACAACAAAAGCGGAGAAACTTACTGAGAGAGATACGGACGCGATGTGTTTACTGATGTGTTTACATGACTTCTTAATCTTCGACAGACATCGTTATAAACCATCTAACATAACAAAGGTAAGCATAATATAGTTTTCCGACTATGTACACAGTTTGCAACTAGACAATCACCTTAATGCATTGTTTATTATAAACGGGCGATTAGGGATTATATAGAGACGGATGTACATAGAGAAGAAGCCATAACCATGTTCTATGAGAGTATAAGTTAACTTGCACTCGCATTCATCGTGATTATTAGAAAAGACGATCTGCAAAGAGTCATAGTAAAATAAATTACTCACTGAGCCTGGTGAAAATGAAGCAGGAACACAAAGCGTTAGTACAGATCCACTTTTAGGAGCAGCTTCCTAGTAAAACCTGCTTTATATTGACCCTCGTTTATAAAGCAGTCTGGTGAGAAATGATTATCGCAAACATGAACGCATTTAGGTAAATCAGCGGGGACGTTAGCTTTAAAAACAAAATTCAGCCACTGCGTCCTCAGTGGCTCAGATACCTAACCCTAGGTAGGTACCCTAGGTCACTAACCCTAGGTAGTGAATGACGACTGCTGTGTTCGCTATTACACCCAACAACTGTACACAACACTCGCTTAGGCGTCATTTTGCTCCAGCGGCGAAAAAACAATGGCCGACAGCGTCTTCTCACTCGGGGCGGGTCTTTGCTAAAACACCAGTGTTAATCAACTTGTGTAGGAACGCCCTCTTGTGGTGTGGCGTCACATCGACAGGGTTTTTTCGATTGGCCTGATTTCAGAAGGGGGATGTTACTGTAATAAACGAAAAGAAAACCACTGGGCGGCTCTTTATCATCGTAGAGTGGTTGTGTACGCACTCTCCTAACACACAGTTTAGTCCAAACAGCTTAAAATAGTGCATGTAGTGCTGTATGACCCCTTTAACAAATCATTATAACTTTCAAAAACATTGTCATGATGCTGTGTATTATAACTTCATTACACCGTCATACAATGTCACCACTAGTTCCTAGAATGATACAAAGATTTACTATTGTGCATATATATTCATTGTACTTTTATTTATATTTTTTCTTATCAGTGTAGCATAAAAAGTGATAAAGCTAGAAATGCAATCTGTAGTGGAACTCAGCATGTCAAAATAAACTAAATCTGTTTCTGCTCTAACTATATAGAAAGACTACTATTTTTTTTATTTACGGTTAAATACTACAAAGATATTGTTCTGCATCTTCGCATTGTGAGTTTGCAGTGTGTGAGCACCACTGAGAATAAGAATATGTATTATAATGCAAATTTGCATGTGTATAAGCAGCTCTCCTCCGCTCTCCAATAAGTTGTTAATTCAAGTCAGGTTGTTGGACTTTGTTCTCTTATAGAAAATGCTCTGTTTTCTTCACATGGCTCACTTTCCTCTGGGACTCCTGCACATCCACTGCATGATTGCGTCCCCCTGAGTATGTCTGCTCTAGCACATGAAGTACCGTGCCTTAGCATTCTATCTGACATGCACGCACACACGCATAAACCTTCAACCTTTTTTCTAGGGGACTGCTCTATATCTCAATAGCTGGCAGGCAAATTGATGCCCATGTCAATTAGATTTTTTAAAAAAAGAGAAAAGAATAAATAGCACTTCACGGGGAGAAGGATGAGGCTTTCATTTAATACCCGATTTCAATATTTGTCCCGGTTTTTCCCAACACTGACATTTTCTCCTGCTATAAGTGAGGATTTAAATTGATCTGATACATTGAATTTTTGGATTGTGAATTTATTACCTTTGTGAACTCTTTTGTAGCCTTACTAGTCACTAATAATCATATATTAAGAAGCACACAAACTAAAACCTAGCCAACTAAATAAATACATTTATTGTCATTTAACAAATTTACAATTTACAAATGTAATAAGGTTTTAATACTATAAGTATGGCCCAAGAACAAAGACTAAGTAGTATTTTAAACTACCGTTCTGATTGACAGAGGTGTATCGAAGGTGTAGCACTGCTGCCTCACCATACACATAGTAGTAGAAACCTGTAGTCAGGCGATGTCTTCATCCATTAGGGTTCCTCAGGGTTTTATGGTTTCCTCCCACCTCCATAATAACATGCAGATAGGTCGATAAGCTATTTTTAATGGCTATTGGTGTAAACGAGTGTGTGTATAATTGTAAAGTGCCCTACACCAATTTTCTTTATCTTGTTGTGCATTTAAAAGAACTTTTTTCCCTCTCCCTTCTGGTTTCAATGTCTAGAAGGTGCTGAGTGCCTGTCAGTACAGTGTAAAGATTAGCACTAACCTAGAAGAATTGCAGGACTTCATTTCATTACAGTGGAATATACTCCTAGAAAACTCTCTGACCCCTGTTCCATGCAATATCTCACAATATCTAACCACCCTGTAAAGCCTGGTGTGTCAATGCAACTACTGGAGCTCACATGATAAATCGAATGATTATAATCTTTTCATGGTTATGGTATTGCCTTTTTTATCCCCAAATTGTCCTACTCTCCACAAAAGCAAGCAGATAACACCACAGAAACTGAAATAGCTATCAGTATTCTCAGTTTCTTTTACTGTGTGCACTAGATGTAAAGAACACATGGTGCTGAATACTACACAGTTTTCTGCAAGCTCTGGCTGGTGCACAAGAACCCACTGCCAACTTGTGCCACATCATCTAAAGGGCAATTACTGAGGTCGACTAACACAAGTATAGTGATGCAACCCTGATCAGAGGTCAATAGGAGGTCATTTACTACTTTAACAAGTGCTGTCTCTGTGCTGTGATGAGTCCTAAATCCTGACTGATGGAGACTTTAGTGTTTCACAGGGTTCAGTTTTAGACTCGCTGCTTTTTTCCCTCTACATGCAGGACAACATACAACAATTATGTTGCCCCTCTGGGCAACATAATTAGTAAGCATGGTATTAGTTTTCATTGTTATGCTGATGACACACAATTATATGTCTCAGCAAAACCAGACGAGAAAAAACAGTTTAGTAAAGTTGAGCAATGTGTGCAGGACATAAGAGATTGGATATCAATTAACTTCATTCTGCTTAATTTTGATAACATCAGAAATATTGCCAAAATAAGAAATATAAATGATGCAGAAAAACTTTTTTTTTTTTTCCTGCTTTTATCACCTCTAAGTTGTAACGCCTTACTGTCAGGCTGTTCAACTAGGTGCATAAGCAAGCTTCAGTAAGTCCAGAGTGCAGCAGCAGAGTCCTCACTAGAACCAGAAGATACTACTGTAGCACATCACTTTTTCGCATTGATTTTAAAATACTACTAATGACAGATAAAGCATTAAATGGTCTTTAACACATCTCCTGTTATACTAAACTTCCAGTCTCACACCGTATGCAGATCACTCCCTGCTATCCGTTATCACCCAAATGAGGATGGCTTCCCTATTGAGTCTGGCTCTTCTCAAGGTTTCTTTCTATTACCATCTCAGGGAGTTTTGTCTTGCCACTGTCGCTTCCACCCTCGGCTTGCTCATCAGAGACGGTCTTATCATTTTGATTTATACACTTTCACATTTCATACAAACTTAAATAATTATTTTGATTGTGTAAAGCTGCTTTGCGACAATGTCAATTGTTAAAAGTGCTATACAAATAAAACTGAATTGAATAATTACCAGCTAAAAGCTGTTGACAAGCCATTGATTAGAAGCTAGGTAGTTAGTCACAAATAGCTAAATTTTGCCTAATGTCCATTTAGTTGAAGAAAAAAAAATCTGAAAAAGCAATAGTATAAAACAAGGTGCATTATATACTGTACTGTAGCTATTTCACTGTGCATAAGATGTAATACTGTATAGTACAATGTGAGTTCCTCCTACTGTAGTACAACCTGTACAGGTTTTAATTACCACTATAATCTATGTATAGTAACAATTTCATATGGAAGCATATGAAACATTATGTTCATTAACGTGCTAGCGGCGCTAACGGCTGCAGACAGGAAGTCACTGCCAGCACCGGAAGCGCGTTCATCATTACCGAGCATGACGTGAGGAGAGCCTTCAAGAGAGTGAACACCAGGAAAGCAGCAGGACCAGACAGCATCTCAGGCCGCATTCTCAGAGCCTGCGCAGACCAGCTAGCACCTGTGTTCACTGAGATATTCAACATCTCTTTATCTCAGTCGGTGATCCCCACATGCTTCAAAGAATCCATCATTGTTCCTGTCCCAAAGAAACCTCATCCTGCTTCCCTCAATGACTATCGCCCTGTAGCCCTCACCTCAGTAGTGATGAAGTGCTTTGAACGCCTGGTCAGAGACTTCATCATCTCTTCACTACCAGACACACTTGACCCACTACAGTTCGCTTATCGTCCAAACCGTTCCACGGACGATGCAATCTCACATCTCCTCCATACATCTCTCACTCACCTGGACACTCGGAGGGGGAATTATGTGAAAATGCTCTTCATCGACTACAGTTCTGCATTTAATACCATAATTCCCTCCACACTTACCACCAAGCTGGAGCACCTGGGACTCAGCTCATCAATGTGTCAGTGGATCTCCAATTTTCTGACTGGCAGACCACAGGCAGTAAGGATGGGCGGACATGTCTCAGCCTCCCTCACTCTCAGCACTGGAGCCCCCCAGGGTTGTGTTCTGAGCCCCCTGCTGTACTCTCTGTACACCCACCACTGCGTGGCCACTACCAGCTCCACCACCATCATCGAGTTTGCTGACGACACTGTTGTGGTGGGCCTGATAACGAACAACGATGAGACGGCCTACCTGGAGGAGGTTGGAAATCTGGAGAGTAAGACAAAGGAGCTGATAGTGGACTTCAGTACAAAGCAGGTGAGGAACTACCAGACCCCCCCGTCATCAACAGGAGCCCAGTGGAGAGAGTGGACAGCTTCAGATACCTCGGTGTTCACATCATGCAGGACCTGGCATGGTCCTGTCACATCAACACTGTAGTAAAAAAGGCCCGGCAGCGTCTCTACCACCTCAGACGCTTAAGAGACTTTAGACTGCCCTCCAAGGTGCTCAGGAATTTCTACTCCTGCACCATAGAGAGCATCCTGACGGGAAATATCACGACCTGGTTCGGGAACAGCACCATGCAGGACAGGCAAGCTCTACAGAGGGTGGTGCGATCAGCTGAGCGCATCATCCGCATCGAGCTCCCTGACCTGCACTCGATTTACAGCAAGCGGTGCTTGACCAAGGCCAGGAAGATCGTGAAGGACCTCAGCCACCCCAATAACAGACTGTTTACTCTGTTGCGGTCTGGGAAGCGATTCCGCTCCTTGAAGGCCAACACAGAGAGACTAAGGAGGAGCTTCTTCCCGCAGGCGATAAGGTCTCTCAACCACAACCACGAACTAACACAATCTTTCCATAATTGATCAAATCTATCAATCCTTTTACATCCATGAACACTATGGACAATTACACGCTCACCTTCCTTCATATCTACACTACATGTTGTACATTCACATCCTGGACCATTGCACAAAGACACTTTAATAACTTTGCACACCTACCTTCACAACTACACTACATGTTTACGTTTACATCCTGGACCAGTTCACAAAGTCACTTTAATAACCTCTGCACAAAGACACTTTGTTCTTTGCATATTTGCACACCCAGTACAGTATATTTCAATTTGTACAGTATATTTCTATTTTTATGCACATCATATTTCTATGTACAGTATATTTCTATTTTTATGCACATCATGTTTCTATTTTTATTTTTAGTTCTATATTTTCCTAGTTTAATTTAATTTTTCTATTTAATTTCTATCGTATTCTTTTTATTTATATTTATTTCTTATTTGTAAACTTTAATTCTCTTTTAGGGTCAATGGCAGTCGTATAATGCATTTCACTACATTTCGTACTGTGTATGTTTGTGTATGTGACAAATAAAATTTGAATTTTGAATTTGTGAACAAAAATTGTCAGACAGTGTAATGAGCAGAATGAGCAGAATGTATGTGTCTTTCTTCCCTAACCGATTCCTCCTCCTGCAGAATGTTAATAATGCTTTAATGGAAGTGAAGTTATTTGCTCAAGCTCAACAACTAGAGAATAAGAGACATAAGATGAGAGATAAGGGAGGCAGACAGAAAGAAACAAAAAAGAGAGAAAAAAAAAAAAACACAGAATGCCAGAAATGTCAAAAATCCTTTCAAATGCAAAGAATGAGAAAAGCAGCGTTACGGTAAAACCTGTTTTTTTTTAGAGAGAGAGGGAGATCTAAGAGATCATTATAAGTAAAAGGCCTGTGGAAATGAGGGATACTGAGTAGAACTGCACCCCCACCTGCGTATGCTGACCTGAAAGGTGTTGTATTTTCCTGGTTCTTATTTTTCCCTGCTTTAAAAGCTGTGGCTTTTCATTATTTGCCAATCATCCTGTGCACCCAATTTCTGCCAAGGGCAAATATTGCACTTAAAATTGACATTTAAATGGTACATGAAAAATAAGTTTGTTTTTTGTTTTTTAAGTATTTTAGGGAAAATTTTAGAGAAAATAGTATAACTGTATTTTGCTATATAGTAGGTACATAGAAACATATTTCAACATATTATCATTAAATTTATTTATTTGACAAAAATTTATTAAACGGTAATACTGTTAACATTTGACTGTTAAAGGTTAGTCTGACTTACCAATGCTAAAATTTCCTTAAAAGCCAAAAATGAAATGTTTTTTTTTTTTTCAGTTCAAATAATGTTCACATGTGAGACAAAATAAAGAAAAACAAACTGTTACATAGTTTATCATTTTTAAATCCCACTTAAAATTCGAATTCATCAACGAGCACACTCACCTTTCAACTTGAAATATTAGGTTGCCAAAGTTCAAGTCAAACCAGGACTTTCTTATGAATGAAGGTGTAAAACCATTTGACATTTCCAGAAGACCTCAAGCACAGTACGGTGATAAGACTCATAGCTGCACAAAGAAATTCAAATGGTTAAAACATTTTTAAAAAGGTTGTATGTCTATGATGGACAAGGTGGCTTGGAACTCGTTTCGTGAACATTCAACCACTTGCATATTATAGGAACTTTCTACTTTGATGGTATCCAAGCACTAGTAAAAGTAGAATAAGTGCATTAGTGTAGCAGGGGATTATATATATATATATATATATAAAGGGAAAATAAAGGGAGTTTTTACTCTCATAACTGTTCTGTTATTCTGCATCAAAAGTCCTGGTTTGACCTAAACACCGCTTGTATTTTAAAATAGTAAGCAATTCATTTGTTGACATGAACTGTTTAAATATTTGAAAATATTTCAAACTGGTTTATAGATTATATTCAGATGATTTTGTAAACAAGGGGAAAATAGCAGCTAAATTTATAACAAGTAGTCTTTACAAACTGCATGAATCATGTTTACATAAAATATAAGAATAGGAAAAAAAATTTATTTCGAGTATCTTCCAGTCTCCTGGGCCAACCTTTTTAGAACAGGCTAACCTAAACTGGACAGCTGAAAATTTTAAAAATATCACTTTCCAATATTATAAGTACATAGTTACACCTACAAAACATTTTTTAGGACTATACTAATACTGGGTAGGGCCAACCTTTTCTATCACATTGGGCTAAATTCTTAATGGGAAAGATTCCACAGAATTTTAGAAACATTCCTTTGATCACATTATTTTTGTGGATTCTTCAGTTCTGTATTCTATTCCATTCAGGTTTGGTGACTGGGAAGGCCACTGAAAAACACTGAACTAATTTTCCTGTGCATGAAACCAATTATGATAGGGTACATTATTATTTGGAAAGTAGCTATAAGGATATGGGTAAAAATTGTGGCCATGAAAAAAATTCACATGGTCAGAAACTATACTCAAATAACCGGTGGCATTCAATTGATTATTGGTTGGTTTTAATGAGCACAACCACCTCCACCAACCTGGATCCATGGATTCGGCAAATGGTGCCAAATTCTGACTTTCAAAAAGAAATCGAGATTCATCAGACCAAGCTGTTTACTAAGGCGGCACCATTCTGAGAAAACTCTGAATTAAAATTGTATATGAAAATCACAGGAGATTAATAGTTTATCAAATTTGAAAAGAGATTATCAAATATGGCAATAACAAGCATGCCATGGTCAAAAATGACTGAGATAGCATTTTTCACTAATTCTAATGGTTGGTGTCAAGCTGCTGGGCGGTAACAGCATGTTCTTATGCACTGCGAAACTGCCACATGACTATCTGATTAGATAATTGCGTGAATGAGTAGGTGTACAGATGTTCCTGACAAAATACATGCCGTGTGGTTGATTTCATGATGATTCATTAAAAACATTCTCTAACTTGATATCTGAACAGTTTCTTATTAAAATCTTCCAGGACACTGACCATCACTTTGTCAAATTTGAAAACTTAGTAAGTGCAGAATTAAACACATTATTCTCACAAGTACAGTATATAACAAATGCTCCAAATAATGAAACTTTGATTTTTTTAAATAAAAGATTTACAGATGGGGTCTTGGGTATACCCCTTAATCTCAATCAGTGAATACTGAATAAAAAAGATTCAGCCACGGCAATTATTTAGAAGTGATCCTGCAGAGAAGTAATTTGTCCCTCTGAAACTTTTAAAACCACTCTAAAATTTGCTGGTAATAATGACAATTGTCAGTGATCAATAAATAAAAAGATACTTAACATCCCTGAAAATCTTGACAAATGTGCTTGTTGTTTTCAGCCATAGTTCCATATTTCTGGTAACCTATAACTATATATCAGAGTTCGTGCGGAGTACACACAGTTAGTGTATGTGATTGCCGTGTCAATGAAGTTGTCAATTGACATGTTTGCCAAAGCACTTAAAGTGTACAGCCTCACTGTACAGAGTGTACAGCCATAGATGATGCTATTGGCAGAAGCATCAAATACCCCTTTTTACAGACCATTTCCTACTTAAAGAAGAAAATTGCATAGAAATGGACTTTAAGTCGTTTACCGGTTAAGTCTCTTCTCCTATAAGATTGTACAAGATAATTTAATGTCTTTATCACACAGACTCACAAGACACTGACATGTACACTTACCTAACCTTCGTCCATGCCGACGTACAGTACAAGAGGTTTTTGGAGTAAAAGTCTGGGTGGGAAATGTGGGAAAGGATAGTGAATTCTTAAAGGACCGATTCATCTCTCATTGCCCTTTGACCTAGACAAGGATTAGCCAGTGTCCCCTGGCACCCCTCAGATGTTGATGAGAACATGTACAGGAGCAGCCCAGTTAGTGCTGCATGAGACCTGGTTCATGTTGTGATAAAAGAATGGAGAGCACCAACGAAGCCACAGATGGTGATTCCTATCTGCTGACTAGGCTTTTCCAGCAAAGAAGGCAACTTCAAGTAGGAGCATAAGGAGAATGACTGCGTAGCTCAGTGCATCCTCAGAGTGTATGATCTCGTAGGGCACCTTGGTCAGGCCAATTTCATATCAACCCTGGACATACTGTAATGACCAGTACTTAATACTTTTATTCAAGCTCCATGGGGCACCCATGACCTTCCAGGACCTAATGGACATTGCCTTATGGCAAAATTGTCTACCTGAGCCAACCCAGTGCACCACCTCTGCAGCCAACCGTCTGTACCACATCTTCAAGAAAGCAGTACCACATGAGGGCAAGCAAGGCTGGGGTACCAAATTTGCTATGAGCTGACGAGAAAAAGTACTGTAGGTGCGGTTTGGAAGAATACCCAGCTCACTACAAAAAATCTGAAACTTTCTTTGGATTGTCAGGGTATTACCCTGAAAGGGCTGAGGCATTAACTAATGTCTCTAAATGACATTCTGTTTAACCCTCTTAAACATTAAAAGTTAATTGACAGAAATGAGGTCAATTGTGTGTTTATTGTACATATATTGGATCAGCTATTGGTTTTTTCCCTTCCCACTAGCCTCCAAATAACTTGGTGGTTATGCTTAGTGCATGTGGTTTTTATTTAGTATTTTTGCTCATTGTCAGAAAACTGCAATAGAGTAAACTCCAAAGCCTGAAGTGCATGCTTGGTTTAAATTGCTTTTTGAGTGCCTTTACTGGTCATATAAATTCTACACATATGTTGTGGCTGTGAGTGCACACACATCCCAGTGACCTTGAATGTTATTTTATCTAAAATTGGCCACAAAACTCTCTCCGTAATCCATCAATGGTACAGTATGTTTCTCTTAAAAAGAGATTATTTCATCCACAATCCTACTGTAATGCAGATGCTTAAGGAATTTTTTTAAGGCCATTCTTTTCCAGCACACATCTGAAAATCAACCATGTAATAGAATTACATTTCCAGCAGCATCCCTGATTTTTTTTTTTCATTTATTATGATGCAAAACCATTGAGAGTTAATTCTAGTGCTAGTGCATCATTACCTATATACATGTATGTTGATCTGAATATTCAGCTATGAAGTAGCAGTATAGGACACATTAATACGTAAAAATAGTCAGACATAACTTACATAATAACTAATACATAACTACACAAATAGGACATTCAGACTTTATGTAATGTAGCATTCACGATATGTCTTAGAGCCACCACAACCATGACCATGATAAAGCAGTTATTGAAGATGTATGAATGAATGAATGAATGAATGAATAAAAAAATAAATACATTAATCAATGATAGGAGAGAATGAGATATGGAGACTACTCCTGTTTCTGGCTTCATTTTATAAAACCCATTTGAAATGGGTATGTAACTAAATACAAATACTGTATGTTATTCAGATTTTAAAAAATAATGTGTTAGAAATACAGACGCAAATAGGAGGTGAACTGCATTGTTCAAAACAAAAATAAGAGAATAATAGTTCAAACAGCGGATTAGGGGATTGCGGGTAATCTTGCACTGCATACTCTGATAAACACATTCCTCAAAATTTGCATTATTAACAACCCTTACTATCTCAATTAAACTTTTAAAGGCAACTAAACAAATGCCTTTCAAAATCTGAACACATAGAGGGATTCGTTTGCATGGAACACCTACACTCATACTTATGAGCAAATATGTTGATTTAGCTGCCCTTACCTGTTGTTGATGAAGTGCTTTCCATCCTCATTTCACATAAATCGTGACTAATACATGGTCCTGTCCTTGCTCTCTTTGCTTTTAAAAGAGATGGCCCTTAAACTTACTCTTACTTTGTTTACAGTACCAGTCAAAAGTTTAGACACATGTCTGGATTTATTTTCTGCATCCTAGAAAAATTCTTTCAAAACTATGAAATAACACATATGAGATTAGGTCTGTTAACAGCTAAAATCACTCAACAGCAGTCACAATTGTTTAGAAAAAAAGAGGATAAAAACTTACAACCTGGTTGAAATTGGTTGGTTTCATTTCCTTATAATACAGCACTCAGTGTCTCATTTGACAATTTTATTGCACTTGCACACTTGATCTTTCAAATGTCCTATTCATTGGCCATAAATTGAATATAGACTCTATAAGGCTCTGACTGGCAACTTCTGATGTGTTAATGATCTTTTTCTAAATCTATTCTTTTATTCTTATATTTATTTTTTGGCAGTTACTGTGTTGTTAGGTGAAAATTTTCTTAATCTTTATCTATGCTAATTAATGTTTAACTTTACTATTAAAAAGTGATGTTATAGCCCAGCAACAAACAAATCTTTCTAAAAACTATGGCAAATTAATATATAAACTTACTTATCAATTCAATTTATGCAAAATTTATCATTAACCTTCCAAACAACAACAGCCAAAAGTCTCCTAGAATCCCCTGAACAGGAAATGACATTAATTCTGTGTCAGGCACTGGGAAAAAGCTTTAAGTAAATGCTTTATTAATTGAAACCAATAAAACAGTTAACACACAGAAAAAAAAGCTAAAGAATCAATGCCATTTTACTGCTTTAAAAAGGTATTTGGTATTGTCAATATTTGAGGCTAGTAGGGGTGCATAATTCATTTTTTAAAAATCACGATGTTGATTCATACACATTTCTGAATGATGGCAATTCGCTTGCATGTATTTACTTGCATTCAGATCACGCTGCATTCACATATTCGCTTATTCACTTGACTACACTCCCAGATGCTGTATTAAGTCACGCTCATTGGTCACACACAGTGCAACACAAAACACTATTAATTTAGCAATCAGGTCAGACATTAGCAAATGATTAATGCAAACAACTCGATCACTTTACTCATCTCGCTTCATGGTGTTCCGTAGTTCTTATTGGGATATAACTTACTGTAGTAGTTAAATCTGACATGTTGATTGAGCAATTAAAACTTTGACAACAATAAATTCTACACTGTAACCTGTTTTTAATTACCAACTTTTAACAAAATCAGTAAAACTTACCTCATTAAACTCACCATCTATACTGCTTTATAAACGCTGGGGGGCCTGCAGCCAATCTCAGGAGACTCAGGGCATGAGGCAGGGTACACCATGGACAGGGTGCCAATCCATCGTAGGGCAAACACACACTTACACACTCCCACAAATTCATTCACACACACAACAGGAAATTTGAAAATGCCAATTAGCCTAATCTGCACATCTCTAAACACACCAAGCACGGGGGGAACATGCAAACTTGTTGCACACAGAGACGGAAATTGAACCAAGAAACTGGAGGTGCAAGGCAACAGGCCTTATTAAATAATAATAAAAATAGATTGGCCTCCAAGTGGGGCAGTGGTAAAATGCTCGCCCTATCATTGCGAATTAGCCGAGCTCTCTCAAAGGGGAGGGATTAATCACGGCTGTACAGCCAATCAGGGGCGTCTGTGAGCTCACACAAGAGGAAGGAGCGGATAGTGCTGTCCTCCGAGTGTGTTACGCCGCCCCCAACAGTGCGTGAGCGAGCAGTTCGGTCAGCTGGCGTCACGTGGTTCGGAGGAAACACGTAATAGTCTTAGGCCCTCCCGACTGAGTGGTAGTAGTAGCCTTAATGTGGAGCCCCCAATTGATGGGAAGGAATTGGACATGACTATTAAGAAGAAAATCGAGTAGTTGATGGTTTTATTTATTATTTTTAATGTTCTATTTATGTTTAACAGCTTATTCATTTTAAGGATTCTAAAATAAAATGTATAAACACTTTTTATACAACAGAGTTGAAAGTGTAGACACCCGAGTACAATAAATGTGAGAAAAGTTAGGATCTTGGTTACCATGAAAAATCATGATTCACATTTTGACAACAATAGTGCAGCCCTAGTGCATAGGACCGTAATATTATAAAATTATTTTCAACATTCTTTGTAGTAGGCTAGTACATGTTAACCCAATTAAGAATGCTCCAGGGGATCAGGTAACAATTAAATTAGGTAATCCATAGATGATGAAATTGAAAGCTGAGGACAATCTCCTGCATTGTACAGCATCCTCATCCACAGCATATTCAGGCTCTAAGTAAGATAGAGATAACAGACATGAATAAAAAAATATATAGCATTAGTTTAAAGAGAGTCAGTTTCTAAAATACATGAGCTACACATGAAACACATCTAAAGCTCAACACAATCATCTGTTCACAATCTCACACACACACACACACACACACACACACATTCACCTTACCGGTCTGTGTCATAGATGCCCTTGTTCGCAAAGCCTGGACAGCCTGACCAGACGTCAGTCGTGTTTTCAGGAGAGCTGTGTCACAGCGACAAATAAACACTTGTTTATACACAATAAACAGTTAGAAGTGTGTGTGTGAGTGTTGGGGGGTCTGTAAGATAATAAGTATTTGCTGCTGACCTACCTTCCATGATAGCTTCCAAGTTGCGCGCATCAGTCCTGGTGCTGCTGGACCACTGGTTCATCATTATTGACTGAACTCCACTAAGAGTGATCAGGTAAACACACTCTAAAGGAGTCTCTAAAGCAAGTTGGTCTTTACTATTATACACAGAAAAAGACAGTCAAAGGACATCAGACTTTGTGATATGTTTTTCTTTATGTCTAAGATGGTGTAGGAAAATTTGTTTGATGTTAATATGGCTGGATTCAGGCAAACAACCATACAGTATTAAATATATGCATATATCAAGCCATGTAGAGCATTTTACACATCATATATCATATTTTCCCTAAACCATAGAATATCCAAAATAATTATTTTAATTCTTATCTATAGTATGGTGATAGGCATTAATATTTCTCTATTTTTAATATTTTTAATTAGTTTTATAGCAGTTTATGCCATCTATAGTGTTCCATACTGTATATTCATTAGTATTCAGATTTAACTCAAAGTAGCCATGGCCTAAACTAAAAAATATATACTCACGTAGGTATGTACAGTATACATGTATTAGCAAATGTAATTTTAAGTTTGTTTGTTACAAACCTATGCTAAAATTATGGATTCATAGAGAATGTTCACCCAGCATTTTCACTTGGTGAAGGAAAACATACCTGGCAAAACTTTTTATGTACATGTAGCTAAACATTCCTGACTTCATAAACTACCTCAAACAAATTACTTTTTAATTTGAATTACTAATTCATTGCTTACTGTTTTTCAAGTAGATGAAAAAAAAAAAATGGAATTACTTTATAATTTGCATTACAAAATGCTGGTACACGTATAAAAGTACAAGTTAGTTTGCAGATAAAAAAAAAAAAAGAGTGCTTACAGACCCAACGCGCTGTTAGACCTGGCTATTTGAAAGAATGCGGGCCTTCATAAAAGCCAGAGAAAAAGCGAATAGGTACTATCTAGCAAGGAATTTTGGTTGTTAAAAATGGCAATTTTTAAAATGTTGATATTACAGTCATATTCAAAATTTAATGCCGCCTCTTTTAAAATGTTTTTGTTTATTAGTCAAATACAACATCAGAAAAACTTTTGTCCATGTTATTATTGATTTTACTTAGTACCTCCATGATTGCACTATTAGCATCTATAACGTGAAGTAATCGTAGGGCTGGGTGATACAGCAAAAAAAAAAAAAAAGATCACAATATAATGTTTCATATCATTCGGTATCGGTAATTATTAAATATTTATAAATGAAAACCATTAGAAAAAAAAATTTATTTAACCACTTTATTTTAATTTACCAACATTACTAAGACAAATAATCTAGTCAAAAACAAAAAAAAAAGTGAAAAAAATCTTGTCTTTTATTTCTTATAATAAACTAAATGTGTTAAAAGGACTCACAGTTTATAAATAAAATGTTACAAAGTGTGTGCAATTGTTAAGTGTAACACTGAACACTAAAGTAAATTTGTAAGTGTTAAAAAGACTCAAACTTAATAAATAAAATGTCACAAAGTGTGTGCAATTGTAAAGTGTGAACACTGAACATTGAGAGAAATTTTGATTCACAATCTCCTCCCTGCTGTGTGGCACCGCACTCATTTTCGCGTGTTATTCTGACATGAGTTGGTGATGACACAACGCGGCATGGCTGCATAAGCTTATTGGCTGTTTCCTGGTCACTCATCACATGTTCATTCATCGGGAGATCTGATAGGCTGTTGAGATTAACGCAAGTTGCATGCTCAGTCAGCCAGCTGCATTTTAATAAAACTATAGCGCCGAACATTTTTTCAATCTTTATCGACAATAGGGTACCGTCAATAAATGTCGATACTGTTTTATCGCCCAGCCCTAAGTAATCATTTACTGTATGACTTTATTAGTCTCTCATATCACTGTAAAAGAATTTTACTTCCACGAAACATTGATCCTTTTCTTTTTCAGCCATTCTGATGTACAGTAGATTTACTGGTATACTTCAGATCAATGTCCTGTTGCATGACCCAATTTCTACAACACTTTAGCTGTCGGACAGGTGGCCTCACATTGCCTCTAGAAAACTCTGCTTTACAAAGGAATTCATGGTTGACGCCTTGACTGCAAGGTGCCCAGGTCGTGTGGCTGCAAAATAATCACCCCTCCACAGTTGAGCTTGACAGTTTGTATGAGGTTTTTCTACTAAAATGCTGTTTGTTTTTCCCCAAACATGGTGCTGGGCATTAAGGCCAAACAACTCCACTTTTGTTTAATCTGTCTATAGAACATTGTTTCAGAAGCCTTGTGGCTTGTTTAGATACAGTTTTGTGAAGCTCAGTTGTGCTCCACATGTTCTTTTTAGACAAAAAAAGGCTTTCTTCTGGCAACCCTGCCTAACAAACCATGTCCAGTCTTCTTCTAATTTTGCTGTAATGGAAATGTAACATAATCAATAAAAAGTATGAGGTGTGAAATGTGGCTCTTGTGTTTTTGTATTTCTTTGAGCATTGCACGGTCTAACCTTGGGGTGAAGGTCCTGGGAGATCCACTCCTGGGAAGATTAGGCAACTGGCTTTCCATCTGTCTTACTGTAGAACAATTAACTCCAAATTGTTTGGAAATTGTTTTAAAACCCTTTCCAGATTGATGTCCAGCAACAATTGTTTCTCTAAGATCATTGCATTGATTTCTTTCTCTCTTATCATTGTGTTAACATACCTGAATGCTCTAGACCATCAAACTGCCAAAAAAAAATCTGCTTTTATAAAGGTCTGCACGCCTGCTGAGGATAAATTAATTAAGGACTTATAATTAACAGCACCTGGCTGCAACTTACCCTATTAAATCCTGTGAAAGCAGCAAGGGGGTACTTATTTTTGCCTGCATGTTTTTTTTTCTTTTTGGCTGTATTTTTCTTTATTAATGGTGCAGTAAAAAATATTTAATGTTGCTATTTATCTAAGATTGTATTTGCCCTAAGACCCAATAGGATCTTTAACATTTTTATTATGTTTATGTACACAAAACACTCAGAAAAAGACAGAATTAAAATAGAGGGGCACTAACCTTAAAACGTGACTGCAGGTTGTTTTTAAAAGTTGGAAATACTTTGATAAAATAATGTTAGATGATATTGAACACAAGACATTAAAATTTAAAGGACGAGTCCAACATATGTACTAAATACAACTTCAAAACAGCTTTAAAAGAGCTTTTATTTTTTCTCTATACTGAAATACTGGTCAGTGACGGGACACTGATAGATATTCTATGGTCCATATTGGTTTATCAAACATAGAGAGCAACAAAATAACATCCTTCAAAAAATACTAGAAAAACAGTTGTGATAAACAGAGCCATATTTTTTTTACTGAATTGTATACCTTTGTGTTGTTTAATAACCTTTTGGTTCAATTCCTGAACAATACTTTGCTTCTTGCTTTTATCACCAGCACTGGTTATATTGCATTTGGGAGCCATAATGCTTCCCTCCAATTTTTTTTTTAAAAGAAAATTAAAGAGAGGGAAACAGAGAGATTTTAACAACACTCAAGAGATGAGTGGACACTTTTTTTTTACAAGAATACACGTGCTGATGTATAGGCTATAACCAGGTCTGATATGTTTACTTACGTCCAATCTGGATTACCGAGTGTAGCCGTATATGTGGTCAAACATAGATATAGCATAAATGCTATGGACAAATGTTCATATTCTGTTATTAGATCTTATGAACAACACTGTTATGTGATCATTCACTCATCATTATCCACACATGTGATTCTAATTTTTAAAAACAATGTTGGTGCAATGTTGTTTTGCGTGGATGACATCACAACCTGATTACATCTATAGGACATTGTCATACAACATTAGGGTTCCTGCTGGCTAATTATGATTTTTTTTTTTTTGTCTGGTTCATGATTCCATAATTTTTCCCAATATTGAGCGATTCAATATTTAACCACATTAACCATGAAAACAATGGCAGCCAACCCAGAGGTTGAAACGGCCACATTATAAGCATGGTCTGAGAATTACAACAGTTCTGGTTGTAATTTGCAAAATTAACAAACTAGGAGCCAGATTTAAACCACTGAGACCCTAAGAACAAAAACTGACAAAACTACAAAAAATGATCATAACCAGGTAATAAAATGCTCAAAATATGAGGCAAAAAAACTCTCGAATGTCAGTGTGAATATTACACCCAACCGAAAGCATGAGGCAACAAGACCATTGCTCTGACAAGTGAAACCCTGAAATATTAACCAGATGGCAGTGTGTGTCTTCTCACCTCTTCTGAGCATCCCACTGAGAATGATGCCACATACTAGTGCTCTTATGAACTGAGCCAAGGACGACAGCCAACTGGCATTCTGAAAAGGGAGATGTATCAAATAAGCAGCAATAAAATTGACTATAATCTTGGTATATGGAAAAAAATTATTTTAATTACTGGACAAATATAAAACGCATCACACCATTTAAATATTTTATCCCGCGTTTGTTAAATTCTTGAATCTGATGGGTACGTTTTGCATGGTTTAAATAAGCTTTCCTTTATACTCCCACACAGAATGGTCAAATTACTTTTTGTTACTGTGATGTTCCAACAAATACTGACAGAAAACTTGAAAGGTTCTAAAGACATGAAAATAAATGATGCCCGTTGCCTGTAATGGAATAAAAACTCTCAATTTCTCCTTTAAAGACCACTGAATGCTTAACTTCAAATTTCCATTTTCACTTACGCAAGCCTGGCCCCCTGTTGGTTTTAAATCTCAAATTTCACTTTGATTAAATAAAAATCTTTTGGCATATTCATTACCTTTCATCAGCCACTTGCTCATAGGGCTCTCATATTGCTATCTCATATTCTCATCATTGCTGATCACGTTGTTTGCAAGTATTTTTGTGAGAGTTTGAAAGTATACTGAAAATCAATTGCAATTAAACCTCAGATTCAGACAGTGTAAGTTAAACACTATACTGCTGCAGAGAACAATTAAACTCTGTTTTATTCATACAATTTATTTACCAATAACTAAAAAAAAATTGCACAGACTGAATCTAAATAAATCATGATTAGACATAAAAGGTGCAGTCCAAAGTACTGTTACAGGGAGAAGAAACTATATGAGTGCAAAATAACTTTAAATTGGACTCATTGGGATGTCTCTTTCCTGAATATTTTTTTTCTGTCTCACAGCTCTGGGGTCTCTGCTTCAATCCTGAGGCGCAGGTTTTTGTCTGGAGTGCCTAAATGTGCAAGGGGTTCGTCTGGGTGGACAAGTAAAATTTTCTTTCCCATTCTTTTCCATTCATTATTTTATATGAATGTGTATACCGAGTAAAAATAAGACTACGTGATATCAAAATACCGGCACACATTTTATATCAGTCTTCAAATATGCAGCATTGACACAAAGAAACCTGCCCGTCAGTGCTTCACCCATGTATTTAACACCTATACCCTCTAATAATTATGTTGAAAGAAAATAAGTGCTAAAAATTTAATCTTGAGCTACATGAGCTGTAAGGGATGGGTAGATTAGGATGTATTTAGTGTGGGGGGAATGGGGGCATACCACTTAGATTGAAGTTGGCCAGTCTGTCAGAAGAGATGTGGGTGAGAAAGTGTTGTCCACCGAAGAAGATAAAAGAACTGCAGTTTGCCAGTAGATGCTCCAAATCTTGAGGACTGAGAGATATGCCAGTTTTTTTCAGACAGCTATGCTGGAATATGCTATAGGAGGAATACATACATATGTATCACTGTTCAGGTCTTACCTGTAGGGCTGCTCACTGCCTATGACTCCTTCCCAATGAGCTGTGAAGGGCTGTGAATACATGTCTAGAATCTTTCTCATGGTCTCTGCTCGACTGCCCACTTAAAGAAAAGAAAAATACAATATTTGACATCAATGCAATGCAAGATAAGTAAACAATAAAAGCAAACACAGTTTGAAAACAAGAGTTTAAAAAAAGAAAACAAGATAAACTTCTAGAAAGGGTAATAGGTAACTGACAGGTTCCACTCAGCTGTCTTTAATATAAATAATTCACCATAGTGAGAGCTCATACAGCTTTCTGCAGTAACACTACTGCAAGCATCCATATAAATGCAGTGCATGTAGGCACATCAATCCAGATATGTAAAGTACAAATTCAGCGTGATTTTATTACAATTTATTTTTTTAAATCTACTTTCATACAAAATTTCATACAATTTTATTTAATTTATGTTCATCAAATCCACTTTTTCAGCCTACAGACTGTGAAATTAAATAACTTAGTCATTTTTTTACTAGGCTGCCTCAGGCATCTTAAATCATGTGAGAAAACAACTGTTCTAATTTTGAGCAGGCTTCTGCGGGTTGAGACCCGGCTCTCATTTGAATAACCTGGCCTGCACCTGAGTATCAACACAGACCCGGACATTTTCGAAAATCTACGGTTTTGTTTTTACTGCTAACGGCGCTGCTAAAAGGGTTATGAGGATGGCTACAGGTAGGCACGGGAGCAGCTGGGTTGTGGGCTGCACAAACGAAAAAAAACATTAAGTTTCTGCTTCCTGGCTCAGTGAAACTAAGAGCTAAATTGACTAACTTTAGCAAAAGCCCACTGTTGTGTTCCAACCACTGTGTCCAACTGCTTCACCACTCTGAGGCAGTCCAATGCTGGGATGGCCAACAAAACATTTTACAAAAAATGGCAAATGTTATGCTGTGTTTATATGGCCGTAAATATCACAAGCTAAAAGCAGATGTGGACTACGGTTCAGAAGATCCCAGGTTCAAACCCCACAACCACCAAGTTGTCACTGTTGGGCCCTTAAGCAACTGCTCAGATGTGTAATGAGATAAAAATGTAAGTCGCTCTGGATAAGAGCGTCTGCCAAATGCCCAAATGTAAATGAAAGACAAATAAGATGCAAAGTGCTTGACAAAACTGGCTGTAACTCGCTTAATTCTGAACCATGACAAGATTTTTTGTTGACTAACGTTTAATACAAACTTGTGCAGTACTAAGTCACTTTAGCAAATATGCTGAATGTTCTCAGAGGACATGAAAAGTGCTAAAAGAACTGTCAAAGCAAAAAAAAGCTAATAACTAACTCTTTCAAAACCTCATGTGGTATTTTTGGTGGAAATCCTTTGGGAGCCTTTTCATATTCTGTTTGATCCAAAACTAGTTTTAAACGTATGATTGGACAACAGCCAGCTTTCTATCCTTGCTGAAAAGTTTCCAGAAAAGCAGGGAGTGTGCCACTCTCATTACAGCAATGCTTGCTGAAGATGAGGCCAGGGTAAGGAATGCTCATTTGCATTTAAGCGACAGGCACAAAATCGTGCTATTTAAAAAAAAAACTATTTTAACACAGTGAGAAAGACGCTGTTGTGATTTATTCCTGAGGTATTTTGACCAAAGCTCATCACAGACATTTTATTAAGACTACACCGGATTGAATAAAATTGTGCAAAATGGGATATAATATGTCTTCTTTAAGTGCAAAAAGAGGCCATGCAACTTAAACAGGTCTAAAACAAGAGTGTATATACACCCAAACCTACTGTACTGTATATACACATATATATACACAGTTTTGTATAAACAGTGATGCTGGACAAGATGAAGAGAGTGCAGCGATGCATTCCATTTTTCCTGCTCAGAGTTGTGCTCAAGCAAGGACTAAAGGAATACAAATCCTTTAGGACTGTCCAGCTAGTGGGCTATGATGTGTGGTTTGACAGAAAAGTCATGTGACAGAAATACACTGCAGTCCCACAGTGCCGATTTTGACTGCATCAGATTGAGGTAGGATGCGTTTAGAGATTATGGACTGTAAAAATATAATTTGGTGAAATTCACAAGAGCTTTGCAGCAGTTTGATTGACAGATATCCTAGTTATGAGATGAGGATTGTGGATTGTTTTGGTTGTTAAACATTAAACCACCACCAAAACAACAACAACAAAATCCAAATCAATAGGCAATATCTGAGATGATCATATGTAGTATATCAGAACCAGGACCAGGACCCATACCCACAGAAGCACACTTCCAGGAATTACTCCTATAAATTTCAGGAAGAGCATGATTAATCCCTTATCACTCAGTGCTTAGAGCAACTCTCAGGTCATTCCAGTATTGTGTAATACACTACTTGGCCAATTCTGAAAGGTCAACTTATTATGCTGCATCAAGCAAAGAAAACAACTAAGAAGATTCAATATTACAGGAACTGGGTTAAGAACCCTACAACACATTACAGTATCAAAACCTGGAAGGGTAGTGCTAAAATGTTTGACTTGAACATCCCTCATAAAAATGGGTAGAGGAGGAGGCTGGAGGACGTTTTTGCATTGTTTATAAGGTTTTTCATCATCTTCAACAATCTGTGTAATTAAAAAGACTGCATGCAAAACAACTCAACACTTTAATTTGCTTTCACTCCTTGCGTAAGTTTTTTTATTACTGAACCCAGCCAACGTATTATTCAATTTATGAATTGTATACCTAAATAACCACAAACAACTAAAGGCTAAATTATTAATTATGCCAAAACTGTCATATCACTCATGTAAATTCACACTTGGATAGCAAAAACAACTTTGACAAAGCATTTTGGAATTTGTGCTTTTTCATCCACAAAAAATTCTTTTTCAAGCTGATGTTTTCCAAAACTGCAAAAACTGTGTTCTCATTTTGCTATCAAACTGTTCCAATACTGTTTACTAATACATAATGATTAAAAATTCCGCCATGAGAGACAAGCCCTGCAGGCCATGAGTAAATGATAGGAATAACAGCTCACTGAACTGTGATATAAAGAACTTAACTCTTGAATCTCGCTGGCCAGAATGTGGTGCTCAGTTCTAATATAGCACAGCCCCAACAGTTTTTCTGACCACAAAGCAAATCACAGATATACTCTATACTAATGCATGAGATCTATCATGTTGTTGTTCTCAGAAATGTACACAGAGACTTGAAAGGTTGCTGATTTAAATTATTTGCCAGAAGTGCATTTTACAAGCCTCTGGTAAAAGAGCCCTATACGGTGCGTCTTATATTACAGAGACACAAAGAAACAACGTCTTTGCTCTGCAGTCAGAAAAAAGTGAAGGAGCTGTACTGTAAAAGAAAATAATAAACACACTTTGCAATAATTACAGGTCAGTACAATTCAAGAATTTAGTTCTTTATGTTGCCATTTTGATAGAGAAACATAAAGAATGTCATTCTGGGATTTCACTGGCCTGTAACTGGGAATGTGATGATTATTTTCTATTGCAGCACAGCTCCTTCAATTTTTTCAGACTGATGTAGGATGCAATCCATTCTCCCTAAAGACAAATGACTGTATGTTTTTGATTTTTCTGTAATATGATGGGCATTTAAAAAAATCTTATTTACTTCAATAGAATTAAAAAGAGGGATAAAAGGGTTAGGGAGAAGATATGTGCTTATAGTTTTTATTCTGTTCTTAAATGATCACAGGGACTAACTTACATGTTCCACAATTTGGCACAATTGATAATAAGCAAGCCTGTACTTACTGTGATCATCATGTGGATCAACAATATCTGTAAACAACAGTTAAAGAAATGCCAGAACTGAAAAGAGAACTAAAATCTTTTAGAACAAATAGTTTTCTTTTTTTCTGTTATATGTAAAAATGTTAGGCAGGTGATGTATTTGATGTGACATTAATAGACTCATTGTCCTCTTTTACACCTTACATTAAAAAAAGGATACATGTGAACATGTGTGAATCCACTGAAAGAGTGTGCGCAGGTAAAACACGGTTCACCGGTGCCTATATGAGGAAAATGGAGACATTCATCACAAATTGTGCACGACACATCATTTTAAATAAGAATTCAAACAAGTGTAGTAACTTCAGAGGATATAATTATGGAGTGAACTACATTTGGTGGAAGAGCAGAAATGTGATAAAAGGAAATAATTTTTTTTTTTAATAAAAGGGCATCTGAAAGATTTAAAATAAGAAGAAAAAAAAAAGGCAAGGAAAGAAAAATGTCTGGGCACCCAACCAGGCAGAATCATTAGGCAGCTGATTGAGAGAAACCGAGTTAAAAGCAAAGGAAGGGTCAGTTAAATATCGGACTGCTGTGAAGACACGTAAAAGTAATATTCCACCAGTCTGCCAGCCAAAGATCCATTTAGCGAACTCACCACTTTGATGGATTTGCTTTGATCTCCTTTTTCTTTAGCTGCCTTTGCACTTCGTCTGTCCTTTTTGTTGTCACTTTCAACTGTAATCAACAGAATGCAGGCTTTAACACAGGAAATGGCAACCTGACGGTGAACTTTAAACGATGAAAACCTTTCATCGAAAACTAATACCAATAATAAACTATCACTATATTTCACTCACAAAATAACCTTTAGCATCAGTGACAGAGTAAAGGTTTACTGAACTTTTGTTGCTCTGTATGTCTATGGCCAATATAATTGAAAAATTATATACACACACACATCACTATGTCAAAAATTCAAATGCAATGTGTTGAGAACAAGTGGAAAAAGAAGAGAAAAAAAGAACAGCATTATGAACACTTTTATTGAACACTGTAATTAGTCCCTTTGTATCGTAAAACGTTTCAAATGTCAACTAATTACTCTACGCCATATCTTTTTTTGACATAATAGAAAATTACAAATTAAAAAAAGGCTAAATAATTAAAATTATTAGTCCAAAGAAAAAGTGTTACATCTATTCTTCCACTTAACCTCTTCTCAAAGCTGATATGTTAGAAGCAAAAATATAAAACCGATTGGGTGAAAATATGAGTACACACATGGACATCATTCCTATCCTCATCATCATCAATATCAATGACTGGTTACAAAATCGATCTTCTGTTCCACAGTATATGCCCATTTTAACTGGGACTCTTTACACCCCTTGCTGGTATCCTATCTCCATGATGATGTCAGAATAAATTCTCAGTTTGAAGCCACTGTAACTCCCACTAGTGGAAATATGGAAAGAAAATGAAAGCAATATTCTGAACAGCTTGGCAAGTTATACATAGCATGTGCTTGGGGACTGGAAATTCTACTCTGACCTCTCTCATCAAGAATGTTCTTCTAACTGCATAGCTGCTTCTGTTTTATTTATTTTTATTTTCCTTAGTATTCTGTGTTTAATTTAAATAAACCAGCCTGTTTTGTACCAACAACCATGCTACAGTTACAAACATTTTCCGCCTTGGATAGTAATTATTGGCAGTCTGAAAGGTCTGACCTACTGTATATACGTAAGGGTCATGACTGCTAGGCAGTGCAGCTCTGATTCATTATCTGAACATCATTTGGTGTTCATTTTAATTAATTACTTAAATGCAGACGTCTCTGACATATTAGCAAATGCTTTTTGTGCTCCATCTTGTCATTGTAATTTTTCCCTTTCTGTCAGATGTGAACATTAACTAAAACCCTTCCCTGAATGGCATGAGTTTATGTGCTGTGTTACCTGAGCTACCTCGGTTTTTAGCCTACAGATCACAAGGTGCACACTTAAAGACTGGAACTATCTAGTACAATTGCTGGGCCTTAGATATACTCAGTAACCCAGTTAACTTCTAAACAGTGTTTGAGCCAGAATTATATGGGACAACATAATATGTCAAATATTAACATGGTTACACTAATCATGTGGCATTTGTGTCTTCAGAACAAATAATTTCCTATTTTGTTTGAAATTTCTTGCTTCATGCATCCATATATAGTAATACATTTACATTTATTTCTAATTCGGATGAATTCTGTGCTTTTGCAATTAAAATGGTAAGATAAAAGGAGCATACACACATGATTTCCTTGCTAATGCTACTAGCTGTTAATTTGCAATTTACATGCACAAATTGCACATGCATTGAAATGGAATAAAAATAGTTGCATAGCATGTATAACCCAGTCTTACATATAGAGAAGGAATTTCTATGAATTATAAAAGAGATTATGATGATGTAAACCCTAAGTAGTTTCTTTGAGAGGATTTAAATTAGCATTTGTTTTAAGGGCTTTTTGAATGAGGTCGAAAGAAGAAGAAGAAAAAAGATTAACAACCTTTAGACAAAAATGCCTCAAAATGCCTTAAGACTTTCCTGTAATACCTTAGGGTTTTTTGTTTTGTTTTTTTCTCATTTTTCTTGCTACCTACAGCCATGACATTTAACCTTCCAGTAAGTTGTAATTTGAGTCAGGAAGTTAACACAGTGGCACTACACAAGTGCACAAGCAACCATGTGCTGGCCATTTTTATGACACATTTACACATACCTAAAATGTTTGTTAAGAACTCTTTAAAAATATTTGATTATGACATCAACATGCAAACATGGACAACAAACAACTCTCTTTTCCTGTGGGAGACATTTTTCTGTAAGCTGACATCACATTAGAGGGGAGAGTCATTACAAATCAATGTAAAGTTCAAACTGCCTGGTTGTCTTTTTCCAACAATTAAACATTCATTTATGGATGAGGGAGGAAATATTTTAGATCAACATTATCAAAAGACCATCTAAGCAATTATATTTTTGGACAATGGTGTTCTGCACTTTAGTATTTTTCCAAAGATATGCAATATCTGTAACACGCCTGAACAACATTACTAAGCCATGTTGTGTTGTGTTATATCTTCCCTAAATCTGAGCAGGCTTTGGGATGTCAAATGTAAACAAAAAGATAATACAACCTGCGCATATACAAGGACTGCACGCCAACTACTATCAGAAACTGTGTTGTGCCCACAACAGCTATATAAAGTATATACTAGAAATGCACCGAGCGATTGGCCTTGGATGTTTTTTCACTTGATCTGTGATTGGCCGATCAGCCTCAGATTTGACCTATTTTGTGCCAGGCATGCATTAGCTCCCAAGTGGCTTAACAGAAAAGCAGAACACAACCGTCTGCAGTGGGAAGTCTAGGTATATTGGCCACACACTCAGGGGTAAGGGGTACTTGCACTGTAGTCACACACTGGCCAATTATAGGCATCTGTTGAACACAGGTGGATAGTGCTTTCATCCTGACTCATAACTGTGCAGGGGTTAGTAGGTATCTTAGCTAAGGTAAGATTAGCTTTGTATCTTGTAAAGAAAAAGGATAATTCAGAGGCAATTAATAACAACTGTGGTATATAGTGGTATATAGTACCAGACCGTACCAGCCTTCTTTCATCCATGGCATGAGCAGCAGTTTGAAATAATGCGGTCGGCTAGCAACATTTTTTTGGGAAGAAGCACATGATCACCTTTGCTCTGCCTAGTTTGTAGCAGTTGCCTCGTTTTCAGTTAGACTTTATTTGTATTTGTATAAAAAAAAAGCTCTGTCCAGTAGTAACCTAGAGCACTTTTTTATTTTGAGATTTGTTTGAGTGAGAAAAATTGGTGTGACCTTATTTAGTTTTAAATAAATTTTTTCAACGATATGAATTTTACATTAAACTAAATTTACAAAAATATTTCTGCATACTGTCAATTATAGGTATCAGGAAGAAAAATCTCAAATCAACCGAAATTGAAATCAGCACATCACCAAAGTCAGAAATCGGAAACGGCAAAGAAATTTGTAATCATTGCATCTCTAAAACAGTTCAGATTTAAAAGTCTACATTTTTGCGAAGTTTAGTTAGCATAATCAACATTTTCTTTCTACACAAAATATAATCCACAATAATTATGCTGTCTGTTGTAGAAAACACAAAAGCTCACACAAAGTCATTAATTCATGAATGCTCCAAACCAACAGTTTTAAATAAAACATTATGTGATTTTACCCTTTTGATTGATGTGTGCATATTAATTACAGAATTTAATGTTCATTCTATTTATTATGCAATAATTCTTTTGAAATGCATGGAAACATCAACATGCAGGAGGTTCAGGTTCAGGAAGTTCTGATCTTGCTTACCTTGCTCATCCATGTAGAGACGCGTGTAAAAGACCTGCAAGGAGAAATCCCGTGAGATGGAACTTATTCCTGGTCCCTGCAGAACAGCAAGAGCTTCTAATGGCAACTCCAGCAACAGAGAGTCTGCTAAAACTACTACAGATTCGCCATGCTCTGAAAGTAATAAAATATGCACAAGACATACAGCCTTCTATGAATGTGCACTCATTCCCAAACATCAATCTACATCTACAACAAACATGCTCAATGCACTTATGTGAGGGTGTCTGCCAAATGCCACTAATGGAAATATAAATTACTTGATGGAAGGGTTTCATTTTTATCAGCAACACATCTTTTTCTACCTAAAGAAAGGACCATTAAATATCTACACAAAACACCCATGAATACTCATGGACAACCCATGCTGAAATTATTTGATACAAGGTATAGCGACTTGCATCTATATCTAATGGGACAGGCTATGTTGAGACTGACGAATGGATTTGTCTTCTATAAGCATAAGTGCTACTATGCGTTAATTATGTTGGCACTAAAGCAGTGATTACCAGGCAAAGCTTTATCTGTAGCCGCTCCCTCTTTTTTATCTTTGGGCCGGGCTGCCTCATCGATGATTAACGATTGAGAGCACTGGCTGAAAGAGACAGGAAGAGAACAAAAAGGAAAAATACATGCAGAAATAAATAAATGTAAAAACAGGGATTTACTCAGGTGAACTCTTATTGGTACCTGCTTATGTACATGTATACTAAAGAGAGTGATATAGACTAATGCAAAATGTTCCTCGTTTACCTGTTGCGTTAATTATAATAATATTAACATTAAGATACGAGGCGATAACAAATAGTTTCAAGATTAGTTTTATAACACGACAACAGATGGCAACACAAGGCTTCATGCGCAGTCACAGAGAGCTCAGAATTTCATTAGTCAGTGTGCCAAAAGACATTGTCCTGTGTACATCAGGAGCTGTGCAACTGGTGCTATTCAGGCCACCTACATTATCACGTCTGCTATTTCATCACGGACAAGATGTTAGAATAAACAGTGAACGTGAAAGAGCGGAAGAACATAACTGGAAGACGGCAAGAAATCAGGAAGACCTTCAATGAGCTCAAGCCATCAACTTAAGCATGAGATATTCCATCAACTTAAGCATGTGGATTGTTCTTCGTTGCAGATGAAGAGCCTATCATTCCCGTGACTAAATAGTGTGCTTTAGTTTTCTAAATTGGATTCTTCTCCACTGGTAAGGTAGGTTTTTAACTTTTGTACTGTTTTTGAAAACACACTTAGTTCATACTGTATACTGTACCTAGTTTTTGCTGTTTGGTAGTGTTGATTGCAGTGTGATTGAAGTAGGTCTAAAGCAATTAGTTCTCAGGTAATTAATCAAGAGTAGTTTCAGGCTTCCTTAAGGTGTGAATTGTGGGCAGGGCTTAGCTACATATATTGAAGGTTAATAAGAATATTCTGCAACAAAGGTAGTGCACAGAGAATTGATTATAAAAACTTGTAACTTCTTGGCAAACAAGAGTTTAAGACAGTTACCTCAGTCTAGCATGTGTCTTCAACCTATCGCTGTCAGTTCTCACAGACCAAGATGGTTTTACTCACACAGCAGAGGCAGATCTCCCAGAAACCTCATCTACCCTCCAGTACCGTCTCATTGTCCTGCACTGGTGGTAGGTGGGCTCTGGAACTGCCAATCTGCTGTAAAGAAAGCAGACTTTATCTCTGCCCTAGCTACTCATTACTCTTTTGACTTTCTGGCACTAACTGAGACCTGGATATCTTCTCAGAACTCAGTTACACCGGCTGCCCTATCCTCTGCCTATGTATTTTCTCACACTCCACGAGAAACTAGCAGAGGTGGTGGTACGGGTCTCCTCTTGTCCAAGAGATGGTCCTTCTCGCCCATCACCCTGTCTCATCTCAGTTTTTCATCATTTGAATTTCATGCAGTTAAGGTAACCTCTCCAATTAACCTCCACATCTTAGTTATTTACCGTCCTCCTGGCTCTCTAGGAAACTTTCTAGATGAAATGGACATACTTCTTAGTCTTTTTCCTTCTGCTAACACTCCTCTCACTGTTCTAGGAGATTTCAACCTTCCATCTGATAAACTCCAATCCTCTTTCCTTCTCCCTCTTCTTAACTCCTTCTCTTTAACTCTAAACAGCTGCCCTCCTACACACAAGGCAGGAAATTCTCTCGACCTTGTTTTCTGCCGCCCTTCCCCAGTCACAGATATAACTACTATTCCTCTTCATAAATCTGATCATTACCTGGTATCCTTCACCATAACCCTTCCCATTCTATGTAAACCTAACCACCAAAATGTCTCTTTTACCCGCAAAAACCTTCACTCTGTCTCCCCTTCCTCTGTGTCTTCATACACCCTATCATTCCACCCAGACTCCTTCTCCTCTTTACCACTAGAGACTGCGACTGAAACTTTCCTCTCCTCTCTCTCCTCATCCATAAATCTCCTTTGCCCGCTGTCATCTAAACCAAGGAAGACGTCTTGTCCTGCTCCTTGGCTATCTGATGTACTGCGCAACAACAGGAGAGAATTAAGAACTGCGGAGAGAAGATGGAAGAAATCACAGCTTGATGGAGATCTCATCTCTTACCAGACTCTTCTTTCCAAATTCTCATGTGATGTGACTTCTGCCAAAACTACCTTCTTCAGACAAAAGTTGGAAGCGTCTGCACATGATCCTGGCAAACTCCACAACAATATCTCCTCACTACTCAACCCACCGACTCCTCCTGCCCCTTCCTCTCTGACTGCTGACGATTTTGCCACATTCTACGATGGGAAGATTGCAGCAATCCGCCAGTCCTTCGCTCTCAACCAAACTCCTAAGGCAAAACCTCAGGACCTTTCCTTCCCTCCTTTAGCAGAATTTTCCAACTTGTCATCTGACGAGATTCAACAGATCATCTCGTCATCTAACCCCACCACCTGTTCATTAGACCCAATCCCTTCCACAATGCTCCAGGCCATCTCACGAGACCTCCTTCCCTTCACCACAGCCATCATCAACCAATCCATATCATCTGGTCATGTTCCTGCCGCTTTTAAGAAGGCGAGGGTTATTCCCATCCTCAAGAAACCCTGCCTGGACCCATCAGAAGTTAACAACTATCGCCCGGTATCACTGCTCTCTTTTATTTCCAAAATTCTTGAAAGAACGGTTTATAATCAAATGTCTCTTTATCTCTCACAGAACAACCTTAATGACCCAAACCAATCTGGATTCAAAGTGGCACATTCCACAGAGACAGCTCCATGCTGCTAGATCTGCTAAACTTTCATCTGTCCTCATCCTCCTGGACCTGTCAGCTGCATTTGACACCGTAAACCACAAGATTCTATTATCTATTCTTACAAGCCTTGGAATTTGTGGAACAGCGTGGCAATGGTTTGCTTCTTACCTAAAAGATAGGTCATATGAGGTAACATGGAGGGGATCTACATCTGCCCCACGTAGAACTTGGTCCTCTTCTGTTCTCCCTCTATACCCGGTCTCTTGGTAAGGTCATATCATCGCATGGATTCTCATACCACTGTTATGCAGACGACACCCAACTTGTTCTCTCCTTTCCTCCCTCTGACACTCAGGTTTCCACCCGGATCTCAGCATGTCTGGCAGACATCTCATTTTGGATGGCTGCTCATCAGCTGAAGCTCAATCTCAGTAAAACCGAACTGTTGTTTATCCCTTGTGACTCATCTCCAGGTCAAGACCTTGTGATATCCATGGACAACAACCAAATCACTCCCTCAACCACTGCCCGCAATCTTGGGGTAACCGTGGACAATCATCTGTCATTTTCCCCACACATCGCTAACCTTACTCGCTCTTGTCGATTTCTTCTTTACAATATCAGAAGAATTCGCCCATTTCTTTCTTCACAGGCTACTCAGGTGCTTGTTCAGTCCCTTGTTATTTCAAGACTGGACTACTGCAACTCACTCCTGGCAGGCCTGCCTTTGTCCACGATTCGTCCTCTGCAACTGATCCAGAATGCAGCAGCACGACTCGTTTTTAACCTTCCCAAGTTCTCCCACACCACCCCACTCCTCCGCTCCCTGCACTGGCTTCCTGTAGCTGCCCGCATCAAATTCAAAACACTGATGCTTGCCTACAAAGCTAAAAATGGCCCAGCACCCACTTACCTCTCTGCGCTAATTACACCACACACTGCACCACGTTCCCTCCGATCCTCCAGCACTGCTCGCCTCATCCCACCATCTCTCAGGGATCGAGGGCGGCATTCATCCAGGCTCTTTTCTGTTCTGGCACCTAGGTGGTGGAATGAACTTCCTCTAGATGTCCGTACATCAGAGACTTTGAGAATCTTTAAACGACGACTCAAGACGCATCTGTTTCTCCAGTACTTGGACTAACCCCCCCCAAAAAAAAAAAAACCCTCTTCTCAGATGTGTTGGACTAATGGTACTTAGTTATTAACCTAGTTAACCCAGTGTAAGTATGTATCCAATGTTGTAAACATTAAAGCACTTTTTGTAAGTCGCTCTGGATAAGAGCGTCTGCCAAATGCCTAAATGTAAATAAGGCGAGGCAGCTCCGCAGCTTCACCAAGTGCAGGCTCATTGTCTATTTCAACATTCTCGGCACTGTGCATCCAGAAATCATCCTGCCAGGTTTTAAGGCGTCTGCCGGAGGATGTACGACAAAAGCGAACAAATCTGTAGCATGCAAATCTTGAAACTTTTTTGATACCCCCTCGTAACAGACTAAAAGACAAATACCTGCCATGTTACAGTAAATCATTTAGACTGGGGTTCTTTATTCTAGTCCCAGAGTCTCACTGCCTTGGACAAACTGAACTTTCCTTACTGCTGTCACTCCTGATTAAAACTGAGCAGTCATTTATAAAGTCCTTTATGAGCTGGTTCAGGTGTGTCAGCAACAAGGCAAATTAAAATGAGCAGGACCATGGGGGTCCCAGTCCTAGATTTAAGTGCCCCTATGCTTTCCAGATTTTTTTTTTTTACTTGGGGAAACCCAGATGCCAACAAACAATGAATACAAGCACAGTGGCACAGGGATGCATACAGTATAGATCGTAAAGCAGCTTGTGTACATTTCAGCTGCACTTCTTATCAAAACTTAGACAGCCTGACAGATCAAGCAATAGTAACAGAAGTAGCTTAGTAGCTTCTTACTCTGAGCGTGTGTGCGCACCTGAAACATGAGAAGTCAAACTGAGAGATGACCGGATGCAGATAGTCGTCCATTCCTTTAACCACAGCTTGAAAATGCTCCCTTAACTCTTGTTCTGTAGTTTGTTTCTGTACAGTAAAAAGAAAGGACAAGAAAATATGGAGTAAAGAATTTACTAGTAAAGATTTTTTTTTGTACAGGGAGATAATGATTAAGATAGAAATAACATTTTGGCCCGTATTCACAAAGCTTCTTAGAATTCTTTCAGAGAGGCAACCAATTTCCACGCAGTGGTTGCTATATTAAAGTTCTTACATTTATTTACCATACTGATTTATTACTTGTTGTAATAAAATTTTAGATTGATGGGAGCAGCTCTGTTTTAGTTTCTCTAACAGCACCTCTGACAGTAGTCGGGAAAGAAAAAAAAGTTGCATACTTTATATTTCTCAGTGATATGGAAAGCTGTATTTTTTGTCTCGCTGACTTGTGAAGAAAATAAAGTGTAGTGAGGACCTTTCGATCAGCAGCCGTTAAACACAGAACCAGCTCTACTTTATTGCATATCAGTTAGTTAGTTACTCATCATCTGTACCACTTTATCCGTATATAGGGTCACGAGTGTGTGTGTGTGTGTGTACCAGCTGTTTGTTTTCATCATTCTGCACAGCATTTCTCAGCCAGCAGGACTCTTTGATCATGGTTTGTGCAGCGAGTTGTCGGAAGGCTTGGGCTTGCTCTCGAAGCTGGAGCAGGACAGACGGCTGCACCCGGGCCCTGGCCACCCTTGAACATGCTAACCCACCTGCAGCAGCACAATTTTTTTCTTGAAGATGCATGCTATTTCAGGCAGGTCTGAACAGTAATAAGTCCCACTGAGCAAATACTTGGTTTAAAACACTGTGCGCCCCTCTTCATATCCTGGACATTCAACTCTTAATAGTGCATTCTGAGTAGAACTTTTTCTTTACTTTACCTTAGTCTAACTACAGTATAACCTTAAATGTGGCTTAGCAACACTGCAATACAGAAAATTTATTTAAAAAGTATACAAAGAAATGAACACAAAACTTACATACTGACATACTATTCTGTACATCTATATGAGCAGGGCATGGAAGAAATTCAACAGGGAAGTGATAAGACTTTACCTGCTGTATGCAGACCTTTAACTTTCTGACTTTCAGATGACTTTTCCGATTTTGCCATTTCATAAAAAGCCCCATAGAGCACTGAACTGCAAGAGAAAAACAGAGTAATACTGGGGCCCACAAAGTTTAAATATTACGTTTACACTGATTCATATGAATTCATTATGATTGATGAAGCGTCAGAATTATTAGATGCACAATGCATTTTGCTACATAACTTTGTATGCATGTGTATATTTATAAAAGTGCAGTGTGAGCCGCACCATGTCAGCAACCTTTACAATCGCTGTATCACTAAGCATCACTTATAGCACCCTCTAGCAGTGAAGCCCTGAAACTGCATTAAATGTACTGCTTGTAGAATGCAATATCTTATTCAGTGCACAACATAATGAAATGCTATCAGATGGCATATAGGGTAAACAAAGGCATGCATTTAAGGTTACACATGCACAAGCTGGAAATTTGGAAAAGCTGTGATACTGTAAAAATCCCTCATTATTGTTGTATTTAGACTTGAAATGTATTGCAACATGCATTATAGTATTATAATGTGCCCACTGGTATAAAAAAAAAAACTAAACAAAAATGGACAGTGATACAACTGCAGCATTTTTAAAGCCATCACCCTCAAATTCCTGATCAAATAAATATATATGATTTAATTTCTATTTCAAATGTCTGCAACTCTGCAACTTCTTTTGAGCACCACAGTCAGTAACTAAGATTAATCATACTCACATGATGGACAGTAAAGCCTTTTCAGACATGGGATACGTAACGCTGATAGCTTCAATCAGTTAACAAATAAAACTCAAGTGGCACGGATCCGTGCTGGCATAAAGTCTTATACAGAATGTTGTTTGTCGACAAAGGAGGCTTCAGACATCGAACTGTGCATTTGGGTTTTTGCATATGTCAGATAGGACCAAAATTATTACCTTTATAATTTGTAAATTTGACCTTTACCAAAATATGGGAATGACTTCACAAAAATGTTGACTTCACCAAATGCTCGTATTATTATAATTTGTCAACATTTACAGTGAAGCATTTCGCAGACGCCTTATCCAGACGACTTACATTTTTATCTCAATATACATCTAAACAGTTGTGGGTTAACTTGCTAAAGGGCCCAGTAGAGGACAACTTACTGGTCGTGGGATTTAAACCTGGGACCTTCCGAACCGTAGTCCAATGCCTTTACCTATGGCTTGTTAGGAAGTTTTACTTATTTATGTGTGTCTTCCTGTGTTGGCACAGAAACAGAATATGAGATTGTGTATGTTTGTTTGTTTGCTTAAAAGCAATAAGGGTTTTGAGCAAAACCTCAATAAGGGTGACAAAATGATGTAAATCTTTGCTTTGATTTGATTAAATATGCATTTATTTATGCTGAATAAACACTACACCATGTGAATTTTAAACTGTCACTTGACACTTGACTGTGATTATTAATAAACCTACTATACACACAAAATCAGGGTTCTCAAAGTCTGGACTCTGGTCCGTATCCGGACCCCACAGCAAGTCGATCTGGACCCAGCCCACACCTCAAATTAGCAATGCAATATTACAAGGTAATAAAGTGTATGTTCCTACCTTCTAATAACACTAAAAAACGTGATATATTCAACAATAAAGTGTTAGTTTTTTAGTCTATTAGGAGATCGTTGCGGCGAACCTGGCCTGAGATTAAGGCTAAATGTAATAGTTTCCCTGTTCGACATCGTTATGTACCTATACGGTGAGGATGTTACCATACAAATACGCAAATAAAAGGTCAGTGTCTCCATCTACTGACCTTTTCTGCCAAGGTTTAGGTAGCTACCTATATTCACTCTTTCTGTCCTCCTTGATCACGTTGTAAAATTCTTTGTTTTTTTATTTTTGCTCCAAGGATTGATGTAAAGCACAATGGCAGATGCCACAAAAGCACAAGCTCACAAGCACTTTGGACGGGAGGAAAAAGCGGCGTTTTACACACGTTTTTAAACGTGACATGTGAATTGACCCTTTAAGCATCATGAAACTGGGACTTAAAATATATATAATTAGTGTCTTTTGTTGTCTATAAAACACCTATAAACTTTTTTATGTTGAAAGTTGGAGCTGTTTAGGTTTACAAACAACAATTTGCACTAAATTTGAATATATTTTGAATCTTTCTGACACTTGAATGTAAATGACTTTAAAGTTAGAGTTGGTTTGGTTTAAGCTTCTGATTGCAGTCAAAAAGTGTCATTTTTCTTACTATGTTTGAATGTATTTGTCTCAGACTGCCTTAAGCTCGAATGCATGTTGCTTGTAAACTGTAACCTTGTGCTAGTTGTGGTATGTTTTTAGTTATCTATGAATGTTAGCAGGTCCAACACAGAAGGACTGCTGTTGTGACTTCTATGTAAAAATGACCAGGGTCCTCAGGCATGAATTGGCATGTCCAGATGCTGTCATATTAATAGAAAGAAGTTTGCATGTCTGAAAGGGTATGATAGCAGCTCCTGGTAATAAAGTTATTGTGATTACACATTTATACTTACTAATGGTTGCTGCATATACATGGTCAGAAGTAGTAATTCCACAACAGAATAAATTGAAAAATTAGGTTCAATGTATAAAAATGTATGTACTATATGTATAGTTAATACAATACTGTGCAAATGTCTAACGCACCGTATGTTTTTTAGTACAAACTTCTCATGCATGGTTATTGTTTGACTCTGTTATTAAGTTTATATATTTTTTTTTTAAATTCGGATTTTCAAACATTAGATTTCCAGGAAAATATCTGCACACTAGAAAAGATCGATGTTGTGCAAAAGACTGCTATTCAGACAAAAACAACAAAAAAGAAAAGAAAGCTTCTGGGTTTTGCTGCATGACAAAAAATCAGGTGTGACTGATCCTCAGAAGGACTGTGGCTGGTTCTACAGGATGTTCAGTAAAACTAAGCGGCTAATTTTGTTATAAAAACTGCAGAATTTCTATCCAAGACTATATTTTAAACAAAGGTTCACAACATTGATTACTGACTTTGTTTCATTAATTACTGTATACTGCTTTGTATAGTATTTTTTTAATGTACTAAAAAATGTTAAGACATCATTGCTCTACAGCATTGTGTCTAATATTTTGTACGTGTCCACAAGGTTGGGGTGATTAGGCCAATAGACAGGAAAAATGCTTTTTACCAAAAAATTTACCAAAGAGCTTCTCCTCTGTATGTTTGTATAACACACTACTCTGTTTAATAAAAATACAGTATGTCCTCACCTGTCTTTATTATGCTGCAACAACAGAATTTTGAGATTGGGTGGCAGTTCTCCCAGGAAGTTCTGATGGTTAGGGTTTACAATCAGTTGCCTGTAGGCCTAAGGTGGTTAAAACATAAAACAGTGTAAGCAGCCGTAGTGAAAACAAAGAAGTTGTGAATCTCGCTTTAGTGCCTGTTGTCACTTGCATTGGGGGAATTGCTTATCACCCCTTCAGTGTGTACTACTCCACTTTCAACTGCACAGGTGTGTCTGAACATGAAATGATTTTTGTTCTAGTCTAGGGTTTAAAAGAGCAGCACCTTGGATATTGTCTGGAGTGAGTGGTCAATGGCTGAAAGCAGACTGTGCTGGCTGGGCTGAGATAATTTCAGGTTGTTCTGTAGGCCCAGAAGCGCCGCCAACTGAGATTGACTACTGTCCCAACAGGCAGCACGTAACACTCTGGACATCTCGGTACAGCACACACAGCTCTGAGATCAGTGGAAAGGCAGGGTAATCGTTAAACAGTAAAAATAAAAAGTAAGAACATTAACGTGCATACAGTATAAACCGTCCTTTACTCCCAAAACCATGTATGTATAATAAAAACAAACCCAGAAAAATTTAAATCTCTCTCTCTTTCTCTCTTTATATATATATATATATATACTGTATACATATACACAATATATACACATCCTTTAGCAAAATATAACTTTATTTACAAACCATTATCTACATGATTGACATTTGTTTGTAAGCACACACAAAGTCATCTCTTGCACTCATGATGAACATGTGTGAACACATCAGGCGTTATTCATATAATTTTGATTGTGTAAAGCTGCTTTGGGACAATGCCAATTGTTAAAAGCGCTATACAAATAAAATTGAATTGAATTGAATATAATTGCATAATTAGATTATTTTTACCCATGTATGGAAATTTTTAAAACACCCAATAGTTGTGCACTGGGACGTAAAAGGCTAATCTTTACCCTAATATTATATCACTTTGCATCAGATAATGTGCGCGAGGTCTTTTTATTTAACAGTAGAAGAACTTATAACCTGTAGCAGGGCGAGGTACTGGCCTAAGACAGCTGGGTCGTTCTTGCTGTGAGACTCCAGTAGCTCTTCGCAGACATATGAGAGTAGCTCAGGCAGGTTTTGCTGCAGCCCAAGATTCAAAGCCTCAGTTAGAGTTTCACTGGCCTGCGCCAGCATCTGCTGTACTCCCTTTCCATTGTTCTGTAGGACAGCACATGCAACAACTCATGAAACGGGTCACACTTATTAGCGGAGATTTGTATGTGTGCAATTATTTTTAACCACCAAAAGTGAGAGAAATACTGTATATACTCATATCCGAATAGGAATTATGTACACAAAATTAGGTTATGTAATACAGATTTAAATCAGATGTTATTATACATTAGGATGAATAATGTTTGAATTTCAAACTATTGAAGCAAAATTAATTTGGCAACATTAAAGATGTTGAAAGACAACTGAAATTCTGACACTTTCGATCTGGTCTAATAATGGTGAATTAAACAACCTATAAACCAGGCCAGATTATTTTAATTTATTAATTAAAATAATTTATTCCTTGTTTTGAAAAGCAGATACTTTGGGCCAAGAGGAGAGGACAATACACCACAGAGGTAGTGGACAGTCCTTTTGCGAGCTAAACCTTGTAATTTTAAATGGAGACGTGCAGCAAGTGCGCTCATAATATAGAGCAACACAGTCAAGATAAAAAATCTCAAATTTTCATAATGCCGCAAGTGCACAGCAGCTCATGTGACAAGAACCAACCAATCAGATTCACTCTTTCCCCTCCTCCTTGATCATGGTGAAATTCTCCATGTATTCTTCTTTCTTGAAGAAGAAAAGCACGCCCCCATCAAGTCTACTACCTCCAGATTGGGAATGACTGCTGTCTGGCTCACGGATTGCATAAATTGTCTAAATTCTGGATTACATTAAAAAAAAAAAAAACCTAAATAACTGAGTACTTAAATGGCGGATCTAACACGTTAGATTACCTGTTACATCAAAAAAGTAATCCAAGTACAAAATAACACATTACACCCAACACTGTTAGTGGACATACTACAGATTGTGCTCTTATCTAAAAATTGTGGACTTCTGAGGTAGTGACACTTCATTTGTGCATTGTGCAGCACCACACACACTATGAGGTGTACTACTTTTGTATATCAGTATGTTCTGTCCTGTGATATTCTTTAGATAAGAGGTTACACTCAAAAGCATCCTACCCAAAGGAATGTAGGAATCTGTGAGAAAACAAATTGATTTGTGCTGCAGGTCCGTGAATGAGAAACTCGTTAGGGTTGTGTATGCAGACAGGGTATGTTCAGTCACACTCTTGGCAATGTCATTATAACTCTGACATATTAAAAAGTCCTTGTGAATGGAGCTTAATAACGATGTGTAATGTGTAATTAGTTTTTCCCACCCAATCACAGATGTGTGCGTGCGTTTGTCTTGGGCGACTACTCAACCTGCATTTCGTCACTTTTAATAGTGTCTTCTCCCTCTGCTCTGTTTTCCACCTGGTGCAACAGAAGGACTTGAATGAGTACTTTGCATATGATTAACAAATAAATGTTAATTAGAACAACTATTTACACAGTCAATCTTTGTATTAGTACTGATACTGATTTGAGAATTACAATTTCATCGTGCATACCAAGGCAAATATGGTCGATACGCTCCATAAATGCAGCAAATCACCAAAATGAACTAACAAGGACCAAGTAAAAAAGATGACAAAGAAACACAATGATTGTCTACACTAATTTAAATAATAATAAAATTAGACATGCTAAATAAGGAGCAGTGCTAAAATTATAAATGCAGTGGCCCCACATAACTGGTGTCAGACACCCCTGGCTTAGATTGTCTAGTAAATATACTTCTGATATGAAGAGTATACCATGATTGGCTTGTCCCACATATAAGTGGGGTAGAGTGGATCTCTCTGCAGTGCTAACAGCCTCAGGCACTTTCCCAACATGCCCAGTGTCTGCATTCTAGTTTCAACACAGTCCTTCATAAGAGACTGGACCACAGTCAGCTGGGTAAAGATCAGCTGACCCACAGACTGACCCATTGTTAGCCATTCCTGCAGGAGAAACACATGACATTTGTTGAATCCAAAATTCGAATGAATGAATGAAGTGCATATTGAATCTTAAGCTGCATTTTCTTGCAATTATTTCTGAATAGTTAAAAAATGATGAGACAATGTTATTAAATCTGGACAGACATTAAATGGCAAAAGGATTGAAAAACAAACTTGAAATACAAGTGTGTTTGGCATACATAACTATTATTTAATTAAACTAAAAGTTGCATCAGAAAGGGCATCCGGCGTAAAAAATTTTTTTAAAAGTTGTATGTGGATCGGATGGTCCACTGTGGAGGAGCCGAAAGATCAACAACAACATTTAATTAAACCGAAAACAGGAAAAGAATTTACTGCAGTGTTTAGGGACAATATATACTTATGGGAGAAATAAAGTTTACCCTTCTACAATTCAGCTTTTTATAAACAAGCGTTATATAAAACTCTCATGCGGCCACAAAAACAATAAAAACAAACAAAGAGATACATTAAATATATATATATATATATATATATATATATATATAAAACTTCTTGTAAAGATCACTTGGGATCATTGTTTTGTTGCAGGACTCGATTTTGGTCTACTGTAGCTTATATTACTGGATGGATAGTCTCACATTTTTCTCAACAATATTCTGCTTTAAAGCGGTGTTCATTGTCGTCTTAATGCCTGTAAATTTGCCATGTCCGCATAAAAAGAAAAGTCATACCCAGTAAGACTGAGGCAGAGATGTTTGGCATTCATGCACAGCGTCATGTTTGGCAAAAAAACATGTGTTTGGCATGTAACCACAAACACCTCATAACAATTGACAGGCATGGTGGTTAAGGGGTGTTTGTGGTCACATGCTTATGTCTGTTTTTTGCCAAATATGGCGCTGTGCATGAATGCCAAACATCTCTGCCTCGGTCTTACTGGGTCATTCGATAATACAGTGAAACCTCGGATTGTGAGTAATGCGGTTTACGGGAGTTCCGCAAGACTAGCAAAGATTTTTAATAAATTTTAACTTGAAAAATGAGCAAGTCTTGGTTTACGAGTATCGAGTAGCATGTATCACGCATGCGCTTCTTGTTTTGATGCAGAGCGTCACGTGATCACAACTGAGCCAATGGTTTTTCTCCCTCTTGCGGAATTGTGGGTAATTGTCTCCCCTGCTCGGTCTTAGTGTGTGTCTCTTACTGGTATAATCAACATCCGTGCACGGGTAAACTGTTTACTATAACCATGACCATGTGTGTGTGCGTAAAACATCTTTTATTTTGTGTTCGTATGTGTGTATACAGTGCACATGTACTGTTTATTATAACACACATGTGCGCACGCGTAAAGCAAAAGAAAGTCTCATTAGAGAGGTTAAGGATACATTTTCTCTCTCTTTTTTAGCATCCCGTTGTGTGCCCGTAATTTGACACCATGTATTTATTTTTTTCATTTATTTTTTTGGCCTGTGGAACGAATAATTTGAGTTTCCATTATTTCTTATGGGAAAATTTGGACCCGGACAGGTGATCTTGGACTGAATTTGCTGAGAGGACCCGCAACAGACCCGAAGGCTCTCCATTTGTAAACAATCCTTCTCGTCGCAAAATAATTAATTTAAAATTGTGTCTTGAGGCCTTTTAACTTTTCCAAGATTACTGAGCAGCACCAATCATTTCTCTGAGGTCATGGCTGATGTCCTCTTGGCATGATGTAGAAACACACCTGAGTGCTCCAGAACCCAAACTGTCCAAACTTCTTGTTTTGATGAAAATGCAGACACACTTCTCGATGATAAGTTAATCGTGTGCATTTCATTAGTAACACCTGTCCGGTAACTACCCTAACTTGATGATTATGAAAGAAAAAAAACATACTTATTTTTTCCCACCTGGTTTTTAAATGATTGTTTACTTTTTCAGCAAAATGGACTGCAGTGGGCTCCATGCCACCACAGCCAGGTCTGTCAGTTACAGCTTTCTTTAAAACGTTTGCACAATTCAAACATTTTACTGCAGCTAAAAGTGTCACAGCTGTATTGTGCAAAAACAAATGTTTGTTTAACATTTATGGAAGGTTCTCTAAAAGCTGTCTTTTCCATTATTTTAAGTCAGAGAATGTCTCATAGTAACTGTTACAAAACAATTAAATGCTACATGTTTCACAGTTAAATAACATTCAGTTCTAAACATCCAAGCATGTTTTATTGCTTACTCCTTAAATATTTTCTGTAATAACTAATTGCTAAATGAAAAATATCCACATTCATAGATACTTTTAATAACATGCCTCTAATATTTTTGATATGTTTTCCATATTGGCCACACTAAAAAACGTTTGTGCAGATGAATAAAATAACACTTGAATTTTTATTCTAGTTATGTGGTGCTATGAGTCTGAGAAGTGCGTTTTCTACCCTTTGTAGATCGTTAAGGTCTGCGGTGCTTCTTAAATACTCGTCCACAGCTCGCTCAGTGGAACTCATCCTGCTCCGGATTGTTGCTTGGACCGTTTCCTCTTCACAGTTCTTCTCCAGGATCAACAAACCAAGGTCAGCCAAAGCTAGCCTAAAACGCACAGACACGCGCATGGCAGGCAGCCAACACCACCCACCCTGAACACACACACACTCGCACTGTAAACAACATGCTTACTGTTTGCCAGCCTTTAAAATATATATACAAAAATAAAAATAAATACATGTTCAAATTCATGTAAGATCATGTAAGGTTATGTACTTTCTCTATCAAAGATATGGACATAAAAATAGAAAATCCTTAAAGGGATTGGGAGCTACAGCACTGGTCATAAATGATTCAAAAGCTTTATGAATCATAAAATCAATCATTATTATTTGAGAGTCAAAATTTGGATTCACTGCAGACTGTTTACATGATTATTTCCTAACCATTCGTGTTGTACAATGCTCAAAAGACTATGGGGTTTGCTGAAGGTCATGTGTAAAGCTCTCTGGCATCTTTTAAGAAAATACTTGCTATATTAATGAAATTATTACACTGTATGTGAGAATTTGTGGAAACTAGAGATGGGGGAAATAAATCGATTCAGATATGAATCAAGTGCATCAAATACCTTTGACTTGCCCTTTTCTCCAAACTTTGTGAGCGAATTAGTCTCAAACACACCCATTACACACAATTACACCTGTCTCAAAACATGCTAATTAGTAAAAAATTGCATACGTTGGAAAAAGCGTGTGTCTGTTAGAAGCCGCACGCTCCCACATGCTTGCAGTTGATATTTGAGACTTTGGAGGCACTTGAGGAGGGCATTGACGTTTTTTTATAATCCTACAGGTAGTGCATGTTTATATCCCGTGTGGTAGGAGTGAATTGTTTAGAAATAATAATTATGGTGGATGACAGAGAGACGTGCTGAATTAAGTATTAAATTCTTGCATTTAAATCATGTTTGTAGTGTTTAAATGCAGTCCTTGGTTTTTAAGTTAGAAAACCAATGTAATAAGAAATGGGCTACTTATTTTTTTAAAGGTTTAACATTGTAACAAAAGTGGGAAAAATGTAACATCGAATCGGGATATTTACAAAATCAAAATACTTATAAAATCACAGTTATATTTAAAATGGCACCTAGGTATCAGGATAATATTGTATCAGGATGTAACTGGTAATTCCTATCCCAAATGGAAACCGGTCTATGCATGATGTGTGAAGATCTATTTATACATATTTATAATTTAATAAACTAATTCAAATTCAATAAAAATAATAATTCTGAAGAATTTTTCACTTGACATTAATGTCTCCCTGTCTTTCACAAAACAAGTTAAAACAATATGATCGGTCCAGGAATCTGATTGCTTCGGCACTTATGACTCCCCCAACACAGTTTGAGTGTTTATTTTCTAATTTAGCATAAACAACCGCTGAAGAGGATGCCAAAATCCTCCAGTTGGAAAACTGAAACAAAACAAATTACTGCCTCACACTAAGACACATTCACACAGCTAATAAACTCATAAAATCTCATCACATAGACTGTCAGGATATAATAATAATGTTTCCTGCAGCAACAGAAAACTGCTGGTCAGGAGGTAAATAATCTGTTAAAATTATAATGAGGGCCACAGCGATAAGCAGGAATGGTTATTATTTGGACAGTCTATGTGACATTGGCTGTCATAGTCTCCAGCTGTTACTGACCCATTCTGCAGTCATGAATTTGTTATGAGACACCTCAATTTATTTATGAAAGAAATATCTTAAATATCTTAATTGGAAAAGAATAAGTGAATATAAGCAAGGCATTTCAATTGTCTGGTGTCTTATTTGATCTGTATTCCCATTTCACCCCCAATGTTTATGATGGGCTTCAGATTAACCATGACTCTGATCAGAGTAACATATTAGTGAATAAAATGATAAAATTTAAGCAGATATGTGCACCTAACACATCTTTTCATATGGCTCATAGCATATTTAAAAAAAAAAGTCAAATGTTATATACTATACACTTACAGAACACTTTATTAAAAATGCCTGTACACCTATTCATACATCAATGCAATTATCTAATGTGGTAGCAGTGTAATGAATAATATCATGCAGGTACAGACCAGCTGCTTCAGTAGTTGGTAAAAGTGACTTATCGTTGTACAAGTATATGCATTATTATAACTTAATTTTCAGGTTTATATACAGTACATAAACGGGTACCTCTTGAGTTGGGAGAACGCTGAGGCATCTGGAAAGTACTTCCTCCTGAAGGGATCCAGCCTGCTGTGTGAGTGAGATCGCATCAAGCAAATGCCGTTGTTTCTTTTCTTTTGTGGAGCTGAAAATAGCCAGCATTCTTCATAAAATGAAAAAAAAAAATAAAAGGGATAAGTCAAGTAAAACTTGAAGTGAACTTTTCTGAATTTTTTCATATAAATAATATAAATGTATAAGGTAATATATATATAAAATCATCAATAAAAAATGTAAGGTAAATGGTAAATTGTTTTGTAGGATGAGTCAAAAAATTGGCGGTCCCTTCGATGATCCCTGACCTTTATTTTGTGGAGCTTTAACATCCAATACAGTGCCTTGCAAAAGTATTTATACCCCTTGACCTTTTCTAAATTTTGTCATATTATAACCACAAACGTAAATGTATTTTATTGCGATTTTATGTGACACCAACACAAAGTGGCACATAATTGTGTAATGGAGGGAAAATAATCAACAGTTTTTAAAAGCTTTTATCTGAAAATGTTTGTAGATCCCATTTTCATTGCAATTACAGCTGCAAGTCTTTAGGATATGCACATCTAAAGAGTGTTATTTTTTAAATTTTTGCTGATTCTTCTTTGCAAAACAGCTCAAGCTTAGTGAGATTGGATGGAGCATCTGTAAACAGCAATTTTCAAGTCTTGATTCTTGAATTCTCAATTGGATTTAGGTCTAGACTTTGACTTGGCCATTCTAACACATAAATATGCTTTGATCTAAACCATTCCATAGCTTTGGCTGTATGTTTAGGATCGTTATTCTGCTGGAAGGTGAACCTCCGCCCCTGTCTCAAGTCTTTTGCAGTCTAACAGATTTTCTTTGTATTTGACTTCCTCCGTCTTATCATCAACTTTTCCCTGTCCCTGCTTAAGAAAAGCATTCCTACAGCAAACGCCATGCTGCAAATACCGTGCACAGCGTTAGTTTTCCACCACACATAGCATTTTGCATTTAGGCCAAAAAGTTCACTTTTGGTTTTATCTGACCAACATTCTTCCACATGTTTTCTGTGTCCCTCACATGACTCTCAAACTGCAAACGAGACTTCTTATAGCTTCCTTTTAACAATGACTTTCTTTTTGCCACTCTCTAATAAAGGCCAGATTTGTGGAGTGAACAACTAATAATTGTCCTGCGGACAGATTCTCAATGGCCTCTTGCCTGCTTCTCCAATTAATGCTCACCTTGCCTGACTGTTAGTTTAAGTGCACGGCCATGTCTTGGTAGGTTTTTCGGATGATGGATTGAACAGTGGTTGATAAGATGTTCAAAACTTGGAACATCTTTTCATAACCAAACCCTGCTTTAAACTTCTCCACAACTTTATCCCTGACCTGTCCTGTCTGGTATGTTCCTTGGGATTGATTACTAACCATCTCTAACAAACCTCTGAAGGCTTATTTACAATGAGACTAAACTACACACAAGTGAATTATTTAATTCTTTCCACTTGGTTTTAGTTTGGAGAATTAGAGCAAAGGGGACTGAACATAAATGCATGCCACACAGATTTTTATTTGCAAAAAGTTTCGAAAACTATTTCATCACTTTACTTCCACTTCAAAATTATGTGCAAGGCCTGGTGTTTTACCTCAGCGTGGTTGCCTGCTCTATGGTTGTCTCTGCAGCATGAGTCGTGTAGCCATGCTGGCAGAATGTTGCAGCACTGTCCTTCAGCATGTCACACACTGCACTCAGCTTCTTTACAGTCTCAGCACTAACACTGTGACCAGGACAAGTGACCCTCAGAGACTCGCGACACAGAGCTGCACCTCTGTGGGAGAACATACTCGCTGAAATGTAAGCTTTGCAGTTGTATGAGAATATAAATAAAACATACGAGATATTTTTCCAATTTTTAACAATAAAAGGTTCCGTCCATGGGCACATGTTACACCCTTACATGGCTTGTAGTGATGCAATGTAGAAGTGGAAAACTGGGGCACGATTCGGTCTTTGCTCCAGAGCAGACCTAAAGAATCTAATGGCTGTATCTGTGATCTGATACACCTGTAAAGCAAAAACAGAGCAAAAATGGGTTTTTTTTACTGCTGCTGCAGTGGTTTATTGTAAAAAAAAAAAAAAAAAACTTTGTTTCAACCAGCAGAGGGTGCTCCAGTTTTAGCATAAAGGCTAACCTGGATTTAATTTGGACAGGAAGCCAATTTCAGACCAGTAACCATGTAAAAATTGCCATGATACTCTTTCTCTCCACTTATCCTATTCAGGGGTGCAGGGACCCTGGAATTAACCACCATGCCACCTACATGATAACCTTAAATGCGGGTTAACCTTAAATTCATGATACTCTATTATCATAGCACTGTTGCATATGCAGACATTAAAGAATTGCACCTGTGAGTAAATATCGCCTCTCTTAAGCTGTGCTGTGGTGTTCAAGAGGCTCTGAAAGAGGTTGTACCAGAAGTCCTCATCCCCACCAATGTCCTGAGCCTGCTCCAATAAAGCAAGAGCCTGGCCATGCTCCTGCTCCAGACTGGCCAGAACAGCCAACAAATAAAAACTCTTAGCCAGTGTGGTTTGGTCTCCAAGTTCCTGGGATACAGAAGGGATTTCATTCATAATCTATTAATACAGATCAAACATGCAGCCAGTTGCCTACTGCTTAATTTTAACTATTGACATAATTCTAATGACACTTAAGTGCTGTTTCTCACCTTGGCCACTTGGTGGGCCTCAGCTAAAAGAGTTTTAGCAGACTGATACAGTCCCATACTGATGCACACTGCAGCCTTGTCTAGCCACAGCTCCTGTATAGTGTATCCACTCAGCCCCTTCCTGCACATGCTGCCTTCAGCAACACCGTGAAAAGGTATTGTCTAAGGAGTCAAGCAATGCCTACTATTAGCTTCCATATAAATATTACAGAAAAAGGGTGAAAACAATGTAAGCTGTCTTCTCTTTTAGGCTCTAATGCCCTCAACAAACTCACCTTCTGGATCATGTTGCCTTGAGCCTGTATACGAAGTCCTGTTCTTTCCTTTTCGAGACCAACAGTCTTTCGACATCTTGATGCACAAAAATATTGACAGTTAATATACAGGGAAATTATAACTTTCTTACCCAAGTCAATCCACACAGTCATGTAAAATGTAAAGAATTTTGCCATCAGAATGAAAATAATGGTTCACAGCAGAATGGTAAGCTACATACCCTAAAATGATTCAAACTGAAAAGAAAATATAGACTATTTGTCATATACACATATGCTATCTCTTAAATAACATTACATCACTTTGTTCCTGTCACTTTCATTTTTAAATATTTCCACAACGTAATGTGGAAATAAGTAGACTGTAATGAATTCCATTTTACATGCATTGCTATTCCTTTTTTTTTTTCATTCAACATTATGCAATTAAGGCAAGTACCTAAAATTAAATACCAAACCTGTGTGTTTGTTTTTTATGCTTTTCATTGTGTATTTGTGTCAAAGGTGTATGAGGCTCAGTTTGTCTGACATACAAACAAATCCAAATTGTTTATAATTTGGGGATTTGCTGTATTAAGAGTATTCCCTAACATTCCTTACTACAACCACTATCCCATTACTGATAGCTGTATGCCGTACATATAATATCTGGTCTCATGTGACAATCTGGTTTCACTGGGCTGCTTTCAAATTGTGCAGTCAGATCAGACCACTGAGCAACCCATTCTCTAACACATACCGTAACATGTACATTCAGAGAACCTCACCAGTATTACCTATAAGCTCCTCTAAGCCCTAGTTATAGATTACTGTAGAACACTGATCACATGAACTGCAATCATGCAGTGTGCTACAATGGATGAAACAGTTCCTTTTGTTTGTTGTATTCATTAACGATCTACCAGATGGTCTTTGTTGTCAGGTAAAAATCATTGCTGATGACACAAAGGTGTGCAAAGAGGGGTCATTGAAAGGTGAGACTGATAGGGAACAACTTCATGAGGCAACTAAGGGGTCATTTGGCTCGCAGTTTCAGTTCAATAGAGCTACTGCTTGTACAAAGTCCTTTATATCAAGAAAAGCAAGACTACTGTACCTTCATATGGCCGATGTGAAACATCCAGAAAGGTTCAGTTGGAAGCAATAGAAGTGCAAAGGGATTTGGGTGTCGAAATGAATAGGGATTTTACCAGTATTTCTTCAGTGTTCTTTAAGCACACTAAGGCCCAAGTAAATAAAGTCACCAGGCTAGGTGAAATGATATGAAAGTCATATCAATTCCCGGATTGAGCAAGTTTACTGAATGCAACTATTTATTGTATTGGTTAGACCTCATTTGGTGTGCTGTACCATTGTTTGTACGTCCTGTTTTGCAAAGAACCAGAAACATATTGAATGTCTGCAATATATAACCACAAATCTAGTGCCTGATCTAAAAGATCTCCCTTATAAAGAGAGACTGAGGAAACCGAAGCTGCCTAATCCATATTACATGCAAGCACAAGGAAATATGATTAAGAATGAAGTATACTATTGACATGTACTCAATTACCAAGCACCTACTGAGAAAGGACTCAAAGAAGATTGCATTTAGGGTGGTAGAAGTAAATGCAACCACAGGGGGCACAATCCAGTGCTTTCTTGTGCCAGTCCCAAATCTGCATTAATGCAGAGGGCTGTGGCAGGAAGGGCATCAAATGTAAAAAAAATTGCCAAATCAATCATTCAAATAATTAACAGAATCGTACCTTCCATACCGGATCGGTCGTGACTGATAAAGTCAGAGAGGCCAGTTTGAGGTGGTTTGGACATGTTAAGAGGAAAGATTGTGAGCAAAGTGGTAGAAAGATGCTGAGGTTGGATGCAGTGAGAGGACATGAAGGTAGTTGGTGTGAGAGAAGGGGAGAAACTACTTGGAACAAATTTTGATAGATGTCACATAGCATTTTCCCTCAAAATTTTAGGGTTAATATTCCCACGTCACATATGTCAAAACAACAAAGAAATGCAGTAATATCAGATTAAATATTAAAAAAAAAGATATTTTATAATTATAGTTGTTAATTAGGATCAAACTTCAAAAATTTACTTGTTCCGCCACATGCTACCCAGGCATACGATTGGTAACGATATCATGGGTATAGAAATTCACAGAATGCCACATGACTGCAACAGGACATCGATTAAATTTAATTGGGAGATCATGAGGTACTGTAAAGTCAAGGATAAATCTGATTCTTCTGGAGACTCAGGGCACGAGGCGCAGTACACCCTGGACGTGGTGCCAATCACAAGAATTTTTAAAAAGAAAAAATAATAATATTATAAATGTAATAATTTCTAACTGTTGTTGCTCCTTTTAAATGCAGTGTTACTTATTTTTACCGGCCCAATATCAGCTCTTACTGAAGATACTGTTGGCTAAAGCTTAATCTTACAAAGTACGCATAAAACTGCCAACTCCGTATAAATGTCTCTTACAACATTTGCTCATCTTCAGGAATATGAGCAAAGCTTAGCAGTGCTTCTTTGTAGGGTGAGGAAGACTCAAGCCCCAGTTCACAACAGGTCTTCACTATCCTGAAAAAAGAGAAAAGCCTGTCCAGGTATACTGTGATAATACAGCATAAAATCACAAATAAGCAGAGATACATAAGGAATATAGAGTGACACGTAAGCAAAATGGCTCAATACCTAAGGCGATAAAGGTCAGAACGGCTCTTGCTGAGTGAGAGATTGCAAGCAATGACCTCGGCCAGGTGCAAAGGGGGCAGGGTCAACAACGTCAGAGAGATGGATTCCAACTCTTTCACAAGGACATCTAGATAGAAGAGAGTCCGATTCTGAAAGCATATAAACACACACTCAAAGAAAGAACTCATCCTTAACAGGTTTAATATATATTGACAACAGTGTAAAAGAGCCATATGTTAACAATAGATTGGCTTCCCTTCTACTCAATATTCCCCCAAAAGAGACAGCAGTAACCCGAAGTGTAAAAATAAAAATCCATGTTCCTTTAAAAACTTAAAATTCTATGCTAGTTTCCACATTTCAAAAGCAATGTTTTTTTTGTCCAGTGAATAATTTAATTTAATTCATTTACAGCAGATCAATGGCATGGATTTCTGTCTCTAAGTTTAAGTGGAGTAAAATCAGCCTTCAATTTCACACTTGCTAAGCTAAAAGGTTAACATTATTACCTCATCCACAAACGAACTACTGAAACCTCAGCAGGACATAAGGGAAAGATTTTTCTATGGTACTCAAGGTGAAGGGATGATTTCGAAAAGTAGTTGGACTGACCAGTGAGTGACACAGGTGACTGACACTGTAAAGAGTGTGAATGATCCATCGTGGAAAGTCACTGACCTGCATACCAATGCTTTGGATGTTGATGGAGCTAGGTTCGCGCACATGTTTGATAGCCCGGCGAAACTCTGCGGGGCACTCAAACTGAGCCCATTTCTCTGGGTTTAACTGATAAGAAATGTCCACACATGGGACCTTGGGCTTCGTCTGAACAGTTGAAGGCTAGAGAGTAGAGTGCAAGGTTATGAGTTTTCCAGTTTGTCCAATAAAAACTATAAGCTAATATAAGTCTGTGAATGTTTGTCATTTTGTATGCAAATTGGCACTTTTATAACAAGTCACATAAATTTGAGGTCAAACTGCCCATGATGCCCATGTGCGCCGTCTTAACATCTGATCCAGAATCAGACTTCCCTTTGTTGTTCACAAGAGCATTATTGGACAATCACTGATGTCAGGCGAGAAGTGACTGTTTGATGGTGTAAGCAAGGTAAACCGTGTCTTCACGTAGCACACTTTGTCCACCTTTACATTTTACTACAAAACCAAGTTTAAGCTTTTGGTTCAAGTGAACTGAAACTAGAATGTTACGGCGTACAAAAACATTTTTTGTAAGACTCATTCATGAGTTTAATGGTTGGTTTTCCAAATACTTAGATATATAAATCTCTCTCTATATATATATATATATATATATATATATATATGTGTGTGTGTGTGTGTGTGTGTATGTGACAAACCTCATTAGACTTTAAGCTTTCCTCTATATCTTTCTCCTTGGCCTTTTTAAGACCATCTGCTCCAACAGACTGGGACATGGCTTCCTCAGCCGTTTCCATAGACACCTGGAGAAATAACCTGAAATGTTAACTTTACCAAATTAAAAACACACACGCACTTTACTACAATGCAGTGGGACCGTGTGCAAATATTCAATAAAGTTTGCAAGACACTAAAGTGTCATTTGTTGTTGCTCCAAATTGTAAAAGTTTTGCCAACATGGAAGAAATACTAAAACGAATTATGTTAAGCAGTAATTTACTCTTTTGCCATTGTTAAAATATCATTTTAACAATATTACTGGCTTATCTGATGAATCTACAATATATTGCGAAAAGTATTCGATCACCCGCCTTCACATGCATATGAACTTGAGTACTATCTAATTCTTAATCCATAAGGTTTAATATGATGTTTTTCCAGCTATAACAGCTTCAAATCCTCTGATAAGGCTTTTCATAAGGTTTACGAGTGTGTTTACGGGAATTTTTAACTCTCGTCCAGAAACGCATTTGTGAGGTCAGACACTGATGTTGGACGAGAAGGCCTGGCTCGCAGTATTTGCTCTAATTCATCCCAAAGGTGTTTTATCAGGTTGAGGTCAGGTTGTGCAGGCCAGTCAAGTTCTTCTACACCGAACTCGCTCATTCATGTCTGAGTACTGATGCGCAGTCATGTTGGAACAGGAAGGGGCCATTCCCAAACTGTTGTTACAAAGTTGATAGCATGAAATTGTCCAAAATATCTTGGTATGCTGAAGCATTAAGAGTTCTTTTTACTGGAGCTAAGAGGCCGAGCCCAACTCCTGAAAAACAATCCTACATTATAATCCCTTCTCCACAAACTTTACACTTGGCATGATGCAGTAAGACAAGTGTCGTTCTCCTGGCAAACGCCAAAGCCAGACTCATTTATCGGATTGCAACCAGAGAAGCGTGATTCGTCACTCCGAAGAACACGTGCCCAGTGACATTTTGCTTTACACCACAGCATCCGATACTTTGCATTGCACTTGGTGATGTAAGGCTTGGATGCAGCTGCTTGGCCATCGAAATCCGTTGTATGAAGCTCTCCACACGCTGTTCTTGAGCTAATCTGAAGGCCACATGAAGTTTGGAGGTCTGTAGCTACTGACTCTGCAGAAAGTTGGCGACCGCTGTGCACTATGCATCTCAGCATCCACTCACCCCACTCTGTGATTTTATGGCTGAGTTGTTGTCGTTCCCAATCACTTCCACTTTGTTATAATAGCGCTAACAGTTGACTGTGGAATATTTAGTAGCAAGGAAATTTCATGACTGGACACAGGTGGCATCCTATTCATGCTGGAATTGACTGAGCACCTGAGAGAGCGACCCATTCTTTTACAAATGTTTGCAAAAGTGGTATGCATGGCTAGGTGCTTTATTTTTACATGGATTGAAACACATAAATTCAATTATTTGAATTTGGGTGAGTGAATACTTTTGGCAATAAAGTGCATTGATGTATATACACTACTATTTGCACTTCTGGTAAATGCTGTACTTCAATTCGTCGCTGAGTACCTGTACTATGCAATGAAAACAAAGTTCTATCTATCTTTAAACTAGATTGTTTGCAGAACAACAGTTATTAAAGGTAACTGTAAAAACAATCACTAACCTGCCAGATCTGCACAACATATTCATGAGCTTGTAACAGGTACTGCTGGTGCTTGATAGATACTCTTGCCTCCATGACAGCAAGTAGTGTGTGTGCTTGCACCAGCATATCTAAAGTGCGCACATCTTTCAGCCGAGTTTGGCTCGGCCCAGACGAAGGAACCTGTACACTCGGCTGAGACGGACTGCTCACTGGGTCAAACGCATTCACCTGATCAGGGGGTTCTGACGAAAATAAGATTTCATGCATTATACAAGCAAACCAAATATGTAAATGTTTTTGGTAGCAAGCTTAAAACATTGTGCCATAAATACATTGAATACATACAGAAACACATTTACCAAATATACCGTCTGCATGTGTTATTATAGTTGGATCAACTTGGTTACTGTCACTCTGTCTGGCTTCCACTCCAGTGGAGAGCAAAATGTCTATGGCTGACTGGGTCTGCAGCTGTGCTTCGGTCAGAGGGAAATTATTATAGTACAGCCACTCTGCAAACTCCAGCAGTATTTCACACTTTTGCATCTGATTATCAGCACTCTAAAGAGCGACAGCACAACAAATATGAAAATTAATTTTTAAAAAATTATAATTTTTAACTGATGAAGCTTAACATTTTGAACAAATGAGGAACGGTTGTTAACATTAAATACACCAACTTTAATTAAATATTGATCAGGTGGTGCCACATAAAACCACACAAAATACTGAATCAATGTTGTATTATTATCATATTTGATACCTGTAATTCGTTGATTGCGTTCTTATAACAGTGCTTTTTTTGCTGTGTGTCCCTGCTAGACAGAGCCACACGATGCCACATCATAGCACAGGCCACCTCTCCGAACTCCGTAAACTTGGGCATGTCCAACTCAATGCTCTCTCCCAGCTGAGCCTTCACCAGTACACTCTGCTTATAGAGGGTACTTCACACACAAACACAGCAAAAACAATGATGCATAAAATACACAAGCAAATAAGCTGGCCCTGTCAAGTAATCTGAAAGAGTTTTACTGTTAATCATTTGCCTCAGTACGGTCAACGTTTTGCACACCTGGAACTTTGCACAATGTTTTGCTCATGACTGGACGTGGCTTTTCCATTTTAATTCCATTCCAATTTTATTTTATTTTTTGTACATAGTATAAATTTTATAGCTAAAAGCTTTATATATTTGTTTATTTTTTATTATTATATTCTTATTTTATATTATTTATTTTAATATTTTCTTTCTTATACATATATTTTTTCTTTTTTTCTTCTTAGTTTTATTACAAAAACAGAATTCCAAATTATATGGAATTATACTAAAGAAAAATGTACATAAAATTAAAAAACTATTTCCAATCCCACATCACTTGCTTTACAGTATATGCATTCTTTGAAAACTCTATTATTGAATAATTGTTGACCTGTATACTGTAGTGAATAATTGTTGACCTGTTAATACATTAAAAGAGTATAAATACAATATTTAAAAAAATATATTTTTTTGTAAGTCGCTCTGGATAAGAGCGTCTGCCAAATGCCTAAACGTAAATGTAAATAAAAAGAGTAAAACTCACAGTCTGTGAGGGCTCCGAGGCATGTCTATGATGGCCTGATCCAGGACCTCCAGGCCACTTCTCAAACTACCACCATCTACATGGATTTGAAACATCACATTGTACATGGCTGCTCTCACTGCCAGATCATCTTCAGCTATACCTATAGAGACAGTGGGTAATCATGAGAGTTATGCCTTACCAGCAAAAGCAAAAAAAAAAATTATTAACAACAAAAAAATTTACATTTAGTATTAAGTATTTTTTGTGAGCATGAGTGGCCAGGACAGCAAGAGAGGCAGACACAAGAAGGAAGTAAGGACAAAAAGAGAGGAACTAATAAGACAAAGGCAAAAAAATGGTTTCTTTGGGCTCCTGTGTGATTTTTCATTGCTCAGGAACTGCTTAAGGCCTCTTAGCCCTATCCCTTTTATGGCAATGAGTGATACTAAGCCAAATAAAGTTATCTTGTTTTTTTCTGTGCTGTAAATGTGTGATTATGCTCTGTCCAGTAAGAACAATAAGACAGTGACCATCATATTGCAAAAGCAGTTTCTTAGCACATGGGTACATCCTAAATGCCTGTTGCAACCTAGAGTGTCTATAAAACCATCTGTGCATTAGTTTACTATATGATTTAAAATAAAACCTAAACTAATAAAGTATTTTATTTAGATTAGATAAGGCATGACTACAGTTATACATACATTTTATTTCTGCACGATCACTAAGAGCACATTTGCTTTTCTCATTGTAATAATTAGGCGATGAAGACATGTGACCTGTACTAGCTGAAGTCGAGATGCTGAAGTGTAATAATAATGTAATGCTATGGATATCTGGGCAAGCACATGCACAAGCTACTACAAATAGTAGGTTTTTAGGCAACATCTACATGGAGGCAACCAGGTAAGATATGCAACACCTAGTCACGTCCCTATGTAAGCCTTCCAACTGTCTAAATTGGCATGCAGGTATTATTTCAACACCAGGCTTGAGAGTAAACCTATGTTACACTGTTTTACCAAAATACATTAAAAATAATTAAACTTAGACAGTTAAAACTTATAAATGGTTCAAATGAGTTATCAGCTATTTGATGGATACTTTTTTAAATATTCTATAAGACATGGTAGTGCAGTTGGGCATTATAATTTATGAGTTGGGCAGCACAGGCAGCTAACAGCTCCAGGTTGATCCTGTGTTTTGTTGTTTTTCTTCCATGCACAATCTTCCCCTATATATGCATGGGTTTCCTTTGTGTTCCTTACCTGTCTTGATGACCCAAAGGCATGTCAGTAGATTGGCTGTACTAAATTGGCCCAAGAGGTGAATAAATGTCATTGTTTTATATAAAACACAGCTTTCTCATAACTGCTTCTTCCAGAGGCATCAGTACAACATATCGGTACACAAATATTATTTGTGTCTTTTGTGACCAAAAGGTTTGTTTATCAATTGATATGCAAACATTCATTTGTATATGTTCTAGCATTTGTCATTCTTCATTTCTAGCACATAATGTTACATTTTCTTAAAAGTCAGTGGCCGTATTCATTGAAAAAATCTAGTGCAAAGAGTTGTTCCTAGTGCCGAAATTCTAAGACAATTCCTAGAACTGTGAGTATTTTTCAAGAATTCGACTTAAAGATAAAGAGCAGATAATACTGTCATTACTTAGAAAGCATCTTAACCCTTAAAACCTTTAAGAGGCTTATACAAACTTTGCCACCTCAATGGATGCTCCAGCAAAGTAACTGAAAAGAGCAGAGCCATTTTTCTCCACTAACTTTCAAATAGATTGAGTACAAAAATTACTAGAATGAAAAATAAATTTAAAAAATGTGTGTGCGTGTGTGTGCACACTTTGGGTAAAATAGGCAAAAAAGCTCTAAAAGCTTATATAATATTTTGACCAAAGTTTCGCAGTAATGCGGGTCATGCTTTTTTCATACCCACATCCAACGTACAAAAAAAAGACAAGCCACCCACCTGACCTGATCTATTATCCATAAATCAAACACCTGCACTTATGCACTCACTAACACACACACAAACACACACACACACACACACACACACAAAAATTAGCACAAGACTATAAGGGACAACTTTACTCTTTGTTCCTCACTCTCATGGGGGAGAATCTAATGCAGTAAATAAAAAACAGATAGTAAAAACAGAGTTCTACGTGTAAACACAATGCAAACAAAATCCAGACACTATAAGGAGAAAAAGCGTGCCTTTTTATAATAAATCTGCCTCTGCGTGTAGGACATGTGTACATTTAATGACAGAAAGAGGGAAAAGAAGGCTGAAAGTGATTTTCTTTCTGTACATTTATTAATAATTAGCCCGACCCTGAATACTCTTTTAGTCATGGACCCTCACGCCAGCAACCCGCAATATTCGCTCCAAAGATTATCTGAATCTGCCCAATATAAGGGGACAGTATGTGTGCGGGTCCCATAGGCTGTACTGTTAAGCCAATCGTCATAGCTAGACGTTTTTAAACTATGTTCGCAGCTCTCTAAAAGGATTCTTGTAAGCTTTTTTAAAATGGCTCCGAAGGTTTTTTTACATGTTAGATGTTGCTAGTTAGTACTGGTGTAACTGGAGTGTCCCGAGGACAAAGACTACTAGGAATGGAACTAGATTAGTGAGGAATAAAATAAGGCATTATAAAATTAGACAAAAAAATGTAAAGACAAAAAGTTTTCTGTGGCTGTAAGCCGTAGTTCCTCACAGAGCACTTCAGGACTCGCAACCCCTCCCCCGCTCTTTTGTCTGCAGAGCGCTAACTGCTAGTGCTTCTCATTTCAAACCACACACACATGCTTGTTTTACAGTCTCCACTTAATTACTGATAGGCTTCTCAAAAAGCAGAAAACCTATCAGCAACACACAATCAACATTTACTTGTGAGAGTGTACACTTTTTGTGCATGAATGGCCAGGACGGTTAGAATGGCAGATACAGGGATGAAGGACAAAACGACAGGAACAAATGAAGCGCAGACAGAAAAAGGTTTCATGGGGCTTCTGTATGGCGTTCACTTTGCTGAAAAGTGCTCTCAGCCCTCCTAGCTCCTCCTCTGTTGATCAGGCAACGAGTTAGAAGTCCTGCTTAAAAGGACATGCCTATTTTTGTGCTTTCAGTTGAGCATTGGTGGTTCAGTGGTAGAATTCTCGCCTGCCACGCGGGAGGCCCGGGTTCGATTCCCGGCCAATGCACATACATGTTTTTCCCTTTACTTTTCAGACTTTATTAAACCTTACAAAGCTTTTGGTAACTACAACAAAGTTTGCAGAAATGTTTCAGCTATGTTTTACTGTGACTTTTATGTTGTGGTTATAGAACCTAACTAGAACTTACTGTTAAAGTCAGGCACTGAAGAAGCAGGTCCCGTTTGTCCTTCTGTTTGAGCAGTCATGACTTTATTTCTCACCTGCCAAAAGTCAAAATGATATGCTTTTATTTAAATCAATGTTGCATGGTAAAACAGATTTTATCATTTTCCTATTTGTATTGCATCAATCAAATGAACAAAACCTTTTTTTTTTTCTTTTATTCTACATATTACAACTGTATATGCCATTGAATGCACAAATCAGTAATTTAATTTTATTTTCTATTGTTTTATTGTTAAAAAAAAAAGATATAAATTAAGTAGGTAAGCTCAGCAATATCACAGCGGATTGAGTTTAACTACACCACAGCAAAGTTAAATTCACTAATCCAAGTGGTCAGAAGGTGCTGCTTAATGTTATTATAACAAAAACTCTGACAAAAGAAAAAGAAAAGTGCCATTTGTTACAGGATCCAATATGTTTTCTCTAAAATGTAAAAAATAACTACTTGATACTATAAATAAAAATACTATTTATGCACTGAAAAGCCTTCATAACGGCTCTAATCTGAGGTGCTGTTTGTTAATTGGTGATTTTTCAGGCTGGTAACTCTAAATGCACTTCTTGTCTGAAGCAGAGGTAAGGTTTAGTCTTGATTTCCTAAAAAAAGATCTTCATGAGAGCCAGTTTCATCATGGTGCTTGATGGATTTGCATGGGCAATTGCATTTGATAATACCGTTCTTGTAAGAACTTTACCAGAACAGCTGACCTTTGTGACCGATGTGAAGCAGCAACTGACTGTTCTTACTTAATTGCCTAAATTCATGTGTGTTACTTTATAATTTTGAAATCTCCGGTATTGTTCTAAAATGTAGAAAATAAATCCACACTTGTGTCCAAACCTTTGACTGGCACTGGAGAACTTCCCATTTTTTGCTGTTACTAGCTTAATACCAATACTACATATTACATTGGTGCCATTTCTAACATGTTACATTAAACATATGAAATACAAATAATGGAGTTCAAGCACTTACGCTGTCTTGTTGATGATATGTGTGAGTTAGTGCCCTGACAATAAGCTCCAGTGGTCCTTTGAGCTGCTGTCTCTGCTCAGGCGAGTCCAAGAGAGGAAGGCAGGAGTTCCAGTAATGCCTTGCTGCGGTCCTGCAGAGAGGCCAACTACCTGCCTGCACAGCATAGCTAAGGGATAATTAAATATGTTTTATTTATAATTAATTAATTATAAATAAACATTTATTAAAAATAATTAAATATGTTACTCAGTGCAAATATGTTAATTTATACAATGAAGACTCTTTATATGCAAAATTCAAAGAACTTTATTAATCCCAGAGAGAAATTGCTTTGTCTAGGTTATACAGTTGCTCTGATTAATTTACCGAAAAATAGATTGGAAAATAAAAAGATTAGACAGAAAAAAAATGAAATGAAGGAATAAAAATTTAAAGAAAAATAACAATAAATAGAAGTAAAATAGAATAGAATTAAATCATGTGGTTTTATGTACATGGTTGCCTGTTTTACCTGAGACAATATTGTATGTGTTCTTTCAAATGCATTGTATGTATTAAAAAAGACACAGCTACAGTGTAATGATATTTTAGACAAATTTATAGTACATGGTAGAGTTGATCGGCTATCATCTACAGGTATATTTAGATGGTAGATTATTCATATATTTATAGAACCACTTACTGTTGATAGGATGGATTTAACAGACTGACCTGATGCTAGTTAGAAGCATAGCAAGAGCCTCAGTGTGTTTGGCAAGATAGCCACAGGACTTATAAAGCATGCTTAGTCCCCTCAAACATGCAGCACTGCTCAGCATCTCCTGCACTGTTGTCACGTTGTACCTAAATGCATACAATACATTTTGTAGTATTTAAAGAATATGGTGTAAAAGGATAACTGCAACGAATATATGCTTTATTTGCCTTACAGTCATTTTTACTACTAAAGTGGAAAAATAAAGTAAATGTAAGTGCTCTGTTTTGAACAGAGATCAAAATTTAACATCAAAAGGAAAAAATGTTGCTGCATTGGCCGGGAATCGAACCCGGGCCTCCCGCGTGGCAGGCGAGAATTCTACCACTGAACCACCAATGCTTAGCTGAAAGCACAACGGCAGGCATGTAACTTAAAGCAGGAAGCACCAGCCCCCACTGCTACATACAGAAGGGATGGGGGGAGGAGCTGAGATGCCTAGAGCACTTCTTCAGCAATGGAAACACCATACTGCAGTCGCAAGAAACACTCTTCTGTCCTTATCTCATTTGCTGCTGTCTTTTTGTCCCTATTTTATCCCTATGTCGGCCACTCTCGCATTCCTGGTCATTAATTCTCAATACACAAGAGTTTACTCACAACTAAACGGATGTAATGTTTACATGTGTTGAGATTGTAAAACAAGCATGTGTGTGGTTTCAAACAAGGAAGCGCTAGCAGATCACGCTACATCGACAAGGGACATAGGGGGAGGGGCTGAGAGTCATGAAGTGCTCTGTGAGTAACAGGAGGCACGCATTGCAGCCACAGAAAACGTTTTTGTCTTCACGTTTTTTTTCTCCTTTTTTAATTCCTTGCTTCATTCCTGTGTCTGCTAGTTTTACCTTCTTTTACAATGCTGCACCAATATACAGTAATCCTTGTCCTTGTGACACTTAAGCTTCAATAGTACTAAATGCACACAAGATGTATAAATGTCTAACTCTTAATGAAATAGAAATGTTATAAACGAAGTGAGAGATGCCAGAACGTCCCTATACGTTATAAATGAGGCTCTGCAAATAAATAAAAAGACGTACTCTGTAACCCAAAACATCCAAATGCATCAGCGTCCTTAAAAAAGATTCCTTTAACCCTTTATGAACCATATTTAAGTGTTGTCAACTAAGCCTTTCTTTCATTGGTATGGTTTTCCTCCTATCCTCTGCTGAAACAGTGTTGCAGTAAAAACTACTCACAGGTTACACTCTGAGGTGTTCGCCTTATGGATGGCGGTCTGATCCAGCTGAAGTGCATTCTGGGTGCAAATTATAACAAGGTCATGATCAGCACTCTGATGGGCAAAGCGAGCAAGCTGAGTCCACGCGTAAAGCTCCACTACAGGATCAGACCATTTACAGTCACTTGCTATCTGCACAAGCTGTCTCATAGAATAAAAGACGGGGTAAAAAAGGAGAAAATGAGAAAGAATTAATGAGAAAGGTCACAAAAAAAAAAAAAACAACAACAGAAAACTTTTAGAGGCAAGCACAGGATTAATAATACAAGCCAAACTTTTTTCTTTTTCTTTTTTTTAAAACAGCGTAGTAGACCATACCGTTGTAAGACTGGGCACAGAGAACTCCATCAGTCCGGGGTTACTATTACACCGCAGCATCTCCACTCCAACTAGTACACGTGACATGGTCTGCACCGCCTCATTTTTACACTATGAAGATCAAACATGCCCATATTGAAATAAAATCTACATGTAAGGGTTTCAATACCTTTTATAGTTATTTACTCCAAATAAAATATTTAATAAGTTTAGAGGTTATCATAAACCTATAGTAAACTAAGGCCCAGATGGATTCGTAGACACTCCCACACACACCTCATCATCAATGTCAAGGTTCTGTCCAATCTGCTGTTGCAACAGGCGTTTGGTGTTTACCCATGTGCTGAGAAGCTGTTTTCGAACCATGATGGGCACTGCGTCGTTGTTCCCATTAGACAGACGCAGAGCATAGTCACAGATCTACAGCACAGAAAAGACAAACATAATTCTATTTGTTGTAATCCAAGGCTTAAAAGTAATTTCTCACAATAGAGAGACAAGCATGCAAAATTAGATGATGCAAAACAATGAGGTATTACACTGTAAATCACGTGAAACAACATAGACAAACGTTTTAATACATAATTTTTTTTATTTGTAAACAGATTTAAATATATAACAGATACCTTCAAAAGGTATATTTCAAGCTATTGATACTTAGTGGAAGATTTTAAGGACTAACTAGAACAGCCAATCAAACAATGTCACACATTTACTGTGGCTATCAACAAGAAACTCAATTTCCCAGACTGCTGTGCAGCCTACAAACATGGAAGGAATGGACTACAACTCCCAACAACACTTTTCTTTGTTTAGGATCTCCTAATTACTAATCTGCAGCAACTGTGTTCGGTTCAGTGCATGGTACTTCAGCTGTAGTCTGACATTATCAAGCCGGTGGTTTGCCTGTGATATTTTGATTGTGACTCTGATTATTTGTTTTGCCCTTGACATTCTGGTTGTGCCTCATCTGACGCTTACATGTTTTTGACTTTGATTCAGTCCCACATTGTAAATCGTCTGTTATTGATAAATAAACCAACACTGATCTCCATTTGCATTTATTTAATTCCATCACTATTGTGACAAGTAATCATCCATTCATAGATCCATTCACCCAGCCACCTAATGCACTCAAAGGTCTAAGCTAATTTAAGTCAAGCCACTTTTGGCAAAAGTTTTTAAAAATATATTTTATCTAATCTAGATTAATGTTTGGGCAGATTCATCGTTACAAACATAGATGACTCTCCAAACCAGTGTAGAATGGCTATTACTTATTACAGAGTTTAAAAAGAAAGGCTAGTTGATAGCATGAATTTTAAGATTACATGTAGTTAAGTTTGCAGTAGGGCAAACCGTGACCTGCTCAGTTTTGTACATACAGTATCTCTATCCTGATTTGAGCTTTAAAATGAAACTTAAATCAAACAATCCTTCCTCTACAAATCTTCCTCTGGCAGCCATGTTGTGTGACATTTTTTTATTCTGCTATTTGGAAATAAATACAGTCATGGCCGAAAGTTTTGAGAATTACATAAATATTGGAAATTGGAAAAGTTGCTGCTTAAGTTTTTATAATAGCAATTTGCATACACTCCAGAATGTTATGAAAAGTGATCAAATGAATTGCATAGTCCCTCTTTGCCATGAAAATTTACTTAATCCCAAAAAACCTTTCCACTGCATTTCATTGCTGCCATTAAAGGACCTGCTGAGATCATTTCAGTAATCATCTTTTTAACTTAGGTGAGAATGATGATGAGCACAAGGCTGGAGATCATTATGTCAGGCTGATTGGGTTAGAATGGCAGAATTGACACGTTAAAAGAAGGGTGATGCTTGAAATCATTGTTCTTCCATTGTTAACCATGGTGACCTGCAAAGAAATGCGTGCAGCCATCATTGCGTTGCATAAAAATGGCTTTACAGGCAAGGATATTGTGGCTACTAAGATTGCACCTAAATCAACAATTTATAGGATCATCAAGAACTTCAAGAAAAGAGGTTTAATTCTTGTTAAGAAGGCTTCAGGGCGTCCAAGAAAGTCCAGCAAGCGCCAGGATCATCTCCTAAGAAGGATTCAGCTGCGGGATTGGAGTGCCACCAGTGCAGAGCTTGCTCAGGAATGGCAGCAGGCAGGTGTGAGCGCATCTGCACGCACAGTGAGGCGAAGACTTTTGAAAGATGGCCTGGTGTCAAGAAGGGCAGCAAAGATGCCACTTCTCGCAAAATAAAACATCAGGGACAGATTGATCTCCCGCAGAAAGTATGGTGAATGGACTGTTGAGGACTGGGGCAAGGTCATATTTTCCGATAAAGCCTCTTTCCGATTGTTTGGTGCATCTGGAAAAAGGCTTGTCCGGAGAAGAAAAGGTGAGCACTACCATCAGTCCTGTGTCATGCCAACAGTAAAGCATCCTGAAACCATTCATGTGTGGGGTTGCTTCTTATCCAAGGGAGTGGGCTCACTCACGATTTTGAAAAAAACCAGCCATGAATAAAGAATGGTACCAAAACACCCTGCAACAGCAACTTCTTCCAACAATCCAACAACAGTTTAGTGAAGAACAATGCATTTTTCAGCACGATGGAGCACCGTGCCATAAGGCAAAAGTGACAACTAAGTGGCTCGGGGACCAAAACGTAAAAATTTTGGGTCCATGGCCTGGAAACTCCCCAGATCTTAATCCCATTAAGAACTTGTGGTCAATCCTCAAGAGGCGAGTGGACAAACAAAAACCCACTAATTCTGACAAACTCCAAGAAGTGATTATAAAAGAATGGGTTGCTATCAGTCAGGATTTGGTCCAGAATTTGATTGAGAGCATGCCCAGTCGAATTGCAGAGGTCCTGAAAAAAAAGGCCCTTCAAATACTGACTCTTTGCATAAATGGCATTTAATTGTCAATAAAAGCCTTTTATGCGTATGAAGTGCTTGTAATTATATTTCAGTACATCACAGAAAAACTGAAACAAAAATCTAAAAGCAGTTTAGCAGCAAACTGATATGAAAACTAATATTTGTGTCATTCTCAAAACATTTGGCCACGACTGTACATAACTTTGTCTTTTTGCATCTTCTCCTCCAAAATGTACAAAATGTTAAATGTATCCAAAAAAAACTTTTCCAAAATGTACAGACCAAGGCCAACAAAAGGTATCATTTTATTTTTTTTTTATTTGTAAAATTATTTGTTTGTGGTTGGATGTTACTCTGACTCTGGGGGTACCCAAGAAATCTAACAAAAATCTGGCAATGGGTGGCGCTATGGCACTATTGCAAATTCCACATTGCATTTCTATGTGCAACTTGTAAGAGCACCATTTGGTGGCACTATTTCAAATAAGCTTTTTGTAATAATTGACTTGCAAATTGCAATGGCGCCACTTGGTGGCCCCATTGCAACTTGCACATAGAAATGCTATAAGTAGTGTTTTATCTCATTAATGCTTTGTCTTTTTCACATCATACTTTGAGGGGGCACAAAAAAAACTTGACACTTTGAGCTATGTATCATTTATCTAATCAATCATCTCAAGCGGGGACCTGGAGCCTATCTCAGGAGATCCTATCCCAGGTACACACTGGACAGTGTGCCAATTTCATTGCAGGGCACATACACACACTACAGGCAATTTGGGAACACCATTTAGTCTAACCTGCATATCTTTGGACAGTGGGAGGAAACTGCCGTACCCACTAAGCACAGGGAGAACATGCAAACTCCATGCACACAGAGACGGGAATCGAACCCGGACCCTGGAGGTGTAAGGCAACAGTGCCAACCACTACACCACCGTGATGCCTCAAGCTATATTTATTCAATATAAACTTTTTGTGTGTAAAAAAAAAAATAAATTAATTAATTAAAAAATCCAGCTGGAAAACTCCTTCCAGTCCTACACAAGCCCAGCTTGTTAGGGTTTAATTCAGTTTATCCAATCCACATTTTACTAAAACTTTAATAAATCCCTAATTAATTAGATATTTAGTACAGGTTCTTTTGCGATATATAAAAAGAAGAAGACAAAGGCTCAGTTGAAGCATACATTTCAGACTCCCTTGCTACAGGCACCCAAACTCAGACAACAGATACATGATGATTTGGAGCTCAAGGCCCTATGTTCTACTTAGATATTTAGGCAGTCCTCCAAATTATCCGTCAGCCATACTGCAAGTGTGAATATGATTGTAGTGTGTTCCAGAGGTGCATGCCTACCCCTAGTGTGTGCTGATGCAAATATTTCAGGTTAGGAAGGCAGATAGCCAGAAGGCAGTAATCTGGTTTATCTGCTTCAGGGTTAAGAAAAAGACAATCTAACTGACGTAATCATCTCAGGATTAATCTCTTGTTCCTTCCCTCCATCTCTTTCAAACATGAAATTTTATGTGGCACTCTATTAGTCATTATTTGGGAAAGAATTAAGTGTAAGCACAAGACAGATTAGAAATCGGCGAGAAAATAAACCAGGGTAAGATCCAGTACAATACCTTGAAAGTTAAAGATAGTGCTCTTGTTGGAAAAAATAAATAAAAAAAAGACACCTGGGATAATGGATGATATCTGATCATAACAATGTTTTCTATGATGTACAAACACTGTCTGGAAATCAGATAAGTTGTCAACTATTCATGCCAGCAAAAAAATATTATAAGGTATGGGGGTAGTGCATTTGAAATTTCCACACTGTGGGACGAATAAAGTTTTTTTTTTTCTATGAGGGCATTGTCTAGACTTTAATGATCCACAAAACCCCTTGCATATGAGAAGTCACATTCATTCGAACAAGGCATTCAAATCATTTGTGAATGTGTGTTATCCTGGTACAATACCATGTAAAGAGTTACATTTATCAAATCCAGGGTTGGTAGGAAGAAAATGCATGGTGTCTCACCTGCAGAGCCTTCTTGATGTCCTCTAGTGGAATGGCAAGACCGGAGCCTGATTTCTCTGTTCCTTTCTTTACATTTTTTTTAGTCTTGTCAGCCTGACCAGTATGTACAGATGCCCGACACCAAGGTTGGATGATACCCTGAGCCACGGCAACACACAACAAGACAAGCAGCACCACTTCCCTATGGTGACAGTAAATAGCATCAGCGTGACTGTATATTTTGTGAAATATAATTAAAAGCATGAGGACGCCTCACCCTGCATCGCCTGTCTGTCTGAGCAGATCAATCAACTGGCTGAAAGTGGGTACGAGCTTGTCCTGCCCCTTAGTGGCAAGAATGTGGTTATTGTAGTTCCACAAGTATACGGCAGCATTAACCACAAGCCACGGCTCCTGCAGCTCTGCCCCGAGTTCTGCTCCTCGCAGGAAATTAGCTGTAGCATAGACTGACATCTCCTGAATCCATTCACTATGAAAACAGAAAGTAAAAAAAAAACCAGAGAAAAAACAAAACCAGAAAGACAGATAGTAAAACAGAGTAAGGAATATTGATTATCTACATCTCACAGCTCATGTCTGCAAAGAAAACTGATAAAATTTTGTCTAATGTAAGCAGACCATAATATGACTTTATATCCCTGAATATGCAAGTAACATCATTCTTTGTCACATCACGAGGCTATTTTATGGCATTTGTTTTCCAAATCTTTAGCTTGAAACTGAAAATGTCATTAAATGCATGCTGTGGTGCTGGATAGGGTGTACCAATTTCCCTTCTCAGATGTTGACTTGAGCGTGAAATAGGCTTAACACTTAACATGATGAGGCAGTTATGTGAACAGTGGTGCTTGGGAAGTTTAGAACACATTGTATGTTACTATTCCTTCTTTTGTAAACATAGGGTGTCTGTAGAATGTGTGAATGTCTATACTTGGATTTGCAGTGATTGGATTTCATAATTGATGATTGACTGTGGCCTAATTATAATAGTATTTACACCAAGGCAAATGTAAACAAGATATTTTCTTGTTTGTAAAACCTATAGCATGCACTTAATTGTTCATTGGAATATTACTGGAATTCCCAGCATATGACATCCAACACTTATCAAGATGGGTCACTGCCTTTAGATTAATTATAAATGTTTAAATATTTTTTAACTAATCATATACCATTAACAAAAAAGGAACTGTGTATTATATACAGTGGCGAAAATAAATATTTGACACATCAGCATTTTTATCAGTAAAGAGATTTCTAAGTGGGCTATTGACACAAAATTTCCACCAGATGTAGCCACCAAGCCAAATTTCGAATTCATACAAAGAAATCAGAACATTTAAGTACACAAGTTGAGTCATTATAAATAAAGTGAAACGACACAAGGAATAAGTATTGAACACACTTTATTTAACACTTTATAGAAAAGCCTTTGTTGGTGATTACAGCTTCTAGGCGCCTCTTGTATGGAGAGACCAGTCGTCTGCATTGCTCAGGAGTGATCCTGGCCCATTCTTCCAGACAAACTGTCTTTAAAGAGAGCCATTAAAGATAGAGCCCATCCCTCTAGTTTGCCGGTCCAAAGGCACTGTCCCCGAGGTTCATGTGATGTTGTACAGTATTGTCAACCATCACATTCCAACAGCATCAAAAGCCTTAAGCATTTCGGAGTTGTTTGACTACCTCAGTGACTTCAGACCGAGACATGTCCACAGATTCACATCCAACTTCCAGCCCAACCTCCTGTAAGGAATGCGTGTCCCTCAGGTTCAGGAGTTCCTCAAAACGCTCATTCCAATGTTCGACAATATCACCAGTCAAAGTCAGAGTCTCACCACCCTTGCTAAACAGAGCTTGGGCAGTGTCTCTCTTTCCCCTCCTGAGCTGCAGAACAATTTTTCAGAACCTCTTTGAGGCGAGCAGAAAGTTGCTTACCATGGTCTCTCTTAACCTTTCCCATGCCACAGATATTGCTTTGTAGTGCTATTAATAAAAAATATTATTAATATAATATTCAGCAACAGATATTAAAGTCGCAATGTAGATAAAAAAAAATCACTTTTGCTTCATCAGTGGGAACTGTTTCCAAAGAAACCATATCTGCAAAGCACATAAACTGCACGTAGTGTAGAAATGATATAATTATAATAAATTGCCACTACTATTACTGAGACTTTATGTAGCAAACAAAAGCAAGCAGATTGATAAAACAGAGTGAGATCTTGGATTATTGCTGTAATATTAAATATCATCACTCCTGAAACACAACTTGGTTCATCTATTTAGTGGACTTGAACTAACAGCTGTATAATTACAATTATAGTGTATTACATAAAAAGGCCAATGAAACTCATATTATGCTAGAAAGGGTTTTAATGTACGTGGGTCAGTCACCAAATTGTTCGGAGAGCATCCTATTTTTTTTTATATTAATTCCCTATTAATATTGAAATATACCACTTGGTGCTATTTGTGTGTACCTGTAAAGAGTCCACTGAGGGTCATTCTCAAGTGCGGGTGCTCTTCTGTTAACAGGCGGGACAGGCAGGCCATTGAGTTCTACCCCTTCAGAGCGGAGTTTGTGAATAGTTGCCTGAGGGGACACACAACAATGTATTTAAAACGAGTGCCAGAGACTATACATCATATAGCCAAGCAACTATGAGATCATCATCATAGACAGATAGTGTAGGTTAAGGAAATAGGCACGGCTGGCCAATAATCATCTTTAATGGATCTCGGCCTTTCTCTTGTCATAAAAACTGGTCTGAAAGTTTAGCTTGAGGTGCTGGAGGTTTTAGGAAAGAAAATTGTTGGAAGCTAACAATGCGGAAGAGTGGCATGCGGGCGGGGTTATGTAACGCACCCCAGAGACAGACACCCCAGAAGGCATGAAATTGAATGCCGCCGTCTGATCTCCGCATTTTAGGACAGCCGTGAAAAGACTGCTCGAGCTCCAGCGGCACTTTCACGTTCAAACAGAGCCAGCTTTCATGATCCTGCCGCCGAAGAGGAAAAGGCAGCTGAGTCTTCATGTTAAGGCCCTAGTTCCCAGCTAGGATAGCCGTCCAGCCGCCGGACATCAGGAGAGAATTCCGTCTGTGTCCGCACCCAAGGAGAGGTGTGAGGGGCAATCAGCTCTTTTCACACCCTTCCCCCCTCCATTAACCCATTATGCTAAATAAAATGACCCCCTTTTTTCCCCTAACACCCCTATCTTACCTACGTGGAGTCAGCGCGGTTTCGCACGTAGGCCGTAAGTACGGTTCATCGCGATTCACCATGGGTTTTGGCATAGTGACTACGTTTCCAATTGCTCCGCGCAGAAAAATGAAGCGTTACACTTCTTTGCCGGACCTCGCGGAATGTATTACACATGACACAGTGCCTACTCTCTACTCACCCCTCTATGATGTTTCTGCGTATTCGCAGGTTTACCCTTTCTGTTCATTTTTTAACAATAAGTGCTTTATACTTCTTATGAAAGCCAGTTACATTCACTTGTGATGCTAATTGCAACCTAGTATTTCAGACTGCATTTGCCACGTTGCTTCAATTATGTTAAATAATGCTGGGGTTGGCCCCTCACAAGACCGGCCCAACAGGAAACTTTTTAAACGTCCTTTTGATCAGTCGACTTCTGGCTTTATTAGAAAATCAGCTAAAATAAAATGTACATGGAACCTCTTTTATTTCATGTCATTACATACATTTGTCAACAGAAAGGCAAAAACCAATATATCCATTCTGATTCAGGACTGAGTGTAGGCTAAATGTTTGAAAGGAATAAAACAAATTTTTTTTGCCAAATGTATGTTCCTGGGTTCTGAGCGTAATTTACCTCAGCATTGATGGAGTGAACCTCAGCCAGCAGACGCAACAGCTCTCGAGTTTCACTCTCTTCCTCGCCCATCTGTTTATCTGGGGTCACAAAACACACACACACACACACACACACACACACACACACACACACACACACACAGTTCTTTTAATAGACACCAGTATTCATCTTTGCAAGAATTCAAGCAAATTTGCCTATGCTGTCTGCACACTCAATGTAATGGCCGTCATTAATCAATTACACCTGGAGGGTGCAATATATTTGCAGTGTCAAATATTGGTCCACATATTTAAAATGATTTCAATATTGATCATTCTAGAGTGTTAATCCATTCAAATGAACCTTTGACACAGACCACTGAGGGCCCATAATGATTCCAAAAAAAAGAAACATAATGAAAGTAATGCAAACAGATCTCTTACGCTCGATTTTCCATCTCTTGTCATCATAAAGCAGACAGAAGCGGCAAGCTGCCCTGCACACATCCCACACCTCGTGTTTCCGTGCAGCTTTAACTAGGGATGCCCACAACCTCGTCCTGCCACAGATGCGAACAGAAATACAAGACAATACAATGACAAACTATACCAACATTTCAGCTAAGCAATATGAGGTTTTAGTGGGGTTTTATCTGTATTGGAGCTACACCAGGATTGAAATTTGAATGGGATCTCTGTACTCATATACACCTAAGGGCAATTAAGTAACCAATCCACCTACCAGAATGTATTAATTTATTTATTCTTTGGTGCTGTGGTATTTTTTTTTTTTTTTTTTCAAAAGGCAAAAGTTAAAAACTTACAGATTTGAATACAGGAACACCACTGTGTTATTATTATTAGTGTGTTATTGTTGGGCATGGACTTTAAATTCTCTCAGGACACTCACTAAAAATAAACTTTAAATCCTTTGAACTTTGCACAGAAAAATTAAAATGAAAAACATTCTAGCTCTGTATTTATTTACTCTTTTCAGGTAGTTTCAAATGTATTTTCAGCTTGTTTTCAGTAAGTCGTATAGTACACTATTTCTATTTACAGACACTTTTCAGTCTTTTTTAGTAATTACAACAATTTTTACACAGAAACATGCACATTTAGTTAGGTAACTAGGTTAGGTAACAAACAATTAATGCTTTCTAGACCAAGCTATTCTTAATGCCATGTTCTCTCTCTCTCTAGTTCTGGTGCGAGCCCTCTTAATGAGCTCCTTGTGGATTCCCATAAATCACACAGAGCTGCTTCACATGTTTTCACCACAATAATCCTTGAAACCTTTTGCAATACTCCTATGAGGTTAGGAAACACAGATCCAACTATAACTCAGATTTCACAGAGATGTCACATCTTGGAAGTAAACCGGTATGCAAACAAGATAAGCAACTTCGAATAACCCTATACTGCACCTCTCTCTGTCATCTGTGTCTCTCTCCAAGCTGGAAAGATGAAATTCTATTTTTTGTACACACGTCCTGTAGTGCTTGGCCTTAGCAGCAAGTTGCTCCACTTGGTCCTGTAGGCTGCTAGCAGACACTGAATGTGAAACATGAAAAGCAAAACAAAGTTAGAAAGTAGTATCAGCCAAACTGTATCCACAAGAAAAATGTGCAGAACCAAATAATCAGAAAAACAAGTCATAAGGATGGGCTGTTATGGAAAAATAACACTGCACAACAAATATTTGTAAAGGTTTTGCTTCCTGAAAATTTTTTGCTGATTGTGATAGGGACCTTATAGGTAAACACAAATATAGTTTTAGTTTGGCTGCACCACGTAGACATTTTGATAAAAATAGACGGTTATTATTTTATTGGCAATAATGTATTTAAACCACAGTAGGGCTGTAGCTATAGAATATTTTAGTAATCGGGTATTCTATCTATACAGAGCCAGTGCTATATTTTAGGAAAGACATTACAAAAGAGGAAATTTTGGGGGAAAAAAACGGTACATGATAGCGTTTTAAATAAGCAGTTACTAAATCGATTATTAAGAAACCTGACCTTGACCCCTGTCAGCTGTCCAATTACAGGCCAATATCAAACCTCCCCTTTATCTCTAAGATTCTGGAAAAGATAGTAGCACAGCAACTATGTTCATATCTACATAGAAATAACATACATGAACTGTATCAGTCAGGATTTAGGCTTCATTATAGCACAGAGACAGCACTCGTTAAAGTAGTAAATGACCTCCTATTGGCCGCAGATCAAGATTGTGTTACCATGCTTGTATTACTCGACCTCAGTGCAGCTTTTGACACTATTGACCATAGTATTCTTCTTCAAAGATTGGAAAATGTAGTAGGAATTAAGGGTACAGCCCTCTCCTGGCTCAGATCCTATTTGACCGATCGGTATCAGTATGTAGACTTAAATGGTGATTATTCTGCATGTTCTCTAGTGGAGTTTGGTGTTCCACAGGGTTCAGTTTTAGGCCCACTGCTTTTTTCCCTTTACATGCTTCCTCTGGGCAACATAATCCGTAACCATGGTATTAGTTTTTACTGTTATGCTGACGACACACAGTTATACATCTCAGAAAAACCTGATGAGATAAACCAGATTAATAAAGTTGAGCAATGTGTGCAAACCATAAGAAATTGGATGCTAATTAGCTTCCTTCTGCTTAACCCAGATAAGACAGAAGTTCTAGTCATAGGACCGCATACAGCTAGAAGTAAGATTCTAGATCACTCTGTAACTTTAGACGGCCTTTCTGTCCCATCAAATGCAACAGTAAAAGACCTTGGTGTGATTATAGATTCCAGTCTTTCATTTGAAGCTAAACGATGCAGAAAAACTAGTTCATGCTTTTATCACCTCTAGGTTGGACCATTGTAATGCCCTACTGTCTGGTTGTTTAAGTAGGTGCATAAACAAGCTTTAGCTAGTCCAGAATGCAGTAGCGAGAGTCCTCACTAAAACTAGTAGATACGAGCACATCACACCTATCTTATCTTCACTTCATTGGCTCCCTGTGAAATTTCGCATTGATTTTAAAATACTACTTTTGACATATAAAGCATTAAATGGTCTCGCGCCGCAGTATCTGAGTGAGCTAATAGTGTCTTACGATCCGCCACGCCTACGTCGATCAAAGGATGCAGGCTGCTTATCAGTACCGCGTATAATGAAAACTACAGCTGGGGGCAGAGCTTTGTCTTACAAAGCCCCAAAGTTATGGAATAGTCTTCCAAATAATGTTCAGGACTCAGACACAGTCTCAGTGTTTAAGTCCAGGCTAAAAACCTATTTAATTAATCAAGCATTCTTATAAATAGATTTGCCTTACAGTAGGTAAAGGAACAGATCTGGTGGACTCATGGACGTAGAGTATTATGGTGAACTGGTATGTTTAGATTCTGTCTTTCCCACTCTCATTGATCACTCAGGTTTGTTGATGGTGAGGTGATTGGTTGCTTTCATGAATGTGATGTAACAGAGACCTGAGACTTCACAGGCCATGAAACTGGCCCCCGGGATTCTGCCGCCAAAGAGGAAAAGGCAGCTGTGCTCCAGGTTAAGGCCCTTTTTTCCCAGCCTGGATCGCCACTCCAGTGCCTCAAAATCAACAAACTTCCAAGGAGCGCTGGGTGGGGCTGGCTGGCCAGTCAGCAAAGAGGACAATCGTTCAATGGAGCATGCAGGATCTGCTGCCCACACAGGCCCATCGCTATCACTCGCCAGCCTTTTGCCTGAATGCCAGCAGGGCACTGCCTCCAGATCCGCACATGCACAACCTCACAACTTTACTTGCCTTTTTTCTTTCCTACCTCCTTAAACCCTCTCCCTCTCTATTATCCATAATAAAATTACTCTTTTCCATAAGACCTCGCCTTGTGTCTGTGTCTCTGTGGTGCTGCCCTACGTTAAATCTGTTACGATCTTATAGCAATTTATTTTTGAAGCATCAAAGAATGACAAATAAATAATTTCATCCATAATTATACTTACTGCTATAAACCTAAACAGTCTTTTTTTTCCATTTTTATAAAATAAAGCTTTTGAACATAACTATTATTGCATAAAGTGCAAAGTCTGCTGTCCTAAAATCTTTACTGAGTAAAAACCAGATTTTGGTTGGCCTGAAATTACATTTACGTGATTGTAAACTTCAGCTTACACAAGATTCACAATCACTGTGTATTACCACTCTTAGCCACAGGCACAAGATGAGAAAGATCAATCAGTGGTATCAATTTGCCACAGAGCTCTGGGACGTAGGGTGAATGTAAGGAGGAAATAGAAATGCCAACAGCAATATAAGTGGTACCCCACGTAACTGTTTTTATGTGCTTGTTAACTGCTGTGACTACTACCACCCACAGTCGTTCCAATGGCAAAACATTAAAAGAAAATAAAAAATAAAAAATAATACCTTTAGCTGTGCTTTCTGCATCCAGGACCATCTGGAAAGTGTCAGGTGCCAAAGCAATACCAGCACTAACCAGTGTGGGGCGCCAATTCTTCACTGGCTCGTCACCCAGCCACTCTTTCGTCTTTAAATGCAAAAAAAAAAACCCTCCAATTATTACAATACTGAAAGCTGTAATTTTAATTGTTCTGCTTGTTTTTTTGCAGTTTCACATATCTACCCTAAAACCCCAGACGCCGGTTAGAGCAGAAATACAATTGTGTAGCACTCAAGTGATCAGACCTGTTGGATAAGCATGGCTGCCTGGTCCTCTGGGCGTGTGGGAGTGATGTAAAGCTTGCTACGAAGTTGAAGGAGGTGAAGGGAGAAGGAAAGACGCTGCTGGAACTTGCCGCTCTCATCCAGGCTTAGAGCTGCACGGAGGTGCTGTATTGCAGGCTCCAACCTCTCCGCTTCCTCCTCTATAGCAGCCAGCTCAGCATGGATCTGACACCGCATGTCCAGCAACATGCTTATATTACAAAAAAAAGATGTACATTTAACAAACACTGAATATGCACTTAGTTTTTTAATATATCATTTTAACAAAGAGGACCATGCTTAAAAACAACCACTGATATAAGAGTCAAGAAAAAACAAAATGTTAATAACGTCCAGATGTAAATAGGAAATACGTGCCTATTAATGTTTTCTAAGGCTTGTGAGAGAGTGATCAGGGGGCTTTTGAGGTTTTTCCGTAGATTATGCTGAAGTAGAGGTAAACAGCTGTTCCACAGAGTGGCACACACACTCTGTGTCACCTGAGCATCTCCCTCTCTCACTGCTCTTAGAAGCAATGCTTCCAAACGTCTTACTATACTTAACTGGGCCTAAGAACAGAAAGATTTCCCAGGTTAATCGATGCACAGTACCACAGACTATCAGTGCATGTAAGAAGAGCTGAAAGAAAATTTGGTAAACATACAGAGTGTAAATTCTAGTGATGTAATTACACTTCACTGTGCATTACGGTGTGCATTTGTACAGTAGCACTAACCAAAGCTTAAATTCAATTGATACATAAAAAAATAACAATTTTGATCATATTCAAATCGTCCAAGCTTGATCAGTTCAAACCTTCATAACCCTTTGCAAGCCATATGAAGTTTTATATAAAATATATTAATTTTTACAAGTGTTTTATGTTCATGCACGATATTAAAACTTAATCAAAAGAATTTATTCATTAGAACTTATAAAGTTTGTTCAGATCAAATATATTTAGATTTACAGGTGTTTCATGTCATTTATGCATAATATTAAAACCTAAATGAAAGAATTTCATTCATCAGAACTCGTTTTTATAATGTATTTTGTGTAGGTTTAACTTTGTGTCATGTTCGCAAATTAATCTCAACCCAGTCACTTAATGAAAGGAGTGTGGGAGTGTACAGTAAAGTTGAATGAAAACTCAGGAAGTGAGAGGAAAGAGGGACATGAGGAAGAAATCTAGGTGCTATTAGAGAGTATTGGACTAGCCGGGAACAGGTAAACTTGTGAACTTACGATTTAGTTATACTCGTATTTTTAACTGCCGATGATTGTTTGCTTATATGAACATTTTCCATTGAAATATCACGGATATCGCCACAATGAATTACACCCACTTGAAGCTAATGCATTCAATAAAATCAAAAAACCTTTACCTCCACACTGCCTTTGGTATAGTCTGCAATGTTGCTGTTCTGTTTACTAAGAGCCAATTCACATTCAACACACTCCACCATGATACGCTGAACAGCAGCCTGGAGCAAAAATAAAAACAAGCACAATCTTGTTCTCTACTTCACAGAAATTGCAGGTAATGAGTAACTATTTTGTGAAATTACAAAGTAAGAAGGACTCAGTCCACTCACAGTGTCATCGATGGTCTTTAGCTCATTTACACACTCCTCAGCCATGAACTGCTGTCTTAACTGGAGAGAGAGGAAGGACAACTCCAAAAGGAGCTCAATCCTGCCAAAAACCTTTACTTTATTGATCACTATATCACTCAGCTACATCAGAAACTTATTAGAATCTATAAATGTATACATTTTATAAGGTTTACACTATCGAAGGATAACCGATTTACCTGTCAGACAATGGGATGTGAGACGTGTCATCAGTGTCATGACTATAACGGTTGGAGGCAGCTGATGGGGTCTGAGATGATTGAGTTAACAGGAGAAAAATCTCCCTCAGTTCATCCAACTCTTTTCCACCTTTATTCACAGCCCTGCAGGAAACAGCAAAGATACAAAAACAATCCAGTGTATTATTTACCATCACTCACCCTGAGGGTGAAATTACACAATAACAGCAGAACACTCTGGATCTTTAGAAAGAAAAATAGAGCCATAAACTGTACTACATGAAGCCAAAGCCTCATATAAAGACCACACCACAGGTAGTTTTTTCCCCACTAAGTAGCAACCCCCAAAAGCAACCATAGCGGAAGATTCTATTAAAAACTGATGCTTGTAGTTTAAAGCCAAAACAGTAAAGTGTGTGCTGCAAATTGAACGGTTATTGTACCTCAAATTTTTTAAGTTACCTACTCAACAGGTAAAGTGTACTAAAGGTTTATTACAACAAACGAATGGCTTCATTGACCAGTTATTAATTAAAATTAACGATGTGTTCTGTGCAGTATCGTATCATGATGTGTTCCTTGTATAAAAATTAAGATGTATTAAGTTGATGATACAGACTTTAATCTATTTAAAATAACTGTGAGATTGGATTGCTGATGTGATGGTGGTGAAACAAAACTTTTGAGCCAGATAAACAATGTGAACACACACACAGTGGTTTCTCGGCATACTCATGGCCCAGCTCACAAATTTTTGCCTTAAGAAGAATGTTGCCTCAGCATACAAAGCTTTTTTGGCATATGAGCGTGTACAGCTTGAAGCCGTTCAAAATTTGTTTGTGTCAATAGAAAGCCAAGCGCAGCAAGTTTACATATTTTTTTGTGTTTTTTTTTTTTTTTGCATTTTGTGCAAGATTTAGTGGTCATAGCACCATGGGTCCCAAGAATGTTTTTTAAAAAGCGTAGCAAGAAAAAACTGGGGGCCACTTTTAGTTTTGTTTTTAAAGCAGCCAGTGCCAAGAGGAATCATAAATTAAGGTTCAGTAAGGTTTAATGACTATTTCATATTTATCTGTTTCATATTTTACTTAATACATGTCTTTTCTAAATGTTTTTATTGTTTTTAAATGCAAAAATATGATTATTGTGTTGGAAATTGGGAATATTATTAATAATTAATTGAATAAAAAATTAATAAAGCTTTTATTATAAAACCAGGGACTTTTGTGCATGCAGCTGTTTCCAAATTTTAATAATGATTAATTTGTGGGTTGTCCTTTTCCCCTACCAGAACACATAACCATTAATTTAAGGCAAATTTAATTAATGAACTAAACACACGTGCATTCAAGCACTACAGCTCAACCTCTCAAACATGAGGTCTTCACGTGCTGACTGCGTGAGCGACCCTGTGCGCATGCGCCAATAAGAAATAAGTTTTAAATAAATAAATTTAAATAAATATAAACCACTATATTACAAGTTATTAAACAAAATATATTCATTTGTATTGTTCATTGTTTATATTGTTTATATATTCCTTATGTCATAACTAAAATATAAACACGTTTTACTGGCAGAATTCACCATAACATCTATGACTTCACCAACACCAGAATCCTAACCACATTACAACCACATCACTCCAACATTACCCTAGTAATGTTATACTACGCATTATACATAATAAGAACAGTCATACTTACTTAACATGCACGCATAATACACCAAGTAAGTAAATAAACTAACCATTAAATAATCTTAAAAAGCTAAATTATCTTAAAACTGAGTTTAGTGCTCGTGAATGGCGCGTTCTGATTGGTCAATCCAGTCAATCTTATTTAAAGGAACCACAGCCTATTTACAACACAATTATCTCAGCTGAAAGCTAGCGTACACACTAGTGATGGGAAGTCTGAATCATTTAAGTGACTCGGTTCTTTGAATTAAGTTCATCAAAACGAACGAATCTTTTTTTTTTAGTCATTTAGCTCATTTCGTTCTTTTGATCCGACTAAAATTCTAAATAAACAGAACAACACCCCCCACCCCACCCCCATATCTTCTGGTCCGAGTCGTTCGTTCTCTTGAATCTATTAGACTGCATAGCATCTATGGGAGTCACGTAACAAAAGAACAAACGACTCGGAGTAGAAGACTCATTGAGAAAGAATCGCTCAATTCTGTCTACTGTGTACTGCACTGCATAGCGTCTATGAGAGTCACGTGACAAAAAGCCGAACAACTCGGGCTAGAAAACTCAAAGACGAATACTCATTTCTTATTCCTGTACATAACCTAGTAGTTTTGCGATGCTTTGCGCGTGCGCGCCCAGTAGAAACTGAACGAATCACTCTCTGAGGCTACCATTTCTTCTGAGTCACGTTAAAGACTCGTTCAAAAAGAACGAATCTTTCATGAACGACTCATGAATGAGCTTTGCTTTTTCATTTTGAGGGGGACTTTAATGCTGTCCATTTCCTGTTGAGCCACATACCCAAGGTGTTCTTTTGAATTAAGATCTGGTGATTGTGAAGGCCACTGAACTGTCAGTCAAAAGTAATAAAATCATAATCCTCCAAGATGCAGAAGAACTGACGAGTAATGATATAAAATTTCACTGTACTTCCTACATGTGAAGATGCATTTATTTATTTTCCACACCATTTGTCTTGTAACGTCAGGAGGGGCCTGAAACTTATCCCAGAGGACATATTTGAAAGGGCTTGGAATTACATTGCAGGGCACAAACACTCATAAAATACATTCAATTTGCAAACACTAAACACGTCTTTCTATTGTGAGTGTAAACTGGAGTATCTGGAGAAAACCTATAAAGCAAAGGGGATGCAAGCTCCACACATACACACAAAGCACTCTGCCCTGGAGGTGTGTTTCAACTAGAGTTAATTTTGTCAACGAAAATAATGATGAAAAATATTATTTGAGGCGCTTTTTTCCTGTGACTAAAACGAGACGACGACGAGACGTCACGGATATCAATGAACAGTGACGAAATTAACTTGCAATATTGTGAACAAGTAAAGATAACTAAAACGTGGTTTTAAAAAAAGAAAAACTGATAAAACATCTGTCTTTATTTTTGTCAACATTTAATTTTTGTCACAATCCACTGCAATATATTTTAGTTGACTAAAACATGACTAAACAAAAATAGGATAAGATTGACTAAATATGATAAAAACCAACAGGGACACTTGTATTAGCAGACTCCATTTTTAAAGATATACACAGATCAGCCATACCATTATGACCACTGACAAATGAATTAAACAAAATTGATTGCAAATTATATACCAACAAACTGTTGACAGGATTATGGGCACCAAGGCTCACCCATACTCAGAGGAACCAAAAGCCAGCCCGTTCACTCCAGCAGCAAAAAAAAGCAAAAAAGTCAAGGCTGTAGAAGGCAAAAGAAAGGCTCCAGAACACCCAGTGTACCATAGCCCACTGCTCGCACAGCAAAGCAGGCAAGGAGGCCAAGACTGCAACCAGGGATCCAAACTAAACTACTCAGATCCAAATCTGAAGTCCATCCAAAGATGCCCCACCCCACAAATTACAACATCTAAAGAATATTGGGCCCATCTCTCTTCCTTGAGTAGCAGGAAGTCCTACATCTTACCAAGTTTCACCCAGTGTATTTTCCCGTAAAGGTTGACCGTTGTGTGTTATTTTGCACAGAGTGATGGCACTTTAGTTTCATTGTACTGTACTTGTTGTAATAAACAAAACCTGTCTAGCACATTATATACACAAGGGCTAACTATGACTGTTATCATCATTTAATCTGCAGGACACAGCCATGTTTTTGCTATCAATGGGTGAATAATTGGTCCACATAACCATCACTATTTTGACTTGTAGCAAACCTCAAGAAAGGAAATCCAGTATCATACATTACATCTATAGGAACAATTACATGGAAGTAAAAACAATGCAAGGCTCACGGACACATTACTTAAATACAAATTCGAAAAACAAGCACAAAATTAGTTATCTCCCTACAGATGCATCAAAAAGCTATATAATCCAAAAATAACATCTACCTTAACAAATCTCAGGTGCATAGTACAAAATGCTTGTGTTTAAATTAATTAGAAAAAAATATCAATGTGGAATCAATCAACCTACTTTTTAAGCTTCTGCAGTTTATAGATAGCAAGTAATTTTGGACTTGCTTTTGTCAAAATGTTGGAGACATCTATAAGATCGAGCTGTACCTGTAAATAATGGCAAACAAAATATTAGCACATAACAGTGCATAGAAATTCTGCAACACATCTAGAAAACTGACATATTGAAAAATAAGGGAACAGAAAAGGAACTACACAAGGCTTATTTGGAAGCATATTGACAGGACCAAGCAGGCGAGGATGCTCAGCTGTGTGGCCAGAATGTAATAAACAGTATAATTGAGCAGAGGGAAGGGTGAATGATTTACCTGTATGGAGAAAATACGTGGATACAGCTCGGGGGTGTGCTGCTCTATAAAATCAGAGGTGACCTTGGAAAAATCAGCAGCCTCGTTCTCTTTACCAGCATCCACCAGGCACTCCACAAGGAGTCTGAGCATAAATGCAGGGGTATTTAAAAAGTTAGCCTCAACTCATGCCACCAAGTTTGCTAAGCAAAAAAGTAATTAAAAAAACATCTGAAGCTCATATTACATCATCAATTCAGCCCGCCAGACAAAGTCAGGCTCGGCTACCTCCTCCAGAGCACTGAGCACCTGTCTGAGAGAGGAAACGAGGTACCGCCTCCAGCCAGGCCGCAGGAAAGCCCGTACCGTCTGAAGGTACAGAACAGAAGCGTTGAAGACTAGAAAATGGTATCTGTATGAGTAAGAGGGAGGGGAAGGAAAAGATATAGGCAGAGAGAGAGGGAAAGAGACAGCAAGAGAATTAGTAGTGCAAAAAAATTTATATGGAGATAAGGTTTTAGACGTTATTCACAGGCCCTCATAGAATTCTTGTTAGGCTGTGATTATATTCTTATTGTTTACAGACTGATATATGTCTTACATTAGTATCTTTATCCCTTGGTGGTATTCTTAGACCATGACCTATTTGTACCAGGATGAGGATATGCTTTGATGTAAATTACAAAGCACTTTTGTAAGTCTCTCTGTATTAAGGCGTCTACCAAATGCTGTAGTTCCAAATGCAATGGATATTTTTATAAAGCAAAAATAAAAAAATAATAATAATAACAATATTGACAGAAATACTGTATGTTATGTTAAGCATTAGAGAGACGGAAACAGAAAAACAGGAGTTGGCAAATAAAAGATGGGATTAAAATATTCAGGGCATGTTATCCCATAAGATGGCCAAGTAAGCATCACTTTGAACACTTTCTAGCTGTTAAGATTATCTTAACACAGCAGTGCTTTGGGGGAAACTGAGCCTAGTTCAATTATTCAGAGCTGTTGCTCTCTCATGAGTGCCGCTGTCTGATTTCTTAGTACGTCTCAATTTCCACTATGCTCTCTCCATGGATCAAAGACGTTGCAAAAGGCAAATGAACGTTGGATGGTAACAGCCTTGTATTGATGTGCAAAAGCGTAGGCAGCACAGTGACCAGTTTCCATTTAAATCAAAGCAGTGATTATGGCTGCAAAGGAGAATCACCAAACCAAAAGGGCACCTGAAGACTCTATTAGGAAGCTAATTTAACCACTAGAGTGCTAATGTGTCTGCATCTCAATTTCATGGGAAAACATATCTGTGACCCTTTGACTCATTTTTTTTTTTTTTTTTACTTTTTTTGTCCAGCACATCCACACAACTTAATTGAGATCTCGGGAAATTTTGAAGCCAAGTCAACCTTAATGGCTCCTGCCATTTTTCATACTTTTTCTTCTTCTTCTTTGTTACTTAACGGTGATTCTAATCCAGTAGGTTGCATTACCGTCAACTGTAAGTCTCATCTCCTTCAACTTCCCAAGCTCTTAAAAGGGGTGTACTTAGTCTGCAACAGTGTTTAATTTGGTTGTACAGAAGGTGGCGGTACTGCAACATATTGAATGCCAACCACTAGTAACCACCAGGAAGACAAGAAGACAAGTAGGTAGTACGTGTCACAGTAACATCCACCTGAATGCCAGGAACCAAGGCTTCTCGGCAGAACAATGCCCAGAGCATCAACCTGGTGCCATCTGTTACCCGGGTAAGCGACACACATGCACCCAGCCATCCATTTTTTATAAAAGGAGCCATGATTCATCAGACCAAAATACCTTCCTCTTTTATTCTATGGTCCGGTTCTGATGCTCAGTTGCTCGGTGTGGGCCCTTACAGTATGTACAACATAACAAGATATTAAGGTTTATCACTTGTTATTCATTGTTAACCACCAGGCAGTGTTTTTAGGGTATGGAAGATCAAATATGCTGTGGTTGAAAAACAGATCATTGAAGTGATTTAGTTGAAAAATGGCATTAGAACAGACAGATTTGTTTTTTTTTTTTGCCTAAACTGTACCTCACTTATCAATAACTACTGAAAGCTCGCCCCAGATTATAACATTTCTAATATACTGGGATTGTGTGTTGAGATATTACTCTGGTTTATGATTAGTCTTTATCTTTTCTAAGGTCTAAATGTACAGGGTTTAAATAAGGCTGCTTATTTTTCACCTATCTGAGATTATGTCCCAAAATATACCTAATCTAGTTCCTTTTGCGCTTAGACAAGATAGCAATTTTTTTCATGATACACCACCAAAGAAACGGCACAGCATTAGTTTCTCTCATACTTAAACGGCACTTAAGGAGAATAAATGGGAAAGTAATGTTCCATTCTCCCCCCACCTACACAGCCTACCTCGGCTTGTCTTTGGATATCTCTATAGCCTTCAGGTAGTAAGTCACAGCTTTATCCATGTCCTCCTGGAAACAGAAAAATAAATATTGCTTTTCATGAAATACCTAAGAATAAAAGATGTTAAAGAAATGATGTTACAGTCCACGGTGCCTAAGCATGCACCAAGAAGAACTATACCCTCATGATCTATGACGCACATCCTTCTTATATAATGTTACCCAAAAGTGACTATAAGGCCTCTAATGAATCTAGGAAGCATGGATTCTCACCACAGAGGCAATAGTGCGTGGTGAGTTCAGCTGAGCCTGGCAGAAGTATGCGCGGCATAGAAACTGATTAGGTGGGGGTTTGCTCTCTAAGTACATCATTAGGCAGTCCTCTGTGATCTCCTTACATCCCAGCTGAAACGGCAACAGGCACACACAAACACAGTCAAAATACAACAGTATGAAAATGCACTCCAGATGATGAGTCCAGATGATGAATATTTCAGCCCAGTGCAGCATTCACCACACTACCTCATTAAAATCTCCCTTAAGCATGTGAGTTATAATAATGTGAGAGACATATTAAAAAGCACTTTAAGCAATTATTTGTGTTATATTTTTATATATCATTATATTCACGTAATATGAATAGCCAGTAGGTTCCTATCTACTTCATGTCGATACAAAACGTCTTCATGAAAGGGATGTGATAATAATCTATAGGTGCAAAAGATCTCAAACTTTTTTCTTTTTCTTTTTTTAATTATAAGCTACACCTCATTTTTATTCTCTCTTGAAAACCAAAGTATTGGGTCTGTGTATTATTCCAGTACTTGTTGCCATGGTGGGATAATTGGTACAGTAAAATCACAGCACATCTGAGTGGCATGGCAATTATAAAAAGGTTGTGACCAATCATCTTCGCCCGTGTTATCACTCCAAAGCACACCATGGTTATTGCAGTAGAGATTTGCACTTAATTCACTCTGTCTCCGCTGCAGATTAAGATGTTTCATGCATTTCGCAGATAAGAGCTCCAGTGTCTTAACATGTCAATCTTTGGTGCTTGAGATTTATTTCAAACAACTCTTTTTCGAACTGAGAGCACCACCACACGTATTCAAAGGAACATTTTTTTTATCACACAGCAGTTACAGATAAGATTATTTTTCCATGCATGAAGAAGTGTAAAAATTGTCAACGTTCATAATGGGAAAAAATATGCACCACATACCAGAGCATTACTTTCTTTTATGATCATCCTGACTAGCTATAGGAAATATGCCTAGAAACACCATTAGATAACATTACATGTGCTTATTTGTTTTTGCTGCTTCATTTTCACCTGTAAAGTGAATAAGATTTGTTGTTGTGTTTAATATACCTGTTTTATACAATGCTTTGATTTATTAATTAAAATGTGATTGTTTTCAAATTATGGGTTCATGTCTGCCAGGTAACCAGTTGCTGAAGCCAGTTAAATCAATTCGACCTTCCACTTTGCAGTGATATCACCTGAGCTTTAGTTATTGGTATTATAGTTCATCTAAGGGGATCCGACATATTATGCCACGTAACTGCACAAACACACAATCAGTGACTGTAGTCTCTGTTACTATGCATTATTCCCTCTACGCTATGCCTCAATAGTGCTTTCCATCATTACTACAGTAAAAGACAATTTCCAAGCAACAGTGGCACAACTTACACATATCCAACTTGTCTATTTCCGTGCATAATTCATCGCCAGCAATCATTCTCTAATTCATTATTAGGATAATTTTATAAACAAGTGACCGCTGTTGACTAAATATTTGGATTCCTTGACTTTTTCCCACCCCCAGCAATGACAATGTTATATTAAAAAGGAAATTTTCAGGAACACTACTACACCCAACACTTATAATATATTTGCATATACACCCAATACCATACTACTACCATGCTAGTGTTACCAATAAGAATGGGTCATGTAATATCTTAGAAGTGGTGTCTGGTCCTGGAGTATGCTTTTTCCTGCATATTTTGGTGCAAATATATTGTGATGTGATTTTTTTTTTTACTTGCTCTCAGTTAAGCTTAGTTAAGCTTTATTTGAACATACATAAATATATACATTACAGCACAGTGAAATCTCTTAATATTATCCCAGCTCTATTCATATTCCAGCTTTGTTAGGAAGCTGGGGTCAGAGCTATTATATGGCTCCCCTGATGCAGACAGGGTTAAGGGCCATGCTAAAGGGCCCAACAGCGTAGCTCAGAGCCGCAACCTGCTAAACTACCGCTGCCCCAAAGGTGTGATGGCCAAGTGTTCTATTATTAATATCTATACAGTATTTTTTTTGTCTATACAGTAAATATCCTATGAGTGTAGCTACAAAGTAGATGCAACCATGAACTGTTGTTATATGTGTTCTATTTAAATCAATAAATGATTTTGAAATCTTATTGCTTTGGCTGTGTAGGAGCTATTGAAAAAAAGCACACATCTTGACACTAAAGGTGACCCAAAGAGAGAAAGTACTGGGCTGGGAGTAATTCTTTCAAAGGTTGAAAGGTACAAAGGACTTTTTCGAAGCTGGTTTGATAAATACTTTGGATGAATGCAGGATGATAATAAATGGTTGTTAAGTGCTTACCCTGAGAGCTTGCTCAGCACACAGAACAAACAGCTCAGGGAGAAAACACCTAGTATCTGATGCCGAGATAGCATCCTTAATTGCTGCATAAGCTTTCCTCACAGCTTCAGGATCTGCAAGAGACAGAGTTACCAATTACAAAATGTCGGAATAACTTCTCACTTTCATATATATATATATATATATATATATATATATATATATATATATATATATATATCTGATACGTGTTTGATTCATGTTTCAGACATGAATCAAATACGTATCAGACAGGCAGTCCCATTATGGCTCTAGCGTACTGAAAAGACTTATATTTAAAACTTTAATTTTAATCTCTAATCTGCATCATCAAAAGTCCTGGTTTGACTTGAACGACAATTAATAATACATTTTAAACTTGGTTATGTAAATACAGATATGATTATGTTTAAAAAAAGGCGTTCTGGAGCAATTTTTACCGTCTTTGTCCTCTGATTGAGTCAAATATTGTCGAATTTTGAGATCCATTTGCCACCAGGAACCAGTTACAGTCTGATGTTTAAACTGGAAATAAGAAGCTGGGTTATTCTAAAAGCAAAGTACAATAACGACATTTAATACACCTAAAATATCCGGTGTGTCTGGTAGCACGTCGGTATTTAAAGAAAAAAAAACGGACGAAAAGTTAAGTTAAACAGCTAACCAGCAGCCGCTCGAGGTTCGCGTGCCTGTTACTAAGACCCGTATCATAGCAACCAAGAAACCCAGTGCGCGCGCGCGCTCATGAAATGTAGTGTTACGTCATTTCTCTAGTCTAAGTCTGACTGTGCGTCTGTAGTACTGCTCATATACGTACAGTATATAAACTCATCATAATACTTGTCACGTATACTAATCGCATCTTTTACGTTTATTTACACATTAATATTACGCAGAGGTGATGTCATTGCATTACCAGTGTATTAGCAGTTCTGGGGAAGTTACTCAAAAAACGTAATCTGCTACAAAATAATAATTACTACCTTAAAATTATAATTTGATTACATTACTGATTTTTACATGTAAAAAGTGATCAGATTGCTAATTACTTTACTTTCAAGTTACTTTAAAAACATGTGTCACGGCGTGCGCCTCAACCTGTTGACCCACTCTGTAGGCTCCCTACGTAGCCGTCCCTCCTCCTCCAGCATGTGCGCAAAGGGGCGTGGCCGCCAGGTCGGGCCGGCTGGCTATAACTGATATTATTGAATCTCGGGCTTTCTCCGCGTTAAAAATCCTCCCTCTTCCCCCTTCCTCCCTACTTTAACCTTTGTCCTTACTTGTTTTGTTTTTTTTATAATTAAATAAAATCGTAATGTTATGGACATTTGTAACTGTAATCAAATTACATGCATTTAAAATGTAATACCTTACATTATTGAGTTATCAGGAAAAGTAATTAGATTTGTATTCTAATTCCATGGATCTAATACACCTTCTAATTCCATTGCTTCCCAGACTTTTATTTCTTTACAAGGTTGAAGGCATTCAGAATATGCAATAATCTCATATGAACATATGATATTCAGATGTGCCTTAATAACATAAGTAGGGCAGTGGTCAGAATGTCCCAGGTTGCCACTGTTGGGGCAGACACCCATAAAATGGGATTGTTGCACCAGGGAGGACATCCGGTTTAAATCCTGTGCAAAGTTGTTGTGCAGATTAAATGAGTCCACTGTGGTGTTCCCTTAATGAGAGCAGCTGAAAGTCCAACAACCCTAAATGAACTTCTCCTCTGCAGCAGAGGTAAGTTTTGGTCTTGCTTTCCTAGGATGGTCTTCACAAGAGGCAGTTTTATCATGGTCCTTGATTAGTTTTGCAAATGCATTTGATAATACTGTTCTTGCAAGAACTGTTCCTGACCACCATGTCTTAAAACAACAACCAAGGGTTTTGCCAAGGATCCTGCACAGAGCAATGACCTTAACATCACTGAAAACTTTTGGAATGACCTAGGATGCCTAATCCATGCTAGATCTTCTTGTGTGATGCCAGTACCCAACCTTACTTATGCACTATTTTTGCTGAATTAGTAGTCTTGTGATTATAGTAGTGTGCTTGTACTGTACTATACAGTAAGTGATTAATGGGTAGTTCATAAAATATAGTTTTGAATTGTACATGCTATACTCCCACAGCTAGGTCAGAGGAAAGAAGTGAATGGAACAGTAATGATGATCTGGAGAGAGTTTTAATACTATGATATGTTTTTGGGATATAGTACAAAAATAGCTCATATATGAATTTGTTTGTAGAAATGCAAGTGATGGATAAGACCAGGATGATAGACAAAACATGAACAAGCCTTGCCCAGCTAAAAAGGGAAAGCAGCTAACGTAAAATTATAAGAATTAGAAAAAGGGAGTGAACTACACATACCTTTTTAAAAAACACTACAAGGTATCTGCACCTCTTTACCTGTCCTAGGCTTCAGGATACACAAACAGCAGGGAGATTTATATTAGGTTTTAAATTCTGCACTAAGTTAGCAGTAAGGAAAAAAAAAGATACCCACAGACAATATATATAAAAAAAAACCTTGAAAGGAACCAGATTTAACAGGGAACCCATCCTCATCTAGGTAATAAAGGAAAGCAGAAATTGATCTGCGGTCATACTGTGTGTTACCAGGCTGGAAGTTCAGTATAACAGGAGAGGTGTTTAAGTTAACATGGAGCCCACTTTCTTTATTGGAAGCTCCTGCAAACAGCTGCCTGCATCAGATGGTAAAGTGGAACCGTCCCCAGTCAGTACACTCATTCCAAGCAGACCACATGGGGCATCCATGCAATGAGATCTCCAACTAGAAGTGTAGCTCCAGGAGGAGTCAGACAGGTCCAGTGGGGGTTTGAATCACTGGGAGCTCAGTAGCGGCATGTGTCACTTAACAGATAGATAGAGAGAGAAGAGAACAGTTATGTATGGTCACAGTCTCATGTATAATGTATATTTTGTGCAGAGTGCCAGCAGTCTGTGACAAGACTAACGACGACAGAGTAACTGCAAAGAAGAGCCAGAAGGAAACACAGACACGAGGGATCCCTTGGAGGTAACCCAGCAACCAGGAAGAGAAGGGAGAGAAAGAAAAAAGAAATGAAAAAAACTCACCCAACTTATGTTAACTGTTGTGTGGACATCTGGATTGAATGGAAAAACACCTGTATAGTTAATATAAACGGAGATGAACAGAAGGTTTTGGTAGAGCAGAAGGGATTCTCACCTGTAGCCAATGACGAGAGAGAGAGAGAGAGAGAGGTAAACAGCAGGGCCACAGGTACAATAGGTAACAGTAGAGTTTATATCTGTTTAATGTGTTCAACTGGGATCTTAGTAGTTTCCTAAATAAGTCAGAAATCATCAGCTATATGATGGTCAAAGTGTGACTTGTAATGACACACAACCAGTAGCACTGAATGCACTCTATCACAGTACAGGTCACGATGGAATTCTTCATGCCATGGTGCACAGTTTTTCGACAGAACAGCAAAAAAAACATTTTTTTTCTTTTTTTTTTGTCATTTTTTTCTCTCTTAGTTTTGAGTACAATGAAGTCCTGGTGCATCTTATATAATGAGAGAATATGCACTCGGGCACTTTAGATACTGTATATGTTTTAGATACTTTTCAAATAGGCCTATTTATGGCAAATGAGGAAATTCCGCTCTGAGACTGTAAGAACTCGGAACTGTATTACCTTTTTTTTTCTTATTTTCATTCAGCTCTGAGTACCTTTGATTGCTTGTCTCATATACCCTTTGTAATCATCTTGAAAGCCAACATATTACATGTTTATCCAGTACTTTACCTTTCTCTTTTTTTCTCTGTCTGTTTTGCAGGTTTTTACTTGATTTTCTGCTCTGCTGGAGTTTCTTGTGTGCACTGTTGTACTGGGCCCTACTGACAGCAGGAGGACATGTTTTCAGATAATCACAATCTTTTTTAAGAAACTCAATGCCTACCAGTGGAGATATAATGTACATTCCACAGTTAAGGCAGCTCAGACCCTGGCACAGCAAGGAAATATCTATCTTATTGCTTGCATACTCCTGGTTTCACACAGAACATAATTCAATCAATAGTAACCTGAAACAATAAAATATAGAGTATGAATGCAGTTTATTAGTTCACGGCTCATATTTCACTTTAATAATATCTTTATCAAACTCAAGGTCATTTTTCAAAAGTATTGCAAAGAGAGAGAGAGAGAGCTGAACCGAGAGAAATGGTGTTTTAGTTCAGATTAGGGACTGATGAGGATTATTGCATGCACTTTTGTCAAATAGCTATTGCTCTGTAAGCTCCACAATAAGAAAATTAACTCAGTAACATAATTGTGACAAAAATGCATGTAAACACAAGATACAGTTACGTTTACCATGTACATTTGTGTACATTCCAACTACAAGTGTACATGCATGACCATCGAATACCCACTGGCGCAGAGTTAATGTAGTGATTTGATTTGATTTGAACAATTTAAAGTTGATTTTTCAACACTTTTTAGGAGTCTAAACTAAACTCATATGGAGGTAAAATTCTATTACCATATATAAAGTAAAAATTGATCTCTTAACTAGATTTATTTTTAATAATAACTCTTTCAGAGAGTTAAAATCCAAAGTATTCGTAACAAACATGAGTTAGACTGCTGACTTTAAAGTCTGTGAGCTCTGTGAGCAATTCCAATTACACCCCATTAAGCCAACAATACCAGCAAATTATATAGAACCTGAATTCCGGAAAAGTTGCTAATATACACAAGGCCTTTCCTGAAGCTTATGTTGTTCTAAAACCTTTATATACCTTTCAGCATTCATAGTGCCTTCCAAAACATGTAAGCTGCCCATACTGTATGCACTTAAGCACCCCCATACCGTTAGAGATGCTGACTTTTGAATTGAACGCTGGTACTGTAACACCCTGAAAGGTCTTCCAACAAAAATGTCACATTTGGACTCGTCTGACCATGGAACACTTATCCACTTTAAAACAGTCCAGTTTAGTAATGTCAGTGACACAATCATGTCGTCTGAGACCACTGGCAACCTACAAAGGTTTTCGGCCTTGTCCCTTACACACTGGAGTATTCTCCAGTTTCTCTGAATCTTTTGATGATGTAATGCACTGTACATGATAAGATTGCCAAAGCCTTTGCAATTTGACGGAGAGATATATATTTTTTTAGCCTGGCTGAATCTTGCCCCCGTGCCAACTTTTTAAAAAGTTTTTTTGAAATGAGCTCATTAAGTGGATAAAAGTGTAAAATGTCTCTGTTTAAACATTTGTTATGTTCTCTATGTTCTATTGTGAATAAAATAGTGGCTCATATGATTTGAAAGTCTTTTAGAGTTTCCTCTGTGTTTCTCAGTTTCCTCCCACAATCCAAAAACATTCAGATTAGGCTAATTGGTGTTCCCAAGTTGCCCAATGGATTGGCAGCCTGTCCAGGGTGTACCCCGCATGGGATAGGCTCCAGCCCCCTGTGACCCTGTATACAGGATAAGCGATATAGAATGATGAATAAATGAATGAATGAATGAATGAATGAACACATATTTACATTTAGCAGACGCTCTTATCCAGAGCGAGTTAAAAAAGTGCTAAAGTTCCCACACAGACCCGAGGCATATAATAATAATTATATGAGATTAATAAATTCTCCCAAATAATTATTTATTAAAAAAAGTATCATTTAAAAATGTAAAAAATGCTGAGTGTGGCACAATGCTGCTCACCTTCAGTTAATCCCACTTATCAAACACAATATCAAAACATCCTACTTTAATTTGTTTTAATCACAGAAGCAAATGTCCCAGCACAGCAATACAGTTCATTAGTCCATTTATATTTAATTTCATGGGTAAATGAATAATAATAATAATAATTCCTTTGAATTTTATAGCACATTTTTCACATTTGATCTCACCATCGGATAAAAAAAACGTTAACTAGAAAAGTGTTACGTATAAGCGAACATCTGGAAGCTTTGAAAGAAAATAAGTAGCATCTGGAAGCGTCTGGAAAGAAAACAAAGAGGAACAGTAATAGGGATAGAATTAATTATATAAGTGTCTGTAGCACTTTAGCAGTCCTGAGAGAGGGGTGTTTTGTTTTGGTAAACGCCTGAATGTAAAGCATATAAAGCCCTGTGAATATTTAAAGATGTGACTGCAATGCTTCTTCCAACAGCTTCATAAAATATCCTCATAATAGCAAAGATTAGATTATGCAAGCTGTTTAGCCTTTGACTATATATTTGCCTCAGGCTCTTTTTAAAGCCATCAGTGGAATTAACTACAGCTTAAAGTTGTTTAGGTCACTTTTCAACATAACATTGTAATAAAAACAACCTAAAGATTGTTACTTCTACAGTTAAACTTTACAGCCTACCAATCATGTTAGCAGGCTCAGGCTTCCCTCATTTACTCCAAATAAGAAGAGCTGATAATGGGAAACTGTCATTGTCATCACCCGAAGATTGAGCAAACTCAACCACAAATTCTCAGCCTGAGTCATAACTCCTTGCTGACTTCAATCTCCCTTTCATTTTCTTACTTTTTATCTGTTTCCCAGCTGGGTGCTGAACTAACGCTAACAATGTGACTAAAGGAAATTTAACTTTACATTAAAATCTGACAATGCAGAGGGTTGTCCAGACAAGCTGAATTGCAAAATAAGTGAAAACAGGATCATGGTTTTGTTCATAAGTCTAGCACATTCAGCCACAAAACATTGGTGATTCATGGTATTGGATGAATAAATACAATTATTTGTCACATATACGTCAGGGCATTGGTGGCTCTGTGGGTTTTTCAATGCTTTGTAGAAGGCCTGGTTTCAAACCCCAGTGGATCCAGTGCCGGTCCCAAGTCTGGATAAAAATGGGAGAGTTGTGTCAGCAAAGGCATCCAGGGTAAAAACCTGTGCCAAGTTGTCTGTGGATCAGATGGTCCGCTGTGGCAACCTTTTGATTGGAACAGCTAAAAATCCAACCACATTTATCACATGCATTACAGCACAGAAATTATAATTAGTGTTATTTCATTTTTGTAAATCCCAGCTTGTTAGGAAGCTAGGGTCAGAGCAACGGGTCAGCTAGATCCACCAGTGACAGAACCCCAGAGCCAGAACTACTGTATTGAACCACCACTGCTCCGGCCTTCCAGTGACCACGAGATGAGGAGACCTTGGGGTTTCCACCATTCCGGTTCATTTCAAAGTCATTCAGTGGGGTTGAGGTAAGGGCTCTGTTTATGCTACTGAAGTTCAGCCACACCAACGTTTCTGCAAGATGTTTGGGACATTTGGTCCCAGTCAAGAGAAATTCTTAATGCTAATGCATAAGGCCCACATATGGGGGAGTCATATGGGGGAGTCATAGTCCAGTGTCTGGCAATTTTTGACCACACAGTGTACAATAGGTAGAGAAAAATCATCAAGTTACAAGAATGGATACATGTGCACTTTGTAAGATTACTAACTTACTGTACCTATATCTTCCAAATTAATTTTAAAGCACTCTCACTGCCACTTATAGGGGTCTGTCAGAAAAACTGATTCCTATAAATAAGTGTAAAAGCTAGAGGTTCCGAATAATCAAAAGGGCTAGGTTGTATTTTGCATGTATACGATTCATTATTGCATGCTTTTCTTCTAAAGGTTAGTAATGAAAGAATAGGAAATTGATGGCTTCCGACACGACCATATGCACAAATCACTTCCTATTAAATAATGATGAAAAGTCAGTTCAGCACTGGAGCAGAAAGATTAATTTGTGTAAGATTTGTGTGAAGTTAATTCAGTTATTGATCAGCTTTACCTAAGGGTCAAACATTATTCATAGTCATGGTAGCATATTAACATACACATGTCAGTTTTTCTCTCTTTTTTCTGTAAATACTACATCAGAACAATTAGCATCAGACTTAAATTAATGATAGGACATGCTATCATTTATCTTTAATGAGAAAATATATAAAATCTTTTAGCTTTGTTGGTGGAACAACTTGCATCACTTCACTTTGCTAAGTCTTCTAATCTGCCCTTTAAATTTACATGCATTAAAAAAATTGAATCTCATTAGTCTATTTCACTGGTTTCGAGTTTCCCACTTGATCACTCTATATCCGGTAATTATGGTGCCTTAATGTAATTTGCAGTTGAAGGACCAAATCTGAATTGAGTGTGCATTCATTTGTGGTGGGGTTTGACATGGGCAAGATGGATGAATCAGAACCATGTGAAGCTGTGCACCTGCTTACAAGTTTAATAACGAGTGCAACTGATTGATCACCTTGTTAAATTTTCATCACATTTATCCGGAATTGTTTTTTTGTTTTTCCTTGTGTGTTTCTTTTCTTTCTCAGCTATCTGTTTGCCTTTCAAATGCTTTGTGCATGTTAATCAATTGGGCAATACAGTACTAATGTCTCATGAACTCTCATTAGAAGTAAAAATATATTGAAGAAATACTAGATTTATGACTGTAGGGTAAAATACTCAGTAGGGTCCCTATCTTTTCTGAGGTGGTTGACCATTCGGTCAACCACACACTTTGCTGTTTCTACAATCTGGCCCATTGACCATGTTGGTTTCTCTGCCCTATCTACCAAGTCCAGTCTTCGTGCACTTACAAGGGTGACATCCCTCAGACTTATCTTCAGTAAAGACAAGTTCACCTCACTTAGTTTAGCATGCTAGTCGAGGTCTCAGGGTATGGCCAATCGTGTGCACTCCCATTTACTTGGAGTCATAAGTGATAGTTGAGGTGTTATGGAAGACCAAACATCAGATGCCTTGTCATCAGACAAGCGACTGCAGCCATTTGAGAGGTGCTAGTTCTCATAACTTACCCCCTAATACTCCTAATAGTATGTATTATGACGTACTACTGATATCAGGGCAGAAAATATCCCTTGTGCTTAACATCATGAAAGAAAGAGAAAACTTTCAAATAAAACTATTAGAAAAAAAATATGTATATATATTATGCTGGAATGACACATCCTATGAACCATGCAAAAGAGCAGCATGGAACCGGGTGGCATCTCATGACCTCCAGTGTTCAGCGCGAAGATGGAACTGGATGATGATGACACAGAGGACTTTAACAGAGGAGATTTTACTCCTATGGAAATTTTATGCTGGCTCACACAGAATTCAACTGGACTTAAGTAGTCAGTTATCAAATCCCTGTGGAATGGCATACTTATATTTTCATCATGAAGCTCTTGCTGTGCCTCAGGGTACCCACACAGACATGGTCTTCATTTAAGCCAACATTGAAATATGAAAGCTTTAAAACAATTACTGCAAGACATCTGTTTCTGACAGAGACACTATCTGAACACTGCATGTTTTATCCTCCTGTGCATAAGCAATACACAGCTGAGTGAGGACCGGTGTAGACTGGGTTTTAGTGACGGGGTTTTGCTTTATGTCTTTGGTCATGATGCCTTCTTTACACTGGTTATTAACTGTCTTGGTAATAATGTACCTCTTTTTTACCATAGAAACATAAGTCATGTACCAATGTTATAGTTTGTTGTCCCTATGTCTGCATAATTGTCCTCCTGATTCCCTGGTTTCCTCTCATCTTTCAAAACATGAACATAGGTGGACTGGATATGGTATAAACAGAAGGTTTATATCGCCTGTAGGTGTAAATGCTGCTCTTTGATGAATTGGTGGATGTATTCCCACCTCACACCGATGTTTCCCAAACAGATTCCGTATTCGGATTTCATAAGTAGTGATGGGAAAGAAACTGTTTAAGCAACGCAATAAAAAAAATGCAGGCAAAATAATGCTTTTCATCCATATCAAGGGTTAAAACTGTCAAAAACAGTCATAATAGTTAGCACGCGGTAAAGGATGACTGAACACAAGTGTTTGAGCTTGGCATTACGTTTATTAGGGTACACACTATCAAAAAGAAAACATAAAAGCAGGGACAGGAGGTCATTGAGCTGCCCCTAATTCTCAGCTACAGTAAGCTTGTTTTTAGGATGGAAGTAAAAAAATAATTACTTTTGACTACGTAGAGGTAAATTCTAGTTATGAAGTGGAATAAAGTATTGATATTACTGTAATTGACCTATATACATTTTTTTTTTGTATTTTCTTGTTAAAGCACAAGACTGTAAAACTACACTGACCAGGCATTGTAATAATAAAATAAATATGAATACAAACTTTTTTCAGTGGCTCTGTTTTAAATGCCGTTGGCATTAGAGGGATAATCGTGCACTGAATAGCTAAGCCTAGATGTACTGCGGTAAATAATGATTTTTGAAAAACATTCTGATTGTTTTGAGAGACTAAGATATGTTTTACATAAACTTAATTATTCAGACCTAGTAAATGATATAATTATGTGTTCAGTGGAAGAAAATGCACTTTTGCAAATTTAATAGATACTTTTTGGTTGCCCCCCTGAAGTTCCAGAAGTGACTACAAGGGTTATATCCCACTGTGGATACGAAATTATTTGATTTGCATAAACACCACCATGCATTTAGCAACTTAAAGTGAAATCATCCCTGATTGCATATTCATTAAAGCAAATATGCAAATCAAAAAGCTATTTCGGTCATGTGACAGATGCAGTCTTTTGTATGTTCAAACGAATGCTTTTGGTCCTAACTGTAGCATTTTCTAGTGGTAAATATGAAACTATTACATTTTTTACTTTACAATCCATGTGTTAGAAACTAGGCTAAATAAGTGAAAAGCTTTTAGCTCTTAGAAGAAATAAAGAAAATGAAAAAGGGACCATAATTAGCTGATTCTTTTTTTAGCGTTTTTTCTGACGTTAAGCGTAAGGAGGTGTGCAGAAAGCCCACATCATTATTTAAAGATGCATGTAAAGAAGCAAAACCCTGCCATATTTTTCCCGCACTAATTGGTGAAGTGAAAGAGCACACCCTCTCAACAACATCTAACCTTTGTCAAATGGAAGTTCAACTGCCGGTTAAATTACCAAAGCATACACTGTTCTTCGCTGGCTTGTTTGCTATATACCTAATCATTTCTTTTGATTTTTTTTTTTTGCACATGCTAGAGGGTGAAACCTGACATAACTAATAGTTTTTCTCTTTTTTCTAAAGCCCAGTTTCTGAAATTTGTAAACAGAAATGATCTGTTTAATGCGTGAAAGTGATTTTTATAATATTTATGCCATGCGCTTTATTGGATTATTATCAGCAGGCTCTTACACACACAAACACACACACATGCACACACACATATTAATGCATCAATTTCAGTAGGTCTGAGTGAACTTTCATTTAACTACTACCTAAAGCTGCAGCAACGTAAATAATCATGTCTGGTCATGCAAGTTATGATATAAATTGCCTGTTAATTTTTTTTTTAGAGTATGACTATAAAAGATCAGAGAGAGAGAAGACAGAGACATGATACTATTCTCATTGTTTTATATTCCATCCTTTTTGCGTTATCTCCACAGGACTGACTTGAAGTTCGTAGCACCTTCAAAACGAACTTTATTTTTATAAGACAATTTTATTAACGGATGTGCCATTCAAACAGTAGCAAGGAGTCATATCATTATGCACTGTCTCTCTAATTTGATTTCAGAAAAGACAACACGTAATTTTTTGGACATAATCTTGCTTTGTCCAACTGTCAACAAGCCTTCGTATTCCCTCATTAAAAAATGTTTTAGGCTGAGCCTGCGAGCCACGAATTCACAGCTGTCTTCATTTCTTCATCAGAAGTAAATCTTCATCCTCCTAGGGCTACATTTAGTGGACCAAATGGGTGAAAATCTGATGGAGCAAGATCAGGACTATAGAGAGGCTGCCTTAACACCTTAAAACAAAGTGTTGACAGTGTGGGCAGAAGTGTGTGGGTGTGCATTGTCATGCAAGATCACGCCCTTGGATAGCAGTTCTCTGTGCGGTCAATCCGAAGTTTAGGTTTCAGCTCTTCAATGAGCATCTCACTGTAACGAGCACTGTTATTTGTTGAACCTTTTTCCTGATAATGTTCCAATACTGACCCTTAAGCATCCCAGAAAACTGTAAACATTGATGAATCTTTGGTCTGCGATTGAGGACGTTTTAATTTCATACTCTGCCGTTTACCCTCAGGCTCGTAGTGATGAATCCGTGTCTCCTCACCAGTAATGATTGTCTTTAAGAAACTTGCACCTTCTTTAGCGTATCAGTAAAAATTTTTTAGACAGATATCCAAACGCTTCTGTTTATGCTCTTCCACGAGTAATTTCCGCACCGGGTACACCCTCAGACCACAAAAAACTAATCACTGCACGCTGCTCATCTTCCGTGCAAATCACAAATAGGGCATTTAATCCATCATTTAAAAAAAAGAAAAAAAAAAAAAGAATTTTGTCAGCACAAAACCATGCTCCTTACTTTTGGTATTTTGGTAATTGCGTCCCACACCACTTCCTAAACCTCTTTTACCACGCCTTCACCTTTCCATGCTCCTTTTTATTTTCCCTTTAGTCTAAAACTCTTAGTTTGTTGCCTCTGGGTGTGTTAAAGCACACTTTTTGACCCTAACCCGCTCTGGCCTCTTGAATCCCATAATCTTCCCATGCAGTTGGCTTCTTTCGTTCTATGCATCATTCCTTCCTGTTCACTTAGCTTCCCTTCTCAATGCCACAGGCTTCCCTTTTCCTCAGTCTTCTTTATGTCTCTGATAGGGGAGACTGTGTAATCCAAAGAAACTACAAGTTGTATTTAGGCAAATATTTTACTAATGCTCTATATAAGGAACATGTTTTTGGATACTAGAACTGAAACATTCAAAAGTGTCTTAAGGAAGCAAACTAACTTTAACTTAAATTCACAATGATTATACTAGTTGTAAATAAAGCATCGTTTTTTAAATAGGTGGCACAGTCATAGGCCGTAAGTAGCTATAGGTGCTGCATCGATCCTGAGCTAGTGTTACTGTCTGTGTGAGGTTTTGCCTTTTTTTTCTCTGTTTTTATTTTAATTTTCAGTTGTTATGGTTTTAGTTTTGCTCTCTGGCTATGAGGTTAGGAGTGTGTGAATATGTACAGTATAGTGCTTTGTATTTCATTTTTCTAACCTAGAGTTCCAGGGACATCCAGATCCACTGCGATCTTGACCAAAAGAAACTGATTATTAAAGATGAATGAATCAATTATAAACCACGAGAGAGAGAGAGAGTACTTTATTAATCCAAAGGGAAATTGTATCGTTACAGCAGCCAGTAACGATAAATTATTTACATAATATACAACACGTATCAAGTAGCAAACAAGAATTACAAGATTGCAATAAGGAAGGAGAAAAAAAGATTTACAATTAAGATGTATTAATGAACCCTGTGAACAATTTAAGGTGCATTAATGAGGTAAAATTGTGTCAAATTAATGGTGCGATAAAAAGGTATAAAAATGCTATTAAATAATATGAATACGAAAATACTGCTTCTATGTACACATCAGTGGCAGCCTCTCTAAGACTACAAGGGAAGCTCCGCTTCCTCTACTATGTCAGAAAATAAATAAAAAATAAATTAATAAATTGTTTGAAGCTGGACAGTAATTGGATAAATGCACCAAAATCGTCACTTCCAGGGAGGCTCAGCTTCTCTGGGAGTGAATGGAGCAGTGGGCGGGCCAGGACGCTGGGCTGCTGCATGATGATTGGAGGCGCTGTTTAAAGGGTGGAACCCCTTTTTTGATTGACAGCATGTCTTAGGTATACATCAGTGCTACAGACATTCGAGTTTAGTCCCGTACGGATTTGCAGGTGAAGTGGTACGACGAACTGCTGCACCCTGTATTGTTTGCTGAAGATATAAACCATTTTTGTTTTTACAAATCATTCTTTAAATAATAAAAAGAAAACATATTATAGCATTCTTGTATTTGCTCCTTGTTGCAGCATTGTAAAGTTAGTTCGTTCATATAATTAAAGTAGCTCATGGAAGGGGAAACTATAATGAATTTTATGATGAAGGTCTAATATGAGCTTCCCCTGTTTCAAAAGCTAGCAGCCGCCACCGGTACACGTGCATGATAATTGCATATACAAGTGGGAATAAAATTGTACACAAGGTGCACCAGTAAGTATTAATGGAGAGAATAAACCAACAAGTATGTAACCAGCAAATACTAATAAAAAAGCAGATGCAATGGATGAAGGATGTGGCCATAGGACATTAAAGACAGAATGTACATGAGCATATTTATTGTGATGTCGGAGAATGAGAGGGGACGTGAGGTGTTCTCCTTGATAGTTTACAGTTTGTATAACATCCATCTCTCCACTACTGGCTCCAAACATTCCAGGGGAGTGCCCAGTCCACAAGACCCATGGGAGTTGTACTGTGGTGTCTGGCTCAGGATCCTTTGTTTGTCTGGTGCATTTCATGGGTGCATGATCAGATCGGTATCTAAAGAGTTTGGAGGCTAGATGGGTTGCCTTGGGATCTTTGACTGCAGGGTTTTTTGTGTTGTGCATTGGGTTTCCGCGATCAGACAGACCAGACAGACTAGCCTTCACTGGCCAAAGCCTTGGGTGCCTAGGATCCTGTCATGCTTTACTGATATATAATTGATAGTCAATGTTATTATGTAGTATTAATGTCATGGCTGATTGGTGTATATGTATGTACACACACTCACACATGCACACATTCACAGAGAGAGAGAGAGAAAGAAAGAGAGAGAGAGAGGGGTTTTAATAAAATCCCTTAAATCTTGGTAAGTGTAGTAAGAATTTTCTATGCGGTTTCACTGCATGCAGATTCTCACATTACTCTTTTTGACATCTCTGTCACAAGTTTATGTTACAATTTTGCAATTAATGAGTAGGTTTTTAGTAATTTATCAGATTTCCAAAACTTTCATCAGAACCTGGATTCCAGTCCTTGCGTTAGAGGCAGTATAGGCTGTCACTTTTGTGGAGGAATTTCATGTGAGTGTTTGAGCATAGTCTATAGGGACAGTCAAAGTGATTCAGCCTTACAGATGAGTAGTGAATAAAATCCTAAATTCCTGTTACTTTTATGTACATCTACAAGATAATTCAACACTTAATTACTGCACATTCTAAACAGGATATTTGGAGCATTCCAATTTTACAATTTCCCTTGGAATTAATAAAAGAGTTCCATCCATCCATCCATCCATCCATCCATCTATCCATCCATCCATCCATCCATCCATCTATTCATCCATCCATCCATCCATCCATCCATCCATCCATCCATCCATCCCATTGTTTGGCTAAAAATTGCAGTTTAATTTAAATAAGCAAGTACGTAAGATGGTTTCTGCAGTGAATAATATTTTGCCTTTTAACCCTAACTGATGCAGTGAGTTGCTCCTCATTTTTAAAGCAAGCATATGTTGGAGGTCATATCCTGCGATCATGGAAAAGATGTTATGTGGTGTGAAATTATTGGCCTGCATCAAGCAAAGAAAGCAACAAAGGACACTCCTGAATTTACTGGAATTGGGTTAAGACCTGTCCATTGCTTCATTAACACGTGGAAGAATTGTGCAGGAGATGGCCATAAGGAAAACACATGTTACTGAGTGTAAAGACTTCAGTTTGATAGAAACCATAAAGATTGCCCTGTGGAGCAATGGGAAAAGAGAGATGTGGTCTGATGAGTCCAGATTTTTGTTTGTTTAGTCGTTTAGACATGTCCGATTGTTCAGGAACTCCTGGATCATAGCACACCAGGCTTTCCTACTGTAGATGCTGTCCATTTCTTGGCAAGGATACTGGAGTGGATTGCCATTTCCTTCTACAGAGGACCATCTACAGACAATTTAAAAATGCCAATCAGACATATTCCAGGACTCTGTTGTGAAAGAGTGGTTCTAGGAGTATGAGGAATCATTTTCACACATGAATTGACTGGCACAGTGTCCTGAGTTTAACCCCCTTGAAAGTCTTTGAGATGTGCTAGAGAAGGTTTTATGGAGTGGTTCAACTGTTGCATCATCTATACAAGTTCTCAGGCTAAAATTCATGCAAATCTATACATAAACAAATTTTTTGTTGTTGCATAAAATTTTAGAAATGATGCTGTGGCGAATGCATGAAACAATGATGTGGCGAGTGCATAATCAAAGCTAAAGGCGCTTCAACAAAATATGAGAATATGTGACTTTTTTGACATATAAATATTAATTTTTGTGGATCTTTTTATTCCTTTTAGTAATGGCATACATCCTTGGATGCTTCTCCTTCAGTCATCTTACAATGACTGGAGCCTTTAGCCAGGAGGTTGTGTCATCAGATGGTTACCACCTATGTTAAGTGCTCTAAGCCAAAATAGAATTTCACCTAAAGATGAAATCGGCATTTGCTCTATTTTATTTCTCTTCTTGTATAACTTAAGTTAAAAGCAAAACTATTGCTTTCAAGTAATATTTAACAAGTTGATTTGAATATGGCTTTGCATGTTGTACAAACTTTATGTTATAGTCTTCTTGCTGTGGTGTGTCTATATCTTGTAAATCAAATAGCACAAATACACCTTCTTTAGTGCTCCAATCTATCAATATGACCAGTATTCTATCAAAGAATCAAGATGACCCAGTGGGTAATTTGGGTTACTGGCAGAGCTTGAAGTATGAAGTGTTTGGAGTTATGTAGTCGTATTCAAGTTGGTTACAGGGGAAATTCGCAGACACTGTGTTATTTTTTCTACTTTGGAATAGAAGGTTGCATTAGAACTGCAACAAAATGTGAAGCCTGTAAAAAAAAAAGAGGCAAGAAAGGCTGTAGTGATTAAAATAGGAGCTCACTAGAGGAGGAAGGATGCCTTTGTGATGCAGCATAAAACATTTAGTGCTCATTTATTCAGTGAATGCTTTATCATGTTCAAGGTTGCTGGGGTTTATACATATATTTATATTTCGTAAATTATTGGGGAAAACATTCGTTTATCTTTTGGAAAGTGTAAAAAAAACGCCTTTATGAGATAATATCAATAGCAGATGTATACCAGAATAATAACAGTGGAAAGAGGCAGCATTAGTCAAACCTTCTGTGGGAGTAGGCAGGAGTGTTCAGAATTCCTTCAGGAGCAGGTGGAAGTGAGATTAAACTCACAGCCCTGTGCACATCTTTGCTTCAAGAGACTTTATTTTTATCAACAAAAGTTGACGTTTTTTATTTAAACCAAGTGAAAGGCAGTTTAATCAGATAGTAGAAAATAACTGGATGGTCAAAATATATGTGGACACATATATGGGACATTTCCAAACTATCGACACAAACTTTTTAAGATTTACCTCATTGTAGCTAAAGAGACACCGCTATTATGCACAAAAGTCTTTAAAATCATAGTTTGCCAAGGTTGATGTGGAACCACTCAAGTGGCTTGAGCTCTGACCTCAAACTCAATGGAAAAACTTACTTATATACATACTTTTGACCATATCATCATCCATCTAGAAACCTCTGTAGTCCAGCAAGAACCCTTGGTGACCAATGGTGATACAATTACCATTATATTTATTCCAATGTTATGACCATAGTATGAACTTCAGTCACACATATGCATTTACACTACAGACAATTTTGGAACACCAATGCATGTCTGAATGTGTAAGAGCAAACTAGAGTTTTCTGGGGAAACCAAACAAGCACAGAGAGGTCAAGCAAACTCCATGGACACAGACCCCGAGGCAGGAATCGAACCCAGACCCTGGACGTGCAAGATGACCATGCTAACCAATAAGCCACCATGCTGCCTTTTAACCATGTAGAGTATCTTTACATCCATACATCCCATCCATGGATCAGTAAGCTCTGGAGTCCAACAATGCACTGTGAAAGCCAATGGTTTTCTCATCTTGTACGACCGTGGTAAGACTTCTGGTCAACATAGTATCTTTACCTGGGGAAAAAGGTTAATAATACATTTAAGATTGATGCCACATGTGTGCCACCTCCCTTGATGGCACAGTTCCATGCAAGTAGAGATAATTGCAAAATCATTAGCCATTTAGTCATGATTAAGCACATATGGCATCCCATTTAAATGTTAGAGCTCCTTTACATAAAAGCACAAGCTCTCTAGAAAGCTTTACTTGGTACCTTTATTAATAAGGAAATATAATGCCGTAGAAATTTGCATGAGTTTCCTCAGAGACCAGAAGCTGTAAAAACGATTTGTATTTTCTTAACTAGGTTACTTTGATGGTGACAATGAAATTGAATAAAATGATACAGAAAATCAAAAGAAGCAGTGGCAAGTGATTTTTATATGCTATTTAAATAGGAGTAGCTGTCTGCTTGCCATATTTAAGATATTATCTTAAATATAATGTATATTGGTGCCATCTATTTCATAGTAATTCCATATACAGTGCCATTATGCAGATTATCAAACACATTTTAATATTACACAAAGACAACCCAAGTAAATACAAAATGCAGCTTTTAAATGATGATTTCATGTATTTAGGGGAAAAAGCTGCCCAAACCTACCTGGCCCGATGTGAAAAAGTAATAAATCTAATTAATCAACTAGAGGAATTTCAGCCCACTCATCTTTGTAGAATTGTTTTAACTCAGCCACATTAAAGGATTTTTGAGCATGCCACTTAAGAACCTTCATTTAGTTTTTTGTTAGCTTGTATATATGTGATTTCTTTATTCAACAGGTCTGGGAGTAATCAGGCCTGGGTGTGGCATGTGAAATTTAACCCAGCTTTTTTAAAAAAAAATCCGACTAATCATAGTTCAGTCATTTCTTAGGCATCTTTGGTAACCATGTACCATTACGTATTCACAATATTTTTTCCAAACTTTTTGTTTGGTAAAGTTGTTTTTACATTATATGATACTAGTTTTCTTTTTATCAGAAACTTGACTTTCTGAGGTTGCAGTTGCTATACTTACTGTGGTTTTGAGTCCAGTTGTTCACTCAGTCTGGTGCACACTACATCCCACATCCAGCCCACGTTTACTACCTTTTTGTCCCCTTCTTCTACCTGGAAGCCTCCAAAAATAGTGCCTGAGACATCAGCTTTTTATTCACTCGCTCTAACAGGCTTTACTCATGACCTTAGAGGAACTGATAGCTGTTTCCTGCTTTTTTATTTGTTCCATGTACTACTAAGAAGAGGACCATGAAGGTGCTGCTTTTGGAGATGCGTTATGGAATTTAACCTGAGAATGAAAGGTAGAGGATGTGGGTGTTGAGAACTTGCCATCTCAGATTTCAGGCTGAAGGGAATTGTTCATGATCTTACAGATCCTGTGTGTATCTGTGCAAAGACATTTTCATATTCAGTGGTTAATGAAGCAGCATTAAGGCCACTTCTAGAATGCAACTTGCTAGAATATAAATGCCAGGAGCTAATCCAGCTAGTTTAATGCCTTATAACTGTTTGTGACTGCAGTGTGTCATTATATTCCAAAGCTTTAATTCTATGTTTCAGCTAAACACCACCAAACTGGCCACTAACAAGCTTTACAAAAGCTTGCCAGGTTTTCTTTGTCTTTCCTTATAAAAACATTGAAGGCAACATTTTTAAAACAATCTAAAGCAGTCAATCAGACTATTGAGATACTGGTACTGCTTAGATATTTTTTGAGCAAATGGATGACATGGCAACAATCTCTTACAATATATAGCAAACTTTTTTTCTATCTAGGCATTGTATTTGGATTGTACTTGTACTGTATGTGTTGGCTTTGTAACAATAACTGTTCTTGTGTAGCTTGCTACATGAATAAAACAGTGGAAGTGTATCGTCAGCTTGCTATTTTTCATGTCTTTCATGTTGATTGATTGATGCCATCTATTATAGTCAGAAAAAAATCCCTTACTCTTTTTCTTCGCTGCATTCTGCTACTCTTTCCTAAGTAATTTAGGATACAAGAGTCAAATGTTAGTAAGTAAACAATATCCAAAAGCATATCAGTTGGCAAAAGTATTACATGTTGGAGTGATACAGACAGACTGAAGCTGGGAAGGAGAGACGAACGAGATAGACACTTTTATTTAACTGGTAGGGATAGTGTTAGTATCATCTGTACAGTCAGTCAAAAAAGGGAAATGTAAGAATGGTCTAGCTGTGAGTTGAGTGCAATTGTTTCAAGAAGTTCCACATTCCATCCTTCCACCTGCTTATCCCCCGTGGGTATTAGTAAAGCAGTTTGTATGACTCCAAATTTGGACAGAGGAACCAAATCAAGGAAGCTAGAATGATTTTTGTTTCCCATGACGTGTGGTAACAATATGGATTCCATAGGCTTGATTCCATGGAATGAGTGTGAGTATAGAATTAAGCTGTCTTTTTCACTTTCATGTTTCTCGGTGAGTGCGGAAATGGAATATCAGCAGGACAATTTAATCCCTGAAATAGCATACAACAGTAGATATTTTGATTCAGGATATACTTTCTAGTCTGGCACGGTGGCTTTGTGGTTAGCACTGTCCCCTTGCACCTCCAGGTCCTGTATTAGTTTCCGTGTCCGGTCTGTGTGCATGTTTTCCACGTGCTTGGTGGATTTCCTCCGAATTCTTTGGCTCCCTCCCACAGTCTAAAGGCATGCAGATTGGGCTAATTGCCGTTCTGAAATTGCCTGTTGTGTGTGAATGAGAGTGTGAGTGTTGACTGGAGTTCCTACAGTACCATGGCCGTACTAAATGGGAATAAATACAATGGTCACCATTGGCCTCCACAGTCCCTATTTGGACTCCAGAGGTTTATAGATGGATAGGCACTTCCTAGTAGCCTACCTTCCTAGGTCATTCAGTTTTATTTAATATATTATATCCCTGATCCAAAATCATGCAGGAGTTCCTTAGGAGTAACTGTTTTCTTGGCACTAAATATTATTATAGTTTACTAACATCTATTACAGTACTTAGGCCATAAACATATATAGGTGTGCTCAAAAGTTTGAAACGCTGAAAGAAATTGTTAAACATTGCCATTGATTTGGAAAATATGACCGATATTGCAAAATATTTTTTTCCTATTTAAGGATAGAGGTCATGTGAAGTAATTAATTATCATATACAGTAGCTGTTTGACTTCTTTTTAAAACCTAATGATAATTAAAATCATCTAAACTACCCTAAAAAAAATGCACATATCCTTAAATGTTTGGCCACATTATAAACACACTGGTTGCTGTTGATACTGCACCATGGGGAAGACAAAAAGACCAAGGACAAGACAAAAGACAAAGGATATAAAATGATATCACAACACTTGTGAAAATGGCAGTCAGTACTGTTCAAACTATGATAAAGGGGTGAAAAATTCTTCAGTGCCAGAAGAATTGTTTGGAAACGAAAAATACAGGCTGCTTTGGGGAAAAAAAGTGGTGGTGTTTTTTTTAAGGACCACAATAAGGAGGTAACTGAAGACAAATGACCTGCATGGTCTAGTTGCCTGGAGAAAGCCGTTAAAAAGCTGTGCCCATGCCACAAAAAGACCTGTTTGCAGTACGGCAGGCAGCACCTAGACAAGACTCACAGCTTCTGGAGTCATTTGGAGTGATGAGACCAAAATTGAACCTTATAGTCACAACCATAAACGCCCTGTTTGGAGAGTTTTCAACAAGGCCTACGGTGAAAAGTACACCATCCCCACTGTAAAGCATGCTGGTGGATCTCTTATGTTTTGGGGCTGTGCGAGCTCCAGTGGCACAGAGAAGTTAATCACAATTGATGGCAAGATGAATGCAGCATGTTTTTAGGAAATACTGCCAGACAATTTGTATTCTACAGCACGGAAGCTGCACATGGGATGCTCTTGGATGTTCCAACATGATAATGATCCAAAGCACAAAGTTGACCCGGCAATGGATACAGCAGAAAAAGTGAAAGTCCTGGAGTTGCCATCACAGTCTCCTGATCACAATATCATTGAGCCACTTTGGGAAGATCTCAAACATGCATCTCATGCAAGATAATCAAATAAATTTACAGGAACTGAAGGCATTTTGCCAAGAATGGGCAGCTATATCACCTGAGAGAATTAAGGATGTCATGCACGATTATTACAAAAAACTGCATGCCATCATTGATGCTAAAGGGGGCAATACACGATATTAAAAACTTGTAAATTAAGAGATTGTGTCATGCCCTGATGCCTTACATATGAATTTGAGTCCTATAAGAAATAAAATAAATTCGTTTTGCCTTTCCTCATGTTTTCTTTAAATATACACATCTTGCAAAGTGTGGCATTCAGGCCCCTTTACTTTGATAACCCTAACTAAAATAAAGTGGAAGCAATTGCTTTCAGAAGTCACCTAAGTAGTAAATACTGTAGAGTTCATCTGTGTGTAAATTAATCTCAGTATAAGTACAGCTGGGAAGCCCTAAGAGGTTTGTTAGAGAACATTATAGTAAAAAAAAAACAGCATCACTATTAGTCATGCTTTCCACAAATTTGGCCTTTATAGAAGAGGGGCAAGAAGAAACCCATTGTTGAAAGAAAGCCATAGGAAGTCGAGTTTAGTTTGTGACGTGACATGTGGGGGACACAACAAACATGGCAGAAGTGCAATCTGCTAGAGTACATTATGTGCATGACTAATATATATTAATAATAACTTTTTTTATTATTATTTTTTTTTTTACCAAACTTAGACTGAGACTTTTTACATCCATCAGACTTTTTATCATAACATGGTGACATTTTCCTTATATTTCCCACCAAACAGGCATTTCCTATTTGTTTACCTACACATAATACAATATTGGCAGTAGCGTTCTGGGGTATCACTTTATTTGAAAAGTTGATGCATGGTGCCTTATACCACATTGATTAGCATACACAACAGCTTTCCAAAGCAAGACTTATGAAAGATTTATAAAAGTCTAATATCAAATCTCTTTACTGTAGGTGACATTGTGTGTTTTATGTAGCATAACTTTTCTTTAACTGAAAGATAAAAGTCATCTATTTGTTTCCACAACATGTTTATGATTTTTTTTGTGCCAATTCCATTCTGAAATATTGTCTTCTCAAATAAGTGTATTTGTAGAAGGTATTTATTAATCCTTCATAACAATATTACAAATGCCAAATCAAATAGTGCATAAACTTCTTAAATAAGTAAAACTTAAAAACTACAACTACTATTTACCTACATCACCTATTCAGTAGAGACAAGCTTAAGGTTCTTACACCAAGAATATAAAGTCCTGTGTAAAAGTTAGTGCCCCCTCGTTTATTTTTCTGCTTTGTGTAAAAACTTAATAAAAATCACCTGATCGTAGCAGGTCTTTGTATTAGACAAATACAAACCGAGATGAACAACGACATATATTTTTTTTCACAGTGCCAGTTTTAATATATATATTTAAAAAATGAAGCTGTAGAGATGTGCTGAAAAAGTAAACATACAGATTGCTGGGAAAAAGAAGTCGCACTGAAAGAAAGCATTTATATATATTATATAAATGATATATATATATTGTCTGGTTTACAGATATATTACTACAGATATATATATTACTGCCTTGTTCACATATAAATAGATGTGCAATTTTTGTTTCAGTTTCACACTAAACAGCTATATAAGCATTTTATAATATTGCAGTGCACATTATCTACTGTATGTTATGGCAGCACGGTGGCTTACTGGTTCGCATTGTGTCCTTGTACCTTCAGGGTCCGGGTTTGATCCAGCCTTTGGGTCTGGTTGCTTGCTTGGCTGGTTTCCTCCATGTATTCCGCTTTCCTCCCACAGTTTAAAGTCATACAGATTAGGCTAATTGGCATTCCCAAATTGCCCGTAGTGTGAGAATGCGTATGTGAATGTTGACCAAAGGTCCTACCACGGTCATAAAAAGGGAATAAATACAATGGTAATCACCATTGGTGTCCACTGTCCCAAGTTGGACTACAGAGGTTCCTGTATGGACGGATGGATTATCTATGTTGCATATTTAATGGCCACTGGGTGCAGCTGTGTCATCATGCAATTTATGAAATTATCCAATGAGCTGATCACATGGAAGCAACAGGGGTAATCAGAATGGAATGTTGATCTCATGGTTGTTGGAGGCAGGTGGAGTCATCTTGTGGCAGATGGGCAACAACAGCAAAATACCACATTGGGCTTCACCTCATTAAATCTCGCTTGATTTCTTTTTTCCTGTCTAGATTCTACAGACTGTTGTGCATGAAAATACTAGGAGATCAAGAGATTTCTGAAATATAGGAACAGGCTTTTCTGACATCAACAAACATCCCATTTTCTATTTTGATGTTTGATGTGAACTTTACCTGAGGCTCTTGTACTGCTGCCAAATTATCCTCACAGATATATTACTGTCAGCAATGTGTAGGCCGCCTCAGCAGCCCACCCTCACAGCCAGCTTTCTTTCTTTGTCGTGATATTTATAGAAAATATTTTTTAAGGCGATTGTCAGGGTCCCATGTAAAATTGGGGCTTTTTTTTCTCAAAAGGAAAGTGCAGAAATACACATCCAGAGAAAAATCCAAATATCTAGCATTAAAAGAGCATTTAGACTGATTGGTACGCCTCACTCGTATATTACACAGTACACTTTGCACATTTACTAATAAAACTGTAATGGTCTACACAGATTTGTTACTATAAAAATCAATTTTAATATCTTTAGCAAAACAGATCTTGCACATTCTCATATAATAACTTTTTTCACAACATACATGTACTCCAACTAAGAATGTCATGACTATAACAGGCTCACAGTGATTTTTTTGGTTTTCTTTAATCTATAATAGATGAAATTCCAACAATTTGGTGCACAAGTAATTTATTTTAAGTTTTTTAGCAATTAACACAGAGTACAGAGTATACAGTGGTAGTTAGTACAGGGGTAGTGATATAGGTGCAGTGGTAGCTCAGAAGGCTAAGGCACTGAGTTACTGATCGGAAGGTTGGTGGTTCCCACCAGGTTGCAATTGCTGGGTGCTTGAGCGAGGCCCTTAACCTTATCTGCTCCAGGGGCGCTGTATCAGGTGAGCTGTGTCATGGCTGACCCCACGCTTTGATTATTTACGCTGGGAACAAGCAGTGTGAAAAATAAACATTTAGCAAATCTAATTTTTCCCACTGTCCCTTAGCAAGTTTTGTTTTTAACAGATAATTTCGGGACGCTTTGCAGCATTGAATTAACAATCTAGGTGGGAGTATGTATATTTTTGACATCGTATGCATAATGAGGTGGCACGGTGGTGTAGTGGTTAGCACTGTCGTCTGGCACCTCGTCGCCTGATTCCTGTCTCTGTGTGCATGGAGTGTGCATGTTCTCCCCGTGCTTGGTGGGTTTCCCCCAGTTACTTGGGTTTCCTCCCACAGTCCAAAGATATGAAGGTTAGGCTAATTGTTGTTCCCAAATTTCCCATAGTATGTGTATGTGCCCTACGATGAATTGGCACCCTGTCCAGGGTGTACCCTGCCTTGTGCCTTAAGCCTCCTGGGATAGGCTCCAGGTCCCCGTGGCCTTGAATACAGGATGATAAAAGGTGAGTGAGTATGCATTATTTTAACTTTTTGATACATTTTGATATCAGAAAACCAAAATAAATTTAACATTCAGCTCCAAATTTTGGGGTTTTCTTCTAATAAAGGTGTATGCTTGACCAGAGAAAACTACCATTAAGACATAATTAAGAGCCCAATAATTATTTGTTATTTTAAAATAAGTGCATAAATTAATTGACAATACTGTATATAAAGTTAACTGGAACAATATTAAAATTATTACAAAACTGCTAATGGTAAAAACATAAAAGATAAAGACAAGCTAAAATCAACATTATTTAAATGTTGAACTGTAACTAAAAAACAGTTGGGAGAAAATAGCCTGTGTAAGTAGACTGTAATTTTTGGGTGTTGTTTTAATTTTAATAGAACTGTGACTAGACATGCTTTAGTTTTAAACTGTGTAAATATGCTTTAATGAACTGAAATGTGTAGGGTGAGGTGATCGATGTTTTAAATGAACTATACAAAACAATGAAAGCTTTTAAACCTAAGATGAATCTATCCTAAGTTTCTTTTTTATTATATATATTTACACACACACTACCGTTCAAAAGTTTTAGAACACTTGCAAAGTTCTTTTTTTTTTTGTTTAGTGATTTATTTTTTACATTCTACATATGGAATTAGGTAATTACGTAACAACAACAAAAACAACAGTTAATTGTTATTTTAAGACACAGAGGTCAGCCTTTCTGTAATAGTTCTTGCAAGAACAGTATTGTCAAGTGCATTTGCAAAATCCGTCGAACACCATAATGAAACTGGCTCTCATGAAGGTCACCTCAGGAGGGCGAGACCAAAGCCTACCTCTGATGCCGAAGTTCATTTAGAGTTATCAGCCTGAAAAATGACCAATTACCAGCACCTCAGATTAGAGGCGTTATGAAGTCTTTACAGAGCATAAGTAGCAGAAACATCTCAATATCAACTGTTCAAAGGAGATTAATGCCTTTTTTGGACGCCTTCAGCATTCCTTTACAATGTAGAAAAAAAAGAATCAGGAACAATCATGGAGTTAGAAAGTGTTCTAAAACTTTTGAACAGCAGTGTGTGTGTATATATATATATATATATATAATTTTTTTAATTTATGACAATTCATCATGCTAGCATTTTTTCTGTTTTTTTTAGGTCTCTATAAACCTTGACACTTTTCCTTAATAGTCTTGTATGACAATGGTTTGATATGGTAGATAAAGCAGAGTGAAGAGATTTAATCTTGCTGAGGTCTTATTGTCTGCAACAGAATGTCTCCTGAACCTCAAGGCAATCATGTGCACAATTTATTGGGTGAAAGAGATATAATCAAATTTGCCATTGGAGAATACCTATTTCCTGATGTCTCTGCCCTGCTATAAGGTCCCGCTGTACAGTAAGTGCCAGATTATGATGGAGTAAGTGAAAGTACAGAAAAAAAAACATTATGCATTAAAAAAGATGTATATGCATAATTTTGTTATGTCTAACTGGCCTCTGGTGCCATAAAATGCAAAAATCTTACATTCAATAAATATATTCGTCTGAGCTTCTGTCACAAGCACTAAATGTAGAAGCGTGTTTTAATTCTAGAGAGCTCCCTTTTCCTCCATAATCGAAAGAAAATAGTGACATAACCATTATGCAGAAAAGCAGATAAATGTGACAATTACTAAGCTAAAAGTGGTGGACATGCATTAGTCACAAGGTGCTAAAGACGTCTTATAATCTCACACAGAAGACAATAGAAACTGCAGTTATTAAAAGTGATTAGATTCCACAAAAAGTCCACATTTACTCCCATGGACAAACACGCATAACTAACTGTTTTAACACAACAGAGCATGTTATACTAGTGTTAGTACCTGTCGCTGACAGGTAAAGAGTTTGTAGAAATATTTAAAAGGTTAAAGCTAAGAATAAGCTGATCAGCTTTCATGCAAACAGTGATATTCTTATAATTTCAGGTTGAACCCAACATACATGTCTGCCTGTCTTTCTGAATGGCAGAACTCTCCATATAACTTAATAATATAAAGAAATAGAAATTTTGTACATTTTGTAAATAAAATTTTTGTTGAGTTTCTTTAACCTTGTTTACTCTAAGTTGTACGTCTTTCATCATCAGCCAAATACACTCCATGTTCTGCAACTGGAGAGTGAATCACAGATGCAAGCTAAAAAAAGTAGATCAAATAAAGTTGGAGTTTTGCTTTAAAACGAATCCAGCATGTTAAAATTCACTTACACCACTTCAGCACTGTTATTTCAGTGGCGAAAATATGAACCACTCCCAGTAAAAATATTCAGTTCTGCTTTTTCAATTAATATCTATTGGTGCAGGTGTTTGTTTACATTGAGCAAGTAGCTTATTAGTAGCTTATTTTAAAGTAGATTATTAAATCTGGCACATAACTTTGTTTTTATACAACATTTTCACTTTTTTTTATTTTACTTATGGTGCAGACTAAATTAAGGCAGAGATCTAAGTACTGCAAAAAATAAGTGCCTGTATACTCTGTGTAGACTGTAAACTATCGCTTTGATTGGCACTGTTGAGTGACGGGTATAGCCACGCCCAACTCGAGGCGAAAGCCCTGAATGAGTAAATAAAAACAATGTGACTTAATTTGGTTGGACAGACATACAGACATAAATAAAATGTAACTATATCATTGAGGGTGTGCGTTCAACACTGTACAAACAAAACTTTCTTTTATTTTTATTGATGAATATTTAAATCAACTTTGGTAATGTATGATTACAAACTAAGGAAGATGAGCCAATAAATAAGCAGAAAAAAAGTTTAATAAGATAACAAACTAAACAAACAGACTCTTTATTTTACAATGACAATAGAAAAAAAAAGGATCAATAACCCATACCTAAAATATAGCATTTAGAAGTTGAGGAAGTACAAATCATACATTACATCTTTATGAAACAAGTAGGATGAGCAGCACAGTGGACTATTTTTATGTATAAGTTCATGTCTTGCTCTGTTAATATCAAGTAAAACATCAGGGGTATTCTGATCTAAATATACTGTATGTACTAACAGAAATGAAAAGCAAACAGAACACAGAAAAAAGCAACCAACTAGAGACTGATTCCCAAACTGTACGGAGTTTCAAGCATGCCCAAGTCCAAAATACTAATGTTTCTTTACACATTTGGGAGGTTTCTGGACTTTGTACAGAATTTACATCTGTATTGATATTTGCAACACCATTCCCTATTGCCAAACATAACTTAAAAATGACTACATATGTAGGACTACAAAGAATATTTGCGTGCCTGTGAAGAAAGCAACATATTACATGACAAACCAGTTTTTTGGATGGAAGCAACAAAAAAAAAAAAAAAAACACGAATGTAGGCTAGCAAGTCTGACAGATTTCCACCAATTCAACCTCTCTATCTCTAACAAAGACATGGTGGTTAGAACTAAAAATCTAAAATTTGCACCAAGTGACCTTTTCCCACTGATTCAATGTCCATTGCTTGTGTTTCTTTGCCCAAGTAAGTCTCCTTTAAAATTGGATGTTAAAACATGTCTGAACCTTGGAGGACCTAAATATAAGGAACTTTCCAACTTGCCTTAGACTAAAGAAGCTAATTGGATGAGTATTGATACATATCTACTGAACTAAGAAGTCATCCAGTTGACAAAAATCAACTTCCAGATAACCTCACCTGGATGACTCAGAATCCTCCACTGCCATGCCCAAAATGGTCTACCATCTGTAATTGTGTTCCTCTAGTGTGATGTAAGTCTACCTAATAAAATAGGAAATGGCTGACACTCTTACAATTTACAGTGATGGAAAAAAAAATCTTCCATTTGTTTTTTGATTTTCTTCTCAGCAAGTAGTACTGATTGAGTCACTGAGTTTCTTTGCTTCCATCTGTTCATTTTCTATCCCCCAAAGACCACAATGGTATCCAGCATGTGCTGTGTGGCTGGTAAACTGTTCCCAAAGCAAATAAGACAGTGGTGTTCTCAATTGAATCTTTTGCTGACAGGCAAAGGTCAGCATGGATATCGATTTATGTATGACTCATGGAAACGTGATAACAACTTCTATACTTTCTCATATATATAAAAAAAAAAGTGCATGTAAAATGCAACATGAAAAAAACTTAAGCATACTGAAAACATTCAAATGGTTCAAATTTAAAAGAAAACTGTAAAATGTTTAACCTTAGAAATGCAAGATGTTAGAATATTTTAAACAAGTTGAACACAATGTTTGAGGTTTCACATTAAATGAAGCACGAAGGACTTCAGAATGTTGTGGCTTATTTCAGACCTGCAACAGCATGTCTGCCTTGTGTTAACAAACTTGCTGCTGGGAAAGCCATATGGAAAATAGATAATACTGTGAAGAATACTGTGTCTTCATCTGAAGGAGGTTAAGAGAGAGATGGAAACAGAACAAACAATAAAAAATTTCTGAATCTTCTGAACTATATCTCACAGTTTGGTGGATCTTAGGCTCGCTTACTTAGTTTCATGAGCGTCATGAACCATAGCACCAAACAGATTTTCTACCACCTACAACACTTTCGTTATATCACATGAGGGAAAAAAAGAGAGCTGTTGTACTTAATATGAGCACGGCTGTAATGCAACTAGGCATAAATGTGCAGCCCTTGCAATTCTTTTCCTGTCATAATGTTTCTTTAACTTTTTTGTTCGCAGATTTGATTGATTTGTTTACAGTGTACAATACATTGTTTCACACACCATGTAGTGCACTTGATCAGTGGTTGGAGAGGAATTTGGGATGTGTTAGAAGGTAGTTCACAGTAGCTGTGAATAGTACACTTAGATATGCGGATTAGATTCGGAACAAATAAGGAGCCTTATGTTGTTTAAGATGACATAACATGTAGCTTTTGGCAGGAAGCTGCTCTCCCCTCTTTCTAGTAGTGTACAGTACTTCCACCTATGCTGGTGACCGACAGTTAGCGATTGTTAGAACACCTGTAATGCGGAGTGATACAGTACATATAGCTGAACATCCCATTGCTTTTATACTCTATATCATCACTCATGGGATGCCTCTCATCCAATCAGATTATTCGGAACTAACTCTTGTATAATTAAAAATAATTAATTAGAATATGAAAAGTATCATTAACAGTTGTTTGAAGTATTTTTATGAGGCTGTAAGCTGTGTGATTTTGCATGTTTCTTTAATGTAGTTTGTGTTATCTTCTATATTATTTTATCAAGCCAGTATACATGCTACAGGTTTAAACTAGACACCCAGTGTGTGGCATATTTCATATCAAACCTTGTTGTTTATATACATTATATAACTCTGTTGTTTTTAACTAAAAGGAACTGGTTGCTTAAATAGAGATTAATTTCCATTGATTAAATCATTCAAATTTGGCAACATAAAAGTTGAACATTATAATTAGCATTAACAGCATAATTGCAAAAATTAGGTGCTTTGTATTTTGTTTTTTTTATATAATGGTACTACATTGTAAGTCTGACAAAATGCAGTTCTGTGGTCATTATATCTATAGTGTTAAAAATCTGCATCCAACATAGACATTTCTTACAGGTTTTGTGAGCTTTATAATATGTAATATTATAATATATTATTTAGTTATAAAATATATTTATTTATTTATCTTTTTTTTTAAATCACGGTTTGGAACTGTGAAAAAAAGACACACCGAGAGTAGAAACAGACATGAGGAAGCAAACAGGATGGCACATCCTGTACTGTAAGAAAGAGAGAGTGAGACAAACAAAAGGTCAGACGGGAAGTTAGCACAGAATATGGGAGAAGTGTCAGGGATGGGGCAGAGGAGATTAAAGACAGGATGGAAACAGCATAATAGAGGAGATTGAGAAGCTCTGGGAGGAGGAAATATATATATAAAAAGTTAGTTATGAGACAGGTGAAAAAAAATCATCATTATTGGAACAGGAGGACAGACAGAGAGATTGATGAGATTCGAACATAATTTGTTGCAGGCTGAAAGAATTGATTATGTGAAGACAGTCTAGTCTAAGCTTTTCAGTGGTAGTACGTTCAGACAAAGTGGTGTAGGGTGTGTACAAAGCTGTAAAGTCTCACAAGTGCCTTTCAGTGGAGGTAAAAGTAAATTGGAGCTGTTAATGCATTATTATACTTCATTGATTTTCCTTTAGTTGCTCAAAGAGCAACAATTTGCCTGGTAATAAATTAAAAGTGTTAAAATCGTCAGAACTTCTACAAACAGCATGAAGAAGACTTGGATATATAAAGTGCAATAAAGTGAATCTTCTGTCCACGTTCACAACCTGACCAGGTCATGTTTTTGTTAATGTTTTACCCTCTTTTAAAAACTGAACCATAATTCTAGTGATGGTAGAAAGAGTTATTATTGGATTCCTATAAATTTGCCATCCTCAAGTGACCAAAAAATCTGGCATCTTTTAAAATCAGAAATTTTATTCGATTTTTTTTATTCTAGGCATAAGAACATTTCAATCTAAAAAAGAGGAAACCAACAATAGCTACAATAATGGCAACAAAAATTGGTATATACATTTATAGTACACCTAAGAGCAAGGTCAGTAAATACATTCTGTGATTTTTTTAAATAATTTTTTTTTTTAAGTAAAGATGTTCGAACATTGTCAGCTGTCAATGAAAGGTATACTCAGAGGAGAACCTTCAGTCTCTGTGGTGCCCCAGGTTCTGTAATATGGTGAAACAATTCCTTGCCTGTCAATTGAAAAAGCTCTCATTCTTGTGTGAACATGTCTAGTCTATGAAGCATCTGAGCATTTGCTTCAGGAGCATTAGCTTGATGTGTCTGGTGTCTGATTACTGTATATTTAAAACATTCTGACATGGATGTTGGATGTCAGATATGGGCAAGTTTCCAATGTAGTATTTTAATAGATATTCAACAAAACATATATGCGAAGGGCACCAAAATCAGAATAAGAATAAAAAAAAAAAAACAGCAACATATCAGTGTAGTAAGAGCATGGTGGGATCTGATTGGACACAGTAATAACTCCATTCAATTTCACCTGGTGAGCGCATGATCATGTAACTGAGAAGAAATTTATGACAACATGATAGATGCACTGAGAAACCAACAGCATTTTTCAATATTTTTGGGTCTCAGGGGGACCTTATGGTCTTCATTGTAGTTTATTCTACCAGGCTTACTATTATTTATGTATGTTGTTAAAAGTTCATTTCTTATATTTTTGTAGATGCATTAAAGATTATTTTTACAGAATCATTTTTATATGAATAATGACATGGAATAATTTACAGTAATGTACTCTTGGGTTGAAACATGCAGGTAGACAGATAAGCTATGCTGAATTGCCTCTAGGTGTGAATGTGTCTGTAAGCACTCAATTCACCCAGTGTTTTCAGAATAGGCTTTGTATCAACTGTGAGTCCTGTTAAAATACAGTTTTGCACTCTATGTAAGAATACAGCACAATTTACCCTTACTGTGTGTGTGTGTGTATATATATATATATATATATATATATATATATATATATATATATATATATATATATATATATATATATATATAGGCTACTGTACTGTACTGTATAGCAATTAGGCTAGAAATATTAATTATAGTATTTACCTACTTCCAATAAGCTACTGTAAATAAATAACAAAATAAAAAATGTATGGTACAGAAAAAAAAAAAAAAAAAAAACTATGTTTCTGTTAAATATTCCCATCTGTTCTCTTGTATGAAAAATGATGATATCACTGATATGATGAGGTCTTCTGTGAAGCAGTACTATGAAAAACAGCACTACTTAATTATGCGTTGCACTGGATTCTGCAGAGCTGTGTGTGGTGCCAAGATTATTAATAAGAGGTGTGTCTCCATCCATGGTGCTGATAGTTAATACCATATATTTCTGCTGGTCTTGTCCCTAAAGTTAACCTCTAATGTTGTGGAAGGTTCATTTGTGCTAAATTCATCTGATATGTTTATGTTAACAACTACACAATACTGTAACTAGAAATTACACTCATTTAAAGCCATTGTTAGTACTCAAAGTAAATAATCAATATCAATGCATCAGGCGTTAAGCTTATGAAACTAACAAACAGACAAAAACAAATACGATTTGTTCACCTGCACATTTATGCAGCCTTTTAATTCAGCCAATAAATCAGCCAATCATATGGCAGGGGGTAAGGCAAAAAAATCATGCAACTACAGGTCGAGCGTTTCAGTTAGAATGCGGAAAACTGTGTCTTTGATGATCTTATAGTTGTTGCTGCCAGAAAGGTTGGTTTGAGTATTTCATAAACTACTGATCTCCTATAAATTTTACAAAATATTATGTAAAGATAATATGGATTTGTGCAAAACAAGCGAACAAACAAGCATACAAAAAAAAAAAAAAAAAAAAAAAAAAAAAACCAGATTGATTAATTGGTTCGAGCTGCCAGGAACAACATAGGTACTAAAATAATAATACAGTTTTTACAGCTAAAGTGAGCAGAAAGAAGATTAAGGCAAAAACAGGAATCTAAGAGGTCAGGGGTGTTTAAGGCATTGGACTACAGTTTTGGAAAGATCCCAGGTTCAAATCCCACAACCACCAAGTTGTCCCTGTTGGGCCCTTAAGCAAGGCCCTTACCTCTCAACTGCTCAGATGTACTGCATAATGAGATAAAAATGTAAGTCGCTCTGGATAAGGGTGTCTACCTAAATGTAAATGCAAGGCCATCATGGGCATGGACTCTTCCAAATTGGATTTAATGTCTTCTAAGGTAGGCCAGGTAAAAACAGGCCTTCCAATTCTGTTCTTTTAATCAGCAGTGATGTTGACATGTACAGTATTAACAACTTCACATATGCCTTCATAAGTACTCATAATTTCATGTTCCAACTGTCAGAGAAGCTGCATGCTATTCTGGTTTTAGGTCATATTAGAGAAAGCTTAATTAAAGGAAAGTTTAGTTTAATATTTTTGAGCCAAGAAAATTTAATTTCGAAAAACCCCTGGTTTAATTTAGCTAGAAAGGGGGTGTTAGTTAAGCCAACTTAGCAGTTAACCGTGGTTTAAACTCTACATAATGTAAGTAACACACACACACCTTCCTAATCAGCCCCAAAGTTGGCATTCAACGTTTATTTCACCTTGTGCTCACAGAGACAGTGGGCTTTGCTTGACACTTTTGTTTACACCTTGCACTGTTTCCTATAACAGTATGTCTGCACCAGTAAAGAAGTCAGTAAATTCAGAGGGGATAGAAGATCTCAAGGCAGGTCAGGCCACCATGCTCAGTAAGTAAGCACTGATTGTGTTATTTGTGGAGGCGCATGGTGTGTCGGTGCTCATTGGCCAGATCCAAACTTTGTTACAGCCCCAAGTCACTTTCACTGTGAAACCGAATTGCAAACCAAGTTTTTTTTTAATCATCCACTGAAGTGAATATGTGTATGGCACACTTCCTCTGCCAGCTGAGACAGGATTACTGCATCCCTATCCGTATGCAGGGGAAGTGGGCAGGTGCAGCCTATTAGCTTTGCATTGTGCATTGGTGTTCAACATGCAGCCATCCCAATTCCTCCTGAGAGAGCCGAGATAGCCTATTTGATCTCTCTTCTGACAGAGAGGACATTCAAATGAGCCACTGCAGTTTGGCAGAATGCCGTCTCTGGCCACTCCACCCTGGATTTATTCATTACAGCCTTAAAGCACACGTTAAACAATGTACTCACGGGGTGTTATGTCATCCCTGCTCTGAATCTTACAGCAAAGCTGTTCAGTGGCTGATTATGCAGTGATGGGGATTTGTGGTGGCCCAGGCAAGGATTATCAGTGGAAACACTCTCGTTTTCCATCCCAGTTTCTATATTAGATGGACAACCACTGGTCCCGGAGTATCTCTCTCTGGGGTTTGCAACGTTCCCAGAGCTACCTCAAAGGTGTCCACATTCCAGCTCCTTATCCAGGGGATTCACAATTCACCACCTGGTTCTGGAAAGCCTTCTGTCTATGTCTGTGGGCTTCCATTCAGAGTATAATGACCGAACTGAGAGGGGTACACAGGATTTGGAATGCTCTCTCAGTTGCCGGACTATCTACAATCCCTCACTGTGGGCACAAAAGTGAAGATGTGCAACAGCTAATTGCACACATTCATTAGCCCTCAGAATGTTATGCACTTTGCAGGGACCTAATTCATGTGCCTACTGTCAGCGAAACTGCATGCTACTATGGTAGTCAGGATTTTGACTCCATGTATTTCCCCTTAGCCTCTAAGGGACAACCCGCCTCACTTGGCACTTTTTATTTACATCTTGTGACTCTAAAACACTGGACAATATAAGATAAAGGGGGGGGGTCACCTGGTCTTTTTCCAATCTACAACTGACTACAGTATTTGCAGTGACTATGATAGCCTCATATTCCTGTTCTTGACTGACAGGAGTGGAACCTCAAAGTTTCATGTGTTGTGCATGCTGAGATGTTTTTCTGCTCACCCCACGGATGAAGTGTGCTTATGAGAGTTACTGTACTCTTCCTGTAAGCATTCCCCTTTAATCTCTCAACAAGATGCTTTAAGCCTGCACTTGCTTTACTAACAGGATGCTTTTTTTTCCCTTTTGTACCATTCACTTTAGAAATTTCTGTATGTGAAATTCCCAGGGGATCAGCAGTATTGTAAATACTCAAATCAGCCCAGTATTTAAGATGATTTCTTGAGATGATTATTGCTGGGGCAATTATTTTAGGTTTACCAGCACACACTGTGTTGAAGGTCAAATGGCCAATGACCGTATGGTGGCAGTTGTGGCAGGCTGAAGTTGAGAGAAGTAAGCCGACAAGGCTGTTGCAGTCCGGTAGCGCTGGAAGCAAGCTGGGGGTCAAGGCATAGAAGCAAATCACAGTTCAGCAGCAGGAGCAACAATCCAGAATTTGAGAGGAAAGCAGCCAGTGTTGCTGTCACAGTATGATAGTGGCTGCAGTAGACTAGAACTAGAAGAATCAAAGTCTAGGTAGTGACCAACATTTTAACGGTGACTGAGTCTTAAGATCTGGGCATAACTGACTGTAGGCAAAAGTGTAGAGAGAAGGGTCACAGTTTATCAGTGAATGATCCTCGAAGCACGAAAGACCATTTAACCACTCTGTGGCCTTCACGGCATGGCTCAGTATGCACCATCTCTACTCCTCATTCTCGCAAACTGGCATCTCACTGCCTCCTATCCAATAGAGGAGAATCCAAGGCTGTAAGCAGAGATGTGCTGCCTGATGTGTCATATCTATCGGCCCCGCCTGATTGCATCCCTGTCGATGGGATGGCTACTGCGCTGAAGGAGCTTATTAGTTTCAGTTTCTGTGCTGTGGGCATGATACCCGAGGCAATAATTGCAGATTCTCCAGCAGCAAGTCCAAATGGCCAATCACAGCTTGGTGGCAGCAGCGAGGACAATACGAAATTTGAGACCAAAGAAGCTGACATGGCTGTTACAATCCTATAGCGGCTGTGGCAGTCTGGAACTGGAGGCGTTGAAGTTGAGGGAAAAACCAAGATCTTAATGATGGCTGAGTCTTGAGAGCTGATCATAACTCAAGGCAGAAGTGCTGAGGCAATGGTCAAAGTTTACCAGTGGCTCATCCTCAGCAAGCTTTCCAGCGGCAAAGCCTAAAAACATGGACAAAACTGTGATACAGTGCAATAGTTATACAGTAGAACTGTAGCTATTAAATCAATTGATAAGTTGTTTCATGCAAACCTAACAGCTAATTGGGATCATAGATGCTAGAAGGATATTAAAGAAATTTGCAAAGATACCTGTTCATTCAATGAATTCATACACTGAACATGGGCAACCTGAGGAAGATCACTTTCTGGGAGTACTGACAGTATCTTGTGGATATACCTAATTGGATATTATTTAGGTGGTGGACCATTCTCGAAACATTAGTAATGCTGACACAGTGGTTTGTGTTCATGGTCATGATCATGGTCCTTGTCCTTCCTCTACTCCTGAGGAAGTCACCCCTAAACCCTGCTGGAATGATGATGATCCTGCTCTTGGCTTTGATGATGTTGTGTTTCCGCCACCTCCTGGCTTTAAAGACTTCATGTTCTCTCCACCTTCTGTCTCTGATGACATCATGCTTTTCTGCATCTTGGCTTTGATGACATCATGCATGCTCTCCTCCTTGGCATCAATGATGTTATGCTCCCTCCACCTACTGATTTTTATGACATCATGCTCTCTCTGCCTCTTGACAGTGTTAATGTCATGCTTGCTATTCTGCCCTATTATGATGTTGTCATTCCTCGCTCTGGCCTTGTTGAGGTTGTCACTCCTTCCCTCCAATTTTCTGCATTCCAGTGCAGACCACTCCTTTCTATTGAAGCCTCCCTTACTGGAAATTGATGCTATGATTCTTAATGACTGTTCAGGGCTACCAGTTAAAGTTGATTTGGAAGCAGTGCCTTTGGGGAATATTCTACAGTAACATAATTTTCCTTGACATGCGCTTCAGTTGACAGCACTAAAGCAATGACATCCGTATTCTGATGTATTCGTTTACATTTTTCATGTGATTCTACTGTGATTCATGTCTCATTCAATGTGTTATCATTTACTATTATGTGAAGTGTTTTATTATTACATGTTAAGCATAATATTGTTGACCGGCTCAACACCGGTGTTGAGATTCACCCTTTACTTAAGTGTGTATAAATAGCTCTTGCAAAGTGAATGTTTATTTCATGAAGACCTTTTAATGACTGATTTTCAATCTCATTAGACCTTAGGTCTGTCATGCACTGAATCCCCTGCAGTTTGCCTATCAAGACAAGGTTGGTGGAGATTTCTTTACCTGCAGTATCATGCTTACTTTTGCCTTGACGAGGAAAAGGGTTCTTTGAAGATCATGTTCTTTGATTTCTTCTCTCCTTTCAACACCATCCAGCTCCTCCTACTTACAGTCAAGCTGACTGACATTCAAGTTGATTCATACTTGGTGACTTGGAATACACACTACCTTACCAGGAGGCCACGGTATGTCAGAATGAGGGACTGCACCTCTGACATCATGGTCAGCAGCACAAGAGCTGCTTAAGGGTCTGTACGTTCCCACTCTGTTCACTTTTGACTTCAAGTACAACTTGGAATTACTGCCATTAGGTATGAGCACGGGAGCAGGGGGAGTACAGGAGCCTAGTGGAGAATTTTGTGACCTGGTGCAAGTCACATGAACTCCAACTGCACATTTCTAAGGCCAAGGAAGGCTCATATATATATGAGAATAAATGCTGTAATATATATATATAGCATTTATGCTGCTTAACATCTATTCACACACTGTTGTAATATGGTTCATACAGCATCCAGATTTTATAAGGTTTATTTTCACAGAACAAATCTTGGACATTAAGCAAGTTTTTTTCCCTTTTAGCTATTTCTTAAAGTAATGGTTTGATAAATTGCAGTTGTTCAGTGTTTTTTTTTACATTTAAGAGTTATTTTGTGGAACTACTACATGTGCCACAAAATGCAACACAACAGCAGATTCCCTGGTGGACCAGTGGTTAGCATTCAGCTCCATGCCTGCTAAGACCGGGGTTTGACTCCCGCACAGGGCATTGGTTTAGTTTCAGAAAGGAAATGGAAAAAAACCCTGCCAGCAGTAAGAACATTTCAAGGAAAACCTTCAGTTGAGAGACAAAATAGATACTGTTAATCAACATTTATTTGAAGTTGTGGTTGCAAATTGTATAGGGTCTATTTGTTCAACATTATTCCAATATCATGTAGTCAGCATTAGTCGAAAGTCATTTAATACAAATAATTCTAACTTTCAAAAACAACCTAATACCAATGGGTATCCTTATCCTTAATTGTGCCAAATTAATTGTGTTTTTCCAATAATTTGAGAAACAAAACATTTCTGCTGGGATCTATCTCACTCCCCCTTTCATGATAGGAGAAGTGTATGAGCCACATTGGCACCAATAAAGATATTATATAATGTTTAGGTTTCTGATATGAAAATTTAAGTTACCTCTGCATTGATCAGGGAAGATAAGCACATATTCAGAAACAGGTGCATCATATGCATTTGTGCATGTATAAGGGAAATTTTGGAGTATAGCCAAAGATAGGATTTGTAGACAAAAACAGTACAATGAAGAAAAAAATATTTTACATAATTACATGTGATGTAATTTTTGTATTAAATTCTCACTATGCACTTTCTTCATTCGACAGTTTATGGTGATTATCCTATTGCACTTCAGAGACATCAAAATGATTCAGCCCCTATTGAAAATTAACTACAAACTTGCAGCTGTTAGTAATAAATCAGTGAAACACGAGCAATTTAAATAGCTCAACACAACCAATATAACAAGTGATTTTTTTTCAAATTCCCTTTTAATGATCACTGCAGATTCAGAATTATTCATCCAATTAATTAGATGCATCAGGTGTTCTTGATTTAGAAAACATCAAATACCTGAACTTTTTAGAGGTTTGTTTATGGAGATGTAAAATGCCAAGAGAGTTAACAGAGTTGTCCATACAGTTATTAGAAGAGATAATTGCCTTGCACAAACACAGATAAGGATAGAAAAATAGCAAATGTACTTAATGTTTTTAGAAATTAATATTTACATTTTGGCATTTGGCAGCTGCCCTTATCCAGAGTGATAGATTTACCCAAGTACTGTATTAAATAAACAGATCTGTCTTAAGTCATCGTTTAAAAGTTTTAAAGGAAAATTTATTCCACCACCTTGGTGCCAGAACAGAAAAGAGTCTAGGTGTCTTATTTGATCTCTAAAAGATGGTGGGATCAACCGACCAGTACTGGAGGATCGGAGGGAATGTGATATACAATAGGAAGCCTATTTTAAAAGTTAAAAGTTAAAGGAACGGTGGCTACACTATCTGGACATTGCAGAAAGAGGAGACTATCTCCTGCTGCTGTCAGATTCCTGAGGAGGCAAGTGTTGAAACTCCATCGATTGACTGCAAAGAATCGACAGGAAAATTTGGTGGCAACAGGCATTTAAGTGTTAATCTGCACTATAAGATGCATACATACTGTAGTTCTAGTAGCCTATAGGGTACACCTTGGGGTGCTCCAAGTCTGCTCCAAAATGCTAAAAACCATATTAAAAAGACACATGTTTGAAAGAGAAGGAATAAAGCATTTGCAGAAAAGTGCACCCTGCCTACAGTAAAGCATGGTGGTGGCTTTGTGATCCTATGGGTCTGCTTTGCTTCCTTTGGGACTGATAACCTGCAGTGTGTAGAGGGCAAGATGGATTCAATCAAGTATCCTTGAAGAAAACGTCACAAAAAATATGTTACAACGCTGAAACTTCAAAGTTATTGGACCTTGCAACAGGACAATGATCACAAGCATACTTGGTATGGTTCTAGAGTGACCATAAAGTCACCTGACTTGAAAATAAAAAATCATTTGCAAAGTTGCCAGCCCAAGAGTCTTACTGAACTAGGAGGAATAGGCTAAAATCCCCCAGAAACACTGTCAGAAGCTATAAAGGTCATAATGGCCGTAATAGGTAAAGGGGGCTCTACTAAGATGTTTCTCATTAATGATTTTTTTGGGATCTATATTGTTAAAATGTTGAGGTGTGTACATTGCTCTTGTTTCTCTGATTTATTACAAACAGCTGCAAGTAAGTAATTTTGGCAAAACAAAAACTATTCACTGGGGGTTATATAATTTCGAGTGCAACGATAGTTAGATAGATTTTAACTAATTATACACGTGCATGTGTTATATGTGACTGAGGTGGAGTTTGGTACAGTCTGGAGGAAGTCAGCGCGGGTAAATGTGCGCGCGTGCAGAGCGCAGTGAGCGCGTGGAGGTGCAGGTGCAGGTGGAGCCGCGCGGATCCAGGCACGTGTTTTTCGCGCTCGGTTTGACGGCAGCTCAGCTCAGCGAAGGGGAGGCGCGCGCGCGCGGCGCCATTTGCTGCTTTTGTCCGTTATCAGACGGAGCCGCGGCGACGAGCTCCAGCGGCGCATCCGCGTATTTCTACAAGAAATGTCCGCTTCAAAACGTCATCACGGGTAAGTTGGAGATCGGACACGACTTATGGTTTTACTTTGCGTTTGCTTTATTTATTATTATTTCTTTTCATCAAATAGAGATAGTAAGTGTGCGTGGACGTGTTGATGTCAGAAGTAACTTTGAGCGCATGATGTGTTATACTGTAGGTGCGGTCAGATCATTATAATCAGTTATTAACTCTGCACATTCACAGTTATTTATTGCTTTTAAAATCTATTAGATCAAAACAAGTCAGATCTAATCTAATAATCAGGGATGCAACAAAATGCATATTATTATGGTTTTTTAAATTTTGATTTCTGGCTTCCACAATGTTTACAAATAAGGTTTATATAGGATGAAGACAGCAACCCTGGACTTGTCAGTAATATTCTGCTGAAACATTAATAAGGTTTTTCCCCCCTAAATTGCGTTGTGAAGCAGAGAGTTGTTTTTGTCTGATTTATGACTGCCAAACTGAATGCTCTGAGGGATTTTGATTCACTGATAGGAGTGGGAAAGTGGGGTTATGCAGAAAAACGCAGGAGCCGTGTGCATGTGTGTGCATGGACAAAAAATACAAAAACGATTTATTGCATCAAATGCGTGACCTTAATTATCTCCAACAAATACATCCATAATAAAGTTGGTTAATAATCCTTATCTACCTATTTTCTGGGCCTTTATTATATTTAAGCAGATACTTAAATGGTTGTATTTAATAAGAATGTGAGATTATATGCTGTTTATACAACTGCTTTCCTTCGACAGATATAGCTGCATGAGCTCTTAAGAACGAGATTTTGCACATTTGCAGAAAGCTCTCAGTCGAGCATGACATTAAAAGCAGTGGAATGACAGGATTATCATAAATAAGGTTTGAGGAACTGCTGAGGAGGAGTGAACCCACTTTTATCATCAGAACTGCAGAAGTTGGCATGTTTGTATTAAATCCCAGAATTTACCAGATCAATCTGGTGTGTGTGTGTGTGTGTAAGTGTGTGACAGACGTTGGAAGTGGGGGGTGCGACACCCGCATGCCCCATGACAGCACCCCTGCAGCCTCGCCCCCACAAACTTCCCTGTACCGCACAAAACCTTTTTTTTTTCTCTTCCCAAATAGCATTTATGCTTATATTTGCCCGGCTTTCATATTCAAATTGGCCTATCTTTACAAAAGAAATACTATGGCCTAACGTTATTGAGGATGTCATATTGTCATATTTTATACAACAGCTCTGCTACAGACAAAATGAGTTTGAAGACACCAGGCTGTTTTTATGTTTGTGTATTCCGATTTTGTTTCTTCAGAATAAAAAAAAAAACAGCATCCTTTCTTAAAAAATAGTTCTAACGTGTGTGTTTGTGCGTGTGTGTGTGTGTGTGTGTGTGTGTGTTTAGGATTCTTTTTTTGGTGGATGCAATTTATTCATTATTATAGGAACATAAACCGGATGTAATGAAAAAACAATGCAAAACCACAAGTGTGAGAGTGTTGTTTAGATTTTGTTTAATTTTACAGTACCAGTGAAAACTTTGGATTTATTTTCTGCATTCTAGAACAATACTGGATCTTTTTTTTTTAAACTATAAATTAACACCTATGGAATGAGGTAATTAAGTAACAACAATAACAGTCAGTTGTTACTTTATTACCTAATGCCATATGTGCTATAAGGTAACAAGGAAAGCAGTCAGTTATTTTAAGACACGAAGGTCAGCTGTTCTGGAGGAACTGCAAGAACAGTGTTGTCAAGTGCATTTGCAAAACCTGTCAAGTACCATGATGAAACTGGCTCTCATGAAGACCTTCCCAAGTAAGCCTGAGCAGAACTACTTTGGCTGCAGAGGAGAAGTTCATTTAAAGTTACTAGCCTCATTAATCACTAAGCACCTTAGATTAGACCCGTTATGAAGGCTTTACAGATCATAAGCAGCATAAGTATCTCAATGTCAACTGTTCAAAAGAGATGATTGCATGTTGTGGATGCAGTCGCCATGTGGACCATCTGATCCGCAAAAAAACCCTGGCACCAAAAGAATGAAAGTTTATGAAAGCGTTCCCAACCTAAACTTTTGGGTTATAGTTTATAATGTGAATTGTGCACAAGTTAACAAATTTGATTTTGTGGACAGTTGGTTGGTCAACATATTTTTTTCTCACAAACTTGAATATCTTTAAACTTTAGGAAATATTAGGAAAATAAGATTTGTGACTTTTATCACTTATTTTAATATCAAGCTGAAAACATTTGAAAATACCTATTTTCCCTCTCAATTTCAAAATTTACAGCTTATGAGTTCAAGCATATACATTAAGGTAATAGAATGTTATTCCCTTGTACATGCGGACAGTAGTGTAATTAATGATCTTTGCAGTCTATAAGCCTGACACACTGAGACATGGCCTGTAATTTGGTGCAGTTAGCCATTACAGCAGGAATTAGAATTCAGATTCTATACTGTACATACACACAGCTTACAAAGAAGATTAATAGTTGTCAAATGCAAAATGGGCGCTAATACTAATAACATCTGAAATGTAATAGATAAGCCTCATTTATTAAACTCGATATGAACAGATTGTTCTTTATTTGTACAATAGAAAGTTTTTTTTTTTTACTTCCTATTTTTTTTATTACCAATGTCGCATAAACCACTTTTTGGTAGCTCTTTTTTGTCACTAAGGTTGGAGCTAGGATCTTCAAACATCCTAGTGTGTGTGCTGTAACAAAACAAAACAGGCATGAAGTAGCGTAGCTCTCTGACACAGAACTCCCTACAATACTCCGACGCAGAACAACACATCCACCGAACTAAAAGATGGAAATTCTGCGTAAAAAGTAAAGAGGACTTCGGTTGTCTTCCTTCCTGAACTTGAACTTATGAACTGTATTTATGAACTGTATTTATATCGTTCCATTTTGACAATGTTATATTTCTTATGCTTAACAGATCTGTTCACTGTCATTTCCATATGAAAAAAAAAGAGAAGAATGGCTTTCACTGGTTTTCAGATCACCGAATCATAAAAAAAAATGGTGAAGGGTTCGATTCCCGCCTCGGGGTCTGTGTGCGTAGAGTTTGCATGTTTTCCCCATGCTTGCTGGGTTTCCTCCAGGTGTGTGTGTGCTTGTTCCATTTGTTGGGCTAGCATCCCATGCATGGAGTCCCCTGGGATAGGCTCCACACCTCAAGTTATTTGCTCTCATCAAGCAAAAAAAAATATTTTAAATTTCTTGGAATCAAATAAGAGCTATCCACTGTGTTACTAAATTCCAAAAGGATTATGCTGAACCTTTAACTTTACAGATGAAATTTGACTGAGTTTGAAGATCACTTAAACTCTTGGGAAAGTTGCTGTTTAATAGTGAAGTTAAGAGCATTTCCATACACACACAATAGTGTGCCATAGTGATGAGACCTAACAGGATGAGGACTAAACAGCTGTGCAGCCTTAAGAAAACCACTTCTTAGTTAGACTAATTAGAAAAAAGGCTTTAATTTGCTAGGAAACAAAAAAGATTGAACTTTGGAGCAATGGAAAAAGGTCATGTGGCCTGATGAGTCCAAATTGACCCCAGTCCAGAAGTGATGCACCCATCATGCATAGTGGCCCCTGTACAAGCCTCTGGAGCCAGTGTTATCATCTGGGGTTGCTCATGGCTGTTCAGGTCTAGGCTTAGCAAAGACATGTGGCAATGAAATGAAGTCAGCTAATGACCTGAATATACTGAATAAACAGGTTATCAAATATTTTTTTCTACCCTAATGGGGCAGGCTTACTGCAGGATTCAAATTCTGAAAGAGTGGTTCAGGGAGCCTAAGGGATCATTTTTACACATGAATTAGCCTCAACATTGTGGGCCATAATCAAAGCTAAAGGTTGTCAAATAAAATATTAATATGCTTTATTTCAGGCAGTGTATGCTTATTTTCAATTACAGTTGCAGCATTTAACATATGTTCTTATCTTATTTATTATGAAATATGAAAAAATAAAAGCAAGCCAACCCAACCCCATAAACGTTTACCTTGATTTTGTGATATATATTTCTTTGGCAAACAGATGATGTTAAAGTTGGGAAGTGAAATTGAACTTCCCAAAATTGTGGATAAAAACAAGATAAAAGGAAAGACGAAAGGCGGCTCTATTTTATAGCCATATGGCTATTTATTCCCTCAACTTGCAGTCGTTGCTGCTTTGTAGAGCAGGCTTTAATTGTTACTATACTTTATTGAAGGAATTCCAGCAATCGGAATGCTCTGCACATGAGATGAGCCAACAGCTCGGCTTGTCATGAAGCAATGATTAAATCCACCAGCAGCTTGAGATTAGTTAATTATGAGCATTTAGGCTATAAGCACTTTAGATGAAAAGCAGAAAGGGACGCATAGTGTTCGATTTAAAAACTAGGTGCATGAAGTTGCGCCACAGTTAGCACAAAGCAGTCACACTCCTTGCCATTGGAACAAAAATAATCAAAAGCTCATCTGCTCACTCAATTTAAAATCATACTTAATCACTTTGCCCTTGAGGGGTTAGCGCTGTCCTCCAAATTCATTCTTCACACTTCAGTCAATTCTAAGTAAAACGGTTCCAGTATATGAAAACGTCTATGATCTTTAATTGCATATAATTTACATCTAAAATGCACTTTATACACTCACCATCTACTTAATTAAGAAATTCCGTACAGATGCTATTTATCTAATCAGCCAATCGTGTTGCAGCAACTCAGTGTATAAAATTATGCAAATGCAGGTCAGAAGCTTCAGTTAAGATTTACATCAAGCATCAAATTTGAAAAAAAATTCCTCTGTGATTTTTATTATTGCATATCTATTGGTGGCAGGTTGTTCTGGTTTGAGAAGTTTCAGAAACTGGTGATCTCCTGAGACATTCTTATGCAACTCTAGAACAAAACAGCTGTCAGATATATCTTGTTGATAAGAGGTCAGAGGGCAATGATTAGACTGGTTCAAGCTTACACAAATGTTCAAATTACCACCCTTCACAGTCATGGTGAGCTAAACCATATACTGTAATAAAAATATTTGCATAGTTCCCTGCTTATAACTGCTTGGTGTTTGCTTGGTGTTTTGGTCTTTGTATTCCATATGACTTGGATGAATTCTAAAGTTTAAGAACAGCTGGCAAGCATGACCCTTTGGGACTTCAAGCTTGACTGATCCCACAGATGTGGTTTGGATTATTAGCCAGTTCAGGCATCCATTTCTCTTTCACAACTTATTCTCCTGACTGAGTGAATTCCATTTTTTCCTCGTGGCCCCTTTGAATTCCCTTTTCTCAATTATTTCCATCACCTAAGATGTCTGTTCAGTTGAAGAAAGACTACAGGATACTATTATTCAAAGTCTTTGATGTTTGGCATAGTTTGTCATGTATGGCGCATTGAATAGCACATGGTTCAGACTGTGGAAGAGGTGTCGTTTTAATTATTTATGGATGGTCACTGAGCAGGCTTGTCTGTTCGAGGGCCTAAGTATTCTGGTTCAACTTGGCATTAAACACTTTGATCATGGGGACGGTGGCAGAGTCAGTTGAAGGTCGGGTGTGCTGTACAGGATTTTTTTCAAGTAGTTCTGGTTTCTGATGAGCTCATCCATTTTTTATGCGTGGTATACGCCCTCAGTTCGGCAGTAAGATGTATAAAACTACTTCAACATGTGGGAGGTGGTAGTGCAGGTAGCATTGTTGCCTCACAGCTGGTGAGGGCACATGGAAGTGCAGAAAGCAAGACAGATTGCAAGCTTCAAGATCAAGAAGCTTGTGGCCAAAATAAGTGTAAAAAAGTAATTAGATGTAGCATTGGCAGAGAATCCGAGGCTGAAGCTGTGTGAGCACTAGGGGAGTTCCCTAAGCCATTGTGATGCTGTGTAATTCCCGGTCTCATAGTCTGATATGATTGAACTACACAGACATTATAACGTGTGTTATGTTGTGTAAAGTTGTAGTGGATAGATTGGCAAACACTAATAGAAAGAACCAGCCAGCGGCACTGCGTGCCATAACAGATGGCAAAATCAGTGTAAATTGTGCATTTAAGCAGCATGACACAATAATTAGCTCAATACTACAAAATTAGGTATTATAGCAGAGCTTTCGGAGCATGTTTTAACTTGGCGGGTTGTTGTGTTCAGCCTGAGCACAGCCATTAAAAATGAATACAAAGCATTTACATGGGCCTGCAGGGCTTGTATACAAATATGTGCCTAAATGAATAATTAAATGAATGAAATTCGCATGGTAACAGTTTGAACTTGATAATATAAGGTGTGCATGATTCATTTGCCTGTAATCATTTGACTGTTGGTGTCTATGTGGGTGTGTGGTTGTGGTTTAGTTTCGCTGTCTTGGCTATTGAGCACTCCATTATTTCCCAGTCTCTGTAATAGTGACCTCTAGATTTCTCCATCAGAATATTCAGCACAACTACAGCAATTCTGCTTCAGGGTAATGGTCAGAGGTTAGAGCTGGCGATTCCTATGAGTTGTGTTACCAATATTGTTTGCCCCAAGGCAAAGAAAAATCCTGTATGGACCTTCATGATATGTTCTTTTCTGACTGTATCTTTCAGTTGGACTGACAGGTGCAGAAAAAGAAACACATTTGGGAATTTTGGATTTCCATTCTCTACAAATACCTAGGGTCTCAATACAATAATACATTTTCAATACAGCAAAATAAGCTTTGCCTGCATATGTGTTTTATGTTTACATTTTCAATTAATTAAACCCTTCAACCGTATAAAAGTCTAAATAAACATAATAATGACGGCGCGTATCGGGTATGTATCCGATGTAGGGCCACATATGAAAGTGATTCAGATCTGATCTGAAAAACATCAGATTTGTGCCTTCAGAAAATTGGAATTTAACGTGCTTAATTCAACATGCTTGTACAGTATGTTAGGGTGAAAGCCTTTGTAAAACAGTATGATTAAGAGAAAAGTATTTTAACTTAGCCTGTCTGAATTCAATGTAAAAAAGAAGCCACTTTATCAGAGAAGTGCATGTGGCCTTGATTCAGTTAAAATAGTTAATTCTGGTATTTTGTAAATATTAAATTTTTAACATAAAGAATGAAGAAAGAAAGTGATTTTTCCTTTGCAGATACCTGCATTTGGTCATGAGATTGAAATGTCATTTAACTAACAGAATATGGTCAACCTTTACCACAAATAGTGTATATACATAAGGCTATAAGAGTAAAAATATAAAGCCCTGTAGCTTTTTCTTTATCTAAAGAATATACTGTATTTATACCTTTATATTCCGCATTTATCTAAAGATCACATAAATACCTTTAGCATCATCTCCATCTCAAGCATCTTCTTCATTTTAAGACTTTTATCTTCAAACAGAGACTTATATCTTTTGCATTATACAAATACCCAATACGTTCATACCTCCTAAGAACCTACCTGAGATCCTGGCTCATTTAATGGTCAAATATGGCAAGTCATGACATTTGACAGATATTGATAATGATTATAGACTAGAAACTTTTCTGTTGATTTATCCAGCAATTGCCATAAATTAAACTTGTTTAACTTTTATTTTATTACCACTTTCTCCTTAATCTAGTGACAATATTATGCGCTAAAAAAAGTAAATTCTGTCATGAGGTTCAATTTTGGCCACTTAGTGATTAAGGCACTGCACTACAGTTTGGAAGGTTCCAGGTTCAAACCCCCGACCACCTGCTTACCACTGTTGGGCCCTTAAGTGTCCCATAGGTGTGAATTTGTGTCTGTGTGTAAGTGTATAGTATGCATGGTGCACTGAATGGACGGGTGTCCCATCCAGGATGTATTTCTACTTTACAGCAACTTACACTGGGAAAAAGAATAACTTACCAATGTTTTTATCTTGATGAGGTTGTCTTTGTCCCTGAGCTTGGTGGGTTTCCTCCAGGTACTCTGGTTTTCTCTCACAGTCCAAAGACATTCAAGGTAGACTAATTATTTTTTTCCAAATTGTCCCTTCAGTTTTAGTGTGTGGGTGCTTGTGTGCCCTGCAATGGATTGGCACCCATCCAGCGTGTGCCTCTCCATTCCCTCAACCCCCCTGAATGGGGTCCAGGTCTCCTGACCCTGTACAGGATAAGTGTTATAGAGACCGAGTTAGTGAGTGACTTTAGCCTTGAGCAGACCCTCATATTCAGAGTGACTTACAGACCTACTTATTGTCTCTATAAAATTATTCTGCTCATTCCGGGTCTAAGAACACAAATAAACTAAATTAAGCTAAAGCTAAATATGATGCACGGCAGAATGCTCTCTTTCTCTTTCTATTTATAAAGAGCAGTCAGAGTCAGAAGAGGACTCTAATATCAGGAGCACAAACATAGCACCTGTTTATAATCTGAAGGGTGAAAATGAATTGTAATTATGAGATTAGGCAGCAGATAAGTGAGTTGATCCAATAAAATTATATGTTGTTCGAGTATGCATTAGCTTAGAAGGAGGCAATTTAGGCATTTAATATTTAGGTTTGTTATTGCAGGTGTGGGCAGACAGAAAACAGATGCCATAGTCTCACCAGATCAAATCTGCTGAGACTAGTCTTCAGCACACACACATACACTGATCAGCCATAGCGTTAAAAACATTAAAACCCCCTAAGGGTTGGGATCCTCTTGTACCACTAGGACAGCTCTGGCCCCTCGCGACAGGGCTCTGCCGGGTCTCTGGGTGTGCTCTGTGGTGTCTGGCAACACCACACTGGCAGTGAATCCTTTGGGTGTTTGTCCATTGTATCTCATAGAATCTCAAACAGATTGGGATCTACTGTAGGTAGGTTGGAGGCTGGGTGAGCCTTGGGCATGGTTGAGCCTTGGGCTCCTGTCACCAGTTTGTTGGTGTATAGTTGGTGATCAGTGTTGTTCAGGTTACCTGGTGGTGTCTGATTAATGTACTATATATACAGACAGGTACAATTTTAAGGTACTGTAAATACAGCACAAGATGATATCACGAGCATCAAGAACAGTTTACGTATGACTTTGTACCTATGCACAGTTTAAATTTAAACTGGAGGAACACCATTCATGCATATGATATTCCTTTAGTTGACTTTTTAATGATGGTGTTGCAGACATTATCCAACATATCGCTCCAAAATAAATAGGTGTTTATTTGGGGTGTGATCTGCTGACTGTCAAAGTCATAGCATATGATTAAGACGTTTTTGCATTTTGCATAGACAGTGATATACCTTATTATTTAAAGCTGAAAAAGGGCTAGAATTTGTATCGTGGTTGAACGTTGATTATATAATAACCATCATTATATAATAATCGTCATAGACCTCTACGCCCGGCATAAGATGCAGGTCTGTGATTAATTAGCCTGTACCATCAACAGTGCTGTTTATGAGATAGAGGGCAGAGAAATGTGAGGATTGAGACATCTGGACAGATGTGAAGACAAATAGAAAAGTGGCTTTGTTATGCTGTACCCCATTATGAGTCATAATGCTAGAACAGCTTCAGTGGCACACAATCTTTTGGCACAGAATCTCAGAGCGATAAACAATGAGATTCAGAAAGATATTCCCTCAATTAGTGTTGATGATGATGGTGGTGGAGGCATACAATTTACTCAGTCTTTGAAGGATTATATGTCCTGGAATACTCTCCTAATAAAATGCAAGACTGTTTACGCCATTTAAACAGATGGTGTGTTTTTTTTTTCATACCGATATTCATATTTATTCATCTGTGTGTGTTTGCGAGTGAACATTTGCTGGTTTATTTCGGTGCTGACTTAGCCCCTCTAGGTATGCGTCTTCTGTCAAAAGTGTTACTGTTTTTCTAGCCTGTACTTCTGTTTTTTCCACACACCACAGTGGGAGTTGTGCGAAACGTACGATTTTTTTGTTAAGGGCATGATGGAGGCACAATATAACCTAAATATTGTAGCATTTAAAAGAAAGCAAATGGCATACACAGACTGCTGAAGAACAGAAATACATAAAGGAGAAACAGAGACGTATATCTTTGATGATTTTTGCAGTTCAATATCTGTACATTTAAAATGAGAAGTTTCCTTTTTGTACATTTTAATTTATGTTTTTGAATATCGTACTTGCATTTAGTGCCAGTTTGTGGTTATATTATTGCTCCAGGGCAACCCTGCTGGATCTTAATAATCTGCTCGGTCAGATACTGTAGGTTGCACTGAGCAGCTGTGAAGTGCTTTGATCATTTTATATTGAATCTCTTTTATGGGCACTTGTATTTCCTGTTTTCTTGAAGTGGTTTGCACACAGCATTGTCAGTGATATCGAACAACTACTCAGACTGGACGTTAACTGCTGTTGCTTTCGTGTACCGTATGTGTGTCTTCCAATTATATACATAAGTCTAAAAGCTGAAACCACCACTTATGTCATACAGAGTTAAGCCGTTCATTCATCTTCTATACCGCCTATCCTATACAGGGTTGAGTGGGGCTGAATCCTATGCCAGTAGACTTTGGGCACAAGGCAGGGTAAACCCTGGTAAGGATGCCAATCCATCACAGGGGGCACACACACACACACCCACACTATGGGCAAATTGCGAACACCAATTGACCTAACTTGCAATGCCAATCCATCACAGTGTGTAAACACACTCATTTAAATCGAGGAACAATCTGAAGAAAGCAGTCTGCATAGAAAGGAGAGATGAATTCAGAGGAGCTAGAGAAAACCTTGACAGACATTGGAAAAATGCACAAAACTCCAGCACAGACAATAACTGGAGCGCAACCCACTGTACCACCATGCTGACCTTTGTATTTATTAGCATTTTCACAACCATGGTAGGATCCCGGTCAACATTTACACACATTTACGTATTATGAGCAATTTAAGAACGCCAGTTAGCCTAGTCTGCATGTCTTTGGATTGTGGAAGGAACCCGAAGTAACCCGAAGGAAACCCACTAAGCAAACTCCATGCACATGCATCGAACCCGGACCCTGGAGGTGCGAAGCTCTGCATGGAAGGTGTAGCTAACCACTACACTGCATACGCAAATCTTCTTATCTATGGATGCACAGCAGCAGATATGTACGGATTACCTAATCTCTAACAATGAAGCAAGTATGAGGTGTAATCATTCATAATTCCTTTATGACATCACTGCTTTTTTCTACAGTCATGTTTTTCATTACAAACATTAACAGCAGCAGGTTGTTCTGGATGTTCCCAGGTTCCGCTTTGACAAATTTATTTAATTGAAATGTTTTCCTACCATTTTGGGTAGTTTGAAAGAATTTGTGTCTTCATTAACCTGACATAAAACTTTTTTTTAAAGATAAACTTGAATTTAAGTAAAGGTTTAGAATTCATATCTCCGCCTTGTCTGTCTCCCGTTGTGATGTTGTTGAGGAAGCAACAGTTGTTCGCCTCAGGTGAGAACATGGCTGGAGGTGGACCTCTCTTTGGCCTTGACATGCCCTGTCGACTTGTACCTAAAGCTCTGCATGGAAGGTCACTATGATGAACTCTACAAGCAGTGGGATTGGGAGGATCACCAGGGGTTGAACTTTTTTTTGCCTCCTTGCCAATGACAGCTAGAGCTGGAGGCTTTGTATTTATGGGTTGTTCATTGGTGAGTCTGCAATATCTCAGAAATGCTTTGAGCTCATTTATTCAAATTTGGTACAAATATGCAGTAGACCAGATAGGGATGCTCGATTATGGAAAGAATCATAATCACGATTATTTTGGTCATGATTGAAATCACGATTATTTTACACGATTACTTATTGACTTTGGAAATATGTTGCATTTATTGAACAGAACGGTGAATTCTCCTTAAAACAGATTAAGACAGATAAAACAGATAAAGGCAAACAAGATCAACAATGTAGTGCACTTCCACAATCTTTTGAAAACAAGTAATAAAAAAATATAAATATTAAATAAAATAATTAATAAATTATAGATAATAAATTATTATTAATAGTGTCGAGATGGCAAAGCATAACGCTTGTCCAGAGTATTTATTATTTTCCCGAATCCTTCGTTCTCAACCGTACTAATAGGGCACATGTCTTTGGCTAAAAAGTAATGGATAGATGCAATGGATAGATGATACGGAGTTGCACTGAAGAGCGTGTCTTTAATGGATGTATGTGTTGCCGATGATGTTGTGGGGGTTGTTACTGTTTCTTTATTAGTTGGTCATATGTCGGTCTGTGTTTAAATTTTAAATGGTTAAAAAGATTTGTGGTGTTACCAACCGGGGCCGACACAACCCTCGGCAAATCTTGCACCTAATGTTTTTGATCCAGGTCCGCTTCTTCGAATCCAAACTGTTCCCAAACAACAGAATTGCTTCTACCTCTTTTGTTGACCAAAGACATCTGTTGCTGCTCTTTTTCTACCATCTTCACTCGCGCTGATTTTTAAATGCGATCAGATACCACATACGCAACTTCTTCCCTGACAGTATAGAGTGAGAAAGTTCGGGCTTCTGGAAGGGTGAAAGTGCGGATGCACGCGCGTCAGAACGCAGGTCAAAAAAACTTTTAAAAAAGAATCGTTTTTTCGATTACACCATTTTTGTGATCATTGAGACCCGAAATCGAAATCGAAATTCCAGAAGGATGAACTGATTAGATTTGAAGGTCAAAGGTCAAGGTAACTGTTACCTTGCTTCTATCCAGATCTTCTAAACAGATATCTCAGGGATGCCACAAATGTCCACTTAGACTCAAGCATGAAATTGAATTTGTGTTCAAAGGTCAAGGTCACCATGACCTAATAGCTTAGCTTAGCTTATCTTAACTTAACCTCATGTCAATTCCATTCTTGTGAATGCGTTCTCTTAGGACCACCAAGAGGGAACTTGCCCTACACCCTACACAGGAAGCAGATAATTCAGAAATTAATTAATTCATATTTGTTCTACAAAGAGTCTTTTACTCAACAACCACAAAGTGTGGTCTTTTTTATTATAGGCATTAGATTATAGATATGTGTATGCTTATGAGTGAATAATGGTCATTTATTTTATATTAACGTAATATGGGTAAAAACTAAATTCTTTTATGTTTTACCAAACCTAAAGACTTAAAGAAGTGTATGAAGATTATTTATCATTATTTTATTCATTTAGTTAAAGACAAAAGCTTTGGTTAAAAAACAGATTTCATAGAGGAAATAACTTCCCTGGCAGTTGAGTGGCATGAGAGTTTGATGGGGAGACGGAGGTCTGTGTTGTAGAACAGAAGACATGGTTCTGAAAGAGAAAGCACACCCAGAAGTCCTGAGACAGCTGTGATGCCCACTGGGGAGAATTAGTTCAGAAACAAACTTGAGATGCTCCTGGATTATTTATTGGCTAGTTTAGGCAAAACACCATATGTGCTGTGTGAAGTACAGTAGAAACGTTCCCTCACAGGTACAATGGTTATCCTAAATGCCCAAATGTGGACATATCTACAGTATATTCATATCCATACTGTATGTGGGACTTTTGCAAGCAAACATGGAGGCTCACAGTTGTCTTGAATGCCTGCAGTAACCAAGTGTTGACATACTTTTGGCCATATTGTATATGCACTGAAGGTGCAAACATGTTCCCTAGGGTGTACCAGCTTTGTGAAAAGCTTTTGTACCTTGAATGCTAGAAATGAATTTTTTTTTCATAAACATGTAGTACTTAGTAGTTAGTAAAAAAAAGGAGTATGCAACACACGCAGCAGATAGGGCACTAGGCACAAAGGCAGACACCAAAACAATGAAAAAAAAATGCACTCAAGAAACTGTCAGGGGTACAGAACATGAAAAAAAAGTGAGAACAGGAGAAAGGTTGTAAAGGAATGAGGAAAAATGTTTATGTGGATAAAAAACAGCAGGTAGAATTTATGTAAAGAGCTTCTCCAGTGTGAAAATCCTGAAAGGGAGGCTTGACGTTGACATCTTGTAGTTATAGCCATGTAGGTTAACATAGTTTTATGTGACATGGGAAAAGAAAGTTCCCCTGTGCTGTATAACACTTGTCTTACATCAGAAAACAAAATGTGTCCCATATTTTTGTAAACAGCATTTCATACATATACAAAGTCCTCACTATTGTAAAAAAAAAAAAAAACATAAAGGTAAATTCATTAAAGGTAAATTAAATTCAACCAGCTTTATTTGAAATAGCAGGCAGGGAAAGTGTGTGTGCTGTGTGAGCTGTGTGTGCATGTCAACTTCGTCGCCCTGGATATGGAAACTTAGTCACCAGTGTTGCCAACTTCTCAGTAAGGAACGTAGCCATTGGCTGTCCTAAAAGTCGCTAGAAGTCGCTAAATGATGTAATCGCCTAATTTGCATATGGCAATTTGCTTGCAATTTTAATGGACACCGTAGGAGAAAGAAATAACATGCTAGGAATAACATCAATTTTTCTTTTTGATTCTTGGTTAATTTTATTATTTTTTATTTTGTCACAGTCTCACATACACACACACACAGTGGATGAGGTGCTGAGAAAGTGTGAGACTGTAAGTCAAATGTTGACAATGATTTATTTTAGAGTGACAGTAAACATTTACATTTACATCCAGCTCTGTAAACTAAGGCGGGCTTGGTGGCAACTTTTTGCAAGTGTGATCCATTTGCAGTGTGGATCCATTTACAGAGTAGTGTGAGTCTCCTCTCTTTCCTGATTGCAGCTGGGACTGCTTCGGGAGGCTACGAGGAGACTGACTGCCTGTGAGTGCTTTGGGACAGTGGAGGGGCTCACGGCAGCACCCGTTGATTGTTTAGGACAGTAACTGTAGAGCAATACATGCTTTCACGTCAGAGTCTCTGGAAAAGTTTTGAATAATCTCCAAAAACACGAAAAAGTCGCTAGATTTGTTGCTAGACGCTTTTGAGAAAAACAGTCACCAGGAGGGTTTGGAAAGTTGCCAGATTTAGCGAGAAAGTTGCCAGGTTGCCAACACTGTCAGTTTTTATTTTTTCACAAAAAATGATTAAATAGTCCGCGTGCACAGGGAGCATCTTCCTCCATGAGATCTTCCACAGAAATGCAAGAGACTGTTGAGATACAGGTGTGAGACAGGATACAATGTGGCTGGTTATAATCATGTGGAAGTGGCAAAAGTGCAATGTAAAATCCCTCATTTGCTTTTATCCCTGATGTGCCTTCCTAACATAAATATTCAGGATCACTAGAAGCTCAGAAGCAGCATGTGTAGATCATAAAGCAGGATCCAGCTGCCGGTGGTCCTTCTCTGTGAGCACTGAGATACTATAAATACATTTACAGGAATAGTTGTCAGTACAATATGTCAGTTTTTGAGAAAGAGCTCCACATTCCTTCCTGGTGACAAGATGATTTTTTCCCTGTTGGATTTCGACCTTGTTAAAGGGATAGTTCAGGTCTGTCATAAACCAGAATTGTGGTGCATAAGTACTTTACTCTTTACTCTTCATTCAAGTAAGAGTAGCTGTATTTCAAATAATATTACCCAAGTAGAAGTAAAAAGTAGTCATCTAAAATATTACTCAAGTATGAGTAAAAAAGTATTGAGTAACTGAGTAACTGCCATGCATGTTTTTTTTTTTTTTTTTTTTAATAATAAATTATTATTATAAATTATTATAATAATATATTATTATTAAATTATAATAATTTTATACTCAGCAAAAAAAAAAACATCCTCTGACTTTCAACTGTTTTTACTTTCAGTAAACTTAATGTGTAAATATTGGTATGCTCCCTGTAGTGCTGTCTTAGGCGTCTCACAGTGCGGACATGGCAATTTATCGACCTAGCCACATCAGCAGTCCTCATGCCTCCCTGCAGCATGCCTAATGCACGTTCACGCAGATGAGCAGGGACCCTGGGCATCTTTCTTCGGGTGTTTTTCACAGTCGGTAGACAAGTCTCTTTAGTGTCCTGCGTTTTTAGAACTGTGACCTTAAATGCCTACTTTCTGTAAGCTGTTGAGGTCTTAACGACCATTCCACAGGTGCATGTTAATTAATTGATTATGGTTAATTGAACATGCATGGAAAACATTGTTTAAACCCTTTACAATGAAGATCTGTAAAGTTATTTGAATTTTTACAACATTATTGTTGAAATACACAGTCCTGAAAAAGGGACGTTTTTCCTTTTTTGCTGAGTATATATTAGTGCATATATATATATATATATATATATATATATATGTTGAAGTGTGTGTCTGTTTTGGCAGATAGAGAGGAAACCGCAGTATGAAGCTGTTCTTTTGCAAGTAAAACATTCTTCGTACATTATGCCAGGGAAACTCATATTTTTTGGGATGCATAAAAATGTACAACACTAGTGTTGGCGATTCATTTTGTACTGAAATATACTTATATACCTATAGACTGTTAAAATAATATTATATGTACTATTAAAGTTAACATATAATCACACAAACATGGAAAAAGCAGTCTATACTCACCGCAAGATTGTACACTAACAGCAAGATCCCACTAGTAGCAGCATGGATTTATGGGCGTTTCGCAATTTTTTTCAAAAGATGCGGAAACTTTTGTTTGCGCACGTGCAGTGAGCGTACAGTATGTAGGACAGATTTACAGGTAGGATGAATTTATAGATGTTTTTTCCCACAATGCCGCCTGACCACTCAGCCACAATAACGTGGTTATTGTTCTTGCGGCTGATTGGTCAAACGGAGTCATGTGATTGTTGTTGCTGAGTCTGATTGGTGAAACAGTCATGCGGTAGATCCACTGGCTGCATGTGTAGAATAAATAGTTAAAATGGTTATATAGGTTGTAAAAAGTTACTCAAGTAAATGTAACAGAGTAAATGTAAAGTAACTCGTTACTAGCCACCTCTGAACGTCAGTACAGTGTAAGTTAGATTCCACCACCCTCGGTTAGTCCCAAAATGCATTCCAAAGATCAATGGTGTGTTTAGTACACTACTATACACCACAGATTTAAAAGATACTAACTCACTTTAGCTCAGTGTGACTGCAGAATACGAGTCTCACCTGAACCTTGGAATGCATTTACAGTATGCATAGAATGAGGGGTTGAGTGATTTGATCTCGATTGCTTACATTGTACAAACATTACAGTAGGTAATTTTAATTTAAGGCAGGCTTAAAAAAGAAAACAGAACCTTACTATCAAGGCGAAAGATACTTTGGTGCCTCTAGCACATGAATAAATATGGTTAGTAACCAACACCATGCATTCACATGTCACAGCTGGGTAAAATAACTCATGACACAGCACACACCATACAACATTTGGTTAATTTTTGGACAGAATTTCCCCCAGTGGGTGATACCCTAAATACACCCGGTTCAAGTACTCACAGTTTTCTATGAGGCATGTGTTAGATCTGACACTAAGCCATGTACTGGAGTAAATTTTAAATTCACACTAAAGCTAACAGACATGATGCACATAACATTTCCTTTGCTCTCTCTTCTAGATAAATTATAGGAGACACCTGCTGTCTTCCTGACATTGTGACCATGATCCCTTCCTGTTTCACTCTGTTCGCTTTCATCCTCTTCAGCAGGTAAGCTGTGCTGGTGATTTACATTCAACCACTTTACACTGTTTGCAAACATGCACTGGCCCCAAATGCTTTTAATTTACACTGAGCTACAAGATAATAACACTTTCTATAATGATGCCTATATAGTTAAATCTTACTAGATTATTATTGCATGGAAAAAAGTGTACGAAATCAATTAGAGATGCACTGAGTGATGTTTCCAGCATTATCGTATGAAATGATACATACTGTTGGTTTATTTGAGCAGAATAATATTATTTTATTTTATATTTTTTAGTACTGTTAAAATTTTTTATCTAGTTAATCACAGTTATAGTCTTTAATCATGATTAATCATAATATTTAAGTACTCATAACTATAAGTATAACTAACTGGTTTGAGGAAACAGATTATGCAGTTTTATAATCTTGAACATTAACATTTAACAAATGTTAAATAAAAATCTTTTCAAAGGGATCAGCTTTGCATGCATCTAGTACAGTAGGTTAGTATGGGGAATGGCAACCCACCTACGGCGGGGCTCGAACTGAAAATTAATTTTAGCCGCCAGAGCCACCACTCCCACATCATACATTTAATGCATTCTTGTAAAGGTAGCTCCAGTGCACAATATTGGTTTATTCCAAACTTCCATCTAGAAGTTTTTTTGAAACCATGCAGCACACCTGGTGATATTTCCTCGCTCATCTTATTATCCTTGTTAAACATGCCATTATTACACAAAGCTGGGTAACCACACTGCGATTATGGGAGGCCATTAGGGTAAAACCTGGTCATATGATTAATATGTAAACAATTTGAATGCAATAAAATTTATAGATCACATGCAGTAACACGTTCATATTGACAGCCCCAATATTTCACAATTTTTAATTATTAATTATTATTTTATATTTTTTGTAAAAGCGTGTATAAAAGTTTTAATGGAAACCCGGATTCAGATTTGTGGCAAGGGGCTGCTTCAAATACTTACCCTGGAGATAATAACATCACTGAGGCTCTTCAGAAGAGAGAACATTTTCATGGAACCCTTTCACCATTTGCAGATGTTCTTCTGTGATTTTATTTCAATCTGTCCACCATGTCTTATTGTAGTTATTATCTCTCCCAAAAACAAACGAGACTACTCTGTTCTTGTTTTTTTTTTTTTGGAGGGGGGTTATCTGACCCATCATTGTAGTCTGTTTGCATAGAGATGTTAGGTGATTTTGTGGGCATTAAAAATTATAAAAAATATTTTTTGACTGCTGCTATCTCTGCTCCTTATATTTAATTATTCAACAAACAATTAATTAACTTAGCAGACCACAGTACTGAAGGCTGATGTAGTGGAGTTATTATAATGACAGCTACAGGTGTATAAGCCCCATTATTAATTGACATAAATGAATGAGCAATTCTATTGCTATTCCTAATTATTTAAAGTTGAGAAATAATAGCGCATGATTTATGATCAGGTGTAATGCAGTCATCCAGATTTGCTGACAAAACCCTTTAACCCTTCCAAATGAACAAGATCTTCCAGAGGATATTGCCTTTATTGGTATCTTAGCACCCATTGGTCTAAAATATCCCCAGGGTACTGAGGGGTTCAAATCTGGGAACTAAGACTTTTCATTTTACTAGTCAGTGCTATGGTTGATCAGTACAAAGTGACCCATATAATAATTTGTGGCACTCACTGTAGTACCTTCCTAAACTATAAGGGTACAATGAATATAAAAGTCTAAACATCCCTGTTAAAATGCCATTTTTTTCTGTAAAAAAAATAGACCAAGAGTAATCATTTCAGAACGTCCACGTTTAATTTGACACGTAACCTGTACAACTCAATTAAGAATAGGGACGTCCCTGCAAAATTCAAAAAGAAAACTGGTCAGGGAGGCTGCCAAGAAGCCTAAAGCAACATTAAAGGGGCTGCAGGAAGTACTGGCTGTGTAGTACACATGACAACAATCTTCCGTGTTCTCCATGTCTGGGCTGTGGGGTAGGGTGAAGAAAAACATTCAAGCTTGGTGTAATTTTGCAAAAACACATTTAAAGTCTCCCAAAAGCATGTGGGAAAATTATGTTATGGCCTTTTCGGCCATAATTCCAAAAGGTATGTTTGATGCAAAAACAGCATGCACATCGCAAAACGGAAAGCATACTCACAGTGAAGCATGGTGGTGGCAGCATCATGCTATGGGGCTGTTTTTCTTCAACTGAAACTTGGGGCTTAGTCAAGGTGGAGGAAATTATGAACATTTCCAAATACCAGTCAATGTTGGCACAAAACATTCAGGCTTCTGCCAGGAAGCTGAATTTAAAGAGAAACTTTATCTTTCAGCATAACAATGACCCAAAGCATACATCCAAATCAACAACAGAATGGCTTCACCAGAAGAAGATTAAAGTTTTGGAATGGCCCAGCCAGAGCCCAGACCTAAATCTGATTGAAAATCTGTGGGGTTGATCTGAAGAAGGCTGTGCACCGGAGATGTCCTTACAATCTGACAGATTTGGAGCGTTTTTGCAAAAACGAGTGGGCAAATATTGCCAAGCCAATATGTGCCATGCTGATAAACTCCAATCCAAAAAGACTGAGTGCTGTAATAAAATTAAAAGGTGCTTCAAAAATTATTAGTATAAAGGTGTGCATATTTTTGCAATCTCATTACATCTATTTTTTTTTTACTCCCCCCTAAAAGCTTCAATTAAGAGCACAGGTTACAGGTCACACTAAAGGTGGAAAAAAGTCCTGAAGTTATATATCTTGATTAATTTTTTTACATCACAAAGCCTGGCATTTTATCAACTGTACAGTATTTTGGACCAGTTTATTTCACATAATCTGCCATTTTTTGTATGCATGCTTTTGAGATTGCAAAACAGAGGCAGTGGAAAAGATACCTGCGCAGACAGAAGGATGATACTGGACCATTCTGTGTATTACAAACCATGGCTCAGTTCAGAGGCTTGTGTGCTGTATAACTCACCTTATATGAGCTGCTCAAAGAGTGTGAAATTTGTTATTGACTATGCCAGGGTGAGTTTGTGGGAAAATTCACATCACCGTGTGCTTCTCTTCAGCCAGCCAATTACAGACAAGTACACGCAGGAGGATGATTTTCTCATTTAAAGCAGGTTCAGTTGGTATCAAACCCCTTCTATGTTCTGTTAATGACACACACACTTTGTAGATTAATTTAGATGACTTTTTTTTAGAAACACTTGTCCACAAATAAGTACACATCCATACACTATAACACACACAATTATGAGACGTGTACAGTAAAAACACCAGAAAAGCAACACACCCACATAAATAAAAAACACAGGGCAGGTGAATCATACACTGATGGATTAAGTGTCAATTACAAATATATTTTTTTCTGTTGCTGAATGGCTGGCCATAGAAAGTTGAGTTCGGACTGAACATCTGCAACATCTGCAATGACACTCTAACAACTGTAACTGTTTGTGTAGTTTACACATGTCTATAAATTGCTATTGCTACAAAGAAACGCCATTTTGCTCTTACACAGTAGTTATGGTTGTTATGAAAAGAACTTTGTCACACCATGATGAGATCATTTTGATAAAAATCACATCACTCCTGGTGTGAATGAATGTGACTGAATTTGAAATTGGCAATTGAAAACTCATTAGCAGTTAAAAAGAACAAAAGACTCCATTTTAATGGAGTTTTTCTCCAATCAAAGTGCCAACCAAATTATATTTTTGGTATTACATTTTATTATTATTATTATTGCTGTTGAGTTCGTTATTGTCTTCATTTGAGAGTAAATCATCCATGCTATGTTAATAGTAGTTTCTTTATATATAGATCCCTTACAAAATGTTGTACCTGTTTTTCGGCAGCTAGTTAAAGGATTGACAACTGGTTAAATATCACCCTGTACATATAATATTATGGCAATCAATAATAATAATAATAATAATAATAATAATAATAATTATTATAAAGATGCCTTTCAATAGACCTCTGAAGTTATGCCGTGGTATCTGGCACAACTGTGCAATGGTAAGTCCTGTACAATGTAAGGAGGAGTCTCAATGGCTTATAGTTGTTTTCTCACAAATGCCAGATTGGATTGAAATCTGGAGAATTGGGATATAAAGATCAAGTCAATATCTCAGACTTTTTGTTGTGCTTCTTAAACCGTTCTTGAGCCATTTTTGCCACGTGGCAGGCACGTTATCCTGCTGAAAGAGCGCACGGCCATTAGGGAACACTGTTTCCATGAAGCACTTGTTGTACTTGGTCTGCAGCAATGTTTAGGTACAGTAGGTGGTATGTGTCAAAATAACTGGTCAAATCTAAAGTACGTGAATGGCAGGACCCAAACATTACCCAAATCCTCAAACTGCTTCTGCTGGCTTGCTTTCTTCCCATGGTACATCTTGGTGGCATCTCTCCGCAGGTAAGCGATACCCATGCAACCTGCAGTTCTCATGATTTAAAAGAATACACTTTTTTATTGTAGGTGCTTTTGTTGGTGGATAGGGGTCAGCATAAGCACTTTGATTGGTCCGTGGTGCACTGTCTGTTCTGACACTTTTCTGTCATAGCTAGCAATAATTTGTTTAGCATTGTGTGTTACAGTAACTCATTGGTGGTATCAAACCAGACAGGCAAGCACTCACCTTCAGTGTACTATAAATCAGTAAATATTTGGTATACATGACATGCTAGTTTACCAGTTGTTCTTCCTTGGAGCACTTTTACCTCTTGGGTTGGTACAGTACTAACCACTGCAAGTAGGGAACACCCCACAAGATTGTTCACATTTTGCGTGTTGTCAGATCTTCGTCTGATTTTAAGTTAGAGAGAGAGAGGAATAGAAATAGATATACACCAAGTTTTGCATTGCAAAACCATTACAATGCAAAGTATTAAACTCAAAGTTTTGTAGGTTCCTTTTGTGCCACCTGACTTCACAAGATCATTGGGAGTGTGCTGTGGTGTCTGGCATCAGGACGTTGGCAGCGAATCCTTTGGGTGCCGTGGGTTGAGAGGTGGGGCCTTGTTTGCCCAGCACATCCCATGGGTGCTTGATGGGACTGGGATCTGGGGAACTTGGAGGTTGGTTCGGCAGCCTTGGGCTCTTTGTATGCCCGGTCCCAGGTGCGGTGGGCTGTGGTTGCACTGGGAGCTCTGGTGCCTGTAGTCCAATCAGATTATTATGTGAGAAGAAACTATTGTGTAATTAATAATTCATAATACATCATGTGGATGTTTGGTGTAAACAGATGAATGGATGGATGGATGGATAGATAGATAGATAGATAGATAGATAGATAGATAGATTATAATCTGCAGACTGTAAGAGATTGCACTATTTAGATCATTGTTTAAACTACCCTAGCATACCTCACAAAATACCAAGTATGATTGCCTAACATTATGTCACATATTGCATGGACAGCTTGATAAGGAAAGGTGATATTATTAGATTTACCATGCATACATGTACAAGAAAGTTTCCACCTATTCTACATATTTGCAGTTGTAAAACAATACCTGCTAGTAGTAGCTGCTTACAAATACTTACTAGAAGGATTTTTGCTAAAATAAAATTGGTCTGTGTGTGTTTTAGGTCTGATCGTCAGATATATGTAAAACCACCGATGGTTTCAAATGTTTACTCCTGCCTGGTGTGAACCGACCAGCCTAAACATACACGTTCCACCTCTCATCTGCTCACTTCACTGGATGATCGCATTATGTTTAAAGCGTTAATCCACACCAAGTGTCACTGGAAGAGCATGACATGAATTCAACCCAAACTTAATTTCATCCACTACGGTTGGTTACTCTGTCCTCTGAAGAGTCTTCTTATGTTGGCTTGAAGTTTCACTCCAAAAGCTTCTCATATGTGCTACTGTGATGGTAGAATGAGCTACAAACCTTTATTCAATTAGCAAAAATCACATTTTTAGTGTAAACAAATGCAAACAGTACTAATTACTACAAATAAGAAGACAGGATAATAATAATAATAATAATAATAATAATAATAATAATAGATTATGTCATTATTTTAACATAAACAACAGTAATAATGTGGTGAATTTGTTGATTTTGATCGAATTTTTCTTGCAATACTTTAAAATTCCCCTCTCTTAAAACATGTTCTTTTAATGTTTTTCTCTTGCCTTAGGCGTCCCTGCGTGACAGTATTACATCCATTCTGCACTGCTGGTGACATTGCAGTTGGTTCATGTCAGAGCAGTATGCAGAGCATGCACTTGCCTAGAAATGTCTGCCACACTAATAATATTTCTTTTTTTTTTCCAGCTAAGTTTAAATCATCCATGTTTTAGACACCTAATGAGCAGAAATTTAAGTATAATTAATGTTGGAAATTGCTGATTTATTTTCAATTACCGACTACAAAAATGTTGGTTGAACTTAAAAAATGCTTTTGCATGCTTAGAAACGATTACAGAGATGTACAGTATGTGGGTTACAGGCCTATGTACACTCTATATGTGTAATTCATCACTCTTCATCCGCAACCATAGAAACGGTAGTTTCGAGCTCTCAACTACAGAAGAGGCATGTGTCTTCCACTACCAAGCATATACAGTATAGAGAGAAACCAGCATGAACCATTAAGTGTGACAGCTTGTCTCTGGCCTTCTGCTCAGAAACAATGATAAACTTCTAAATCATTATGTCTAATTTATGAAAACATCTTATGAAGCCATATTCACTGGTGTCGGGTAACAGAAGGAAACTTTGATGGGTTTGGTAAGGCAATATTCGTGTCCCTAAAACTTTCACAATCTCTGCAAGTGCAGTGCTTTATTCTGTGTTCCTGTCATCTGCTAAAAAAGAACAAAGTGTGAAATAAATTGAGAATGAAAGAAGGAACAGATATCTATACTTACTGATAGATCATTTTCACAAGTGGCTAAAAAAAAGTTTCAAAAGTTTTCACAGTGGCGTAGTGGACGCAGGGGGGCATCTTGATGTAATTAATTTAATGTAGGTATAAATACAAATGTACATGCGAATATTAATAATAATAATAATAATAATAATAATAATAATAATAATAAAGTTTCATTAATGAGGCGTGTGACTTTTGATCTTGTTATTGTTCTTTTAATGGTCCAAACATGTGACAATCACTTGGAGCAAGGGAATGTGGCAATTACTCTGAGTCGAGTTCCCGTAATGTGCAATTTTTGTTTGTGAATGATTGTGTGTACAGTTCCCACAGACCGATGTATCTCTTCCACAAGTCAAATTCAAATTCAAATTCAAATTTTATTTGTCACATACACAAACATACACAGTACGAAATGTAGTGAAATGCATTATACGACTGCCATTGACCCTAAAAGAGAGTTAAATTTTACAAATAAGAAATAAATATGAATAAAAGAAATACGATAGAAATTAAATTAAAAAATTAAATTAAACTAGGAAAAATAGAACTAAAAATAAAAATAGAAATGTGCTAGGAAAAAATAGAACTAAAAATAAAAATAGAAATATACTGTGCAAATTGAAATATACTGTATGGTGTGTGCAAATATGCATAGAGCAAAGTGTCTTAGTGCAGAGGTTATTAAAGTGTCTTTGTGCACTGGTCCAGGATGTAAACGTAAAACTGTAAAATGTAGTGTAGTTGTGAAGGTAGGTGTGCAAAGTTATTAAAGTGTCTTTGTGCAATGGTCCAGGATGTAACGTACGACATGTAGTGTATATATGAAGGAAGGACATACGTACGACATGTAGTGTATATATGAAGGAAGTTAGAAACAAATTATCCATAAATTTTCAACAATCAGGTGTTCTACTTGCTGAATGTTGATGGAACGACTGCAATCTGGGCCGGCACATTCATTTACTCCTTTAACATATTTGCACAATTCATCATGAAATCACTTATATGACTCCATTAGAAAGTTCATCACAAGTCCCTGTTTGACTTGAACGCCCCTCGAATATAGCACCCTTTTCATACCCAGGAGAATGGAAAACACCATCATCAACTGGAGAGAGAAAGAGACCGAATATGTTGAAGAAATAAAAGGGTTTTAGGCTGGGACTTCAAAGTAGTAAGTGAAAAAAAAATTCTACAGGATTGAGGTTGAGTTTCTATGTTTGAGGGCTATGACACTAAAACGTCTACCCCAACAGTACCTTGTCAAGGTCTCAGTGGACTTGAAGTCTATCCTGGGATCACTAGGCACAAGAGAATACACCTTGCATATGATCACATGCACATGATCTTTTACAACTAGGGACAGATTAACATATTTCAATGCAGAGTTCATTTCAGTTTTTGCTATTGATATCAGCCAATCGTGCATCTGTTATAACTTGGTTACTTATAAAGTTACTCTTTATCCATAATCTATTAAATGTTTCAAATGTTTAATTCAATTCCCTAAGTAATCCATCCATGATTTACCATCCAAGGAACTGACAAATATGGATTAACAAAATCAGACAATATGAACTGTTTGAAGCTGGCTGTATTAATTATTTAGTTGTTTAATTCATTCTTAAATTGTTTAGTTGGTTTGGTCGAGAATTGACACATTATAAAGGAAATATCTTTTGGCTTGCAAGCCAGCTGGCAAACTCTCTTTCTTATCAACGCAACATGACTAACCCAAATGTTTAATTTGTATTTTTTTCCCCTAAAATTTTTCTCATGTTAGTTGGTTTTATTTGAAATGGTTAATTTTTTTTTTTCATATTCTGAAACTGCTGACTGCTCACATTTGAATGTTTCATGCATTCTATATTAATGAGCCATACTGATATACTGTATGTTATACAAACATTTATCAAACATGTTGCATATATCATATATGGTAAGGTTTTTTTGGTAAGGTGACTTTCACATATAGTGTTTCAGTCTGCTTCCTTGACCAAAACTCAGTCGTACGTAAAGTATCATTGTGTAATTTCATACAGTACAAACCTGCACCATTATACTAGAGCTAAATCAGATATAAATACTGTGCGTTGGAAAGCCTCAGGAAGAAAATCACAGTGTGTCTCCTATAGACTAGAAATAGACTAACAATAAAGAGGTTCAGTAAAAGGAGGAGGAAAAGCTTCTCACTGTCATGTATGGTATATTACACACATATATACACACACACACACTATTTGTTTAGCTGGCACAGTGGGAATCTTTATTTAGCTACTTATTTCAATAGTAATGATATCAGATGTCCTGCTGTGGGATTTTGCTAGATGGACTTCTCAGCCTTCATGACTTCTGCATGACTGAAGGATACCTGGAATTAGTTAAACAATTTAACAGATCAGTCTATGGGGTAATTATGGGCAGGTGTAGCACAGTCGACTACTGATCAGAAGGGTCCGGCCAGGGTCATACCCCAGAACCACCAAGTTGACACTGTTGGGCCATTAAGAAAGGCCCCTTAATTACTTATGTGTATAAAAGTTATATAAGGGTGTATAAGGGTGGCTGCAAAACATCAAATAAAATATATGTTAGTGTTTATTGGAGTATGTCGAGGAAGAGGCTTAACCAGGAAACATTGTAAAAAAAAAAACATCGTTTGCTCTTTTATACTCTTTTATACATACTGTAGGCTTCGGGCTCGGTGATAAATTACAGAACTAGCTCGAAGAGAGAAAGACCAGCAGGGGTGATATCAGAGTTTTGAACACAAACAAAAAGAAACTGACATACTGGTATAACACCTCCTGGCAAGGACGAAACATAAAAACTTGAACATCTCCCATACAATAAAACAATAAAAGACTTATTCTTATAAGGCAAAGGCACTAAACAGCATCATAAGAAGACTGCCTTGGGGACTTATGGATATGCAAATGAACACTCACTTTACTACGGAGCAGCTACACTACAGTATTATGTATGTAAAGGGATATTATTACTATTTTAACTTTTGCCAAACTTTGCTATATCATAACCATAGACATAATTCCAGTGTATTTCCCCCCAAAAAATACAAATCTAGTGTATGTGTCCATGTGCAGATCCTGACGGTTGCGAGCTACCATAACCTTGCTTACTGCCGCTCCTCATGCTGCTGCAATGTAACGCCTGTGACACGCTCACTGTTTGACATAAAATTTGGCATAAAGCCTGATAATCGAATGTCTGCTGCACTGCTAAGCTCATACAGTACATGGAGGGGTGAATAATGCCAAGTTAGGCAAAAAGATCAAAAAGCACTACTTTCTATTTAACTTCATACTGTGTAGTAAAGACCCATCTCTATCTTTCTCCACTAGTGATGCTGTTGTCCATGTGTCCTTCCTACTATTAAACAGTTTCTACCCAAGAGTCTTTATTGGGCTCTTAACACTTTTTATGGTTCTACAAATTCTCTCTTTGGGTCTTTGTGGTCTGCACTCACAAAAACACTGGTTGTGAATCTATTTGTGATAATAGTCTTGCAACAAAACACCATCAGGGTCTTTGCTTAGGCCCTGAACAGTGTCTGTTTAAATGTTTGTGTCGAATTTTCTCTTTAAAACATACTGTACATGTAGTTAGACTGGCTGCTCGAAATTACCACTATGAATCCATTGCGACTGTAAACAGGATTAAGTGGTTACTGAGAAATGAATAAATACTGTATATACAGAAAATATATACATTTTTAACAGAAAATATATCGTTTTGTAAATTGCATGCGGCAAGAAGATACTTTAGACATACATATGTTTTCAGATACAGTATGTATTTCATTAATCTGTGAGGGCTGTATCAAAAGTAATGCAGAGGGCGTACCTTTCTTTCTTTATTATCTGACAAATTTCACACGCTGGTAGCACTTCCTCTGTACAAAGGTACTACTCAACACATAATGCATTTGTGGCATCATTGAACCCAACACTCAAATCCTGTTTATAAATCTCCTTTGTCGCAGTTAATGGCCTCGCACTGCATTATAGAGTGTTTATAGAGATGCTTGATGTATGATTACGTTCACATCACAAACTTCAGATTTTTTTGGCTTAAATAAGATTTGCATTTCACGTTTATAATTATATAGTATGTAACTCTTATCTAACTCAAATGTGGACACATCTGTCCTTTGAAACGGCACGCTTAACTGACAGTTTTTTGAAGAGTCTAATCAAAAAGTCTTTGCTTGCACCATCTGGCTTAAAATACATCACTGTGCGATCACTCATTCATTTTGAACAATGCATCCAATTTAAGCAAAATGATGCTTGGGATTTTGCTCTGGAGAACAGCAAGCAGATTTTTGGCTATATTTATTGAGGTCCAGAAGAAGAAAGAAAGCCAGATGCCTTGCTTTATCTGTTTTATCATCTGTTTTTTGCACTGATACTAAATCCTTGCGCTGTCTGTGCTGACTCGTGCAGTTGAATGAATTCCGATCTGCTTGTTCTCAATCAAGTCGCATGACCATGCCTCAGACTAAGACCTTAGATCTAAGACCGCATATGAAAAAAAAAAATCAGATTTGTGCCTTTAAAAAAGAAAAATATAAATAAATCAGGTCTGTGCTGAGTGCTTGCACTGAAGTGCTCATACACACAACACTTTTCCTGCATGTTTACGTCACTACTCCATACTTGTAAAAATCTTTATGCACATGAACGTGGCAACTTTACAGGTTAGCTGACCTTGTGTCCTTTATTAATTTTACCGGTTAAATGCTTTAGCCTATTTAAAAAAAAATGTTTATATGACCTAAGATTATGTTTTTAGAACAAACTCATGTTTAAAAGTTTTATTATTTTCATTCATGAATATTAAGGTCATGCTTTTGATTTGCAGGAAATAAATCATTCAGTAAAAATAAATGAATATTAATCATGTTTTTTCAGTCACTGTGGCTGATACCATGGTAAGTCATTTAACCCTCTTTGGAAGCTGGGACATTTTACAGCTTTAATAATTGCAATACACAAAGACAAATTAAATATGTAGTTAAGATTTACGCAGAACATTAATTAGAATTCCACCAAAACATAGCAAAAAAAGAAAGCTTCTGTGAATCGGCACCACGCTACCGTCTTTGAACCTCCACTGCAGTAGTTTTCCATTTCGTATATTTGCGGAGTATATTAAAGATTCACAATGTTTCCATCGGTATCAGGGCTTTCTGCTGCTCATAAAACTCATCTTGTATAATTGAGTAAGCAGAGCAATTATAACAAATATTTCATTCCCTTAAAACTTTTGGTTGTGTTGAGTAGATTTCAGGCTGTTGAGTTAGAAACTCTACCTGGAAATTTTCCTTTATACCATTTTCATAAATGACCTATTTTGACCCATGAGGTTCATCAAAGCACTCAAGATTGTTTTTTTTGTTTGTTTGTTTTTTGCTCTCAGATTTGGGGTTTTCGTATGCAAATCTTGTTATATGTGTCTGCAATGAATATGGTCTATTCCATTAACACCACTTCTCAAGAAGGGATTCTTGAGAAGTGGTGTTAATGGAAAAGACATTAGCGATGCAACTGGAATACAAAACATTGGCAAATTGTTGCACACTTCAATGAGCAAAGGGAAAATCAGCCACAAACTACCCACTCAATCATTCTCTATACCGCTTATGCTGTGCTGGGTTTTGAGAGGCCTACAGTAGAGCCTTTTCCAGGGGACTCACATGGATGGGGTGCTAGTCCATCTTAGGGCACCAGCACACACTCACTCACACACTACAAGTGATCTAGATACACAAATTAGCCTAATTTGCATGTCTTTGGACTGTGGGAGGAAACCGGAGTATCCGGAGAAAAATCCAGCAAGCACTAGGAGAGCATGCAAACTCCACACACACACACACACACACACACACACACAGACCCAAAGTACTTGGAGGTGCGAGGACACGGCGCTAATCTCTCTATTTGTGTTTACCCAAATTTCAATAATTTGTTTGCCAATACGAGCAGAAATCTCTGTTGGAAATAAAACGTTTGTTTAAATATTTTCTAATCTTAGAGAAAGCCTAATATCAATTCGGAGACCTGATACAGTACTGTATATATTAATCTGTGTTTGCCAGGTCATATAGGACGATGCTTGCATATTGTAAGTATTCAGCGCTTTCCAAATTTCAGCTTAACGAGAGTAAAGACTTGCTTCTTCACTCACACAAGCTGTGGTGTATTAAAAAAAAATCTAAATCATAAATCTGAATACAGTTTATATTTGCTTCAGTTTAGAAAAGTCCAGCTTTAACCTCCTTGCAAACTTTTTCCAATAACCTGATGTCGCCTCTCCAGCTGATACCCAGCTCAGGGAGGAAAACTTTGCCTCTAACTAAGTTTGCCATGTCCTCCTCCTACTTGTGTTGCTCAGGGGCCAGAAGTGATGCTGATGTGCTTTTGGTGTCATGCCACACTGATTAATGAGCTTGTTTATGAACCTCCTTCTTTGTAACACCCAGAAAACAAGGCAATTTTACATCGAGTCGATTTTCTGCATGGTTAACCATAATCTGACACAACATGAAAGAGATATAAACAAACGACTTGTAATTGAAGGTGAATTATGCATTGACTATGGATGTAATTAGAGTTTTAGTGTACTCATGGTGACGCTTGGCTATGTGGTGAATAATAGCTGAAATGTGCTGGCTCTTAGGGCTCATCTTTTTTACATGCTTTCTCTAATTGGCTGATGTCACACATTGATGTTAAATCAATTTAATGACTAAGAGTTTAAATATTAGGGAATTGTGTATCACCCCCCCATCTCTTACTCTCGCTCTCTCATATTGCACACTTTATTTTCTTCTACGTACTTCGATACCATACTAAACGAAGAATATGGAAGATGAATGCTTGTTCTTTATGTGTATGTGCTCATTGACCTCAAACTAAAATGAGTAGGGTGAGCAGTGTGTGACTGAGCCAGCGTATTCCCATATTCCCCTTGTCCAGAAAGGTTTGCTAAGTTTAATGATTGCCTATAAATGGACACCAGGGATAAGCAATGAATTACTTACTCACTCACTCACTCACTCATCTTCTATACCACTTTATCCTGTATTCAGGGTTGCAGAGATTTAGGGCATGAGGCAGGGTACACCCATCGCAGGGCACTCACACACGCTATGGGCAATTTGTGAACGTCAATTAGCCTAACCTGCATATCTTTGGATTGTGGGAGGAAACCCACCAAGCATGGGGAGAACATGCAAACTCCATGCACACAGACGGGAATCGAGCCTGGCCAGAAATCGAACCCTGACCCTAAAGGTGCAAGGCCACAGTGCTAATCACTACACCACTGGTTTGGGGTAATTTCATTTTTCATGGAAAAAAATGGTCATATCCTAAGTAGACATCCTGTACATGTCTTTTATAACCATAGCAATCTGCACTAGAATGTAAATATAATAACTGTGTTATTTGTTTAAGGATGAGAGTGGGCAAACCCAGACTGTGAGCTTTAGTCTGCTTGTTCTTCCATCTGTCTTTCACTCTGTGTTTACTTGTTCTAAACATTGATTTTTAAAAAGATATCAAAAAGTTTTGAGTTTTGAGACAGTCTGGCCCCTGGAGACGAATTCTTGATGCACAATGCCGCAAATGCTAAAAAAGACGATGAGCATGCACGAGAGCTTTTCGGTCGTGGAGATGATGGGCTCACCCACCGTGAAGACCTGTTGCTTTATCTCAGGGTTGTAGCCACATACCCATTTTTTGCCACCAGTAATGATCCTCAATATAAAGGATGGGTCATCCACGGCACTCTGAGTTCTTGGCAGACTTCAACACAGTGTTCCTTCTGCTGTTGGTTTAGCAGCATGGGGATGCCCTTGGTAGCAACAAGACGCATGTTTAAATCACACATGAGGATTGCCTGGACTGACACACCGACAGTGTCAGCAACGTTGTGAATTTTTCTCTGACGATCATCATGCACGTTGCTGACATTTTCAGGGTTGAGCTCATTGAAGGTCTTGATCTCCCGTCGCCTTCTAGTGATGTTCTTTCACTCTTGAAGCGCGTGTGTCACTTAAACCACCTCAAACAACTCATGGCAGCATCACCATAAACTTGACAAATCGTATCAAATGTCTCCGTGGCAGATTTGCTCAGTTTCACTCTTTGTTGTAGATGATGGTTATAGCACCGGTTGCATAGCTCATGATGTACAGTACACAGGACAATATCTTTTGGCACACTGATTTATAAAGGTCGGTGCTAAACTAGTCTCGAAACTTTTTGTTACCACCTTGTATTTGTAACTGTTGATATAGTTTTATGTAAAGAGAAATATAATAAGCTAGTATTCGTATAATGTCCTGTGATGGATTGGCACCCTGTCCATGGCGTACACTGTCTCGCGCCCTAACTTTCCTGGTATAGGCTCTAGGCCTCCCGCGACCCCGTATACAGGATTAAGCGGTAAAGACGATGAGATGAGTGAGTATTTGTATAATTAGTCTTCATTGTCAATGCATTATAACAGTAAGGGGTTAAATGTTATTTAAATGTGTCCTTAAGTTAGATGACAAACTGCATTGTTATTGTCTTAATAACTTTGAGAAAACTTTTATCATTAGCAAACTGCTGTTGTGTGAAAAATAATCAACACTGGAGTGATCATTTACGCTGCTTCATATGAGGCTGCATCTCACAACGTCCTATAATATCACATCCAGTCTTCTTAATTCCTTACTTATTACTTATAGATTATGGATCAAACCTAGGCTTGGTCCATCTCGGTAAAAACATTATACAGTAGCTGTTATATTTAGTAACATAATTTGGCTTTTCTTGACCAGGTGTACTTTGGGAGAGAAATAAATTCCACATGCATGTTCGTTACCCTCTTGATTCTGAATGTATGAATTTTTCATAACTGGACATCCCCAAGAGGAGTTGATCTCTTGTGACCTCCTTCCGCAGGTATCTAGCTGGCTTTCTTTGACGGACTAAGTAGACCGTGTCTGAGTCTTTGATGTCCCACACAAGCTGTTCCACTCATGTTAAATCTATGCCTACACACTGAGGCCTAAACACAAAGAAATATGTCCTTTTCATAAAAAGAAATGAAATCAAAAAACGATATATTGCTATAGATTCTGTTCTGATATTGCATTTCGACCAAAAGTCATGCTATTTAACCAGTATTCTTTGTAGTTTAAAGGTTTTGCTTTTATTCAGTGACACAAAAGCTGCAGAGATAGTGCCACACAAGTGGATTAATTCAAGCTTGTCTAAGAGCCATTGTTGTAATCCATAGAAGGCGTTAAAAAAAACAGCAAATGGTTCTAGCGTAGGCAGATGCATGAAACAAAACCCAAAAACAAATAAAATAGATTCAAATGGATTCTCCTAATTTAAGTAAAACATTATTGGACATAAGATCTTAGGCACAAAGACATGACTTAAGCAACTAAGAAACAGGTTTGTGCAAGAATCTGGAAACAACATACTGTACTGTCTTATATTCAATCAAGATATGAAGTGAGCAGGCAGGTCATAGTGAAGTAAAAGGTTCTGAGACATGCACAGTAGCCCGGGTTAATACCCGCTCCTAGTTTGCATTGCACATTTTTTTGTATAGACTTTTCCAGGCAGTTTTAATAGGACCACCTGTGCCTCTGCTCATTCATGCAATTATCTAGCTCCAGCAGTGCAATGCAGAACATCATTCAAATACATGAAGAGATCATTCCAATATGTAAACAGGTCAAGCACTGTTGATGCCAGACTGTCTGGTTTGAGTATATAAGAAACTGCTGATCAAATCGCCTTTGCACAGAATGGTGTGGGGAAGAAACAAACAAATAAACAGCAGTTCTGTAAATGGAAATGCCTTGTTGATGACAGGCAGGGTCAGAGAAGATGGCCAGACTGACTTGAGCTGACAAGAAAGCTACTTTATGCAAATGCGTATGTATGCAAATAATGAACTCACATTTATCTTCATTCATCTTTTTCATTTTGAAAAGAAATCTTCCTTTGTTACCTGCTTCTTTTTCAATGTTTTTGTATACCTGTTTTATGTTTCTGGTGGCATGGTGGCATAGTGGTTAACACTTTAGCCTTGAACCTTCAGGGTTTGTGTGCATGGAGTTTGCATGCTCTCTCCATGCTTAGTAAGTTTCTTTTCACAGTCCACAGACATGCAGATGTCCATATGCAGATGTTTCCAGATGCGTTTGTGCTTTGTTACCCTGTAATGGACTGGTAACCTGTACAGGATGTACCTCGTCTTATGCCGAGTCCCAGGGTAAGTGGTATCGAGAATAATTTTTTAGAGAGTAGGTTGGAGAGTGTTTTGTGTTCCAGTATCAGTTAACCTCAGTTCTGCCTATTCAATCCTTAGTACATTTCCGCACCTAGTTCAATTCACCTTAATTCAATTTACTTTTTAAAACGAGACTTTATTTGTCCCCATGGGGGCAATTAAAGGCACACAGAGTAGTTAAAAAAAGACATCAGTGCAAATACCAAATAAAACTACATAAATAAAATAACTGTTTCCATAATGATAAATGGAAGTAGTCCATTAGTGCAAAATCTTGAATAAACATCTGTAAAAAATCTGAAAAAGTAAACATCTGTATAAACTATCTGTAAATAAATAGAAACTGTATAAACTGTGATAAAAGGTAGTCAAAACAAAGTAGATGTAGAAGAAAAAAGTAGAAAAGTAGAATAAGGTGAAATAGATGGATGCATATAATAATAAATTAAACTTAAAGTGAGTTGCGTAGTATGTAAACATTGGTATGTAGCAGCGGCATTAGAGTTATCGTCACAGCAGAGTCCAGATCTCTATACAGATAGTGAGTATGAGAGTCTACAGTATGAGTCACTATACAGCATTATACAGTATGTTGTTGTATTGTTGCTGTTATGCTGTGTTTGAGCTGGGAGAACCTTTTGTCCCCTTAGTAAGTTTGTCTTACCTTGAACTACTCCTATGTTTTTGTTTTTCTATGTTTTAGTTCTTTTGTTTATTAGTTGTTTAATTATTAAACACTGTTTGCACTCACGTCCAACTATAAATTCCTTCCAAGAAGACTATATCGGGTTCCAACAAGCCATTTTCTTTGACATATCAGATCCCATTTTCCCGATTCTGACATTTATTCACTTAGTGACATTAGACCTTATGTAGTTGAGTTGTGTTTATATTTACATAGCTGCTGACAATAAAGATGTGCAACATGAGTTTACTTGCAGCTAAGTACATATGTAAATATATGTACATATAATTTTCCAATTCAAACATCCCTATATATACAGTACATGCATGCTTCATTATGTGCATGCATTAATTCCTCATTACAAAAGCATTAAGGATGAATATATGTTTATTTGCGTAGAAAATGTTGCCTCTAAGAGTAATAGACCTCACAGATATTTAACCATGGTGAAACCTTCTGCAATACATTTGCAGGGTTTTGCATAAATAATGTTTATTTATAAACTGTATTCAGATTTAATACAATCCCAGGCTTTGACAGATGCAGGCAAGAATGTAGCTGTACAGCAGTAATTGCTAGGAAATGCCTTTATCACTGCCTATTCAGCAGAAAAGTGTGCCTATTACAAGGTGTAGATTGCATTTGACTTCACATAATATGATTGTTGACACATTCAATTTCATAACTGTCATAGCTGGGACCAGCCTTGCTCAATAAGCACAAGCTCACCATACTTAGCTGATATGTAATTTCATAAGCGAAAGTAAAGGATTTATCTTAGTTATGTGAGTAAGACATACACACTAGTGTATGTGATTTACCCTTTATTATATGGCACTTAGTTCCAACCGAGTAATCTGATTGGACGAGAGGCATTCCATGCATGGTGATACAGGATGATAAAGTAGGAGGGATAGTAGGTCAGTACTAAGAAGAGAGAGCAACTTGCCTGCCAAACACCACATTTAAAACCACTCACAGAAGTACTTTCAGCAAGAACACTTTTGATGATGTCATGTCATTTTAAACAAAAGTTTGTCTTCTTAATAATTGCTTCCTAGACATTCCAAATCGCCTTAAAACATCCGTGTTCTTATACTTATGGATACAAAGTTAACCAGCTTTTAACACAACACTGAATCCCAAATCGCTCTCCAACCCTTGACCAAGGGCATTACTTGGTGTATGGGACAAGGGATTATATTGTACATCCTAGCAAACTAGCCTACCGTTGAACACTATTTGGAATTTAACCCCAGAACCTGGAAGTTAACAGAGTTCATATGCTAAGTGAAATGTCAATATATTAAATAATTTAGTCTTTTGATCTACTGGTAAATTGAAAAGATTTTTTAATGTTAATATTCCTCGTTACCACACTAACTGATACTAACTAATAATTACAGAAAAAATAGGAATTCACATAAATATCTTCACAATACACAGAATAATATATTGCATAAATACATAAGGAATTGTCGCTTTTCATATATTGAGAAATATATTAAATGTATATCTTATTATATGTAGTTTTATATCCAACAATATACTTCATAATATATTGACTTCGATTAAATGTACTGTATCTATTTCTTTATACTTTTTTTTACAATATGCTTATATGTTAATGTAGTTAAAATATAGACTTTATAGGCATTAATCAGAGCACAGCGACAAAGTGAAAGTGTGTATAATTCTTTAACATGCCTAAATTTCAATGTTTCAATAAAGTTTAAATATAATATTTTTTATCTTTATTGCACTACATACAATATATCCATGCATGGTCCATTCTTATATTGCAATATATTTATAACTAGTATCCTATATATGGAAATGTATTATTTAATATATTGCATTATATTTTACATTATATTTTATATTATATATATATATATATATATATTTTTATTTTTTCTCCATAAGGGACGAGATTTACAGAACTGTCCATCACCCTTATGGTTTATTCTTATCATTTGGCTAAATACTACCAGGAAGAATTTAATACCACTTTCATCCCTGTTAATTACACTAACTGTCAGTCGCTAACTGTCGGTCGCCAGCTCCACCAGATGCAGTTAGTTAGTTCCCCGCCAGTCACTTAGCGATACAAGATGGAAGCAAAATGACTGGTTAAATAAACAAACAAATCATAATCTGTTAAAAATAAATGATGTTTTTTGTATAAAAGCAGGATCACACTCGACGTTGTGTTGTTGTGCTGATTATCAGCACGGCTGTGATATCTGCGACACTCGTGCTGTCCCCCCTGCTACCTATGATGCAGCTGATGACAGCAGAACCTCGAGTGTGATATCGGTGTGCTTTTATACAACAGTGCTATAAGCACCGGTTGTTTTCTAGACTCACCTGAAAATGTACCTAAACACTGGATTGTAACTTACCTGTGTTTATATATTGACATTTTACAAATGTGTGCACCGCTGTTAAATATACGTAATGATTAATAAAAAAAGTTCTTGAAACTTTGTTTAGGTTATACTGGTACTGTGGATGTGATTCTTTTCTATATGGTTTTCAGTACTTTAAATGAGATTTATAATAAGATAAAAACTCTTCTTTACTCGGGTGCTATATAAGATGATAAAAAAGAAAAAAAACATCCATTATCATAAAGTTCCTCTGCCTCATGTTCAGCAACTAAAGCCCAGAGATACAGAGAGAGGAGCAGCAGACAAGATAGGCACTTGATAAGAAAAAAAAAGAAAAAGACATAAAAGAGAAGGATGAGAAATATATATAAAACAGGGATCAGCTGGTGGTGGCATGTTTTGCAGCAGGAAAAAGATAGAAAGATTAGGTGCTTACTGGGTGTCATGGTGCGTTTAGACAGGCTGTGGAACAGAGTTAAATTAGCAGGGAAAAAAGGCGCTATCTATTTGGGGGAAGAATTCAGACATTCTCTGCTCTAGTGTTTTTCTTAGTTTGTATTCTACAAAACGAATCTGTTTTAGGCTTTCTGGTATTCTCAGAAAAGAAGTGAATGTGAATGATTACCAGCATACAAGCATAATGCTATCTAATGTATTAATATATAATAATGATTTAATATTACAATAATGCATGATTTGTATGCATCCGAATGTGTACTTCAACGTTACTTTCTTACTGTTATTTCTTTCATCTATAATTTGTTGACTTTCGTGTCGGTATTTGAAAGTTGATAGTTTTCCGAAGAATATTATTTTCCAAAGTGGACAAATGTGTTGATAATAATAATATAAAAAAAATAATAAAATAAGGGTGATGTAATTTAAGTTGCCAGCTTTTATATACTCTATACCTTCAATCAGGGTCTCAGCAGTGCCTCTGGTGGTGTACTGTGGAGTGTGTGGCACCAGAATGTTGGCAGTTAACCCTTTGAGTGCTGTTAGTTCTGAAGGGTGGCCTCGTGGATCGGACTAGTCTGTCCGGCGCATCCCAAGAGTGCTAAATCGGATCGGGATCTGGGGAGTTTGGAAGCTGGGTTGGCAGTCTTGGGCTCTTTGACTGCAGGACAAGCAAAGAGGGTGTGTGATGTGGTGCATGGCGCTCTTGCGCCTTTCTATTGTGGTCAACACTGAATTTTTTGGTGCATTGGCTTTTCTGTTGGATCGGAAAAGGACAGGCTGGGCATGGGTAAGCGTATATAGTTGTTATAGTTGTGTATACTGTTTTATAGTTGGTTATCATTGATGTTCAGTTCATCTGGTGGTGGTCATAATGTGATAAGTGTCATTTTTTTTAAGTTAGTTCTTTGTGCTGGAGTGTGTGATGAAGTATGAACTGCTAAACCAATCAATTGCCGATGATACTTGAAAAAAATAGAGCTTATGGGTACGATGGTACTTACTGTTTTTAGTTTGCTGAGGAGAGAACCTCAAAAGTAGAGATGCCACACACTTGGACAAGAAGAGCCGAGTCTATGTTTGGCTTCAAGCTGAACTTTGTGCCGGAATAGAGGACCATCTATGTCTATCATGTCTAACTCCAACCACCCACTCTTTGGAGATTTTGCCAAGCAGGGAGCATGTTCAGTGGCAGACTTCTGTCACAGAGCTCCTCTACAGACAAACTCAGAAAAATCCATTGTCCCCAGGTCCATACATATTCTTAACACCTCTTTACAGCATCCGAGGGACTTGGATTGGGATTCTCGGTCGTGATGGTTCCTCGACTGCTACATGTTATCTGCTAAACATGCCGCTCTTCTCCATCACAGACTCAATGTTCACAATCCTATTTATCTATTCATCACTTATTCTAATCTGCATTGACCTTCATTGCCTCTATCTGGCTCCACCCACTTTTTACACTGCTGTCATATTTTGATTGCTAGGTCTCATGTTGCACATTTCAATTTATCTATTCATCCTCATTTGATTATATTTGGCACATGTTATCTTTTCGTAAACATGCTTTTTATCTTAGTCATTCCTGTACAAGCCGGAAAGAAAGGTCATCTTTCACATGTGCACTATTTGTGTTGTTGAGCTGTGTGCTCTGCACGACGCAATTGCATCTACAAGCCTGTTGTGTTAACTATCCTTTAAAACTGAATGTTTGCAGTTTCCTTCAAGATTAATAAAGTGTCTGTCTATCTGTCTGTTTGATGTCTCTGTCTGTCTGTCTTTTCCTCTATCTAACAGAACTGGTGCCACTGTGTTCAGTAAAGAGAAAGAAGGCATTTATCTTCAGTGCTCGGAGATATATCACTAAGTAGGAAAAGAAAGCAGCTTTGCTAGACAAATCTCACTCACTCATCTTCTATACTGCTTTATCCTGTATTCTGGGTCGCGGGGATCTGGAGCCTTTCCCAGGAGGCAGGGTACACCCTGGACAGGGTGCCAATCCATTGCAGGGCACACACACTTACTTACACACTATTGGCAACTTGGGAACACCAGTTAGCCTAATCTACATGTCTTTGGACTGTGGGAGGAAACCAGCGTACCTGGAGGAAACCCACCAAGCACAGGGAGAACATGCAAACTCCATGCACACTGAGACGGGAATCGAACCCAGAGCCTGGAGGTGCAAGGCGACAGTGCTAACCACTACACCGCCGTGCCACCTGCTAGACAAATTTGTTTCTTTTATTTTATACTGATAAAAATAATCAGAATTTGCAGCAGGTATGAATGAATGGAGCATTAGGAATGGTGTTTAAAATAAAAGATTGAAACAGTGGTTTGTAATCACTCAGCTGCACAGACTCTAAGTGTCTAGCATAATGACCTTCCTTGGGCCAATGTGCAAGGATTGTCTATGCCAAGACTGTCTTCTGTAATAAACATTCTCCCACAACACAGAAATCCCTGGCATTACAAACTTCATGCTGTTCTGAAATTGTAAGGATAATATGAGAATATTTTCAGTATAGCAAAAATAGGCGTTGTTTAAACATGTGACCTTAGTCTTTTATTTTAATTCATATTAAAATACCAAACAGTACAATCAATAAAACTTTATAACGTTAGTGTGATTTATTCAGACTCGCAGCGACCGGTCATTTAACAAAAGCTGTGCATTTGAATGTAAGTAAATGAAACACGTCCAATTAAACATTGGCTCTATGACCAAACTTTTGTAGGTGTGATAGGTTGACGGATCTCAGACAGATCTCAGCAAAAAATTCTTCTCCCAAACCCACAAAAACAAACAAACAAACAAACAAATAGTGCCTATAATTATTATAGCACCTATCAATTATTACATTGTTTTTACTAAGCAGTGAAACAAATCTGGTAACTCAGTATATTTAAGTTATACTCTATTAGGTAAAATATATGTGTTAGATGAAGATAATTTGCCCTGTATTTTTTCACCAATGAGTCCAAATCTGAAAAATATGCATATATTTTGATGTACACTGTACGGTTTAATGTATGTTAATACCTTACCAGTCATACCCATATTTGCTTGTAAGCAGACCATGTCTAATTTAGACCTACCTTTACTGTTTTAATGACCGTCACTATTCTGGGATGGCTTTCATGGGTTTTTTGGAGCATACCTGTAGGGATTTGCTTATTTAGTCACGAGCATATTTGTAAACCCAGGGGGCCTGAGGCATTCTGCATTCCAGTTCATCCCAAAGGTGTTCAGTGTGGCTGAGGTCAGGGTGCTGTGTAGGCCACTCCCATTCTTCTCCAAGCTTGACAAAACATACTGTATGTTTATGGATATTGCTTTGTGCATAGGGGCACTGTCACATTGGAAAAGTTTTAGGTTAGGACTTTAGGTTCTAGTGGATGGAATTCCTAATGCTGCAGAAAGCTGCAGAAATCCTATGGAGTTAACATTTGTGGCAACAGTTTGGGGACAAACCACATAAGTGCGATGATAGGCGACATGGTGGTATAGTGGTTAGCACTTCGATTAGATTCTCAGCCAGACTCGATTCTTATCTCTGTGTGCATGGAGTTTGCATGTTCTCGCCGTGCTTGGTGGGTTTCCTCAGGGTACTCCAGTTTCCTTCCACAGTCCATAGACATGCAGATTAAGTTAATTGGCATTTCCAAATTGCCCATAGTAGGTGAATGAGTGTGTGTTTGTGCGATAGATTGGCACCCTGTCCAGGGTGTACCGTGCCTTGTGTCAGGTGGCCCAACATATACTTTGGTGCATTTAGTGCATTATAATATTACATACCTACGGCTATTACTCGTAGGTATTTATACCCAAACACTGAATATGATTGTGCATGTTTAAGATTGATTTTTATCATTTATAAGATGTAGGAGAATTCATTACATTACTAACAGAAGAGCAAAAGTAATTCCTGCATCCGGACACAAATGCTCTCAGCTCTCACATTCCACTTGAGAATCCAGCTTATTCCAGTCGTCGACTTTTTCGACAATTGAAAAACGCTTTAATGACCATGGCTATCAGATTTGTTATAAACTCTCACCATTGCAGTTCATGGGTAACAAAATAATGTAATACTTATTTAATTAATTAGAATTGGTTTTATTGAATTAAAATTATTTTCACCAGTATGGTTTATTTCCGTTTTGCAAACAAATAGTATGACCCAAATTTATCTAGTTGCGCGTACAATACTGTAGATGTTACATAACACCCATGGGTCATTCAAAATTTGAGTGGGCCGGATGTGGCCAATGGGCCGTTGGGTTATTGAGTGGGCTTACAATACGGAGTTATGTTAAAAATAGTGTTGGTTACATCTTAGGTCCATTTCAGAGCAACGCTTTTTACCAACAACACTATAAAAGCACTGGTTGGGTTGTGCTACAGATATTTAGCTTTTGCAGTGAAATATGTAATGGTTAAAGCTTTATATTGTAAGCATCAAAAGTGAAATATAAATAAAACTCAAATAAGAATTTGTACGTATTATTCTATATCATGATATCACTTTTGAAAGTAATTCTAAATATCATTTCAAGGGCATTTAGAATTACAGGCTCATACTTCTGAAAGCATATGAAAAATCATAGTTAATAAATACAGTATCAACTGTGACATCTTAAAGCATCAGGTATTGCCAGAAGGCCTAAATTTACATGAGTCTCATAACTACAGTACATTCCTGGCTCACATAACTACATTTTACAATTAATTTCCCATAATGTTTCAGTAGAAAAGCACTTGCCCTTGGCATCCAGAACAATCTAATTACAAGATATCCTTGGTGAATTTTCTATTTCTTTTGAAATATGTGTAGAGTAATACAGGATTGCTAACTACCCAATGTATTAATTAGGCAGCCTTGATCCCTCACAGCTTCAGGGTCCCGAGTTCGTTCCTGAGTTCGGTTTGCTGTTCTGCATGCTATACATGCTGTATGGCCAGATGGGTCAGCACTGGGTTTCTTTTTGTGTTTAATATCTTAATGTAATGTATAAAGAGCAGCCATTATTCTAGTTATGATTTCCTTTGTACATCATCACCGCTTCATATTGCATATGGATAATGATCAAAACATACAATGAAAGCTACCCAAGGGATGTTCTTCACCGGCCAAATCAAACCAATAGAGCATGCTTTTCACTTACTGAAGACAAGACTGAAGGCAGCTGCAGTAAAGACCTGGCAAAGCATATCAAGGAAGGAAACTGCAAAGTGGGTCATGTCCATGGGTTCCACTTTTCATCTAAGTATTAAAGGCCATCATTATGGTTGTAATTATAATTGCTTATTTAATTGTGTATGAGTCCACAATCCCTGAATGTTTAAACTACTGGAATTTTGCTTGCTTTTCTTAACAGAAAAGTGTGTGTGTGTGTGACTACCAGTCAAAGTTAGATTGTGCAATGCTCAGCATCCATAAAAAAGGCCAAGAGCTGCAGGCCCTCAGACCCTACAGAAGCTCTAAGCACAGCTTGGGGCTAAGTCAAGTAAAAAGCCAGTCATTAGACCCATGCAAAGTAAAAAACGCTCCATTAAAACATAATCAGGGGTGAAGTCAGAAAAAAAAACAAAAAACAACAACAAACAAACAGGTGGCGACTCTAGTGATTATGCCAAGGAAAACCAAGTTTCCAATGCTGCCTTTTTCTTGACATGACCCCAACTATAGAAGAAGATATACAATGCTATTGACAGGCTCCTCTTAAAGTCACCAGGCAGGGATGACATTCCTGCAGAAGTCATCAAGTATAGCGGTACAACCCATAACTTTCCTTAATTCACACATTTGACTTGGTAAGCAGGAATGGTCCTTTCATTTTGCTACCTCTTTTTGGCTGCATTTCATGAGCTAAATATAATAATAATGCTAAACATAGTGAGGTCCATACATGATGATATGATGGAAACGGTAGAGTATGCTGCCAGCATGTCAAATCTTCTTAGCATTAGTGTGGCGTTAAACAAGCATGTGACCTTGCACAAACCTTTTCTGTTGTTAACTTTTTACACTCTTGCTCGAACACACTTTCAGGTCATCAAGTGAAGACATCTACTGGATCTCCACACCACAACTGATGGAAAGTTGTACAATCTCTTATGCTTAAGAGCACAATCTAAACAAAGAGAAGCCTAATTAAAAGTTTTAATAAAATTCAGGTTATGGCCCACGCAGCTCGAATAGCCCCTAGTGTAATCATTAAGAACTTGCCGCTTGAGGCTGTACACATCTTCATCTTAAGGATCAACACCAGCAGTTAATCTCTCAACATGATAAAAAAGTAATGGGACTGCAGCCACTTACCACTCCTGGCTGATATATATCAATTATTTGTCACATATCCCAGTTAGGATACTGGGATCGATGCACAGAGTCAGCCAGCTTACAGCGCCCCTGGAGCAGATAGGGTTAAGGGCCTTGCTCAACAGTGGCAGCTTGATGGTGCTGGGGCTTGAACCCCCAATCCCGATCAGTAACCCTGTCACCCATAGCCTTAACCAGTTGAGCCACCATTACAGGGTGGGGCATCTATACTGTATAAACAAGAGGTTTTGTCTGTACATTGGTCAGAACTCGCTCTTTTAATGATGTCTTTACATGTCATACATTGGAAGACTCAAAACCAGTCTCAGAAAAATTTCTGTCTGTATGTTTGTATGTCTGTCCAGCCGGATTTTTACAAAACTTTGCCAGTCCTTCTGTATTTTACCTGAAGTTAAACCTGCATCATAAATGAGATCAAAATGTTGAGTAGAAGGGAAGTTATGTACCAACTTATGTCATAACATCTAGTGCTTTTTTGGATAAATATAGCACTTTTTCCCTTAAGATGGGCATAGCTATGCGTGTCACTCAACATAGCCAATCAACACAATGGGTGAAGATACCTGTGTATAGACAGAGTCTGCGAAAGACACAGAAATGACAGCAATGCACCTTACAAACTGCCACAATCCTCACCACACACAAAAAAGCGTGACACAGCATGGCTTACTCCAAAAAAAAAAAATGGGACGTCCACTATGAAAAATGAACCTGAGTCATAAATGCAATCAAAAAGTTGAGTTTTGTGCCAGATGGTGATAGCTTTAACCTTTTAACTATTACTACAATTTTTTTTTTAACTTACGCTAGTAGGTATTTAAGTGAGTAAATAAATGAGGAAACTAATAAACAAACAAACAAATACATAAAACCATTATGGGTGTCAGAAAATCTCCAACTTCTCTTTAATCAGAAAGAAGTTAACTCGAATGAGAGGCATGTGCTTCTCACACTGCAGGTTGGAGGTTAAATCTATTAAACCACTCGGAAATCTTTTCTGTTCAGTATGAGTTCCCTCAACGGCCATCAGCAGCCTCCACTTCTGCCAATTTGACTGTGCTGCCTTAAGTTTATGAGCTCTAGGATTTTTCCCATCGTTACATGACTTGAAACTGACCTCCATATATCTCTGCCTGGGATTCATCTTTGAGTAGCTCGAAGCCCAGAATGATGAAGGGCAATGTGATGCCGTCAGACAGGAGTGCAATATATCTGTGGGGAAATGATCGCATCATTATTATTCCGTGTCTTGTAGTCAGACAGACACGTTTCTGTTTATGTGCATTCTCTGCTTCTCCTTCAGTCCTTTTTACCTTCGCTGCCTGCGTAAAATCAATTCAGACTGGAGCATCCGTCTTTTGATCTGTTGTATATGAGAGAGAGTGATGCAATGCTCCACACAGTTGCTGCACGCGCCTGGGATGTGAGTCAGAGGACCTTGAAATTGGACCCTATTGTTCTTATCCTGAACCATTTTCTAATCAGGAGACTGGTTATATTTTAATTTAAGTTTTAAGTTTGATTTATTTATGCCTCTTATAAGTTTTCTATTCCACTTGCAGCATATTGGGCTTTTTAGAAATAAAATAATAATGACAATCCCAGGCTGCATGCATTGTCAGACTTGATGCTTTCTTTGTGTGTGTGTGTGTGTGTGTGTGTGTGTGTGTGTGCGTGCATGTGTGTGTTTTATTGGGTAATACAGCCTGTTATGCACAGTCACTAGCAGGGCACAAGAGCTGTTTGTCACCACACACAAGACCTCTGACATAAACCTACACCGTGTCACACTGTATATTTGAATGTGTGTGAGATAGAAAGGGAAAGCAAAGCTAGACGGAAAGTAATGAAAAAACTAACCCATTTTTTTTTTTTCTCAGCATGCCAAAGTATGATAACGGCTAGTTCTTAAGCACTCTACATGCTCCAGTGAACTCATAGTGAGCCTCCTCAATAAGCTTCCTACACTGTGGATCCTGCACAATTGCGGTTTCTTAAGCCGTGAGCATTTGGGCATGTGTACCCAAAAGATCGCTGCCAACGTCCCCTACCAGACACCACAGCACACCTCCAGAGGTCTTGTGGGGCCCCGCCCCGAGGGGCCAGAGCTTTCCCTGTGGCACTACAGGGGATCCTACACAGTACTGATCATATTGTTTTGAAGTTTCCAGCAAGTAAATGTTTCACTAAATGTTTGTCTACCTGAAATCGCAGAGATGCTTAAGGCAAATAAATTAGGTTGAAGGTGTTTAGCAGTTGGGAGCCCTCAGTGCGTCAGATAATCATTATGCAGAAGAAATCTGCAAGAAAGTGATTAAACTATGAACTTTATTGTTGCTTTTTATAGAGCCGTGCTGCAGTAGCTGGCTTAGATTAAGAGCGTGGGCAGGTATTAAATCACCGTATTCACGCTATTTGGTTAAGCAACCTTCTCACACACTGTATTTTATACTGTATCCTTGTGCATGAAGGTTTGTCTTGCAGTAAAGATCAATCAGTGCCAAGCCCCATATTCTGTAAATAATTTATCATCCTGCAATTTTTCTGGGCTTTGCTTGGATGCAAGATGTAAAATTTCTGAAACATTGCTCGAACACTGTTAGTGAATCAAAAGGTAGGAACATCCCAGTCTTGTCCATTATGTGTTCACTCATGAGTCCGCAATTCTCTTTCCTTTATACACGAGAACATTGCCACTCTCACACGCTGCTAATTTAAAGTTGTTTTGGAAGCGTTAATCTCCTGTTCTGTGTAAGTATGCCATTTAGGCTGTAACACTGCACTCATCATCACTCCACTGCTCCACTAATGTGGCGTAGTTCAGCAGGATCTGGAGCCCCCAGCTATCACGTCAGGAAAAAAAAAGAGACAGAAAGATTTGGTTTCCTTCTCACTTTCCCTTTATTTTGTCTCCTTGTGTGCCGGCAGCATCTTGGAGGAGCCACTGCTGAGTGCTGAGGTAAAGGAGGGAGAAATTCTGCCTCCCACCATTCAGAAGCTGATGAAAGGATACAACAAGTACCTGAGGCCTTTCTTTGACAGTAAGCATATTCTGTGTTCGCATACACAGATAATTAAATCAACATAGCCTTTAATTCAATATTTTGATTCTAAATTAGGATAGGGGAAACTCCACCGTCATGTCAGAAACAAGCCTTAAATAAAATTGTTACAGTACATTCCATAATGCATCGGTTTCTCACCCAGTCAGCTGTCTATTTGTGTCTGCCTTCAAAAAGAATCTTTCATTATCGCTTCACCATGGCACCACCACTGTGCCTGCTCTTCCAGCCAGATTTCTCCTACGCACCAAAATAACATCCAACTAAAACCCTTTCTATCCTGATGAATTCTGCATCTGCCTCATGAGATGCACTTTAACGGAAAAATAGGCCGGAGATCATAGAGTGTATCTTTATTTAATAGGCGAAACTAAAAAAAAAAAAGAATTTTTATAATTATTTAATAAATACGTTTTTTTGTGTTGTTTTTGCCTTTTTATATTTCTAACTTTCTGTGCAAATTTTACCCTAAGTGGAAATATGTTTATTTTGCCAGGAATTGTTATGAATGCTCATTCATCATCCAAATGATTTTTTTGTTGGAAGCCATAAACATGCAACATATTGCTTTGTTTCTGTTTTTTACTCCACATTTGTTTCCCCCGCAGATGGCCCTGTTACTGTGGGGATGAGTTTGGACATCGCCAGCATTGACACAATCTCAGAAATCAACATGGTAAGGGAAAAAAATGGAATAATGGATAAAAAAATACTCACAGGACTAAAATTGGTTGATTTTATTATTGAAGCAATGGAACAAGATGAGCATATTGCTGATATTTTTATGCCGAATAGATAAAAATGGCAGTAGCAACAGAAAGGCTTAAATTTAGTTTAGAAATATTATTTTTAAATAATGTTAAACTTGGTGGTTAGTGTGGGGGTATTGGTGGCTCATTGGTAGGTCTGCCATGTGGAAGGCCTGGGTTTTATTCCCAGCCAAAAACCCAAACCCCAGCCACTGGATGTAGTGCTGGTCCCAATCCCGGGTGAAATGGGAGGGTTGCGTCAGGAACCGCATGAGACTTATGCTCTGGCGACCCCTTACCAGAAGCAGCCGGATGACCAACAACAACAAACTTGGTGGTTAGCATTGTTGCCCCACACCTACAGTGTTGGGGTATGAATCTCACCTCTGCCCCAGTGTGTGTGAAGTTTGCATGTTCTCCCCATGCTTGGTAGGTTTTCTCCCATCATACAAAGACATGCAGTTTTAGTTGATTGGTATTTTCAAATTACTTGTAGTGTGTGTGTGCTTGTACCCTACAATGTGGTGGCAACCCATCCAGGGTGTACCAGGCTTTGTTCCCGGATAGGCTCCAGGCTTCCTGCAACCCTATATGTGATAGACCGGACAGATAATGGATAGATGTTAAACTGAACGAACATGTAACAAAGCAATAGTGTTTGATGTGGGTTTCAGGTTTTATCTTGGTTTATTTCCCCCTTTGAATGTACTGTATATGACCAGTTCAGTGGCAGCTCCCAAATTAAACAATGCCAGTGAGGGACAGTGGCTTAGTCTATTTCCTCATTATCTAATTGAGAAACTTGTCCAAGTTTTTTATCCATGTCTATGATAGTGAGACAAAAATCCCCCTGGGTTCAGCCTTATAAAATGACATTCAAATGTTTCGCAAATGGCCATTAATTTTAACACCCACTGAGTGGAACCTTCAGGCTTCTCGATTTAAAGAATGCTTTCTTTGGAGGGAGTAGGGCACAGTCATGGCCACTTGGTCTCTTAAGAATGGACACCTCCTTTTAAAAGTTTCACATACTGTATTTACAACTACAGAATCTGCCAGATGCTGGTATCTAGAGAATTCACAGAAGTGCTTTGTAGTCTCAATCAAAACCATCCTCATGCTTGAAATTGGACAGGGTCTTCGAATCAATCAAGCTAAAACGTTGTTAAAGAATACAACAAATAAGCACACCAACACAAGCATTACAAGGGGGGCATTTTGATGGTTGTGAAAGATGTATTTTAGGATGTGTCTTGAAGTTATTGAACTGATCGTTTTGTTTTGTATGTTACATTGTCAAATACCCTGAAATGCTCAGTAATTTTAGTCTGTTGTGTGTGGTTTATCACTGATTCACTTACGTAGGACTACACTGCCACCATTTTCCTGCGGCAGCGCTGGACAGACGAAAGACTGGTGTTTGAAGGCAATAAGAGCTTGAGTCTGGATGGGCGTCTGGTGGAGCTACTCTGGGTTCCTGATACCTTCATTGTGGATTCCAAGAAGTCCTTCCTGCATGATATCACGGTGGAGAACAGGCTGATCCGAATCTTCCCCAATGGGACTGTGCTTTATGCTCTCCGGTGAGGTGAACTCTTCGTTCTGGACTAAAGGATGACAATAAATCAAAGCTCTGACAGAATACCGAAGTGTCCAATGTTATTTATGTAAATCCATGGGCTTCGTCAATGATTCTTAAGAGCCCTAAGAACCTTAAGATCTGTACCAGACATTTACACATGCCACTAAATGGCGGACGGCCCTGATGCTTTTCTGATAGATGAGAATAATGAATATACGAGTAATCCTGAGCTTTTTTTCCATTGAGGTGGGCACAGCTATACAGTATGTGTCACTCATCAGTCTCTTACAAGTGTGACACATGCAATCATGGCTTACTCAAAAAAAGTAAAGTAGACTATGAAAACTAAACCCTTAACAATGAATGGTCAGATGAATATATATTTATTTTTTCTGCAGGAAGTTAAAAACCAGTTTGTCTCATACTGTATGTTCTGAAACGCTGGCGATATTAAAAAGCCGTAATGTAAAGCACCACTATAAGGTAAAAAACTGGGTGTGAAAGTAAGCATATCTGCATCAGTCTGAGGTGAGGGTCGTGTAAAATACCAGAACTGAGAGTCTGGTATAATAGAGCAACCAGAGCCCTTTCACATTCATTTAGAGCCCGGCAGCATGCAAATAAAGATTGATTGAAGATTGTTTTTCCATGCATATATGCGGAAATATACACAGCCATCAAAGTTTTAACTGTCCACATGTGTAATATTATTACTGAAGTTTGACCATAAATAATATTGAAATGCTTATTTTTCTTACAGACTTACAGGCAATGCATATATAAAGATCTAAATCCTACACAAACATGAAATTCGGCCCATGGCAAGAAGAACATTGTATCGACCAGACATGCATAAATTTAAATTCAGTTCCCCTGGTACTGTATACTTGCAGGTTTTTATATACAAGAATTTGGCAATCACAACCATAAACAGATGTTTGAATTTGCTGCCATGAAACAAAGAAAATGTTGATTGTTTTAAAAAGGGATTTCATGCATCTCCAGGAAGATGCTAGATTGTGTACTCAGCATGGACCGGTACTGAAGAGAGGAAGCACTTCCCGATGAGCATTTTAGTCTTACCACCTAGATCCATAGTTTAACCTGGAGCCAAATTCACAACAGGATAGGAAGATGAAAAGCAGCAGAAGACTTTTTCACTTCTATCAGCCATGGGTAGGAAATTTAGTCTACAGTAGACACAAATTCACTCAAACAGGACATGTGGTCTAGGTCTTTGTCCTATCCTCAGTTATCATCAAAACCAACCTTCTGTGAGGTTTATCACGTTGTGCATTCTGAAATGCTGTTCTCCTCACCATGGTTGTAAAGAGTGGTTATTGGAGTTGGTGCGGTCCTTCTTGCCAGTGCAAACCAGTCAGGCCATTCTCTCCTGTTTGCAGAATTACCCCATCATTGGATGTTGTTTAGTTTTCCACACTATTCCATTTATAATTTAGAGATTGTTGTATTATAAAAAATAACTGATTTGCGATTTTATATTTTTACAATTGCATGGATATGCAGGTGTACGGGTGTTCCTAATATTGTGGACAGTGAGTGTAGGTAGATCTCATTTACATTTCATTGTTTTTCTGCCAACACCATGTGTAGTGTGTGTGTGTGTGTGTGTGAAATTGGGTGTGAGAGAAAAGAGAGAGAGAGAGAGGTGTTGAGGTCCTTTGGTGTTTGGTGCGTTTTTTGTTTTTTTTTTCAGGCAGAAAAAAATAGTATTCATATTTCCACATAATTACATTTTATATTTTAGAGCTAAGACTGCATCTATTATAATACCCGTGGTATCCATGTTCCCATCTAAATGGAATATTCCTGTTAATTGAGAGCTAGGGTGTACAGTATGTGTGGATGTTAAAAATAAAAAAGGATCCATGAGATTCTCTCTCCAAATCATGTGATGCTGATTTAACAAATATATGGATCTAATAGCAGAAACGGTCAGCAAGGGCCAGGTCAGCACACATGAGCTAAGATGTCTTACTCTGGCATGTTGCTGAACATTTCAGCATTAATTAGACAATAATATTTCATGTGTGTTTGTGTATTTCTCCAGGATCACCACCACTGTGGCCTGCAACATGGACCTGACTAAATATCCCATGGATAAACAGACATGCACCCTTCAACTGGAAAGCTGTAAGAGCGAGGCATACTCTCTCTCTCTCTCTCTCTCTGACTCTGACTCTTTTCCAAAGCATTAATGAGAGCGTTGCTGTGGCAACAAGCTATAGGCTCTTTTTTATTCCTCAGCTCTTGCTTGTCGCATCAGCAACGTACGACTATATAATCTGTTTCATATTTCATAACACATGGTCTGGATAAACATCCATAAACTAAATATGCATCTGTGCTGTGTATTTTTTTTTTACTTAAAGCATTTCCATGATCAAATATAATCAAAGCATATAACCACAGATTGGGAAGGTATAATATTTGTGTGTAGATTTGTTTGAGTCAGTTTAAGTTTTCTTCAGCCTGTGAGGAAGATACACAGTACTCAGACAATGGATGAAGTTGTGGGTGTGAGATGTGTGGTGACAGTCAGTTTATTGGGTCAATATGGTTAGTACTGAAACCAGATTGTAAATTTTATCCTCTAAATTCTCCAAGCCAGTAAAAGCATTTTGTGATATTTCTCTCTCTCTCTCTCTCTTTCTCTCTCTGGGATTGAGCTTCTGCCATGGTTTCTGTGAATCGTTATGTAAGCTGCAATGAGAGTGAAAGACCCAGAGAGTGGGAGAGAAAGAGAAAGAGAATGAATGTGTGTGTTAGAGTGAGAGAAGCAAATCAAGTCCTCCCTCATAGTTGCATATTTCCAACATACTGTATCTCCCACTCAAAACAATATGCCCATACGCAGAATACACACTGCTTTATAGTCACACCAAATAATAATAGTACTATATTTTTGACATAATCATAATTTTCAGTCATAATAATCAAATGTTCCCTGGTGTAGAAAGACTAGCCTTTCTTATTACTAGATACAATATTACCAAAGCGTGTTTCTCACCATCTACTTTGCATTCACTATTCACTGTTCACAATACAGCAGTGACTTTAAATATAATGGCGTGCGCCCAAATCTTTTGCCGCTTCTCGCTCACTCCGGAGCTTTACCAGGTAGGCGGCCTACCTTCTGCAGGTGTGCGAAGGGGTGGTGCCACGTGAACAGGCACGGATATTGATTTATCTTCGTTAATAGGTTTCAGGCATCTTCCTGCGTTATAAAAACAAGGCAGTGGGAGTGAAGTGTAGCTGGGGGTTCTGGAGATCAACAGGGCAGAGTGTTGTACAGCGTCTGTTAAACATGATGAGTGGCATGCGAGAGTCGTGATTAAGTTAAGTTAAATTTGATGGTGACCATTTGTGGACTGCAGTTTGCAAGTTATTCCACAGATTTTAATCCTTTTTTTCCAACCACTGTAAGGTCGGTTTTTCTTTGCTCTGGGTCATTTTCATGGTGGAAGATAAACCTTCATCCCATTGACTAATTCCTGGCTGAAGGCAGCAGATTTTCCTTAAGAATTTGACCCCATCCATGTTCCTTCTATCCTGGCACGTACTCCAGTCACTGCTTGAGAGAAACATCCATAAGAGAATATCGCCACCTCCATGCTTCCATGATTTCCGCGAGGCATATCAATTGGTGTTGTGGGTAAATAATTCAATTTTAGCCGCATCTGACCACTTGCGTTTTTGCAAAGCTCAGTGGTCACTGCATGTGGCTTTTTTTGGAAAAGTGTCTTTTTTAAAGCAAGCCTCCCATGCACACAATGACCACTTTTTATCATAAATTCCTTCAACTGCTTCAGAGTTGCTGTAGGCCTTTTGGTAGTCTCTCTGACCAGTTTCCTCCTGGACCTTTCATTTTCTACATTGTTTGGAGCAACATCCTGATTCAAAAAGGGGTGGTGTTGTACACAATACCTTCACCTTCTTAATAATAGACTTCACTGTGCTTCCAGGTAATGATAAACCCTTTGATGTTTTTTTTGTACCCATCTCCTGACTTGTGCATGTGCTTAACTTTGTATCCCAGAGATCTTTTGACAGTGCCTTGCCACACTTGATTGTTTGCTTTGGTTGCACTACCAGGGACTGAAATCTCTAGGTTTTCATTCTGAGCTAATTAAAATGACCACAGCTGATCACAGTTGAAAGTTAAATAGCTTTGTGTGCCATTGGGAAGGTGATTATCTAAACCTGATTGAGTTTGCAAGTCATTTTAGGGGGAGGTGATCCTTTTCCAAATCAGTGTAGACTGTTGGCTGTTCACCTTTTATCAGGAATCTTTATTTCAAGTCCTAGAGGGCACTTGTCCAACACAGTTCTGCTCAAACACATTTGATTTAACTAATCTATTTATTACTAGGTTGTGCTGGGTGTTTAGATGTTGGAGAATCACAAACTGTGCTGGACACTGACCCTCCAGGACTGGAGTTGAAGTGTTCCTTCCCTAATTGTGTCCAATGAATTAAATTAGAGAATTGAAGTAACATCTGAATGACCATTCATAGGTGTAAAATGTACCAGAGCTCAATTGCAAGTGTCATAACAAAGAGTCTAAATACTTTTTTACTTAAAAATACTACTGTATTTTAACTTTTTCATTGTGGAGTATTGTGTGTCCAACAAAATGTGGAAATCCTAAAGGAGCTTGAAACTTTTCATCATTTCAACATACTTAGTGGTTAACACTGTCGCATTGCACCTTCAGGTTGTGGGTTCAATTTCCCCATCTGGTCTGTGTGCATGGAGTTTACATTCTCCTCATGCTTGCTGGGTTTCTTCAGGTTTCTTCAGGTTCTCAGGTTTCCGTTCACAGTCCATGCAGATTAAGCTATTTGCCTTTCCCAAAATTGTCTGTAGTGCGTGAAAGAGTGTGTGAGTGGCACCCCATCCAGGGTGTAGACTCCAGGCCCCCTAGTGCCCTGTACGTATACGGGATAAATCGATAGAAACGATGAGAGTATGTGAAGAATTTTTTTTTTAAATAGCAGGACTGTGAAATAAAGAAGAAATAAGACATTACAGTGTGTATTATTAGAGGAAAATAAGCAGTAATGGAGTAGGGGGATGCAATAGCACATTTGGTAAAACACCAAAAATGACTTTTGAATTGAGATTATGCTGAATTATGTATTTATTGAGGCTAAGATATAAAAGTCATTGTTGCAGCACTATTTTTTTCTTAGATAAGAACAAGGTAATATAAAATGCTTTGTTTTTGTTTAAGACAATCAGATTCAATGTAGAGTCATGGTATCTAAGGTATTAGGTCTTCTTATGTAGAACATTTTCATTCTTCACTGTGCAGAACTACTTTATAGCTAGATCATTTCCTTTGTAAAGAGACAGGCATTGACCCTTATCCATTACAGATTGCCTTTATGTTGTTGTGTATCTCCGTCTAAAGGTGTAGAATTTATGTCTATATGACGGACCCATAAAGAGAAAAGGTCTGATAGCTACTGTACTGTTTGTGCTGCTCTCAAGGTATACCTTTAATCAGCCACTTCTTTTAGCTTCAGGGGATTTGTGTGAGAATGCACACAGCAGTAAGTCTTGCATCTGCTGTCTTGTTATAAGTGGCGTTAAGAAGTCAGGATAGTTTTTAATCACTTTTTATTACAGAGCTCCCTCTTGAGGAAATACATTGTTACTGGTTTCAGTGGTGTAAAATAACTCAGTATAGCACAATAAATCAATGTGTAATTCTGAAATCTACAGTTTTGAAATTAAATGATAAGTTACAGGAATATGTATATGCTATTACGATTTTCAAAAAAGAATAATTTTATCCATGATTCATAGATTTGGTAGTATTTACTCTGTGGGATCCATTTCTAAATCTCTTTTTTCCAGTGATTCTGTGCAACGTCACTTTCTCTCTCTCTCTCTCCATCAGGGGGTTATAATGTCAATGATGTGATGTTTTACTGGGCAAGAGGCAATGAGTCGGTCAGTGGCTTGGACACTCTGCGTCTGGCCCAATACACAGTAGAGGATCATTACACTTCTGCCTCGGAGGCAGTGTATGAGACAGGTACACACAAACTGTAATACTGTACAAGCATGTTAGCTTCAAAGAGCTAAAAGAACAATACTTCTTTTTTTTCCTTTTTGTTTTTAAATATTTTACAGCACTGGTAGTTTTATGTGTATTCAATATATACATTATATATATATACTGTATATATATATATATACATATATATATATATATATATATATATATATATATATATATATATATACAGTACCAATCAAAAGTTATTAGTTAGTTGTTATTTTAAGACATGCTCTCATGAGACCATCTCAGGAAATCAAGACCAAAATTTACCTCTGCTGTGGAGGAGGAGTTCATTTAGAGTTACCAGCTTCAGAAATTACCAATTAACAAACAGCACCTCAGCTCAGAGCCGTTGTGAAGGCTTTAGAGCATAAATAGCAGATAGGAGATTATTGCATATTTTAAAAAAAGGTTCATTTTCTTTGTTATTTAATTTTAAAAGTCAAACTCATATTTTCTGGATTTGTTATGCATAAAGTAAAAAATTCCAAGCCTTTTTTTTTTCATTTTGATGATTTTAGAAAAATTAAAATCCAGTATCTCCAAATATTAGAATATTTCATTTAAAGTTTAAGTAAATTAATAATCGTACAGTATAAATAGCATGTATCTCTCAGTCTAGTCCAATACCTGCATGGGGAAGACTGCTGAATTAAAAATGTCCAGATAACAATCATCAACTCCCTCCACCAGTATATCTATGGAAAGTTGCCTGGAAGAGTAAAGTGTGGCAGGAAAAGGTGCACAAGCAACGTGGATGACTATAGCCTTATGAAGGTTACCTAGGAAAGCCAATTTAAGATCTTGGGAGAGCTTCCCAAGGAACAAAGTGAGGCTGGAGTCAGTGCATAAAGAGCCACCACACACAACAACAACAACTGCTGCATTCCTAGCTCAAGCCACTCCTGAAATAGAGACAATGTCCGAATTGTCTTCCCTAGGCTAAGAAGAAAAAGAACTGGACTGTTTCTTAGTAATCCAAAATGCTCTTTTCATATGAAATAAAGCAATATTTAGCATTTTTTTAGAAATCAAGGTTTACTAGTCTGGAGGAAAAGTGAAAAGGAACAGAATCCAAGTTGCTTAAACTCCAGTGGAAAGATTCCACAATCAGTGATGATTTGGGGTGTCACATCATCTGCTAGTGTTGGTCCACTGTGTTTTGATTGAGTCCAACGGAACTGTCTACCAATGCAGCTGTCTACCAGGTTTTGAATACATGAATGACCCTATAGAGAATCTATAGCATATTCTCATAAGAAAGACCCAACCCCACCTAACAGTACAGACGTGCTGAAGGCTGCTATCAAAGCAACCTGCTCTTCAGCAATGCCTCAGCAGTGCCACAGGCTGATTGCCTCCATGCCCTGCTGAATTGATGCAGTAATTTGTGCTAATGAAGCCCTGACCAAGTATTGAGTGCATAAATTAACTTACTTTCTCTATGGTAAATGGTTGTGTTTTTCTATATTCTGATATTTTTAGATACTGAATTTTTGATTTTCACAAGCTGTAAGCTGAACCAAAACAAATATTGAACATAATTGAAAATATGGAAATATTAAACTTTTTGTGTAGTCAATCTAGAAGATATGAGTTTCGTTTTTCTTAAATAAATACAGGTGAAAATATTTTTTTTTGAGATTTGAGATGGTAATGTTTTGAGATGCACTACACTAATCCTAGTACTACTATTAATTATATTTGTTGTTAATTTATATGACTACTGCACATTTTATATAATTTTGGAAACAGAGCTTAAAGCTCATTTATTTCATTTTTGTAATTTGACATTCCTGGCCTTGCTTCTAGTTATAAACTTTAAAAATAAAACATTAGGTCTGTCTGTATTAATATGAACTTTTTTTAGCTGGCACCATTTCTCACACATGGTTTTTCTATTTTTAAAATAATTTTAGACAAATAAAACAAATCACTGAGACTTATCTTTAATTCCGATATGATATCTTTCCACTCAGGTAATTATCCTAAACTTATATTCCACTTTGAGCTGAAAAGAAGCATTTTGTACTTCATCCTGGAAACCTACGTGCCCTCCAGCCTGCTAGTCGTGCTGTCCTGGGTGTCCTTCTGGATAAGCCAATCATCTGTTCCTGCTCGCATATGCATAGGTACCTTATCTTCATCAATTACATGCTTCAACTATTATCTATGAGGCAGGACATACACATTGAAAAACATAATGTTTATTAAAGCCTAACCAGGAATTACTAGCAATGTCACTTTTGCTAAAAAACTTTGACTGTCATTTTGGTTAAAAAATGATTTGCCATTGCTTATTTTCTCCTAGCAGAGTTTGCTTCAGATTAACTTATTGTTAGCCTTTATATTTTGGAAATGAAGCTGCTTATGGATATTAGAAAAAACTGCTCCATCTGATACTTTAGTGCATGCAGCTCTGGTATCTTTCTTAGGTTGGTCATAATCAGAGTTGTTTTTATCATCTCCTTGTCCGCCATGTTTTTTTTTTCATCGTTAAAGGAGTTACGACAGTTTTAACAATGACGACTCTGATGATGGGTGCGAGGACGTCCCTACCCAATGCTAACTGCTTCATCAAGGCGATAGATGTGTATTTGGGAATTTGTTTCAGTTTCATCTTTGGAGCCTTGATAGAGTACGCAGTTGCTCACTTCTGCACACTTCAGCACCCAGACTGCAACAGTGCGCTTACGGTGAGAACACAAAAAATGTTTTTTTTTTGCTGTTTTAATGTTTTAGATTTCAAAATGTATACATGTTGATATAAGCAACAGTCATGTTACATTTAGAGTTATTTATACACTTTAATTTATTAAGTAATGGAATTATATAGCTTTAACCCTACATTAAGCACAGGACCAGTGAATATGTTAAATAAATAGTAACCGTAACAATTTTGTAATTCACAGATAGTAGTTTTTCACCCTTATCAATTAATTTTATGATAACAATATACTCCGCTCTGGATACACATCATGGGGAACATTTGAGAATAGTTTTAAGAAATTGACATGTGCAAGTATGCAACGTGTGTAGAGTGATGTGTAATCTTGTAATTAAATATAAAAGCCAATCATACTCCAATGAGCACTAGGTTTCCAACTGAACTTTATTGTAAGTGAAAAAAAATCTCAGATTTTTCACCCTTTTAAAGTTATTTTTGCTCCGTATATGTTATTATAATTTTTTTTATTATATAAAACCCTCCTTTGATACTGTATCATCACAGTTTGCAGACGTGTTGATATTTAAAAGGTTCTGGTCATCATAGTATATCTCTCTCTCTCTCTCTCTCTCTCTCTCTCTTTCTCGCTCTATCTGTCTCTCGGCATCTCAGCACATGCATGATTGTGACGAGGAGATGAACGGTATCGTCACTACCATCTCCAGAAATTCGAGCCGAGCAAAGCGTCGGAAGGACTCTCCAAACCCTGCCCCTACATCGACACCTAGTGGAGAGCCTGATCTCATGGCACAAACCCCTTCTCACTCAGAACCCACGAACCCAGCGGCCCTGGAGGATCCTCTTAACCGCTGCATCAGAAACCTGTCCCTCATTCGACAGACGCTCCGCTCTGTGAACTGCTGTCATGTGGAGAATCCACATTACATAGACAACTACTCTCGTGTAACATTTCCCCTCTCCTTTGTCGTAGTCAACCTGCTCTACTGGACTTACTATCTCTATTTTTAATATGCCTCAGAGTTGGAAGAGTATGCACCTCATGTCTGACTGAGCATGAAATAATCTTAGTTTCTGTATGTGTCTGGGTTGTGTGTGTGTGTTTTTTTTTTCTTTTTTCCTTTTTTTTTGCTGAAAATCCGAGTGAAATTAAGAGAATATGCATGATGGTGCGAGTGGTTTTTATTTTGCATATTTTACATGTCTGAGTGGGTGTACAAGCCCTTCTCATCAATGTACCATTTCGTGGATCAGGTTCGTTATTGTTTTATAGAAACAGATGAAAGTGTAACATGCCAAATGATGCAATAAGATGTTAAAGGAAGAGGCTAATTAGGATGAAGGCACTGGGATGCCACCTGACTTCAACTTTAATGCAGAGGTGCCAGTGTTGCTAACAAGAATAAATAGAATATATTAAGGGAAAAAAGAATGTTACAAGAATTCCCCTTGCGTAACAAAGTTGACAAGGCAGCTTGGTGAATTAATGAAAAAGCATGCACTGGCTACGTGAATAGTTTGGATTTTTAAGCAACAAGCAACCAGCTCGACGTTAATGCTTACGGTAATTGTTACAAAACTAAAATGCATGTCCTGCCACATGTTGCTTATAATAATAAACTGTCTAAAACTGTAGTGAAACCTAATTACCATTAATTAACTGACTTTTTTTTTTTTTTTTTTTGTATATTTGGGCATCAGTGTACAAACTTTCTCGATCTTTACACTAATTTATTAGAAAAATCTATTTGAAATCAAACTATATGTTTAAATATATATTATATTGTATATCAGAATATACTTTATTTAATAGTATATTAAATAAAATAACAAAATGCTGTAGGAATATATTAAACTGAGACCACAACACATCAGATAATTTGCCTGTTAGCCTAGAAAAAAGCAAACAATAACCTTTTTTTTAAAGAAACTAAGTGTATCCTACACATTTAGCATAAAATTATGCTGATTTCAGTATCTCTCAAATACCTCTAACTGATCACTTCATTTTCACATATCCTTCACTCAGAGGAATTAAATTTGTGTTTGCTCTCACTGCTAAGAAATTAGGAACATATAGTAGTCCAGTATTGCTTTAAAAACGTCAAAATGTCCCTGCTAATGATTTATTTATATATATATATATTTGTATTATACTCACATTTTTTTGTATTATACTCATGTGCCACAGACATTTAATGAGTTTTTCCCTTCTTGTCTACGCATTACAGTGTTTCTACTTTTTTTTTTTCTATCGCAAACCTGTATGATATCAAGATTGTAAAAAATCCTAGGGAAACCAACAGGAAGTTTGTTATAGTTCGCTGCAGTTTGGAAGAAATCTTATTCACTCATTCATAATTTATATCCCTTTATCCTGTATATGGGGTTGCAGAAGGCCTGGACCTTATCTCAGGACAGTTAGGGCACGAGGCACACGCTCACCAACTCACTCACACATTCCCATACTACTGTACGGGCAGTTTAAGAATGCCAATTGGCCTAATCCGCATGCCTTTGGACTGTGGGAGGAAACCGGAGTACCCGCAGGAAATTCACCAAGCACGGGGAGAACATGCAAACTTCATGCTCACAGAATGTCTTGGGAATGGGAAAGGTACAAGGCAGCAGTGCTAACCACTAAGATACTGTGCCGCCTGGGAAGAAATCTCATCAGACAAAAATTTCTTTCCAGCTAGTTTGCAGTTTTAAATGTAGTAACCGACTGAAAAACATTATAGCAGTATGTAAGTTATTTGTTGGTAGATCATAGAATGCTTTGGGACTTACTGGACCTTCTTAGTCGGTCCAAAATATTCTGAATTTCAATGATTTTTCACAAATTAACTATGACCCTTCCTGAATCGTTAGAATTTCAACTCATGATTAGTCAAGAATCGCCACGGTTCTGCTAAAAATCACTACAGTCCTAATACAGTATAGTGCTGCATTTAAAATATACATGTAGTGCACTATGAGGTGTGCTAGAACGCCTTGTTTTTATGTAGTGCACTTAAAGAGAGGATGAAGTTATTTAAGGTTTCAGACTTAAATGCGTATTTTCTCTGGATATGCTAAAGTCGATGAGGTAAAGTTTTGCACTATTTGGATTTAAATGTTAATAAGAAAGATGTTCATTAGAAGGTTTACCAGGGGTAGCCAGGTCGGTGTTGACAGGTGTGTTGACAGGATGCTAATAAAATCCTCTAAAAAAATGGTTTACTTTTTAAATGTCCATGACTATAGTAGATATGGCAAGTCTTGAGAAATTTTAGAGGGTTTAAGAGAAATAGTAACAGTTCCTGACGAGTCTTGACAATTCATAGCAATTTGTGAGGTGTCCTTGGTACTCTGTAGGTACATTGTGACAGTTTGGCATAGTTTGTATGGGAGTCAAAAGTACATCCTAAGTGATTTGTGAATACAGTGTACCATTTTGTGGCTAATGTGTAGCCAATTCTTAGGAGATTAAGACATATGACATCACGGAGTCGAGCGACCAAGAACGATCAAAGAATTTAATCTAATTCTCTTGGGAATGTGGAAAAGGTCTCTTAGTGAGCCGGCTGAAATTCTGGTCAGTGCTGCAGGGGGCAAATAAAGCTATTGCTCTTTTTATTACCTCAGTAAATTTTTCGGCCTTGGCTTCCTCCCTCTCTCACACATTATGAGGATCAACTCTCAGTGCAAGCCAGTGCAAATGATTTCATATGATTTAAAATTAAATTATTCATAGTCCATTTTACAAGCAGAAAAGGTGCCAAGATCATGCTTGGTTGCAGAAAAATGGCACACACAGGAGCTTGGGTTCTTTTATAATGTATCCGCTGTGCCCTTGACAGGTCACTGGATTGCTAGGACAGTTAGGGATTTTGAGACAAGCCTTGTAACATTTGGTCTAAACAGCCGTGGCACCCTGCCGAGAGACTCATTTAGGCCGGTCTTACTCGCGGGAAAAAAAAAAGCCATATTGATGATATATGAAGCAGCTAGAAGAGGATGACTGACTAAAGATACGTCAGGTGTTCATAATTTTACTGTTAAAGCCCAGCACGGAGGCCGTACTTAAATTTAGATTAACTTCTAAAGAGCTCAATATCAAGGGCAATGTGTTCATCTGGCATTCATTTCCCTCTACATTTTTCCGTCAGAGCTGCGATGTTTTATGTATTTATTGATGCATGCTTTTTTTTCCTTTCTGGGTAAACACAATACGTATATCACACTGTTACACTGCAACTATGTTTATCAATGTGATGTTTTGTGCCTTGTGATTGGTTGGCAATCCATCCTGGGTGATCCAAGACTTGTGCCCTGAGTTCCTTACTGTAGGTCCAGGCCCCCTGCAACCCTACACAGGATAACCAGTATCAAGAATGAATGGATGGAATATGACATGCCATTTAAACTGTATATATATGTAAAAAAAAAAAAAAAAGAAAAAAAGAAAAAAAAAGAGGAGACTCAATGCACTCCATTTAATGTAAATAACATTTGAAAATAATATTTATTTATATTGATCATGGCCACATTTTAACATTAATCTGTTAAGAGAATTGTATGTTAGTTAATTTTGTTAAAGATTTTAAGAGTGGAAGTACTGTACACAGAGTGACCATGTGTTTTTTTTTAGTACATACCTTCCTATGGATTTTTGTTTAGATTTTATTATTTATATAATACAATAACATTTTTAAACACATTACATTTTCCACAACAAAATTAAAAGATTTGTATACCAGAAAAAAGTAGCATATGAACAACCACTTTTTAGATAAAAAACCTAAATGGAAGCTGTTGTGTTTTGCATCTCACTTCTAAAAAAAAGTCCTCAGAAGATCTGTGACTGGTTCTGCAGGATGCTCAGTAAAACTTAGTGGCCAATTTTCTCATACTAACTCTTTATCTTTATCTCATTATTATTGATAGATTATTGTGAAATTATGTCAAGCTACTTTTTTGGAGAATGAAAATGAATGTATGTTGGATATACTGCAATATTTTAAAGAACATTATTAAGAAAAGTTTTATAAGGACTCGTTTTGATTTGCAAAGTTCTATCATTATATACTGTATATATATATTTTTTTCTGATTTAAAGTCAGGATATTTCTATCAGAGAAAAGAACATACAAATATGATCATTTTGAGGAGTCACAGTTTATTTGTGGTGTCCACCTCCCTTTTTTTCTAGTAGACAAGGCTTCCATTTCTAGGCTTTCATTAAATAATTTTATAATCATTCAGATTGGCATGTTCAAATGTTGAATAAATTTTATCTTTTCAGACAGCACAATTAGAATCAACAATAACCATAACCTCTACTCTATAAGTTAGAAATTTAATAATGTAACTCAGTAAAATGTATGTTAATCTTTTACTTCTGTAGGCATTTTTCCTTAAATAAAATTTGACGTTTTTAAGGTTTTTTTTTTTTTCACATTCAAGATGGCTCAAATCTGACACTAGAAGATCAAATAGAACTTGTTTTCGCCTTTGAATCCAGATTTTAGGGCCACCCTGTACAAAGTCCTGATGGTTGGCAATTATTCCATCTCTAACTTATATAAAGCTAGAGCTGCATGCATAGATATTACAGTATATAATATGTTTATTTATGTATGTACATATCAGAGTGGATGTGCCTTAAGCTTTTAAGATTTTAATGCTCTACTGCTGAAACACTGACCCTGTGCCCCAGAATTGGTTGTGAACATGGTGCACATGATGTTTGTTATAATAGTAGAGCTGTTGTTATAAATACTTTGGTATTACAGTAGTGACATTTAGCTGGCTGGTTGCAGCAAAAACTAAATGGACCGTTCAGGATTTAATTTGTTATTAGAATCACAATAGAAGTTGGAAGTCGTATTGATTTTATTGTTGTATTACCTTGTCCAAAGCAAAGAGTCACTTACAGTATATAGGAGTCATTTAAAAAAACAGCTGAGTGGTTTATATCTACATAATAAAATGCAGAACAGTGCCAGATTATTCAACAAAATAGCACGTGTTTATTGTTTAGTACGAAAAAGCAACTGAACCACAAAGAGCACTAATGATTCAAACTGAAGTTCTTTGTATGTTTAGGATAGAATTTAATAAATAGGTTACATTAAAGCTGCTGTTTTTGTTTGTTTGTTTGTTTGTTTGTTTGTTTTTTCACCATTTTATTTTTTTTAAATAGCATCCCTACAGTAAGTTAATTACATTTCGGGACTCATTCATAACATTTCATCCAGCATGTCCGTAGACCAGATTATTCAAGTCTGTGTGCAGGGCTCTCGCCTTTTGCACAGTATACGGTAGCATTCTACTGCTTTGAAATATTTTGGTGTTTTGTCAGCATGGCATGTCAGCTGAACATACAGTATGGATGGCGTGCGCTGACATCTGGAGATGCCACACAGACCTCCTATTGGTAAATTTGCTGTAAAGTGTATACTGTAACACTGAATACATATATAATGTTGAATAGCTTAATAAGAAGATGTAAATACATTGTAACAAACTGCATGTTTTCTTGATGTATTTCAAAAAAAGTTGTAGTCATAATAAACAATACAAGTGTAAAGTCCTCTTTATTTACTGATCATTGTTTTTAGTTCAGAGCATAAGGGAAAACTCAAGCATTATTACCATTTTGAGTACAAACAGGATGGGGAATGCTGTTATAGGAAAAAGAAGCGGTGTGTATAAAGCATAATTCTTTTATCTGTTTATTATTACATTTAACATTTCTCCTTTAAAGTGAATGAAAACAATCACAGCTTTATTATGTAATAAGAACCTGCAAAATACAACATCCCCCGTCCAGAAAATGTATTTCCTGCAACAAAAAAAGTAGAATTACAAGTGACGTCCAAGTCAAACTGAGGCTTTTTGTTGTGCAGAATAACAGACAACAGTTAAAAACCCAATTTATTTCTCTACAGTCCCCTGCTACACATTTGCACCATTAAGGTGTTTAACTGCAGCTATCTTGTCACTGTAACATGTTTAAAAATTAAGATTTCTATCCTGTGACAAAATGCAGACACAGGAGATGCTTTTTAAAATGGCTGAAAAAGCATTTCTTAACAGAAAACTTCACCATATCAGCAATTACATACACACAAACATACACACACAAAGTGATATATTACAGGCAATTTGGAAGCACCAATAAGTCTACATTGCATATCCTTAGAGGGCGGAGGAAACCCAGAGTATCCAGAGGAATCCTATCAAGACAAGCCTGCGGAGAACATGCCAAGGTCACACCCGCAGACCAGAAGTGGGATTTGAACCCCAATCATGGGGGCTCGAGGTGACAGCACTAACTACTAAGCCGCCACGCTGACACATACTGTACTAATATAACATTTGTTGTTAAAAAAAACTTGCAGGTGTCCCTGTGTACAAAGTATTCCCACCTCATTGTTCCCCTATCAGGATAAACACATTTATGATGATTAATAAGCCATTATGATTAATTGATCAATCCTTGATTCTATAATTATTCTCTTATCTACTTTGTTTTTGTTCTTTAACACTAAGATAACCATAATGTTTCAGTGTAAGTGATTATGTAAAACTGTCTCTGGCTGCTATTGCTCTGAAATGAATCTATATTTCCCTCGAGGGTGGAAAGGCAATGACATAAGCAAATTACTTTTTACATAAATGTGTCTATGCATGTGTGCATAACCTACAGTGACCTGAACTGTTCTATCTCTTTACGCTGTTTGTGCTTGTGCTTATGTACTACATTTATAATGTATCATACACATTTTACAGTACAACTACAGCTAAAATGTACAAAACTACAATGCTAAAAGCAATGTGCAATTAAATACTGGCACACTGAATGACGGTCCATATGGGGTGTAGACAAAGAACTTATGTTCTTTGTTGTAAATGTGTATTGAATATACACTAACCATCCAAAACATTAACATTGATTACCAATTATATACCAGTGAATTGGTGACAGAATCATGTGCACACAAGTCTCATTTATGCCTCTGAGGTTCAAAGGCCATCCAGTCTGGTCTGATCCCAAAGAAAAGCTAATGCAGCACAACTGGCAGAAAAAAGTCAATGCTACTGTAGCTGCGATAGAAAGGCACCTGAACAACTATTGCACCACAGCATGCCACATATACTGTAGGGTAAAGAGCCCAAGGCCACTGACTCAGCCTTTAAAACTTCCCAAATCCCAATCCATTCGAGCATCCATGGGATGTCTCAAACTAACAAGTCCAGTCCACTGAGGCACCAAAGGACGCACTGCAAAAGCCCTGGTGCCAGTCACCACAGCACACCCCCAAATGTCTTGGGGAGTCATGCCCCGAGGTGCCAGAGCCACTCCTGTGGCACAAGGGGAACCTTTACAATACTGAGCATAATGTTTTGGGTGGTAATGATATAACAGATCATGTATACAGCAGTTACACACAAAAGCCAGCAGTATAAATGCAAAATTAAGGCAACAATCTGAGGATTATTTAATAACTTTCTTTAAAATTATTTAATTTATTTAAAACTTACATGACCGTCTATAAAACACAAATGTTTCAACAAAAAAACCTTAATTTTTCATATTTAAAGAAAAAAATACAACCATTGTTAGCAATTAAAGTCTATAAATAATATTATTGAAACATTTCTTCTTTTTCTACTGGCAATATGCTTTTTATTTGTATTCATGCATTTAAATAGACTTTTTAGATCCAAATCAGCATAGGGAATATAATGATTCATAAATATTATTTATACAGCTTAATTCAGTAAACAATGCAGAGAAAAGAAAAAATCATTTTTGTTTCCTCATTCACAGCATGTTATAATAAGTATGTGTAGAAAAATAAAGTGCACTAAATGCTCTTTTTTTTGTGAAAGCAAAAAAAAAAAAAAAACCCAACCTTACAAATCACTGATCATGTGTTATTGGGTGTTAAAAATGTTGATTATTTCTGATGTCCAAAAAGTTCAGATGAAAATGAACACTGAAGCACATGTTGTGTTTATAAAAGTAAATACCATAATACAGCCATAGTGGGAAATTAATTCAGTCTTGTAATAGGATGACTCTGTCTATATATTGGATATAACCACTAGAAGGCACTATTTAATCAGATTTTATTTCAAGGCAGATTAGCTGAAACAAACACATGTTTGGATACATACAGTATTGTACTTACTTAGTGTATAGTACTGTAGCTAATACAACCATCACCTAGTCAGCACTTTGATTAACCAATATTTCTCCCAACGGACATAGAACTTTTACAATGGGCAAGGCAGGGTAGGCAAAATACTAATCCACATCCACAGAATTGATGAGGGTGGGGCAAGAGCTTGATGCCCATCAGACATAAACACACAGCTAAGCTTTTTTTTTTTTTTTTTTGTGTCATCTAGCAAGCTAAAAAACAAACAAACATAGATAACAAGACATGTGGCCATCTCAAGTAATTTAGCATTACAAATAGAATATCATATGTTATCTAATAATCAATTGAAGAATTCCAATATTAGTATATATTTTATTTCTATATTAGATTAGCCAAATTTGCTTGATTCTGCACATTGCCAAGTCATAGCAAATGTTCCAGCCCAGCTACATCTTAAAAGGAAAAACTGAACAAAATGATTTGAAACTAGTTTGAAAAATTTATAGTGGTGTCAAAGAATATTGGTATATCTACAGTATTGTGTGTGTGTGTGTGTGTGTGTGTGTGTGTGCAATACTTCTTTTTTGTCATCACCCGGTACAGAAACCATCTGCATCTACGCCATACTACCCCATTTTTGATATATATATAACAGGAAGAAAGGTTACTATAGAAGAAGAGTTACTCTGCCATGATGTGCAATTTGAATGACAGTTAATAAAACTGGGACAGTATATTTGCTTTTAATAAAAATTTTGTTGGCTGTAAATTATTTTTAAATTATGAGAAACAGTGCTTCTTCACCAACCAAAAGTCTCTTACAACTACATTTGTCAAATTGTTCATTTTCATATCAAATTGCATTTTTTACTTATTCTAACCAATCCTCATGATTTAATCATGATGCTAAATTAAAGTTGTCTCAATAATAATGAGAATATAAAAAGACAGATTTGTGTCGCTGGCATTCCTGATGTATTTTGTGCTATTAGTAGCTTCAGCAGTCCGTGGTGGACAAAATCTCTGTCCTGTAAACTGATTTGAACTGATCCTGCTTTCACTTCACATATTGCAGCCATGCTCTTACCAGCCTAATGCCAAACTTATTTACTGCATAGACACGTGAGTATTTAATTAAACTGAATTCGAAGGTAAAAAAAAAATGGGGTCCAGTTCAGGCACACACACACACACACACACACACACACAAAATACTATGTCTATTTTTTACTATCCCAGGAGGCTTAGGGCATGATGCGGGTACACCCTGGACAGGGTGCCAATTTATCACAGGGCACACACACATACACACGCTCACCAACTCACTCACCCATTCACACACTATGGACAATTTGAAAATGCCAGTTAGCCTAATCTGCATGTTTTTGGACTGTGGGAGGAAACCGGATTACCCAGAGGAAACCCACAAAGCACGGGGAGTAAATGCAAACTCCATGCACATCTCCATGTACATCTCAGGATTCCAGACCTGAGGTGGGAATCAAAACCAGACACTGGAAGTGCAATACTGCTATCCTCACATGTACTCTATGTTTGAATGATTTGTAAAATAAATGATTTGTTTATAATGTTATAATTATTGTTCATAATTATTTGTTTTATTTATTACTCTCACTCACTCAGCATCTATACCGCTTTATCCTGTATTCAGGGTCACGGGAACCTGAAGCCTATCCCAGGAGACTTAAGGCACGAGGCGGGGTACACCCTGGACAGGGTGCCAACCCATCACAGGGCACACACACGTACACACGCTCATTCACACACCACGGGAAATTTGGGAACGCCAATTTACCTAATCTACATATCTTTGTCCTGTGGGAGGAAACCAGAGTACCCGGAAGAAACTCACCAAGCATGCGGAGAAGTTTTATTTATTATATTTAATGTATTTGTTATGCATTAGAAAATTCCTGTTGAAAAACCTTGTGACACCTTGTTATAGGAAGATAATCACATTGCAGTGGTAAGAGTAAAAGTGACATATTCGACCCATAATAGAAATTCCCTTCACCCATGAGCTTATTCTACATGCTGTTAGCTTCATCCCTCTGCTCTCATTCACAAGCTCAGCTCTGATGTATATTTCAGTTGCACCTTCTACCATCTCAATTTTAAAATGCAGTGCCTGTGTGACATTGACTATGATGAGGGCTTGCCAGGTTAGTTTCGCTTTCTGAAAAAGCTTACTTTCATCCCTCACATCTTGTTCTCGCTCCTGATCAAAACATGCTCCTGTACTGCCATAGCTTAGAACCATGTTGAAACAGAAAGAGCAAGAGAGTACATACAAGCACTGACATGCAAGCAAGCAAACAAACAAACAAAAGCAGCCAATGCACCTGGACTCCACCTATCGGCACAAAAATACATCAATAAAGGATGGAAAGAGCTTCACATGAATATTATTTAACATCATATTTATAATGAATCATAGGATGCTTTTGGGAAGATAGATGCTGACTGGTAATTCATTCATCTGTAGCATGCTGAATTTTCCACAAGAGGGAGCACTGAATAAAGTAGCTCTTGTGTGATGCATTATTAAATGTGTTACAGATAAACCCCATATTATTTCGCATTCGGAAAACACACCTCGCAAATGCAGGCACCATCCAAAAAACATGATTTTTCTCATACATTCAAAGCCAGATACTGTAGTTCATTAAAAAAAACATTATACATCCTCCTTTTATTTGTTTTGTTGTTTATATTATTTTCCTTCACTCACTCATCTATTGTCAGCAAATGTTTAATGTCATAATGGATCTGAAGTCTATTCTAGCAACACTGCACATAAAGAGGGAATATAAACTGGTTAAGCAAAGAAACACACACACGCATGTGTAAACACACACATACACAAACACGCGATAATTTACACCTAGGGACAACTATAATGCTTTTTGGATGTTGTGACACCCATCATCTACATTTAACTCAAGCTTAGAATCAACCCAAAGACCTTAGAGTTGTATCATTCTTTTTTCTATTCACAATAAAAAAAAAACAATATTATTTCTTCTTCTAATTTTACTGTCACCTTACAGTATGTAACCTGCAGGCAATGGCATTGAGCACTGCCTCTGAACGATCAGTAATTCATATGTAAAATCAAAAGTAAGTAGCTTATTTACATACACGTGGATGTTCCCTCAATATTTAACATTTCCCATTGGAAATATCATCAGGCCCTCATGTGATCCTCAGACACGGAAAATATTAATGTGTAGTTTCAGTTGTTCAATAAGTTTCATTTAGGTTTCATCTGTGGCATTAGATAGAGCTAGAGTACCTTTGTACTGGCTACATGGCCAGATAAGAAACTGAAGAAACTTTGATATCTTGATATTGATTTCAAGGACAGTTGTCAGCTATGGGATTATCAGAAGTATCAAAACTTTAAAATGCATTGACTCAGGCACGGCAGTCCTCTGTGAATGCACTGAGTCAAACTTCTAAACCATGCAGTTCATTAGTCTATTGCTTTCAAGTAAGCTTGCTGGAAATATTTTTTTTAGCAAATTTGGCTTACTGTTTACTATTGAGGAATTTCTCAAAAGTCAACTACATTTGTAGATTCTGGTTGCTGGAATGTCTTTTCTGGCTCCGTCTCTCTCAGCTTATTTATTGAAGTATTTATCAGCCAGTATTTACTGTACAGTCATGTTGCTTTAGAGGCCAAGAGTGACTGACTAAATATGTGAGTGACAAACCCTGATGACATATGAGTAATGACCCAACGATGGCTCATACTTACCACTTCATCTGGCCTAAAGATCACTTTGGAAAGACAGCACTAAACTCACAGACTTATGTGCACAACCTTGCTCACTTATGTCCTTTTTTTGCTTTGCTATCTGGCAAGTTGTAAACATTAAACATCTCCACGACCTCTTCGTTCTTATTATGAGCTACATATACACGCATCAAATCATGAAGACGAGTATCATCGGTACTCACAGCAGGCTAAGTCAATAAGTCAAACGGCAGAAGATAAAAACAGTTTTATCATCTACGAATGCTTAAAGGCTGCTCCTTTTTAAACGCCTTTTAAGTCCTTGTATAAATATTTGATGTTTATGTTCTAATATTTGAAACATAACAGATAAAACATGCAAAAATGAAACATTTATGATGTTAAGATCATCGGTCAATAGGTAATAGGAACATCACTGTTTCCTATATCAATACCACACACACACACACACACACACACACACACACACACACACACACACACACACACACACACACACACAGATTTCTGGTTTTTCAAAAAATGTTAGGTGGACTAGCTACTATTTCCTCTAGGTGTTAATAGGCATATTTATCTTCTGAACAAAGTAACTATTCATTCATTCATTCATTCATTCATTCATTTATATCCAGTAACTTACTTTATCCCCAAGATATTCAGTGAAGACTGGACGCTCCAGGCCTCCCTCGACCCTGCATGCAGGAAAAAGCCATAGAGACGATGAGAGAGTGAGAGTGAGATAATAAGCCTTATGTATTATTTTACACAATGACATTGCTATTCAACAATCAATATTTAGCATGAAGTCTTTCATTCTTCAAAGACGTCTGTAGTACTCTAGACAAACCATGGCGACTTTCTCGTTTTCTGAGAATCAAGTGCAGAAATTTGCCACAAGTTCAACATTTTCCAATTCACTTGAGAATTGCCTTGTTGTTGTTGTTGTTGTTGTTGTTTGTTCTGGTGCTCTTGTGCAGAGGTAACTTTCTGAGTTCAGAAAGTTAAAGTCCTGCCACATATCTGTTCCAGTCATTATTAACTAAACCAACACAATTTCTTCAAAACTGCTGTTGCATACTGTATGTTGCATTGATGCTTTTGACCATCACTGTACTGTAGGTGTTTATAGCAATAATTTGTTTTGGATCAAATCAAGATGAGTTCTGTGTTGAGTAAATGTTGGGTGTTGCGTGAAAGACAGTGCATGAACAGTGTTACAGTGAAGACAGATACCATGTCATGATGATTTTATGTTAATTGTAGGCCTATTGTATTGTATTAAATTGTCGTTTTTTTAAATAATGTTTTAATATTCTACAGTTTGTCACAGTTAATGTTGCAGTTGTCTACCTGCTTATTTGGACTTTTATCCAACTATTTTATGTGCTTTAAAACACTCTTTTACTCTCTTCCTTTTGTTAGGGTTTGATTTTCAGGAAGCTATTTCAGGGTGCATACTTTGCCTTGAATTTTTAGTGATATTATATGACTACCATTAAATAAATGTCTCTTATCATTATTTTTAGAATAACAGTTCATACTTTCATTTGGGTCATTTTATTGCTTGACTTTCGTTTTTTTTTTCATCATTTCTTTTAAAGCCTTTTACCTTTGATAGTCTTTTATATTTTTCAATATTTTATCTTTTTTTTTTATTGAATAGATAGACCAAGATTCATTCTCTTCTCTTCAATTTGTTCAGGAATCATTTTTGCATGAGTTTCATTTAGCAACGAAAGTAGCTGAAGTGTCTGTAATAGTGGCTCTCGTCTTGGACATAATGACGATGTAATAGTGTTGCATAGCATTGAGCTTCGCCAAATGCATGAACCCAAAGAGAGAGAGAGAGAGAGAGAGAGAGAGAGCATGAGCAGTACATTTGGTATTTTTAGTATGTATTTCTTGTGGGTGTAACAGCCTAAGTCACAAATTCATTTGAGGAGTTGAGGACACCAGTGCTGTTCAGGCCCCTGCTAGGGAGTTAAGCTTGTGGCTTTATTCCACAAGGACATCTAGTTACCAGGAAAGTGTTATTTTGGTATGTGTGGTTGGTTGCACTGGTTTTCATCACTTCTATTCCATTAGGAAATTCTATCCTGATAGTCTATCACTTCTCCTGAGTCACTTTTTTCCTCAGCTACTCATTTAAGCCTGAATGATTGGTTAACCATTCAACGTGGTATTCGGAAATATCATAAACCTTGAATCCCACATAGGCTACATATTGTTTCACTTTTTTTTTTTTTTACTGTGTAAAGCACAATTAAGGATTTTAGGAGATTTTAAAATGGCATTCCAATTTGAGTCAAAGATGAGAGACTGTAGATATAAAATCAAGGGAAACATTTTTCTTTACAAAGCAATTAAAACATTTTATTAAGAAAAGAAGTTGACAAATATTTTTTGGCTCATAAATACACATAATACTGTGGAATATATATATAAAAAAATTACAGCATTTCCTTACAGAACAGTTCACCATGATTTTTTTTCCTTATATTTATTATTATAAAACCTTCTTATTTTTTAAGGTTTAAGGTTCGATTATGTGGAGTGTAAAAATAATGTATTAGAACAACTGAATAAACCTCCGCTTTGGCTTGTACAAAGAACTACTGTCAGATAAGTCCACATCTCCCTCTTTGTCTATACTATTTATTTTGTACAAGGACACCAGGGACTTGAAGCCTATTCCAGGGGACACTAGGCTGGATACACTCTGGACGAGATGCCAGTCCATCACAGAAAGTACACACACACACACACACACACACACACACACACACACACACACACACACACACACACCAGTTGGCCTACCTGCATGTCACTGGACTGTGGGAAGTTGGGACCCGGATACACAACCCTGGAGGTGCGAGGCCACAGTGCTAACCACTATGCCACCGTGCCACCACCAGGACACAAATTGTCATTGGTAAAAAACACTATGAAACATAGATGACCTCTGAGGATCCCTCCAGTGAGCAAACACCATCCCCTCGTCATTCCTGCAGGATTACGGCTTACTCATTACCACATGCTCATCATTTCTACCATTACTGCAGTGTTAGCACTTATTTTTATTACCCACTCTAAGAGAGTACTGTACAAGATCATCCCTGATTTTGTGTGTGTGTGTGTGTGTGTGTGTGTGTGTAAAGTTCATCCCCATTCCAGTGGATATCCACAAAAATCCATGGCATTGCAGTGCATCTCTGTACACTGAAGTACCAATAGCGCCTCCTTGTGGAAATCCTTAGCCTGCTAAACATGAACGGGCAACAGTATGTGTTATGTACAAGCTAACGTGTTTACAGCTCAAGATAACGCATCTTATCATAACAATAGTGAAATAAACTTTATTGTGAATTGATTGAAAGAATAAAATGTTGTTTATTTATTTACAGTATATTTCATACAGCTCACCCCGTGTACAGGGGAGACTTAGGGCACAAGGTGGGGTATACCCCACGTCAACCCATGGCAGGACACACACACATATATACGGGAAAGTTGGATGTCTTTAGACTGTGGGAAGAAACCAGAGAACCCAGAGGAAACCCAGCAGGCACTGAAAGAACATGCAAACTCCAGGCGCACAGACTCGAGGCAGGAATCGAACCCTCAGCCCTGGAGGATGACCAATATTCCACACTGTTACTTCGTCATGGCGAGACGATACTGTATCAATTTCATTTTCTCATTAAGTTCATTTCAACAGGTCATCAGACGAAGGTCAAGAAAAACACGAAGACTGAATCATTACTGAAAGAATTTGTTAAGAGACATGTAAGTTTACAGCCAAGTTCTGTTCAGTGAGAGAAAAATAAATCAACCTTATCTAACAAGAAGCCTTTATTATCAACCCAACTGAAACAATCATCTTTTTAGACGTAGCCTAATATTTCACAGCAAGAGGAATTCATGGTCGTTATATTGATTACACTGGGTTGAAATTGTAGTTCAGAGTGTTGGCAAGAATTCCTTCTTTGCGCTTCTGTTCCAGATTAATCCCAAATTCAGAGAAATACCATTGCAGATGGGGAATTGTGTCACCACTGCCTCGGCCTATCTTAACATAAGTCAGCTGGCTGTCGTCCAATAAAATCACAAGTTTAAAGCTTTTGTAACGACTTGCTACAGATCTTTGTCGTCACTGATGAATCCCATGGTAAATCTCATAATCTCACATTCTTTCTCATTGGAAAAATGTGTTAAAGGGCAACAAGCCTTAAACCTTTAACTTGGACAAGAGGTACAAGCATTTGGTTCTCACAATGGCATGTACAAACAGAGATTTATCATTTTGGACATGACAACTTTCATCACGTTTGCCGTACTGCACTATTCGTCATGACCTCCGGACTTTACTTCCATCGTTTATTTTTAATTAATCTAACATTTCAGTCATCTATTGCATTAAAGATGAAGAAAAAAAGAAAAATGTGCAGTACACGTGGGTCCCCGGGTTTGGAATCGAGGACTACTGATTCACCTGACCAGCAGTGTTTTCCCTACAGGAAATATGGCACCACGGCTCTGGACATGGGCCTCAGGGGATGCGTATAAGTCTGCAGAATGAGGCTCTGTGCTTTGTTTGGAAGCTTGCCAGGCCATTTCAGCCATAACGGGAAAGGAAAGAGAAATGGAAGAAGGGTATGAAAAAAAGAAGAGAAAAACTAGGAAAAGGAGGCGGTATTTTTAACTCTAGTGGTGCATCATAAGGACCAGAACCAGTGCACAAAATGTGATTTGGGCCATTGAGAAAGTGGAAGAGCAGAGTGATGGATACACTTTCCTCTTCTGCTGGTACAGAAAAAAAACACCTTTTTTTTTCAACTGCTGGAGCGGATAAAAATATACTTAGCTTAAAAATTATTTTATTGTTTTGAGCACAGTGTTAAAGTCCTGTGGATTCGGTTTGTGATATGGTCAACTCCTGAACTCAGAAATACTGATTCACTAAACATATTACCTTCCTTCTTATCCCTCATATATCTCTTTCTCTCTGTCTCTTTCTCCATTTATACTGTGTGTGTGTCTGTGAGTGTGTGTGAGTGGACTATGGTTACTCACAAATGTTTATTCAGCTGCAGCCTTCCTCCTTGCTGCCAGTGAATTGGCAGGTTTTTAGACCACTGCCTCTCCGTACCTTCAGCCTGCAATTATGACTCAGTTAACCCAGAGTGAGCGACATTACTGAACCCAGTTTATTGACCGAATGACTTAGAGGACACTAGAGGCCAGTCGGTGCTAGTAACGCTACCCGCTGTGCCACTATGCCTGCCCGCTCTGGATGTAATTTTGTCTATAAGAATAAGAATCATTACAGTGTTGAGAAGTGGCACTGATGATGTACTGGACTTATGTCTGTTTGCCTGATGTTAGAACATGTGACAGGGTACACCCTGGACAGGGTTGCCAATGCATTGAAGGCCACACACACACACACACAAACACTACGAGAAATCTGGGAATGCCAATTAGCTTAATCTGCAAGCCTTTGGAGTGAAGGTGGAAACCGGAGCTCCTGGAGGAAACCCAACAAGCCCGAGAAGAACATGGAAACTACATGCACGCAGCGACGGAATCGAACCTGGACCCAGGAGGTGCAAGGCGACAGTGCTAACCCTAAAAGTAAACATAAGAACATTATAGTAAAATAACATTCTATAAACTTAAAGTAGATATAAGAAAATGTCAAAAACTGACCATATGAACAGTTATTTGTAAGTGGCATTTGTTCACCAATTGCTATTTTACATCTATTCATATTTCATGATAGTTTTATTTTGGCCAACATGATGACATACTGGTTAGCACTGTGGCCTTGCTCCATCAGGGTCAAGGGTTCAATTCCTGCATCAGGTTTGTATGTGTGGTGTTTGCATGTTCCTCCTGTGCTTGATGGATTTCCTCCGAGTGCTCCGGTTTCCTCTCACAGTCCAAACACATGCAGGTTAGGTTACCTAGCATTTCCAAATTGCTGATAATGTGTGAGTGAGTGTGTGAGAGTGTGTGTACCTGTGATCTGCAATGGAGTGGCAGCCCATACCCCAGGATAAGCAGTATAAAGTGAGTGAGAAACACATCAGTACTATGGAATGGAATTAAAAATAATAATAATTAATGAATACTAGGAGATAAATGCATCTCAAATCAGATGTTTTACTTAAATTGCTTTTTAAGTTAAGCACTCAAAGCTTAATATTGTAGCGTTTTTCAACGCCACGAAGGGACTAGGAGAGACGAGTGAGCTTCCTTGCTGCCCAATGCAAATGGCTGGGAGTATTTTATTTAACATGGCACGAAAAGTCACACAACCTCACATTCACTAACACACATCAACAGGACACACTTCTAACCCACACACACACACACACACACACACCCTGGCCGAAGCCACTAACCCAAACACCTTTCCTCGACAGGGTGAACACCTAACAACCCCTCCCGCAAAGCATGATGGTTACTAGTCCAAAACCCCGCCCACGCCACAATATACAGTATACCTATTACCAGCTTTACCTTTGACTGTTACACATCACTGGAGACATTTGTTAATAACGCAAAGTGGACATTTTCTAATAGACAAAATAAAAATAACATGCTAAAATTAATTAATAGATGCTTTTACATATTTTTTCCCAAATATGGTCAGCTTCCAATTCCCCCCACTCCCATACAGCGCATTGATATCACACAGTACTTACTACAGTAACTAGAGTTAAAATGAAGGCTAACATTACTTCTTCTGGGACACATAAAGCAAGCCATCACATCCTTCCAAAATGTTACATCACAAAGCAATGAAAATACACTTGGAGGAAATCTCTAGCCACCCTTTTCCACAAAGACTCGTGAACGACTAGTGCCACTGTGACTGACGATGCAGCGGGGGTTTGCCACACTTGCCATCCAGAGATCAAGGAGAAGTTGTGCTGTCAAGATTTGAGTCATGGGTGGCTATGGTTTTGTCAAAATTCAAACCCTCAATCTATTTATTTGTGTGTGTGTGTGTGTTTGTGTGTGTGTGTGTGTGTGTGTGTGTGTGTGTGTGTGTGTGTGTGTGTGTGTGTGTGTGTGTGTGTGTGTGTGTGAACCATTTTCATGTGCTTCACTGCTTTTAGTTTGTCTATGGCTGGCGTATGACCTACCTTGTGTCACCTCTAACTATAGATATTATACAAATTTACACAAAGTGTGCTGTTTACTTGTATATGTTCAGAAAATGTAGTATGTATACTTTACAACATGAAATACATTTTCTTACTTTGATGTTCAATATTTAATTTGCTGTGCATTTTTTAAACAGAAAATGTAATCTTACATGGAAGTGCAACCATATACTTTTCATTTTCATGAAATATATCTGATTCATAATATGAATATGAATCAATGATTATAATTAATACAGTAATGTGTAATAAATATCAGTCTCCCACCATGTCATTGGTTACACAAAAAGATTGTATTTTGAAATAAATTTGACAATTTACCAAAATTCTTCCTGTGTCTAATATCACTAGATGAAAATCACTGGACAAATGCAAAAGGTATATTAGATGTCTCTCGTCATTTGCCAGTAGTTTGAAATGTCATAATTTATTTTAAAAGTACGTCATTAGTGTTACTCGTTTTATAATTATAATTGCCAAAAATTGGACATAAAAACTGATTACATCTTATAATTAATTGATTTTGACACTTGATCTTACACATGGAATGCATTTTATAAACAGTTACTTTTGGATTTCGATTTTTCTCTAAATTGTCATTGGTGTATATATAGTTTTTGTGAATTCGTAAAGTTTTAAAGTAAGTTATTGCTATTAAATGAGTTCTAGGTGTGGAAGAAGAAATACTGTATGAGAATATAGAGAGAATGTAGGAGATATTTATAACCCAAATTCTACGTTTTCTGTAAAAAGATTCATTTACAGTGTATTTAGATTTGAAAACTAACCAAATAAAACATAACAACAGGGTTTAAATTACATGTTTGGTGTTTTCTATTCAAAATCTATAGGGAAATACTTTTTTCATTTCGTCCACTGATTACACTTAAAGGTTTGGGTGGGCCACAGATCAGATTTTCAGGTTCCAACAACATTTTACAATCAGAACAGTAAATTCAAGCCTTGCAGCCACTTTATAGTCAGAGCTATTTTACTCCCTCTCACTCATTCTCTGTACCACTCATCCAGGCAGTACGCCTGGGACTTATCCCAGGGAATGTGGGGCACTATGCAGGATACACCCTGGATGTGGTGCCAATCCATAGCTGGGCACACAAGCACTCACACACTTACTTACACACCAGAGGCAATTTGGATAAACCAATTAAAGGAAACTGGAGGAAACCCACCACCACAGGGAGAACAGGCTACCTCTACACATACTCAGACACACTACGCCACCAAGGCACCATAGAGCTATTTTAATCATGTTTCAACAATTAGAATAGAGAATTCAACAATGCTGTGGTGTGAGTGACATTAATGGTTTTAAAACTTAGCCCATGCATTACAACAATGCACTCATTATTTTATAAACGTCTTCAATTTAGTCGTTATTAAGCAATCTGTATGATTTCATGTTTGGTGAATTATTTAAGAAATGTTGGCACTGCATTATAAGTGGCCAAAGGGGAATCAGGTTGTGTTAGTACAGGTGCATCGCATAGGTGGTCCTATCCCCGGCCGGAGTGTGTATATCATGTATGTATCCTCGAACACACCACGCCACCTTTGTACTGATCTCTCTGCTGGTTTCTGTTCTCTTTTGTTATAGCACGTGAGTCTTCAGTGTCAAGGTTCTCCAGAACAAACACACACAGACACACAGACAGAGGATTTCATGTACATGTTGATTTTAAATAGTCAGAGGGAGTTTGTCCTCATTGCTGTCTCATTGTGTGGTTTGGCTTTGTTACTGGACACACTCAAGAGTCTATTTTCCAATCCCTTCCACACCCTGACTTGATTTTATATTTTCTTTCTCTCCTTTTTCCCCTCGTTTAAAAGATTATAGTGTTCTTTTTCAGCCACTAAGCCTATTTCTCCCCGCAGAAACAGCTGTGTGTGTGTGTGTGTGTGTGTGTGTGTGTGTGTGTGTGTGTGTGTGTGTGTGTGTGTGTGTGTGTGTTTGTGACCTCAGGAGCTCTGAGGTTACTGTAGCTGGGGCAGCTTTGTGGGATCCAGTGTTCTCGCTCCGTGGCCGTCTCGTTCTCTTTTACTGTGGCGATACAGTGGAACAATTTGAAGGTCTCAGCTTCCACACAAGCCAGTGCTGTGTTTTATAAGCAATTACAAAAAAAAAAAAGTTCTGGAAGCATCAACAGTAGCAGCTGTGTGTGTGGCAATGCAAAGCAGGAGGAACAGAAGGAAGCAAAGCAGTGGGACATAACAGCTGAGTTTGGAAGCATATGGAAGAGGAGATTACGAGCCTATGGAGATTGATGAATTTAAAGCAGATTGTAATTGAGAGGTGAGAGAGGCTAAAAATGCAGGATGAGCATCATGGCCGCACCTTTCTGAGAAACGTCCACATTGGAACAAGTAGATAAGCCTTTTACTTCACTCAAATACTACAATGCTGGTCTGCTGTTTCTAAAAATGATGTAGGGTTGTAACTGAACACGGATGGCAAGGTGACTCATCCAGGGTCCGGGTTCGATTCCCGTCTCTTTGTGCATGCGTGTTCTCACTGTGATTGGTGGACTTCCTCCTGGTACTTCGGCTTCCTTCCACAGTCCAAAGACATGCAGATTAGGCTAACTAATGTTTCTAAATTGCCCGTAGTGTGTGAATGAGTGTGTTTATATATGTGTCTTGCGATGGATGATTACCCCGTCCAGGGTGTACCTCACCTTGTGTCCTAAGTCTCCTGGGATAGGCTCCAGGCCCCCCGTAACCCTCTATACGGTTCTAAGCAGTATGGAGGATGAATAAATGAAAGAGTAAGTATAACTAATCTGATCACATCATGCAGAATGATTTTGTTTTAAAAGAATTTAATTTCTTTGAAAGTTTGCCATAAATCTGCATGAGCAGGAGGTTTTTAATTTAAAGCAAGCGAGAAGGCAGATATGAGGCTTAGGAAGACAAGACATTTGTTAAAGTAGGTGCAATATATTTACAGCATTTATTCATTCATTCATTCATTCATTCATGCATTAGTTATGGTGGTTAAATTAGGCTACTAGATGGTTAAAATGCTTGATGGTTGTTATAAAAAGCATGTAACTAATACCCGGTTCACTATTTTAGGTTACCAGAAAGTGTTATGGTTTTTGGTTCCCAGAATGTTAAATGGTCCAGTTTTCTGGAAAGTCCTAAAACGTTTTGGATAACATTTTATACAAGTTTTATACAAATTCTACTCACTCACTCATTGTCTGTACAGTTTTATCTGGGAGCCTACCCCAGGAGACTCAGGGCACGAGACGGGGTACATCCTAAACAGGGTGCCAATCCATCACAGGGCACACACATACACACACTCATTCACACAGTACAGGCAATTTGTGATCGGCATGTCTTTGGACTGTGGGAGGAAACCAAAGTACCTGGGGGAAACCTATAGTACCAACACAGGGAGAACATTCAAACAGACCCGAGACGGCCACTAAACATGGACCCAGGAGGTGCAAACAAAGCAATGTTTTCTAAGGTATATTTGTAGGTTCTGGGACCATTATTAGATGACATTCTGGTAGTGTTTCGACAAGATTCCAGACCAGAATCCACAGATAATGTATTTTTTTGGGGGGGGTTAAAATTGATTTGAAACAGATTAAATATGACATTGACATTAAACAGATAACCTGAACAAATGAACAGAGAAAATACATTGGTAAATAATGCAGAAAAAAACTGCTTCCATTAATTCTAAAACATTAAATCCTGTGGCACAGTTCCAGTTTGGAGCTGAGTGACATGAATCAGATCACAGGATGAAGGACGTTCACTCCTCAGAGGACGATTCAGGAAACATGCTGAACAACACATTGAGCCAAATGCACTTGTTTCAATCGTTGTTTTGTCTATAGGTGGAGATACAAAGAAGGAATAGGAAGAGCGCAAGATGTTTGCATGGAAGCCAGAAAGCTGTGATAACTGGCCCCTCACCATGTCATCTCTGAGCCTGCCCTTTTAATAGAGATGAGGACTAAAGGTCCGCTGTTCCTGTCCCAGCCTGTAACTGTCTGACACGACATGCAGTCTCAATCCCAGAGACTTCCCAATCCTGGGCCAGTCTGATTCATAGACAGAGAACAACCACCAATTATATTGCTCAGATCCAACAGTGCTGTACAGGGACTGATGAGAACTCCACTACAGAAGTGCTGGAGTCTCTATGGTCAGAGGTCCTAAGGGGATGTTTTATTATGCTGTATTCTACATTAGGACAAAGATCTCAGTGTTTCATATGGTAGTAAATCTATTGACAATAACTCATCATTCAGTTCACTGCAACAGGGCTTTGTACGTATCTGTCAAACAGTATTCATCCCGAATATATAATACGCACGTTAGCACTGTACTGTATGTAGCTCGATGGATTTGGACAATCGGTTCCAATCTGTTCCAGTCGAGGAATCCTGATAATACACTCTTCTCAATTCACAAGAGACAACAGTAGTTCACTGTTCCTATCATAATTCCCGGTCACAGGAGTAGCCTCTCCACAGCTGTGTGTATGTGTGTGAAGGGCACAGTCAGTTTTTCACATGAGAAAAATACGACGGAGGGTGTGTACAAGCAGGGAAGGAAAAGTGGGAGTGAAAGAATTAGATGATTCAATCATACGCTGAAGGAATCTAAAGGCATGAGACAGCTTGTCATGATAAGGAAAATATATGAGTCTGAGTGTCTGTCTAATGATAAGTCAGGAAACAAATCGTTATGGACAGGGAAACAAATTTCTACAAAGTGTTCCTAGAATTTGCTCTCCTATTGGGAGCTTCCTCATGCAGGCTGGAATGCTGCTGGGGCTCGTATGAGACACACCGGGCTCGGGCTTGGGTTTCCCCTGATCTACACCACAGTTAATAGACCTGAGATTCACCAATTTCCAGGTTTTATGAAGCATTACGCATCCAGCATCATATGGTGGCTTGTGTGGAAGAGAGCATTAATCACCTTCCTATGCATACTGATGCGAACTTTTAAACAGGAAGCGAGACGAGCCATTCTTCTCAGACAGAGCAGGCTAATTATATTCTTCCAGACTCCCAGCTGTGATGACAGGATGCAAATACCGACTTCTATTAACAGATGCCAGTAGTTGACTAGTGTCATTCTGATTGACAGGAGGGCCATTCTTAAAATATAAAGTAACCATAAGCCTTAGAAAGGGATCTATCCAAGAGTTTTCCTTAAACTCCAAAAAAGTATAATCTCATAATAAGTCGGCAAGGATGGGTCGGGTCACATTTAGATATACAAACTCTGCTGGGCCAGGGGTACCTCAGTGGATAAGGCATTGCACTATGCCTCTGTTGGGCCCTTGAGCAAGGCCCTTAACCCTCAGATGTATAATGAGATAAAAATGTTCAAGTATTTGTTAAGTTTAGAGCTCTTAAGTTAAGCATTTATTTGTCACATATACATTACTGTACAGTGAAATTCTTTCTTCGCATGTCCCAGCGTAACTGCGGTCAGAGGGCGGGGTCAGCCATGATACAGCGTCCCTGGAGCAGATAGGGTTAAGGGCCTCACTCAAGGGCCCAACAATGGCAATCTGGTGAAGCTGGAGCTTAATCTGTTAGCATGTGTCCTGATTGTCCTGTTTTGTTTTGTTTTTTGCCTAATGGGAGAGGCACAAACAGTCTGTTTGTTAGTTAGATCATTTTAACCAACTATAAAACCATGAATAAGCAAAAAAAAAAAAAGGAAAAAAAAATTATATATATATGTCTCACAGGCTAAGAAATAGCAGAGATACACATGATCATGTGTTTTTATATATGTTTTCGGTTGTTGCTATAAGCTTTTATTTATGAAAAAAAAGCTCATTTTAAGAGTTCTATATTTTTGTAATGTTATTTCCATATTCTGGTACTGGTAAAATATACTGTAAACTCTTTATAGAACTAATGATAATCTTTGTACTACCTGACATATCTGAAAACCCAAACACACACAGTTTGAACTCTGAAGCCTCCCTGTTAATACACACCAACAAGGCTTCTATATAAGCACTTTATTTTTAATCATCATTGATCTATGTTGTGTTGTCGGCACTTATCTGTGACACTTAAGCTTTAAGGGTTAATGAGACTTTTATATGGCTTAGAACAGACTTAAATCCTGTTTCATAACCGAATAAAACTGTTTTTTTTTTCTTCTTCATTTCTGGTCCTTTTGTTCCAACACAAGCACACACATATATTCACTACACTGATCAGCCATAACATTATGACCACCTGCCTAATATTAAATGAGTCCCCCTCTTTTCCACCATAACAGTGATGCACTGTGTGTTCTGACACCTTTCTATCACAACCAGCATTAACCTTTTCATCAGTTTGATCTACATTAGCATGTTCAATTGGATCAGTTTACACGTGCCATGTTAATAAAAAGGGGGGGGGGGGTTGTATAGTGAATCAGGCAGGATGCACATTGAAAGGAATGGCAACCCCATCACAAAGCACAACCACACACTAACATTGCAAGCAATTTGGAAATGCCAGACTACCCTTCACCACATGCCTTTGGATTATGGTTGGAACAGACCAAGCATAGAATCAAACTCCTAATCATGGATGTGCAGGATGACTAAGCCATCTGCTCTGCTCTGACTGCTCAATTGATTTTTTTTTCTTCTTCATAAAAAATTTTAATTAAGTAATTTATTTGTCACATATACATTACAACACAGTGAAATGCGTTCTGCGCATGCCCTAGCATATCTGGGATGAGAACACTGGGTCAGCCATGAGACAGTGCCCTTGGAGCAGATAGGGCTAAGGGCCTTGTTCAAGGGCTTGGCCTGGTGGTGCTGGGACTTGAACTGCCAACCTTCCCATCAGTAGCTCAGTGAGTTACCACTACCCCATTTATTATAATAAAAATATAAATAAATAAATCTGCCACACATTTTTGTAAAATGACAGTATTATGGAAGCTTAATAAGAACACATTTTGGGACACAACAGTGCACAGGCGATGTGCTACATATGGGTAATCTGCTGGTTATTAGAACATTGTCCTCAAAACTTGCACTAGATTTCATCTCTGTTTTTTATGTTTACACATGCTATCTAGGACCGAAACTTAATGCAAAAAATATAAAAAACTGGAGAAAAAAAATGTTTTTTTTTTTTTTTTACAAACCCGTTCATTATGTAAGGAGTGAAACACAGCAGGCCATGCTTTTACTGAAGAATAATCCTCTACAGGGTGTGAGGCAAAGTAACCAGCTTAAAGTTGATTGTTTTTCTGTAACAATTTTTATTCTTCTTATAGCAGAGCAACTTCTCAAAAATCAACTTAAAAGCAAAGTACTACATTTAACATTGTCCTTACAGAAAGCTTCCTCATATTGATAATTATATATTCTCATGCCACTTCATTAGCTACACTTGCTAATATCGGGTTTTAACATTATATTATCATGCAGTTGCTGCAGATTTGTAAGTTCTTTTGGACCGTAGCCTCAGTTTTCAGTGACCCGGTGTGGTCCTCTGCTGCTTAGTTAGATGTGTTATTTGTTCGGAGATGTTTATCGGCATGCCTCAGTTCTAACGAGATGGTATTTGAGTTACTGTTGCCTTTCTGTCAGGCCAAACCAGTCTACAAGTCTCCTCTGACCTCTGGCATCAACAAGGCATTTTCAATCAGAGAACTGTCACTCACTGGATATTTTCTTTCCTTTCCTTCACACCACTCGGTGCAAACCCTAGAGATGGTTGTGTATAAAAATTACAGTAGATCACCAGTTTTAGGATACTCAGACCAGTTGATCTGGCACCAACAATCATGTTCAAGGTCACTTAAAATCACCTTTTCTTCCCTATTCTGATGCTCGGTTTTAACATACACATATTGTCTTGACTTTGTCTACATGGCTGAATGTATTGGGTTATTGCCATTTGATGGCTGATTAGATACAGTACATGGATTAAACTATCGAGGAGTGTATATTTGAACTTTTTAAATATTAGAAATGGGCTATTATTATTAGATTTATATTATGTGGAATGTCAGCCTTAAAAAATGCCTGTGAATTAGTTTTACTATAGAAACAATAACATATTAATATGAGTGCATTTGCAATAAACCAGTGATGGTGTGGAAATTTAATCAACACCTTCTGACCAATCAAATTTAAGAACTCTGCAGCACTATGGGAGACTTAAATCAATGTTTTAACTTTAAAAGCCTAATGTAATTATGTAATGTAATGTAATTAGATGAGCACAGTACTTAAAACTCTTTCTGTTTTCAGTAAATGAATTAAGCGGGTTGAAATTAGGCTACCTGCTGCCCATGAATAAAAAAGCATTCCTGAGATCTAATTGTGTTTCTCAAAACAACCAAGTAAAAACTCTTAAATGTTTCTTCACCATTAAGTCTAACTTATTTATAAGACTGTGAGCTGTTGGAGCATTCGTAGTTTGTCAAATGTTGCATTTTTAAGTACTGACAGATTTGCATCCATGTGACCTTTTGCTCATGCATCTCTCTCTCTCTCTCTCTCTCTCTCTCTCTCTCTCTGTGTGTCAGTGTGTAAGCATTTTTTTTTTGCACGTTTCTATTCCCCAGCATTTAATACTATCAAAATTCTTTTTTCCGGAAGAGAATGATCAAAACAGCATATCAAAAGTCAGTTTGTTACACACAGATTTCTGTCTGTGTAAAATGTTCTACTTATCTTTACTTTCATTTTTAGGATATAATTTGTTAAATGGGACTTCCTGCGTGGAAAATTTAGAAATCAGACCTGAATGATAAATTACTGCTTGCTTCTAAAGTGTTTTCAATGCTTCCTGCTCCAAAATGGTGCAGCATTAGGCAAGCACCTGAACAGGAATCCATTAAACAAAATGAATATAATGTTCGCTAAACAGACATGAATAGTTGTAGTGCATTTTATAAAGCTTGCCAGAAAGGTTAATGCGGAAGGATTTTATTTTTGTGTGGGTGTGAGTGTTCAGATTTAAAATTTAGAAGGCGATAAATGTGAATGTGCAGCATATTGTGATACATTTATGTGGTATATTTGCATTTGTAAACTTCCTTTATTTATGTTTTGTCAATAAATAGTGCACTCACTTGTTTTAATTTTGGGAATTATTATTATTATTATTATTATTATTATTATTAAATCACTGGCATAGGTGATGAGCAGGATTTTGAACACTGATCCCTTCTATCCACATCTATAGTTGAAACCAATTATGAAATTTTATTAATATAGTCTATTTATAAACCATATCAGGGGTCCTGGTTCTGCTTGCGTTACTGTTTTTGTCCATATTTTATCCAAACTGTTCAGTTCACAGCTGCCCACTTTAGGTTTAAATCCAAACACAGATACAGATATACAATTAAATTTTACAGTTTGCATAACACCACTACCATAATAAATAAGGCTTAATGCACTTTATTCTTTTTAAATATTTAGTGGCATGGAACTAATAAAAGGAACTAAATAGTAAATTATCTATGATTAAAATATGTCACATGACATTAAATGTACATGTTTTCATGTATGCCTTGTTATATTTCACAATTTGTTTTTCACAAACAGTATATTTTTATTTTGTGTCTGATTAAACATTATTTAAATTTCAAATCATGCATGATTTTTAACAAAAATGTTTTACGTTATGATAATTTTTTGTGAACGATTTTACACAATTTTACTTTTTCATATGTGATTTTCTCACAATAATATAATAAGTTTTCATACATGATTTACAATTTCCAGCCAAAGCACAGTGGAAGGCACTTTTCTGCATGTTCTCCCCATAATTGGTAGGTCTTACCCCGGGTACTCTGGTTTCCTCCCTGTCCAAAGACATGCAGATTAGACTAATTGGCATTCCCAAATTGCCCATAGTGTGTGAATGAGTGTGTGAATGTTCCTGAACTACAGTCATTAAGCTTTCAGCTGCATAACAAACATGATGTTATATAATTTCTATCCGTTATCACCCAAATGAGGATGGGTTCCCTGTTGCATCTGGTTCCTTTCAAGGTTTCTTCCTATTGCCATCTCAGGGAGTGTTTCCTTGCCACTGTTGCCGTCACACTTGGCTTGCTCATCAGGGACAATCTCATTATTATCCAGACACATTTTTTTAATACAGATTTTTTTGGCATTTTTGTAAAGCTGCTTTGGGACAATGAATGTTGTTAAAAGCGCTAAATAAATAAAATAAAATAACACATACTCACTCACACACTCACTTATTTACTCACCTCCTTCACACATCGGCCCTACATTATAGTGTATTCAGGGTCGCGAGGGGGCCTTAACTCTATCTCAGGAGACTCAGGGCACAAGGCAGGGTACACCCTGGACAGAGTGCCAATCCATCGCAGGGCACACACACATACCCAGACTCACACACTCATTTACACACTACGGGTAATTTGGAAACCTCAATTAGGCTAATTTGTATGTCTTTGGACTGTGGGAGAAAACTGGAGTAACCGGAGGAAACCCACCAAGCACGGGGAGAACATGCAAACTCCATGCACACAGAGGGTGAAGTCGAACCTGGCCAGGAATCGAACACGAACTCTGGAGGTGTTTATAATAAAACAAAAAAGTTAATGTTATTTTTTTTCCATAAGTGTATCCCTTTAGAGAAGTGAACATTCTATATTTCATCATATTATATTGTTCACAACCATGTACCTTTATGCTCAAATGATAAATGAACCAAGTAAGCAATTTCCCACTGGGATTAATAAAGTTATTTGAATCTTGAATTGAATTTGTTTATCTCTGAATGTTTTAACACCTTTGGGTTGCATAGCTATTTGTTGATGTGACATTTGAATCAAACTTACAAAAGCACTGAAAAAAGACCCAACACTTGCAACACATTATGAGCGATAAAGATTCTGGTTCCCATTAGTGAAGAGAACTGATAGCTGAGCGAATACCGGTGGCCCAGATCCAACAACTTTCCAGACAATGATGTTAGCTGTCTTCATCTTTCCAACTCTGCCTCAAATGGGAAGGTGGGATGATTCCCCCGTTGAACTTCCAAAGCTGGAGAGGTGAACGTACATCTGTGTAAACAACCACCCTGGGCAGCCAGGGGAGCGACACAATGTGAATGGAACGCAAAGCCTAATGTATGCTTTTAATCCTTACTCCTAAAAAGTGTGAAAAGGTGAAGCGGACTAAGAATTTTATTTTTTTTGTTTCTTTAAACAGTAAATTGTTATGTTGTCATGCAGAGAAGGATAGAAAATTCAGGGTAGGTTTGCAGGTCAGAGGTCATTAGCCCTTCATGATCTCTTCTCCATTCTTTTTTTTTTTTTCATTCTGTCTATGATTGTATACCCTACACACTGAGGCTCAGAAAAAGCTTTTCCCCCCTCTATGGCCTTTGGAGCTAAACCAGCTGTTAAAGCTCCTGTCTCTATTTATCATTTTATATTAGCTCTCATAATCACATACACTTAACACTGGATTGCTTGTGTTTAACACACAGCTACAGCTATACTTAAATACTCACAGACCACACTAAAATGTATCTGAAAAAGTAAAAAAAAAAAAAACAGTACAGCTTTAAAGAAATAAAGAATCTTTAAGGACAGCTGTTTCGTTCAAAGAGAAAAACAATACACAGTGCGCTTGCAAGTTCTTTAGAACTGTAAATGATACAAGCAACACATTGTTAACAAAAAAGGTTTATACTGTACACCGCATCGCACCCTAACCTTCAAAAGGAAGTCACTTTAACTTCTGCATCTAAAGACTAAGTCTACTTTAGATATAAGATATTATGTATTCTCAATTTTGTTTGTTGAAGCACCCAGTACAGTATTCTTTAAATTATTTAAAACATTTTTCACCAACTCTAAAACTCTCTAACATTTTGCATGATTCATATGACATATATTGTAAGTTGACATACAAAAACTCAGGTCCCTGGATGGGCTGCCAGTCCACTGCAGGGTACAAACAACACACACACACATACACTTTAGACTTTTCCAAACATTAGCCATGACCTGTCCGGTGAGTTCCTTGGGCTTCATGATGGGTTTTATTGTTAGTGTCAGAGTAAAGCGGGCTGAATACAAATGCACACCACACTTTTAATTTTTATTTAGTTTGTTTCTTTTATTTCACAATTATGTGCAATCACATATAGTGCCATCACATGTGCCATCACATTGCTCTATCACATAAAATTCCAATAAAATATATTTGCATTTGTGGATGTAATGTGGCAAAATGTTAAAAAGTTTAAGGGGTATAAATACTTTTGCAAGGCATTGCATATAGGCACTAAATAACACCAGGATTAAACGACATAAATAAACAGCTAAAATAAAACTTAAACTATTGAAATATAATTTATTTTATATATATGTAAACAAAATTTAAATATATTTTTAGATTTATATATTTAAAAAAGTTAAATAATTAAAATAAGTAATCAATAAAAGTAACTAAAAAGTTATATCATTTACAAGCTGAATAGTACAATCATTACATGTACAGTCTCTATTCAGTCAGTCTGTCCTGCTCTTTTAGTTCTGTATTACCCTGTTTGACATGATAATATTGGAGACACGCGCCTCCTTCTGGCTATCAGGGCGGATTTGAATCCCGTGGTCAGTTTGGAGCCAATAGGAATGCACGGCACTTCCGTTTATGGTCTTTGTGGGCGGGGCTTGTTGTCAGGTCGGGCGCTCACTCGGGACAGAAAGCGCGTGCAGGCGCCGCATCTTTCACTCCGACCACCTGTTGACTGGAGCGCGCACGAAGTTCCCGACACGCGCTGGGCTGAGATCGGATGTGTTCTCACACAGATGTGCATTGGATCTACGTCCGTACACGGAACAAAGTTTTTTCCACGAGTTTTTATTATTATTCTTTTTTTTTTTTTTCTGAAGGAAGAACTTGTGCCAAGTCGTACTGTAAGTGACATCCCGAGGACATCATGCACGTCGTTTACAGTTTATACGCAAACCAGATGTTTAGGATTTGGAAGGCCAAGCGTCATCATCACCATCATCCATGCACGGTCGCGTAAACTTGCACGTTATGTGATTTGCGCGTGAGATGGTCCGCTACAACATCCCAGGTTGTGGAGAAATAACTTAAAAAACACACACTACGACATGCGTTTTCGCCCCAGGATGAAAGTAGGGTGCGTGTTCTTTGCGCTGGCGGCTTTGTGCAGGATAATCGTGGCGAGCAGGAGACACTGTCCAGACCTCACCGTGGAGAGCTGTGAGTGCGCAGCGGAGCGCTCCGGGGCGCTGAATCGGCGCAGCGCGCGCGTCACGGTGGCTTGTGAAGATGCGGACCTGACGGACACGCTCGAGCCTCGCGCGCTGCTCACCACCACAACCTCACTGTGAGTAAACTGAGAGCAACACGGGAGGGGTGGGTGGAGGAGGCAAAGCGTGCCAGATATGTTCACAATCTTAATCAGTCTTACATAGAGTGTGGTGCATTCACGTGGTTAGCTGTATAATTTGCAGGAAACTATATGCATCTACTAAAAAAAAAAAAAAAAAACCTATATGCATCTACCTGGCATAAGTTTTGTTTAGTACTGTTAATGTAAAGACCTGATGCTTAACTTGTACTTTAAACCAGGACTTCTCCAAACTTTTTTTTGGAAACTCCTTTAACTATAAAGTACATTACACAGACACCTTAACCCACATTTATTCTAACATAATTCTCTTATTCAAATATTAAGCGCATTATGTAAAATCCAGAACTATATATATATATATATATATATATATATATATATATATATATATATTAGTGCTGTCAAAATTAGTGCGTTAACGCATGCGATTAATTTGAAATATTTAACGCATTAAAAAAAATTAACGCAATTAACGCGGTTGCAGTTTTTTTTATTTCCTGTTGTGGCCAACGTGTGTTCAACGTGCAAAGAAGTATGGATAAGACCAAGGAAGGACTTTTAAACGGAAAGTTTCAGTATAAAACTCTGCCGGATGGTTCTGTGGATAAAACAAAAGTAATCTGTACATTTTGCAAAGCCGAATTTAAATACCAGAGAAGTAATTCGTCTTTGACATATCACTTAAAAGCAAAACACCCCACAGAAACAATCTTTACAGGGCCTCGCCAATGTAAATTGCATTGATTGTTTTGAAATTCAAATGACACAAATGGCACATACCTGTGTTTTTATTTCTGTAATAAATATGGCTTTCAAGCCAACAGTTAATTTGGAGAATATAGATGGTTTATTGCAGGTATGTTGTTTACATGAGAAAATCTGTGTTACAAGTTAAACAAAAATTCCAATAAACAATCATATTTGAATTTAAATAGTTTCATTGTCTTGAGTTTACATTAATTATTTACATTTACATATCCAAAAAGTTTCAGTCTTTTAATTGTGATTAATCGCGATTAATTGCAAAAATTTTTAGCGATTAATTAGTTAATTTTTTTTAATCGATTGACAGCACTAATATATATATATATTTTGCTTTTTATTGAAGACATGGGCCATCTTATTTCTGAAATTCAAATTTACAGAAAACCTTAGGTCCAATTTGGCAATAATCATAGACCCAACCTGTTGTCCAGGTTGTAATGTTTTTAACCAAAACGTATGTGTTAATATGTATAAAAAAAAAGAAGGATTTACAAAAACAAACATGCTAAGAAAAAAGTATACAGAATTTATATTAAAAATATACACATGAAAAGTTTATACACAAGTGCAAGATATATATCAAGATATAAAATGTTTTTTTCCCCTTTTTTTCACTGTGTAAGCAGTGCGTGATAATTACCACAACATTTAGGTTTGCTGAAAAGGATACAAGCAGATGATTAAACACACATGCACACACACCTACACAATCATCAAAAATGATCTGGACTCTGGCTGTAAAATTTGATTTAATTAACTTTTAGAAATACATAATTGTTCTTGCTTTAATACACTTTGTCCATCTGTCAAGAAGCTTTTGTATTCCCTTATTCAAATTTTTTTCGGCTGAGCTCGTGAGGTACGAATTCACAGCTGTCTTCACTTCTTCAGCAGAAGTGACTCTTCATCTTCGTATGGCTGCTTTCAGGGAACCAAACAGGTGAAAGTCCAATTAAGCGAGATTAGGACTATAGGGAGGATGCTTTAGGACTTCTAAGAATTTTAAGGGTGTCGACAGCGTGGGCAAAAGTGTGCAGATACGCATTATCATGCAAGATCTTGGATCGCAGTCCTCTCCGTTTAAAATTTAGGTTTCAGCTCTTCAATAAGCATGAGCACTCTTGATTGTTGGATCTTTTTTCTGATAATGTCCAATATTGGCTCTTGAAAATCCCAGAAAACTGTATCCATTAATTTTTCAACTGATGGTTGACTTTTGAACTTTTTCTCCGTCAGTGATTGAGGATGTTTCCGTTCCATACTTTACCTTCAGGTTCGTAGTGATGAATCCATGTTTCGTCACCAGTAACGATTCTCTTTAAGAAACTTTCACCTTCTTTAATTTTATTTGCAGATATCCAAACGCTTCTGCTTATGCTCTTCCGTGAGTTGTTTCGGCATTGGGTACACGCCCTGAGACCACAAAAAATCACTGCACGCTTCTCACACGAACTGATAAGATGACTGGAAACTACAGCAGTAGAACATGCATTTCTTTCTACTCCACTTGTTTATATGCTGGTTAGAGTTATTAATTAAAACACACTTTTCTAACTTACTATAGCTTTAGCTGTTTCACACACATATATATATATATATATATATATATATATATATATATATATTGTACAACCTTGTTTTTAATGTATATCATACGATTAAATTATGACGCATAGATATTGTAGGGACAGCAAATAATTCATCCAATTTTCCTGTCAAATAAATCAAGCAATGAATTATTAAAAGGCACATTACTTAGCAATTAATTTCTCTTTTCTGTTGACAGCAGCTACTTCAGTCCCTGCTGTACTGAGTAAGACACTACTGGAATAAATCTTGTGAGAACATTACAAGACTTACTTAAACTAACACCTCTAAATGGACTCCTATCAGCATAAACAGAAAATCTTTTCCTCCTTGGGTGCAGTGTTACATATGCCTTATGGCTGATCTCCTGCTTAGTAGATTCCTGCAGAGCTGGTTATTGTGCAATTTTAATTCGCGAAAGTGATTTTCCTCAGGGTAACAGAATTGGGATTGTTGGACAGTATTGTGTATAATTTATCTTATCTGTATTGCTGGAAAACAACTTGGATTAGTTAATTAGTTTATCTGGAAAAATAAAATGTAATTTTTCCATTAGCAACTGCTTTTTTAGATGCTATGTTCATTCAGAACCAACATTAATATGTCTTGGGGGTTCCTCTCCTTTCTTCTTCATCTTTCGGCTGTCCCATTTCAGGGGTCGCCACAGTGAATCATCTGCCCCCATCTAACCCTATACTCTGCATCCTCTTCGCTCATACCAACTACTTTTTCTCTAGACCTCCCGCCTGGCAGTTCCAACCACAGCATCTTGCACATGAGATCATCACACTTAACGTTTTTTTTCCCCCAAAATTATCAGTAACATTAGGCATAGCGTAAAGATTGACTCCTTGTATCTTTTTTTCATTTCCTTGTGTTTAATGGTGGCTTCCAAACCAACTAGGTGCAGTCTGCCATCTGCTGTATCGGAGAGTGAAAATACACAGGCGTGCCTAAATAAGGAGAGCAAAAAATAATGTGAATGCCAGCTGGAGAGTTAGCAGGGGAAGCAATTGTTCTTTGGAACTTTCAGTTGTGAAAAATCAATTGTGCCTCATTTGGAATTGGCCTATCTCTTCTCTCTCACACTCTCCTGAAAAGAAAGCGTGTTTCCGGCTTCATTCACGCTACAGAGTCTCAGATTGGTCATAGAAAGAAAAGGATATATATTGAGGCTACATCTTACTACATCTATCGCTCAAAAAAACTACAATGGATCCCATTTGGGGGTGTAACGGTGCGCACATTTGAACTTGTACTCTTTGTACTGTGTGTGTTGTGATCTGAGTGAATGCTGTCTAGCTTCAAGTAGCGCTGGATGATTTCCTCTGTAAAAGAAATTCACCCATTTCTACTTTAGAAATATAAAGTATATAATAAAGTATAAACAAGTCTATTTAAAATAGAATTCAGAATTTCATCCTAAGCAGGAATTTGTTAAATAGAAATATGTCTGGTGCAGTGGTTAGCGCTGTTGCCTGGCTCCTCCAGGTCTAGGTTCGCTTCCCACCTCAGTGTGCATGGAGTTGGCATGTTCTCCTTGTGCTTGGTGAGTTTCCTATAGGTACTTCGGTTTCCTCTCACAGTCCAAAGACATGCAGATTAGGCTGATTAGGCTAATTGGCATGTCCACCTCAATTGGCATGTCCACCTCCATTGGCATGTCCAGACCACCTTAATCTGGCCTCTCTGATTTTCCCAAAATTGGCATAGTGTGTGTTTGTGTGTACCCTGCGATGGATTGGCACCATGTCCAGGGTGCACCCTGCCTTGTGCCCTAACTCTCCTGGAATGGGCTCCAGGCACCCAGAGACCCCGAATACAGGATAAAGCGGTATAGACGATGAAATGAGTGAGATAGGATTGTATGTACATGTAGATGAATTTAAAGCTAATACTTGTATAAACAGTATGTCTCAGGTAAATGTAGGAGGCTGTACTTCATTTCCAATGCTTTGTGCAGCCATATTGATTTGACATTCCTCAGGGAGTTATGGCTAGTTTGCCACTGTGTACTAATTATACATAGTATATACTGTACAGGGCCTTTAAGGGTGTGCTGTGGTTTCTGGCACCATGCAGTTGGCAGCAAATCCTTTGGGTGATGTGGGTTGTGAGGTGGGGAGCTCTGTGGATTGGACTTGTTTGCCAGGCGCATCCTATGGGCGCTTGATTGGGATGCCATCTGGAGAGGTTTGGAGGCCTTGGGCTCTTTGACTGCATTGAGTGTCTGTTCATGGCCAGGAGACTGTTATCTGTGATTTGTGTTGCATTGGCTTTTCTGTGTTTTCTGACAGGATGGGCTGGGCTTTGGTCTCTGTGAGCATGGGTGAGCCTTAGGTGTTCATGGTCCCATCACATTTACTAAAAAGTGAATGAATGAATGAATGAATGAATGAATGAAGGAGTGAAACTACCGATACGGTGATGTCATTGATATATCTGTTGTAATCGATGATGCATTTTTAGTGCTTGGATATCGATTCTTTGAATACACGCTATGTAATACCTGACTATGCACATTCAGTTGGGAGTCAGATAGCTTTCGTGCTTCACCTATAAATTGCTGACTGTAGTAATCTTGACTGTTTTCATGCTGAGGGCTTGCTCACTAATGGCCAGCGTGTATTCATTTTAGTAGCAGATGTGCTTAAAAGCTGCTCATTTATCTAATTATGGCATTCTCAAATGTTTTGCAAATTTAGGGTAAGTGTAGAGGAAGGCTTAGGTATGAGGTCACAGGCTTTATTTTTATATAATTGAATCTATATATTATATAAAGTATGAATAACCCTACTGGCTATGAATGACGCTGCAGCTTTTTACACCAGTTTGGCAAAATGTCAAGTTTCACCAGCTCAATCTCAAAGGGTTTCAGCTTGCTGATTTTTTTTAATTTTTGCTTGCCTTAATGTGTTTACTTTTATAAAATAAAAAATTAGATAATTTTTTTATTTTAATACATATATTTTTGATGTTTTTACAACTTTGATCATATTTTACTGCTTTGCACCTTTTTCCTGATTACTGATGATGTGTTGTGGCTAGAGGTAAAAATTTCCAGAGAAAATAATGTCTCTTTTTTAGCCTCTAGCTCATACGGGTATAAGATATGAGTCTGTATTCTGCTTGTTATTCCAGGGAGTGTGTGAGAGTCATGGGGACATGGCTTGGTCAGCTTGCTGCAGCTGTCCCTCCCCTTGAATGCAAAACTCTCAGGCACAGTGAATGCATCCATCTTTCACTTCAAAGCCAACAGCAATTTTGTGATATTTAAAAAAAAAAAAAAAAAAAAAAAAAAATATATATATATATATATATATATATATATATATATATATATATCAGAGGAACCGTATGTGCTAGAGCTTTAGGCATTGGGTTCTTTAAAAAGATTGGGTTCTTTCAAGTCTTTTCAAGGCTTGAAACTCGTGAGAAAAATTCAATGCAGGGTTGTTGCTTGTCTAATGTTTTTACAATTTTTACAGTGTCTGTTTACACTACGGACCCCCTTTAAGAATATAGAGTGATTTTGCTGTGGTTTTTGTATCCAGGGTAATGTCAGCATACAGTACCACCAAGAAGGACGAACCACATCCAACAGGAGTAACTGTGGATGCAAGAGGAAGCTGTCTGAAAGGGATGTCCGGGTGCTAGACCAAATTGTACTGTATCTAAAAAAACTTAAAACCGCTGCCCAACTTACTGCAGAATTAAACTCTCGTGTTTCCACCAAAACTGTTCATCAGGAGCTCCACAGGGTCAGTGTACATGGCCGGGCTGCTATAGCCAATCCTTTGATAACTCAATGCCAAACGTTGGTTTCAATGGTGCCAGCAGCAAAAATCTTGGGCTGTGGACAATGTGAAACGTATTGTCCACCTTTACTGTCCCTTCCACATCTAGAAGAGTTGCATTGTAAAGAAGCCCCCAAGAAGCGTACCGCCCAGATTGTTGCACGCCCAGAGTGAAGCATGGGGGTGGATCAGTGATGGTTCGGGCTGCAATATCATGGCATTCCCTAGGCCCAATACTTGCGTTACTGCCAGGGATTACCAAACCATTCTGGAGGACCATGTGCACCCAATGGTTCAAACCTTGTATCCTGAAGGTGGTGCCATGTATCAGGATGATAATGCACCAATACACACAGCAAGACTGATGAGGGAGTGGTTTGATGAACATGAAAGTGAAATTAAGCATCTCCCATAACCTAAACAGTCACCAGAGCCACTTTGCGGTGTTTTGAAGAAGCGAGTCAGGAAACGTTTTTCTCCACCAGCATCACATACTGACCTGGCCACTATTCTGCAAGAAGAATGTCTCAAAATCCCTCTGGCCACTGTGCAGGACTTGATCTGTCATTCCCAAGAAGAATTAATGCTGTATTGGCCGCAAAAGTTGGTCCTACACCATACTAATGAATTATTGTGGTCTAAAAGGCGTTTCAGTTTCATTGTCCAACCCCCTGTATATTTGATTGACATGATGTGCTACATTGTTTGTCCGGACCAAAATTTGCACAATAGCTCTCCTTCCTTTACTTCCTGAAGGTGTCCTACTAATAAATTGGGTACTTTAATATAAATACACATGACATATTGGAGTGGTTTAGTAAATGTGAGTATGTTTCACAATCATCAGAGATTGACTTTTTAAATCTTTTGTCTGGGCTGGAAATAAAGCCTTTATACCATTCTGTGTGCTTTACTCATGACCATTGGTGGTGCTGTTGTACTTAATTCCAAAAAATGAGAAAAAAAAAATCCAATTTAAAACATTTGTTTGAGATAAGATTAAATGCCTTTATTTATTAATATTATTATTAATATTATTAATATTATTATTATATATTTTCTTTTCATTTGAACCAGTCTTGGTGTTTAGTTTTAAGCAGGTGCTGCTCACCAAGTTTTGCCAGATGTAATTTAAAGTAACTTCACCTCTTCTAAGTGTCCAATTGTAAAGATCTAGCCTTTAGGTATGTTTTTCATCCCAGTGCGTATGTACTTGACTTCTGGCTCGAAACTTGATCTCATGTTTTGGTACTAGCTGGCCAGGAAGTCTTGTTCCTGCACTAGGAAGTGTGACCTTTTATCAAACTGAAGTGGCCACCCTCGCCTCACTTTTGTTTCCCCACACTGAAAAAATAAACAGCTTCGAGAGGGAAGCGTGCATATGGTCAGAGGTAAGCTGACTGGACTGTTCCGTCCTCTGGCTATGTACTAATGCCTCCCTTCGGTCTCCTTCATTTTCACATTTATTGCCCCTAGAACCTGGGGTGCTGCTTTATCCTCGTTAACATGCTGGCATTATTGCTCCTCTGAGTGCTTGGAGCAGGATGCCCCTCTTTTGTAAGAGCAACAGACTGAAGAGGCAATCTCATTTGATTTATTGGTGAAGATTGAATTATTGGAATGATTATTAAAACGACGACCTGCTGGGTTACAGCGAATGTTGCTGAATAGAGAGTGTGAAGAGATTTGGCACAGCAAAGAGTCACAGGGATATTTAAACATTAGTTTTCAGAGGATTGCGACTATAATAAGAGCATTATGGTATTTCCAGATTAAACAATATTCTTCAGATAAAGTCTGTTAATATGTATTGTGTCTAAGCATCGTGCATGCTTGATATAATTACATTCTTCACTCGCTCCTAATATTACATAGTAATTCATAAGGTTACTGTAGCTACGGTATATTTATTGAATTACTATGAGCTAAAATCAGTAATTATGGTAATTATATTATAGAAGCAACTTTTAACTTGGCTTTCTGTTGACTAGAATTCTGAAATACTAGAGAAATGTCTTTTATTTGTATTTATTTTATTCCATCAGTACGCCTTAATTAAAATTTGGAAAATCCCTGATGTAATTTTTAGCTGAAAATGAACAAATGTCCTTGTGCACAAGTATACAAACTTTGTCCCTTTTTTAATTTGTGAATGTGATGTGACACGAAAGCATAACAAAGCTGCTAGTTGTACTGTATATGTTCATCTAGAGTGCTTGTAACACACACACACACACACAAATGATGTGTAAATGTTACGCTTGTGTTCCCCTTTCCGATTGAATGACCTACTTTGTTGTTAATTGGCTCCTGTTCATACATGTTTATTTCAGGAGAAGCTTATGGTACTTTTCCTGGCAGAGGCTTGTGCTGCTTCTGCTTTGGACAAACAGCCACCCAATTATTTTTCTCTTTGGTGGATGCTCTTGTCTTATTGACACGCACACTTATGAAATACTGCTGATTTATTATTCAAGTCACTATGGATGTTCTGGCTTTCTTTTCATTTACACAGTACAGTTTATTACCCAACTTTCTGTGTCAAGCCAAAGATCTTTGTATTTGTACGATTATATATCAGTTACTGTAAGTTGTAACAGTCACACATAGCTTAGATATACTGTATGCTGTGCATTAGTCTGTGCTATTCTATTCTATTCATTATAAAAATGAATGGAAGAAGGAAACCAGAGAACCCAGAAGAAAACCTAGATTGACATGTGTAATATGGCTATATTGTCTTTATATAATTAAACAATAAATGAACTATTCATTAACTAATTTATGCATTCATTTTTAGTAAGTGCTTTAATCTAATCAGGGTTGAAGTGCAGTTAGAGCCCTAAGGGACACCCTAGGTGAGCTTTGGGAATATACCCTAGATGAGAGGCCACTCTTTCACACCTTTAGGCAATTAACTGTTCACCTACTGGCATGTTTTTGGGAACTACACAGACACATGAAGAACTTGAGCTAAGTATTTAACCAGGAAAACTGGAACTATAAGCAAGCCTTAACCTTAAACCTAGCTCATTAAACATTTGTACAGTAGTGATGCTCTAATAACGTTAATCTAAAATCTAAAAGGTAATATTATCTATCAGACGTGATTAAAGCAGGGTCCATCCCTTTTTTCTTTAGTGCATGTCAAGAGGAGTGTAGTGCTTCACTTGAGCAGTGGTCAAAGGCTGAGCTCTGAAATGGTCTTAAGCGTGTGTGACACAAGGCCAAGTGTAGCGCAGCATTGCTGCTGTTGAGGGCACGAGGAGTGTGAATGCGTACTGACAGCTGCTCTGGCACTAGGATCAGTTACAAAGAGAGAGAAAGAGAGAGAGAGAAGTACATGGCTACTGCTTGGCACATCGATGAGCCTTCTTGTGGAAAGGATCTGTCCACGCTCTAGGATTTTCCGTGCATGGACCCACACCTTACTTCCATAGCTGAGTGAATGAGGTTGTGTTTTAGTTTCCTTGGGTTTGAGATTGAGCAGCTGTTGTTTGGAATTCTAAATTTTTCTATTTCCCTGACTGTGGCAGGCACATCTCTGCAAGTGATGCTGCAGTTTCACGGAAAATGACTAACATGGGGAATTCACTGCCTTTTATTAGTCCTGATTCGTGAATTGGTTCACAGACATGAAATGAATCTGTGGTTTTCTACTAGCTCAATAAACATGCCACCAACAAGGCTGTTGAACCTTAAACAGGATCATTCGGGCTCCTTTAGTAAACCACATCAGTAAGATAAAAGGTTCCCAGAACCACAGAGTTCAGCAAAGCTCCAAAATTTCCCATAGTCAGTGGTTTTCAAAAGAAAAATTATGTGTCTGCAAATCCCTGATATTCTTGGAGGTGTTAATGCATTCAAATGATTTTCAGTGCTTGAACATTTAAATATTGACCTAACCCTGATTCTCTTATGAACGTGGTCAGCTTAGACTTGCAGTTCTTTGGCCAAGCTGCGATCAGCATTGGTACTTCCACTCTTGCAGTCCTGATTACAAGAACATCTTAAAGGAGTTTGGTGTTTGAAATAAAAAGTATTTCAGAATCCAGCGCTTAGAGTACAGTAAGTCCCCAACATACGAACAAGTTCTGATCATTTGTAGGTAGAATTTGTTTGTAAGTCCATCAAACATTGTCTAGGTACTAGGATACTAACACAACTGGCTATAAACCGTATAAAACTAACATGTTCCATGATCTTGTTCTTGTTCTTTAGAACCATTTTGACAGTTGAATGATTCATGTTAAAAGCATGAGCAATGTCAGCCATCTTTTTTTTACTCGATCTCCTCAAGTGTAACATGAATCGTGTAGCTCATGCACTGCTGAGAATTGAAAATTTTACAGCAAGTGATCTGAAGGCTGCAGTTAACATGCACATCAGTTCTGCAGCTCCTAATAGGAAATGACACGTCCAGAGATGCCCTGGGTTAACTATTCCATCTCATCAGCAAAGACTCTTTCTCACTTTCTCTCCCTCCATGTTCGCTTCATTTATCGCTCCCTCTTAATTTAAGCTGACAGTAAAAGTAGACATCATGAAACGATATGAAGTGTGGTGACATAATCTCAAGTGTTATGTCTTCAGTTCCAGAGATGATATGCTAGCCCAGGGCAAGGTCTCATGCACTCAAGTCACGGTAATCAGCACTGCCTTATCTGTCTGCGTGGAGATTACCTGAGGCCAGTAGACAGTCTTATTCAGTGCTCTCTCGCATGCTGGTGAACAATAATAGCCATGGGCTTCCTCTGAGCATTTAGTCTAGGACACAAATTTTGGCTTTAACCAGGAGTCAAACCTACAGACAGTTAAAACATTCATTTTTTCTTCTGTCATTTCTTTATAATACATTGGTTACTACTAGTCTCTAGACTATTGAAAAACTATAGAGCATTCACTAATGAAATAACATGATGGTGCAGTACGTCACAATGCTGCCCTGCAACTCTAGGGTTCCCATTTTGATCTTGAGCTTGAATTACTGTCTGGTATTTTGCATGGTTCTGGTTCTAGGTTATATGTTTTTCTCCCACAAAACCTGTCAGTAGTTGAATTGATGCCACATGTGGAACCAGTGTTCCCGGCACAGGCTATGGATCCATTATGACTCTACCAGAATGAAACAGTTACTAAAACAGTTAAGTGAATGAGCAAGAGGACATAATACTGTTAATGTGTGATCATTCATGTACACCAAGCATCAAATCAGAAGTTCATATCCATCCATCCATCTAGGAACCACTGTAGTCTAGGACCTATGGAAGCCGCTCACTCTCTCATTCATTCATCCTCTATACCACTTTATCCTGTATACAGGGTCACGGGGGTGGGGGGGCCTGGAGCCTATCCCAGGAGACATGGTCCAATCCACCGCATGCGGATTCACACATAACAGGCAATTTAGAAACGCCAATTAGCCTAATCTATATGTCCAATGTCTTTGGACCGTGGGAGAAAACCGGAGTACCCAGAGAAAAACCCACCATGCAAACTCCATGCACACTGACCCTGCGAGGGGAATCGAACGCGGACCCTGGTGGACAGCACTAACCACTAAGCCACTGTACTGCCTCTGGGAAGGCCAATTTATATAAAAGATAAATATCAGCTCTACTATTAACAACCATTTGAAATCTGAATGATCCACATGTTGTGTCGTTTTGACTGATATTGAAGAAATGTGAAATAAGCAAAAATGCACAAAATAATAATAAAATATTATTCACACTCTAGTACATATATGGGCTTTGATGATAATGATGATGACATGGCAGCATGATGACTTGGAGGCTAGCGCTGTCTTTCTGCACCTGGGGGTTCGAATCGCCACTCTGGTTAGTATACAGTACAGGAGTTTGCATGTTCTCTCTGTGCTTGGTAGGTCTCTTATGGGTACTTCCGTTTCCTCCCACAGTCCAAAAACATGAAGGTTGATTGATATTTCCAAATTGCCTGTAGTATATAGTTTGGTATGTGTAGAGTGCTTGTGTGCTCTGATGGATTCGTACTCCATCCAGCATGGACCAGCATGGAGCTTGCCACATAGGCTCCAGGCTGCCTGCATCCCTAAACAGCGTAATTGGTATAGACAATGAATAATGATGCATTTTGAAAAGTACTGGAGACAATTTTTAGGATCGATTTTGAACCAGGCCAATTTTTGATGCATTTTTGGCACAACAAGATGTGCTCATACAGCATTTAAATTCATGCCAGAATTGAAGTCTCAGTATAATGGATGGTTTGGAAGTCTTTCCATGGTTTCCCTACAGTACATTGTGTTTTTACTGGGAGGCCGTTTAAAGATTGAGGCCTTCCAGACTGATTAAATCAGGTGTTAATGACAAATTCAGCCTTTTTGAAAGCCTCACATTTTATATTCACATACTGTACAGCATGTCGCGGTATACTGAGTGTATGGTGTCATGATCATATACTGTTGGTGCATTTAAAGTAAAACATAGAAAAAGAAATCTTTTAAATACATACTTGTGCTCCAGATTCAAGAGTTTGATCGTAAAGCATATATTTTATTACAGCAGCCACATAATGAACATGGTTCTAGTAATATTTTTAATATTTGGCATTTGCAACCAGATTTGTTATAACAGGACAGGGACAAAACAAGCATATAAAAAAATATTATCAGTATGTTCTGCATAAGGTCTGATGTCACTACCGATGCAAGGTGTATTATCATAATTCTTAATGATGATTATGAGAGGGATACGACATTTAAAGCCCATGTCCAGTCCAGGATCAGTGTGTGTGGTGGCTCTTGATGCACTGACTCCAGCCTCAGTTCACTCTTTGCGAAAGTCCCCAACACTTTTGAATGACCTTTTCTTGACAATACTCTCCAGGCTGCGGTCATCCCTGCTGCTTGTGCACCTTTTTCTTCGACACTTTTCCCTTTCACATAACTTTCTATTAATATGCTTTGATACAGCACTTTGGGAAAATCCAAATTTTTTGCAATTACCTTTTGAGGCTTTCCCTACTTATGGAGGATGTCAATGATGGTTTCTGCACAACTGTCAGGTCAGCAGTCTTTCCCATGATTGTGCTTTCTACTGAACCAGACTGAGAGACCATTTAAAGGCTCAGGAGCCCTTTGCAGGTGTTATGGCTTAATTGACTGATTAGAGTGGGACACTTTGAGCCTAGAATATTGAATCTTTTCACAATATAAAAATTTTTCTGAGATTGTGGATTTGGGGTTTTCATGAGCTACAAACCTTAATTATCTTAATTATGACAAATCAAGGCTTGAACTATCTTGTCTTATGTAATGAGTCTATCTCATATATTAGTTTCACCTAATTTTCACAGTTGCAACTTTTGCACAATAATAAGATTAACTCTTAATAGGTCACTCATCACTCAAATAAATAAAAAAGTGTGCGCAAAAACATAAATGTAAAAAAAACCAAAATATACAAATTCCACAGAATTTAACAAGATAAAGAGCCTTTATTGTCATTGTAATGATACATGGAAATTTGCCAAAAAAGTGGTTCTTTATCCAATTAAAGGTTAACGAATATATCTTTAGAAAACAATTTTTTTTATTTATCTTCTCTACATAAAAGAATGCCTGCACTTAGCCATCTAACCTTAAAAGAGTTTTAGAAGTCATGGTATTAGTTGGCCAGCTGCTTAGCCGGGTTGCTTCAGCTTGTTGTTTTGCAGTAAATGGATTTATAACACATTTTGTGTATAATTATATAAATTCAGCAAGGTTAAGAAAAGTCATGTCTATAAGTAGAAATAGATTTAAAATCCCAAATGTGCGCTTGCTGCTCACCATCCGAGTCATATAAGGCTGATTGATTTTGCCAGCAGGCGAGCGCTGTCAGCTTAGTGTTGGCTGATTTAAAGGCAGCATTGCTTTTACGTATTAAAAACATCAAAATAAATAAATGCTCGTATTAAACAAATTAAATATCATATGGTTCTGCAGTATATGATGACATATGCTTTCTTTTCCCCTAATTTCCAAAGGGAATAACCTCAGGAAGGCCGAGCGGGTTGTATCGTATCCATGAACTCTCCGTCTCAGGAAAGTTCACGGACTGCTGAGTTATTGCTACTAAGCTGTCTACGTCTAAACATTTCGAAGAATCTTATCCGAAGCAACCCAGCGTTCAATGCATAGATGAAACACACTTACATGCCTGTAACAAAAGTTCATAAATCCTGTTGTATCCTTCAGACAAGTTAAGAATGTGTCTGATAGAATGTGTACAGACTATTTACTACCTAAGACTATAAGGAAAGGAAAATAGGGAGCCTGCCAAGCATCCGTTACTGCGCTGTTGTCTCTGCCTCCCTTTGTCTGGACATAATAAATAGTAAAGTTATTTAAACTCTCATAAATCCATTGGACACCGGCAGCTCAGGCTCTCAGAAGTGTGTTGTGTGCTGCAGCTTTCCTAAACATCGTAAAGCAGCCGGGTTAACATCCTGAGAGCACGGCTTCTGTCTGTGGGTTGAGCTTATGAGAGAAGAAATGTTATCAGCCCTCCAGAGAGAGAAATCGTACAGATTGTCATCTGATGTGCTGAAAGTCATCGCCTTGTGTTTACCGGCAGCTGTAATGCAAATCGTCGGCCTTGTAGTGTTGACATGCTTTAAGTTTTTTTGGAGCCACTGTATCAACAGTTAGTGTTTGTGTTTAACTACAGGATTGCTCGACAGTGTTATTCTCACGGAGCACAATGATATCTTGTCAGCTGTAACCGATCCATGATGCGGACAGGCTCAAAAAAAAAAAAAAAAAATGAAATAAATAAATGAATAAACACAACAAGTCCTGCAGTGCTGGTGGCTAAAATAGCCAGAACTGCCTCTCAGCATTGTCCAACCAGATGTGCCACACTTTCTCCTCTTCCAAGTCAACAGCCTCCTTAATATCCATCTGAAGTATGTCTGATTCGCATCCAACATCAATGTTAGCCTATTTGAAATATGTTATTCTGGTTAGCCCTTCCAAGAAACCTGATATTACAGAATAACACAGGGTTTGGAGCTGAGGCTGGAAAGAACTGGGCTGTCCGCGCGGCATGTTTGTAATAGTTCAAATCTTGATTCCTACTCTGCTTGGTCCGTGTGACTTGTGCCCACCAGGGCTAAAATTTGGGTTATTTTTATTCCATCCACCCCTATAATAACGCAGTAGGATGGCTAAATGTCCCAAGGCTGTTTTGAGAGCACTTCTCTCCGGGTTTGGCCAGCTGCGCGCCTCTGAGGGCTGAAAGTGGAGATAGGAAATAGAGAGTGTGTGAATTATGCCTAAGCTTCGGCTCTTGAGTTTTACCCGTGAAGACTAACACCAGGCAAATCTACAAAGGCTCTACACATAAACGCACACACACGGTTTAAAGTGGGCCTTTTTATATTGTCGACTACATACTGTATAAGGGAATGTCTATGAGAGAGAATTTGTGTGTGCGTGTGTGTATCGTGCACCCATTCCTGATGGAAGCGATCAGAGAAACATGGAGCGCAATGACATAGACCATTTGCTCCAGCAGCCCCTGCGAGACAATATTTGACTTGTCCTCTGCCTCTCTGTCTCTAAAAGCTGCTTATCCTGGGAGAACATAATTGATATTGTAAATAGAAAGTTGGAAGGACGCGCTGGATGTTCGGCATGTGCTGTTTACATAATGTACAATTATGTTTTGCCTGCGATTTCCTGGACGTTGTGCAGAGGCCTGGAAAAGGCATGAGGGGTCGAGGAGCAGCTGAACTTCCTCTAGCCAAACAGAGCCATGGACTTGGTGCTGCACACAGTCACACGCTTGAGTTTGCACAAACACAGAGCCTCTGTTTGTGCCATGCTCTCTGAGAGAGTGTGTGCGGTAGTTATTAACCCAATAATATTCCTTTATAGGCCAGTTGGAATTGCAAGCAATACATCTTTAGTACATTACATAACACATGTACTTCTCATTATGCACCGGACTCCGAGCGCCCTTGGACGGGATCGTCAATCATTGATGTACAGTACTGTATGGCCTTCTAAAAACGTTTGCAATACAAACTCCAATGTCAATCGGTTTTACACCTTCATTTATAAGAAATTTCCCGGTTTGACTTGAACACCCCTCATCTATGTACGATAAGCAACTGTAAACACTCCTCACTTTTTACACTCTTACCCATGTGTAAAGTGAAGCGTAATTAATACGTTCAATTTGTTTTTTGTTCATTTGGTCGTGTTTAGTCTCACACTCCTTAAATGAAACGTCAACAGATTGAATCTGCCTTAATATTATGAGTTTTGAAGATATACAAGATAATATTAAAAAATTGCACGTTACATTTGATTCAAACAGGCCACAAGATAATGGAATAAATTGCTGAGGATGTTGTGGGAAGAGGCAGCCCAAGGAAAACATCATTGCTAAGTTCTTGCAATCCTTGGTTCTAAATAAAGTCACAGAAATCACCGCGCGCCTGGCCGCTGGATTTAGCAGGACAGAACCGCGGCTAAATGCGCTGCTTTTTGAGATTTGTTTCTAGTTTCTAGTTTGAGGTTTAGATTCCAGCACTCCCAAACTGACCCGTTACTCACTTATTTTAAAAAGTGAATAATTTAGTTTTTTTCTGTATCGTAAATAATTATTATCCTGCATTCCTGGTGCCATGTTGATAGTAAACTGCCAGTTATTTTGATGTAATTTCTGTTGCATGCAAACTCCATGGGAGACCCCGAGGCCGGGAATCGAACACGGACCCTGGAGGTGCATGGCGTCTGTGCTAACCACTAACCCACCATGCCGCCTCTAGGAGACATTGTAACGAGATAATAAATGCTAATTACTTCTCCTGAGAGTGGTCATAATGTCATGGTTCACCATCATTTAAATACATTTCTGATTAATAAATAAATAAATATCTGGGCTTACTAACGGTAAATGAGCAAACAGTGCATTGGTTTAGGAGTGCATTACCCGAGGAGGCTCTGAATCATTAGTTATGAACACAGAGCTCACAATAAGGCGATGCCAAAAAAAAAAATAGGTCACTTACTACCATTCATGCACCAGGATGTGTTACAAAACACTAGTGCCTGAAGGAATGCGTGTGTCTTTGTGTGTTTTTTAGTAATGCCATGGTTTCAGGGCAACTAGGGGACTCCAGCCTTTTATAGCAATTATACAGTATATGAGTTTTATATCTGTACTCTTAAGTTTCAGAACTTGAGAACAAGTATGAAAATTACAACAAATGAAATCTAACTGCAATTTTAACAAAGCGCCAACACACGCTGCCATGTGCTCCTGTTCATACTCTGGGGCAATGCAGCATAGCCAATTCACTTTGCCATGTATTTTTACTTTATTTTTCTTTGGAAGTGGGAGGAAACTGGAGAAACTGGTACATAAAAAATAAAAAAAATCCACATAGAAGTGAACCATGGCTCAGGATCAAATCCCTAGAGCTCTGAGGTGGCAAAGCTACAGTGCCTGCTGCACCAATTTCCTACCCGGTATTATACATAAATAAATGACTGTGCTAAATAATTAACATGGTAAATATCTGCTTCAAGGGGTATAAAGTTATTGAATTGCATTTCTGCATTTATAGGGTGATCTGAAAAGGATTGAGAATCTGTCTCTCTCTATAAAGGATTTCACTTCTGGCAGACAATATTCAGACAAAATGATATAGAATGTGAGGGCAAGCGTGCAAAATCATGGGCAAAAAGTCGGACAGCAGAAAGCCCATAAGAGTAGATAACTGCCATTTACATTACAGTTGTGTAGTGTTACAATTTGACTCCCAGCAATTTCTTTCCAGGAGTTCCTTTTCCCTAAAGAGTCCTTTAACATTGGCGTCGGGACTGTCAAAAGCACATTCGAGGAGAATAGTGCATGCTGCTTTTTCTTCTGTACGATTTTTTTTTTTTTTTGTTATTTATCCTCTCCGGGGTGGTCGGGAGTAGAGGTGAAATACCCCGAACAGATTTGCCCTTGTTCACTCCCATGTTGCTAATAGACCACATGTGGAACTGGTCTGTGTATTTGCTCTATCGACGGTTTACAAATGTGCTTTGTAAGAGTTGCCTCGTGGGAACTTATAATCTTTATTCAGCTCCATACTCACAGTGCATGGGTAGCTGCTTCCCTAGAGCCATGCCCGACCTTGGGAGAGGTAGAAAGAAGATGAAAGAGCCAGCTCTGGTGTCAGTGTGTAGGGTAGAGATGACATTCTTGTTCACATAGTGCATGTAAAGCAGGCTCTCTTTCCTTCACACACACACACACACACACACACACACTGAAACACACATACAGTACGTGCATACTGCCATGCATGCGAGCATGCCTGAGTGAGCAGCACATCAGGTGACAGGATGATATAATGTTCTCACCTCTGTGATTAATATTTTTGCAGATGTGAAATCTGAAAATGCAATTGTTCACCATGCTACTGAAATAATGAGCACAAGGTTGAGAGACTATCATGACATTATTCATACTTGAAAGACAATCTTTCTGTCTGTCCTTCGGTTTTTCCGTCTATCATTGTCTCTATATCTCAGCAAGTAACAGCCTCAGGTCTAACAAGAAGACCTTCTGAACGTCAGTCTATTTGTCTCTCTTTCTGTCGATTTTTTTTTTTTTTTTAGTATTTCGGGCAGCAGCGTACTATCGAAAGTAGGGATTCTGTTTGCTGTCAGTATTTATGGCAATGCAGATTTTACTATGCAGATTTAAAGGCCGTTTTCCTGTCAGTAATAACTTGTTACTATTTTTTAATACAGTACAAATTAATCACATGCCCCTTATGACTTTCCATAAGTGCACCGTGGTTACCCGGCAGTTTGTGATAATGGCACGTTTAAAGCAGATAATAAGATGACTGAGGAAACATTACCAGGTGTGCTGAATGTCAAGTTTCATTATAAAATGCTTTTAGATGGATGTTTGAATAAAACCAAAGTTATGTGCTCGAGCTTCTTTTCAAGGGGAACTACTTTTACAAGAATAAATTAGAGGAAGTAGTGGCTCAGGTGGCTCTAGGTTGTTGATTTTTGGATCTGGGTTCGAACCTTGCTGTCGGTGGGTTGCCACACCCCACACAACCCAGCCACTGCATGCAGTGCTGGTCTCATTTGCAAAATTTACACTTGATGACTAAGGTGACTTGATGAAAGTTACCCTCAGGTCAGGTGGCAGAGCCTCATACAGTTCTGCTAAAGCAAATCCTGAGCAGAGGAATCAGGAAGTCTAAATCGAACTACAAACGGAAGCTTAAGGACCACTCCATCAATGACCAACAGCAGGTGTGGGTCATCCAGCATATCATCAATCACAAGATCAGCACGAGTGTTAAAGGTGACACCTTATAGAGGAACTTAATTGTTTCTTTGCTTGTTATGAGGTGACAGCACTGGAGACAGTCACAACACCTCCCTCGCCATCCTAGAGGTACACCATCATGATGTGAGACGTGCTCCTGAGCAGTGAATCTGAGGAAAGCTGCTGGCACTGATGATGTGACAGGAACGATGCTGAAGAAATGTGCATATCTGCTCTCAAAGACTTCCTGACTATCCCACATTGCCTGAAGTCATCATAATCCTTCCTCTGCTGAAAAAAATGTCATCAGTGGCCTTTGATTATGAAATGTTTGGAGAGTTCCTGAAGCACATGGAGGCCAGTCTTCCACCCACCCACCTTTGACCCACACTGGAGTTTAACCCACAGAGTTAAGAGTTTGATTGAAGATGCCATTGCACTTCACATCACATGAAACCTACCTTGAACATCAGTGGAGCTAGTGTGAGAAGGTTTTTTTTTTTTTTTTAAATAAACTTTAGCTCTGCCTTTAACATTGTTCTTCCGGGCAGACTGGTCACCAAACTTACCCAGCCTAGGACTGTCCCCACCCACCTACCACTGGATCAAGGAATGTGATGCAAATTATTCCCAAGCTGTCAGATCAGGCTTCGAACTCTACTCCATCTTTAAACTAAGCACCACAACAGAGCTTCTCACCTTCTGCATTCATGATTATGCTCCCATCCATCCCACCAATACAATCATAAAATGAAATCCTTAAAAATAAAGGAACCCCCCCTCACCCTCCCAATAGACTGCTGGAAATACTGTATAATACAGACCCTGTTGCATTGTTGTCATTGTTTCTGGGTGCACATATCCGTGATGATCTCTTCCAGACCACCAACAACACAGTAGTAGTTAAAAACCCACAGCACTGACTGCTTCCTGGGGAGCCTACAGTACAGAAGTAACTGGTTTCCTACTAACATTGCTCAATCGAGTGCATGCTGACATACTGTATTACTGCATGGTACAGCTGCTTGGCAGCAGATAGGAGAGCTCTTCAAACGGTCATTAAAACTTCATTAGCTGCTCACCACCTTTGTTGAAAGACTTATTCAGCTCTTGCTCTTGGTAGAGAAACTAAAAGAGTGGAAGGCATCCCACGCTGGATATCATCTGTTTAACCTTATGCAGTCAATCAGATCATGGACTTAAGAACAGCTTTAAAACCAGAGCCATATGAGAACTGAACATTAGCAAACACTGACAATGACTTACCATGTCTACTATACACTTACACAAATACAGGCACTTTTACAGACAAAGATGCACTGCAATTATACAGTATAGGACAACTGCAAATCAGAGAACATGCACATGCAATATTATACTGTAGCTTCTTTTTTATAAATATATTTATTGGATAGTATTGTCTCAACACAATGTTTAACATTTTGTTTTTTATTACTTATGTGTTATTAAACTTATGAATTATTAGGAAGGCAGCACAGTGGCTTTGTGGTTAGCACTGTCACTTTGCACCTACAAGGTCTGGGTTCGAATCCCGTCCGGGTTCGTTTCCCACCTCGGTGTGCATGGAGTTTGCATGTCCTCCCCATGCTTGATGGGTTTCCTCCAGGTACTCCAGTTTCCTCTCACAGTTTCAAAGACATGCAGATTAGGCTAATTGGCATTCTCGAATAGTGTGTGAATGAGTGTGTGAGTGTGTGTATGTGTGTGTTCCCTGCGATGGATTAGGACTCTGTCCAGGGTGTACCCTTTCTTGTGCCCTGAGTCTCCATTTGAATAAGCTCCAGCTAAGATGATATAACTACGGTGGCCCTGAAGTGCAAAACAAATTAACAAATCTGAAACAAAAAAACAAAAACAAAAAAACAAAACCCAAAACAAAATAACAAATTCAAAACCAAATTAACAAATCCGAAAACAAAAAAACAAAAACAAAAAAACAAAACCCAAAACAAAATAACAAATTCAAAACCAAATTAACAAATCCGAAAACAAAATGACAAAAACAAAACAACAAAACCCAAACAAAATAACAAAACCAAAAACAAAACAACAAAACCCAAAACAAAATAGCAAATTAGTTTTGGCAAAATTGTTTTTGTCATTTGGTTTTGAATTTGTTATTTTGTTTTGGTTTTTTTTTTTTTCGGATTTGTTAATTTGGTTTTGAATTTGTTATTTTGTTTTGGGTTTTGTTTTTTTGTTTCAGATTTGTTAATTTGTTTTGCACTTCAGGGCCACCGCATGTAACAGACAAAGTTGTATCTGCATACAAGCATGGCGGAGATGAACTACAACTCCCATCCATCATGTTTACCTCTACAAAGTCGTGTGCGTATATAATTGCTTTACCATGTATGACTTTGATTTGTTATTCTGGTTTCCATTTTTCTGCTTGCTGAATTGTGACTTCCTGTTTTTTATTTATTTATTTATTTATTTATTTATTTTTTACTACGGCTACGATTTGCCCATGTTTAATTTGCTATTTAGTATGGTTCAATAAATCTTGTCTTTCTTACCTGGACTTTTTGTGACACACTGTAAGGCATCATCAGAACTGTTACTCGATAGCTGGATTTTTATTTTGTGCTCATGCAGACAGATGTGTGTGTAGAGTAGACTTTTAACCTGATCTACTTTTGCAACACTTAAAACTCAGTAGCAAACCTCGTGTGCTGACCTTTAAACAGGACACCGTGGACTATGGCTGGACAATATGATTACATATTGTAATACTGATTTTGTAAAAAATCTATGGTAAAGTACACGTTAATTCAGTGGTAGAAGTGGTTGACTTAGTGATTAAGACTTTGCTCAATCTCACATCTGGGTTAAAACACGTCATGAGTTTGTTTCGAACAATGGATATGATTTTAGCAAACGTACTGTATGCTTGGGATTTTGCCCTGGAAGACGGTAAGCAGTTGGTTGGCTGTATTTGTTGTGGTCCAGAGGAAGGAAGAAAGCCACATGCTTCACTTTAGTGGTTTTATCATCTATTTCTACTGCTGCTATAAAATCCCCACGCTTTTAGTGCTGACGGATTTCAGCGACCGCCATACATGTGTGCATAGTCAGAAAAGTGGAAGAATTCTGAGCTGCTCATTCTCATTCAAGTCGCATGACTGCTTATTGAAAAAGTATCCAATATACGACCAAATACGAAAGTGACCCAGATCTGATCTGATTAAAAAATCTGATTTATGCATTCAGACAGCCATCAAAAAATCAGGTTTGTGTCACATTAGGGAAAAAAAGACAGAATTGAGTTATTTTACTCTGGTAATATGTATACTGATACTGTAAGCCATAACATTATGATCACCTGCGTAATATTGAGTAGGTCTTTCATATTTCCACAGTAAGAGTGATGCATTAACCTCATCTACACTAGCGCTTCTATTGGATTGGATTCTATTGGAAGAGCTACTTTAGCTCAAATCGAGGAAATAGAAAGGTTTCAGACAGTGTTGGCTACGTTACTTTTTAAAATAACTAATTACATTACAAAATCAGTCATTAAAAGGTAATCAGTTATATTATAGCATTACCTTCTGATAAAAGTAACTAGTAAAAGTACTTTTCCATAGCAGAAAATGAAAACTTCTTTGTGATTCCTCATGCATGTTGTTTTAGTCCAGACCTTTATAATTATTCTACCATCATCACTTAGCGAAGTTTGGCCCATAATCTGTTAACTACTAATACCCCTATCTCACCTACGCGGTTTTGTGTAAGTACGGTTCATCATAATTTATTGCGAGTTTTGGGCGCTGTGATTACGTTTCCATCGTTCTGCACGTCGTTTTTCGCGGAAGCTCGCGGACCTTGCAGAACTTCACTGAACGTCAGGCGGTCACTTGTGGCAGTGCCTAACACTGCTTTTCACCGCATATCAAACCGTTTAGATTAGATAGGGGTATAACAGCAGGAATAACATAGGGTGGGTTATCGGGGATGGGGCTTGTAGGACGGCTTTCACACACACTAACGGAATGCTCGCTGTCTCTACTCTTAACGTGTTACTTTGAAACGCGTTACACCCAACATTGGTTTCAGAACACAATAGTCATTACTGTTTTGGTAACAAATGAGGGGACCTACAGTACTCAATATTATAGGTGGGTGGTCATAATGTTATGGCTGAGTTGCTTACTGTACACTTTCGCTAAACTGCCTTAACAATGAGAATGAAAAACATGACAAATAAAGTCTCAATACAAAACACTTGACACTTGATAGGACGCATTCAAAGATACACCATAGACCACATCTAGAGAGTGTTTTGTTAACGCGGAAAAGTTGGTCAAAAACAGTGATTTAGTCTGTTATTTTCTCAGAGGGTGAAAATACCGACCAATTCATATGGAAGTAAAATCACAGAGTACTGTAGCACCTATAAGTGTGCAATTACCTGGTCCAAATGTAAATTTTATACCACTGGAAAAGGGCTAAAAGTGTATATTTAGGGCTAAATCAAGGCAGAAGTGATTGGCCAAAAGAAAACTACTGCTGCGTCTATAGTCAGTCGATTGGCTGACCACTGTGACATACAATTTATTCAGTGAAACTTGTTACAGGTTTCAACAATATGGGAGTCGAAGCAAATGCATCAGTGTAACTACAGTACATTTCACTTACAGTATTAAGGTGGGTGCTACTGTCAGGGCAGACAGCTTGTAAAAGATGCAGGAATTTTATCAGCAGAGGAACAGAAACATTTTGATTATTTATATATTGCAAAACTTTACTTGTTAACATTTATTTGTTATATTCGAATTATTTTAAACAATAAAAATGCTAACAATGTTTCAATAAATTAAAATATATATTTTTTATTTAAAAGAGTCTAAGTCTAAGACTCTATTTAGTAGAGGGATGCTTTTGTGCAAGCTGAGGTGTCTTACATTGCATTACCATAAATAGCAATAAATACTCCCATATGCAGTGCCCTAGACATTTATAGCCCAAATCCATATAAATAACTCTTCTAGTGGTGAAAATGGTAGTCTAAGGGATTTATCACACGGTGTGGGTGAAAAAATGACATGGTCATGTTTTATTTATGAATTTGCACGATTTCGCTGACGCTCGTTTTCTTTTTCCCTCCAGGATCCTCAGCAATAACAAAATCTCAATGGTGAAAAACGGCTCTTTCTTCGGCTTACACTCTCTGGAGCGACTGTGAGTACATTTAACCTTTCCATGAGCATTGATAGCAAGCTACAAAGGATTTTTATCACAGAAGATCTGACACACCCTCTTTAGCGTACTGCTTGTTGATCGCTCAAATGAGTCCCATGTTTAGGAGGTGATTGGATCCGATATCTGACTTATTATTATTTTTTTAATTCAGCGGGTTTAGCTCCATGTCTGTCCCAGTCGCAAGATTAAACTGTCTGTGTTAAAGTGCAATGCACTTTGTACTGATGACACCAAAACAATGCACATTTAATCTGTGTGTCAAACTAAAGGATTGTGTCCCCTGCATCACTGGCCATGTAATGTTTTCTGCCGGACCATGGATGCATTTTTCACAAAAGATCATGTAATGAGCAGCTAACACACCAGGAGCATGTTTGGTCCTATTGATTACTCCCCCTACCTTGATTTTAATTAAACTCCATCACCCAGACGACCACCCCGACATTCTAAAGGGCCTTTCACAGCATCTATTCATGTTTTTACTGACAGGCCACTTTAGTGCAGATTGCCACCAACTGTGCAACCTAACGGAGATAATGAGAATAGCACATGCAAAGGGCATCGTCTGATATTTTGCTCTGGTTTGAATGCCAAACACAAACATGAAGAAATGTGAGAGACTAGCAGGATTCCAGTAAGAGAGTGGTGCAGAGCGATGCGTAATGTGAGATAGCACGTCAACGCTTCATATTTAGTCAAACACTCAGCTCCATTATTTTTCACACTTACAGTACAGAAATCTTCGACTTATTTATAGCTAGTGTAGTTTCAGCCAAGCAGGAACCATTTCAAGCAGCAAAATACTTCTGATTTTGGCGAAGAATTACTGCAAAGGGCCCTAGCCTGAGAAACTGGAAGTCGAGGATCTCAGTTACGATCTACTTATTCTGCACTTTACTACTACCAAAATATCTGCAGTAAGTTCTAATAGCACTAGCATTCTGTACTATGACAATAACTACAGGTGGAAAGGATGGAAAGGATTTTATTTTAAAACACTACATATACAGTATAATAACTGGTATTCTTTCAAGAGTTAGACATATTTTTTGTGTTTCTAAAAGAATTATTCTTGTTAGGTAAGCACTAAGCATTAAAATGAAGGTCTCACTTGTCCTCTCAAAGGAGGTGCATTATTATTCATTCATTCATTCATGCATTCATTCATCATCTATACCACTTAATCCTGCACCTATCACATGAGGGTACAAGAAGAAGTACATCCTGTACAGGGTGACATGCAGGGTACACACACCCCACAAGCAATTTTGGGAATAGCAATTAACCTTATCTGCATGTCTTTGTACATTGAACCCTCTACCCGGGAGGTGCAAGGCCACAGTGATGCGCTGGATGAGATATGGCCAGTTCGTAGCTTGCTTACGAGTCAGGTTGAATAAGGAAACAGAGAACCCTTAGACTTACTGTACTTTGCACCAGGATTTCTCTGCCACCCCTTAAAACAACTTTAAAAGCAGCACGGATTTATGGCAAAAAAATTGATGTTTTTCTGTAACAACCTGAGTAACCAGCTGGATAAGTGTTCATAAGAGTGCTTTAAAACCATGTTTAGGATAAAACTTTCTTAATTTGATGATGGGTCAAATATTTCATGTTATAAAACACATTTACGCAACAAGCAAGAACATAGTTAATTATAGATTATAACGCTCATTCTTTCATAATATTTCTGCTGTTCAGTCAGTGTTTGTCTGCTACTGAATAAGGCCTCATTAGGTGTTAGTTTTTTTTTTACTTTCCTGTCTGTGTCACATCTGGGATGTGTGTAATTACCATGGTCAATACTTTTTTCATGTTTCTCTGTACTGAGAAAAGAACAAAAAATATTGGTAATGTATAGACACTATAGACAATAAAACCCACTAGATTTCAATTATAGATGTATTTTAAATAATGCGTTTTTTTCTGCTGAACATGTCCACGATGATTTTCCTGAAATTAAATAAATGGGGAAAAAAGATTGTATAGCAGATCCTTGTACACCTTAACTGTCTATTAGTGTTGATGTTCAGTTTATATAGATGTAAAAGACACATTAATGTTGTAAGCTCGAACATGGCATGAACGTTTATAAACTCTTTATCCCTTAAAAACTGCTTTAAAGACCCCGAACACAATATGTATCTCTAGACTAAAACAGTACAATATATAAAATCTGAAATTGGCATAATGCTCTTATGTCCCTATCACACCGAGCCACACTCCCACTATTCTGCAAAAAATTAGGTAAACACATTAAGAACTTGTATTTTAGGAATCTAGTCATGCTATTAAAAAAAGCCTGGTGAGGATGTGATCGAACCAAAATGCAGGAAAGCCATGTTGTAGAAGTAGTTCCTATTAAGTTTTTGTAGTGCTTACTCAGTTTATGCAGCACGTCTTTATTAGTATAAATACTGGATATAATTCCTTACACCATCACTTATAATAATAATTGATAATATGATAATAATTAGTACTTTATTAACCCCCTAATGCACATCCTTGTTAGGAAGCTGTGGTTAAAGCACAGGGTCAGCCTGGATACAGCACCCCTGGAGCAGATAGGGTTAAGGGCTTTGCTCAAGGACTCGACCGTGCAGGCTTTGTGGTGCTGAGGCTCAAACCTCCAACCTTTCGATCAGAAATGTAGTAAGCTACAGTACAGCTATAACCTTTTGAACCACCATTGCCCCCAAAACTGCTGCTTCGTGACCCACCGGATGGTGCAATGACAACATAGTAAATGCATGATAAGCGCCTGGTAAGAGCAGGATGTGATCTGATCAGACATAGTAATAACTCAGTTTGATCTCGTTACACCTGGTGAGCACTTAATCAGGATAGGAATGATTAAAAACAACATAATAGACACACCGAGAACCTGACAGGGACATGGCAAGGAAGCTGGCCACATTATGTAGTTAAAAATTTTTTTTATAGCATCCCCTATTCATACAGTGTGTAGTGAGTTCTCTAAACACTGTACTATCACACCTTTTATAATCAAACCTTTGATATGTATCCAGATTAGAGTCCATTTAAAATATTGAACATGGACTTCCTGCCCCGGGCCATGATGATGATGATGATACTTTATGTCCCAGCTGCCAGAGTTTTCACTGAACCAGCACTGGGTACTTGTCGTACGGATGCTGCTACTGCTATCTCCTGCGGCATCTGTCAATGAGGGATGTATCCCTGTGAATAAGACATACTGTTTTGTGTATAAATATGAACGATATTGCATCAGGGTGCTTTGTGGTATTTAAGGATTAACACATAATTCAAATGTACTATACATACAAAGGTTTAATGATTTTCTTAAACGACACTACTACTACTACTACTAATAATAATAAATGACTTTCTTAAGCCTATACAACTGTTTATCTATGTACTACATTCTTTCTCTTACGGTTCTCAAGTCGATTTCCTAATCTAATAAAGTACCAATTTTTGAGTTTCCCATGACCTCTATACATTTTTTTTCATTTAATCACGCTCAAAATGCTTTCTAGCTTTCTAAATGCAGTGCCCATTAACTAACAGATAGTAAATGTAATTAAAGAGAACCATATTCATAAAGAACTTACTCTACTACTTTACGAATAGACTAATATGCAATATAATAAAAGTTTATAAAGCATATCCACTTATGATTCACTTTATTAGTAATATCTGGACTGTATACAGTATATGCATCCATCAATCATGCCTTCATCAATCATGTAATGGCAGCAAAGTTTAAATACAGATAGTTTTCCTGTCTGTTTGAACCAATCTGTCAATTTCTCACTGAGCTCTAAAAGGAAAACTCCAGCACATCTGGCATCAACAACTTAACAACAGTTAAACGCACTGGGTGCACACTTTCCCCATGCTTGATATCAACTTTAACTGAAGCGCTTGACATATAGCTGTTTGATTATATGCATTATGTAGGTGTACAGGTTCCTAATAAAGCATCTCGTGAATGTAAACCTCGGCAGTCATAAAGCAAACAGTTTAATAAACGACTCTTCTGTTAATATCTTATCTGGGTAGTATCTGTAATAGTAAAAGTAATGCTTTACCAGTTATTTAGTACTTAATTACTTGTGGATAATTATTGTCTTATTAATAGCATGCTGAATGCCTTATTTCGAAGCACTCGACCTTAAAGACTCTCTTGATGAAGTAGATAAAATGTTTTATCTTTAGAAAAAAAAAGTCACAGCCTGCTGCTGTCTCTAATTGCTTGTGAAGGAAACAGTTGCATGTAAGGACAAATGGGTTGCAGCTTTGAGCTTTCGCAGTTTGGCCTGTGACCGAGACACAGCTGAGAGGTCTCCACTGGGATTTGGTTTCGGCTCGCAGTCTGATAAAGGGGATGTTTACCAAGCATACATCTAGAGACGCGAACATACTGTAGAACGCTACCAGTCTGGAGGTCAAAGGCAGAGCTGTGGTGGTGAGACTAGTGTCTGAATGTTTAATGTCCAGGTCTCTGCTAAGCTGAGTTTCCACATAACACTAATGTACATTGTTTATTTTTTGGGTAAATCTAAATCAGCGATATTATAATTCTTTGTCTTGTTTTTGGCATTTTGAGAAGAAATTCCATTCTGTGTTTATGCATACATTATAATGCATTATAATCATGCTATGAAGCTCTTATAGACATATGAACAGTTGGACAGCAGAATAAAAAAACATTTTTGCACTATTGAGCAAAGTTTCAGGAAAGAAGAAGTATTGCAAACTAATAGAAAACATTCTGTGCATGGTTTTTATTCACAATAGTGTTATAAAGCACAAATACCTAAAAAAAAAAAAAGTAAAAATTGTTTGAGTTATATAAGTGTGAATTTTGCGTGATTTTTCAAAAAGCTATAACTTTACCTCCTACAGTTTTGTCACAACCGATAAATCAGCCTTCAGTTGTTCTTGGGACCGGACTACGGCTACTCTGCCTCTGCGCACCGTTCGTCCTCTGCAGCTGATCAAAAATGCAGCTGCCCGACTTGTTTTCAACCTTCCTAAATTCTCCCACACCACATCTCTCCACTGGCATCCTTGAAGCTGCCCGCATTCAATTTAAAACACTGATGCTTGCCTACAAAGCTAAAAATGGCCCAGCACCCACTTACCTCAAAAGTCTAATCACACCACGCACTGCCCCACGTTCGCTCCGATCCTCCAGCACTGCTCAGCTGGCTCCACCATCTCTCAGGGATAAAGGAGGACATGAATCTAGACTGTTTTCTATTATAGTTCCTAGGTGGTGGAATAAAGGTCCACTAGATGTCGTACAGCCAGTGATCAAGTGACGACTAAAGAACTACGGTATCTGTTTTAGGTAGTTGGTTTCTCTCTGGGTTAAAGCTTCCAAAATAAGGTCATACAGTGGTTTCCATATAAAATCTTTTTTAATAGGCAACCTTGTGTCAAATAATAATAATTTGAAAAAATGCATGCAAGACTGAAAATGCAATTATTGCATTTTGCTGAGAAGCTGTTCATTTATCTCTTGATTTTCCTTGTAGAGTTCAGAGTCCGTGGCATAATTATAGATGCCTGATTAGGTGTATTCATGCTAAAAGAGCCACAGTAAAGGTCTGAAAAAAATAACATTGTTGAACGTTGTTTAATTAAGTCTGGGTTGCATGGTGGTGTAGTGGTTAGCACTGTCGCCTTGCACCTCCAGGGTCCAGCTTCGATTCCTGGACAGGCTCGATTCCCGTCTCTGTGTGCCTGGATGGTCTCCTTGTGCTTGGTGGGTTTCACCTGGGTACTCTAATATCCTCCCACAGCCAGAAGACATGTAGGTTAGGCTAATTGCCGTTCCCAAACTTGCCGTAGTGTGTGTATGTGAGTGCCCTACGATAGATTGGCATCGTGTCCAGGGTGTACCCTGCCTTGTGCCTTAAGTCTCCTGAGATATGCTTCAGGTCCCCCACGACTCTGAATACAGGATAAAGCGGTATAGACAATGAGTGTATATGATACTGTATAACAGATTAATATCACCCCAAAATTACTCCTTTCTACATCCCACATTTGTGAGGACCAGATTTCAGCATTCGGTATCTAGAAACCTAGTAGTTCAACTAGTGACCGTGGAGGCCAATGGTGACCACTGTATTTATTCCCATTTGTACGGCCGTAGTAGGACCTCCGGTCAACACATATATTCGTAAACTGCAGGCAATTTGGAAATGCATGTTTTGTGAGGGAAAACTCACTCCATTCCTGATGCGAACCCAGGACCTGGAGGGGCAAGGCTACCGTTCGAACCAATAAACCACCATGCTGCCTTTCAGAATTTCACTACTTGTTAATCATCAGTCTTCTATCCACTCCTACAATAGCTCTTGTGCACCTTCAAAACGTATACATAATATTTCATCACTCATGGTTTGGAGCTCTAAAGGATTTGCAACTATCAAGGCCCTTGAATGTAAATTCCCCCACTCATCATGAGTGAAGTGCCATCCTGACTGAGTGGGCATCGCTCTGGGACTGTATCTGTAAGCTTTGTTCTGCATCAGCCATTCTTTTCTGACTTTGGGAGTCAGTCAATGAGACTTCCTCCTGAAGTGTTCCCTTGTTGTTTTGGCTTGAGTGGTGTAATTTATCTCTCCCTCTTATGGACTCGGTCTCCTTGAAAAGCAATTGATAAATAGTTTGGCGAATTGTCTGGAGAGGTTTCAGTACTCTTTATATGGGTGACAAAAATATACATGAAAAATGGGTTGTCTGGAAATTCTGGGTCTATCTGATGTATGAGTGTGTGCACAGTATAGCATCAGTCTGCATCAGCTGAAATACCACTTAAGTTATGTGGGTCATAGGCTAATTGAGATGAACAAAACGTCACATTCTCTATACCGCTTAACCGTGGACTTGGGGACCAGGGGACTTGAAGCACAAGGGGACACTCTTGAAGGTGTGCCTATCCATTCCACGGCCCACAAGCACACATCAGGTAGCATAATCTGCATGTCTTTAGACTGTGGGAAAAAATTGAAGAAACCAGAGGATACCCACCACGCAGGGAAAAACATGCAAACTTCATGCACAGCCCCAAGGAGGGGGACTCGAACGCTACACGGAGGTGGAGGAGTGAGGCCATGATGCTATCCATGATGCTACCACACTGCCAATGGAGTCATATTTTTCACATACAACCAATAGTAGTTAAGGCTTGCTAATATCTGTTGTTGATTGTTTTTTCCCAATTTACTGCATTTGCGCAAAAGCAGGAACATAATTTTGGACATGTTTATTAGAAAACAAAAACGCAAAATTTTGAAAATGGCCAAAGATTGCTTATACTGTAGTTGCCCCCTTTGCTGTAACACAGGACAAATCAGAAATGCATTAGGAGCCCCAGTTTGCTGCCCAGTCCCTTTTTTTATTACCCAGAAATTAAATGAAAACCTTGAAAGTGCTAGCTGATCTAATGTAATAATGTACACTACCATTCAAAAGTTTTAGAACACTTTCTAACTCCATGATCGTTCCTGATTTTTATTTCTTTCTACATTGTAAAGGAATGCTGAAGGCGTCCAAAAAATGCATTAATCTTCTTTGAACAGTTAATGGTGAGATGTTTCTGCTACTTCTGCTCTGTAAAGACTTCATAACGCCTCTAATCTGAGGTGCTGTTAATTGGTCATTTTTCAGGCTGATAACTCTAAATGAACTTCTCGTCTGCGGCAGAGGTAGGTTTTGGTCTCGTCCTCCTGGGATGGCCTTCATGAGAGCCAGTTTCATTATGGTGCTTAAAGGATTTTGCAAATGCACTTGACAATACTGTTCTTGCAAGAACTATTACAGAAAGCCTGACCTCTGTGTTTTAAAATAACAACTAACTGTTGTTTTTGTTGTTGTTAGGTAATTACCTAATTCCATATGTGATATTTTATAGTTTTGAAATCCCCAGTATTGTTGTAGAATGTAGAAAATAAATCACTAAACAAAAACAAAGAAATTTGCGAGTGTTCTAAAACTTTTGAACGGTAGTGTATGATGAGCTACTGTGGTTCGTTACACTATATGGCCAAAAGTACGTGGACACCTGATTATCACACTGCATACGGTATGTGGTTTTCCCCCAAGGATCTCTCCAGGATATGAGGTCAAGGCTTTGTTTATTTGTAACACATTAACCTCGAATTATGATGTGTACCTGCTTGCCTAATTGCCCACTATTTTGAATAGGCTATTATTCGTAAATGTCTCGTCATTATATGTAGGTCTAGCTAAACAGAAGAGTGATCCTTACTGCATGCTGCTGTACATGTCATCCATCTCCATCTAATCATTCTTTTTGCTTTCGCTCTTCTGAGGGTTTTCAGCTTTCTCTTTCTGCACATTGTATGGTTGTGTGGTGCATAGCGTTATGACCCAGCACCCAAAATACCTTTAAAAGCACTCCAACGCAGCCTCTATTCTTCATGGAAGATGGATAAAAAAGGTGCACAGGAAACAAAAACCTTAAAAAACATGATATATGACCCCAGCAAATCCTGGCCAAATTACAGACATGCTGATTCGCACGGAATTAATATTATCACAGGACCTTGTTGTTCAACGAAATATGGTAGGTCATTTGCGGGGGAATTTTTACTTAACAAATTACACACATGGGCTATTCGCACTGGAAAAAGATCACAGACGACCTCCGCAATTATTACAAATGACTAGAGGTCACCAAGGTTATACTAATCCCATGCGAAAAAGGGCTTTATGCATTAAGTAACTACAAGTAAGATGCTTTAGTTTGCAAACACGAGTAGGAAGTTGGTTTTTTCCTTCCCTTAACCAATAAGGCAGGGAAGTTCAGTGTTTAAGGTGTTGGTCCACTGATTGGAAGGTACCAGGTTCAAACCCCGGCACCACCAAGTTGCCCTTGAGTGAGGCCCTTAACCCTCAAGTAAGATGCTTTGGATAAGGCTGTGTGCCAAATGTTCAGCTTATTTTTCTTTTTTGTATGAGATGGACACAAGATCACCTCTGTGTAAAAATGTCTCCATTAAAGCTAAAAATGGATGTGGACAATTTTCCATGGAATCACTGGTGATATTTCACTGACATTGCAAGGTTAAGGATGTGAGGTTATAGGCCGGTGCATGAATGGAAAAAGTAAGGATAGGCCTTCGCTATTTCTCACACTCCATCTCTCTGCACATGTCTCTCAGGGCTAATTCATCTTTCCTCTCCTTCTCTGACCGGGAAAAAAGGGGAAGGAAAAAATAGAAACAACCTTATCCCTTACTTTTAGATCCTAAATTGTGGCATTTATATTTGTTTACCCTTATGGCCATCATGACCTCATTCTTTTAAAATGCTTTTGTACAAATCATTTGAACTATATGCAGACAAAAGGATTCCAGCTTTAGGATAAAAAAGCCTACAGTAAATCAGCCAGTGGTAAGTGGATTCATAGAGAGTCAAACCTTATATCTACACAGATGTTTTTTCTTGGATGATGGTTTATGTAGTGCACAAATTCTGCTTATTTGTATATGAAATAATACTACACTTACCAATCTAAAAGGAAGAGTTATTTAATCAGTTACTCATGTGGCAGCAGTAAAACGCATAACATCATTTAGATCCAGATTAATAGCTTCAGTTAATCAAACTTTACCAAAAGGTAGGGAAAAGTTTTTTTTTTTTTTTGTCCAACCTGCTTGAACTTGTCCAGCTGTCCCAGCTCAGATTTCTATTCTTGGCTGACGGAAGTGGAACTTGATGAGGTATTTCGATGATATAGGCCATTTGCCTCAAGGCTTGATATGCTGTGCGTTCTGAGATGATTTTTTACATACTTAGGTTGTATAAAATGGTTATTTAAGTTACTTCAGTTTTCCTTTCAGACTGTCAAGGAATGGAAATAGAGGCAGATGCAAATGCAGATAATTTATTATGTAAATGTGAGTACGATTAGTGAGAGATGTGACTTAGTTATGTGATGTGCAGGAACTGAAGGTTAGTTGTAGTACAGTGCCAGTAGGTGTAATTTCTCTACCCCGACAGAATGTCATAGCCAGACATGGTTCACTGGGAGCAATGAGCTTATTGTAGCTGGCAGGAGACATGAAATCCTCCACAACACGGTGAGTCAGGGTGATACTTTTTGTATAACTAGCAGGCACAACATTCAAGGCAGAGCACAACATTCTCTATGAGGCCAGTGAAAGGGAGCCATGCCCTTCTTGGAACCAGAGGCAGGAGCGAGACATACAGCAAGGAAAGAGATATAAGTGATGTCCTTTGTGAGGCTGGAGGAGGTGAAGTGATGTCCTCCTCAGAGCCAGATGATGTATTGCTGTCCTTCCAAGATTCTCCATAGAGAAAGAGGTGGACCCAATGTCCTCTGTGCAGCAAAGGGAGGGGGTCATTTACAGGGTTGACCAATGACCATAGCAGAGACGAAGAACTGGAGTGACATCCATAGCAGAGTAAGAAGGTGGAGTGAGATCCTTGGCAGAGCAAAACATCATATTGTCATCCTCAGCAGGACACCAAAGTGGAGCTGGGTGGAATCAGATGCGAAGCAAGGAGATGGAGTGCCACCCACATTGAGGTCATGAGCTGTATTATGGGGTAGAGGGACATCACACTTTCTGTCACTTAATGGAGATAAAGCAGTTGAAGGACACTTGCAGAATACAATAAATGCAATGAATAGAACTCCACAAGTAAGGATATCTCTTGTATCTTTTGGATGTATTACATCATTGAGTCCAAAACATCATGCTTGTTTTTCTAATGAGCAATAGCACATCAGCAAATCTGAGACAGTGTGTGAGTTCCTGGCATCAGAGACAGAGGTCACGTTCTCAGTAAAGGGCTGTACAAGGTATAATTAAATAGATGAAGGTACTGAGAAAACGTGAATGTACATTACTCACTGTAATTGTAATCCTTGAGTAATATTATGTAAACTGTATAAGTCAGACATAATAACAACTAATCTAATTTTTTTTGCATAATTAGCTTTTGAAGGACACAGAAATGCTTAATGTAATTAGTTTTGATTAGGTTGCAGCTTTTACTAACCTGAGCATGCAATTCTTATGTGAAATTTCGAAAGCAATGCTAAGGAAAATGGAAAAGACAACCATGAGATGGACAATTTTCGGTGCAGCAGCGGCACTGGTATGATAGTGAGAGCTGCTGGTATTGGCATTTCAGGTTCAACAGTGTTGCTTGGACGTTATAACCTTAAAGTTTGTGGGCAGAACATGCTTGGAGGAAAATGCTATTCGACAACTTAATTATGCATAACAACACAGACAATTATTTTTTTTTTTTTACTTTTTTTATTTAACAAGTCAAAAGTTTGTGTACATCTATAAAAACAATTCCTCCTTTTATCTTAATTTTACTATCCCTCTGGTCCAGTGAGCTAAATAATTAAAAGATATTTATGTAATGTACGTAATTTATGTAAAACAATATTTTTCATATACTATTCAGTTAAAAAAATTTTTTTCAAGTTTTATTGAAATAATCTAAGGCCTGATGACCCCTGCCTTAAAGGTTGTATGTAGAGAACTACAGCAAATAATTTTTCTATCAGAAAAAGTTTCAAGGAGAACCATTTTTGCAAACTAATGACCTTTCCATGAGTGTAGGCCCTTACTCTACACTCAACTAATGGATAAAAATATAAACAGTTTGACTGCAAAATGAGACAAATGCCATTTTTCATACTTCCACTCATTTTGGGGAAAAGTATTTTCCTTGGACACAAAGTCTAGAGCAAAATGTTTATGTTGAAATTGACTATAAATTCTGCTTTTAGATGGTTTGAAGTATAAACAACACTGGTTTCGCTGCATTTTGATGCACTCTAAAGTAATATTTACAAAAGAATATTAAACAGAAGGAGAACTCCACACGGCTTTAGAAACATGCACTTTCCTTCTGTACAGGAGACATTAGATACACATGTTGAATGCAGGAAGCTGCTGTGTTTCTTATGTCTGGTTGTCTGGTTATAGTAACTATTTCCTGTTGTCCAGTCAGAATTTCTGAACTTTTGTGACCTTATAGGACCACTGACCTACAGTATATGTGATCAGACGGTTCCCAAAGGTCTCTTTTTTTTCTTTCAGCAAACCCCGTTACTATGATAAGTTGCTGTGTTAAACTATCAAAATAGAAGCTGAGGTTTTTAATGTTACTCATGATATTAAATTAACAATAACCAACTAACAGTGATCTTCAACAATTAATCTTAACAATGTTTTGTGTGCAGCAGAGCTCAGCACCTTACTGTATTTCATTAATCCAAATTATTGTCTTGACTCAGTAAAAATACACAATCAAAACACACAATTTTCTATATTTTTTATTTAAACTTAACCAATGTAGCATTGCACATTTACGTCCCCACAAAAACAACTACAGGCTGATTTATATATTGTGAAAAATTATAGTTGATAGCTTTTTGCGAAAGCACACACATTTTACATTGATGTAACCAAAACCTTTTTTTTTTTTTGCCATTCGTTGTTTTTTATTTCATACGTGTGACTAAAAGAAAATCATGCACAAAATATTCTCAGTTTGTAATTCTCTTCTGCAGACATTTTGTCCCCCCACAAACCTGTCTAAATGGATATATCTCATTTTGCAGTCAAACGGTTCATATGTTCACAATAAATGCACAGGGTTCAACTACTAATATTTTCCATCAATATGAATTTGCTGAATGAAGTCGGACAGCCTTTCTCATTTAACCATTTCAGTGTTTAGTTTCTTGCTTTCACCCTAAACCTCACAGATGTGGTCTTTCATCAGAATCAGATCTCTCAAAATAAAGCCTGTAGTTAGATTTTGACATCTTGGCATCGCTTCTACTTGTGGTTTCATCTGGCTGGCTTTTGAAATTTGTGCCTGCTTGTCTGCATTCATTTTCAAAAAGCATACATGACATGTCTTGGGTATTTTCTTGTCTAATGCATTATGAGGAAATAAACAACAGAGGTCAGAGATGTGCTCTGAATTGCAATTGTCAAGAAAAGATTATGCGTCAAACTACATTTGGTATGAAGTATGATGAATGAAGCATTCTGCCTGTGTTACTTTTAGCTCTGAATTAGAACATTTTGGCATGTTGAATGGTGGTTTTATGGGTCAGCGCCTGTTGCTTGTGATCATAAATTGTTGTGTGTTTGGACTGAGGTCTAAACCCTTAAACTTAGCACGTACAACTGAGAGCTCATTGTATTGTCTGTCTCATTTCTAGGAAGGAATCAAGAAAGGGAAACAGTATTTCAGACAGTGATGTCATCACAGACACTTAATTAATATCGTTTCAAAGAGAGATTTCTTCTGAGTTCAGAAAGATGGGTGAAGCGAGTATGCTGTATGTATAGATGAGTTCGTTTCTCAGCCCTGCTAACTGTTCTGAACAGCAGTTCATGTCTCTTTTGTTCATTAGTGGAACATGGAAATCCTTACTGTGTGTGTGTGTGTGTGTGTGTGTGTGTGTGTGTGCTGGGGAGAAAGGGGGTTTTGATCATATTTTGTTGTTACTGTACCTCAGATTAGTGGGTTGCCTGGAACAAGGTCTATTAACAGTATACAAGCAACACCACACAATAAAAGATCTGTTTATATCAAAGCTAACCTACCAGGACCTAATTGAATTTATTCAGAGAAAAAAGAGCATCTGCAGATGGTCTCCAATAAAAGTCACTTGTATGATTTTTTTTTTTTTTGTACAATTGTCCGAACTACTGTATCTCAGTGTTAATTAAGCCACCAGTCTGAAGATACTCTTCACTTTACTTTGTTCTTGGATTTATTACTGTCGAAGAAATTGGTCTTCCCTCAATATGACAGTTTTTTTTGACACTAATCAGATTAATCCTCAACCAACCCCCCAAAACTCCCTAATAGACAATTTGTTTCTGTATCCATCTGTGGAATCTTTCCTGCATGACTTACTGTTGGCGTACAGCTATTGTGAGTTTGGTGGAAACAGTACTACAGTAGTTAGCTGTTAATTAGAGAAGCCCCCCCGATCCTCCTCGAGACCTCAGCCTCCTACGGTAAAGACGTCTTCCGAGTGACCTCCTCTGGCAGGGGCTTTCAAAACTTTTCTTCAGTAGCAACACACACACACACATACATACAGTACAATTTCTTTTGCTTTCTCCACCTACGCACATACTCTGTCTTTCTAGCATTTTTCACCAAGGCCTCTCTGTGTGTGAGTGTGACCATTAGGCCATAAATCTTCACATTAATGTCACAGTGGGAGCAGGCGGTGTAGCAGCTTGGCTGGATGAGCACGCATGGGGAGTTACACACACATACGAACACACACAGCGAGGGTGGAAGCTAATTGGGTGCAACTGCTGGTGAAATATTAACTGCAACTGTTAAAGTTTGTCAGGAGTTTAGCAGCAGACTTAGATACGGTATAGACTGCTGTAGACAAAGTAGAAATGTCAAACAGAATTTAGGGGAAGACGCATGGTTACTGTTTAAATCCCATTTTGACTCTGACCAGCTGGAAAACATGTTCTTCGACTGCACGATATGCTTCAGTGTTTTCGAAGACGAATTTTTTTTATATGGAATGCACATTTGACGTAATTCTCATTTGTTTTAGTACCAGTGGCAATACCATTTAATTATATAACACAATTTTGTTTCAGTGTATGAAGTCGGAATAGAGACTTAAGCTCAACTTGACAACTTGACTTAAAATTTAAATTTTCTAACTTGTTTCTATTTGGAAAATATGTGAAATTCCAGCCTAGAAAAAAACAAACAATCAAAGACGAATAAAAATTGGGATTTTTAAAAAATCAGTTTGGCTTGTTTATTACAAATGTGAGACAAAGATAGACTGTTTTGATTGATTCCATTTTTCAGCCCACTTAGATTTTTAATTCAATATTCGATTCAATAACACTAATATTTATTGTCCTAATTTATTTCTCTTAAGCAACTGTGCAGTATCTCTTACTGGCTCTGAATGATTAAATACCACTGAATGCCTATAATAAACATTGATATGCTGTGTAACTTGTGTTGTTTATTGTTTAAATCTCATTTTTCTTACAAAGTAAGCATCTTGTTTTCGCTTGCCAACAGTATTGTACCAACTGTCTATTCGAGCCTGGATAAAAGGGTTGTGTCAGGAAACCTGTCCCAAGTTGTTGTGCGGATTGGTTGGTGCAGTGGCGACCCCTCGATGAGGGAGCAGCTGAAAGTCCAACAACATTTCTTTCTATACTTCACCTTGCTGACTTACTATAATGATGGACTCAGACCTAACCAGTATTGTGTTAAACTGTGAGTTGATGGCACCCATACCAGAGATTTTAATAGAGTTAATTGAAGTTGTATTATACCATCGCTATCTGTTTCTACTGTATGTTATGGGATTTTTAAAGGTAACAGGCACTGAGAAGTTACGTATATAGTAAGTGTGTGTGAAATACACATCAGAAAATATTTTATGCCTGGTGCATCAGCTCTGGCCAACATTTCTCATATTTGGAATTTAAATATTTGTTTGATGATATATAAACTATTTCAAAAAATGTATTAACTAACATTAAGAATGTATCATTCCTAGTGCTGAGTGAGTTTTTCTTTCTCCACCTGCTGCATGAACTGATGTGCAGAGCAGGAACCTTTCATCTGTGAAGAGACATAAAGCAAAAAACAGTCTGCTGTAATAAATACAGACTTGTGTTTATTAAAAAGAGTAATAAGAAATCACAGTGGGATACTTCACAGGGAAAAAAAAATCTGGACTTGCTTATGTGCTCATGAAGCCATAACTTGCTTAAATTTTTTTCAAAAAGGCAAATGAAAGAAAAACAGTTTTGACTCTAGAGCCTTGTTCGGTTAAGATACAGTCTTTAGTGACCTGATACTAGCTAGCTGGCTAAGAAAGACATCATATGTCTATCTAGGTTTTTCTTAAGAGAAAATATTTAGGAAGCCACCATTAATATAGTTATTGGAGTGCTAATTATTGTTAAGTATTTTGTTTGGGATCGATCATTCACTATGACTTTACACTATTATTAAATCTTTAATTAAACGAAATAGTTAAATAAGTATCTTGCCAAGTCAGTTTGGATAAGAATATTATTATTATTATTATTATTATTATTATTATTATTTATCTTAAACCAGCATGCAACATGATCAATAGAAGAGCTATAATTTCATAAATATTTAAAACAGTTTCAGATTATATTCTGGTCTGGTTCTGTTCAGTTCTGTTTAAGCTGTTATTTAATAATCCACTTAGACTTGATCTTATTACCATTCACAATAAACCTTTTGTATGCTATAATAAATTCTATAATAATTGTGTTTAATGAAATCGTTACATTTCAATGCCGCCAGCATTCCCAACACATTTATTTATTAGGTGATGTATTACATGCTGTTTCGAAAAGTTAAGTTCAAACTTTTTAAACATGGACCAAGAGCATTGTGGTTAAAAGTTATGTTTGTTGCAAATAAATTGCTTCATTAACTTATCTCGATCTAGGTCTTGAATTACAAATGATAAAAGAAATATGCATTTATAAGCCCTGAACTTTTTTTTAATCCAATAAATGGCCACGATTAATCAAATATAAGCTTAAACATAAAATTTTCCCTGCAAGAAACCTTTCAGTGTGACAACCATAGAGCTGCAGTATGTGTAATAAATGATGCATGAGGATAGGAGGTCAGCAAACTTTAGAAACAGCATTTAAAACACACCCGGGAAATATTGGCTAATAAGGATAATATAGATAGATATTGGATAATAAGAGGGTACTCTGTCTGTCTACAGTGGCAACTAATTTTTTTGTTAATTTTATACCTTCAGCCAATTGCTATACAGTGTTATATTCTTAAGGTGCATCATATCTGATATTTAAAAGGACTACTATGGTGTATCCTGTACAATGTGCACAGCAGTGCTTTCTTTTATAATAACATTACAGTGCTGAATTATGGCACGTACTGCGTGCATGCAGATCCTGAACTCTGCGGCCGCTCCTAACACTGCTTCCGCAGATATATTATTACCTCGCAGGATGACCTAAAATGTGGCATGCTACCCCAGTCCGCCTTCTACACCAGGGTTTCAGGAGCTATGAGCTCGGTCTGATGTACCCGTTTTCACCATAGGCGACGGTGCCTACTGTTAGAGATGTTTATGCATGGTTTGTGCAAAGGACCATTTTCCCCATACAAGGCGTATTTCATAGGCTGGATCTATAGTTTATTTCACTGAGAAGGATAAACTAACTACTCAAGATGAATTAAAGGATTTTACTGCTAAATCAAAAGATCCCTTAGTAATTAAGGAACTAACCAATGATTTAACCAAAATTTTGAATCAATGATAAACACAGCCTTATAATATTATAATTTTTATTATAACCTTATTATAATATAATTGCATATAGACAAGTTAAGCATTAACTGCTGAAAATATGCCTTGAATAGATAAGCCCTAAAAGAGCTTGATAGATGGAAGGATGAAGTGATGTAGTGCTGCTGAATAGGTATGTTTCTTAATTGTACACACACACCACATTTAAAGCAGACAGCAGCCATTTTTCACCATTTAATGACCCTCTCAGTCAGGTGCTAAATGCTGAATTAAGTAAAAAAAAAAAAAAAAACTGCTGTCAATTTGCAGTCAGAATTCTTTGTTCTATTCTTTGGTTGACCTGAAAAGGTTTACACACTCACATCATATCAAAAGGATCTGAATTAACAATGTTAGGAACTGCTATACAATTTTAAATTCAAATTGAATGGTTATTTTTTTTTTTAAGTAAAAAAAATGTTATTTCTACTGTTTACAACTCTGCAGTACCAGAAAAACGTTTGGACACACGTTCCCATTTCATTTTTTTTTAAATAATTATTGTTATTATTTTCAACATTGTACATTAATACTGAAGACATCCAAACTATGAAAAGTCATGTATGCTGTTCTGTAGTGAACAAAACAGTGTAAAACAGTCCAGAATTTATTTTAAATTATTAAAAATTCCTACTTTTAGCTTTGATGAAAGCTTGGCACACTCAAGACATTCTTTAATCAGATTCATTTAGGTTCTCAACTGAATTTTTTTTTTTAATTCACAGATGTACCTTATACACAGATGTACCTCTGCAGAGCTACGTCTGCTGCAGAGGATAAGTTTATTAGAATAAAGTTGATTTACAGAACCTTAGATTAGAGCCCACAAAAATGTTTCTCTAAGTTCAATTGACAAACAGGTTAATATCCACTGTTCAGAGGAGACAAAGGTACTTTTAAAGTGAAAGTCTGGAGAAAAACATACTTTTAAAACGTGAACATTTTACCGCTACCAGAATATAGGAATGATGGTACAAGAACATTAATATCACCAAATGCTCGTATTATTATTATTATTGGTCATATAAACAACTAAAGACTTGATCATATGTATCTATTTGATTTCTTTGTATGTGTGACCCATTCAAATTTTTAGGCTCAGACATATTTGTACAGTATGTTGTTGTCAGTGTTCGGCTGCTCTCGGCAAGGGGTCACACAGGTTTTACGCCGGATGCCCTTCCTGACACAACCCTCCCATTTTATCCGGGCTTGGGGACCGGCACTGCATCCAGTGGCCTGGGTTGGGGCACTGGCTGGGAATCGATCCCGGGCCTTTTGCATGGCAGGCGTAACACCTAACACTGAGCCACCAGTAGCCCTGCTCAGTTATGTTTGTATAGTTGGTTAAAATGAAATGAAATGAAATTTGTCATATTAAGCTGTGCTGAATAAAAGATTGGCACTCTATTTCGCACAATCCTAACCTCATATATATTTATTAAAACATGCCGGGTATGTAATACAAAAAATGCTCTGGGTTTTAAGGTCTACGGTACTGTAAAAATTTGTAATTTAACTTTTATGGCCCGTTTGAGCAAGCACTCTAATCAGCAGGCGTCAGAATGATTGACCGCATGTGTGTCAGTTATGTCTCCACACACCGCTGCTGCTCCCAGAGCTCCTTCAGAATCCTGTCACTCCCCTCAGACAGACGCAGGAAATATGAGGACACAATTTTAGGAAGTTTGCTTTGGCCCCAGAGGAACACACAGAGTTCTGAAATCATTGAATGTATTTTTAGCGCACTGGGTGTTCGGAGCCTGAGAGGGCGGGCCAAAAGGAGGGTCTGATTGCTAACCTACTGAGATGGTGAGACTTTGATCTGATCACTGGGTAGCATTCTGCTTCTTTAACCCAGTGCTTTTGCTAAAAGTGAAGGCCCTATTTATAGAATGTGGGCACAGAGTTGACACTTAAAAAGCCCAGTCCAGGCTGATTCCTTCAGATTCGACTGTGCCTCTAAACACACAGTATGCATAAAGAGAATGGGAGAGTAATGAGGATGAGAATGTCCTCTGTGGCTTGCGTTAGTTTAACGAGTGTGTGTGTGTGTGTGTGAGAGAGAGAGAGAGAGACTGGGATTACTGACCATCTGCTTTGAAGGGCAAACCATTATGTGGAGGAGTAATTGGTCCCCTCGTGGAGCTCTAAAATCCACAGTGATGTGAGGATTAAAGTCCACATAGACATTAAAGTGAGTGAATATGTGTGTTTTCGTCTGCAAAGAGCTTTAACATACGATGACTTGTATAAATAATATTTGCACCCCTTGAACTTGGTTGCATCTGACTAATCTTCACTTCACCTAATAGTCACTGACTTAGTGAACGGTCTCCTCTAGATACAGTCATGCTTGGACTGTACTGTATGTTACACTTTTAATAATGGATTTAAAGGTCGGACAGCACCATGGTGCAGAGGGTAACATTGCCACATCGCTTCTCCTGCTCCTGGCTCCTTGGATCGATACTAAACTCGGGCCACTGTCTATTTGGAGTTTCACAAGTTATTCCTCTGGTCACGTTGGTTTCCTCCCACCGTTCAAAAGCATAGAGGTAGGCGGATTGGTTGTGCTAAATTTAGTCTGCATATGAGGGCGTGTGTGTGTGTGCATGGTGCCCTGTGATGCTCTGGCTGTTACTGATGGTGAATAAATGAATAATTTAATGGTGCATTCAAAGTTTAGAACATATTTTTTAATAATCAAACTTATGCGTGATCATTTTCCAGAACTTTTGTCTCTGACTTGTTCTGTTGTTTGTACATATTGTGTGAGCTCTCTAACAAACTTGGGGATCCTCCAAAAACAGGTATCTTTTCAGTATACTGATTTATTTAATAAAAGATATGACTTCTGATTCAAACTGGTTGCACAAAATTTATTTAGGATAATTCAGTCTTTAGGATTTTAGAGCATCTACTCTGAGCAGTCATAACATTAAAGGGAAGATATTAAGCCCAATATTGTGTAGGTTCCCCTTGTGCCAATGGGTCACTTCTGTCCCCCAGGAGCATGACTTCATGAGACCTCTGGGAGTGTGCTTTGGTGTCTGGAACCGGGACGTTCGTTGGTTGCAGGGTGGTGCTTTCATAGAATAGACTTCTTTGTCCAACACTTAGTCGGATTGAGATATGGAGCCCAGCAGAAGAACCTTGAATTCTTTGCCTGCTAAGCCCCATGGATAGCAAGCTGTGATGCACTGGGTGTTCTGATACCTTTCTATCATGGTCAGGAATGACTAGGAATTTGTGCTTCATTCACTTTTTTTGTGGGATTGGACCAGACGGGTCACCACAGGCGTAGATAAGGCTTGCCTGCCCGTGATCCTGCCACCAGATTACTGCTACTGTATATAAAGTGTAATTAAACCTGGTGGTGGTTTTAGTGTTGTGGCTGGTCTGTGTATAGTGACTACAATAAAATTCATATTGGAATGGGTGGAGAAAAGTTTCAGGTGTGTTGTGCCATAAAAAAGTATCAGCGAGAATAAAAGGAAAGCGGTGGTGAGACCAGTGATGCTCTACGGCTTGGAGACAGTGAAACTGAAGAAAAGACAGGAGGCAGAGTTGGAGGTAGCAGAGATGAAGATGTTGAGGTTCTCTTTGGGAGTGACAAGGATGGATAGCATCAAGAATGAGTTCATCAGAGGGACAACCCACGTTAGATGTTTTGGAGATAAAGTCAGAGAGGCCAGATTGAGGTGGTTTGGGCATGTTCAGAGGAGAGATGGTGGATATATCGGTAAAAGGATGCTGAGGTTGGAACTGCCAGGCAGGAGGTCTAGAGGAAGACCAAAGAGGAGATTTATGGATGCAGTGAGAGAGGACATGAAGTTAGTTGGTGTGAGAGAAGAGGGTGCAGAGGATAGGATTAGATGGAGGCAGATGATTCGCTGTGGCGACCCCTGAAAGACTCAAAGGGAACAGCCGAAAGACAAAGAAGAAGAATAAAATTCATACCCCCCCCACTTTAACATTAATGGTAATTTTGTTTACATTCATGAACTACCATTGAATTATGTTCACACACAAAATGTGAAATTGGCCGAAGTGGATGTGGGGGATGAAATGGTTTGTTAAATAATGTTAAATTAATTGTGTCCCTTTCTCTTTCTCTCTGTAGGGACCTGAGGAGTAATCTGATTAGTACAGTGGAGCCTGGAGCATTTCGCGGATTGGTTATGCTGAAGAGACTGTGAGTATGCTAATATATGCTAATGTATGATCTTTGATCTGTACAACTTGATTAGAAAACAGGCTCCATTTCCCTTAGGCATGTGTACTCATACCTGCATTTCTTCATTTAAATCTAAAATAATAGTTTACTTGGTACCTAGTGAACATCTTTTCAAGTACAGTGAATGTGGACAGGATGCTTTATTACAGCAGTGCCCAAATCGCTTGGTAGAGCAACTCTACCAGCTTTATTCATCTTGTTACATTCCACATAATGTTGGTTTCTTGCTTGCTAATATAAAATTTTCTAGCTTGCTAACATTATTTATTACTGATTCAAAGTGAAATGTAATGTAATGAAAAAACAAGGCAATGTACAACAGTGTTAAAGTTTGTTAATGATAAATTTAATGTGATGTACCCTACTCTAAAATGAAACAAGTAAGTGTTTGGCTAGTTTGAACCCAGCTAATATTAGTTAGCAAACACAAGCCCACTCCACCACTCCCCTGCTCTTCATCCCTACACCTCCCCACATATATATCATGACATACAATATCAAGAGAATTAAGCATGCGTGTTAAATTGAAATAGGAAGTAATGCATCGTCTGGAATTAAACGACTGCTTTTTTTTTTTTTTTTTTCTCTCTAAACAACATTTGTTATTGCTTTAGATGACTGTGGTAAAAAAAAAAAACCCACATGAATAAATGTAAAACACCTCACTGCCTGATGTGTCAGTGATGCCCCGAAACGAGTTGTCCTTTGAGGTCATCACTACTGCCTAAGATCTGTGTGTTCAAAGCATACTCGCACACAGATTCCGTCTTATTGGAATGTAAAGAGAGAGCATGCATGCCCCTTGATGTTAGGAAATGAGCTGTGTGAAAAGATACACAGCTCACTGACACATATTTAGAAACATGATCATTCATTTTCTTTCTTGTTGACTTATTTACTGTAGGATTGCTTTTTATTGTAATGTATCATTTTGGCATGATTTATATTAAGGCGATTAGAATCTACAGTACCAGCCACACTATTAGGAACAATATGAGGATACTGGGTTGTAGCCACCTTGCTTTGAGAACAGCTTCACTCCGTCATGGCATAAACTGCACAAGGTGATGGGAACCGTCCTATAAAATTCCAATTCAAGTTGACTTGATTGCATAATGCGATTCCTTAAGATTTGACTGTCTAGTTTTTTTGGTCAGACTTTCCCCTAATGTAGTCTCAGATTCTTGTTTTTGACTTGGAATCCAATGCAATCTTCTGCTGTAAAGTCCATCAACTTCAATCTTTAATGTCTTGTGTTTTCTGAGCACTTTATAAAGAGTGGTTGGGACAGATGAGAGGGGAAATGAGGTTGCTGCTGATGTTGTTACATAATGTAAACAAGCAATCTTTTAATAATTATTTTTAGGGTAAATGATCACACCATTAATTCTGTAGTGGCGTAATCGTACTGTAAAACCTGTTTTCTTACAGGAATATTCCTTTTTTAATTATACATTTACTGTGCTGAGAAATGTATAGAAAATCAGTCTATGCATAACTCATGATGCAAGTCGATGGCTGCTTTCATGCATACGTAACTTTTTGCAACTCATAGAAAAATATTTTTTATTTTTTGGTATATTTCTGATTTTGTTTGGTTGTACACTGCACATAACCAACCAAACCAAAAGATAACAGTGGTGTGTGGAGCTGAAAATACCAATGTTTTTCTTAAAGGTCATTGATGGAAAAAAGTAGCAACACTTTATTCTGAGAAATCACAAAATGTTACAAGAGCACAGACAATGGATCTTGTAACTAATGTAAAATATTTTGTGTAACATATACTGTACAGCACTTATTTTCCCTTTTTTTGTTTCGGCAAGTAAAAACACAGTATATTTAGCTTGCTTTCTGCAGGTGGATCGATTTAGAGTTGAATCTCTTTTAAAATCCAGAAGAGCTGCTCGAATCTGCTAGGAACCAGAGTGATAGTATCTCATTTGAATGCTCTCAGACACAATCAGGAGAAAAAAAATGCCAGGATTCCATTGACACTGACTAAATTCTGGAAATGTAAATGCACCCCAGGGCATTTTCAAATTTGATTTAAATACTTAAGTTTGTATTTAGGACCAATTTTGGGCTTGGATGGGCTTACCTGTTGTGTTTTTATAATGTTTTTTAGTATGAAATCAATGATGAGCAGTGCTTTTTGAATATATAACAGGGATACATGCCAGCAAGGAGCTGTTCTTATATGAGATTCCATCCATCCATCTACTGTAGGAACCTCTTTAGTCCTTCCGGGGATTGAGAAGGACAATGGTGACCATTGTATTTATTCCCATTTTGTATGATCGTGGTAGGACCTCTGGTCAACGTTCACAGCCTGTATGCACACAGGACCTGGAGGTGCAACCAAACCACCTGTATGAGATTACTTTTAATCATTCATGCTGGCATTTTTGGCGATGCTCTCATCCAAGCACCAGCACTAGTACGGTTTGCTAATTACAATGCTATTGTCCCTAGAAAGAGTGGTTTTAATTTCTCTCAAATTTCTCTGAGAGAGAGAATTGTGAAAATATACAGTATAAAGGCATTCAGTTTCTTTCACTAACACTAACAGATCTTTTCTGGCTTTTAAAAAATTTGAGAGAGGAGGAAGTTGAACCAATGACATTGTTCAGAAAGCAGGACTGATATCTTCTAGTGTCGCCTGCATGACCATTAAAGTGATTGTTTAAATTGTTCCTTTTTGGATTACTCCTCGGCACTAAAACAGCTTTCACACTTCAAAAAGCAAACGGAAGTCTCATCCAGACAAAATGTACACTTTCTCAGGCACTGTGGCCTTGCACCTCCAGGGTCCGGGTTCGAATCCTGGCCAGGTTAGATTCTTGCTTCAGTGTGCATGGAGTTTACATGGGTGCATTCCATTCCGAAGTGTACTTCATAGGGTGCTCCCTACACCCTGCTCCGTTTGCAGGAAATGTTGGTGAAGGGAACTTCCCTTAACAAAACACCACCATTCTGAACACCCTGCAGACGTCACTTCCTTTGTGCGTTACCATGGATACCACTTCTGCTGTGGAAATTTCATACTACTGTGCGAACATTAAATATTAAATATTTATTGAAACAAAAAACTGATACCATTATGAAGCATATGATTGAAACATGTATAACTTGAAAATAAATTATTGATTAATATTAATAATAATAATAATAATAATTGATTAAACATGTACTGAGATTTTTTTTATAATAACTAAGATTTCTTGATTTAATAAAAATGTAAATTTTTGTGTGCTTTTAATATGATGTCCTCCTCAATAATAATGATAATAAATATATAAATCCTTTTTCGAGCTCTCTTTTTTTTACGCACCGGCGAGACGCAATAACTTATGGGAAATGTTTCATTCCCTTTTTCAGGGCAGTAAAGACCTGTTGTTCACTTGTTCCCTACTCCATTCGCAGTTCCCTTTAAACTAAACATTTTCGCTCCCTGCGGTTTGGAATACTACACCCTGTGAAGTACACTTTGCGGGGTACTTCAAGCCGTTTGGAACACACATATATTCTCCCTGTGCTTGGTGGGTTTCCTCCAGATACTCTGGTTTCCTTACAATCCAAAGACATGGAGATTAGACTAATTGACGTTTCCAAATTGCCTGTAGTGTGAATAAATATGTAAGTGTGTATGTGTGTGTGCCCTGCGATGGATTGAATAGGATCCAGGGATAGGCTCCAGGCCCCTGGCGACTGTACAGGATTAAGTGGTATACAGTAGACGATGAGTATAGACGATCAGTACAACCAATCTATAATAAATGATTACTGAAATGTTTTTGCTTAACTAAAAATAATCGTAATGTAATTGCAGGGCATGGTACTGTATTTTGCATTTATTTTACAACTTTTCAGACTGGATGAGAAAATGCACCTTTGGCACAATGTCTCTGGCTTTAAACACCTTCTCTCATTATCTCTCACACTCTCACGCCGGCATACACACTGACGCACGTACACAGATGGCTGTGAATAAATAGTAAATGTACTGTATGTGCTTGTTTAAATGCAGCCATGATCACTTTAAGGCTGCTAATTGTAGAAGCGTCTGCCAGGTCCTGGCGCTAATGTGTGAGCCAGTGTGAGCCATAATGGTGTGTAGAGCTAATTTAAGAGCTCCTAACTGGTGATTACAGCTGAGGTCTGTGCCACTCCCTCCGCTCAGCTTCTGCACATATCTTTAATTACATACAGCGAAAGCTCAGCACCACAGCCACAGTGCATTCACTTGGTCATTAACAAAAAGGTCACTGCTCTTAAGCTCTAAAACAGCTGGCCGGTACAACACTCAAAACACAGTGTGGGTTTTGTCCCGAGACGTCTGTTTCATCAGAGGTATTTTTGCTGGACTGTAGAATAATGTGTAGGTTTACGCCGGTATGGATGAGTGGGATGATCCGTCTGTGTGTTGTGCTTTGGACAGCATCCTTACTGAACCACAACATGAGACGTATGAAGAGATCAGGGTGTCGAAGTGTCTACATGGCATTTCTTTACGCTTGGCATAAAAGCACAAATATTATTTCTTTCACTGAAGGATTGATTCTGGGTTTGCAACGTGCATTATTAGTTCTGCATCATCATCATCACAGATTTATTTAACTGTCAATTAATTCCTTTTGAATCCTGTGTAGATTGCTCAATTTTGCCTGCCATTTTTCCTTTTGTTAGCGTTAACTTAATCGATTAATGATTTTAAGATTTCATTTGTGTTTCATTCGTGCATGATTTTGGTGAAATCTATTGATTGTTTCTTAATAATAAGTTAACTTAACGAGGTTTTATCCTGCTAAAATAGCCACTGCCATTGTTGTCATGGAAGGATGTACTTGCTCCACAACAATGTTTAAGTGGGTGATACATGTCAGTGTAATATCCACCAATGTCAGGACAACAAGACTTCTCAGCATTACTCTGCCTCTCTTGGCTTGCTTTCTTCAAATACTGTAGTCCATCCTGGTGACATCTCTCCCTCAGATAGGTGACATGCACTCACCTGGTCATGATACACATGATGTAAAAGAAAATTTAATTCATCAGACCAAACACTTTGTTCCACTGTTCCATGGTCCAGATCTGATGCTCCGGTTTCCATTATTATCTGCAGCTATACACAGCAAGCTACAATACACTGATTTCTTTTTTCATTTACTGTACATGCTCCCTTGCACCTCCAGGGTTCGGGATCGATTCCCGGCCAGGTTCGATTCCTGTCTCTGTGTACATGTAGATTGCATGTTCCCCCGTGCTTGATGGGTTTACGCCGGGTACTCCGGTTTCCTCCCACAGTCCAAAGACATGAAGGCTAGGCAAATTGACGTTTCCAAATTGCCCAGAGCGTGTGAGTGTGTATGTGTGTGTGCCCTGCGATGGATTGGCACCCTTTCCAGGGTGTACGCCGCCTTGTGCCCTAAGTCTGCTGGGATAGGCTCCAGGCCCTCTGTGACCCTGAATACAGGATTAATCGGTATACACGATGAGTGAGTGAGTCTGGGTGCATGAAGTTTGCACGTTCTCCCTGTGCTTGGTGGGTTTCCTCCAAAGGTCTCCGTTTTCCTCCCATAACATTTGGCAGGCACCCTTATCCAGAGCGACCTACCTGGTCATCTCATTATACATCTGAGCAGTTGAGGATTAAGCGGCATGGCCAACAATGGCGGCTTGGAGGTGTTGGGGTTTAAACCTGACACCTTCTGATCACTAATCCAATATTTTAAACACAGAGATACAGTACCCTCTTCCCCCGATACCATTCTATTATAGCTATAGATAGCATAGATATTTTCAGCAAGTTACTGTAAGCTTACAATATCTCTTGGATTGGACCAGACGGCCTAGCCTTTGCTCCCCACATGCCTTGTGTGCTCCCTGTTACCAGTTTACTAGATGATCTTCCTTGGAGTACTTTTGGTAGGTACACAACACAAAACCAGAAGTCTTGCTCTGAGATGCTCTGACCCAGTTGTCTAGCCATCACAATGTGTCCTTTGATCCTTGTCTAGTTTTCTTGATTCCATAACTTGTTTACTTGTTGCCTGATATATGTTCACATGTAATAAGATAGTCATTATTATTTCCTTATTAACCTTTCGTTGATTTTAGGCTTATGACTAATCAGTGCATGTGAATCTTCCCACAAATTCAAAAGCACATAATTGTAAAGGATGTCTTTGCATACCTTATAGCTTTTCTTTTACTTTACCAATGAGGCACAAACCAGTTCCAGCAGTAACAGTCCATAAAGATGGGCAAGGTTACTGCAAGGTTGGTTTGGAGGAACCTGAGTGGTCTGAACAGAGCTCTGACCTTAAACTCACTGAACAATTTGAACACTGGCTGCACGACAGACCTCATCGCCCAGCGTGGGTGTCTGACCCTACTAATGCTGTTGTGACTGAATGAGCACAAATCCCCATAGCCGTGTTCCAAATTTGTGGAACGAATTACAATAGCAAAGCGGGACTAAATCTACAGTGGGATGTTTAAAAAGCACACGTGGATGTGATGATCAGTTTCTACACACTTTCGGCGATATAGTGGATATTGAGAAGCCATTTCCTCTACAGATCACAGCATGTCCTTCTCAACAATTGTAACTTCAAACAGATAGTAATATGACAAGGTCAACCAATTATGTTATTATGTTATTTGTCATCTGGTTCTGACAGCACAGAGACTTTTGAAAAACAGCTTTTACACACAGCCAAACATACTGAATACTCAATGTTCAATGAAAATAACCTCAGTGTCAAAAAACAATATTGTAAAAATGCCTTTAATCCGAATTGGATTACATTTACACAAGCACCTTTACCCAAAAATCATTTTAATGTGTTTTGACTGTTTTTCCAAGATATGGATCTTTTTTTTTTTTATTTCCCTAAATTATTTAATTATAGTTATATACACGTCAACTGTAGGGATGATTCACAAATCAGCAACACATCAATCTTCCTACACAAAGTTGCAAGTGATTTTCTTTTCTCCCATTCCTCCAAGGATGTGTCTTGGGGTAATAAACACATGCTATAAATCAGAGAGAGTTGATTAGTTTACTCATCATGTATTCCTGCTCATTTTTCACCAACCTTCTCATGCTAAGCAGAAGGAATCTCGAGCAGCATGTGAAGGGGTTGTGTGTGTCTGTTTCCATTAACTTTAGTTTCTATTGAGAAGTTCTTAACAGAACAAAGTGGGTGAATTATAGTACGCTTCTGAGTAAAACTAATCCAGCTTGTGTAGGATTCATCAGAGTTAGATTATCGCTAGAGAATCTTGTCCAACGTTCATGTCCAACGTGACCCTAAATGGCTGATCATGCTGAAAAACAACCAATTCCGGTCACCGGCTGATCAACCGGTGCATCCCTATTAATGTAATAAATCATTAAAAATTTATTTTGGAATTACAATTCATACCTGAATTAGTTCATTTTTATTAATTCATTAAAAAATGACATACAGTATATTAAGAAAATGCATTTTTTATTGGTGCCCTTATGGCCACCCATCTTCATGTACAGATATGAGATGTGGAAGAAGGGGGCGGGGCTTCCACAAGCTGGCAATTTGTTTTGCAAATCAGTCACACAGTTCAGACTAGTGATGAGAAGTTTGAATCATTTTAGTGACTTGGTTCTTTTTTTGAGTCATTTCGTTCTTTTGTTCAGAAATAAAATCAAATGTTACATTTTCAATAAACAGACTCCCTACCCGCCTACATACACACATTTTGGTTATAGTTCCAGTAATGACAATATTACAATGCAGCTAAGGATAATAAACAGAATGAGCAGATCACCTCTCATATCTTCTGATCCGAGTCGTTCGTTCTTTTGAATCTATTGCACTGCATAGTCTATGGGAGTGACGTGACAACAGAACGAATAAATTGGACTCAAAGGTTTCTGTACATAACCTACGGTGGTTTTGCTAAGATTTAAGCATGGTAGAAAGTAGAAAATGAACAAATCACTCGCCGAGACTACTCGTTCTTCTGATTCACATTAAAGACTCGTTCAAAAAGAAAAAGTTTCGACCAGCTACAGTATTTTTGAGCGCTAATACATACTAGTGTGTTCCGATGTTAAAATAAACAGATTTGTTACGAAATGGGCAAAACGTTGACTGGTCTGGTAACACTGAATATCATCATGTAGAGATGATTAAATTGTATCGTACCTTGGACCATATTTCTTTTTACCAGTCATTCAATCCCGTTGTTATTATTTTTAGTTTATCTGTAATCAACTCCTTCTTGGTTGACTGTTGCATTCTTCACCAGTAATATGTAGTGTTTAGCTCTGGGTCAAAGGTGTATTGAATCTTTAGCGATATAGGTTAATTTAATTAACTCAATCAAAATTTTAAAGGTACACTTTATATACCAGTTCTGCTTATCACGTGGCCAACGATGATAACATAAAATTTTGTACTTAGCAATTATGAGCGAGGTAACTTAAGATCTGGACAAATGTTAAGCCTTTAAAATATATGACCAAGACAACAGTTCTTTATAAAGAAACAAGAATTTATTTTACTAATCTACGACACATGAGACTACGCTACTTGAATGCACACACACACACACACACACACACACATATAAACAGTTTGGAAGGTAAAAATGAATGAATTCTTCTAGTATTGTTTACTAGATCAAATAAAGTCTCAAGAACAGAGTCTTGGGTTTAATCTTACGGTTTAGTTATGAAACGAGCACCAACTTCAGCAATTGGTTGGTGCGCTGTTGTAGAGATGGCGTCTTTCGGGAAAGCCCTTCGGTTGCCTGGTTACCGATGGCTGCGCTCTGGAGTGGTGGCGTAGCGCCTGCTAGAGCAGAAGCCCGAGCTGGTTAGAAGAGGATGTTGGAGATTGCAAGTTGTAGTAGTGGATGTTGTAGACAATTCTGCCACTGGTGATTGGTCCAATCGGTTGCGGGACCTTAGCTACGCCTTTTTGTGCATACATTAGCCCAGTGTTCCGGCTGTCACGTGGGCTCATCCGGTTGGAGGTTTAATACCTTTTATAAAGTAATTTTGCATGAGCTCTGTTCATGCTACCAATTTTCCGTGTTTACCAACAATCTTTAAATAAAGTCAGCTTTAGATTGCTTTCAAACATTACTTCCTTTATCTAATAAAAAAGGTTTGTAAATGCTAATTACACTTTTTAAGTTATGCAGAATAATCAAACATACATACGTGTACATACTTGTGAATCCCTCGTGGTGGGAGTGAATTATTTGATAAGTTTGTTTATGTAAGTTATAAGTTTATAAAATAGGATCACGATATTAATCAAATCGCCACTCGAGGTACTGCTGATTCCCATCCCTAAAAGGTATGCTATCGTTAAGACTACTCATTTGGGGTTAAGTGAAGCTACATAAGGGGTATGTTATAATATCTTAAACTGATATATTTTGCTTAATTTAACAAACTAAAAGGCATTACTTTGATATCGACTAGAGTTTTCTGGAGAGGCTTTTTAAAAAGCTAAAGATGAGGAGTAGAGAAAGCAGCAAGCACATACTGTTGACATTGGATGATGAGTTATTGATTAATTTAGTTATAAATTTAAGACTATACCCTAGTAGATGAAATCTGCCATATACAGTTGTATATTCATATACACCAATCAACTGTAATATTACCCAGTGAAGCATTAAGCCCAGTATTGTGTAGGTTCTTTACAAGACCTCTTGTAGATGTGCTGTGGTGTCTGGTACCAGGATGTTAGCAGCAGATCCTTTAGGCGGTGTGGTTTGCAGGGTGGGCGTCTATGGACTTGCTTGTTTGCTGCATTCCAATGAGGCATGAAGGCAATGGGCCCCATGAATGGTCCAGGTTATAATGCACTGGGTGTTCTGGTGACTTTATTATGTGGCCAGCATCAGCTTTTTTGGTGATTTGTGCTACATTGCCTTCTCTGTGGGATCAGACCGGACTGGCTGGCCTTTGGTCCCTACGTGAATAAGCCTTGGGTGCCCATGATCCCGCCACCAGCTTACTGTGAAATGTTTTAGCTGATCGCTGTATGTACAGTAAGAAACTACTGTGTATCCTACTATATAAACTACAGATGGGCACACTTTCAATTGATGGCTGCACATCAATCCAAACGCACACAAGTGTGCCATTACTTTAATTCATTCATCTTAGCTTGAGCTTATTCTGGGAACACCCCCATTATGGGACTTTAGTCTATTACATTAAGCACACATGCTCATTCTAACCTAGTGGCAATTGAAAACAGCATTAACATACTGGCATGCTTTTGAAAGTACAGCAATGAGTCTGAGTGCAAGCTTTGTGTACGGTTAATGAGGGCAGTAAATCACTTGTGTAATAGTGCATATACAGGAAATTTCTAAGCCCAAACAGGAGTGCATTTGTAATATCCTGCTGCTGTGTGTTTTATTCTCCTCCATCCGACAGTTCAAAAGCTACCCTAATAAGAGCGCCCCCTTGTGGAGAATGTTCATCCATAAGTCAGTGAATTACAGGCCACATGCAGGCATCCCTGTTGTTTTACGGGAGTATCGGGACTAAAAAGGGCATGTTTATAAACCACAAACCATTGCTTATTCTCTGTGATGCTTTTAAATGTTTGGCGTCAGGCAATTCATGTCAATTTAAAACCTCTCTTTGTGCGTGTCTGTGTGTGTGTCTGCAGGGATCTATCCAACAACCGCATTGGCTGCCTTTCCGCCGGGATATTTCTTGACCTTGGCAATCTCTCGAAGCTGTGAGTAATGTGCTGACTGAAACGCACAGTGTGCTCCCTGCTCCTACCGTGACCTGCTTCAGCTCTGTATAAGAAACAAGACTGACATTATTGTTGTGGTGCATAATTATAAATTGTCTTCATAGAAATTGTCTAATATGTTTCTTTCTGTTTTTTTTTTTTTTTTTTTTTTAGAAATTTATCAGGAAACATCTTCTCCATGCTTCCTGAAGGGCTGTTCATACACTTGAGTTCCTTGAGAGTTCTGTAAGATTATTGAGTGGTACTTCTGCACACTAGAAGTATCTTGATAACACTATTACAAAGATATAAGCTAATTATGTTCACTTGTTACATATTTACCTGTGTGTGTGTGTGTGTGTGTGTGTGTGTGTGTGTGTGTGTGTGTGTGTGTGTGTGTGCATGATCAGACATTTCAGTACAGATTACCTGTATTGTGACTGCCAGTTGAATTGGTTGCTGATGTGGGCCAGAGCCAGATCTGTACGCGTTGGAAACGAGACAGCATGTGTGTATCCTTCACACCTCCATGGCTTCCCAGTGCGTGGCCTCCAAGAACACCAGCTCACCTGTGGTAATCCAAAACACGCATTGACATGCATTTACTGGCCACTTTAATATGCATACAGGTGTTGGACCATGAAACTGAAATGCCTGGTTTTAGACCACAGTAATTCATTAGTATGGTGTAGGATCTCCTTTTGCGGCCAATACAGCATCAGTTCTTCTTGGGAATGACAAATACAAGTCCTGCAAAATAGCCAGATGGATTTTCAGCCATTCTTTTTGCAGAATAGCGGGCAGGTCACTACGTGATGACTGGCTCCTCCAAAATACCCCAAAGTGGCTCAATGATATTTGGTTCTGGTGACTGTGCAGGCCACGAGAGATGTTCAACTTTACTTTCATGTTCAACAAAGCACTCTGTCACCAGTGTGTATTGGTGCATTATCATCCTGATACACAAGCCCGCCTTCAGAATACAATGTTTGAACCATTGGGTACACATGGTGCTCCAGAATGGTTCGGTAGTCCTTGGCAGTGATGCGCCCATCTAGCACAAGTATTGGGCCTAGGGAATGCCATGATATTTTAGCCTAAACCATCACTGATCCACCTCCATGCTTCACTTTGGGCGTGCAACAATCTGGGTGGTACGCTTCTTTGGGGCTTTTCCACACTGTAACTCTCCTGCATGTGGGAGAGACAGTGAAGGGTGGACTCATCAGAGAACAATACGTTTCACATTGTCCACATCCTAAGATTTTTGCTGCTGGCACTATTGAAACCAACGTTTGGCATTGAGTTATCAAAGGTTTTGCTATAGCAGCCCGGCCATGTACTCTGACCCTGGGGAGCTTCTGATGAACAGTTTTGGCGGAAACAGGAGAGTTGAGGTGCACATTTCATTCTGCAGTAAGTTGGGCAGCTGTGGTTTTATGGTTTTTGGATACAATCACATCCCTTCCAGACAGTTTCCTCTTGCATTCACAGTTACTCCTGTTGGATGTGGTTCCTCCTTCTTGGTGGTATGCTGACATTACCCTGGATACCGTGGCTCGTGATAAATCAGACTTGCTGTCTTGGTGACAGATGCGCCAGCGAGACGCGCACCAACAATTTGTCCTCTTTTGAACTCCAATATGTCGCCCATAATGTTGTGTGCACTGCAATATTTAACTGTGCTATTACTTTGCTAATTAAACCTCCACACTTTGCTGGATTGTGCAATCAGTGAAGACTGGCCACCAGGCTGGTCAAATTTAGCCATGAAACCTGCAACACTAAATTGGCCAGTGTTTCAGTTTCATTGTCCAACCCCTGTATTTACCCAGTTATTTAATTAGCCAATCATGTGACAGAAGCACAATGCATAAAAACATAGGTCAAAAACATACAGGTCTAGAGCTTTACATCAAAAACATCATAATCGGGAGAAATGTCTGGTTGGTCTGGGCTGGTTTGATTATTTCTGAAACTGCAGAGCTCCTGGGACTCTAGAGTATACACTAAATGGTGAAACAAAGGAAAGAAAATAGTGCAGAATCTGCAGGGTGAAACGCCTTGTTGACAAAGAGAATGATCCGATCAGGTCTGAAATGACAGGAAGTATGTAGTAACTCAAATAAGCACTTTTTGCAACCATGGTAAGCTGAAATGCATCTCAGAACAGATGAAAATTGAGGAGGATTAGCTATACCATCAGGAGACCACATCAGGTTTCACCTTTGCCAGCCAAGACCAGGAGCCCAAGACTGTCATGGGCACTAAGGATTTGAATCACCAGGGATTATCCAAGTCCATATTATCACACTACCTACATGGTGATTCGATCTGTACTGCGATTCTATCAGTATCATGGTTTTATAATTTTTTTTTTGTTTTATTACAATTCTAAACAAATTTATGTCATAGTCATAGTTTGATAATGGGTTTTCTGTTAAGTCTGGTTTCTCTTAAGGTTTCTTCCTATCGCCCTCTCAGGGAGGTTTTCTTGCCACCGTCACCCTTGGCTTGCTCATCAGGGACAATCTAATCATTTTGATTTATAAGCATTTTTTTACATTTCATTCACTTTTCCATAATTCTGTTTTGATTCTGTAAAGCTGCTTTGTGACAATGACTATTGTTAAAAGTGCTATATAAATAATATTGAGTTCAATTAAATAGTTTGGAGAGCACCACCTGTAGGATTATTAAGGAACTAATTAATGTGTAGTTTCTGACAACTCACAATTTTCAGGAGGTAAGCACTTTATGGAAAATAAAACCAGACCTCCTTCTTCCAACAACCATGTCATTATCAGAGCCACAGAGATCACACTTTTCCTTATCCTAATGTCTGATGTAAATATTACCTAAAGCTCTTGATCTAGATCTGCATAATGATTTAACTGCATGGGTGTGCAGGTGTAGTGCTATTTCTAATAAAGTTAACATTTTATGAGGTCTGTCTTTGATGGGGACATTCAGCAGAATTTGTGAAAATTTATATTTGTCATTCTTAAAATTTGAAAGGTGCCATTCTTCTTTCCTTATCGTCTATACCATGCCATCCTGTGTACAGGGCCTGAGGGGCCTAGAGCCTTTCCTAGGAGACTTAGAGCACGAGGCGGGGTACAGAATGGATGGTGTGCCAATCCATTGCAAGGAACACACACATACACTCATTACAGACTACAGGACTGTGGGAAGAAACCGGAGTACCCGGAGGAAACCCGCCCAGAACCAGAGAGCATCAGCATCAGGCTTGATCTTAATGGCGTTTACTTTAACACAAACACAACAATAATTTACTTGAAGTAAATCCACAAATATTTCTATAATTTTTTTAATGAACATATGAACAGTCTAGTCCCAAATTTGCCTGATTTTGTGAAAGAATGCTGTGGCCCTCTATGTATGCGTTAAAGTACTGTATTCAAACCTGTACAGCAGGGTATTTGCATGCTAGCGTGGCTGGAATTAGCAGCACAAATCCGTTCTGTCTCTTTTCCAGCTCACTCCATCCATTACAGGATTAGAACAGTAATGTTCAGCCTCTTGGCCTGTACACTCCCTGGCTGCTAGACCAGATCGGCTGCAGCAGCCTCATGTAAACTAGTATTTATGCTCCTGCCAAGCTATTTAGTCCAAGTTCTATTGTAATAGCATTTCCAAGGTCATTATAACCATGTGTGGGTGCTCTGGAGCTCTGTGTGTATTACAGATCCGCTAACTATTTTGTTCATTCATGCCATATGATCGCTTGCAACACACTGCTTTTCATAACCTTTTGTTAAAGCAATATATAACTATTATATCCTAGTTCCCAAACACATGGTCATCACATGATACACACTTCTGATAGGACATAAAGGAGGCTCTGTAGCGCTCCAATTGTTTTCTCCCTTACAATGATAAGGAGCAACAGCCAACAAAACCACAAGTCCTTCTCTGTTTTGAGATATTTGGTAAAAACTGCAAAAAAAAAAAAGTGAACAAGAGTATGGTAATTTCCTAATTGTACTGTAGGGTCAAAGCGTAGTCTTGGCCCAGTGAAGCAAAAAACACTTAACTACACATTCACAATGTGTTTCTGAACCCTGGAGCACTCGAGCAGAAACCAGTCAAATCCAAAACCACTGTATCATTTGCCGAGACATAGAGTGTCGTCCAAGCATTACATTAGCGTAATAGAAAATAAAAGATGGAGCTTCTCACAGAGGCCAAGTGTCTCAGGGTGAGAAGGTTACAGCCGGCGTGTGGGGTTTCTGGCATCAGTAGAAGCTTCATTTTCGCGTCTGATGGTAGTGTATGAAGCACCAAATGGGATATTCGACTCATGGTAGTGAGCACACAAAGGACAGTGCCGTAATCCTCATGTCCTCTCGGCCAGGGCAGAACAGACACTCATCTCAGGGCCAGACACTTACTCAACCTCTCTCCCTGTCTTTCCACTTCTTTATCACATTCTCTCTCTTACTCTTCGTGCCAGCTCGGCAGGCCAGTTCATTTAACGTGTTACAGGTGTCTGAAGACTCATCGGAAATGACACCACACACAGTCACACACACACACTTGTATATCATTTTTTCACTGCAACCAGTAAAAATTGAGGCAGTTCTCCAGATTTTTTTGTCCGCCTTATGACAATGCACCATGTATTAAAATATGTGTTATTATTACACACTGTCAGAAAAAAGGGTACGGTTGGGGTGCGTTTGTGACACTTAGGGTACAAATTGTGAAGTTGTACCCTCAATGGTTCATAGTCGCACCTTAGGGTACTTATATGTACCATTTAGGGGTAAAAAGGGTACAAATATGTTTTCAACTGTCTGAGGGTCCATTATTGGACCATTTAATCCCCAAATAAAGGTACAATTACTTGTGTGACAAAAGGAGTAGGCCAAAGTGTATAAAACAGTCACCTCAAATAGATTAAACAGAGAAGATAATCATTTTCATGGGTTGGTTATTTGGAAAAGATGCATAAAATAACCAAATATATTCATGAGCTCACATCTTCACTGAGTAGTTCTGAACAGTACACAAGCACATGACATTTTGATTATGCAGATCATCAAGATAATAACTTTTAAACATAAATCACATGCATTAAAGGCTGTATTTTTTATTGTAATTTTAAACTGATATAAGAGCGGTTTTAAGTTTTGCTTTTAGAGTTAAACAAATACATGTACTAATCTTTTTTTAGCAAAATCACAATGTATTTTACATTTTGTTTATTTAACATTACATGGTGAACTACTTTGCCTCAAAGTTTAAGTACGCATTTTCGCAGCCACTCTCCTTTAAATTTTTGTCGTCCAATTGTACCCCGCGCGGTGCATTTTATGCGCGCGAAGAAGTTGAGACGACAGTTATTCGACATCATGGCTGACTCACTGCTGATGCTGTCGACTGAGGATCTTTTTCAAAAATTGAAAGAAGCTGGAGTAAACGTCACTGAAGACGAAGCAAAGAAATTCAGAGGTAAGTTTTGCTTTAAGAACTGTGAAAAACCGTTGATTCAAGTTCACTTGACATTGCGTCTGTAGGCTTAACGTTACCTGGCGCGTGAGGGAAACCTTTCTTCAAAAACACTGTCTCCTAATTAGCCTGAAATACTATAATTTACGGATATAATCCGTGTTGATTAATATCAGTTTTATTTGATTTATCAAAACTGGTAAACTCGTGAAATAAGTTCTATGAGCTGCTTAATTAAATAATTTTGCTTCTAATCGGTTATTCTCAGGGGAAAAAATGCAGTTCTCTGTTAGTGCGTTAAGTGTACATATTGGTACCTTTCAGCTTTTGTACCTAAGGGTACTACCCAAATGACAGTTTTGTACCTTTTTCTGAGTGTGACGTTATGCCAGAGGTTCTCAACTCTGGTTGGCGAGATGCATTTTCCTGCAGAGTTTAGCTCCTACCTTGATCAAGCTCACCTGGCTGTAACTTTCTAGTTATCCTAAAGACCTTAATTAACTTGTTCAGCTCCATATCCATATAATAACTTTTAATTTAAATCACATAAATGCATTGGACTGAAAAAAGACATGAACATCTTGGATGACAAGGGGGCGAGTACATCATCTGTAAATTTTAGTTCTAGAAGTGAACTTCTACTTTTTAAAAAAATGTCTAAAAAAATACTAGTCTAATGTACAGTAAAACATTTTACAAGTAGAAAATAATAATTTTAAATAATAATAATTATTATAAATTAATAATTTAATTTAAGACACCACACTGTAACATGCAAGTGTATAACAGTGGAGACAATAGTCCAAATTTTAGTTATTGCCCACTCCTACTCTGATCAGCAGTTTATGGACCTTACTGAGCCTAACTATTTAAAATTTTAAATTAATGAACAAGATACAGGCTATTTATAATATAAAATGTTTGAAAAGTACTTAATTTATTTATTTTTACAATAGATTCTGACTTTCGTGCAGCACTGATCCTGCTGCCCCACATCTTTAAAGAGAAAGCTGAGAGCTTAATCACCTTGGGAGAGGTATGGAACTATTTGTTAAACTCTCACTTTGTAATAATCTGATACAGGTCTGGTTATGTAATTGTGACAGATGTTGCGTTGTTTAGATGTTTAGATAGATGTTTAACATTTTCTTTTCTTCTCACAGTGTGATGCTGATAATCCATACCCAACCATACAGTTGGTAGAAACTGACTGGAAAATGGCTTTCTCCAAGAGGGTTCAAGTCCTTGTCAAAGCAGATGGTGTGGAGGTGTACAGGGAATAGGAGATGAAGAAGGGATACTTGCAGCCTTTAGTGCTCACTATGTTTCCAACTTGGCTTATCTACCCTACATGAAGAATACACTGACCTTCCTGCAGCATGCCATAGCAAAGATTATTGAGATGGGTGGCAAGCCCCTTCCAATAACTGTCAGCCGAGTACTTAATATCCTGTGCTAAATATGCCACAACCATATCGATGCACAAGGTGTAAAAGAAAAACCTTCACCTTAATGAAACTAGTTCAACATGTTGGTCTGGTTCACAACCATGATTAAATACATTTTAAATATCAACACTGTATGGTTTCTGTGCGGCAAGTGTTTAATACAATTGTTGTATGATTCGCACTTTCACGCTTGCACAGTTAAAGTTGACTTTGAATGGAGTGTAATAAAACCAGGGCAAGAGATGGACTTTCAGGCCCTTGATACGTAATTTGCTGATGATAAATTGTTTGTGATACTCAAGAATGTTTAAAAGATTTAAATGAAATGTGTAGTACTGTGTTTATGATCAAATGTTTTAAGGGTATAAAGTTACAATTAATGTGTAATGTGTACAAAAGATTGCTTTGTGAATTTACTTAACATGAGATCTAGTGCTGTTTTAAAAAAGTGAAATTACTAATTTTAATGTTACATGTTTTAATACAGGTTTTAAAAAGTTAATGTTTTTTAAAAGGTTTTAAATTTTTAAAAAGAGTATTAAAAAATTGTTCAATATGCATCCTTTTGACACATTGTGATAGAGATTAAAACATTAATCGTATGAAAAATGTGAGAATGTATTGAATGTTCAATAAATGTCATGAATAGCATTCTGGCCTTTTTAATATGTTGTATGGAGTACAGATTTGCCATCACAAGGTACAGAAGGCTTGTCACTGGGGCAGTACCCTGAAAGGACACATTTGCACTTTTTTTTAAAGGTACACTGTGGTACCATAGCACTATAAGGTACAATTAAGTCAGCAGGAGGTACATATTTGCCTTTGAAAGGTACATACTGCAAGGGTACAGATATGTACCCATATAAAAGGGTACAACAGGTGTACCCTTGAGGGTACTGCCCCAGTGACAAGCCATTGTACCCCTGAAGGTACAAATTTTTCACATTTTTTCTAACAGTGCAGGCCATAATTTATAGGGTTTTTTTTTCCATACTGAGAAAAGAACTGACTCTAACAGCTGTGGCTAAAAATTTTGAGAATGACACAAATATTCATTTCCACAAGGTCTTGAGTGTTTTTGGATCTTTGGAAGCCTTTTATAAGCATCAAAGTGTTGTTTTATTAACAATTACATTAAGTTTATGCAAAGATTCAATATTTGCAGTGTTGACCCTTCTTTTTACAAGACTTGTGCAATTCTCCCCGGCATGCTGTCAGTCAACTTCTGGGCCACATCCTGACTGATGGCAGCGCATTCTTGCATAATCAATTCTTGGAGAATTTGTGGGGTTTTATTTGTCCATCTGCCTCTTGAGGATTGACCACAAGTTCTTAACAGGATTACGGTCTGGGGAGTTTCCTGGCCCATGGAGTGTAAAGTTTTGTTCCCCAAGCCAAGAGTTCCCAGAGTTATCACCTTTGCCTTATGGCAAGGTTGCTTCATGATGCTGGAAAAGGCATTATTCATCACCAAACTCTTCTTGGTTGATTGGGAAACGTTGCTTTTAGAGGATGTTTTTGTATCATATATTTTTTTCATGGCTGTGTTCTTAGGCAAAATTGTGAGTGAGCACACTCCCTTGCCTCAGAATGAATCCCGCACATTAATCACCCATTTTGGCAGATTTTGTCAAAATTTATACTTGTGTCGTTCTCAAAAACTCTTGTCCATGGTTGTACATGGAATGTTTAAGGACAACATGATGTCAGTAAATATAAGGAATGTGCAAATTCAATACTACTGTATAACCCATAGTAGTCTAAGAAATCCCACAGTATATTGTCACTCTAAGAAGTGAAAGTTGAATGTTTAGACTAGTGTGAAAGATTCCTGTGATGAAAAACAAATGAGACGTAGACAGACGTTCTGATAATAATAGTACGGATGCCCGCCTACATCTCATTTGTTTTCAGACATAACATTAAAACCCAGAACATTATGTCTAGTATTGAATAGGTTGCCCTTGTGCCACCAAAACAGCTCTGATCCCATGATCCTGTCACCAGTTTACTGTAATATAGTTGATAAATAACATTATTCAGTTTTCATGGTGGTGGTGTTAGTGTGCAGTGTATATTGAAATTGCTTAAATCCTAGACAGCATGTTGATTTGTGATCACTACACAATTGAATATGCCTGATTGTTCGAAAGCTAACACAATAAAACTAGTTTTTACTGACAGTAGCAGCGGCAGAACGCTTATGACAATACTTCTTGTTTGAGCCAGAATAGTTAATTGTGTGCAGCATTTAAATGAATACTGCATGGTTACTGTATGCTCAAGGTCAAAATCATGCATAACACAGACACACTTACTGTAGGTTTTTAACCTTCTTTCTATGAATGTGGCCTAATGTTATTTAATATTTAATTCAATTTAAATTTTCCGCATTTGTACATTTATTTATCTGTATTTGAGGCTTTATAAGTCCTCTATACATCTATCTATCTCAAATTCAAATTTTATTTGTCACGTACACAGTCATACACAGTACGATATGCAGTAAAAAGCTTATACGACCGCCAGTGACCTTAAAAAAATAAAAACTTATATGTTAGACATAAATAAGAATAAAAAAAAATACTAAAGAAAAATAAATTTAACTAGTAAAATAAACTGTACACATAAGGTATAAAAATATCACAAAATATAGAAAAAAGTGTATGTATATATATATATATATATATATATATATATTTAAATATAAATTTAAAAGTGACAGTGGTTGTGCAAATATGCATGAAAAGTGACTTATTAAAGTGTCTTGTGCAATGGTCCAGATGTATAAATATGTGTTGCAAGTGTGTATGAATTTGTCCATGATTGACCATGATTGTCCAGTCAGTGTTGGAAATCTATCTATCTATCTATCTATCTATCTATCTATCTATCTATCTATCTATCTATGACAGTAATTACAGATTGTCCTCCGTTATAGACTCTCCTCTGGAGCTTCCTCTGCTTCAACTCATCCCCTCTCAGAGGCAGCTAGTGTTCCGTGGTGACCGACTCCCACTGCAGTGCACCGCCTCTTTCCTGGACTCCTCCATCACTCTAAACTGGAGTCATAACCACTGGCCTGTGCACACACACGAAGAGAGAGGAGTGTATGTAGAGGACAGCATTATACATGACTGCTGCCTTATCACCAGGTAAGAGTGATAGATGGAGAAAGAAAAAATGACACTGAGTACTGTGTTGTACACTGCCTGGCCAAGAAACTTTTGCTCATTCTAATATTTCATTTGAGACTACTTTAATATTTCATTTTGGACCACTTTTAGTTTTTATTAAGGTGCGGAATGTCGTGGCCAATTTATATGTGAAAATGATTCCTCATTCTCCAAGGACCACTCTTTAACAATTTGAGTCCTGGTATATTCCCGTGCCATCAGAGAAGAAAAACTCCATTGATGTGATAACTTGGTCATTCAGGTGACTTCATTTTGTTGCCACATAACGCTGCTGAGCCTTGACCTGACCAACTGATGCAACCCCTGATCAGACCACTGAACTGTACAGGCTTGTACAGTGGCATCTATCCACAATGGGTCCATCACTTTATCTCTCTGTACCTTTATGCACCCATTGCTCTGGAATAGGGGAAATCCAGACTCATCAGACCACATGACCTTTTTCCATTGCACCAAAGTGTTCCTGAACATTGACAGTTTAGTACTTTCTTTCCAGGTTTGTGGAAAGGTTTGTGTTGGACAGTTCTTAAACCAATTCTAGTTATTTCACTTAGTTTCCTTAGTTGTTTTCTTAGCTTGATGCAGATGCTTCTAAAACGTCAGAAGATCCTGAGTCATTCTTGATTCGGACCAGAAAGAAGAATGGGCTGTGCTTCCTGGGAGGAAGCCATATCATACAGTACTTTACTCTCTCTTCCCTGTCAGTTACATCAATGCTAGCCAATTCTACTGTGTGCATCTGTAATTTCACATATGCATAGGAATATAGATTAATATGCTTGCTCTGAGTAACAAAAATTAAAAGATAGCACATTGATTAAAAACACACAAGTGGTGACATGGAGTACTACGAATCCCCTTTGAATCATCTTATTTAGAGCTATAAAATAATTAATAGTTAAGCATTTAAAGGTTACTCTTGTGCCCAGTCATGTTTGTTGCTTATCCTGACCTTTTGAAAGCAAGACATTTTACAAATTTGAGTCGAATTCTCCTGCTCCAGAACACCAGCTGGTTGCTCACCTCTAAGATGGTAATACATTTGGTTGTTTGTCTTTAATTAAAATTTTTGGATGTTTTGTTGATTGCATAATTTATGATTTTCAATAAAATATAATAAAAATGCGGATATTGTGATGCACCCATCATGTCTAGTACAGTACCTGCTGTAAAAGCCTATGGGGGCAGTGCAATGTTGGTCAGGACTGGATTCAACAACGTTGTTCCCAAAAATCAGGTATTCAATGTACTGAATGAGTAGGTTTTTCCATCAATGGATTTCCTCTCCCCTAATGGCAAGGGCACCAGAGTCTCCCCTCTATAATACATGATCGTGGAAAGAAATTATTGAACTGAAATAAACGTTTTGACATTGCGAAAGCTTATTGAATAAATGTCATGGCGGTAATCAAAGCAAAAGGCGTTCCAACAAAGTATTATAGTGTGTGATTTTTTTTCTTTTTGGCCAGGCTATGCATATATAGATACATTTTTGTGCCAACTGCGGCTACAAAAATGAGTAAAGTACAGCATATAACAGGAAGGGAAATTTTTCTCAGCACCATCCACTATAGCGCATCTGCGTTTATTTCTAGACATGAAACTACTAATTGATTAAGAGGCAACAAATACTGCCCTGCACCCAACTGAATTATGAACATACTGTATAGGCACTCATTTATACTGTAAATTCAGTTATAATTATGGCATAATTATGGCACACAGTAGTAGTATGTTTAAATCACTTCCCAGCAGACGGACATGTAAGTGACCTTATCCAGCTGTGCTTTACTTTTCATTATCATTGCCCTTGATAGTGATCAGAAAGGACGGGATAGAAATAAACTGGCAAAGTGCCAGTTGTGTATGTCCTTTCTGAGGAATGCTGGATGTGGTTTATCATGACATCTTTCGTGATAATGTGGCCAGTTTCTGTTACGTCTTTTGTTTAATTATCATGATGTAAAAAAAAAAAAAAAAACAGTATGTATAGTATGTATTTTTTCTAAATATAGAATAAAAGCAACCAAATATTATTTTATAAGACCGTTTCTGGCTAAGGGGTTAGCACTGTCACCTTGCACCGCCAGGGTCCGGGTTTGAGATCTTCCTCGGGATCTGTGTGCATGACGTGTTCTCTTTGTGCTTGGTGGGTTTCCTCCCACAGTCTAAAAACATACAGATCAGGCTAATTGGTGTTCCCAAATTGCCCGTGGTGTGTGTGAATGAGTGTGTGAATGTTGACCGGAGGTCCCACCACGGTCGTAAAAAGGGAATTTACAGTAATACAAAGGTCACCACTGGCCTCCACGGTCTCTAGTTGGACTACAGATTTTCCTAGATAGATGGATGACCGCCTTTTTCTAAAAACATTTTCTTTTTTCCCCCCTTATTTTCCAATTTTAAGATTAAAAATAATCCCGATGTGAAATAGACATAATAATAATTAAGAAATAATTTTATATTTGTTAACCTTATTATAATAAATAGCAGATAAATTAGACAGAATTCAAGATATCTTCACTTGTTAAGATGTCATTTTTGCACTGTAGTTCTTACATATGCTTTCATTTCCCTTCACTGGCCAGTGCACATTGTGTAAGAACACACCTACGCAATGCACATCTGTTCAGTTTTATATGTATGTGTGCCTGTTAGTGTGTGAGAAATAAGTGAAGTGCCGTTGATTAGTTTAACTGCCTCTCTCTTTGGTGTGAGCTGGCCTATAAATATTGATGGAGTGCTGACAGAAATATGTTTCCTGTGTCAACACGGCTGGAACGCTTTGCTCGCAGTTTTCATGGAGCGTGCCGAAAGCTGCAGCCTTCATAAACCACCCAGGAGAATGCTCGCTTTTACGCTGTCGTTGTTTGCCCCCGTCACTGTGAGCCTTTTGGTCCCTTTACTGTGAGCGATGATGGTTGAATGGCAATGGGAAATCTCAGTGTCAAACAGGACACAGTGAGTGACTCAGTGTGATCTCCAGAGTATATGAGCATCCTGATTCTTGCACTTTTCCCTGTGATTTTCTGTGTTTATTACAGCTTATTCTCATCCCATCTGTACACTTGGATCCTCTTTTTAGTGTTGTGAAAGGCAGTGCTGGTTAGATTTGTTCTTCGGTTAGATAGTCGACTGCATATTCTAACAGCAATGAGCTAAATAGCTCGCATAAATTTTTCAGTTTTTCACACTTGACAAGGATAATTTAGTTCACACTCAGAATGGATTCTGGACTTGTCTTGGCAGGCTTGCTTTTAACCATGGCTTGAATGTAAAACCCCATACAAGGCTGTTGTGCACACAAATTTGCAGAACGGTTTTCTATGGTACCAAACTGGTTCAAAACTGGGCCCTGGGTGTATGGCATGATCCGGCAAACTTGTAAAAGAAGACTCAATAAGTCAAGTACATTCATCCTTCTGACAGAGTTACTTTTTTGTTTAAACGTTAATAAATCCCCGTGACCCTGAATACAGGATACAGTGGTATAGAAGATGAGTAAGTGAGTGAGTAATTCTGTTAACAGTGAAACCACCTAAGATTTTGGTTCCTCTTGTGCCATCGTAGTGGCTTGGGCCCTTGCCTGGTTTCACAAGGCCTCTGGGGGTGTGCTGTGGTGTCTGGAACCAGGAGGTTCATAGCGGATCCTTTGGGTTGCGGAATGGGGCCTCTGTGGATCGGACTTGTATCTCTGGTGTATCCCATGGGTGCTTGATCGGATTGGGATAGGAGAAGGTTGAAGGTTGGGTTGTCGGCCTTGGGCTCTTTGCCCCATACATGACAGGTTGTGGTGCACTGGGTATCGTGATGGCTTTCTGTCATGGCCAGCATTGATTTTTTTTTGATGATTTGTGCTGCATTGGCTTTAATGTGGGATTGGATAGGATGCGCTGGCCTTTGGTCTCTGCTGGCATGGGTGTCCACTAGGGATGGGAATCGAAAACCGGTTCTTGTTGAGAACCGGTTCCCAGTGTTTCAATTCCTCGGAATCGTTTGCAAAATTTGCAAACAATTCCCTTAACAATTCCAGTGGGCACTAATGACTAATCACGCGCATTGCGTAACTTACGCACGTTGCATAGCTTAAGCTCAGTCAATAGTAAGCATGGCGCCTAAGCGGAACAAACGCTCAAAAGTCTGGTTGTATTTCACCAAAAAACATGAAAATAGGGCAACTTGCAATACTTGCAGCGTAGATATTTTCTCAAAGGGAGGAAATACCACTAACATGCTAAAACATTTGCACACAAAGCATGCAATACTATAAAAGAATGTTGCGTTTTCGATCCGCTCCGGACTAACAGTTCTCAACCCAGCAGCAACAACGTTAGCATGTCCTCGGCTAATAAAACTGCAGGTAACTAATTAACTAACAAACACTGCCATCATATTAGCTGTGTAAAACTTGCTGTTAGTAACGGTTAACGTTAAATGAATGCCTTCTCATTTCCATAAGAAAATGTTGGACATTCTTGTAGAATTGCCACAAAATAATTTGTTGTATTTTGTTAATTTTACAGAGGTAATAATATTTTTTCATTGGTGATGCTAATCAACAATTTGTTGTCCCTTTTCTTCCAAATGAGAATCGATAAGGGAATCGATAAGAATCGAATCGTTAAGCAGAATCGAAAATGGAATTGGAATCGTAAAAATCTTATCAAGTCCCATCCCTAGTGTCCACTGGTGTATAGTTGATGTTCAGTGTCACGTTACCTGACAGTGGTCATAACAGTATGTTATGGCTGATTGGTGTATATTCATTGGCATGCCGAACCTTCTGAATAGAGTACAATTGGTTTTCTAGGCTGCGTCTGGGCTCAAAACCAGCTTTTAAACTCCCCCATGTACTAAACACTTCAGGCTCATGGCTGTAAGTCCATTTCAAGTCCAAAACATAATCCATTTATGAAAAAGGTAAATACAAGCATCAGATACAGTACGTGCATCCTCTACCGTACATGTCATGGAACGTACAGTATTGTTATTGTCTAATTTTGTATTTTAAATTGTATTAGACCCCTTAGCAGAATTTGTTCATGTCCTATTCCACAATTCTCATTTTCCAGTGAGTAGAGAGACGTTTCTTCGTTTTTTTCCAGTTGCTGCAGGCATGCAATGCTTCTGATTAAGATGTGCAATTAAGTCCTCGCACAGCCTTTCTACACATAAACTGTGCAGGCCATTTTTCCCACATGGAGTTCATGCTGTAATGTTGCTCTTGGCAGCAGGGAGATCCCACTAGATGAGGAGGTGGGGTGTCAGGAACTGCTCTCCTTTCCACCACAGACTAGCCAGTCTGCCAAAGCTGCCAACCAAAACACTGTCCCACTTAATCACTAACCACAGCCAAGTACACACACACACACACACACACAAACACACGCAATCTGATTCCTGCTGCCACATGGTGAATTGTGAATGAACTGTTTATACTGTAAGTGTCTGAAACTCAGCCTGGTGTTCAGATTCCCCGGTTATGTCCAGAATACTTGTAGTAAAAAAAAAAAAAAAAAGGCAAAATTATTACAACAATATCAAACGTCTGAGTCCTGTCAGTGTAACAAGTGTTTAAACTTTTTTTTTTTTTTTATGTTTTCACAAGGTCTGGACTTTTTAACGAGCCTTAAATGATGTCAGTCGTAGCAAAGCATGCTCCAAGGCTCTAATTTAGTACGATCCCAAATGTCAAGTACTAATTGAGCATGGTAAGTGAGCAAAATGTGATTCACAGCAAAGAACTTCATAAGTGACATCACGAAGGGGAATGTGGGTCTCAAAGGCACCCTGAGAAGAGTAAAGTGAGCATATAAAGAGACAGGAGATATGAAAATATATATATATATACACTAACTTTTTAATTTATTTTTCACATTTTAATTTATAATTATTTATATTCAATTAAAAAATTTACTTTAATCATTTATAGTACATTTAATGTTGAGGGGCATTGTAGAAGAGTGGTAGGCCTTTTGTCTGCCCTGGGGTTTGATTCCTAGCCAATGCCTAAAAACCCAGCCGCTGGACGCAGGCCAGACGTAGTGTAGTGTAGTGCTTGGGCCCATATGGAATGGGAGGGTTGTGTCAGGAAGGGCAGACCAGAAAGTTCTCTGTAGGAAAAAAAATTTTCTGATCATTAAAAAGCAATGGCACTTTAGCCTTCTTTCATAAGCGTTCATAAAGTTGGTCATATTGGTCATTATGTTTTATTTGTTTTTTATTTTCAAAATAGAAATATGGTTGCTTTTCCATTTATTATTAGCCGTAGCTCGTCTATCAAACAAGTCTCTGTACATGTACTAATACTAAAGAAACAACATACTGTATGAGTGGTGTTCAAGTCAAACTGGGACTTTTAAAAAACAAGTAAAAACTACTTTTATTTCTCTATAAAGATCCCCTGCTACACTAATGCACTAATGAACCCAGCTTTTCACTGGTGCTTGGATACCATTAAAGGAAAATGTTTTCTCAGTACACTCGATCAGACTGCCTGCTTCACCTCTGAAGCTCTGGCCTCCCAGGAACTCCTTGTTCATGTGTAAAATGGCTTGGAGCAAGGTAAAACTTATGTGGCGGTAACTCCCAGACAAGTTCCTGTAATGTATCCGTTCATTTTCAAAGAGCAGGCGTTCCACTTGCTGAACGTTCACAGGAGTGACTGCAGGCGGCTACGAGCCACCTTGACCAGGATGCTTATTTACAGACTTGCAACATTTTGTGCTATTTAAATGTTTTACTGCGACTAAGATTCTCATCACTACTGTGCTTGAACTCTTCTAATAGGTTTTAAAACTTTAATCACAAGAAATTGTCCCAGTTTGACTTGAACACCCACCTATTTTCAATATGAACCTATAATTTGAATTAGAGCTGAACTCTTGGCGGAACCATATTGTAATAGGAAAAATAATCAACATCTCCTGTCAAGTCCTATTCAAAAATTCTGCACTGTGGTAGTATATCGTAAAAACATATAAACAATATTCCTTTTTATACAATTACCCTTTAACATTATTAAATTACTTTAATCTATCTATCTATCTATCTATCTATCTATCTATCTATCTATCTATCTATCTATCTATCTATCCATCCATCCATCCATCCATCAATCCATCAATCCATCCATCCATCCATCCATCCACATCCATGCCTACACATCCAACATGTGTAGGCACTAACATAGTTTGTGTTTATAAAGTACAGTTCTGTGCAAAGGTCTTGCAAAAAAGGCACATGCAAATAAACGCTGTAGAGAAATTTAAACAGTTGGCGTGACAATGGCAAACATTTAGCATGCCGATGCTTTGAGGAGCCTTTAGTCTCGGGTACAATGTGTGCAGTTATTATTATAAGAGCATTAGCTACCAGGTTTTCTGCATCCTGCATACATAGTCACAGTTCTTCTGAGAACTTTAACTGTTGCACTTGTTTCTTTTTCACATGCAAATCCCAGCAGTTTCCAATTAGTTTTTTATGGTCTAAAAAGTGGTCGCTTATATAACATGCTGCTTTCTTTTCTGATATAAACCTATTTTTCTATAACAAATAATTTAGTGGTGGAATACTGATGTTTGACTTAATATAATAGTAAAGTAATAAAGCCACAAGATCTCATTTAAAAAAAATAATGGCAAATTTTGGACTAATGAAACACAGGGTGTCTAAGACTTTTGCACTGTACTGCATACAGTATGTGAATATTAACCTTTTTAAAGGCTCTCTTTAAACCTGGTTAAATATAAACAAGTTCTGAATTATCAAAAATAAAATTAAGGATTTGTTTTAAGAAAAAAAAAACTTATTTTATAAAAAAACTCTGATTACTTGATAAACTTTCTCATTAATAAGGCTTAATGAAGACTTAACGAAATAATTCTGTCTTCAACTGACTAAAAACAAGCTTCTGCAAATAGCTGTTGTACTAATTTGTACAACAGGTTTGTACAGGTTTGTTGTTTAAGATGCAGTGGTTTTCAGGCATTGTAAATCACATTGCAGCTCTAAATGAATCCATCTTCATAGACCATCCAGTCTGCATTTTCAGCTACAGGAGGAAATGTCGCAAATGGCATATTCATTAAGGCAGACATGTAAAAAAGAATAAGTTCATCTGTAGGAGACAATTCTTCAGGGATCCTGTTATTAAATAAGCTCGCACTTTTTTGACAGCTAGTTTCCACATGCATCATTATACATCAGAACCTAAAGAAACTATGGGCATTTACACATTCACACACTACAGGCAATTTGGGAATGCCAATTTACCTAATCTGCATGTTTATGGACTGTGGGAGAAAACCAGAGTAAGCAGAGGAAACCCACCAAGGAAACTCCATGCAGGTGCACCTGGAGGTGCAAGGCGACAGTACTAACCATTAAGCCACCGTGCCACCATTATTGTTATTGCATTGTTTAGCCCAAACTTAATCAGATTTTCCTCAGCTGCTGTGATATATTTTGATTTATGTTTAAAGATTTAAACCGAGGTGGAGACTGCATGTAAACACTAGTGAATACATTTTTATTATTATTAGAATATGCCTATTGTAAAAATACAATCTCATGCTAATTTGCGTATGCATTTTATGCACTGTTTTTTTCCCCCTGCTTTCTGCATTTACAATATGTGGCCCAAAGTTTTAGTGCCATTAAACAAAGCCACACATTCGGAAATAGACTTTTTCTCGCACAAATCCTTCAATCTTCCTGGGACTTTTCCTGCAGTGACAGAAGCAGGTGAGAGACGAAGTTTGTGTACGGACTACGGCAGGTTCTCTGAAATGCTTGGAACAACTTTCTTGGTGATTTTCTTGAAACACTGCATGACAGTGAACCTGAAAGAATGAATGCTTTTTAAAGAGAAAGGGATGTCATTCTGAATTTGTATTACATTTTATACATGACTTTATACAGAATGATGTTACAAAAGTTTAGTTTAGTTTAATGCCTTTTGGGACCAAAGAAATCCTGGCATTAAGATTAAAATATCAGCATGCGATCAGTTCTGTTCTGCTCATCTAAAAGCCACCAATAAGAGGCTGTAATAGAATGGGTTGAAATTTGCCAGACAGCTAGAAATATGGTAGTAGCCATCGTGAAAAGTAAACAAAACATGGCAATGCTCCGTCACACTCTGACGAAGACCATAAAGTTGCCGCTGCATCTGGAAATCATTAAAAAACACACCAGAAATGGGGTCAAAGCATCAAGCTCATACTACTTTGTGGCCACATATCTGTCAGGATCTCAATGCATGTATCATGTTGTCACTAATTTCCCATCATGCATTTATCATGTTGTCACTACTGTATGTCCAATGTGATCAAAGTGAGTTATTACTAGCAGGCACTTCTCATGCTCTTACTATGTTGTCATTGCATTATATGAATACAGTGACCATTGGTGGGAAAAGTACATAAATCCTGTACTTGAGTAAAAGTACAGATACCTTAGGTCAAATTGCTTAAGTGAAATTAGTCCATTTAAATGTCAAACTGAATAAAAGTACAAAAGTACTAACCTTCTGATTTCAAACCCCTGTAATGTAATTAAGCATGTCACAGAGAAAAACAATTACAGAACATGTAATTGTAAGCAAGTGGTGAAATTCTTGCTTTACATACTACACACACCACTCTAGTTTACATGCAGAAATGTAGTGAAGTAAAAGTACAGATACTTGGTTTAAGATGTAGTGGAATAAAAGTAACAAAGCATTCTCCAACAAAATTATTTTATTAAATGTAAACCACATGTATGTGAAATACCTACTGTACAGTATATGCACTGATAACCTGCTGCATGCATGCCATAAACACAGTAAGTACCAGTAGAACGTACTGTAATATGTACTTAATAAGGTATTCTACATCATGGCATGAATTTACCACGGTCATAGCACAAGCACTGAAAAGGTCGTTGTAAGAACTCCATTGACGTACAGTAGCAATGTCAGGTCGCCACCCAATCTTCCCCGTCTGCACCGTGCTTATTGTGTGTCAAAGTAATGGTGATAGTTTTGCTGTTAACTGGGGTGTTAATGGTTTCCTTAATTAAGTTTTGTTTAGCATGATTTTGATGAGCTCCAATTTTTTGAGGACATATTGGAAACTTGGCTCAGTCTGATGAGGATCACTCCGGTTCATTATGACATAACCCGAAAATAGGCTTTTACTCGACTGTTACTCTTAAGTTACTGATCTTTATATTACATGGGAAATTCGAAAAAAGTTTTCCTGATTGTACAGTATTTGGATCATCTCATGAGGACTGACCTGTCCTAATCATATTTTTTTCTTATTGTACTGGCTGAAACTGGTATAAGTACACTGTGATATTATATACTGTACCTATTAATCTGTTACTCTAAATGTCACATTGGAATACCCTTTTTAGTTAAAAATCAGAATTTTTAAGAGCACAATTTTGGCATATTGGAGGAATTTTGTGTTGTAATTGTGCGCGTGTACAGTATGTGAGCACTCTGCTAAGAAGTGATAATGATTTCAGTATCATAAAGCAGTATTTACATATAGTTTATCATCTTCAGTCCCTTTAGTATAGTCATGGGTATGCATGGAGAAGCTGCTCATGCCATTAATTCGATTGCACACACAGAAAGTTGACATTCTCTTCCTATATGTCTATTCTTTATCCCTGCTTGAGCTCTAGGAATCCAGACAGGCATGCTGTCCAGTGTGAACTAATAACTAACGGCCGGTGTGTTGTGTAGCTTGGCGCCCATGCTGAGTAATGGCGTGAGGCTAAAGAGCCGGTAAGCGATAGCCGAGAGAGCAGCCATGGAGTGTGAATCATACCTCATTACTCAAAGCCCTGAAAGCCTGTAGAGTTGCAGACCGCATTGCCACTAATCTCTCCGTTTTTAATCATTCTAACTTGACACAGAATACGAGAATAGAGCAGGCAGACAGCATTATAAAAAGACAGGACTTATAAAGGTTTTATCTCCGGTTTTTGTCCCCGTTTTCTCTTATGCTCACTCACTCCTTCACTCACTCACTCGGTTTCCTTCAGATTCTTGCCTGATTCTTTGTCTATGTAGGTTGCCATGGCGACTGAGGTCTTAATTGGCTTGTTAGAGTGTCATTTGGCTTATTGTGGTTGGTACTGCCTGTCTTCTATCCCTAACTAAAGCAGGAGAGAATGTTCATGAATGAGAGAGTAAAAAAAATAAATAAATAAATAAATATATATATATATATATATATATATATATATATATATATATATATATATATATATATAGAACTAAAGAATTTGAATTGTGTGTGTGTGTACACAGAGAGAAGCAGAAAGGGTTGTGTATGCACAAAGAATAAAGATGTGGCTTATTTTTGTGCAATTTGTCCTGGAGATCAGGAGTCCATCTGCTTTCTTCTTTCACGCTTCATTATAAATGAGCAGCTACCTGAGGTGATAGAAAGTCATGTGCAGCTGTGAGTCGTCGCAATATTCAACTCAGACCCATACTAATTAAGGGCAGACCTCCGGGCTAAGGCTGAATTAGTTCTCCTGCTATCTTTTTCAGAAGTACACTACCAATAAGGTTCCCCATGGTGTGTGACATAATTACAATATTATTTCAATTCCTTGAGACAGCCAAAGACCAGAAGGCTTGGGATAAGGTTTAGAGAAGACTTTTTCAAGTCCTGATATCCACCTACTTCATCTGTAGTATGCAGTATGCATTACTGCCATAGGCAAAAATGAAAAAGCTTTCACTTCCAATTCCTGTTCAATTTGTAGGCTATAGCTTGCATTATCTGTGTGTGTTTTTATTGTATTTTCTTTTTTCTTAGTGATGTAACGTGTTGCACGCGATTATTTTTATCAAGCAACACCACCATGCTTATGATAGCAAACATTTTAACTTTACCCTGAGTGCTTTTATATACTGTACCAGCTCTGCAAACACAATTTATTTTCAACAGATTATTACTTTTTTCTTTATTTAATCAGTTATTTTGCTCCGCCAACATACTGTATATCTTTCCCTGACTGGTGGAACTAACTAACCGCAGCTGGCCACTAACAGTTATTGACTGACAGTTAGTGCAATTAACAGTTTTAAATTGGTGGTGTAGGGTTGTGTAGGGGTTAGCACTGTCGCCTTGCACCTCCAGGGTCCTGGTTCGATTCCCAGCAAGGGTCAATTCCTGTTTCTGTATGCATGGGGTTTGCATGTTTAAAGGTATTTATCTATCCTAACAGCAAATAATGGCACAAATGATCTCATTAAGATAATGTCTCCCAATATATATTTATTATAAAAAAAAAACAGGGTGAAATAAAAAAATACGTAATTATTAATAAACTCTACATTTATTTCCAACTATGTGTATATTGCAGCCTTTTGTGATTTAATAATTGCACAGGTTCATATTGCATTTTAGATTTTTATGCAATTAATTGTAAAGCATGGTGGCCTAGCGGTTAGTACTGTCGCCTTATACCTCCAGTATCCCGATTCGATTCCTGCCTTTGGTCTGTGTGCATGGAGGTTGCATGGGCCATGCTTGGTGGGTTTCCTCCAGGTAATCGCTTCCGGTTTCCTTTCAAAGTACAAAGACCTGCAGATTAGGCTAATTGGCGTTCCCAAATTGCCCATAGTGTGTGAATAAGTGTGTGAGTGTATGTGTCTGCCCTGCGATGGATTGGAACCCTGTCCAGGGTGTACCCCGCCTCATGCCCTAAATCTCCTGGGATAGGCTCCATGCCCCAGCGACCCCGAATACAGGATAAAGCGGTATAGAAGATGAGTGAGTGAGAGTACTGACGATGTACAAAGGGTAATGGATCTTGTAAGATATTACCTCCGTTAACTTCTGGCTTACGGAGGCTGCCCAAATCTTGTTAAGTAAAAGCTAAAGCGCTATCTAGTGTGTGCATCCATTTTCCTCCTTAACAAGCCGATTAGTTTTTTCCCCTATTGTGACCTCATATAAGATGATATCCTACCCCTGCTTGTTGCTCAGCTTTGCAGTTCTCTGGTGGGGCGTGTCTCCGTTGTAGCACGTTTCCATAGACACTGAAATGTTGCATTTGGTAGAGGAGTGAAATAAAAGGAGGCCTTTAAGTGCGTAGTTACTGTATGTCTGTGATGTCAGTGCACAATGTCAGGATTACCTTCTCAGTATAGTGTATAGTGCTCACGTCTAGTCTGAAGACTATATGGCCATGGTCTTTTTAAAGTATTCCTTTCTTCTTGTTTTATCTCCAGTGTTAAAGCATTGCAACACAAGAGTATGTTGTTTGTCTCAGTTTTTTTTTTTGTACAGAAGCTCTTTAGGGATGCATTCATCGTTCAGTGAACTGGAAATATCCCTGTCAGTATCCCTAGTCTAAAAATATCACAAAGATATTCAGAGCTTGGTTAAACACTCAACCTGTTTAACCATTCCTACTCTTAATCTCATTCTTCCTCCCGTTTGCTTATTCTCTGTCTGTTTCAGACGAAGTGCATGCAGCTCTATGGTCAGGCTGTTGGAATGCTGCTGTATAAATGCCCATTTTTTTTACATTAACAGCCTCATGAGTGCTGTTATATAAACAAATCGTTAAATATCAGCGCAAGTGCGTAAATGCTTCTAATGAGGCCTTGGGGAGGCGTTGTTTGTAGACAGCTCCACAATAGAATAGCGGTGGTGCGAATTTAGGTCGGTGTGCTCATGTGTGCGTCAGACTCCGTGTTTTACTCTCATTAATGTTTCCTTTTCTTTACAGAATGCTGCCTACTGTGCTTAAATTGACCATGTCGACCTATGCGTAAGTGCCGTGTGTTTAATTTTTTAAAGCTGAATAGTCTGGTATAGTCTTTTTTGGTCTGCCTTCTGCTTGTCCGAAGCCAGATTGTGTCCCACTCTTGTGAAAGAGAATGCGCGAGATGGAAGGACACAAGAGGTTGGTATTCAGAGGCTTATTTGGCTGTGCACTTAACAGCGATGTCTCTTTCTGCATTCCCATCTGTTTTGGGAAAAACAGGTGATGGGAGAAGCACTTCAGCTGTATTGTCTGCTTTCAGAAGTGCCCGTCTTCATTTTGCCCCCCTAGTTTTTAATCCTATCTCTGACGTCCAGGCACATCCATCTTAAATGTGTGTTCATTCATTCTTCAATCTGAATTAAAGAAAGAGCAGTTGAAAGGTTTTCGGCTCCGGGGGCATATTCCAGCGTGGCGTGGAGAGGAGAGGGGAGGCCGGAGCGGATGCAGTGCGCTGCGGTTATGGCAGCTGGAGAGAAAGTGACTGTTATTTTTGGCATGTGGTTTCGAAGCAGCTGGAGCTGTTAGTGCAGCAGCATCGGTTCCATGCTGCACAACGTCACCATGTGCTCCCGAACCACCAGGCTCGTGCTGGCTCATGCAGCGCGGAGAAATCTCTCCCAAAAGCTCAAATCGCTCCTGCTTGATCAGTGACACATCTCAGCATAATTAATCAACGTCCAGCGGTTCGTATTGTGGTGGAGGACAGGAGGAAAGTATAATCATGTGCCATCATTAACCAGTGTCAGTAGATCTCAGGATGATTCATGAGCATGCTTTTGACATTTCCACAACCCACAGGTTGTTCCCTTTCAGAGCACAAGCAACTTTAAAATCTGGTTCAACCTACAGTACAAGATGCACAAAGTGTGTGTGTTAAGAATGTGGAAGTGCACATTTCACTTACTCACTCACTCATCTTCTATACCGCTTAATTCTGTAATCAAGGTCACGGAGGACCTGGAGCCTATCTTCAGGAGGCTTAGGGCACGAGGCAGGGTACACCCTGGACGGGGTGCCAATCCATCACAGGGCACACACACATATACACCCATACACACACTCATTCACACACTACGGGCAATTTGGGAACGCCAATTAGGCTAACCTGCATATCTTTAGACTGTGGGAGGAAACCGGAGTACCCGGAGGAAACCCACCAAGCACGGGGAAAACATGCAAACTCCATGGACACAGAGACGGGAATCGAGCCTGGCCGGGAAGTGCACAGCAATATCTGGAATTCATAATGGTGTTGAAAAAAGAAAAATTTGCAGGGAAAGTGTTAATGCATTTGTTCGTTTATGCAAAGCACTTTTGCTGAACGGTTTTGTGCGATTTTGTGTGTGTAAGTTTGTGTGTGCATGTGTGTGTGTGTGTTTAGGATTATTGGATAGAACAGAAGCTTGCCAAGAGGCTTTAATCATTTTTTTTTTCTGTAAAGATTTGAATTCCCTTGTTTTCTATGACTTACTCTTTTTGAATGTCAAATGTCCCAAACACGTGACGGTGTAGTTTGTATTAGCATTTAAAAAGAGAAAGCAATGTTTACTGACTGTGTTTCTTTCACAGCTCTTACTTAGATGAATAATTTATTACTGTATGGAAGTGCACTGAATTATGGTCTATTAACAGGGTTTCATTTAGATAAATATGCATTAATAGCATTTTATTTTTTACCTGGTATGTTTTTTTAATAATGGATTTTGAGATTCTAGTGTTGAATTATTCTAATGTTTTGTAAAGATGTCTATAACTCAATCTGAGCAGGTTAATGCATCTCAAATGGTTTTAAGATCCCAAGACGATTGTCAGTATCTTGAGAAGTTTTGTATTTGTATTATACAATATGTATTATAGGGTTTATACTTTATAGCCCACAAAAATGTTGCCAAAAAAAGGAAAAAAAAAAAAAAACTTTACTTAGCATGTCCACCATAAAAAGCCAAATGCATGTTTACAAATGTTTTAAGGATTTTAAATGTGCTAATGTGTTTTATAAGGCGAAAGCAAAAAAGAAAAACTAAGGAGTGGAGAAACAAAAAATTATCTGGTTAGAGAATGTCTTTGGACTTAGTTTACTTCCAATAAATTCTCATTTGAATCATTTACAGTACAGTGAGGACTCAAAAATGAGTTAAAATCGTCTTCTGACTGTAAATGATTCGAATGACAATTTTTGGGGAACTAAAGTGAGAAAATGCAAAGATGTGCAAAATGCATTGTATCTTGGGTTGCCACATTTTTCCCACATTTTGTGAGCTGCTAAACTGATCTGAGAGTTACAAGGTAAGGAATGGGGACAAAGCGATATGATGTGATACTTTATGTAATATGATCTTGGTATTTAAACCAGTGAACCAAAAGAGAAAAATAATCAAACAAACAAACAAATATTTATTGTGATTCTTTATATTTTTATGATAATCTTATTTTAACACCAGTTAAATTTTTTCATACTTATGAAAAAACACTTTAAGTACATATTAGTGGTACAGTACAAATCCCTAATTATCTGTTGAATTCTGATTCAGATTTGGCAAATGGACTATACTCATTAAAGTAAACTATGGCTGTGTTCACATTACAAGTGCCTCAAATCGAATCTTTTACTCTTATATGACACAGATCGGATTGTTTAGCTGTGTTTTTTTTTAGATTGGCGCTCATTATATGTGGTCTTAGATGCGTGGTCAAGTGAATCAGATCTGAACTTTTTACCTCTGCACATGTGTTAGGTGTTGATGTCATCAGTCAGCACTGGCATGCAGGGATTTCTGCGCAGTGCTACCAATAGCTGCTGAGGCAGCTAATGCGAGACTTTCTTCCCTTTTCTGAACCTCAACAACAGCCAACTAAGTGCTTTCCATCCTCCCAGGCTGTTTTTTTTTTAGACTCGCATTCATTGTTTGAAATGAATGAGATTGCACAAATATAATTTGTTTTACCCCAGATGGTACGAACAAAGATGTAACAACGTGCGCGTATGTTCCATTTCGGAGGACAGACGTGTGAATGTGAACACACACAGCCTAAGTGAATTTGCGAAAGGTCTGCAGAACAGACATAAATTGTTCTCTATTTCTGTCAAATCCTATGTGCAAATATTGTAAAGAAGCTGGAAGACGATTCTAAAAATAGACCAATTAAATACAGCGGTGGAATGATTTGACCACACACACTTGCTTTGCTTTGCATCCAGCTGTTCTGATTTGAATACATCTTGTCTTTTGGATACTCCAACCTTTCCATCCCCATCAAGTAATTAATCTTAATTTCCATTTAAACCACACTAGAACACCACAATGACTCATGAGTCAACTGCAGTTTACTAATTACATATACCTTTCTGTACACTGCTTCTTTGTTGGAGTCTTTAGACTAATATCATACTTTTTATTCAGTGGAAGTAAAACCATCAGGTATGATCAGTGTTAATATATTGAACCCTCATGCATGTAATAGGCAATTTAGCGTGATGAAGCTAAACTGGATTTGAATGCATTTGTGGACTTACAAAAGACTCCATTCCTCTCCCTCTTCTTCCTCTCCCTTTCCATTTTCTCAGTGAACTAATCCTCTCCAACGTGGATGCTGATGTTTCCGGTAATTGGCAGTGCCACGTGACCAGTTCCCGTGGCAACAGCACCATTGGCATGGAGATTGTGGTATTGGAGACATCTGCACTGTACTGTTCTGCAGAGAGGGTGACCGGCAACAAAGGTGACTTCAGGTGTGCAAAAGGATAAGAAACACCAACGTTTCACTATTCGTAACACACACACACACACAGTATTCAGACATCTATACTTATTTAGCTCCAGATCCGATTTGTCTACAGGGTTAATCAAAAGGCATATGCAGTACACTGGCATTCATAGCAAGCAACAAATCTTCTTGTGGCATCCCAATCCGAATTCTGCATAAACCAGCAAATTACACACGACTCTCATTTTTTATGATCATTAACCATGTCTATGGCTGGCAGGGCACCACTCAGTAGTTAATGAGACGAAGCCGGCCGCCTCGCTCTGGCTGAATGTCTCAGCATTGCTGCTTTTGTTGTGCCCTGTGCTTATATATATATATATATATATATATATATATATATATATATATATATATATATAAAACAAATAAAACCAGGAGACATCTGCGCTATATATATATATATAATTTTTCTTTGCTTTAGTTTCCCCAAACCTTTCATCTAGCTGCATTCTGCTGCCACAGTTTCTGCACAATATGGATGTAAAGAAAAGTCATCTCATTGTTATAGAGAGAAAAAAAAATGACTGCACATTTCTTATGACAAGCAATAACTAAACCAGAAATTATATTTTTATTTGAAAAAAATACCCATTTAGCATTGCAGTGTTTTACACTTTTTTCTCTGAAGCCTAAATTCGAACATTAGTTAATATAATCTTTCTTAACATGCATGGAGAATTCCTTAGAATAATTTTGTAAGATACAACTGGATTTAATACTCTAATTTACTACAAGTTTAAATTTGAAGCAATATTAGCATTATCTTGGCACTAGTGTGATTCAATTACATTCCTCAAGCAAGATTTTACCATAATATTCAGTACATAAAAATGTAGAGTATGTGCGTATACATACACTAATGTCTGTATAGCATAAAGTCTTTATTTAATGGAAACACTTTCTAATGGGAACAGCAGAAATAATTATTTAAACCAACATTTATTAACATTTATTTTGCCCTCTTCAGCATTTCTAAACCAATTGTTACTGATCACATTTATTTCATTACTAGTGCATTTGTTGTTCCCTGATCTGACTCTGCTCTTGTGTCCTACAGGTGGCCTAAAACCCAGGCTGGTTTAATGGCGTTTCTCCCCTGTGCCACAGCCTCCTACAGCTCGCAAGAGAAGAGGGCGTGGCGTAGATGTGATAAGCAAGGCCGGTGGGCAGAGGACGACTACAATCAATGCCCTTACTCCAGCAAGTTCACCCGTGTACTGCATGAACTTACACAGGTGGGCTAAAATGATCAACATTACTTCTTTGTTTGCCTGCTCACGCTGGGAAAAACAACAGTTGTACACAGACTGAATGTATTACATATTATAATTGGCTAGGGCACATGTCGTGTCCTGCTAAGACTGGTCTAAGTGTTCACACGGTCGAAAGATTAAATTTGGCTGGTTTTATTTTCTTGCATATAATGTGATGTGCTATATGCATGCAAGTATTTAGTTAATAGAACTAAAGTGCAGGAAGTGCATGAGGGCACCGGGGTAGCTCAAAATGGAATTTTAATGAAAAAAGCCACAAAAACGTTGACATTTTTAAAAAAAAATTTTTATCTCTTCTTTTCAAAAGACAACCTATCCCAAGCGTGCTGCACACACTGTAGCTGTATGTCAGGTTATCTCCTTCTGCAGTCCATCTTGATAATGTTGTCAGGGTTTCTCTGTTTAAGCAGTGCCCCTCACTCATCGTCTATACTGCTTAATCCCGTATACAGGGTTGTGGGGGGGGCTTGGAGCCTTTGCCAGGGGACTTGGGGCACGTGGTGGTGGGGTATACTCTGGACAGGGTGCCAATCTATTGCAGGTTTATATTGTGGTTTTTGTTCTGGTCTTGTCCGCATCTACAGTATGTAACATAATTTGCCCGTTGCCTAGTTGTGTTCACCTGCTCTGTGTTTAATTTTAATCAGTGCATCTATTGTGTCTTTATACCCTGTTGTGGCCTCATTGGTCTTCAAGATTGGTCCATTTAAAGTTGGGGGAAAGGCCTACTTTATGCACGTGTGTATTGTGAATATCAAAATATACTGGAGGGACCTTTGTCAGCTATTATGTGCCCAAGGATTAATAGAATAGAGCTCGGAATTGCTACCCCGAGTGATTTGATCCCCAAAATATATACATTTTCAAAGACTGAAATGCAAATTTCAGTCGACCACATTCTAGTTTAGCAAAAAACTGAATCCAACATGAGTGAAGAGTTGAGCAGCAAGGAAATTGACTTTCCAGTTTAGAGTCCCTAGTGGATGTGATGCCATAGGTTATTTAAATTGGCTGCTTATGGGGTCATACATTTAAAGTGCATGTAAAACGCCTAGGTAATACACAAGTACAATTGTTTTAAAATTTATTTAAATAGAATTTTGATTCATTCATCTACCCAATCGGTAATTACCCATGTACAGTACAGTAGATGCTGACTCATTCACTAGCGCGTTCTATATACCACCTACCCTATATATATATATGTATTAAATTTACAGTATATTTATATAATATTCTCACTTACAGTGGATAGCTGTCTATTATGTTAGAATACAATTTTTTTTAATAAATAATAAAGTGTGGGTAATTTTCTCCGATAAAGCCACCAATTAACTTCTCTGCATTACAGATCTCTGCTTTTACCAGGAAGCTGCAAATATACAGTAGTAAGCAGATAATTGGACCCAACTGCACCATTGTCCTGCCTAAATCATTGTTCACTCTATCATACAGAGATCATGAGTTTGAATCCTAGTGATGCCACAGACATTTAATATCCAGGAGTGTCAGGGGGCAATAAAGAGTTATTTTATTCCTTTAGCATGTAGGCAACATAACAACATAATCAGACATCATATGCTTCTATAGAAAATTCCAAGGGGATAATTCAGCTGTTGCATTATACAGTAATACAGTTAGTTATTTTCAGTGCAGCTCTTCTGAAGATGTTCAAAAATTAACAATTATGACTTTTTATAATTAAAACAGAAACAAACGCTCTTTGTCAAAATGGTTCAAATACTTGCTAGGAATGTATCCAGACCTTCAACAGCCTTGTCACAGTCTTGTTGCCCTCTTCATCTAAGAAAGCTTCAGCTTTGCAAAGATTACAACCCATGGCGATGTTTAAATAAGTGAGGCTAGTTGTCACATGCATTATATAGCAACTAAGTTAGCTGATGCAATTGCTCTGATTTATGATGCAACAGGCTAGTCAGATGCAGTTTCTCCGTGGGATATACAGTATATGGGTGCTGGTCATGTCAGATTAGGTTGCAATATAAACTCCTACATACAGTATGAAGCAAATAAAATGATTTAGTCAGGAAAAGGGTGCTATGGGTTGAATAATCTGCTGTTTATGCATCTTCCTGGTAGCTGCAGAGATTTGCAATTAAGAATTGCCAATTTGAATTGCCCATGGATGCCTAGATAAATTATTATGTGGGTCAGTATGGAAAACACAAATAAAAAAAGAAAGTAGGGATTTCTAAATTTACTTTGACTTGTATTGCATTGCAGACAGTACAACGGCACATTATTTAATGTGTTCCTCATAATTTTCTTTTTTTTTCTTTTTTTAATAAAACACATTCCAATTTTGGTTCTTGCAACATATAAAAAAAAAAAAAAGCTGGAACAGTAAAGCATTTACCACTTTGTAATGTTGCCATTCCTTTTCCCAACACTTGGGCACAACAACAAATAGGGCACAACAATATTTTAAAGTAATAAAAGAATGTGCCATAAGGAATTTTCTTAGTTACTTTAAATATTGCTGTATTTCCTTAGGAGAGTGGACGTGCATGCACAAGCAGTGATAGTATGTTTAAGGCAAAAATATGTTACAAAAAAGCAGGTTTTTTTACACTGCATGTGATGGAAAATAACAAGCAGCTCTAGAGACAATAAAGCTAAAATATGGATATTCATGCAAAAATTTGCTGGTGAATACTTCCAAAATAAAAGTGTACAGAATGTTTTCACTTGGGATGCTTTTAAAAAAAATGTTACCTTAATGTTATGGCAATGACGTGCCAACCTTTCCTTTGCCCAAAGAGATGACCTTGTACCTCCCCTTGGGACTGTAGATTTCATATGCAGTGACCCTGTATTGCTATGCATCACTATCATTGAGGCTTTTTCGTCTGTAGCGGGGTGTTATCTTATTCTGGAATTCCTGATGTTTTTTTTTTTTTTTTTTACTTCCTGGTTTTGAGCCTAGTTTTCTTTCCTTGTTTCTAATTACGGATTAGCCCTGTTTACTGGCCTGTGTTCTGGCACGCACTATGGACTTGGATTATGATTTTTTTGGATTTACCCCAATAAAGCATATACTTGTTTACACACTTGCATCCTGTCTCTCATTACACATTACAAATAGCTCCACCGGTGAATGTTTCAGGTCACGTAGCCAGTCTGTCGGTTGAAGCACTTTAAATGATATATTCATGTTTCGAAGGAGTCTTTTTGGTCTTTTGTTCATTTGAAGCATTCCATCTTAAATGTTGACACATACTGTATGCATGGAGAACGCTAGACTAGTAACAAGACTTACTAAATATTGTTGATGATATTGATGTAGAGTCCGAATTTTGGCTTTCTTGCACACAATTTTAATGTTATAGCACAAAAAAAATTAAAACTTTTAAAAGGGTTGCATTGTATACTGTATGTTCTGAAACAGGAAATGGGGATACAGTAGAAGAGGTGTATGCTGGTATCGTTAGGCGTTAGATCTTTAGATCGCAAGTGATTTGTCTAATTTAATAAATGATTAAAGCCTCTATAAAGAAATAAACATGAGCCAATTAGGGTGATCTAACATTTGTAAAAATAATCCTTTTCTCATGATGTGAGTTACAGAGATGTCCTCATGTCTTTTCCTCACATACAGATATCAGTAAACACCACCAACGCTCTGCTAATGGCTCAGCAACTCTCCTCCATCACCAGCAATGCAGCGATGTTCGGAGACATGATGGACGTCATCTTTGTCACACATCTTGTCGAGAGAATCACGCGGCTTGTGGATCGCCTCTATGAAGTAAGGGCTTTCCCCAGCCTAGACTACACTATCTAGTCCTTTTAACTCATGCTATTCTGACAATCTAACTTGAGTTTAATTGGACATGTTAAACATACAGTACTAGAAGAGAAAAGGAACTAGTTCATATATTATTCACATTATTTAGGAACTATTCTCAGATATTTTGTTACGTTGGAAAAAACAAGGCTTGAAGCCCCTATTTTAATAGCTTTTGATAACTTTCCCCAGACCCAGGAATTCCACCAAACGCCAATCCCAAAGCCTCACCTTAAAAAAAAAAAAAAGTAAAAAAATTCCATGCACACAGTACAATAAAAAAATTGTAGTGCTTTTTGATTCATGCAGGCAGTTACACACCTGATTTCATATCCAGAAATCTGCACTGCTTACACTAATTAAATTTGTAGCTATAACCTTGTGTGCCTCTGCGTAGTTGGATCAAAAGTCTGCACCCACAAAGGTGCTCTTGTAAGCTCCTTCCAAGCAAACAGCTTTCACACATTATGTAACTGACTGGAGGAAAGCAAATATGCCTTGCTAGAGTATAACTTTACAGCTAATTATGTCATGTACATTATAATGTTACAATCTGGGGTGATGACAAATTGCACCAGAGGCTATTAAGCAAAATTACAAGCCAGTGAGTGGAAACATCTGTTTTTCAGGCTTTTCAAATCTCTCACATTTCTCCAGCACTGAAAAGCCACACTGATTGTTGATGCTTGTTGCTTCTTTTGCTTGGTCCCGCTCATTTCTGGAGGATTTGTTCTTCTATTTTTAAGCTAACACATGTCTCCTCTGATTGAACCCTTGTGTGACTTTTCAATTAACATTCTAAATATTTTTCCTGTGCAGGGATCGACTTTCTTTGTTGGTTACCATTTTCATTTTTAGTTACTAGTGACAAACAGAAAGTTTTAGTGAGAGATATTTGTATTCTATTATTATGATCTATAGGAAAAAAAAAAATTTAAAGACATAATCATGACAACAGTATATACAAACTTCTAAAATTTTTATATTTGTGGAAGCACAGAGTCAGTGTACAGTACAGTACTTGCTTTCGAGATAATAAGTATTTCTACTGTTACAGTACACTGGAAGGTTATTATAGTGTGTTGTTTCTCCTTATAGTTTCCTTTAGTCTTAGAGAGTGATGTAATAAACAGTTTCTCCCTGTTCTCTTACTACTCTCTCATTTGTATGCATTTTTTGGGATGATTAAGGAAAACTAAGAAAAAAATGTGGTTTCTGAAGAAATAGGAGGCAGAGTTTCTATATTCTGTCCATTATATTAAACGTTGGGCAATTAACTATGGCTAGTTTTGCATTTCATTTTGTTTTACATCCCAGATGTAGTTACATTGCAGTTCATCTGACCTGTATAGATGCTTTACAGTTGGTAAACTTTTTGTGCATAAATATGTTTTATGTATTACCCTATGGTAACCCTAACCCTATACAGTCAGTCTCTGTCTTGTTTTTCTCTGACGACCCTCTGAAGATTTTGTCTCTAAGCTAATCTTGAAATCCAACTCTTCATCCTGTCACCTTGATTCTGTTCCTACTTCTTTCCTGAAACTTTGCCACTCTGCCATTTCTGCACCTATTTCTCATTTCATCAATGCATATCTTACCTCTGCTTCATTTCCTCTGCCACTAAAAACTGCTGCAGTTACACCTGCGCTCAAGAAACCCAACCTTGACCACTCAGTTCTATCTAATTATCGTCCCATTTCTAATTTACCTTTCCTATCTAAATTACTGGAAAGTACTGTTGCTGCCCAACTCCAGTCTTTTCTAGTTGATAATAATCTCTTCGACCCTTTTCACTCTGGTTTTTGTCCCCTCCATAGTACTGAAACTGCACTTGTAAAGGTAGTGAATGATCGACTGCTTTCTGGTGATTCTGGCTCCTGTCTATACTACTGCTACTTGATCTCAGCTCTGCCTTCGATATGGTTTCCCATGATTTACTTATTTCCTTGTCTCTCTGGTCTGGGTATCTCTGGTCCTGCTCTCTCTTGGTATTCTTTCTATTCCTCAGATAGTCAATTCCACATTTCTGTTAGGGATTTTCGATTGCCCACCATCCCACTGAAGCGAGGTGTTCCCCAGGGATCTGTTCTTGGTCCACTATTATTCACAATTTACATAATCCCACTCGGTCTGATCCTTCAACGTCATGGTCTTAACTATCACTTTTATGCCAACGACATTCAACTTTATTCTATCTGTACACCTACTCCAACTACCCAAATTGACAAATTTTCTGCTTGTGTGAAGGACATTAGAGATTGGTTTAACTTAAATTTTCTAAAACTTAAAATAGACAAAACTGAGAATTTTCATTGGAACCCCAGCACTCACCAGCAACATTTCCACCAATTTCACCTGTAAGATTGCTGGCTCTCACGTCAAAACATCTACTTCTGTCAAAAACTTTGGAGTAATCTTCGACTCCACACTCTCCTTTTAGTTTCACAATAAATCTGTCACAAAATCTGCATTCTTCCATTTACGTCGTATTGCCCTTCATTAGTACCAAAGATGCTGAAACTGTCATCCATGCATTCGTCTCATCATTTTAATGTAATGCCCTTTTCATTGGTCTACCTGCCAGCTCCATCTCCAGATTACAATATATTCAAAACTCTGCGGCTAGAATACTCACTCATGCCAAACGCTTTGCTCATATAACCCCAATTTTGTACGATCTCCATTGGCTCCCAGTTGCCTACCGTATTAATTTCAAAATTCTTCTCCTTGTTTTTAAATCTTTAAATGGCTTAGCTCCCTCTTATCTTTGCAATTTGCTTGTCCCCTACATCCGCTTGCTCACTACATTCTTCCGATTCTGGATTTTTTGCTGTCCCTTAGTACCACCTCTCTGCAATCGGGGCAGATCATTTAGTGTTATTGCAACCAAACTTGGGAATTCTCTACCACTCTCACTCTGTTCTGTTAATAACATCTCAGTATTTAAATCTTTACTTAAAACTTACTTGTTTTTTGAATGTTACACCTCTGAATCGTTAAACTGACCCCTTTGTTTAATCCACCCGTCCTCTGCATGTCTGTCTCTCTCTTAGGTCTTGTTTTGTATTTCCAGTTTGTTATATTAGATTTTTTGTATATTTTTGTTGTATTGTAATGTTTCTCTACCTTAGTACTTTAATGTCTGTTCGTATTATCTCTTTTTGTTTATATTCATTGTAAAGTGTCCTTGAGCTCTAGAAAGGTGCTATATAAATAAAAATTATTATGATTATTATTTTTATTTCTAAATACCGTATATTAGTACAAGACCAGTTCATGACCATGACAACATAACTGTACAGAACAACATTTTTAATACATACATGCTGTACACATAAGTAAAAAAAAAGTATGATGGCCTCCGAGTGGCGCAGTGATAAAGCGCTCGTCCTATCATCCGGGAAGCGCTGGTTCGAACCCCGGGTGATGCTGTTTTCCTCTCACAGCCAAAGGTCTAGAGAGAGCTGATTGGCCAAGCTCTCTCAGAGGGAAGGGGTAGAGGTACTCGCGCTCCCACATTAATCACGGCTCTTCAGCCAATCAGGGCGTCTGTGAGCTCGCGCATGCGGAAGGAACGGCTAGCGCTTTCCTTCAAGTGTGTTACTCCGCCCCTAACGGAGCGTGAGCGAGCAGTTCTAAAAGATGCGGTCGGCGGACGTCACATGGTTGGGAGGAAACACAGGATAGTCTTCGCCCTCTTGACTGAGTGGTAGTAGTAGCCTTAATGTGGGAGCTCCTTAGTAACAGGGAGGAACTGGCTACGACTAATATTGGGGAGAAAAACAAAACAAAAAAAAAGTATGATAATTACAGTAAATTGCGAGTAACGCGGTTTTTAAGTATTCCGCAAGATGAGCAAAGCTTTTTAATCAATTTTGATTTGGAAAACGAACAAGTCTTGGTTTACAAGTACCGAATATCATGTATCACGCATGCGCTTCTTGTTTTGATGGCGAGTGTCACGTGATCACAACTGAGCCCACGTTTTTTCTCTCTCTTGTGAATAATCGTCTCCCCTGCTGGGTCTTAGTGCTCGTCTCTTAATGGTATCATCATGTCCATGCACGTGTGTACTGTTTACTATAACACTGTGACTACATGCGTGTGTGTAAAACCTATTTTATTTTGTGTTTGAAAGCGCGTGTGAACAGCGTGCGTGTACTGTTTTTGTTATACTGTATTTTTATATATTTTTTCCCTCTCTGTTGTTATGTGTGTGCGTTCTGTGTACGCGCGTAATTTGACACCGTGCTGATTCACACACTCTCTTTCTCTCTCTCGCCTTTAGTGTGTGTCTGTGTGTTTAAGTGTGTGTGAAGCACCAGCTTTCTGCTTCACATATAACACACACACTCCACAGTGCAAGAGAGTAAAATACACATGCACACTCAGCGCCAACGCGCATAAACGAAAACACTTACCTGTCTGGATTTTTTATTTTATTTTTTTTTTAGGTAAAGTGCAGGTTACTCTGTTTTAATTTTTTTTTTTTATATTTTGTGTTAATTATTTTTATGCATTAATTTGTTTGGGCTGTGGAACAAATAATATGAATTCCCATTATTTCCTATGGGAAAATTCGCTTTGATTTATGAGTGTTTTGGAATACAAGCCTGCTTCTGGAACAAATTATGCTTGTAATCCAAGGTCCCACTGTGTATTAAATTCTAGCATGCCAAAGTATACTTAAGTGTACTTGCTTCAGACTAATGGCTATTATACTTTAAGTTTGCTATTTTAAAACAACAAATTTTAACTAGGTGTATTTAAGTTGTAATGAAATTGTACAAAAGCACAATTTTAAGTGTATTAAGTATACTTTAAGTATACTTAGTACACTTAAAATATATGGCACTACTAATGTACATACCTGACAGTAATTAATGTAATTTAAGTATATATTTTAATGTATTATAAGTACATTACAGCAATTTTTACTGTATTACAAATGCATGTTAAATATACTATGAGTATATTCTTGTTGCAGCAGTAGCATGCTGTTATACTTCCGGCCAATTCCAAGTACCAAAAAAGTAAAGTTTGTGTTTAATACAAAATATACTTTATTATTTAATATAGTACACTCAGTCTTCTATAATACTGTATTGCAAATGTTTTACCATTACACTAAAGGTGTTTAGGATAATTTACAAATGCTAAATGCTAATGCATTTTCTACACTGTAACATGTTTTTAAAACACATTACATCAGTAATTATTAGGCAGATTTTTATTCATGAGTTCAACAGATTTAATTTGCACAAAAAAAAAAACAGTTCTATAGTTTATTCGTGTTTAACAAAACGTCAGGTTGTCTTACACTTCCAGCCGTGAATTCAAACTAGAAGTGGAGAACTGGGGAGCCAATCTAGTCTCTAATTCTGATTCCGTTTCTAGTCTCTGGTTGGCTGGAATAGTTGGAGACTGCAGAGTTCTAACGCTGCTGCAGTTTGTGCAAGTGTAGCTTTAAGATAGTGAGCGCACAGAAGAGAGACAGTTCAAATACATAAATTATTTTGAACTCGCAAAAGGGATTTTTAGCGCCAATAACTAGTTTGAGAGCCCGCGCTACAGAGAGAGAGAGATTCAGTGTGCAAAAACGAGTCTGAAACGCAGGGCAGGAGAGAGTAGTGCACTTAAATATAAGTGCACTACTTATAGTAGTAGTAGTTAAATATTAGCATTAATAAGTACAGTACATATGAATAAGTACATTTAAATTTAACTAAAAATATACTGAGACTATCGTATATTAAAATTTGTTTTCTAATGTATACTTTCTGTACATTTATACAATGATTATTTACAGCAGATTTTTAAAAAATATACCAAAAATAAACTGAAGAACAAAGTTTAAATAAGTATCCTTTGGAATTTAGACCAACTTTTCACTTAAAGTATACTTTCCTATAATATATTCTCGGAAAGTGTACTATAATACATTTATTTTAAAGTTTAATTCCAAAACTTTGTTAAAAGCATGATGTTAGTATACTTTTCATATAATAACTGATGGTGCAACTTTTTTTTTGTATATTTGCAATGTACTATCGAAGATTTCTATATATTTGTAATACACTAAAGTGTATTTTTTTCACTGGGGCATACAATTGTGAAACCTAGAATGCCACCTATGAGTAATGATATCAGAATTGCTTTAAATCCACAGAGAAGGGAGTTTTTTTTTCCTTAACAAAGCTGAGTATAAACATGTTCAATCACTGAAAAGTGTCCTTTGTTATCAAAGATTCTAGTGATTTCATGCTTTGTAGTGTGTACCTTCAGATGCTTCATTCAGCAAATTTTAAAAGCTTTCCAATGTGTGGTTCACTTTACTAATGAAACCTGAGCTGTTACTGAAAGTTTAAACATTTTGAACATCAGCCCTCTAAGAAAATAATTTTAAATTTCTCTGACACTGCCTACACTATATCTATCCATCCATTCTTCTAGGAAAGTCTGTAGTCCAACTAGGAACCATGGAGGACAATGGTGACTTGGTGATGTCGAGTACTTAATGGGCATGCTTACTATGAAATCTAGACACGCCTTTCTGGGAATAGCAGAAGAAGAAGGTCATAGTAATTGCCTGACATCCGCACCCCATTCAGAGGGCCTTAAAATCTACACTTAGCCACCAATGCCCTTGGAGCAAACCAGAGTGCCTGGAGGAAATCCACTAAGCACGGGGAGAACATGCAAACTGAATCAAACCTGGACCATGGAGGTGCAAGGCAACAGTGCTTACCACTAAGCCACCATGTTGCCCTACACTATATGGATCATGTGAATTTCCTTATACACCTTAGAGTATTAATTTTTATAGAAAGAGGAACTTTTCACCTTGGTTTCAGTACTGAAGCATTGCACCCTAGGCTGGGAGCTCCTTTGACATCTGCTTCAAAAATTTATAGCTTCTGTGCAATTTACTACATGTTATTAACTCATGTGTTCTCCTGTATGCTTGTGCTGTTTTAAGTAGGTCAAAAGTAGCATATGGCAGGATTCCAAAGAAGAGATGTCTGGTTTCCTGGAGGAAACCGTAGGGATGCGGCTGTCTGAAACAGTTTAGAAACTTTGGGAAGGGAAGTTTAGGGAGAGTAGGGAAGTTTACTTTAGGCACATAAAAAAAAAGTTTTTACCTTGCACAGTGCTACTACAGCTTAAGGGGAGAATCTTTAACTGAAGCTGTAGTAGCATTGTGCAAAGTAAGAACTTTTTCCTTGTGTGCCCAAAGTAAACATGCCTACAGCTAGCTCATACAGTACTGTATATGTAATCACGGTAACATATTGACTTACATATGCTTACAGCCCTGGAGAAATGTGTTTGTGTATATTATAGCCATGTGGTATTAGTTATTAAACAGATCTGCAAACATACCAGAAGGTATTTGCTTTGCTGGTGTTTCTGTTTTCATATGTGTTAGTTGGAACATGAAGTGCTGTATCTTAATGTAGGTCTCTTATCAATTTTTTTTTAACTCAAAATAAACAGCAGTTCCTGCTTTTTTATATATGCATATCCTTTATTTATTTATAACAAAAAAATTTCTGAATGACCAGGCCTATCAGTGGATTTGTTTCTTGCCTGACGGGTATATTGCAGGAAAGAATGGGTCAGGGAGCATAAGGAATGTTTTTTACATGAATTGGCCAGCACTTTAAAGTCTTTGGGGTTTGACTCTCCTATCCTCAATACAAGATCTTGCAAGGTATAAATATAACTAACCTACAGTAAAAAACTAACAGTTAACTAACATAAATAACTGTTATGATGTTGCATAAGGTGGTTAAAACAATGCCATAGTGAGAGCACGCCATAATCGAAGCTAAAGACAGTCCAGAGAAATATTTGAGTGTTCGACAAAATTTTTTTGGCCTGTGCATTTGTTTAGAGTGAGTGTGATCATGATGAGCAGCCTCTGTTTTACTTGTAATATTAGTGAGTTGTTGAGACTATTGATCACAATAGGATCATTTGATTATTGCTGGATGATTTATAGCACCTGAGTTCTAGTTAAAGAATATCTGACAGGTAGACTGATGGAACCTGGCTTACTGGAATAGTTTATCAAATCCAACACTTATTGTAGTCTTCTGTCTCTGTCAGTCAGCTAGTTCATTTTGAGTTAAACTTGCTATAAACTTTGGTAGATTTTGGCAAGCAAACTCGACATAGAGAAATAATCTGACAGACAGTGTGCGGTTAGGGGGTTGTGTGTTTATTCACAGGAATATTCAAAGCATCAGGTTCTCACAACCCACATGTAGATTGTTCACCTGAATTGTGCATTTTTTAAATAACTTGACTTTATTAAGTGATATGATGCAGAAAGCAGGCGCATTAAAAGATACATAATGATGCAAGTTTACATATTAATATAGATTAGGCATTTCAGATTGAACAGATAATGTGTTTTAAACCAATACAGACATGATCAGTAGGTGGAATATATAAATTAGCCGTAACTTTAAAACCAATTACATTAAAATCAACTAGGTTTTAGGTTCCCCCTTGCCAGTAGGGTGGCTTTGGCCCCTCCAGGCGTGGCTGCATAGAACCTCTAAGGCTGTGCATGGGTGTTTGGGACAAGGCATTTACTCTGGATCTTTTGGGCATTGTGGGGTTAGGCTTGTTTGTCCGGCATGTCCCACTGATGCTCGAGTGGCTTGGGATCTGAGAACCTTTTGCTTGATAAGCTCTGTGCTCAACAGACTGTGATGCATTGGGTGTTCTTATACCTTTCTATCATTGCCTGTTTTTACTTTTTTCTGACGTTTGTGCTAAATTAGCTTTTCTGTGGGATCAGGCCGAACAGGCTGACCTTTGATCAATGAGGTTGTAGATAAGACTTGGGTGCCCATGATCCTGTTACCCGTTTACTGGTAGGTAATTGATAATCAGTAGTACTCAGTTCACCTGGTGTTAATGCTGTTATGGTTAATTTGTTTGGTGGTGTTGTTTTTAGAAAACTTGCTAACTTCATATATATATATATATATATATATATATATATATATATATATATACTGTATATACACACAGTATACACAGTGGTGTGAAAAAGTGTTTTTCACACTTTAATGATTCAGATCATCATACAAATTTAAATATTAGTCAAAGAGAATATATTGCCGCATGGCTCTTGGGGAAATTTGGGTTGGCCAGCCACTCCTGGGAAGTTTATCCACTGTTTCATTTTTCTTATTTGTTTTTAAATTTCTTTGGATTATCATGGCAGGATAAAGCAGTATAGAAGGTGAGTGAGTGAGTGGATCATGATGTCTAGCTTTTAAAGGATCATCTGGTCTACTTCGCTTAGTCAGGCAGGTCCTATTTAATAATTCCTTGATTGCGAACAGGTGTGGCAGTAATCAGGCCTGGCTGTGGCTAGAGAAATTGAACTCAGATGAGATAAACCAGAGTTAAGTTATGTTTGAACAGAGGGGAGCTCAAGCACTTTTTCACACGGGGCTATGTAATTTACTTGTGTTATTTTTGTCTAATATTTAAATTAGTTTGATGATCTGAAACATTAAACTGTCACAAACATGCAAAAAAAAAAAAAAAAAGAAACCAGTAAGGGGGGGGGGGGGGGACTTTTTTTTACATGCAGCTTTAAAGGACAGCTTGCCAAAGCTCAGGGGAAGGTTTTTCTTGCTCGCTGTCTAATAGAGTCTTATAGTTTTGACAAGCATTTTCTCTCTTTTTTTTTACTCTACATGAGCACAAGCGTAAAATGTGAAGTAAATCTGATCGAACATTAAATGAATATTGTTGTCTCACTTACTCAGTCACATTGGATGGATAATAGTAAGCTTGCCAGGAAGTTCCTGCAATAAAGTATAATCTCTAAATGAAAAATTATTTTAACATATATACATAAGGTGAAGTTTTTTAAATATGTTTTTAATATACACCGCACCAACTTGTTTAAAAGTATGATTCATCAGATATAAAAAGAGATATTAATATTATATATATATATATATAGATAGATAGATAGATAGATAGATAGATAGATAGATAATAGCATTAATTTATTGTCCTACAGTATAAGAGCATTCTTCTATGTGTTGGATGCAGGGGACCAATTACAAATGAAAAAAAAAAAAAAGTATGCACAAAACAAATTTTCCTCAAAACAGTTACCAAAGATTGGATGAATGCATGTTTAACATAAAAAACCTGGGATTTATTCATTAATCAAATCATTCAGTAGCCAAGCAATCACTTATTTAGCACACTGGCTAAAAAGATCACATCAGACACAATCTTATCTAAAAATGTGTGGATTTTTTAAATCAAATCTGATTGTAGTGTAAGATCTCAGCCCTGTATTATATTTAATCTTGCTTATTATTAATCAGGGATGTATTGTTTATCCTGCTCTTCCCTCCAGCTAGGGGACTACGTGTCCGACATTGCAAGCAACATGATGCAGGTGGAGGAGCACATCCTGTGGATGGCTCAGAGCGAGGCTCGAGCCTGCACGCGCATCGTACAGTGTGTTGAGCGCATTGCAGACCTCACCCTTAACACACACACCCAGAACATCTCAAAGGTAATGCAGTAATACAGCCTGTTGTACAAAATCAGATTTACTCTCACAGAACTTCTCAAGGGTAATACATGAATACATTACGCCGTTGCACATTTTCTCATTCACTCACAGACGGGGCATCTCACAGGCAATGCAATAATGTTCACTCAATTTCCTAGTCATTCACAGCAAGGACGGCTCAAGAGCAATCCATACATATAAACATGAGCATATGAAATACATTATAATAAACACAAATGTATAACTTAAACACAAATGTATGACTATGTATATTTTATATACTTTCTGCTCTTGTGCTAAATATACAGAAAACCTGAGCTTATGTGGGAAATGAGTAAAGAATAAAAATGTTCTTATGGGAAAATAATCAACAACAGGATTGGTGGTGTAGTGGTGAGCACTGTCACCTTGCACCTCCAGGGTCCGGGTTCGATTCCAGCCTCTGTATGCATGGAGTTTGCATGTTCTCCCCATGCTTTGTGGGTTTCCTCCAGGTACTCTGGTTTCCTCCCATAGTCCAAAGACATGCAGATTAGGTTAATTGGCGTTTCCAAATTGCCTGTAGTGTGTGAATAAGTGTGTGTGTGTGTTTGTGTGTGTGTGTGCCCTGCGATGGATTGGCACCCTGTCCAGGGTGTACCCCGCCTCGTGCCTTAAGTCTCCTAGGATAGGCTCCAGGTCCTCCGCGATCCTGAATACAGGATTAATCAGTATAGACGATGAGTAAGGATTGTGTGGTAGCAAATTTGTTCATTGATTATTTCCCAATAACATTACTTTACCTCTTATACTGCAGCAATTTGAGTTATTATTTTTTAATTGTTAACAAACCGCAAATCATGTTTTTTTTTATCACTTATGTTATAGCAGCTGTAATCAGACCTAAATAGACCATTTAAACATGTGGTTTGGGAAACAACCAGCTCTACTTGTCATAGCTGCCGATATAATTAATCCACACCCTCAAATCTAATAACAGTAGTATAATATTTTGATAAATATTCATAAGTCATTGCATATAGACACTGTCCTTCATCCAACCTACTTTCCTACTTGCTAGCATATTGTCTGCCTCTGTTATCCACTCTCATCAATTTGCACGTTGTTTATGTAGGTCTAATGGGTTGTTTACTCATTGCATAGTTTCTGTTAATGTAGAAGTCCCTGCCCCATTCAGCACAAATGAGTGACAAACGACTAGGAAGAATCTAGGTCATCAGCCATCCTCCTTTAACTCTCTCTCTCTCTCTTTCACACTTCTCGACTCTTTTTTTTGCTTATGCAGGTCTCTCCTAACATAGCTCTGGAGGCCTTCATGCTGAGACCTGAAAGTGTAACAGGTTTGCTGTGTACAGTGGTGGCTAATCCAGGTCAGACTGTGGGCACTGGGGTTTCTGCGGTTTCAAGATCACTGGAGGAAACTCTCCTCAATTTCAGATGTCACACACCCATTGTCACAGGATCACCCAGTGGCCAGCTCAGTCAGGTAAGAGTTAACACTCATACAGTAGGTAGCTACTTGTTCTATTTGCATAACAATAGAGCCAAGTGGTGAATGTCACTTTACTGATGTTGCCATTTAACTTGAAGCCATTTAACTCAAGTCACTTCCTACTTGTTTTACATGGGCCTTGTTCCACTTTTTCAGCGAATATATTCTTTTAATATTTTTATGTTCGAACCACCTATTATTATTATTCTCAGGTTGTGTTTGTCGGAGACGTTCATGTGGTTGAATTAAAAACAATTAAAAACATTTTGGAACAGGTCTTAGGGTCACAGCAAGGTCAAATGTCTGAAATGTATTTTTAAATTTTTATTTTTATTATTATTATATTTTTTTAAAGCTCTCTTCCTCTTTGTTATTCAGCAGAGTTATTAACACACTCATGTTCACAAGCTCAAGGCCTCTTTTTTTTATTTCTTTAATTTTTATGTCTACATTCTAAAAATGGTTACAGCTTAAATGCTATTATTTTTGATTTCGCTCAGGGAAACACTTCAAGGATCAATGTAGTTTTTCCCTTAATAAGAAGTTCAATATAGCTCTCATTTGCATGCTATTCATGTACAGTAATATCATTTGTGATAGCTTCATTAAAGCAAAATGAATGAATTGCTTTGAACTGAACTTTTTTTTATTTTTTTTTACATGACCTGGTTTTCTGAAATAAAAGTTCTGAATGTATAGGACGGTTCATATATGCTGTGATAATTCATAGCTCAACTGTCACTCTTCGATTCTGCTGGTACAGTATTTCTTTGTCCTTTTTAAGTTCATCCTACGTAAGTGGTCATTTTGGATAGTATCTGATTAATCGATGTTACATGTTTTTTTCAAGGCTTGATATGTAGGCTACACTGTTCATTACTGATCGAAAACAAAATCAATAAATTATCATTTACAGAAATAAATTGTTGGTGGTTAACTAATACCAGTGCTTTATCAGGTTTATTCATCCTGACTAATTTATTTGTACATATAAAAAATTTTATAATCGTATTCAAACAGTAAAGATCTCATCACAGTCGGAATTTGCAATAAAATAATTGGTGCAGCTCCACATCAAAAGACACAATACCACATCCTTACCGGTTTGTACTGCAGAGTTGTACAAGATCTTACTGCCGTAGTGGGGAAACAGTGTGTGGTTCTCAGATCTGACTGGTCTTGTTTTATTAAATAATTATAACTTTCAAGTCTTTCATTAATATGATATCTCAGACTTTACCTTCTGTATGATAAAATAATGTTAATAAACAAACAAACAGCTATTTTCTTTCATGTTGAGTTTCCACTTACTAATGTGTGACACAATAGTTGCCAACCATAATCAAAGGCAATAGTTTAATTATTTGTTAAGGCAGGGATTCATACACAAATAAAGTAGGATGGTTGTATAGAGGGTAAAATATCACCATTACCTGTACTTCTGTACTGCTTCACTGCCACAAGGTCACCGGATTTACGCAGAGATCAGGTTAATCTCTATGTTGTACATGTAGTTCTCCACATTTGAGTTTTCTTCCAGGTTCTTCTGATTCCTTATACTGTACATACAATCATGTTCAATCTTGCGACTTCAAATAATTTAATAATATGTTTAATAATGTGTTATTCATCTAAGGCTTAGTATTATGCAAATACAATCTTAGACTAACAACATATTGTATTTGTCACTGTTCCTTTAATTATGTAACAAAAATGAAGCAAAAAAAAAAAAAAAAACCTTGTGGGCAATTCTACAATAAGTACTGTAATCCTGACTGTTTGCACAGGATTTAAGAGGGTAAGTTGCCGCCAGGTGCTGCTACTCATCAGTTCTAAAGTAAGTGATCATAAGCAGGTGTGTAGACCGCTATAAAAGCAGATGTTTTTTGGTCTGGAGCATTCAGGTGTGTGTTAACACAATGCCAAGAGGGAAAGACATAACCAGTGGTCTTAGAGAAACATTTGTTGCTGGACATCCATCTGAAAAGGGTTATAAAACCATTTCCAAACAATTTGGAGTCCAATGTTCTACAGTGTGAAAGATTATTCACAAGTGGAAAGCATTCAAGACAGTTGGCAATCTTCCCAGGAGTGGACGTCACAGCACATTCACTGCAAGGTCAGATGCTCAAAGAAATAATAATAATAATTAAAAAAAAACAAGAGCTACTGTACATCCCAGACCATGCAGGCCTCACTCAGTATGATAAATGTTGTGCGTGACAGCACAATTAGAAGAAGACTGAACACATATGGTTTTTTGAAATATCCCAGGAGGGCGTCTCTTCTGTCTAAAAAGAACACAGAAGCATAACAGAAGCACACGGCTTCTGAAACAATGTCCTTTAAACATCTAAGTCAGGTTGTTTGGCCTTAATGCCCAGCGCCATACAGTATTTAGGAAACCAAATAGCATTTCAGCAGAAGCACCTCGTACCTGTTGTCAAGCATGGCGGTGAAGGGGTGAGGATTTGGGCTTATTTTACAGCCACAGGACCGACCTGGGCACCTTGCAAATGTGAGGCCATCTGTCTGACAGCTAAAGCTTGGTCGAAATTAGGTCATGCAACACAACAAAGATCTGAAGGACAACTGTAAACTTCATCAGAATGGCTGAAAGAGAAAGTGGGTACTAATCTTTACACATGACTTTACTATACATACAATATGACTATATAACCAGATTATTGTTTATTGTTTATTGTTTATTGTATGTGTGTGGAGTTCGATTAAGGGTGAATTGTCTCACTTTCTACTCAGTGTACTTCTCGGTACAGGATTTTGATCCGCTGTAACCCTGATCAAGTGAATGAATAAATTTAGAATCTCTACCCCTCTCTAGTTATGCCAAAAAACACCCGCATGCAATTTTAGAAACAACTTTATTAGAAGTAATATATTTCTGCTATTCCTCCTTCTTGCCCCGTGTTCCTGGGATAGGGTCCAAATCCACCGCAACCCTGACTTTCATAAATAAACTACAGATGGTACAGACTCCTGTAATACACTTTTGACTGGCATAAGTCACACCCTTGACTAAAGCTTTGGATTTCATCTGCTATTTTCAATTATTTAAAATGTCTTTGCGGATATGAGAAAACAGGGTTGAAAACGCACAAATATGTAAGCACCTGGCTGCTTAATTAAACAATTTTTTTTGTCGCTATTTTGTCGTTCCTATTATGCACCTTTAGTGCTAAACTACAGAGATTATTCATAATATTACGACACAAAACAGTATGCCCAATAGTGTGTAGGATCCCGTTGTGCCACCTGGGCAGCTCTGGCTCCTCAGGGCATGAACGACAAGACCTGATGGAGTATGATGGAGTAGTGGTTAGCACTGTCGCCTTGCCCCTTAAGGTTACAGGTTTGATTCCCACTTCAGGTCAGAGTGCATGGAGTGTACTGTACATGTTCTCCCAGTGCTTGGTGGATACTCAGGTACTCCGGTTTCCTTCCACAGTCCAAAGACATGCAGATTAGGCTGATTGGTTTTCCCAAATTGCCAGTAGTGCGTGAGTGAGTGTGTATGTGTGTGCCCTGCGATGGATTGGCACCTCATCCAGATGTACACTGCCTCATGCCCAAAGTCTTCTACAGTAGGATAGGCTCCAGGCCCCCTGTGACACTGTACACAAGATAAAGCGGTATAGAGGATGATGATGAGACGATGCTATGCCTCCCTTTACTCTCAAAACAGCCTCCATTCTTTGTGGCATGGATTCCACAATGTTCTGATACGTGGTGACATGATCACATCATGCAGTTGGTGCAGATCTGTCAGGTGCACTTTTATTCTGCAAATCTGCTGTTTTGCCACATTTAAGTTTTGATGTGCTGTGCATTCTAAGATGTTTTTTTTCTCTCTCTCTCTGCTCATCACAATTGTAAAGAGTGCTTTTCTGAGTATCAATCTGGTTTTAATGATCAACAAGATGGTTTTTACTGGCCTTCCCAGTCACTGAATTTAGACACAGTAGACCACCTTTGGGATGTGGTAGAGAAGGCAATCCACCGCATGAAAGAGTCGCTGGAAATTCTGCAGAAATCACTTTAAGCAGTCAGGTTAACAAGGACAATCATCTTAAAGGATCATGTGGAATCCATGCCCTAAAGAATCAAGGCAATAAAAGGTCCTATGCAGTATTATTATGGTGTTCATAATAAAATGCTGAGTGATAGTATGTTTCAAAGCAGCAAGGCATTTCCAAAACTTGGAAAAAAAAAGTTGCACTGTGACTGTTATGGATTTTATTTTATTTGTGCTTATGATTTATTCACAGCTTCTTTTCCCTTATGTCGGAACCAAATATATCCAAGCCTTTAAACCTAGCAGTGGCAATTACGTGTCTGCTGTCTACTGTAAGTGTAAGCCTGTGTGTGTGGGTTTTGTCTTTTTGTAGTCTTAATCTGTAGTCAAGAAATGTTGACCATTCCCCCTGATGGATGCTACATCTTTGTGTCCCTGTCATTTTCAATCACTGCTCTCCAACCTGCCCTCCTGGGGGTTCTGCCCCAAATGAGAGATCCTCCTTCTCACTGCTCCGACATGTGTGGTAGGACAGTTAACTGCCTGGTGTGATGTTTTAAAAATTTAAACCAAGCCTGAGCGTGTGTATGCGTTTATGTATTATTTACCTGATTTATCGGTATTACTTATGGCATGTTATGTAATTAACTGAGCAGGTGGCATTGGTGCAGTGCCTTCGGACGTGCACACATTCATCGAGTCGGAGATAAAAACAATTCTCACACAGCTAACAGCCTGCCAGGGGCAAGCGCGAGTTTTCTGCAGAATAAACGAGCCAGGTGGCACTGTGATGCAGCAGAATTTTTACAGCAAGACCAGGATAAATAAGAGGCTGGCTTTTTTCGGCGAGCCAGAAGGGAGCTAGAGGCTAATGACTTGTAGCTGCGTTAAGCGAGGCAGGTGGGGAACACGGAGTGAGATGAGGGAGATAATGCTGTCATTTAACATGCAATCTGAGAGCACTGATTTGGAAGCTTTGGAAGGTTAAAGTGAGGATACAACCAGTGCTAAGCCTCCCTGTCCTCCCCCTGACCCGCCTTCTGATCTGTAGCCCAGTCGAACAGCAGGGAAAGAGGGAATGTGCAAGACAGAGAGAGAGAGAGACTTACTGAGAAACACAGAAAGCAGTGATAGGAGTACAGAGGAAAATGAACTAATAACACCTTTCCTGTTTCCACTAATCCAGTATATAGACTCGTCCTTGCTGGAGGCTTCTGTATTCAGGTATCCAGTAGTAATCATTCGGCGTCTGCACCCTGCACTTAAGCACAGTCTATATATATTTATATTCATTCAGTAGCTTTTCAAGCTTTTCTGAAGTCGTACAACGGAATATTTGGAAATCCGTCATTTGCTGCACCAGCTGTCAGCAAAATTACATTTTCTTCGTTTAGTTTTAGTCGCGGAGCAGCTTTGCAGACACCCAGATATAGATTTAGAACCCTAATGAGCGAGCCAGGGCTGACAGTGACAAGGAAACACTCCCTGAGACAGAAACCTAGAAAGAAGCAGACTCGTAATTGAACCCTTTTTTTTTTGGGAGATTTATTTTTTTTATGTATGACACAGACAGGAAGCATTGGTTAAAGTTCTGAATGAGTTGTCGCTGTGTTTATGACGTTATCACAATGACCTCTTTAGGCTCGTGCTATGAGGTCAATGCCGCGTTGTAGACACAGAGTATTTAGTTCATATGACATTCTTCTAGAATTTATTACGTTGATAGCGTGCATGCAGCAGATTATCAAATCAAATCAAATTTAAAACATTTTTGTATGTTATATATAGAAAAAAAAATATATAGAAAACTTTAGTGTGAAAATGAAATAGAATTTAAATATAAATGTCCAGGGAGTGTGCAAATACGCACAAATGTGTTTATGTGCAATACGCAAAAATGAAACAGAAATATGTGCATAAATGTGCATGAATGTGCAGGTGTGCAATGTCCAAAAGTGTCCATGGTGTCCATGAATGTCCAGAACGGGTGCAAATGCGAATGTCCATTATCAGGACGTCTGTGCGCGTCCATGTCAGTGTCTATGTTCAGTGAATTTAATATAAATACTGGATCTAATTTCTCATACCTTCACTTATTGAGGAAAAGCAATGTGAGTGTCCAATATCTATACCAACACACGGACAAAATAGTACGTGTGTGATAAGCACTTGGTTAGAGCGTAGTGCAATTTAACTGGACATCGTTATAACTCGGTTCGGTCCCACTGGACCTGGGGAGCACGTGATAGTGTGCATGATAGGAAATTAGTATTAACGTGATAGACGTATTGCGAACCCGATAGGGGTTTGGTTATGTGCACGCAAAGAAAAGTTTCAAATAAGTTCATTATGGTTGCAGACAGCATTTATTAGAAATAATAAAAATATTAGTAACATGCATGATGCCTACAATCAAGGCAAATGTGTATAGTATGTGAGATGGATTAAACGTTTCAATTAAAGCTTGGGCGGTAATAATCTGCTAAAGTTAGTTTAGTGGACAGACCTGAAGTGGGATACATCCTTGGTAAACAAAATGCACTACATTTTATAGAGTTATTCCTCTTTAAAATAACAACTTCCACTCTGAGGTGGTGGTGACTGGAGTGAATTGGAACACTGCGATTTCAAATCCCAGTGCTGCATGAGAACCACTGATAGGTCCTTGAGAAGGATCGTTAATATTGATTTACATGCGGTTAATCAGATCCACACGCTAATCACTTGTCTATTTAAAGGATTATGTCATGGATCTAGCTGGACCAACCAGTTTCAAATGAATTGTCTCCAGAGATCACCAGGATCTCCAGATCGATCCTGATCCAGAGTCGACCGTTTTTATGGATTTTTGCATGTGGGTTTTCTTTGTATTGTAGTTTCCGGTTTCTTCCGCCTTCCGAAAGCATGCCATAAACAGCTGTTTAATTATTTATGGTACACGGCACACTGCTAGAACCGATTTCCTCTTCTTCGTGATTATATTTGAAAGATTTTCTAAAAGTGTACTTTGCCACTGGCTGTGACTTTAAAAGATGACAACTCCTTAAGGCATCACAAAATAATACGGTTAAAACAGGTCCCTCCTGAGTTCCGTGTCAGGACACATCCACACGTTGCAGACTCTCAGGGGAGGATGAGTGGGAGCGCTGAACTGATGATGAGCTTTGTATGCATCGCAGACTAAAATACAGAAATAAGGCACCCTTCAGTCCGCATCAGCAGAAATCAGAAGTACTTTCTCTGCTTAAGGGATATATCTGACCGTGGCATACTCTAATAATAATGTGAATGCATAAACACATAGTAAATGCATGTTCTTGCCATGGTACCATGGTCAGGGTGAGTTCTGTGCATGTTACATATTATTGCATGGTTGAGTATTAGTGGAGAGTGTATGTATGTTTTTTGGAAGCTAAGACTGGATGATAGAAGTGACAGAAAAGGCATGCTTGTTCATCTGTTTGTCTCTCTGACTGTTTGCATCTCCCAGGTTGATTAAGTGTGTGTGTGTGTGTGTGTGTGTGTGTGTGTGTGTGTGTGTGTGTGTGTGTATGCATTCATGCACCGGATATTTGTGTTCTGCAGAGGGATATTAAAAAAACATCTCCCTCCCTCTTTCTTTCGCGCTCACTTTAGTGCGGAGAGGAAACAGGGCTCTGAGTGTGCACAGGGAACGTGAGGATGCAGAAGGCTGGGAAAGCAGACTGTTCTGAGTGTGTGTGCGTGTGTGTGTGCGCATGTGTGTATGCGAGCGAGAAAGAAAGACAGACAGAGACAGAGGCGCACAGTGAGAATGGATAGATGGGAAAAAATAAAAGAGATAGAGAAGGGCAAAACAAAGGCCACTACTCTGTAGATTGATGGAACCCCCCCTGGGTGATCTTTCCATTTGTGTCAGCCTAAAAAAGAAAACCAAGATAAGTGCGTGTGTTTGTCTGAATGGTCTGATTTGGACACACATATGGAACATTTTGCCTCCAAAAAAATCCACTTTTCCCATCCTTCTTCTTTTTCACCGTTTTGTTTCATCTGTTGCTTTCCTTTATTCTTTCCTCTTCTGTCACTGTTTTTTAAAGCAGTTCTCTCCATTACACCAGACTATAGGCTACACAAACTTGCAGATCAGTCTCTCACTCCCTCTCTTGTTTTTTTTTCTGGCCATCACGCCTGTGGTTATCGTCATTGCCCTAGCAGCTGATGGACCGATCGTGGATTTGCAGTGTGTTTCTTTGAGGATGCGGGCTGATGGTGCTGGCAGAAAGCCTTTCATGAGGCAGCAATACTGTAAGAAGTCGCCAAAAACTGCTGTCACAGCTGTTTCATACACACTCTCTGATTTAAAGATAGCCGTGCTGAGGTGATTACTTCAGGGCATATCATTTTAGTATGCATGCTTTAACAGGCTACATTTATTTAATTATTTGCACATTTTAAAGTCTTCAGCCATTGCATTTTCCTTCTATCCATCCATCCATCCATTCATCCATCCATCCATCCATCCATCCATCTATCCATCACTCCATCCATCCATCCATCCATCCATCCATCCATCCATCCTCTATACCTCTTATCATGTGTAGGGATGCTCACAAGGGACCTTAACCCTGTATCAAGGGGAACTTAGGGCACAAGCAGGGTTCACCCTGGATGGGGTGTCAACAAGCACATGCACTCACACAACCATTCATACACTATGTGTAATTTGGATATAATATTCAACCCACACCACAAACAATGCCTTGCAAAAGTATCCACACCCCTTGACTTTTTTCACATTTTGCACGTTAGAACCACAAACGTAAATGTATTTAATTGGGATTTTGGGATCAACACAAAGTGGCACATACTTTTGTGGAAGTGGAAAGAAAACAATAAATGCAAAGTGTGGCGTGCATTTGTATTCAGCCTCCCAGTCAATACTGTACTTTGTAGAACACCTTTCGCTGCCATTACAGCTGCAAGTCTTTTGGGGTGTGTCTCTACCAGTTTTGCACATCAAAAGAGTGAAATTTTTGCCCATTCGTCTTTGCAAAATAGCTCAAGCCCAGTCAGATTGGAAGGAGAGTGTCTGTGAACAGTGATTTTCATGTCTTGCCACAGATTCTCAATTGGATTTAGTTCTGGACTTTGACTGGGTCATTTTTTGTCTTTTGGAAGCCACTGTATCTTTGGACTGTGAAAGGAAACCAGAGGACCTAGAGAAAAAAGCACAGAGTGGAGGCAAGATTTTAACCCTCAGCCATGGAAAAGCAAGACCGGAAGGCAATGCCACTGTGCCGCCATATGACCTGAATTTCTTGGATAAACATTCCACAATTCTGCAATCCCTGTTTACCTTAGTTACTGTATCGATCTACTGGGTCAGTTTGTGGAACAACTTGGTCAAATTGTCCTCATGTCCGGAGCATTGCTTGCTTTAGGTATTTGTAAACACATATTATTTTTTATCAGTTACTGGTGAAATAGAAATGTGTTTCAGTCTTGGGGATCTGGTCAGCAACACCTCAGCTCCTCAGAGAGTCTAGAGCACGCGTCAAACGCACGGCCCTCTGTCCAAATACAGCTCGCGGACTGCTTTCAATTTTCACACTATACAGAATTCACAGCAGATCTGTAAGATACCAGCTGCTACTGTACAGCATGCAGAGGCTCACGTCTCACAGTTGGTTGACGTTGGTTAATATCGATGTCACACCCGCATCAAAGTCATTCAGTTTTACATTGCAGGTTGCCAGTTGAGATCTACCATCAACCAACCTATCCATATTAATAAAGTTGCCATAAAATGACAGTTCCTATGAAAATTATTATATCGATTATAAAAGCGAAGACAGATCGTGCCACATCTTTAAAAATACTGACCCTTTTTTTCATCTGGTCTCACCTCAATATCTCTATGCCTATACAGTAGTGTGTCTGGCTCATTACTATTCTAACAGAAATCACAAATTCAGTACTTGCCTACAAATTTACCTCACTACAAGTAAGTACCACTTCTCATTTCTTTCTCATGTTGAAGTACTAAGTACTGTATGTGCTCTAAAATGCACTTTAACTTAAACACAGTTGAAGTTGCTGCTGTTGATAACATGAATGTGTAAGTCGATTGATAGCGACAGGATTTAACATTAATGAAACGAACGGCGGGTACCATTGTTAGCCGCTTTCATTACTTCAGTAATTAGCTAGCTAGTTGCTACCGCTACTACCCTGTATAATGTAATCAATAAATAGTCGACACAATTAAACATGGACATACTGCAAGCATGCAAAATACCATAAGGTTAATTGACATGCCAAAGCTTTATGATTATAAACTTGTTATAAAAAATGATGTTGTTACTTGTGGGAAACACAAACCAAACAGGAAACAGTACATCACTCTTTTGCTCAGTTTGTTAGATAATTAGCTGTATTGATTCTAATCTTAATGCCAGCCAGAATCAAAAAAGAATTTGCAGCCCAAGTGGGCGGAATAGGTTGCCCAGGTAACTGTCAATCACTTTTTTAGATAAAAAAAAAACAATTTGTCAGATCATCAGCTGAAACGTATGAGGTCTCTATTTAAAATGTGGGGGGTAAAAGTACGGGGTTTCTTTAAAAATGAAGTGAGTAGTAAAAGTAAAACGTATCACATACAGAAAATACTAAATCTGAAAAAGTGAAGTACAGATTCAAAGTACTGTATAAAACAGTTATTTCATTTAAACTTTATGGTAGAATAAAGAATGCATGTAACTAGTATTAGTTTATATTGTATATACAGGTATATTATTATATTATACTACATTAATATAGAGTTGTTTAAAAATAACGTTAAAAATGAATAGTGTTACCCAGCAAGAGTCTCAGTGTGGAATTGACACCCTATATAAACTATGGTGTAAGCAGAAAAGTTTATTTTCATCACTCTAGAGTAAATCAAATGGAGCTTTACACACATACAGTATTAGTGTGTAATTTAATACAATTTAATTACTTATTTACTTATTCTTATTCTGTGACCAACATCATCACTGAGATAGTTGTTATGACAGCTTAAACATTACATTGATCAGTCTTTATCTCCTAGTTAATGATGCTTTAATAAGCTTGTGTTTAGAAATCTGTAATAATCAAACACGATAGTATGATGGAACACTGTTGTAGAGCAGGCACCACACTGATGTTTGTTTGTTTGTTTGTTTGTTTGCTTCTCGACTGATAATATTCTTTTGGTTTTGTGCAGCTTTTTTATATTATAATATATAAAAATATGAATTGTTAATCCGGTTTTTAATGCACAGATACAATGCAATTCTGGATTTATTACTTCCTTTGCATTGTCGTGAGGTCTGTCCTCATCCGGACACAGCGAGCAAAATACAGTATGAACTTTTTATCTTATTCAGAAATAAATCCTGATCTCCAAAATTAAACTGTTAAAAACTGAACAAAAAGAATTTTCATTCATATGATTAATAATTCTAATTATTTACGGTTCCCTGCCTTAACCCTTAGTAAGATATAAAAAATTTTTTTGTAATTACCAGAAATGCTAAATAAGATTTCAGCCTTTTCGTTTTGTGTTGCTGCAGGATGACACACCATGTAACTACCACAATACACTAGTTATATAATTGCCTACTTCTCTGTAGGTGTGTAATGGAGATATGTATGACACAAATATATTTTGGGTGCTTTTTTTTTTTTTTTGCATAAGCAGAGGATATTTCTCACACCGTGTGAATTTTGTGCATTTTGTTCTGTCTATTTCTGTACATCCTGGCAGGCAGGGAACACATCTTAAAAATGTAACTGCTCAGTGATGCAGTCATAGAAATATAGCTGCTTTTTCATCAGTTGGTAGCTTTTTATTTGAGGGCGCAGGATGAATAAGAGTGTTGTAAATTCTAAAATCTAGGCAGACGTCCAAAATGATTATTGGTTAACTCTGGGGTTCTCTGTTTTTTATCATTTTTTATTTTTGTCTGGAGTCCTAAAGTGCTTTTTATCCTTTCCTTTTACAAACTGCTTTTGTTGTTCGCTCTCTCTCTCTCTCTCTCTCTCTCTCTCTCTCTCTCTCTGCATCCTTTTCTCTTATGACGCAGCTCAGACCTTTGTAGCACTTTATCAGTGCTGTCTGCTTTTATCACCTACCTTTTGGCTTTCTCATATACATCACACAAATCATAGCTTTACTGACCCCCTCCCTGTTCCTATCTCTCACTCGTTCCTGTTTTACTGCCTCTCTCTCTCTCTCTCTCTCTCTCTCTCTCTCTCTTTCTCTCTCTCTCTCTCTGTCCCTACCTCTCGGTCTCTCTCTCTCTCTCTCTTGCTCTTTTGCCTTGTCCTTGCAGCTGAGAGGAGTTGTAAAACTGACCTGGCATGATTTTTTTTTTACTCTGTCTCTTTCTGCATGCTAACCTATTTTTTTTTTTAAGTCAGCACTTACCGAATGTGTGTTCCTGCTCATGAAAAAACAACCCACAAACTCCACCTATTTCACATGATCTATTCTATTTTATAATCTATAAACTATAACCTTTTGGCTTTTATCCAAAAAGAAAAACATTGCCATAATTAATTAGGGTTGTCATTAATCGGTGCAATAATTCCATTTAAAAGCGTGTTTTTTTTTTTCTTTAATGGGAAACGCATCAATGACAGGATGGTCGGACTGTATGTAAGCCGGAATGTAACAAAACATTTATTACTACTATTTAGTACTGTGCTTGAGGTCAGTCAGTTTTACGGCTTTATTCATAAGAAATTTTATCACAGGTCCCGGTTTGACTTGAACACTGCCGGTCTGTTTTGAACATGTTTCAATATCAAAGAAATTTTAAAAAAAAGAACAAAAAATTTAACAGTTTTACACCTGATTGTTATAAAGCAGCTAGGACGTCATACGATTTCTTTTTCCAAAAACCCTTCCCTGGATTTTTACGGATATGGTTCTCATAGGTGCATTAAACCTAATTTAAGTACTCCCATAAAGACCTGCTGTCTCCCGGTGCTGCTAATGAACGCACTAACCCCTCTCCACCCCCACACCAACTGGGCTTTGGTCTTTAATTACTTTGGGCAAGTAACCAATTTACAGCATCCGCTGCTCCCGTTTTCTTCAAAATCAGTAAATTAAAAACTCCTTGACATCTGTCTTCCCATTATTGTCCCTGCAAACACTCACAATAAGAGAAGCATTAAGAGAAGAGGGAAGTCATGCATTTCCTAAGATGAGGAAGGGACATTTCTTAATTGCTCTGCCTCGTGTGTTCATGTACTGTAGGCCACCTGAAATCTTCAGTTTAAATTCACAGGAAAAAAAACTCCATCAGGAATGTCACACCGCTCGAGCTCCTTAATTCTTTCTCAGCCATGATTACTCATTCGTTTTTAACATCCATCTTTTCATTGGCTGGTAATAACGATCGTTTCCTGTTACCATCTTTTAATTCATGCGAGGAAATGTTAGTGTGTGATTTGATTGTTAATCATCATGTCAGAACGTGATGAAACCGGTGGCATGTGACTCTAAGGCAGATGCGTATAATCCATTAACCCACACCAGTTTATCTTAATGAGTTTATGGGCTTATCTTTTATAGTGCCATATGTGACTGTGCCAAATTCGCAGATGTGGGAAGATTCTCACTTGGAGATGAGTGAGTTCAGAAAAGGCTTCAGCACTGTAGGAGATGTTTATAATAACACCTCCATAAACTGTTCATGACAGCTGGGTAAATTTACATAAACATTTATAAAAGCTTATTTCAGCAGGCGTCAGTTGTCGGAGTGCTTCTGTTTATTTTTATGTCAAGTTAACACAACGACGGAGTGACATATTTTTGTACGTGAGGTCGTCTTATGACACTTTTTGAGTGTATATTTATGTCACGGATGTCATTGCAGTTGACTGGTTTGTCCTTCTGTACTTCTGATGTAATCGTGATGCTGGAGTAGAGCATTCGAAGTGATGGTACGAGGAAAAATAGGCTAATAAAGTTATATTTTTATGAAAAACTATGACAAGACCCTGACACTATAATGGTATGTTTTGTGTTTTCCACTTTGTACTGTATTGTAAAAAAGTCTTGAGTCACCCCTCATTTCTTCATTTTAAATGAAATCGAGTGCCTAAAGATACAATTTGAAACTTTGGTTGTTAATGTAACAACCTCAGCAGCAAGTGGCCAGGTACAGGGAATGGACTGAACATAAGAGCAAAAAAAAAAGCAAAATATGATGAAATGAGGGGTGGCTCAATATATATATATATATATTTTTTTTAGTTTTTTTAAATTTAACTTTATTACTAAAGCCGGTATGGTATACAAACATCATAGATATCAGCATAGTGTCAGAGGTAACCCCTAGAGGGCGCCTTGCGCCCCTGAGACTTGTTTATTGGACTTCATTTCCCAGGATGCACCTCGGTCAGATGATGGTTAAGTTTGTTTGTCTTGCATCTGTTTGTTTTCTTCTTGGCCTATACTGCTGAGTTAACCTGTACTGTTTTGTTAAACTTTTCTGTTGGAATTCTTGTTTGCAACAGTATCTCGGTTTGGTTTGTTTATGTTGTGCTTCGTTATGTTTTATTTTGTATTCTATTAAAAACAACTTAAGTCTTAACCCTTCAGGCCTATCCCTCGCCTGCAACCTCACCACAACCGTGACAGAATTCAAGACCGTTTCAGTGTCATAGTGGAGGGGCCTCTCCTGGATATTTTTTTTTAGGCTGTGACAGTAATGCTGTGACAGTAACACCGAGCTGGGAACGGTCCAGGCTTGCGATACAACGCGTGCCCTCGAGGAGACGGAGCTAAGGGTGACGTGGCTCCCCGTAACGACCAAAGGGTACAGACCAGGAGGTCTATGAGAGGCGGTGACCAAGGTGAGGGGGAACCCAGTCTCTGTGTTATTAGAGGTTGGAGAGCGAGGAGTATCAACGGCGGTGATTCTCACTCCAACAGTGAGCAAGCGAGCTCATCAGAGAGCTGAGCGTGTACCGTGCTGCGAAGGATTTTAAACACATGCAAACCCTGCTGGAGGGGGGTGCACTGCTCCAAAAATAGCTCGCCCAGCTTGACAGGGAGGCTGGTGAATCAATGTCCATCACCAATCCTTCTGTTAGCCTAAATGCAGGCCCTGGCTGCCCAACTTCAAGGACGTCGTGCCAGCGCTCGCTTCATCGCCCGGCTTTGAGAATGTCGTGCCATCGCTCACTTCGCCTCCCGGCTTCGAGGACGTCGTTCCAGCGCTTGCTCTGCCGCTCACCTTCGAGGACGTCGTGCCAGCGCTCGCTCTGGCGCCTGGCTTCGGGGACATCAAACCCAGTCCTTGCCCTGCTGTCTGGCTTCGGAGACCCAGTGCCAGCTCTGCTGCCCGGCTTTGAGGACGTCATGCCAGTGCTTGGTTTGCTGCCCAGCTTCGAGGATGTCGTGCCAGCTTTTGGTCCGCCGCCCGGCTTCGAGGATGTCGTGCAATGCTCGCTCCGCCGCCTGGCTTCGAGGACGTCATGCCAGTGCTTGCTCCATTGCCCGGCTTCGAGGACATCCTGCAAGCGCCTCCGTCCAGCTTCGGGGACATCTACCCAGTCCTCGCGCCGCCGCCCAGCTTTGACAAGAACCTCATTTCTGTCACACCTCATAAATAGGGAGGAATCTCTCCTGTCCTGCTCGACCTGCCACTCTGCCAAAGGTGGCATAATGGTGCCCTGGACCTCCTGTGCCCTGGACCTTGGGGGGGAGAGGGAAATTATAAAGGGAAATTATGTCAGGGTTGACCCCTAGAGCGCGCCTTGCACCCTGAGACTTTAGTGACCCTCAGGCTCATTAGTTTTGGTATAAATAGTCTGCTTAAGTTAAGTTTGTTTGTCCTTCATCTGTTGGTTTCTCCAGGGCCTGTACTGTTGAGTTGAACTGTTCGTTTGGAATTCTTGTTTGCCACAGTATCTCGGTTTGGTTTGTTTATATTTTAGAGTTGTGCTTATTTATGTTTTGTATGTAATCTATTAACTTGTAAGTCTTAACTTCCGCGCCTATGCCTCACCTGCAACCCCACCACAACCGTGACACATAGCAATATAGTGAAAAAAGGTATTTACACAGCCTACTGTATGTCATCTGACTTACATTACATATGGCATGAAAAAGGTCTTAATTAATTGACCTTCTATAATGGAATTGATTACTTTTAAAAGCTATTTTAGCCTTTTATTCATCTTCAGTAACACCCTTAATCAAAGTCTGCATCACACTGGATTCAGAGCCAGTCCAAGTAATTGGGCACAAGGCAGAAGAATTCATCTCAGATTGGAGGCCAGTTCACACAGTCCACCATATGCACACACCTTTACACACTCATTCATGCCTTGAGCAATTTAGCGTAGCCAGTTTACCACTTGCATGTGGGAGGAAACCAGATAACCCTGATAAAGCCTATACAAACATATGAAGAACGCACAGCACACCACACGAATAGTAATCAAGGGGAACACCTCACAACCTACTTTTACAATCAAATCCTTCATTCAGCTCATCCTCTCTTTTATTAACATTTTAACTTGCTGGTTCATTTTCTCAATTACTATTGGAACTTCTGGGAATTTTACACCTTGTTGTTGGTCTTATGGCTGCTCCTGGCAAGAGTTCGCCATAGCACCATCCAGTCTGCACATACAAGCTTGGTTTTATGCAGGATACCCTTCCTGATGCAACCCTCCCATTTTATCCTGACTTTGGACCAAATTTGGAATTCAATAGCTGTGGTTTGGGCACTGACGAGACACCTACCACTGAGCCACTAGTTCCCCATGGGAATTTTAGACCATTCTTCCAGAAGCACATTCATGAGGTCAGACATTGATGTTGGACGAGTAGGCCTGGCTTGCTGTCTCCGCTCTAATTCATCCTGAAGGTGTTCTGTCGGATTGAGGTCAGGACTCTGTGCAGGCCAGTCAAGTTCTTTCACACCAAACTCGCTCATCCATGTCTTTATGGGTCTTGCTTTGTGCACTGGTGCGCAGTCATGTTGGAACTGGTGTGGGGTTGTTTTTCAGTCATTAGGCTTGGCCCCTTACTTCCAGTGAAAGGAACCCTTAATGCCAAGGCATTTAGGGCAATTTCGTGCTCCCAACTTTAGGGACAACCCCTTTCTGTTCCAACATGACAGCGCACCAGTGCACAAAGCAAGGTCAATAAAGATATGGATGAGTGAGTTTGGTTTGGAAGAATAGTCAAAATGTCCATAAAATTGTTTACAAAATACTGCATCAAAATTTGTTTCATATCAGATATTCAGTGCACGTTCACTCCTCCGGTGCCGACCATTTAAACCTAGCCTGTGAAAAGGTTTCTTTTTTTCAGGCGTATTATGCACGAAACATGCATTATTTTCTTATTCTGCATTCATTGTGTACGCTGAGGAAATTTTCTATGCGTCTCACAGACATTAATTGCTTTTTTTTTTTTCAAAATCAGCTTAATTTTCCTGCCAGTATTGTAGAGAACTTCTTTAATCTTAAATCTTTAGAGAACTTGCCTATCAAGAACAAATAGATCCCACACACAGAAAACTCCTTAACGTATTGTTTCCTGCCAATACTCACTGCCTGTGACCTAATGCATGCAGTTAAACGTTGTAAATAATCCACAACAGATCTACTTTTGGCATAAGCAGTTCACCTCATTGCTCATGCAAATTAACTCTTATTTGAGATTTTAATAAAAACAATCACAAGCCACACTGGTGAATTTCTTACCCAGGAAGTATGGATAATCCATATATAAACACTATAGATACTGTAAACAGTATAGGGAAGCTTATTTTAGATTCCTTTCACAGAAACAGCTTTTTCGAAGAAAATTCATCCATATGGACTAGCCAACAGCCTGTTCTGTGCAGCTTGGGCGATGGCTTGCAATGGATTTATAATCTCTACACTCTCTCTAGAGACGTCCATATTCTGCACACGTGCATGCACATGCTTCATGTGTGCACTCACCCTCATACACACACGCACACACAGTAGCCTCCAGCTGGATACCAAGTTGTCAGAGACACTAGGGACGTGACCTCCATGTTTCTGTAATGTAGCACAGAAACAGCCTCGTTGCACACATATACACTTTTATACTTTCTCACACCCTCACACAGTCTCTCTCTTTAGTAGTCCATATGCACAGAACAGTGGGGCTTCTCTCTTAGGGTTTGGTGTTAAACTGCATGGTGACCTCTCAGCTGATGTTTTACAAGTGTTGATTGCAAACCTTAGTGTAGAGTGGTTGGTCATTCATCTCCCTATGGTTTAACATTCATCTCAGCGCAAATGCACAGTAAATTGCTGGTTGACCTCAATAATAATTTGGGACACAATAATACTTTTTTGCATGTTTGGTTGCTGATTTGTGTGATTGATGTGACTTCCTATGGTGGTGCGGAATTTATAATCTGGCAACACAGTAGGACTTTACAAGCCATTTCAAAAATGCATGTTACTAATGTACAACTTCTGAGTGCAATATTTCACAGACCTCTGTTTATATCACTACGCTTCAACCTCCTGTAAATAGGCTATTACTTGACCAAAATATGAGCGGGCGATCAAGCCAAACAGGGACTTGTGATGGAATTTCTTGTAAATGAAAGTGTAACCGAATGACATATAGAGAAGACTTAAAGCAAACTATGGAGATAAGACTCTTAACTTTGGTAAAACATTTGGAATGGTACAAACGTTTTAAAGAAGACCATAAATTGCATATATGCTAATCTGAGTTGTTGTGGCTCAGAGCCTACTGCAGTCATTAAAGTGAACATTCAGTGAGTAGAATGCCTGATCCTTGAAAAATCGATGAATAACTTGGCATCATAATGGTTAGCACTGTAGCCTTACATCTCGAGACTTTTATTCCCCCCCTCAGGTCTGTGTGCATGGGGTTTGCATGTTTTCCCCATGCTTGGTGGGTTTCCTTCAGGTACGCCAGTTTCCTCCCATAGTCCAAAGACATGCAGATCAGGTCAATTCCCATATTTCTCATAATGTGTGTGCTCCTTGCAAATAAATTTGGAATTGGATTGGATTGGAGCCTGTGATAGTCTCACTGTGATACAGTGACCCTGTACAGGATAAGTAGTATAGAAGATGGATGAATTTGTGTCGACTTGTGTGACATGTCCGTGTGTGAGAACTGTCTGCACAATCTTCCACGAACACCACTTGCGAATTAGAGGAGCTCACTTGTTTCAAGCCATTTTCACATGTTTGGGCCATTAAAGGAGTTCCTGGACGGCCAGCGTTTCAGATATGAAGCAGGCAAATTAAGACTCTGATCATGGCTCTGATGTACTGAGAAATATTTTTGTATTGATGACATTCAACCACATCAATCAAAAGTCCTGGTTTGACTCGAACACCCCCATACTAACTAAATACAACAGACTTGATTTTTGTTTCCTGACTATAAGAGCAAACAAACTGTGGGCTCATTATAGCTCCAGGGATTGACCATGAGCTTATTTTATTGTTTGTGTGAGGTTTTGCAGTTGTCTCCCACCTCCCAACTCTCAAACAGGTGGATTGGCAGGTCTTATTGTCCAATAATTGTGCAAAATGCTCTGAGAGATGCTCTGGCAGGTGTTTCCTGCTCTGCACCCAGCGTTCCATGATAGACTACCAACGCAGTCCTGATCATGATAGAACAGAAAATGAATGAATAAATGAACTATTGTCTCATCCACTATTGTCTCATTCAACCAGCCATGAGATATTTAATCGTCAACCAGCTGTGAGATGCTGTGGAGTTTACATGTCCATAAATCATGCCAAAAACAGCCAATTCATTTGCATAATACTCAACAGTATTACTAAAATTAGGATGACCTTTTATAACTACTGATTTTGTGATTTGGTGTGCAACCTTTTTTTTTATGTTTGCTTTTCAAGAAATCTCAGCACTGCTCCATTTTTGAATCTATGCTTGTTCTATTCCCTTCAGCTGAAATAACAGTCCACTTTCCATTAAAACTTCTAATAGTATTTCCTAAGCCGTAAGGCTTTCCTCAAATAGAACAGACTATATATGCTGCGCAGAGAGAAATAAAGAAAGGCGGAATTGTGAAGGTTCCTGTCTGTGAATCATCTCTGGTTAGGGTTGTTCTTAGCTACAGGAAGTGATGCAGAAAATTTGTACAGGAAAAAAAACAAAACATAATGTTTTGTACAGTATGCATGTGCTCTTACGCTATGGTGTCAACAATGTATAAAGTGGTGGGCAAAAGTATTAAGACAACATGTGGCATGTACAGTATTAGAGTTCGCCCTGTGTGCAACAGGTCACAAATTAGTTTGAGCTGAAGAGTCGTGCTATTTAAAATAAGCTGGTTTAGGTAATGGATTGATCAAATACATTCTGTGGCAAGAAAGTTACTTTTTAATTGGGGTGACTATCTCTTTACTAAAAAGGCTATAACCAGGAAATTCTCAAATGAATTGTAAACAAATTTTATTTAATTTTCATAATCTTTAGGAAGCAATCAAGCAGGTATGGATTGATTTAATGACACCTGCAGATGTCTTTTTGACTTTGTGCCCAGCCCGATCCTGCAGGTTTTGAAGTATAAAAGACTTCATTCTAAATATTGATTGTTGTAGCAATTGTATCACAAATTATTCTTATTATCTTGATTGTCATTAAAAAAAAAAAAAAGAAAATCTCATTAAAAGGCCAAGTGTCACAGATGCATGCCAAAAACTAAGCATAGGTCAATGACGATGAAAAAAAAGTGCTTATATAGAAGCCTTGCTGGTGTGTGTTAATGGTTTCAGACTTCAAACTGTGTATTTGGGCTTTTGGATATGTCAGGTAGAACAAAATTTATCATTAGTATTTTAAAGGGTAAATTCTACCACTACCAGAATATGAGAATGATGTTGCAAAACCTATCGGATTATTATTTTTTTTTTTGTCATAGAAACAACTGAAACCGACAATAAAAGCACATGATCATGTGTATTTGTGCTATGCCATGTGTTCTTTGCCAACGTGACCCAGTTTCTAATTTTGACCTCAGTCATGTTCGGGAAATTGGTTAAAATGAACTAAAATTCAGTTGACTATTTTGTGCTGAAATAGAGATACTACAAGCTATACTGCACAATCATAAGCCCTATATATGTTTATGTAAAAAAAAAAAAAAACAGCCAGACAAATGATGTCTTAAATAGTCTGAGCTCTAAGAGCTACAACAATGAATTTCAGCTTTTGTCTCAATACTTTTGGACACTAATGTAGACAGCTACATGAATTTCAAAGCACCCCGAAAACAAATGGATGAGCACACCATGCTGCATGTGATCATCTGATAAATACACTTATACAGCAGTTTGAAAAATGATATTAAGTTCATAAATTTAGACAATGTGTTAACAGCTGCATGATTAGGTAGAATATGTTGTGAAAAAAACATAATAAAAAAATTATAAAATAAATAAACGACCCCCAGTGTTGTGTGATTGATTCGTACCAGCACCACTGGGAGAGAGAAGATGTCAAGCTAAGAAACTTCGAATAGAATAGTTCATTCATTAGTCTGTTTGTTTGTTTCTCATTATTAAACTCTAATGTAGCATTTTTGTTTGTTTTAAATGGTTAATAATTGTTTGTGAATGTTGCTGATCCAAAAATCATAATGCGATTATTTTGGCACATTTTTTACGATTGCAATTTATAACTATTATGTATTTATTTATATATATATATATATATATATATATATATATATATATATATATATATATATTATGCAATATGTAACTATTATATACTACTTTGTATTCAACGTTTATTTGTATTTATATAGCACCTTACAGCAACCTAAGTTAAACCAAAGTGCTTCACAGCCCTGATACAACGATAATAAAATGGTAATAAGATATCAATCAAAATAAAATAAAAAAATAATAAATTACACAAAAAGAGAAAAACACATAAAATTATAAAATATCAAAATCCATTCTAAATACTTTTCTCCCTTTTAATTTTGGCTACCAGCAAATAATGGCACTGATGATCTCATTAAGAGGATAAATAGAAATTTTTCTGACTATGTGTATATAACAGGTCTTATTTTGATTTTTATGTGATTAATTTATATGCGATTAACTACTTCTCATGGCCTAATGCAAGATGGGGGATATATGGTGTACTGGATGTAAGGAAGTAAAAGGAATGAGAATACAAATGCACAAAGACTTAATAGTATTATTAATAAACAGGCATTTACATTCAACATTATACTAGGAGTAACAAAAACAATAGAAGAAAGACGATGAAACCTGATGATCGAGAAAATACTGTAAATTGAAACACACACAAATCAAAGAACATGAATACCAAACAACACATGAATACCAAAGACCTATGATGAGAGAAAAACAAGCAACAACAACAATACAAGCATGTGGAGAGCCAAAAACAAAACACAACATGAAAACAGTGATCATCTCACTGGGAACCATAAGGCACACTGAGAGGGAAGAATCTGTGATAATGACGAGATAAAATGTTTAAAGTAGATAAAAATGAGTGGGTGCTATAGAAACAGTAGAAGTAAGAGTGTAGAAACATTAAACACATTTAAAAATAAAAATAGAAGTCATGAGTACACTGGGTTACAGTTTTAATTAGTGAGCAATAAATGTGTGATAATAAACCCAGCAGGATCTTTGCTCTACACATGGCAAGTAAACATTATGGAGATATATCTCATGAGATAAAATAAGTTAGGTGCTTTCTCAAGCAGTTTATGATTATAGCATTCTTAATATATCCACATGAACTACACAATCCAAGCCCACTTCAGAGACATTTTTAGGGAGAACTAAAGAAAATATTAAACACTCCAGCTAATTACAATTACAGTGCATGCATAAGTATTCATACCCCTTGAACATTACAACCACAAAGGTATTTTATTGTGATTTTATGTAATAGATCGACACAAATTGGCACAAAATTAGGAAAACGATAAATGGTTTTCAACTTTTTTTTTTTTTTTTACAAATAAATATCTGAAAAGTGTGGAGTGTATTTGTATTCAGCCCCCCTGAGTCAATAATTTATAGAACCACCTTTCGCTGAAATTACTACTACAAGTCTTTAAGGGTACAGTATGTCTCTACTCGCTTTGCACATCTAGAAAAGAGAGTACAATTTTTGCCCATTCTTCTTTGCTAAACAGATTATGCTCAATCAGATCAGATGGAATGTCTGTAAAGAGCAATTTTCAAGTCTTACCACAGATTCTCAAATTGGATTTTTTGGTCTTGGACCCATTCTAATACATGAATATGCTTTGATCTTTGCATTTGATTTGATTTTTGCAATTAGGCCATTTGACCAGAGCACCTTCTTCTACATGTTTGCTGTGTCCCCCACATGGCATATCACAAACACAAATCTTGCGGCTTTCTTCAAGAATGGCTTTCGTCTTGCCACTCTTACAAAAATGGCAGATTTGGGAATTGCATGACCTATACAGTAGATGTTTTGTGGACAGATTCTCCCACCTGAGCTGTAGATCTCTGCAGCTCATCCAGAGTTATCATGGGCCTCTTGGCTGCTTCTCTGATCAAAGCGCTCCTTGCCCAGTCTGTCGGTTTAGGTGGACGACTATATGGGGGTACATTTGTAGTTGTGTCATACTCTTGCCATTTTTGGATAAAGGATTGAACAGTATATTACTGTATATTGGGATATTTTTTTTATAACCTAACCCTGCTTTAAACTTCTCCACAACTTTATTCCTGATCTGTCTGGTGTGTTGCTTGAGCTTCGGTTATTAAATTGCACACAGGTGGACTCTGGTTACTTATTAGGTGACCTCTGAAGGGTAAATAATTGTATTACTGGAAGGGGTTAGCACTATGTCCTTGCACCAGGCTTGAGGATTCGATTCCCGCCTCGGGTCTGGGTGTGAGGAGTTTTCCATGCTTGGTGTGTTTCCTCCTTCCTGTCCAAAGATATGCAGATTGGGCTAATTGGCAATTCTAAATTACCCGTAGTGTTCGAATGCCCTGTAATGGATTGGCACCCTGTCCAGGGTGTGATCTGCCTTGTGCTCGAAGTTTCCTAGTATAGTCTCCAGGCTTCCTGTAACCCTGTACAGGATACGCGCTTTGGAAAATGACTGAATGTGTTACTGGAATCCAACTGCAAATTGTGAATTGTGAGGTCAAAATAAGGTGAAGTTAACGGTCCTCACTATCAGTGTGAAGAAAAATACATTAAGGAGTAAGAGCCTCCTGGAATTTCTATATATTAAAAGCTTTTGAATTTATATAATCAGCCTGTTTGAAGCAAGTTGTCTGCCATTTTCTTTCATTCGAACCTGTAGCTGCTGTGCTTAACCTTTACGCTGACTGTAATCAGCAGAGGTGGTTAGAGTCTAGTCAGCGCAACAGAGCCGGTGATTTGTGAGCACTCAGCACTCGACTCAGCTCCATCCCTGCAGAGGAGTACAAGAAAAATGGTCCTGCCTTACCATCCTTGCCATCCTTTAGAGGACTGAAACCACCTTCTTTTCAAGTAATCATGGCTCCTGGTGATCTGATCGTTTCTGAAGTCAAAGCTCTGAAAGCATTATTCATAAGGGGAAAAAATGAGAGAGGAGGAGAATGAAAGCAAAAGCGCAGAAAGATTCCGAATGAGAATGAAGTGCCGTGCACCATGTGCCCAGTGGGAAACAGTCGAAGCAGCATGAACACCTAAAGCTTCTCTCCTACTACCTGAAAGTGGAGAAACAGCCCTGAATAGATGATTTCAAATACGACCATAGCAAAAATAATGTCAGAACCATTCAGTGCTTTTATTCTCGCTTATTTTGAGGGAATCTTTAATAATTCAGATGCCGCAAAATATCAACTAAGCAATGAGAATAATTTAAGCAGGTTTGTAGGATTTGATCTCAACAATAGAACTCAACTGTGACTGTTAGAATTAAAGTTTTTTTTTTTTTTTTTGTCAAAAATGAATTCATAGGGTAGTTAATATGCAAGGCCTATTTCTATAGCACAGAACTCTACTTTGGAACATTTCTCTGGTCTATCGTCTGTGTGTGAAGTAGGCATGTTCTAATCATGCTTGGTGGGTTTTCTCCACAGTCCACAGAGTGTATGCGCACACCATGCAGGTGTACCATGCATGGTTTGCTGGAATAAGCTTCAGGCCCCCTGCACCCTACACAGGATGAGCGGTATAAATAATGGACGGATATTTGACTTACATTAGCTATAGTTTTTCCTGTCTTTTTTTTTTTTTTTTACACAAATCCATCCATGCATCTATACAATATTTATACCACTTATTCTACTGTATGTAGGTTCATGGGGGGCCTGGAGCCTATACCAGGGAACTTATAGCACAACCTATACACAGTAGGTTTTGAGAAATTTTCTTTTTGTATTGTTTTCTATCCCTCCATGGCAAAGTGTTTTTCGGGCTATTTTATAGAAAGGACAGAATAAATGATCCCATGCATAGAGGAATAAAATGACATACCTTATTCCATGTTCGGCTTGTGAAAGTTGAAAAATGTGATTTGCTATTGAAATTCTGATGCCATAACAAGTCTCTTTTATCCTTAAAACGACTTGGGTTAATTTAGGAGCATGTTGGGTCTTAATTGGCATGTATTGTAAAACATTGTTAATTTGAAAGGTTATTCTTTGTTACAGTAAGTCTCTTTATCAGTGTAGTTGAGTAATGAATTTTAATTCTTTTCCATCTGACCTTCATTAGTTTTTGACTTCGTATTTTCTTGACATTTCCTTTTGCATAAAATGGCAGGCTGTTGGAGTTGGTGTAGAAGTGGAGGGTGTGAGTATAAGGCAGGACTAATTCCCTGTCATCATTATGCTGTCAGTTCTAGTTGCCCCGTGGCGCTCATGCCGTTAGCGGTTAATGGTGGCAGATAAACAAACGCAATAAATGCAGCTTGGCAGCATGCTCCAACGATCCCGTGCAAATTTGTTTTCTCCCGCTGCGCCACAATCACTGGTCCTCCCAATCTGCCGCAGCCATTCTCATCAGGCATTTGGTCTTCAACACTTCAATGACACCATTGTGATCAATCTATGGATTTGTTTTTTTTAAAGAATCACAGCTTTGCTTAGATCACGGTGGCTTTTCAGTTAAGAGGCTCGGTTCCGGATGATCACGGACTAACTTGTTGAGTATTGATTAGCTAGCCATAAATATATACAAACAGGATTTGTTACCAATGTGTTGTGTTTTTCATATTTAGCCTGCAAGCTGGGATCAGAGCTGTGTCCAGTAGACATTGAGTTCATATGGAGGAAGCAGGCAACATTAGAAAGCATTGAATTTTTCTGAGATTTGTTACCATGTTTCAGATAGCAGATCACTGAATGACTGTGTGACCCTGGAGACAGAAATTGAGGATGCTGGAGGCAGGCTTGGGAGGGAGAGAGAGAGAGAGAGAGAGCGGGATGATGAGTTCTTCTTCTTCTGCTTCTTATATTTATTTTTAGGAGCAGTAGTAGCAGTAGGAGATGTTAGGGGTAGTAGTAGATCTTCCTTTTAGTTTTTTTTTTTTACCAGCATAGGCAGTTGCTTTATTCATTCCTTTATTCATTCATCCTGTATACCACTTCTCCTGTACAGGGTTGCTGGGGCCTTAAGCATATCTCAGGTGACTTTGGGCATGAGGTGGGGTACACCCTGGACCAATCCATCGCAGGACACCCACATACACACACACTATGGGCAATTCAGGATCGACAGTTAACCTAATTTCCATGTCTTTGGATAGTGGAAGGAAACCAGGAGGAAACCCACAAAAACCCATCACGCATGGGGAAAACATGTAAACTTCACGCACACAGACTTGAGGCAGGAATCGAACCTGAGCTAACCACTACGCCGCCAGTAATTGATTCAGGTAAAATAAAATGCACAGGATTGTCAATGGCACAGACTAGACACATGGCGCAGCAGGACACTGTCAGCATTTCCATGCTCTGCACCAGTTCTCTCTGTCTAGTGTTCAGCTGCCCACTGCAAGACGAACACAAGATATATATTAGCGTCCCATTAATTACACACAGATGTAGCCACTCACTTGTTATCCGTTCATGCTGCACAACCTCTTACTCATTCGCCAACAAAGACTCAGTTATGTTCACACTCCATGTCTTCACAGTGACATTTTCACAGTGTCTTTTTAAATCCTTTCAAAAAGTTAAGAGTACATTCTTTTACTGGAACAAAAGACGATGTCCTCACAACATTCTAAGAACAACACCTGACTTTAATTACAATACATAAACCCAATGTAACATCAAACTGTACACTGTGTATAAACAGTGTGAGGTGTACTGTAGATGCAAATATTTAATAATCCTGTCATTATGGCCTCAGAAACACTGGAAAACACAGGGGAAACCTATTGCCAGTGTAAGGACAGAACCTCAAATCTATTAATTGGGAAATCTGCTTGAAAGTGTTTTTTTTAATTTATTTTAATCCGGATATTATTTATATCTCTCTGTAATATTTTCTATCAAATTTTGTTTGTTCAAAATATAAACAATTTAAATGACATCAACCCAGATCAGGAACTTTCTCTTAGGGTATTCTCGGTCCCAATGCACACGTCTTGTCTCAATCAGATGTCTTGTAAAATCTGTCTGGGATGTGTTCCAAATGGAGTCTATCCCAGGAGACTTCAGGCACAAGGCAGAGTACACCACGGACAGGGTGCCAATTCATCGCAGGGCACACACACATACACACACTCACACTAATTCTTACACTACGGGCAATTTGGGAACACCAATTAGCCTAATCTGCATGTCTAGGTCTGTAGCAGGAAACCGGAGTGTACAGAGGAAACCCACCAAGCACCGGGAGAACATGCAAACTCCATGCACACAGACCCTGGGGCGGGAATCAAACCCGGACCCTATGGGTTAAATCTTTCAATGCTCTTAATTGTCATTAAGATGAAACTTGGCCAATTTAGATTTTACAAAAAAAGCAAACATAAATATTGCAACATGAGTTTGACATGGTTAATGACACTTCGGATATTTTGCTTTTAAAGGTTTTACCAAAAAAACTACTTAAGCAACAATTTTTAATGGTCTTATTCTTCTAGTCTAGCGACACTGTTTTTAGTATCAATACTTATAAGGAAAATCTGAACAATTTGCAATTTAAATGATTATTGGTTGTAGTGAGACAGTATAACACTAAAAATGGCCATTTTGGTGGAACATACAGTATAAAATTTTTACTTATTATTACAGAGCAAACTAAAATTAGACATATGTTGATGTGTTTGAAGCAGCCCACATTTACTGGTGTATAAGTACACTTTTCATTTGTAGTCCACTTAAGACTTTATACAAATATGCAGCAAGACAACTATAGGGGAAGTCTGGATGAATTCAACCATTGAAAAATAAAATTTTACATTTGTAACAGCCAGGTAAAGTGTACAAAATATTAATAAAATGAATGTTTGTAGTGGTAATTAAATCTTTGATCATATTTAAACTACATGAAATTTGAATACATTAAGCAATCATTTTGTTAAATGTACCCTGACCAATGGGGTAAAATTGGGCAGCATGGAAAGGTTTTCCTCAAGCCATCATCATGATGAATGTTTATTAAATTAAAACAGATTATTGTACAAAAATAGATGTTTTAACACTTAAAGAAACATGGTTTCTCTGTTTCTGCATGCAATATATATATATTATTTTATAGTTTATGGCTGAGATAATGATTATTCATTCACCAAAATTTAAATCTATACACAATTCAACATCATTCACAAGATGGCAGCAAGTAAATTACTATAGATAGGCTGGAAACTGTCAGATCCTGCCGGCTGAAATTATCGCATGGTCGAAATTACCCTGACTTCCCCTAGATGTCAGCATCTTTTTATGACGTTTTACCAGGTCAGCAGTTTAAGTTTGGTGATAGTTGGTGTATAATCTAAATACTACACATCATTAGCTGATAAAATGTGTCTAAAAATAATCGTGCCTAATTGCAAATGTAGAAGATGAACTTGAAGCTGAGGGATTTTTGCAGACTGTAGTTAAAAGGATGTGCAGACGCTAAATCTGGGTGAAATATGCATTATTAAAGCAAGGAAAAACACTCACATTCAAAACAGAGCAGCACTCCTAACCCATTAATACCAGCTTGATATACTAGAGACATCACATAGAAGAGCAATACTGTAAAACAGCATTATAAACATAAAGATTATGGTAAGTTGCCATGTATTTAATTGTATTATTAAACTCTTTTTTTTTAATGGTAGCATCTGTTAAATGACAGTTAGTATTATTTTACCACCATTTAGTGAAAAGCACAAACTGAAAAGGCTTGCAGATGTTTGTCTGCTTTAATTAACTGAACTGAATGAAGTGTTTCAGTAGATGAGTCACTGATCTTTAGAAGCTAAAAAAGAGCTTTGCCAGTGTGTATATAAATAAATTAGATATGCCATAATTAGGGATGGTTAAGTTTACTACTTTGTACTTTAGTTGCTACTTTGTGTTACTTTCTCAAAGAATCATTTCCTTAGGAACAATGGAAGCAGCTGAGAATCACTCAGTGGGATAAGGGCATGTCTCAAAAAGTCTTATATTTTTCAGTATAAAACGGCAAATGCAAACAACCTCTGAATCTAAATGAGTTTTAAAACCCTGTTTATACTTGATTGTTTTTATAATGTGAATATCAGGGTTATATTCGGATGAGGTGGTGGGGGGGGGGGGTCTACAGGCACATTTTAATTTTTTAGCTAACAATGTTAAGCACTGCCAAGACTGATTGAATGCCAATCATTTTAACCATGAATTAAATAGCCATGATGGCATGCTGAGATGGGGCATTTTGAGACACACTGAGATGGAGTGTGTGTGGTTGAGAGGGAGAGAGAGAGAGAGAGAGAGGATTAAAAATGCATTTATGTGCATCTGGTTTGTCTTTCTGTGTCCAGCTGGCTGCATGACAAAGACATTATACGAATGCATGGGATACATGAATGATCTCCAAGCTAAAATTGAGTTTTAATGAATCCATCAATGGGAGGATGGAGATATTTGTGTAGCTCCCTTGTATTAATCAGACAAGGCAATCGATCGTCTCTGGCTATTTTACAAGGTTTGGCATCGGCTGCACTTACCCGAGCCTTGTTTGCTCTAAAAGTGGATCAGAGATGAGAGTGTCTGGTGGAAAAAGAGAGAGAGCAGCATTTTTGGTGTGGCATTCAGCACCATGGAGAGGAATTTTTTATTTATTTATTTATTTTGGCACAAAAGTGCTTATGAGATTGTTATGAGATGAAAGGGATGTAATGGACTAAATTGCTTAAGGATCTTGATAGCAGGAAACACTTATGCTACTGATTTAAAAGGCTTGATCATTTTACTCAAGGGGAGGTAATCTAGGGAAACATTTAAATGCTTATATTTGCACGGGTTTGGCTAAACATGTCCAACTAAGCAAATCCAGAAATGGTGTCTCGTGCAGCATGTCTGGAGAAAGTATGAAAGAGGATGTCTCATGTGTTTAGATGATTGACAGAGTTTGGCAGGCACTGTCATCTCATGTCACTTGGCAGGATTGATTGGAAAGGAGATGAGATGTATTTCCATGGAGAAGTAGAATCCTTAACATTATGGATTTATATTGATAAAAGGACCAAAATGAAAGGAGCTATCAGTGTTTCTCTGGTTACCATGGGAACAGAGGACCAAGAAAACTAATGAATGAATCTACACTTTAAATCTTTACATCATAGGGAGCCAAAATAGGAGTTTAAGAAGCACATGGAAATCATGGAAATTCTCATCACATTTCAGAATAGAAAAATTGTGATCTCTGTGACTTTAACAATTGCATGGTTGTTGGTATCAGATGGGTCAGTTTGAGTATTTTAGAAACTGCTGACCTGCTGCAGGATTTCTTTTGTTTGTCACATATGCTATAGTTTTTCCTTCGAGTTTCCAATTCATGAGCTCTGGTGCTGTACAGCCTAAGCTATTTGTTTCAGCCATATTTAGTTTTAGAGTTTATGGCTTGTTTACAGTTTATAGGCAAAATGAAGTGTGTTTGTGTGTTTTATCACAGCTGTCAAGCTGGGAAAATAAATCTTGATGCCTTGTGTGTCGGCCACATAGCTAATATTGGTAAAAGATGCAAGGGGATTACCCCACGTTAAAACCAGTTGTCGTTCTGTGACTTTTAAAAACAGAGCTCAAGTGACTTTTTTACAGTTACGATGAGTGGAGGATAAAGGAGCTTACTGTAGGTATGTGCAGTTATCGTAGTTTAATATTTGGCCAATTTGTACCAACTAGCTTTCCAGCAGAGCTTTTTGTTTTGTTTTAAAATCTTTTTGTTGTGGTGATGCTACTGTGGTAATAGTAGCGTTGGATAGAAAATTTAGACTTTGGAACACTGTTGGTATTAGTCTGTTTTTGAACGTTAGAATTACTTTGATTAAATTATATTGGACCATGACTTTGAACAAATAACCTCAAAAGTTTTTCAAATAACTCAAACGTTTTTCCTGACTTCCCCTAGATGTCAGCATCTTTTTATGACGTTTTACCAGGTCAGCAGTTTAAGTTTGGTAATAGTTGGTGTATAAACTAAATACTACACATCATTAGCTGATAAAATGTGTCTAAAAATAATCATGTCTAATGTAGAAGATGAACTCGAAGCTGAGGGATTTTTGCAGACTGTAGTTAAAAGGATGTGCAGACGCTAAATCTGGGTGAAATATGCATTATTAAAGCAAGGAAAAACACTATTGTGGTACTATTGTGGTACTATTGCTACTGTGGTAATAGTAGCGTTGGATAGAAAATTTAGAAAATTTAGACTTTGGAACACTGTTGGTATTAGTCTGTTTTTGAACGTTAGAATTACTTTGATTAAATTATATTGGACCATGACTTTGAACAAATAACCGAACGTTTTTCAAATAAGACTTCAGAACACTGTTTATTTATAGCATTTATTTATAATTCTTAACTATATTGCATCGTCCTTGCTCATACTGTTGACGGCAGATTTCTTTTTCTCTCTTTTTGGCACAAAAAGGTGCATTGGTCAGACCGACCTCCCAGAGTAAGTTAGAGTTGGTTCAGTTTTAGGCCATGACTGGAGCACCGATGTCGAATGACGCATGCGCACACAGACACAAAGCGCAGGCTGAGCCTCGATCAGAGAGAAAAAATGGGTTTTTAACCTCTCTAATGAGACTTGCTTTTGCTTTACACATTCGCTGTACACACACATACAGTATGGAAAAAATAAAATATGTTTTATGTGCACACACGTGGTCACAGTGTTATAGTAAACAGTACACCTGTGCACAAATTTTTGCTCGTCTTGCAGGACACTTGCATACTGTGTTACTCGCAATCTGAGGTTTCACTGTATATATATATATATATATATATATATATATATATATATATATATACTGTATAGGTTGTTGGTTTGAGGATTTAGGTTCGAGCCCCGCTGTTGGTTGTGTCAAGAAGGTCATCCAGTGTAAAACCTGTGCCGATCGGTTGTGTGCGGATCGGATGGTCTGACCCCTTGACAGGAGCAGCTAAAAGATATGCCTCAAATAGAAAGATTGTTATAGGATGTGCCTGTTTGACAGGACTCAGCATAGGACCTGACACACAGCAAATTCATGAATTGTCATCTACCAGTCATGGATGAACAGGGAAAACATACACTTGAGACAACTTTTGTGGACAGTGGCAACCCTTTCACACATGGATGTCTGCAATTATTGCATGTTTCTTTAATTGGCAGATAAGATACAAAAGCAGCCCCGGGTTTCATACCTGTGAACATGTGCTCATACCGTTGCACTGCTCCTCAATTATTTATACCTTTAGTATTGATAGAACACCTGACTATGGGCTATTCTTTTTACCCACATACTCACAGTCTCAGACTCAAGGGAAGCACACGTCCCAAGACAGATGAAATTTCCATTTATACTGACAGCAATCGCTGATGTCCTTGGTGCATGATTTGTATTTTTTTTCCCCTGATGACTCCTGTTGATGCAATTTCTCAGATAAAGTTCTGTACGCTTGCACTGGCACATTTCTTTGAATTAGCTTGTCCACTGATCATTTGACCCATCCTCCTGTCCCAATCTCTTCGTCCCTTCTGGTCTGAAAAATGAAAACGATGAATAAAAACAGAACTGCTACACATGCTGTTTTGTTTCCTGCATCTCCTTTACAATGATTCTTCTCTGGAGATGCTTAGTACCTACGATTCAAAGTTGATGCTGCCAGTGGTGACCTATCAGTCAAGTTCCAGTGGTCTCTGTTTCTTTGCAGATAAGCGAGATAACCAAATTGCTTTGATTCTGCAAACAATTGCATTATAATATTTACATAATTCTCCTGTGATATTATACTTGAAAACTTTATTCGTTCAAATCTAAAGTCAGTCTATGCAAAGTGAGAGAAATAGGAACTGAGGCATACCCAGAATATTTCATTTGAATTTATATATATATATATATAAATTAGCTTTTTAGCTGACCTTCACATGCTTACTCTAGCACAAAGGGTGCTTATACCAAGGACCATCCACACTGCACACACACTAAACTGCTAAAGCATATTCTACTGAGCACATGCTTATCTCCCTCCCCTCTCCCTCCCTCCCTCTTTCACTTTCTACATATCTACCTCCGTGCTGTCTCTCTTTCTGGGTTTCTTTTGTCTGTTCTACCTTTTCTTTCTCACTCGCTCTGCGTACCCTGTATGCTAATAACACAGTTAGGAACAAGTACTAATGGGCCACATTGTCTTCAGTAATAATGAATGAGAGCGGACCCAGAAGCTACATATCAAAGCTTCTTACTGTGAAGGTTACATTTGGCAAAAGCTTTCAGTACCCCAAAGAAACCCTGGAAGGCCTGGGATTGTTAAATGGAATTTTTATGTTTCTTTTTTTTCCCATTTCTGTGTTGCATGCCATTAGAGTTATTTTGTGAGCAGCATCAGCAGCTTGTGACCATAGGTTCTGTTGGGGGCAGGCCAACTTTAATAATGACATAGCCTCAAACTAAATGAAGTCAAGAGGCTGTCCTATATGACTTATATTATAGGCTACTACCAAGTGATTATTATTATTTTTTTTTTAGACTAGAACAATAAATAGCAGTGGAGAGTGGACAACATACAGTCATCCACCATACTGTCTAGCAGCCTGATTTCAGTGGTTTCAGATTTTAGGTTTAACATAAAATGCATTAAAATAATTCAATATTTTGGCCATCGCATAATATACTGTAGGAAGTCCTTGGTTTTCTTTGACTGTGATGCAGTTTTGATTTCTGTTCTTCCCTTTGCTTATGCAATCTTTGCAATATGTCTTATAACAGAAATAGTTTTGTTCATTATAGACATACAATTCTGATTGTGTGTACAAAACACAAGTGTGGCACCCACAATGAGTTTTAAACTGCGCCAATCTGACAACCCTGTCATTAACTGGCACCTCTGCTTCTCCACTGAAAATGTTTATTCAGTGAGGGATTCTTGGCCATTTGGTGGTCTAGTATAATTTTTTTCATTTTGTAATTTCGACCACTAACTGAAATAACTCTAATGAAGTAATTTTTGTGCAACATCTACAACTATAAGCAAATCAATGGAAAATCCGCTTATATCTATCAAATAACAACATAATTAATATGGATGGTGACTATTCAGATGTAGGTAAAGACTATGTAAAAATGTTATGAATGGATGTACAGTATGAATGGCTGATATAAATAGTGGCCCTGCCTCTATGCACAAGCTGCCAGTGTAGGGCCATGCAAGAACATGCAACATTCCTTCTCCAAAGTGCCCGCATTCTGTAGGAGAAAGAGATAATCAGAGAGATTTGTTTCTGAATTGTTACAGTATTTAGTGGAGGTTCAAAGAAACCAAACTTATTATTATTTTTTTTTAAACTGTAAAGTGAAAAGTGAATCAAGGGCCAAGCCAACCGTAGGAGATGCCAGGGCTCAAAATATCAGATACAAAATCACAATGCATTACACTGAAAAACATTCTTTGTTCAAATTGAGATTGTTTATACTTATTGTAAAACTTATGGTTCTATTTAAGTTGTTATGGTTTTGATTTAGTCTGCTTAACCGAAGTGATCAATTATTCTGGCAAAGTCATTAGTAAATGTGTTCACTTTGGTAATGTTTGGTTGTGATTGACGTTCTGCAATGTATTGGCACCCAGGTCTCCTGGAATAGGCTGAACTCTAACTAGTGATGGGATTCGCACGCCATTTCATAATCAATCACTGGTAAACCAATCAACAATCAATTAATAATCAGTTTAACTGCACACTCAATGCTTCTTTGATAAATTTTTCAATTTTTCATCAAAAACTAATCAGAATTGAGTTGCATATCAGTACAACACGTCTCGTTGTCATGAATGTTCCGTTATTGCACTTCGACCGTGAAGTTTGTCACACAGGAAGTCAGTACAATTTAAGTAAGTACTGTAGGTCCAAATTCAACAACCTAATCCATGTAAAAATGCATTTCAAAGTACAGCTGCGACTCACATGATGCTTCTGCAGTCCTGTTGAGCTAAATCAATTTGATATTAAAGATATGTGTATTTGGCCCATAAATAACTGTAATGCATTAAAAAGAAGAAGAAGAAGGGGAAAAAAACAGCAACAACAAATTGACTAGTTAATCTCGCAATGGAAGTTTACCCCTGGCAATCTGACTTTGGTAGACTCCAAACAGATCCCACTTTGGGAGGCACTACACTTTAAAGAATCTTTAAAAATGTATTTAATAAAAAACAGATCCATTTGCTTTAGGCTTTGGGTAGAAAAAAAATGGTCTACAACTTTTTTTTTTCTTGTTTTGAAACTCATTTATTGTTTACTTAGACTATACTTTGATTTTAATTGTTCATGAAAAACAGGATGGACTCCTGTGGATAATAAAATGTTAAGTTACTGTATGCTTCACATAACATAATATTGATTTCAAATTACCTGATTTAAAGGAAGGCAGCACAGTAGCTTAGTGGTTAGCACTATCGCCTTGCACCTCCAGGTTCTGGGTTCGATTCTTGCCTTGGGTCTGTGTGCATGAAGTATACATGTTCTCCCCATGCTTGGTGGATTTACTCCTGGTACTCTGGTTTCCTCCCACACTCCGAAGACATGCAGATTAGGCTAATTGGCATTTACAAAGTGCCCATAGTGAGTGTGTGTATGTATGCGTGCCCTGCGAATGTAATGTACCGAAAATAGATCCACCCGGGACAGGGGTGCCATTCCATCTGGTCTCCTGGAATAGGGTCCAGGCCCCCCGTGACCCTGTATACAGGATAAAGCGGTATAGATGATAAGTAAGTGACTGAGAGTGATTGGAAGGGAAAGTTATTTTATTATGTTAGGAAAAAAGGTTGTCCACTAAATTTCTTCACTGTGTGTGATATACAAGTTTAAAAAGAAGGTGTGAAACATGCAGGGATTGAAGCTCCTGCCAGCTTCTGGCTGTATTCATTCTCATGCTGTTACTGCATAATCGCTGTTGATTTAGAAAGTTATGAGACAAGCTGTTTAAAGGAAAGCTTGAATCAGACTTAAGCAAATGATAAGCAAAACACTTTCAAAGAATAGAAAATCAATTACAATCTTATAAAACTGTAATCCGTCAGTAGTTACCCCTTGTCCTTGGAATGGAACGGCTTTCTCCATATGCCTTGTTCATAGATGCATGATTCTGTTTGTGACACAGGAACACACATCTACATTCTTCCCCAGGCGTGTGATGTTTTGCGACTTTGGTGTGAGATGTAGGGAATGCTTGTTTCTTGTTCAGCTCAAACGAAACTGAGCTCCTTGACAGTTTGACACTAAATAAAGGTGTAACAGTTTCCACCATATCATTACATCCCACTCTGTTTATGGTTTAATGGCTACTTTGTGACTTGTTTTAAGTTCATTTTCTTTACGCTCTCTCTCCAGTATCCTGTAGGACGTTTTACTCACTCAATTTTAATTAAGTCAAGCGAAGTAGTGCCAAAAACTACTTTTTTAAAGCACTTATATACTGTAAGCCTATTCTGGGATCACTGGCGTGGTTTTTGGAGGGGACAGGGAACTTGAGACCCTGGAGGAGCCCCACATGAACACTTAGAGAACATGTGAGGTCAGGATGGAACCTGGGATATTAAAGCTATGAGGCAGCAGTCTTACAATCATGTTCCAAAGTTAGTATCCCCTCTTTTAATTCTGTGTTTTAGTGTATGTGGGGTCAGTTTTAGCAAATACAACCTTAGTCGAGCAACAACATATAACTTTTTCAACGTGCCATTATTTATTTACCAAAAATGAAGCCAAAGACATGATTGCAATACTAAGTACACCCATGATTCAATAGCCTGTAAATTCACCTTTAACAGCAATAACTTGAAGGAATCATTTTCTGTATGACCTTACTATTCTCTCACATCACTGTGGAGGAATGTTTTCCAATTCGTCTTTAAAGCATTGCTTAAGTTCATTGAGGTTTTTGGCCATTCACGTATGCATAGCTCTCTTAAGGCCCCACCACTGCATTTCAGTAGAATTGAGGTCCGGACTTTGAATGAAAACCTTGATTCTTTTATTTTTCAGCTATTCTGATATAGATTTAGCTGTTGGACAGATGGTCTCACAGTTGCCTTTAGAACACTCTGGTATTCGACTCAATGACTGCAAGGTGCCCAGGTCCAAGCCCCTGTCACCGCCGTGCTTGACAGTGGGTATGAGGTGCTTCTGTTGAAATGCTGTTTGATTTTTGCCAAACATGCCACTGAGCATTAAGGCCAAACAACTCCACTTTGGTCTCATTTGTCAATAGGACGTTGTTACAGAAGCGTTGTGCTTTGTGCAGTTTTGCGATCCTCAGTCATGCTTCCTCCTTCTTTTTAGACAGAAAAGGCTCCCAATTGATCAAGTAATCAAGGGCTGATGATTAGGGATACCTGGCTGTAACTTTCACTCTTAAATCCTGTGGAATCAATAATGTACTTAGTATTGCCCACATGTTTTTTTTTTATTGTCGGCTTAATTTTTGTTATATATAATTGTACCGGGAAAAGTTATATGTTGTTCTTTTGAGGTTGTATTTGTCTAATACTGAGATCTGTTACAATCGAATGATTTACACACACACACAAAAGAAAACGCTAAAAAATAACTCCAACTTTTGTACTGCTTTAGTTTTTTTCCTTGTGTTCTTCTTCTATTACTGCTACTACCACCACCACCAATACTAATACTAATACTAATAATAATAAAACTAATAATAATAATAATAAAAAAAAAAAATAATAATAATAATAATGATAGGCATAGTAGTAGTTGTAGATAGAGTGTCTCTATTTTTCATTTTTCTTTTCTTTCCCGTTCTCTTTAATTTGTCTCTGATGGCTCCACTGTCTCATCCACCAGTCTGGCTCAAGAGCAACTCATCTTAATTGTGTCAGCCTTGGCAGTGTGTACATTGGCATAGGCTCTTTTCACACAGAAAATGCTTGCATTTGTCTTTCTCAATGAGGACTAAATGCCTGTAAGGGGTAATGTCTGGCATGCAACTACGGGTAAAATGAAGAATAGTTGAACACTATTACTGTAGAGTAACTCACACTGTCTCTGACCTTTAAGCACATTTGAACCTTGATTGTCCGAGCTTGGATTGTAAACTACACTTAAAAATTATAAGGATTCTGGGACTTAAACCCATAACCTTAATCATTTAACTTTCACTGATCTAATAACTTTTTCAGATTTATCCACAGCATCAATGCACATATCACTACACCATGGCAGGTAAATACAGGCAGGACTGCAATGTGCTCGTATAACTAGGTAACTACTGGACAGATAATGCTCTCTAATAAACTTATAAGGCCGTAAAACTGGTATATTGTAGGGAGGCACTCTCGATATAGATATGCCACTCAGAACAAACCCTAGCATGAAATAAAAAGTAGTAAATCATGGCCCAGAGACAGAAAATAAAATACTAATGGAGAGGACTGGGTTCTCAGTGGTAGGTATGTCTACTGACATTTTGAAGGCATTATTTCTCTATGTAGACACTGTGCAGCAATGGGAAAACAGCTTGGAGTCACACTGAGAAAATGAAAAAAAAAAAAAAGAATTAATCATTGTCTCTCAAATCCAGCATTATCACATGCATCTTAACATTTAAGACTGTATTCAAAATCAGTGACTTAAGTTCAAAATGTGCATGAATGTTTTGCTTTGGGCAGAGTTACGTGTGCTCTGAGATGGGTTAAACACTTGCTTTGTGTGTGCCAAGTTATCAGATTTTTATTCAGTGTCCAAAACAGGGTTTTTAGTAGCATCCAGACCATTACCTATAAACACTGTCAGGGATAGAATGGATCATGTGGATAGGAGGAAGTAAATAGATTTTTTACCCCAATGCAATGCAGAGTATAATAAAACATCATATAACATTTAAGAAATAAAAAATAAAATGTTTAATTCTATTATATATCAATGAGAACATGATAAGCATCGAAATAAACTTCCAATAAAGAATTCCAAAATATTTGTCCATGAATAGTCCTAGATGTACAGTAATCATCATCTTAATTACTGAACATTAGTTTAAATTTAACAATATAACAATATTGAGAAGCTTTTAAAAACACCACATAATCCAGCACATAATTACTTATATTTCGCACAGACAGGTATTGTGTGACAAAATAAATGAAGCTTTAATAAATCCTTAAAATTATTTGCATAGGATGGAGTGTATTTTATCAGTTTCAATATGATATTCAACTGATTAACACAATGCTAATATTGTTCTTGATTTTATTGTACACTAGAAAATGTTGGAGGGATAAACTGTCTTGTGGCTTACAGCTCGATTTAAATGTGCATGATTTAATCCATTAAAAAGATAAATCATAAGTGCTTTTCAACTAAATTGAAAGAGACAGTACTACAGTATAAGTAGTGTCATATTTATCTATTTAATACAGCAAAATGCAATTCCATAATTTCTTTTTTGTCTATTTACAGCCCAAATCATATACTGTATTTAAGCATGATATATTGTGGTTACATGAAAATGGCAGTCTATAGACAATTTAAATGTGGACATTAATAATGATTTGCCTTTTGCTGACACTGTAGTTTTATTTAGCAAAGTCCACATGTGAGAAGTGCAGTACTGTAAATGCACCATAATTCAGTTGTCATGCTCAATATTCATTTCTCTAGTGTATCATATTTAAGTTGGACAAATGAGCCATTTAAAATAAATCATGCTACAAGATTGAATAATTATAATATGCATATGAACTGCATTTTAAAAAGGGCTTGTTAAAATGCAAATCAGTGAATAAATTAATGCAGCCCACACTGTCTGTGTATGTCCACAATAGTGACACAGCTGGAAACTTAATAGATCATAATGCATCGTGCAAAGTGTACTAGCAAAAAAAAAAAAAACCTTTTTCCCTGGTCACCAGCTGGATGGATGTTAGATTTCATTTACCTGTAGCTTATTGAATCTAACAGATTCTCCCAGTTCATCACAGAAACCTTGGTCATCATCATTTATTTTAATATATATAAAGCTACCAGGCATTTTAAGCTAATGAAGTAAATACATTTTGAAGGTGTTTTTTACTATTTTTTTTTCTTTTTTACTTTGGCAGCATAAATACCGGAGGATTTTTTTTATTTCACCTTATTATGCAAGAGCTCCCTTTTACTTGATTCAGCAGTTGAACATTTTAACATTAATTCACATTATTAGTACTCAAGCGTCAGATCTGAGTAACATTTAACACCAAATTTTGACTTTTATTTAAGCTGTGTCTAAAAACTAAAGTTAATTAAACTGAAGTGTCATTTGCCCTTTGCTCACACACAGAGAACGCAAGAGAGAGAGAGAGAGAGAGAGAGATGAGAAAGAAAGAGGGAGAGAGTTCAGTTGCTTAAAACGAAGACCACTGTGGATTTAATTATCATACAAACCTCATTAATATACAGACATCATTAAAATATCAGAACAAATTGTTCACAAACCAGCAAACCACAAACCATGCACACACACAGACACACATGCACATACACACACACACACACACACATACAAACACACACATACTGTACACACAAGTGCAACAGCTAGATCTAGCTTTTTGTGAATGATATGAAGTATAACATTAATGTATGTTGCATTTTGTATTTAAAGTCTTATTCATAATAATTTATTTAAAAGTGAACGTTCATGATTAGAGCGAATGTATGCCACAATGATGGTTGATTTAACTCCTAAAGCCTTCTAAAGAGTTTCCTGGGACACGCTTTAGGCCCCATGCAAAGCCTACACAGGATAAATAGTCAATAGAAGTGGATTAATGCTTTTACTGTACAGAAAACCCATGAATCAAAAGTATATAATATTTCTATTTAACAGACAAACTAATCCAGTCACTATAGGCTTCATGTCTAATAACAGATCATTTCCTACCAGACAGAACACAGTGTTGATATATGATTTATGTTTTGAGCATAAGGCGAGATGTGTCGGAGCATGTGGCATTACAAAGATGTGTGTTTTAGTCAGTGGAGTTACAGCTGTAAGTAGTGCACCACCGGTGATCTTTCCATCATTATCATTATACTCATTTAGATACTTTACATTTTACATGGCTTTCCAGCACATGGTTCAGCCAGAGTTTGCAAGGATCTGGGATGAACAAAATCCTGGATGTACTGGAGATTCAGGTGAATTATGAGCTAACACTCAGGATTTTCTGTGGCAGAAGAATGGAATACCATTGGATGGTATTGAATACCGTTGAATGTGTTTCCTCACATTAATCTTTCCGCATTGTGAGACAACAGGTGGTACACTTTCCAAGGTCGAGGGTCCAGGGTACCCTGGTTGATTCTGATCTTGGGTTTTAGTCTGTGGGGTGTCCTCTGGGGTCTATGGTTTCCTTTCAATTTCCAAAACCATGTAAGCTAAGTCACCCCAAGATTTAAATAACAATGCAAAAACATGGATGGATAGATAGATGGATAGATGGATGGATGGATGGATGGATAGATAGATAGATAGATAGATAGATAGATAGATAGATAGATAGATAGATAGATAGATTCATTCATTCATTCATTCATTCATTGAAAGTGATTGATCCGAAAGAGAAATCGTAATGCTACAGCAGCCAGTTTATGAATTAAACAAGATACAAACAAAAAGGTGTGGAAAGGCATGCAGCCCTACTGGGTTTGTATTCTCATACCCAGTGTTCCTGGGATTAGTTACTGATCCACCATGACCAGGATAAAGTGTTTCTAAATCTGCTGTGAAGACATTCAGTTTCATATCCATTTCAACACCATAGATTTTGGGTATAGCTGGTTGTGTTTTATTGGCTGATTTCTGAAACCTGCTGTTAAAGAAGCAAATGCTAAAATTTACACAGGCTACCTTTTGGAAACCACTGGAAGCATAGCTGCTTAAGGAAGCACTCCAGGGAAAAGGAGGAACCTGAAGGAAACAATAAAGCTGAAGTTGAAATGGCTTGAGCAGCTGCACAGATCTCAGCATGTATATAATAAATAAGCAGGCAGACTTTGCTACTATGTGATGGATGCATCACTGGCAGAGACCAGAGTTTGTCATCCTCGCTCAGCGTGATCATCAGCTGGCTCTGTGACGGGAAAGACCATGAACTGATTAGAAATTTCGTTTGCACTGGAGTAAGGAATGAGTCAGAATTAACATGGCAATGGATGTCTCTAAGTACAAGCCCAGCTATCCTATTTACTTAAAGACTTGCTCAATAGCCAATTCATTTACTCCCCCTACCAAAAAAAGACCTTCATTCTAAGACCTGCCTGGGAGGTAGTATAATCCATTTAAAGAGTTTAGACATTTTGAATGGACATTTGATTCAGCAGGAGTACTAAGAACATCAGGATGCATGTCAGATACGCTTGCTTTGATAAAGATACAAATACATCAGGATGTCCTAGAATATATATTTATTGATCTTTTCATAGAGTTCTTCTCTAGGGTGAATGCTTACACACAATACACACCATATTCATTCAAAATGTAGGACAGTGGGGACCACTGAAAAGGCACAGTTCAGAAACCAGCTTTAAGGAAGTTTTCCAGCACTTTCACCGCAAACTCTGTCCACAAAACCTTTTGCCTTATAACCCCAGTTATAATTATAGCTAAAGGGCAGTTGTTATGATTTAATAATATGAAGTATGAATATGAATAATATGAAGTCTAGTCTCAAAGCTGTTCATGTGTAATTTTATACGACTTTCCAACCTGTAATTCTGGTTACATTTCTCCATCCAGAGTTAAAAACACAAAAGTACACAATGACTTGTTCTTTATTAATATAAGCAATAAACATTTGCACTTACTTGAATTTGAATAAGGAGAACTTTACATGTTTTAATATTTGCCTTATTCTGTTCAACTTAGATTAGGAATAAGCAGAGTCAGAGCCTGCTCTCTTGGCATTTGGGTTGTGGGTGGCACAATAATAAAGCATTTGTCCCACGGTCAGGAGTTTGCAAGGTCAAATTCCAATGATAGTGCAGCCACCGATTGGCTAGCAGCCAGGAAATGTTAAGATAAGACGTAAGGGTAAGGATGAAAAGGGTAAGATTTTTGAAAATGCTTCCAAATTTGTTATCCAGAAGTAGATTGAAGAGGTTTTTAGGTGGTTGACAGAACTGTAAGTGGTTTGTGTCCCTGCACAATGTTATAAAAAAAATGTTCCTTGTTTGGTGTTGATGTGGAGAGCTTTGAGCGGTCAGTACTGGAATGCTTTAGTAAAAGGGTGGAACAAACCCACCAAAATGGCCAAATCCAACCCTAAAATCTTTAAACTAGTAAATAGTTTGCTGTAAGAGATACCCCATGGTTAAATCCAGCCCTACTACACAATATGTTCTAATAGATACTGCACTGTTATGGAACTGTGCAACAGGTTCATAGCTTCTGTTGTTCATGCTCTAACGCACGGCAGGTGAATAGCATAACATCATTCACCTTGTATAACAGTTAAATTTTGTGTTCCAGAAAACTGTAAATAGTTTAACTCCTTTTGGGAACAGATTTAGTTTTTCTGTTGACCAACCAACAAATAAAAATTTCTTGAAGTTACTGCTGCATCTAGAGAGAATGGGTTGAATGCAACCAAGTGTCGCACAGGGGAGGAGGAGAATGTCTTTGCCAATTATACTGAATCGAGAAAGCCAACCACTTTATTATGTTTCATACCATTTAGTAATTTTAATTCATTGTTATGATATGGTATTTGAGAGGTTTCAACTGGCTGGATTAGATTACTGTATGGGTGATACAACTCCCCATCCCCCATGAAATACGCCTATGATTATAATTGTATGTATAATGTACCATTTGGGAAGTATTGTGTAAGCAGTTCATAAGGGATTTAAGGCAAGTGACTTTACAGACTTAAGCAACCAATAGTTTGTGATAGGAGTCAGTAACCATTCCATATTCGATTATTGGTTTAACTAAACCAATTGAAGATCAAACCAATCGTTTAATGATGAGTTTAACCTCACAGTACAATGCTTCTTACACTTATTGCATTTTTTGATAATAAATCACCATTCACTATTACTACACCCAGAGTACTGTACATTACAGTATATACATACATCAACTAGGATTCTCACATAAGCATCTGTTACTGAATATATTAACATTACAAACATGACATACATCTGTTAAAGCAGAAGTACATTGTCATTGTAACCATTGTAAACATACCCCTTGTGACAGATTTTGCATATCATGCTTTTCTTGTAACGATTTTCTTTCCTTTGGTGGTTTGCTTATATAATTTTTACAGTGTTGTGAGCATGATCAGGGAGTTTGCATGTTCTCCCTGTGCTTGATAGGTTTCTTCCTGGTTCTCCGGTTTCCTCCCACACTCCAAAGACATGCAGATTGGGCTAATTGGTGTTCCCAACTTGCCGATAATGTGTAAATGTGAATGTTGACATGAGGTCCTACCACGTTTGTATAAGGTGGGAATACATAATTTTTGAAGGGCCAGGGGTAGCTCAGTGGTTAAGGCATTGGACTACGGTTCAGAAGATTACAGTTCAAATCCCACAACCAACAAAGTTGCCACTGTTGGGCCCTTGAGCAAGGCCCTTAACTGCTCAGAGGTATAATGAGATTTTAAAAAATGTAAGTCGCTCTGGATAAGAGTGTCTGCCTAAATGTAAATACAAGGGTCACCATTGGCCTCCATGGTCCCTAGATGGACTACAGAGGTTCCTAGATGATCAAATAAGCTATATATGTCAAAACCTCACTTTTATTTAAAGGGCAGTTGTTGTGATTGAGGCTTAAATTATAAAGCAAAGAAGTGATACTTAAAATATTATGTTGACAACACATTTTTTTAATCTTTGTCCTGTTTTTCAAGTGTAGATCTCCCCTGGCAAAAACTGACATAATGAGCTACAGTCAGTTGTAATAATGGTTTGTATGACAGCCTAGAAGGTATTATACAAACCCATGTGAAGAATAATTTCTGTTACTAGACGTTGGTGTTATCATGGTTCTTTGTATTGTTTTTTGTGAAATGATCTGTAACAAAATGTCACTAGAAAAATAATTACTCACTTGCAATACACTGCTTGCTTAATTCTCACATTCTGCACACTGTTTTTACACAGTGTGAATGTTCTTTCAAACTAAATCTATAACCTCTCATCCCAAGCTCATAGTGTGTAGTCAATATTGTCATGTTGTGCCTCTTCATTTTGCCTATCTTGAGCTTTCCTGAGATCAGAACTAAGGATATGTATGTCAGATGAAACTTACTGGACTGAATAGGCCATTGTCACTTTTATTCATGATGAGGCTCTATGCACAAGATATGTAACCATTTCTACACGTACTTATTATCCTGAAGTGTTACTGAGTGGTTTTTGTGGAGCATCCAACCATATCCAGGCTAATTTAAGTGTTCGGAGCATATTTAAGCCAGATTTGGTTTTGTAGGTTGGGTGTACCCTCCAGGTCCTGGGTTCGATTCCTGCATTGGGTGTGTGTGCATGGAGTGTGCATGTTCTCCCTGCTTGGTGGATTTCCTCAGAGTGCTCTGGTTTCCTCCCACAGGACAAAGACATGCAATTTAGGCTAACTGGTGTTCCAAACTTGCCCAAAGTGTGTGAATGTGCATATGAATGTTGACCAGAGGTCCTAGCATGGTCATACAAAATGGAAATAGTTACAATAGTAACCTTTGTCCTCCACTAGATGGACTACAGAGGTTCCTAGATGAATGGATGGATGGGGGTTAGGTGTACACGATGAAATGCATGTTTTACTAATATATTCAACATATGACGAGCTTTTTAGAAAGTAACCCTTTTGTAAAACATATTGCTGCTTCCAAAGAGCAGTGGCAGTTTTTATAGGCTTTACAAAAATATATGGTTAGCAGTGCTGGTTGTGTGTACCGTATCCTGTATAAACACTAGCTAATCACACCCCCTGGAGTCCTTGTGGTTATTCAGTCCATTAGCAAGAAATGACTAGCTCATATTTGAAGCACACTACTTTTCCCCAGATGGTAAATATAATGCCATTGTTTTGACCCCGCTAGTCGAATTAATAGCGTTGCCTGAAACTGTATGTTAATAAAACTCTAGTGCATGAGAAGTAAATGTAGTAGGTCAACATATACTCATTTTAGATTGCAGAACTCCAGCTTATATAATCTCTATAAACGTACAATACAGTACGTACAGTACATACCAGTGATCCAGTGGTCAAATAATAACTATAACAATTCTATATTAAATATTTTATTGCATACAGTAGTGTACAATACTTCTTGAAGTTTCATGTTTTCCAGAACTGAAACATGCTCCTCTTAGCTTCTAACACCAACTTTCTTTATACCGTTTATCCTGTGAGAGAGTTGTGGGGCCCTGGAGCCTATCCCAGAGACTCGGATCGGAGCAGGAGGCAGTGTACACCTTGGACAGTGTGACAGCCCATCGCAGGACTCAAGCACACACACTCACATACATTATGGCCAATTTGGAAATGCCAATTAGACAGGTTTGCATGCCTGTGGACTGTCGGAGAAAAGAATCCCATCAAGCATGAGGAGATGAATACTCCACGCAACTCCACGCACACAGACCAGAGACAGGAATCAAATCCTTAAAACTGGAGGTTTAAGGCCACTGTGATAACCGCTACGCCACTGTGCCGCCTTTTACTTAGCAAGTAATGTGTTAAATATCATTAGACAGACTGACTGTTAGTTAAACAGATTTCATACACAACATGCTGTTTGGAGGAAGAGTGCCAAGGGCAAGGTTAGAAACTAGCCTACTGTAAATAAAACATTTCCACATTTTCTTAGAGTAGTTTGTCAAAGTGTATTATTGGCAGAAAAAAAGACTCTGTTTGTTGTAAAAAAAAATAGTTTTGGCTGTTTTCTTAAACTCGTTTTTTTGGGTTTAGTTTTTTTTGCCAATTTCTTCACAGTTTCTTTTTTTCAGACTGCATAATAAATATAATAACTTTGTATGGCAGGTGTATTGCTGTTGAAACAAGGAAAAATAAGTAAATAAAATAAAATTAATAAATGAAAATCACAGATGTCCTAGCGGTGCCACATGCAAAATAGTGCTTTAGTATTTATCAACAACATTATTAACGTTCAAATGTAGCAAAAGTATTTATTTATTCATTTTTATGTAGAAGAGTGGGAGAAAGTCTTGAGCCACCCCTCTTTTCTTAATATTTTGCGCTAGAGTCAGATTTTCTTGAAAAATAGTTCTCCAATCCTCCTGAAGGATTTTTTTGGCAAGTTTTGGACAGATGATCAGGCAATTTTAGTATGATTAGTATACTGGTGATGTTGAATGCTGAGTGGTTGGAACAAACGAGAGGGGAAATGAGGTTGCTGCTGATGTTGTTATGTAAACAACCACTATTTAAATTACGGTAAGCCTCGTACATACAAACATTCGAGTTACAAACTTTTTTAAGATATGAACATGCATTTGCATGTGTTTAGTTGCAGAATTTAGATTTATAAAGTTAGATAAATAATAGTTAAATCACTTTATTTATAATTTTTGATAAATAATTTTGTTGTTGTCATTTAAGGTTATCGACCACTTAGTTGAATCCATTTTGAACGATTGTTGTTTAACCTGCTTTAGTAAAAGACACAAGATTTAAAAAGTGATTGCAGAGTTTATCTTCGTGTTCTCTGTAGTTGCCTAATAGCTTTTTCCAGAAGTAGAAGTTGATGTGCAAATTCCCAAATAACTCGACACCATGTATGGCTCCATTTCACCTAAAGTGTGTGTCTGTGTGTGTGTGTGTGTGTGGCTGTGGCTGTGTCTCAGCGTGTGCGATTGTACAGCCTCATTTCTCTTCACTGTGGACTGCTGTGATGCTGCAGCTGGAATCTGTCAGTGTCCTGGATCATCAGACACTGTGATGAAAAAGCCCAGTTCCCATTCTAAGCTCGTGTGGGATCATGTGGCTGCTCTGTGCTGTGTTATTTAAAGTGCTACAGTATGAGCATATTAGAATGACAGCCAACATGTTTACATTCACACTGTGTATGTTTATGGAGACAGGGGATTAGGTGTAGACTACAACAGCAGGAATACCGTTCCAGATACGGCAGAACGAACATGGAACATTACTATTACTTTTCTACACCATCATGTTGGAATATACAGTACTTTTCAAAATGTTTTTAACATTTTATTACCTTCTGACTTCAGTCTGATTTATTCTAATCTACTTTGTGATCTTCCACTCGAAATCTGCATTTATTCTTTCTCCAGGCTATACACAGAGTTACTCGTCAGAGATACCAGCTTCATTTCAGCAGGAGGGCTGCAGCCTGATTTACTGTTTAACCCTCCTGCTTCACCAAGTGTTTTTAATAGAGATGTCTCAACATATAGTGCAAGAGTAAAATCTCATGTTCGAGTTCGAGTTTTAACAAACGTCTATTATTGGAAGTGAATTAATATTTAAGAATGACCTTTTTTGTGGTGGGATATATTATTTCAAAGCAATATATTTTAACCCAAAATACCATGCGGCCTAAGTCTGTACACCACTGTGTATGCGTCCACGCATGGCAGTGTGCATGTCGTAACTGGTGAAATTAACTAACGTTGCTTGGATGTTTGATAACACACCAGGACTAAAGTAAGTTTCATTCTTCCACCTCCAGGGTCCTGAATCGATTCCCGGACAGGCTTGATTCCCGTCTCTGTGTGCATGGAGTTTGCATGTTCTCCCCGTGCTTAGTGGGTTTCCTCCAGGTACTCCGGTTTCCTCCCATAGTCCAAAGACATGCAGATTAGGCTAATTGGCGTCCCTAAATTGCCCGTAATTATGTGAGTGCGCCCTGCGATGGATTGGCACCCTGTCCAGTCTCCTGGGATGGGCTCGAGGCCCCATGTGACTCTGAATACAAAGTAAAAATGAGTGTAGTGATGGGAAGTTCTGATCATTTTACCGACTCAGATCTTTAAGTCTCGTTTAGCAGAATGTACTAATCTTTTTTCGAGTCATGTCGTTCATTTCGTTTGTTTTAGCAAAATGTAATTAAAATGTTGCCTATTACTTCCCTAACATCTACTAATTACACAAACTGAACTGAATGAATGAATGACTCGGAAAACCCGAAAACTTAAAAGATGAATGAATCAATTCTCTTTCCAGCTTAGACTGCATTGGTTAAGCTTATGGGGCTGTGACGCGATGAACGAATGACTCGGGAAACCCAAAGACTCGAACCAGATGAACTTATAACTGTACAGAACCTATGAACCTGGACAAATCATTTCCAGAGATGACTCGTTCTTCCCGAGTCAGCCTTAAGACTCGTTCAAAATGAATGAATCGTTCAAGGACGACCCATCACTAATATACCGATGATCTTACAATGATTTAAACATTACGGACTTATTGACATCATCAGGCAGAAAAAGGGAAGCAGTAAGCGGATATAGATGAGAGCTAGAGAAGTCCTGGCACTAGTTGGTAATAAATAGGTCTAGCAAAAAGCTGCTGATCTCCTGGGGTTTTTTTTTTTGTCCACACAGAACAGTCTCTAGAATTTTAATCAGTGGGTGTCTAACTTTTTTAAGTTTTAATTGCTGAATTAATTCATGAAATGATAGTTTGTTTGAAATGTTCTTTGCCCAAAAAATGTTTTTATTTATTTTTTTGGTATAATGGAATGCGGTTTCGGCTGCAGCAGTATGGTAGTAGCAGTAATATTGGGCTAAGCGAGAGAAGCCTGTAGAGCACATCATACATGCATCAGAGATTCAAGAAGAAATGTGTGTGCTGCATTAGAAATTTATATCTATAGCAACACCCCTGTCTGATAATAAGTGAGAAATAATCTCATTAAACCTGTGTAATTTCTAGGTTGTAAAAAGGTCCTTTTTTACTTTTCTACTAACGGCATCCAAATGTTTTGTAGTAGACTCAGAACAAAACCTTTAGCTCAATAGACTTCCCAAACTTACTTACTTAATGAAACAAAAAATACTGTTAAAACAGGAAATACATCTACTACTAATTAGCTTAAAGTGTCAATGATCTGCATAGTGCTTATTGTAATCTTTAATATGGAAGAATATTTAAAAAATTGTTAAAGGTTATCTGGAATAGTTGAAAAAAATCAAGAAGAAGAAACCAATGGCACCATGATTTCGAGTACTACTACTACTTCATCAACAACAGACCCGGCTCTGTGACTCTCCGAGTTCTTCTAACTGCCACAGGTTGTGCTGTGAATATTGGCTGAACGAACTGTACTTTGTCCCACTTTTTAGCCAGGCTGCTCCATTCAGACTTCTGAGACCCTTTTTTCAAATACAAGAAAATTGTCAAGTCATATAGCTCCGTTGCCATGGAGATGTTGGAAGTGGAGATGGAGATGCCGTGCCTTGTTTGCTGCTTCGTAAACTTACAAAGGCACAAGGAGAAAAATGGGCTGCTTGAAGGTTACATTATCTAATGCACTGTTATAGAGGGATAGGAGGTGTGTGTGTGTGTGCGTGTGTATGTTTGTGTGCGTGTGTGTTTTTTCCTCTATCTTTTTTTTGCACGACTGCAGATGCATTTTCAAATTATCAAATTATGATACCCGAAAAGGAAACAAAAAAAGTGTTAATATGTGAAAAAAATATCTTACTGATAAGATGATAATGTGATAATGGCATAATGCAGATAATACAATAATACACCATGCTTTAAAACTTTACCATAAGTCCCTATTAAATCAGTTTACATCCATCACTGGAGGATTTCCTGAAACTTTTATAGTGGTACAAATTTCATTATATCATTTAAAAGAAATTGTTTAAACTGTGTAAGCGTTTTCCAAAACCCTCCATAACTTACATGTATGTAAACTCACTGCTACAGTTAATGAATGATCTGATTCATTTGTTATTCACTAAGTACTGTGCAGCTTTAGGTTCAATTCCCGCCTCGGCATCTGTGTGCATGGAGTTTGCATGTTCTTCCCGTGATTGGTGGGTTTCCTCCGGATTCTCCGGTTTCCTCCCACAGTCAAAAGACATGCAGATTAGGCTAATCGGCGTTCCCAAATTGCCCGTAGTGTGTAAATGAGCGTGTGAGTGTTGACCAGAGGTCCCACGATGGTTGTAAAATAGGAATAAATACAATTATTACTTCATAGTCCATAGATGGAATACAGAGCTTCTTGTAAAAGTCACACTCTTACTTAAAAAATATAATAATACCTTTATCAGAATAATTGAAAATGTGTGGTCTCTGATAAAGGTTTTGCATGGAACCCTTTCTAACAGAACACATGTAGGGTTCATAATATCCTGAAGAACTGGTGTTTACATGTTTTACATTTTAAAAGTGCACCTACATTTTAAACAGGAAACTTTCGTTTCTTGAAGTTGATCAGTTTGAAGCAGGAAAGATGGTCAAAGGTAAGGAATTTTCTGGCTCAAGAAAGTGGTCCAAAGAAGGACTACATTTAAACCAGCATCAGGGTCATGGGAACCCAAAGCTTACTGATGCACATGGAGAGCAAAGCCTAGTCTGTCTGGTTTGATCCCACAGAAGAGCAACTGTAGCACAAATTGCAAAAAAAAATTAAAGCTGGCTTGGATTAAAAGGTGTCATGACACACAGAGTCAGCATAGGCGCAGCCCGTGCTGACCCAAGCCCGCTGCAGAAAGCACCTACACAAAGGCACGTGAGTATTAGAACTGGGCCATGGAGCAATGGAAGAAGGTGGCCTGGTCTGATGAATTACGTTTTCTCTTATACCATGTGGGTGTATGTGTTGTGCACCTGGAGAAAAAGGCAAGTCAGCAGGGCCAGTGTGATGATCTGAAAAGTGTTCAGCTGGAAAACTCTGGGTTCTGGCATTCATATACAGTAGACGGTACTGTAACACCTATATACAATACTTAGCAGGTGATTTGAGATGAATGGTTATTCTATCTGATGGGTCGCCCCTAGCTTGCTCATCAGGAACAAACTGATAATTATAAATGACACTTTTGTCCTTACACTTCTTTAATTCATTTCCATTTTTTAATTCTGTAAAGCTGCTTTGTGAAAAGAACCATTGTTAAAATATAATAGTCATTAATAAAATTTCATCTCATTTCATTTCACCTAAAAGAATGTTGTAGCTGATGGGTGAGAACAGTGACTATGACAATGAATATCCCTTTATGCAGAATTTTTTTGTTTTTTTGATTTTGTGTTATAGATTTGTTCAAGAGTTAGAAAAATCCTACTGTATAGTATAATCTACTTTCAGTGCTTCTTTACTAATGACCTAGTAATCATTACTTATTTACATAATCTAGCACTTTATTCATAGTTTGGAATTTAATGGATTGGACAGAGCAGAACTCTCACATGCTGTTCTTTTTCAGGGAAGCATACAGTACTTGTAGTTTTTAAATTAAACTAATTAATTAAACAATTTTTAAATTAATGGTTGCTTAAGACTTTCATAACGGGGAACTACACCAGGTTTCTTGACGAAACACACTGAAGAAAACAAAAACTTTATATCATTCAGAGCATGTTTTAATCCATTTTAACAAATATTTATAAAAAAAAAAAAAAAAAAATCCACGGGCTTTAATAGTCAGTCGCTGAGTGCTGAGTAATGAACTGTTTATGCCTTTAGTCCTGAAGCTTCACACTTATTTTTGTTTTTGTTGTTGTAGGCAGCAAATCTCAAATGGCAGTGCCAGCACATTGTTTCATTACACCTGTGTGATGCCTTTATTTCCAATAATATACTGTGAATTGGGTATTCAGAACATCTAAACGCAATTAATTATCTGGGGAATGGCTATTGAACCTGACAGCTGGCTCAAAAAGACGTACAAAATATTCAGCGCTGTTCTCAATTATTCCTGCCAATAAAAAGCGCAGTGGGTCTGCAATAATAAACACCCTCTCCCTAAATTGCTTTAGAGTCTCCTTCTCAATTCTGTCTCTGGCTCTGTCTTCTACTCCTGCTTTCTTACAGTACGTGTCTTTTTTTTTTTTTGTTGAGATAATGGCATGGATAAGCTTGCATTCAGGGGAAAGTTGTTTTTAAGCAACTAAACAACTTTTATAATGTAAGTACACAGTAATATACAGTGGCTATTGTTTTTACATGTAATAGAATGAAATATAATATTATGCTGAAATAATAATTTGACAGCTAATTTGATCACATCAGCTTTTCTAAAGTTCGGATAAAATATCTGTTATTTAAGCATTACCGTCTGTTATTACTTTAATGAGATAAACCAAATCTGTGGTTAACTTTGTTACATTAGATACTTCCAGCAGGTGTACAAGTATGAAGAAGCGGAAAGGTCCGAAAACTAAAATGTAGCAGAGCTCATATTCTTGTTCATTGACTCTATGTGATACTGATATTGACTGACTTATCTGGATGCCACAAGATTTTGTGGACCTTCTTTACTCATTATTTGGTAGTTAATTCACCTAAAAAAAAAGATACAAGTTTTATTTATCAGTCTTCTTGTGTAATTGGGTATAAATGTTTGCATAAGTCAAACTACCATAGTTTGGCAAACACTAATTTTCTTTGGCACTAACATAAAATGGCTATGCAAAATGTTCTTGTTGTTATTCTGAAGTCCCTGACCAAGTGAGAAAGCATGAGAATGACTTTTTGATCAAGACTCCAAAGGACTCTTTTGTACATCACTCAGGGTATTTTTTAATCTGTTGTATGAAAGTGCAGTAAGCAACACAAATTATAATTAGTAACAAAGTTGTATTCCTACCATAGCACAGCACGCTGCCAATGCAATTAACAACATGCACATTTTATTTAAAAAATGTATATGATGTAATTTGTTCTTGTTATCACAATTTTAACATATCAGCTGTAAATAGTTAGATCTTCACATACTAGGAGTAGACAAAATGGCATGATTTCTTTATATGATAGATGATTCAGTACATGTTGACTATGATTTAAAAAATAACATTAAATTCCTGAAAAAAAGTGAAAAAAAGAAAAAATATGTATTCAATTCAATTCAATTTTATTTGTATAGCGCTTTTAGCAATTTTCATTGCCGCAAAGCAGCTTTACATAGTCAAAAGAATTATTTAGGTTTGTATGAAATGTGAATTTGTATGAATCAAAATGGTCAGTTTGTCCCTGGTGAGCAAGCCGAGGGCGACAGTGGCAAGAAAAAACTCCCTGAGATGGTAAGAGGAAGAAACCTTGAGAGGAACCAGACTCAACAGGGAACCCATCCTCATTTGGGTGAAACAAAAAGCAGTAAATGATCTGCATTTATACAGTGTGTAGGGTGGGAGGCAGTTCAGCTATAATAGCTGATGTTAATTGATGTTAATATGGAGTCCAGGTAGTTATTGAAGACCCAGGTAGACTTGTAAGAAGTTCCAGTCATGAACTATCGAACTGTCAAGTCCCCAGAGAAACAGTTGCCAACACCAGTCAAGGCCAGAACCATCTTCTAGGTAGAGAGAATCATTCCCAGACACCAGACGCATCCCAGAGAGACACACGGGGCATCCATGTGACGAGATCTTCAGCCAGAAGCGGGGCACCAGGATGGGTCAGACAGGTCCGGAGGGCAGAGGGAGTCTGGATCACTGGCAGCTCAGGAACGACATGTGTAGCTCGACAGAGAGAGAGAGAAAGAGTGAAAGGGGGGGACAGGAGGAGAGAGGAAAAAGAAAGAGGGGGGGAAAGAGAAGAAGAGGAGAGATGGCAGTTAGTTATGGTCACAGTCACACAATGTATAATGTGAATGTATATTAACTGTAGCGTGCAAGCAGAGACTCCGGCAGGACTAACTATGACAGCATAACTAAAAGGGAGAGCCAGAAGGAAACACAAACATGAGGGCTTCCTGACATGTAAAGCAAACAATCCCCTCACCGTCAGCAAACCTGAGTGATCAATGAGAGTGAGGAAGACAGCATCCAAACATACCAGTTCACCATAATACTCTACGTCCATGAGTCCCCCAGATCTGCTCCTTTACCTATGGCAAATCTATTTATAAAAATGCTCGGCTAAATAAATAGGTTTTTAGCCTGGACTTAAACACTGAGACTGTGTCTGAGTCCCGAACACTATTTGGAAGACTATTCCATAACTTTGGGGCTTTGTAAGAAAAAGCTCTGCCCCCAGCTGTATTTTTCATAATACGCGGTACTGACAAGCAGCCTGCATCCTTTGATCGAAGTAGGCGTGGCGGATCGTAAGACACTAGCAGTTCGCTCAGGTACTGCGGCGCGAGACCATTTAATGCTTTATATGTCAAGAGTAGTATTTTAAAATCAATGCGAAATTTCACAGGGAGCCAATGGAGTGAAGATAAGATAGGGGTGATGTGCTCATATCTTCTGGTTCTGGTGAGGACTCTCGGTGCTGCATTCTGGACTAGCTGAAGCTTATTTATGCATCTAGCTGAACAACCAGACAGTAAGGCATTACAATAGTCCAACCTAGAGGTGATAAAAGCATGAACTAGTTTTTCTGCGTCGTTTAGCGACAATAAATTTCTTATTCTGGCAATATTTCTGAGGTGAAAGAATGCTATCCTGGTAATATTATCTACATGTGCTTCAAATGAAAGGCTGGAATCAATAATCACACCAAGGTCTTTCACTGTTGCATTTGATGGAACAGAAAGGCCATCTAAAGTTACGGTATGATCTAAAATTTTACTCCTAGCTGTATGCGGTCCTATGACTAGAACTTCTGTCTTATCCGGATTTAGCAGAAGGAAGTTAGTTAGCATCCAATTTCTTATGTCCTGCACACATTGCTCAATTTTAGTAAGCTGTTTTTTCTCATCAGGTTTTGCTGAGACATATAACTGTGTATCATCAGCATAACAATGAAAACTAATACCATGCTTACGGATTATGTTGCCCAGAGGAAGCATGTAAAGGGAAAAAAGCAGTGGACCTAAAACTGAACCCTGCGGAACGCCAAACTCCACTAGAGAACATGCAGAATAATCACCATTTAAGTCTACATACTGATAACGATGGGTCAGATAGGATCTGAGCCAGGAGAGGGCTGTACCCTTAATTCCCACTACATTTTCTAATCTGTGAAGAAGAATAGCGTGATCAACAGTGTCAAAAGCTGCACTGAGGTCAAGTAATACAAGCATAGTTACACAACCCTGATCAGAGGCCAATAGAATGTCATTTACTACTTTAACGAGCGCTGTCTCTGTACTGTGATGAGGCCTAAATCCTGACTGATACAGTTCATGTATGCCATTCCTATGTATATATGAGCATAGCTGCTCCGCTACTATCTTTTCCAGGATCTTAGAGATAAAGGGGAGGTTTGATATTGGTCTGTAACTGGACAGCTGACAGGGGTCGAGGTCAGGTTTCTTAATTATTGGTTTGATAACTGCTAATTTAAAAGATTTTGGAACATATCCAATGCTGAGTGAAGAATTAATTATTCTCAACAGGGGTTCTATTATTGCTGGTACTATCTGTTTAAGAAAATGTGTCGGTACAGGATCTAATATACAGGTTGATGAATTTGAAGAAGAGATGAGTGAAATTAGTTCATTCTCTTCAAGGGGAGTAAAGTATTCTAGGTTCTGGTCTGACATGGCTAGATTAACATCTGCATCAATTACATTGTTCGGTTTCAAAACCTCAATTTTATGCCTAATATTTACAATTTTATTATTAAAAAAGTTCATGAAGTCCTCACTATTGCATGATGTTGTTGTGGAGATTTCTGCAGTGGTCTTATTTCTGGTTAATTTGGCTACAGCATTAAATAAGAATCTAGGATTATTTTTATTTTCTTCTATAAGAGTGGAGAGATATGTTGATCTAGCTACACTAAGAGCTTTTCTATAGTTCAGGATGCTCTCCTTCCATGCTATTTGAAATACTAGTAATTTAGTTTGACGCCATTTACGTTCTAATTTCCGAGCGGTCTGTTTTAAAGTGCGCGTGTGATCGTTATACCAGGGAGCAAGTTTTTTATCTCTAATAATTTTTCTTTTGGCTGGAGCTACATTATCTAGGGTATAGCGAAATGTCGACTCTAAATATTCAGTCGCCTGATCGAGTTCTGTGGGGTCAGACGGTGATCTAATCGAAGTTGGGAACTCTGGGAGATTACTGATAAAACTCTGTTTGGTAGTTGATGTGAATGTACGTTTCATACGGTAGCGCGGCGCTGTGTGTACATTATTATTGTGACACACTTGCAATGAGACAAGATAGTGATCTGAGATAACTTCAGATAGTGGTATTGTGAATAAATTTCTTATACTTAATCCAAATAATATTATTAAATCTAAAGTGTGACCTGCTTTATGAGTGGGTCCTATTACACACTGATTTACTCCTACCGAGTCCAGTATAGACATAAATGCAGTTCTCAGAGGGTCTTCTGGGTTTTCAAAATGAATATTAAAATCTCCAGCAATTAACACTTTGTCTACAGAAATGACTAGGTTTGAGAGGAAATCTGCAAATTCACTAAGAAATTCCGAGTACGGCCCTGGAGGTCTGTAAATGACAATTAGCGGGATCGACTGAGCTGACTTAATATAGTTAAATACACTTATGTTACTATAAAGAATTTCAAATGAATTAAATTTGTGTCCGTGTTTTTGTACAATAGTCAAATTATCATTGTGAATAACTGCGACGCCTCCTCCTCTACCAGTTAACCGAGGCTGGTGTATGTAGCTGTATCCAGGAGGACTAGCTTCATTTAGAGCTACATACTCGTCCTGTTTAATCCAGGTTTCTGTTAAACAGAGTATATCAAACTCCTGATCTGTGATAATTTCATTAACTATAACTGCTTTAGATGCGAGAGATCTAATATTTAACAGTCCTAGCTTCAGATCAGAGGTGCCGGCTGCGCATTCAGTCTGATCCAAGTTTGTGGTCTTTATGCTAATTAAATTACTAAAACAGACTTTCTGAGTCTTTCTAAATTTGTTTTTAGCTCGGGGAACAGACACAGTCTCAATAGAGTGAACCCTGAGTGACGACTCTATGCAGCTAGCAGACGGTTGGTTTAGCGTAAGGGATCTAATGTTGAGAAGTCCAAACTTTAGAGGTAGACTTCGATTACTTATTTGGGCTTTTTCTGGTTTAATGGTTACCAGATTGTTTCGGCTGGATTTAACGAATTTATTCTTTTTTCTCACTAATCGGGGAATAGACACAGTTTCTATAGTACAAGCTATGTGTGTGCGTCTATTAGTATGGTGAGTTTTATTGTGGCTGGTATCTAAAGAATCTGAGGTATGACTTACCGCAAGTCAGGTGGTTCGTAATGTCCTGGAGATGTTGTCAGAGAGGACCGCTGCTCCAGCTCTGCTAGGGTGCAGGCCATCTGTGCGGTAGAGCCTAGGACGCTCCCAGAAAACATTCCAGTTATCAACAAAGGGTAATCTCTGTTGTTGACACCAAGATTGTAACCATTCATTGAAGGCAAATAATCTACTGAACCTCTCGATTCCTCTCTGAAATGTCGGAAGTGGTCCAGATACGACGATCTTTGTCGTGGGTGATGTGCTGCGGACCTTCTCAACCAGGCTCCTGAAGTCCTTCTTTAGGATCTCCGTCTGCCTCAGCCTGATGTCGTTGGTGCCAGCATGGAGAACCACAGCTCGAATGTTCTTCCTCAGGGCCGCAGGCACCTGTGCAGCAACATCAAGAACACGTGCACCAGGTAAACAGCGCGTGTACGCCTTACCTTTAGCTGTGGTAGCACGCACGTGCCGGACAATGGAGTCTCCGATGACCAGCGCGTCGTGTGCCGTCTCACGGAGAGGAGCGAAGCGGTTTCGGGTTGAGATCTCGAAGACGGGTGGTGGCGGAGGAGGAGAGGTCCTCGCCCGGGGCTTGGCGCGCGTCTTCCGCTGCTGAAGTTTCCAGGCCTCGTGGTATCCCGGCGCCGGGGTGAAGGAAAGCTGGGCAGGCTGCGTTCTCGGTGCGTTGGACCTGGGCAGAGAAGCACGCGGAGTAGAGGTTGTAGGGGAATTCTCATGCCGAGAATTTACCTGGGACAGGTGAGCGTCGGTCCGCGATGATTCCAGCGTGGCTTTCCGCTGCTGTAGCCGGGCCAGCTTCACCTGTAGGTCGCGGATCAGCTTCTCCACGGCCTCCATCTCCAAGTCCACCGAGTGCAGCTCCAATGTCTCCTCACCTGCACACAGGGGCAGAGACCCAACCGACATGGTGTCTAAAAATAGAAATAACCGGTGCGAAAGAGCGTAAACAAACTTGTGATAGCCGGGCTAACGGGCTAGCGATGCTAATGAAAAGCCGGCTAGAAGCGGTGTGCTGCAAAACAATTAAAACTTATACGATATAAACTTATACGAAAACGATATAACACGCGTTTCGAGTGAATATATTATAAGGTATAAATGTATATGTATAAATTGTAAATGTATTTACATTTATTTAAAAAAGTGCAATATTCACAAAATATATCAGAAAAGTGCTGTATAGTCATATATTTTATCATAAGATACAATCGTTTTACAATACATACAATATTTTTAATAAAACCATACAAATACAATATTTTTAATGAAACCAAAACAAATGCATCTTCTTACCAAGAACGATTTCGTCTTTAACATAATAATAATAATAATAATAATAATTATTATTATTATTATTATTATTATTATTCGTATAAACATAACAATGGAGACTCTTCCCAAAATCATCACAGAATGCTTTACTATATCAATAATTGCACTGTTTTTTCTGGCACCCGGCACTACTGTCCAAGCCATGCTGTCACCCGAATAAACAAACGACCAGTCTACATTTCTAATTACAACCCCCTGTAACCCTCATATAGAAGCAGAGATAATCATCTGCGCAGTCTCACCTCAGACTACCTTACCCTGAAAAATATTGAGTCATCACCACTTGGATTAATAAAACATATCATGTATGGGTTTGCCCTTGTGGCCTGTATGGCAAGCTTTAAATAAATTATTTCTTGCTGAGATTTTCTAAGGTAAAATCATATTTTTCTTTTGTACATTCAACATGCCTTTAAACCCTTTAAAACCTTAAGCACATTGTGAATTAAATACTGATGTATGTGTAGACATCAATCCCTTCTGTCTTTCTCATCATTGTCTGTTAATTTACACATCACATCACTGATGGAAATAATGACTTCATAATGGTAACACAAGTCAACAATAAAATAGCCTACAAACCTGGCTAACCATGGACTGCTCTAATTTATGAAGAAATGTTTATAAAAGTTGATCTTAAGAAACATGTTATTCTTATTCATTTTACAATAATTCAGTGGACAGGTATATTGTTGAGGGTTTTAAAAAGGCATTAATGTATAATAATGGCATTCAGGCTCTGTCCCATCCAAGAAAGATTACTCTTGTCTTACCAATTAATATTTAATATGTTTATTATCCTACTTTATTGCTGTATGGCTGCAAACAGCTGCAGCAAAATTACAACTATCAGTCACAAAGGATATAAAGAGGATATAACGGTGTTTTGTGGCGCATTTCTACAAGCATTCAGAACAAACAGTATAAGAGTGAACTCAATAAGGCAAGTAATTCAAGAAGCATGGAATTTCATTAATAATTGCAGCACCCCATCTGCTTCATTTTTAATGTGAGAAGCTGTGAAATGTTTTGACTGGCCGAAGCATACTCTGTAGGGAAAGGAAAATAAATCCCTTGAGGGATTTTTTTGGTTTGTTGCTCGGGGGAAAGCCCTAAGCATTCTTATGTAGAACTTGAGTGGCTTCACTTTATAGAGGTTTTTGTGTAAGGTTTTTGGGACCCTTATCTTGCCAGAAAACTGTTGAGGGATGACTTTTTTCCAGGAAGAGTGAGTCAGTGCTGGGCTATAATTATGAGTCAGAAAGCTCGCTCTCATTCATTCTCTCAGAGATTGAAATATAGTGACGTAGTAATTGACCAGTTCTGTGAATTAAAATTTCACTGCCCTCTAGCAAACATACACACACACACACACACACACACACGCATGGACACAAACAAACACACACTCTTTTGAATCTTTACAGTGCTGACCTCAGCATGTTGTTCCTTACAGTGTTTCTGCAGCAACCAGAGGTTCTAAATAAAGTGAGCCTTGCTAGGTTTCTAAGAGGAAGAACTGTAAAGATTTTTGTTTTGCTTGTTGAAACACATCTGATTCACCTATGGTTATTGTCTTTCTAAGTCACCTAAATATAAGGACTTCAGAGACTCAAAATAAAGCATGTAGAAGGGGCAATGGTTAAGTCACAGTTGTGTTTATGGTCATTGACCCTTTGCTGTGGTATTATAGAAGCCCTCTGAAACTACACAAACTTATAGCTCATGCTTTCCTAGCTTTCTAGAGAAGTTATACCAAAGACTAGCATCATTGACTAATTCGCCAAAAGGGTGATGGTACAGGTCATGAAAATAAACAAATGAATAAATAAATAAATAATATACTTTTAAAATGAAGAAAATATTGCAGGGTATGACTGAAAAATACTCTTTGAAAGGAGTAGTATTTTTGCACTATACAATATGGACAAGAACCAGCCTGCATATTGGACATACACTTATGTTAAAAGTGGAAAGTATGTCTAAGCACAAATTTGTTTTGTGCTTGTGGGACTTTTATTTAAAAAGTACTCCTACATACTTTTAAAATTAACTGACGTTGAAAATGAAGAAGAAACGTTATACAGCAAACAGTATATTCTAAAGACTCTGTAATACCGGTCATAATAAAAAAGCAGGACGGAAGACATTTACAGCAGTGAATTTAAACTACAGGACAGCAAAGGTTGGATAAATGCTATAATACTCATTTGGTTTGGACAGAGATTCCGTGTGGAAATGTGCACGGTATGGAGGAGGAAAGGAGGAAGGCATCCAGTGTAAAAATTAAACTGCTTGTTAGGCAAAGTCACACATGAGAGTCATTAATCTCATGGATGCAGTGAAATTTTAACTTCCGCAGTAAGTATTGTAACAACAAAAGAAAGCAACATGTAAAACCGTAAATAGTAGAATTACAGTAAACAACAGGAAACAAGGGTAGTTCACAAAGCACACTATATAATGCATGTTTAAGTAACATAATACAAATTGCTCTGACAAGTGACTTGTTAACAACAATGCAGGTAAGTAACCGTAATGTATGTAGCTGGCATTATGATGTGGGTTGATGAATCCTGTAGTGCTTGAATGATTGTTCTTATGTAGACATAATGTATAGACAGTTAATTTAATTTGGTAAACCTTGGTGGCTTGATGGTCCAAATGCGTATGTCCATGTGTAGACAATGTTAGTCATAATTTATGACCAATTTTACCATCATAAAAAATGTAGTGGAAGTCTGGTAGCTGTATTGAAATTAGTAGTATGGTACATTGTCAAAAATGAATGTACCAATAGACATGTTTTCTAGGACATGGAGCGGTCCCATTTATTTGAACCTTTAAATGTTTTTGTATCTTTATATGAGACATGAATATTGTTGTCCCTTAAAAGCTTTGGACTAAAAGGTAATTCAAGGGACACTACCAGCTCCTTTCAGGGGAGGGAAATACCTACTAAAGGTATTATAAATGGTACGGCCCAAATAACAAGCTAAAGTGCAGCCCATTCAGTGCTTTCCATTGCTGCCTTCTTTAAAAAATAATAACTTTTGGCTTGAGTGAAAGCCTACTGCTAAATGTGGCATTGAGTGTGTCGTTACTCCATCTAAGGTTAACGGGTAAAACAATGCAGATTCAAGCTATATCCTTGGTTTTATTTTTATTTTTTTTTTCACCTGAAATATCTTAATACTGAATTACTTTTTACATATTTGTAACAGTCACAATTCCAGTTCAGTAAATGTTCCTTGTTTTTGACTTTGACAATATGCAATGACAAATATATATATATATATATATATATATATATATATATATATATACAGAAGTTATGGAGCCAGGAGAACATTTTTGCTTTTTGTAGCTATGTGTCTAGCCTAACAATGGCGGTAGGAACCATTTCCGCCGCGGCGGCGGGGAGCTCTGTGCTCTGTGTGCACTCAATTTACTGATTCGATTCTTTTCAACTTGAATCGAATCCAAGTGTAATCTGATTCGCTTGATTTACTTCTCAGAGCGCTCTCCGGAATAATACACTGGCATGACAAGAAAGAAAAAAACAACAACAGCTCACTTTGAAGTACTTTAAATTTATCCAAGGCTTGATTGAGAATCGACTCGCCCCCCGAGTCACTTAAAGAAAAGTAAGGTATGGAATCGGATCATCCTCAAACTGATCATGCTTACAACTCGGCCAAGCTGGGTATCCTCACCTTAAAACTTAAAGGGGGATCTGTCTGTCACGTACATGCAGATCAGTTTAGTTAGATGAGTCTTTTAACACCTGTGCACGTCGATTTGGCGCATGCCGCTGTGTAACATCCGTTTCCCCCCTGTGTCATTTCGTTTACAGAGCGCAGTGGCTGTCGCCTCCATTCATTTACCGCTGGCTGGCTCAGTGCGCGCCTCCGCCTTACGATCTGTTGATAACTCGACCTGCAGACTGCAGCTGATTGTATTTCGCAATGGGAAACTCTTTCCATGCACGGGGAACTCGTCCAGCTTGGCAGACGACGGCAAGCGGAGGAGCGTGGCCACTCCGGTCGCTTTCGTCAAATTAGGTAAGGGGGAAATTTATGGCCATAGCTGTTGCGCGGTCGCGCAGCGCATTTAGTTCATGTGCGCAGGACGTAATTGGTTAATAGGTTGGAAATGCGCCACCGGCCCCGACAGCTCATTTAAATATCATTCTGGCTGTTTAGGTTTTGGGGTAGAAAATAAAATAACAAATAACAACAATAATAATATAATAATAGTAAGCAGTTGTATCACAATTAAGCATGTTTTAAATGATGCAGCATGTAAATGCTTTTATCATTGCCTATTCCAATTTACACACTATTAGTTGCAAAGTACACCAAACTGTTAAGATGAAGCTTAAGATTTGCACCGTTTACCATTTTACTCCATAAACAGGTGTCTGAGACTTACACATACACACACCGAGAGAGAGAGAGAGAGTGTGTGCGCATTTGCGCGCGTTCAGAATACAATAACGTTGCACCTAAGGTCTTGATGCAACATGTTGCTTTTTTACTTATTTATTTATTATATTTTGTAGATGGCTGCAGTCTCGATAGCTCCATTCAGCCCGTCGTTATTACCCTGAGGCACTGGGTTCTAGGTGCAGATCCCACTGCAGCCTACTGGGATTTCGACCTGCTGGATGGACACGGAGGCTGGCGGGCGGAGGGCTGCCACATAACGGGCTCGACGGGCAACACCACTACTGTACACTGCACGCAGCATAAAAACTTCGCCGTGCTCATGGTAAGCCGTTGCCTGTCGCTTTATGTGCTACTGTGCTGGTTACAGGTTTCCAACTGCACGCATGGTTGTACAGACATAGGGTACTTTTGAAAATGCCGAATGTGTGCTCTTTTGGATACATCTTCTTAGTAGTCATAATTAGCAAAAAAAAAAAAAAACTCTACGTCACGTGTACATCATGAGCACGTCACTGTTCTCATTGAAATTCATAGATGAAGATGTTCTCTGGGGGGGGGGAGAAAAAAAGTCACTCAAAAGCGCATCCGCTTAAAGATTGACGCCCTCGCATCTGTTCATGGAACTGTGACAAACTTCCCCGCCGCCCACTTTCCTCTCTCGTGTTTCTCGGCAGTCCAGATCGAATCGAAGCCGCTGCAAAGAGGGGGGAAAAAGCTGGAGCGCTCCGTGGCTCGGTGTTCCGCCTGCCGCGTGCGCAACGCGGAGCGCTAATTGGCTGCAGCCGCGCCGCGCCGCCCCGTAATAACGCCGCTGTCGGTGAAGAGAAGCAGCAGCTGTAGCAGCGTCGCCTCCATGCCGCTCTCCGGCTGCACTTGTGCTCTCACTCTGCTACACCGGACTGCGGATGCGGACGCTCCATATACAATCGCTTTCATGACTGTAACACCAACGGCGGCGCAATGGCATCATCATCGTCATCGTATTCATCATCATCATCATCATCATCACCGCGTCTCCCGGTCGCTCCGTAGTGCCGTCGCGCCTCGTCCGCTTTGGGACGAGCTCAAGCCCGCCGGATGTTCACCGACGACTGGGATTCGATAGACTGGGAGGTCGGTCACTGCTGTGATTTGTGTTAAACGTATGAGGGAATATAGTGAGCACTTTGGTGTTTCTCTCTGACTGTTGCTTCGGTGAAATGGGCTGATGTGGAGGTATAAAGCGCTGGTCGTGTGCGTGGCATACAAAGATGTTGGCAGATGTGAGTTTGGTTTAGTTGGTGCTCTGGGCTCTGGCAGTGTGTATGTGTGTGTGTGTGTGTGTTTGGATGTTTAATCTCTAAAGAGCGAGAGAGAGAGAGAGAGAGAGAGATGCGGGGTCCTGTCATACGGCTGTCATCACCTGAACAAAAGTGATCCCGTGAGGCGATTTAGAAAATGGAAGTGAAGCATTAGTGATTGTTGGCACTCATTGGATAATAGCACCTCTCTCTCTCTCTCTCTCTCTCTCTCTCTCTCTCTCACTCAGTCTTGCTGTGTTGCTGTTCAACGTTACGAGATTTAACATTCATATACTATGTATACATAATGTTATACTATGTATAGTATGTTCTTTGATCTTGTGCGTCTGTTTGTGCGTGCCCTATACCGTGCACCATATATCGTGAGTGAGTGTGTGTGTGTGTGTGTGAGAGAGAGAGAGAGAGAGAGACCGCCCGCGCGTGAGTGTGCGTATGAGTGTGCGCGCGCGTGAGTGTGTGTGTGTGTGTGAGAGAGAGAGAGAGAGAGAGAGAGAGGCGCTCAGGATAGTGCGCTTGCTAATGCAGTCACCACACCCGCAGTCCTTCCTCTGCGCAGTGCCCGAGAAGAGAGAGCCCTTTAAACCGATTTGCGACATCACTCTTTTTCGTTGTGTAGTCCTGTAGTACCAAATGAAGAGTTTTTTAAAAATATTTATTTTCCGTTTGTTTGTATGTTTGTTTGTTTTTTGCTTGTCGCTGCAATGAACTGCCGAACCTGTTGCTCAGCTCCATTCAGCATCATATCGTCCGTTCAAGGACGATTGTTTTCTCGTTTTCCGATGATCAGCGCCCAGATGTTGTATTCTGGTCTAAGTGATAACTCATATTCCACAATCGTCTATTGTGTAAAAAAAAAAAAAAAAAAAAGTGTTTAGCCTTGAATATTATTTAAATACGCTCTAACCAGAAGTCAAACGCTATATTTCTTTAATGATTAGATCTGAGCTACAATTCTTTTTTAAAACCTGTTTTACTCTTCACTGCCTATTATAAAATATGATCGGCTATAACAGACATCCACTATTCAAATATATTGCTGCTGATATTTCTTCTAATAAATCTCACTGAGAAGATTTAAAAAAAAAAAAAACATTGAATAATCATTCCCTCGCGTATGGCAATAAAAGACAACGGCACCGTTTTCTGTCTGAAAGTAATAATTTTCTTTTTATCAGTCTGGGTTCTATGTTGTAATCTGTCATAATGTTTAGCCTTGTTACCTGACTTAAAAGCAGCATCTTGCAACGAAGTCTAATTTAAACCATGTAGTTCAACACACTGTGGGATAGATGGCAAAATAGAAGTGCTTGATGGGTGTGTGTGTGTGTGTGTGTGTGTGTGTGTGTGTGTGTGTGGAGGTGGATGAGGACAGTATGCCATGGTTTTTTTTTCTGGTGGTCAAGAGCAGAGACTGATCTTGTGCTGTCTTTTGTACAATTGGCCATGTCCTTCACCTTGACTACCCCCTCCTTTCTCACGCAGGCCACAAAACCCACGTGTTAGTCCTGCAGCCCCCATCTGCTGATCACAGCTGATAGGAAATTGCTTATTGATTTAGAAATTCTAGTAGCAGCAGGCAGTATTGGCAAGTGTAATCTGATGGAGGAGGTAGATATCTGTGGGTGAGATTTAGCTGAATTTTGCATTTGACCATTATTTTTGCTCATGCTTAGGTTACTAAGGAGTTTGTGTTTTTCTCAAGGCTTTCTTTTTATCTGCTGGTGAGTCAACCATGATTGTCTTAGAGTTGTCTGTAATGATTTTTATTATGCTCTTGCTCAAATGATATTTCATGAAGATTTAAATGTTAAAGCTGATTTAAAGAAGTCATAAAGGATTATCTTATATACATAATTAAATTGACTTTTATCTTCAGATTGTAGTCACAATTTCAAGTTGATATTTTCGCCAGGATAATGATTTAGCTTATAAGAGGGGACGGTTTATGCTCCATGGCAATCTAGTCTCAGACCTCCTTTTAGGTACTTATTCAGAACCATGGACAGTTACAGCAGCGCCACTCCAGCTAACTAACTCACTCTCCTCCCCCCCAAAAAAAGTGAAGTGGTGTAAACGAGAGTGAACAGTTTTGTTGGCAAGGACTGCTGCTATTTCACATCACTCCAACCATAACCACATGCAACTTTCCTTATGAGTTTGCTTATGTCAATTTATAATGACGAGAGCATGCTGGCTTGAATGTGTTTTCCTGGCAGTGCAGCAGTAATGTTGGGGTGGAGCAAAAGGCTGAGTCACTCTTCTCGAGAATTGTCTCTCTCCATCACCATGACAAACTCTCAGTCTCACTTCTGCTTATTTGTTTCAGCATCTTGTCATCAGTAAACAGCACCAGAGCCATGCTTTTTAAAAGCAGGAGTGATCAACTCTGTTCTCAGAGGACCTGGGTCCAGCAGTTTGACAATTTCCTTGCTCAAAACACCTAATAATCAACTGGTAAATAAAAATATGTGTTTGGGCAACAATTTGATCAAACTCTACTGGACCCTGGCTCACCCACACCAAAATTAAACAATTAGAGTTTAAAGGTAGCTTACTTACTTAATTTTATTTAGGAACAGTGAGACATTTGCAGCCATACTGCATAATTGGAAAGTGACCCTAAGTGAGATCTGTGTGTAGATATATACCTGAATAATCATATTGTTATCTATTACCAGTATGACCACCTAGGTTTTAGGTTCCCCTCTGGCCCCTCAGGTTGTAGCTCCATGGGACCTGTGGGGCTGATGTCTGGCACTGGGATGTTGGCAGTAGATCTTTTGTTTGTGTGCTGTGGGTTGCAGGGTGGAGCTTGGGGTGGGGTTTTCATGGCTGCTCAATTGGATTGGGATCTAGCAAATTTGGAGGCTGGGTCAACAACCTTGAACTCTTTGTCTGCTGGGCCCTGTGCATATCAGACTGTGATACCTGATCTGTTGTGGCCAGCATTTAATTTTTTTTGTCAGTTTGTGCTGTGCATAGGCTTTTCTGTGGAATAGAATTAGACAGGTCCCCAAAAGCAGGTCCCCAAAAGCATAGATAAGCCTGTGTGCCCATGACCCTGATACCAGTTTAGTGAAAAATAATCGATAATCAGTGTTATTCAATTCACCTGTCTGTGGTGTTAATGTCATGACTGATTAGTGTATATTAATATACAGTGGTAACTTTGCATACAAACACACCATCTTAAGAATTTTCACCTTAAGAACTGAAATTTTGCAAGAAATTTGCCTCGACATGCAAAGCATTTTTGGCATATGACCCAACGAACTGAGCCGAACCAAATGTCGGCTACATTGTGCGTACGTCCAGGAGCCGTTGAAAACTTGTTTGCGTCAGTGAAAAGCCAAGCGAAGTGAGTTTACATATTTTTTGTACGTGTGTGTTTTTTCTTTTTTGTGCAAGACTTAAAATGTAGACATAGAGTAAACACATAGAAACCATGGCTCCCAAGACTGTTAGCAAGCACAGTAGCAAGAAGTACTGTAAAGAGAGCAACTTCCAGTTTAATTTTTAAAGCAGTTGGTACCAAGAGTAATCATAAATAGGGTTAAGTAAGGTTTAATATCTGTTTTTCAGATTTTCCTCCATTTGCATGTTGTTTCTAAATGTTTTGATTGTTTTTATATTAAAAAAATATGATTATAGTGTTGGAAATTAGTAATATCGGTAATATTTGTGGGTGGCTGAAAGGCATTTACATTATTTCCTATGGGAAAATTCATTTTGCGAACCTTGCCTTAAGAACTTACCTCAGGGGCGGATTAAATTTGTACATAGGTCAAGGTACCACTATAAATAAACTTATTAAGCCTTACTTCCTATGGATAAAACCACCAAAGCAAATTAATGAAGCACTGAAAAGGAGACTTATCCAGGTGTGTGGTTTTCAGACTTCTCATCGGGGTCAGTGCTTTATGATGCCTTTAATATGCAAATACACCTATTACTCAATTACAGAACTAATGAGTTGATAATGATACAGATCTATGCTTCTGAATTACATTTATAAATTATAAATTGCATGTTGCCAATAAGCTATATTACCCACAGTATTTTAGGGCAAGATTATTGTCTACACAATTTAAAATTTTGATTTGCACCATGGGTTTTTATTATTATTTTTAGACCTCTAATACAGGCTCGAATTTTTCACCCTCAACTACAGATCATACAAATTCTTCAAATTTTTCAAATACTACTCTCAAATATAACAACACTCTGACCAGATGTGACTTTAAAAATACATAGATGAAACTAATGAATACTATACTGTATGTAAACAGTCTATGGAATTTGCTTGTTTTTTATAACCAGAATTGACTCTAAGTTCATGTTAATGATTAAAGAATAGTAAAACTTTTAGCAGGCAGAGACATCATAAAGTCAACAGGTGGATCCTAGCATAATATATATCAAGAGACACAACCACAGATTCTTACCTCACTTGTATGTTTGTTTCTGTTTTATTCCCATCTCTGCCACCTGGCATTGGCTTCTAACTCTACACCTGTTCTCTTTTAGCTAGTTATGCAATATCTGAAAAGATTGTGGTTGTACTGAATGTTTGGCTGCAGGTAATCACAGTTGTGCAAGAAATCAAATAATTGCAAGTGTGATATTGCTTTTATACAACAGTATTATATAAAAAAGTAAATAAATAAATATTGAGTAACTGACATTTCAGATACAAAACAGACAAATTATTTGCCACACTCACTTTATACCACATCATCTACCTAGCTCACATTGATTTTAATCAGAAGTTTTATTCATTTAAAGTGTATAGTTTGCTATGTCTGCTTATTATGTGACTCTTACCAGTAGTAACAGTTTCATTGTTTGTTGCTGTGAGTGGAATTTTATATCGTAAAAAACTGATGAATGCCATAATACAAAAATTGAAAAGTAATATGTATCGTAAAAAGATATTTATGTCATGCAGTTTCTAAAACATAGCATGTACAGTAATTCATAACATACCATGCCACAAACTAGTACAAAAAAATGCAATACCTAAATTCCTACTTACTGTAAACTAAAGGCTTAGGGAAAAACCTGTAGCAAGTAAAATCTACCCATTTTTTCCTCTAACAGAATACCATAATAATTGCACTCTTACTTCAGTGATATATTCATTTTATTCTCTCTGAAAATACTTTGTAAGCAAAAGTTGTTGTGTGATACTTTAGGTTGTGTTATAGCATGATTTTTTCTTACTGTTTTTTTTCTCATAATGGAAACATTACAGTATGTTTTGAAGGCTTTTAAGGCTAAAATATTGTCCATGGTCTAAATTGCCAGTAGAAATTGTGTGAATGCAGTATTGAATGTAAATGCAATGATCTTTTGTAGGCATGCTCCAGAAGCCACTGTACTGCAGCACAGTGTTAGCTTGTTTGTGTTGGCCTCAGGGATAATGAAGAGGATAAATGGCGATAAAGCCTCAGAGCTTGCAGGGAGGATTCCTGAATAGCTTAACACTTGTTACCTCTGGCCCTCCTTCTCTCTCTCTCTCTCTCTCTCTCTCTCTTACTCTCTCTCCCTCTCTCTCTATCACTCTTCCTCGCTCTCTTTCTCTGCTAAACCTGCTAAAGGTCAAATCATATTTATTTATATTTCATAGGCATGAGGCATTGCAGTTGTTCTTCGGGCAACACTGAACCATAAACTTGTGCATTAATACACAACCTCTGATGTGCATTTTTATACATTCCATCATAGGAAGATATTAATATTGATTAATATGAATATTAATATTATTAATATTAATAAAATATAAATACTACTACTACTGATAATAATAATAATAAACAAAGACAATTCTTTGTCCATACGCTGCTCAATATGTCCACTATTTTTTTCAGTCCTCCTGTTTCATTTACACCATGGTTTGTGAAAAATACCATAATCCTGTGATTCTTGTCTTATTGAATGTCCGATATAATGTTAAGAATTAATTAGTTTTAGTAGGCATATATTTTATAATCATTTGGAATATTCTCGTCTGGTTTCTTGGAAAATTTTAAAGTAAAAAAATCTAAATCTTTAAATGTTTTTATAGGCATGTGTATGAGTTTTTTTTTTTACAACAGTTTTGCTTAAAGATAAAAGGAAATAAACAGAACTGTAAGATAAAACGTGCGTCCAGTGGAATAGTTCTGAGGTTCTGACTTACATCAATTTCTATTTGATTCAATGTTAAGCAAATGAAAACCTACACTAATTACTGTTTGTCACATTCATTACTAAAATAGGGAGTGATACAAACATTGTTGTTATTTAGGTGGATATCATTGTGTGTAATTATCCACTGATTAGCCCTAACATTAACATTAACAATTATATACCAGTTACCTGGTGACAGGATCAAGGGCACCCGAGGCTCATCTTTGCCCATGCGAAACAAGGCCAGTCAGTCCAGTCCGAGTCCTCAAAAAAGTTATTGCAGCCTAAATTCCCCCCGAAAGTCAATACTGGCCAGGATAGAAAGAAACCAGAACACTTAGTGCACCACAGCCAACTGGGTACTGGGCCGAGCAGGCAAAGAGCCCAAGGTAGCTGACCAGGCCTGCATATTCCCCAGACCCCAGTTTAATCGAGCAACCATTGGATGCACTGGACAAACAAGGTCAATCCCTTGAGTATCAAACCCAGAAGTCACAGCACCCAAAGAATCTTCTGCTGACATACCACCACCATAATACCCCTCCCATGAGGTCTTGTGGAGTCATGCCCCTAGTGACCAGACCTGAACCTACACAATATCATGCTTAATGTTTTGGATGGTAAAGTTATGGCTGATCAGTGTATGCTGTAGTTTAAAAAATACTAATTGATTTGGACTTTTGAGGATTTTTTATTATTATTCCACAGCACTGTTCAGTTCTTAATTCTCACTGGTCTGACGGTGAGATTCTATAACAACAACACTGATATTAGTTTTGGCTGTGGATTGTTTTTTTTATTGTTGCATTTTCTCTGATATATTGTCAGTTCTTAAACCAGAACATGTGCCCTCAAACAGAATTAATATCTGGATAAAAGTTGACATGGTGAAGCTTTCAATAAGATGTTTATTTAAAATTATTTAAGAACTTTAAGAGAGAGAAACAGAGACAATGGTGAGAAAACAACACTCCAGGCTACTTTAACGTAAACGATTATACAACGTTGTTTTGTGGACATTTTGCAACATTAAATGTAACTGTAAATATATAAAAAGTAAATGTTTGATGATTTTCAGCGTTGGGGAAATTGCTGCTAAACCAGTTTGGGATGATACAGTCTTCTCCACGGCACATCAGGCTTCACCCCATCATTGATTATTTTGCCATCTGTAGCATGCCCTGTACGGCTTTTTACTGCTTATTTAATTAATTCAACAAGCAGGCATTGATCTGTGGTGTTATAATACGGTACGGTAATAAATGAGTATAAATAATGTAAGTCAGGTCAACCTTAAGTGAAGTCCTCGAATTAATGTCATCTAATAGCAAGAACACATTAATTATGGAATTTGTTTATATTTGTCATTATAAACTTATTTCTAGTCATTAATCAAGAATTGTATTGTGGCTTCCTAATGTGCTATTAATGCTGATGAACTGTTCCACTTAATCTATTGGCTTAAGTAGTGTTAGGTATGGAACGAGGGTTATAATTGATCTTGTTAAAATTAATCCAAGAGCAACATACGGCTATAAGACATGCCTCCGTCCGTTTTAATGTTTCTGAATACGTTTTCTGTGTATGCTTAAAAATAGGACATAATTAGTTTCATTTAGTTCCACCTGGACCGTTTGGAGGACAGGTCAAGTCACTGACATGTGCTAATTTCTAGCTCAGTGAAAATATATTTAGCGTGTACTTGCTGCATACTGGGTACTGCTCATGGGAGTTCTGGGGTAGTTGTGGATCAGTGTGTTAAGGCTCTGAGTTACTGAATGGAAAGTTGGTGGTTCAAGCCCCAGGTCGGCCAGGTAGGGTAAGGCCCTTAACCTTATCTGCTCTAGTGGCTGAACCTGTATTATGGCTGACCCTAGGTATGCTGGGATATGTGAAAAAGAATTTAACTGTACAGTAATGTATATGTGACAGATAAGGGCCTAACTTAACATACATTAGCGGAGTATTAAGGTATATCACATGAGAGGGTACTATTATGAGGAATATATCACAAACTGTGCTGATATTCAACACAACAGTGTGATATTGCGTATATACAGTACAACAGTTCAACAGGCAACATTTGAATCAAAAGATTTTTTTTATTTTGCTCCACCAACACATATCCTTCTGGAACTAACCAACCATGACTGGCGGAGCTGGTGAAGCGACAGTTAGTCCATTTAACAGGGGATGAAGGTAGTTTTAAGTTCTTACCAGTACTACTGTATGTATGTTAAAATGTGAGGAGAATAAACCATGCAGGTGGTGGACAGTCCTGTAAATGTCATAAGTTTATCTTCATATATTTATATGTTTATTCCTTTTTTTTTTTAGAATATAAGCTCCATGAATTTCCAGGTTCCCGGGTTAAATCCCCAATAGTGTTAAATGGAAATCTAGAGCGCTAGGTTGTACAATCACTTGTCTCACACACTTAGTAGGGCCCTTAATCAGGGGTACAGAGGGGGTTTTGCAGCCTTGTTTTAAGGAGCTAGTTAGGCGAAAATAAAATAACACAGAGGCAATTTGGACTGCCTTAGAAGCAATTATTAAGTAGAATGTGGGTTTTTGCGAAGCACCTGCGCTCTCCTCAGTTCTGTGGACCGTACCGACCTACTTTCACCCATGATGACGACTGACAGTTAGTGTAATTAACGATTGATAGAGCACCTGGGACACGGCGTGGTACATAAATTTACACATCCCAGTTCTGTTACTGTCTATTATAACCACTCTGGAATACCCCTCTCCCGATCAGATTACTTGGTCAGAATGAACTGTTATATAATACCAGTTATACAATTCAATGGCATTTTAAAAGTTATTTCCTACTCCTTTGTTCAATTTTGTTCAAGCAGTGCTCAGTGTACTTAAATACAGTACACACACACACACACACATCCATAGACACCCTTATACTTTGCTTTGCTTTATACATAATGTATTTAAGCTGATTTTCTGTTCCTATTTATTTATTTTTTGCTTAAAAGTGCATTGCTTTAACCTATTTTTATTTAAACGATAATGATCCTTTGGTAAATGGCTTACATATTAAAATACTGATGCTTCGTTCTAAAGTGTGTGTGTGTGTGTGTGTGTGTGTGTGTGTGTGTGAGACAAAGAGGAGAAAGAGGCTTTGTGGATATATTTCTGCAGCTACTCTTATCTTTTAATAGGTGTCATCCATCAGGGGGATGCAATTATAAACCCTGTATTAGAAAGCTAATGACAGATTTTCCAGCAGGCGCAAACCAGTGTAAGAAAGGAAATTCTGTTTTCCTTCCTCACCTTGTATACGTTTTCTTGCTAAAATAGAAGCCGAATGTTCCCATTTGTTCTAGCAGTTACAGTATAGTGCAGTGGGTAAAACAAATTATTATTTTTTTCCTTCCTTTGGTTTCTCTCTGATTGTGTGTGTGTGTGTGTGTGTGATGGTGCAGTGTTGACTAAATATAAGACGGCTTTCACATTTTTTGTGCTAATATTTCTCGTACCAGTCTTCTTGAATTTGTATAATAACGCTACATAATTTAGGTGGTGGGCGTGGCTACAGCTCATTTATTTCCCATAGCACTTAATTGATTCAACAGAATTCAGGCACATCATCTTCACAGGTTTGGATACAAATTTAATACACTATGAGATTCATTTGACTTCAGCATTTGACTTGTAATGCTACCAGGAACATTCAAATGTTTTTATTTTCTTTTGCCCTTTATCCTGTGCTTCACTAGGGATGACGTTTGATACAGAAAGCAAATTCTGTTTTAGAAAAATGCTCTGTTTTTTTTTCTTACACCAATAGCTAATTAGCAACTCCGGATAAACAAATATCACGTGCACGGCAGACCACTGTTGAAACGCTGCCCGCGGAGAACAGGTGCATTATAAATAGGTAATACTTACTAATGCAGCATTGCAGTACTGATGATATGACAGATCTAGGTAGCCTAGTTGTGCAGTGGGTAACGGTGTGTGTGTGTGTGTGTGTGTGTGTGTGTGTGTGTTGTGGATGTCAAGAACATGCCAGCAGATTGATTAGTGACTATAATTTTCACTAGGTGCAAATAAATGTGTGAATGCATGTGTATTGACTGGTGCCCGCTCAGGATGTGTTGCCTCCTCACACCAAGGGTGTTCAGTAAAGGCTCCTGATCCAACACAATCCTGAGCAGGAAAACATGCTTCCTGAAGATGAATAATAAGTAAAACAGCATGTTTAAAAGTTATAGTACAATTCAATATTTGCGATGGAGTGCATCGTGTCCAAGGTGCACCCTGTCCTCATGCCCTGGGAAGTGTCCTGGAATAGGCTCCTAGCCTTACGCGAACCTACAGTATATACAGGATAAAGCGGTACAGACTATGAGAGAGTAAGTGAGTGCTAGTTATACTTTTAGTCTTTGCAATTTCATACCAGTTTATACTTTTTAGGCATAAAGTAGTATAATGGTTAAGCATAGGGTTAAGGACAGGGTTTGGAACTAAAATATATTTAATGAATATGAATGTAGACATAATTGATAGGAGGCACATTATTATTATTATTATTATTGTAACAGAAATGTTTACAGGACATCTGGTTGAGATGAAAAGTATGCATTAAAACTGGGTTCGCATAAACACCACATGGGGGATGTTTCCCCCACTGTTGACTTACCACTTTCATACTTCATTTGAGTACTGACCTGTACTGTACAAACACTGTAGTGTGTTAATGCAACACTCTAGGTGTTAATTCACCACTGGGAATTTTGCTGTGTTCAGCATTTACACATGAACATACAGAGCAAGACAAGACAAGAGGACATCTTCAGAACCGGAGACCTCGTGGGGGACATTTTCAGGATGTGTTAAACCCTAACTTCTTCATCTTTAATTTACTTATGGCCATATATTGAGCTTGTCATGAAGATGACCTAAAGACCTCTTAAGGAATCTTAAGCTTTAAATATTTACAGTTGAATGGAGGACTAGTCTATATATATATAGCAATAGACTATATATAGACTATAATATATATTATTTCATTATTTGTAGACATTAAATAGATGATATAGTGAAGCTCAGGGTTGTTTACAGATGCACACAGATGTGCAAAACATCTGTTTTACTAGCAGTTTGTTAGCAAACGAACATATTATAAAGTATAGCATAGAAGTGTCTTCTAAGTATTATAATGTAATATTTTTGGTTATTTTGCCAAAAAATATATAAACAGATATAGATATAGGGAATTGTATTACACTCCTATCCTACAGCTTTTTTATGACTTCTTATGACTATTAATCAAAATTCAACTACTTCAAACTCCTTCAAATTCACATGAGCTTCTTATTAAATCAGGGAGCTTTAGTTCTTTAGTCCTGTAGTGTTATAAAGTTCTGTCTGGTTGATGCCCAGAGATGACACTGGTTATGGTTTAAGGTGACACCAGAACGTGATGGTTTGTTTACACTATGTTAAATGTTGATTCAGGTAAGTATAGTTTATAATGTGTTGTTGACAGTGTGTTTGTGTGCGATTATAATTTTGCCTAAATCTGCGCACTGCATGCTAGAACTGGGTGATGACTTGCATTGTTCAGGATGACTCAGATGAACAGCCGAATGTCGAGTGTGTCTTTGTACATAAATGCCTCTTTAGGGAAAATGATGTTGAGAGTTGACTCAGGCATGACAAAAGAATCAGATTTCCAGATGAAATCTTCTGTCACAATGATGTCTTGTGTGGCTCGTTATATGCTTTTAAACAACCCGAATACTGGAGGAAACCGCTATGTTGCGATGACGGAAATTACCTGCCTCAGACAAAACCCATTACCGATTACGATGGCAGGAACCAGCAGGTGCAGCCGTCTTTTATGCACTTTTATGCATAACTACATAAGAGATCTACAACAAAAAATTTGTATGACTGAGGAGTAGTAGAGTTGTTACATCGACCTAATCATAAGTCCAGAAAAGGACAGATTTGGCACATAAAATTGGCTATACTCTCACTTACTCATTAACTATACCTCTTATACTGTACAGGGTTGCAGGAGGCCTGGAGTCTATCCCAAGGGACTCGCGGTACGAGACAGGGTACACCCCTTTTATTTTAATTTTGTTGTACACTGTATAATGATAATAAAGGCTTCTTCTTCTTCATCATCTTCTTCTTCTTTTTCACTTCAGAAGACAGAGTGTAAACATTTGATGTGTTTGTGACTCCCAGCTCTGCATTCTTAGAAAGCAGCATCTGTTATGTTTTGAACTGTGTGTGTTTGTAAAAGCCGTGGAGAAGAAGTCACCAGGTGCTATGACGGAGCCTGTTGTTTTCCTAATGTGGCTTATATCCATTACTTGTAGACTACACCTTGTTCTTTGCTCTGGGGGCCTGCCTTCGATTTAGCGCAGTCTGTTAAAAGAAGACTTGTCACGTAATGCTGGTGTGAAAGTCAGAAATAGATTGTAACTTTGCCCCTTAGCTTGTTGACTCTTGTGGATCACTAGCTTTTGGATGCTCGGTGTTGTCTCTAGTCTGTGCTCCTCTGTGTTTCTTCGCATCACTGTATTTGTGGTGTGTGTGTGGCGCCTAAGTGATCCTAAAATGGTATGTGCAGATAGCTGGTTTGTAATTACGGCAGTAATATTGAGGTGACTTTGCCCTTCACCTTCCTCACCGGCAGATAAGCATTCTGGGAAAGCGAGTCTCTTGTAATTTCAGAAAGCGTGTGATAAGAGGAGATGAGCGGCGGCTGCCGCCAACAGTACTTCTGTAATGAGCTTCCAGGCCTAGTTTTATCGCCCTGAAGAGTTTCAGTATTTCACGTTCTTATGGTGCCTTTTAATTTATAAAGTTCATTCATTTGTTCAGTCATTCGTTTTTATTATTTTTTATTATCATTTACTACGCAGACCTTTTAAGACTTAAACCTTGTTAAGTTCAGTAGCATCACGATCAGCTGTCCTTGCTGGTTTAGACTTTTTGTTCTTTTGTTTTAAAAAAGCATTTTTTTTTCTTTTCGTCTGAACTCTAACATTGCCTCGGGGTGGAAAACTTATACGCGCCGCACCTGAATAAAGTATCTCTCATTATCCTGACTGCATGCGTGTATCTTGAGGGATGGATGAAAATTGCTGGGTTTTTTGTTTTTTTTGAGGTGTGAATTGTGAATTGCATGGTAAAATTGTAATCTTTGCCTCTCAGAGCGAGTAATGTGGCGTGCTCAGTGAATGAAGAGGGCAGACAATAAGCTGGAAGAAAATATTTGGGTCAGGCAATTCTCTCTGCTTTAGACAGAGCTCTAAGCAAATGTTGACCCTGCCACAGGCCACAGCAACTCTGTTTTCCTATTGAACACTTTAGAGACAGGAAGCAAAATTGCCCAGCGTGGGATTTCAGGCTCAGTGATAGACTGTTGTCTGTTTTTAGGCCATAATTTGTTCATTATATATTGCTTGTTAAAGTTATATAGGGAATAATCTGACAGGCTGTGAGGTTATCTAAAAACAATCCACACCTAGAATGATGTGGAACTAACCCTTTGGGATAAACAATTGCTCCCTCACCAGCATCTCTTTCTCTCTCGCTCTTTTTCTCTTTCACTCTCATTCACAGCGAGTTCCTCTCTCACGAAAATGCAGCTTGGCATTTTACTGAGCAACAAAAAAAAAACTCCCGTCTCGAAGACTTTTACATGCTAGAAAACTTTGCAAAGCACAGCGACAACAATGACATCTGAGATGAACGTTAAATAAAAGTTTCTTACTGAAAAAAATGCACATCATCACATCAATTATAATAGTTTTTCTTTGAAGCTGACTTTCACCTTCTGTCCTGATAATAGAACCTCTATATATGAGCCGTGCTGTTATACAGAAATAATGCCCACTTGCTGACCAATCAGATTTAAGAATTTAATTGTACTTGTACAGCTAGGTTTTTCTTTATATTGTGTTTATATTTGTGTATATTGTTATATTTTGTCTTATCTTATATCTATAGATATATTTTTCTTTCCTTAGCCAAAGTTATTTTCTATATTTTATTTTTATTTTGTAACGCTTATTCTGCATATTCCATATTTGTTTCCTATTAATAATCTTTTTATTTTTAAGGTCACGGGCAGTCGTTTAAGCATTTCACTGCATATCGTGCTGTGATTGTGACAAATAAAATTTGAATTTGATTTAAATTTCAATTAAAAATTGTAAATATACAGTACTGTGCAAAGATCTAAGGTACCATATTATATGCTGTACCAATTCTGTTATATATATGTTTATTATGTCTGCATAATTATGTACAATATCATTCAGTATTTCCATATATAACTTACAAAGTAATAAATAAATAACATTACAGGAGAATAAATGCATAGCTGTAAAGAAAAATATATATAATAAAATACAGACCAGTTTTTAGATTGAAACAAAAAAACCTAATGTACGCTCCTGGGATTTGCATAAAAATAGAAAGGAGCGAGTGTGACAAAGTTACCAGAAGAACTCATATTCTCAGTAAAACGTAACAGCTGTTTTACTTATAGTACTGTCGCCGTGCACCTTCAGGTTCTGGATTCAATTCCCCTGTCGGGTCTGTGTGCATGGGGTTTGCATGTTTTCACTGTGCTTGAAGGGTTTTCTCTGTGTTCTCTGGTTTCCTCCCACAGTCTATGGACATGGAGATTAGGCTAACTGGCGTTCCCAAATTGCATGTAGTGTGTGAATGTGCATGTGAATGTTGACTGGAGCTCCTACCACAATCGTACAAAATGGCAAAATGGGAATAAATACCATGGTCCCCATTGGCTTCTGGTTGGATTACAGAGGTTTCTATATATATATACACACTGGGTACTGGGTACTGATACTGGATACTTAAATTGTATACATATATATATATATATATATATATATATATATATATATATATATATATATATACACACAAATTATATATACAATACTGGGTACTGATACTGGATACTTTTTTTCATGCCAACTTTGCAACATCCACTTTCACTCTAACTCAGAGTTGTGTGAAAAACACTTCACAAGATCTAGCTCAAAGTTCACCAGAGGATTCTATCTCAGGTGATTCGTTTCATTTCCGACTAGTCTGACTAGAGAGAGAGACAGAGAGCGCGAAAGCACACTTCTTTCTTCAGTTCACAGAATATAAGCGATCAAATGAACGAAGGCTTTGCCACTCACATGCACCACCTTGCATGTTAACAAGACTCACTTTCACACTTTATTTTTTACTTTATTTTTACTTTATTTTGTTGTAAACTAATCGGTTTAGTTCACCATCTACCAAAAATATATAATAAAATATGGTGTGCCATGAATGATTTACATTATGCACAGCACTGTCTGTTAATATCAGTAAATAAATATAACATATGAATGTAACAGATAGAATCATTAATATGGGCAGATGGCTGCTGTGGGTCTTGAAGCTCTAATTGAAAACGGTTAAGCTTCTGATTTCACTGGCTCTCTCTACACTTAAGATCTAAAGTTATATGAAGTTTAAGTCGGCGACAGTACACTTCATAAATTTAGTAAATAACCATGTACAAGTTGGCCAAGTTGGCAAACATTGGCTTGCTAAAAGTTACCCTCTAAATTCCATCCATAGCGCGATCATTATTAATTTTAGGATGAAGTGGAATCTGGTGGCAGAGACTTCGAAGGAAAGTTTTATAACCTTATCCGAGCATAAATGATGAGAGGAAGATAGCTGTGGTTTGTCGAACCCGGTCAACTTTCTGCTCTTAAATTTATTCCACACACATTGAGGTGTTTCATTAATCTCGTCGTGTTCTCAGTCTGGACAGAGATGTGCTTTTCGGATATATTGCATCACACACCGATAAAATCATTAAGGGTGATAAAATGGAGTCATACTTTTGATCACATTGACATTTTTACACCTACTACTGTATGTATGTAACACACCATAGTCAAGCCTCTCAAAATACAGCACACGTGAGCCCCATCTCCGAGCACCGTAATCAGCATACTGCTCGCTGACACTCGTGCGTCGTATTCCTTAGGGATTGAAATTTGGTATTGAATGACGTGGCATTTTTTTTTTATATACTCAGTGGTATCGAAGCAATTCTGTTTGTGCCATAAAAGTATCGAATTTCAATATCCAGCCCTAGGCATTCTGGTGCGGTTGATAACTCCAGGGTCCACATTAAATCCAGAGCTCAGTCTGCTGTCTAAGTCAAGTTCTGCAAGTTTTCCCTGTTGGGTTTCCTCTAAGTTTCTTTCTCCTTCTATGCTGAACTGCTGCTAGGTACAAATGTGTGTGTGCATGGTGCCTTCAATGGACTTGCATCCCATTCAAGCTTTGTCCCTGCCTCACATCTAATGTTCCTGGGATCGGCTCCAGATCCAATAAAGCTATCCAGTTGGAAGATTAAGGTATACTGTTTACTAGGTTTTAATATGGAGATGGTTAAGCAGGTTATGCTTCAGTATCTAAAAATAATAAAGCTTAAAATAATGATAAATATCAGAAAAATTGCTTCCATATTGTATAGACCTATTTGCTACGTCTGTTGTATTACATTGTCATATCTCACAGCCTTAAATTTCCATAATACTGAATGCAATTTTTTATTTCAATTTGACTCATTGTGGAATCTCTTACAGTAATTGCCACGGCTATTAATAACAAATAGCGGCATACAAAAATGTCATGAACGTATTTCATTCTCCCACTATGTCCATTTGAGGTAATGCAATGTGTAGCTATTATTTTTTAAATTACTTGCAAAACATCCACTTTTTGCCGGCAGGCAGTTCATTCCATTGCAAACACAGATTATCACGTTATTCGAGATTGTCATCCATTAGGGCTTATTTGTTTTTGCTATGTTACAGTAAATCTAACTTTTTTTTTTTCACGACAAGGTGTATTGTTTACTATATAAAATATTTAATTACTGTTTAATCTAGGTATTTATTTATGTGGCATGACCTTCTACAGTATAAAAGTGAGACAAGTACTGTATAATGAATTACAGGTTTAATTTTCTTTATAAGGTGTGTGCTCCTGGGTGTGAATGACTGACAGAAAAACAACAAGCGAGATTATTTAATTGCCGGTATTTGTATGACAAATAATCATCAGACAAAATCTAACAATTGTGACAGGTCTAATTATCCTTGCATATTTGAATCTCAAGCTTGGTTGCGAATTATGTAAATAAGGAAAAAGTGTAGAAGTAAAAAAGTTTAATAATTTGCCATATAATGTCTAGGATTTCAAGCTATTCATCCATTTTTCTTGTTAAAGTTTTACATTTAAATTTAATGTGGTCTGTCTTGGAAGGTTTCGGGGCAAAGGGGAAAATATGGTAATTCTGCATGAACTGTTTGAGAAGCTCACACAGATACACATACTTATGCAAATTTCACTTGATGTCTTTTTAATGTCAAACCAAGTTAAACAACATCTGTAAAGATATGCAAAGACATCTGTATGGTATAAAAATCTCAGAAACATGCTGACACAGGACTCTCTTATCTTTTTTATCTTTTAAACTCTCATGGAATTTCACAACAGACTAAATAATATAACTTCTAATACAACATCAATTTCAGTTAGATGTACCGTCTTGAGTATAGGCATTTATTTGTCCCATTCACTCATATATATATATATATATATATATATATATATATATATATATATATAGATTCTTATACCACCTATGAGTCACCTACTATCCTGTGAGTCCGAGGGTACTCGGAGGATACACCTTGGGCAGGGTGTCTGTCTATCACACAAGCATGTACACACTCACTCATACACTATAGGCAATTTTGAAACGATTTAGTCTTATCTTCATGTCTTTGGTCTGTGGGGGGAAACCAGAGTACCCAGAGGAAACTCACCAAGCATGGGGAAAACATGCAAACTCTAAGCACATAGACCTCGGGACTCAAACCCTTGGTTCTGGAGGATTGTGGCCACAGTGCTAACCACTATGCAACCTGTTTATTTACCTATTGTATTATAATGATTATTAAGCCTAATTCTAGGCTGTATTACTAATTCTAATTTTAAGCAAGAAGTAAGCTAAATAATTTCCCAAAATAAGCTTATACAGCATACATTATAATAACACTAATATTCTCATAATTACACAAATTTGCCCATATTAAGGATAGTTTTACTTGCTTCGACAGCATTTGTTGCACTGGCACATTGCATTCTGTTAGAGTGTATTTAATTTTTTTTTCTGTGTACGGTCCTGCCCCATTAACCGCCCGCTTGCTGCCCCAGCTCCGCCCTGCCCCAACTCCCTAAAAGTCCATGCCATGATAAAACGCAGCGCAGCACTGCAAGTAGTCCTAACGACAGACAATGAAATGCCTCCTCATCATCCTGTCCCCTAGGGCACCAAATAGGTCAGGGCCACAGCCCTTGTGTTACATAGTAAATGCTCCTTGTGTATTTTTGTGACCTAGACTTACAGTGACAGCATATAAAATTCGCCGGTGACTCACCTTCCACATTTTAATCTCTGTAGAGCTGTGTGATGTTTTAGCTGAAATCCCGCTTCTGGCGGCCAGTAATCCCCGCTGGCTGAATGAGCGAAGTGCTGGACTATCAAACGTGAAATTTAATCTGGGTGCTGAGATTAGCATGCCCATAGCAGACCCACCCAAATCTGAGTAATAGGAATTAGCCATGGAAATAGCTGGAGAACTGCAAGAAGAGGCCACTTAGAGGTAAACGTCGCAGCTAGTAGAGCTGTCAGTATATGAGATGGGACCGGCTGAGATCATGTCATGCACTCCATAATTAAAGAGGGGAGAGGAGATTGCATTGCCTCGCCTGGAGGGTGACAGACAGAAAAAAAGACAGAAAGAGACAGATCAGTGATCTAAACTCGATGTCTGACAAGCGTTCACACACACTCACCTTTCATTGCATGGCTTTTAAGCAAAAATCAGAAAGAAAAAAAAATCGTACGAAGGCATACAGGTGTGTTAAACCTTTATGTTCTGTTCACTGCCCATGAGTGAATGTGCCACTGAGCCAGAACATGTTGAATTGAAACCTGACCAAAGATGTCATTTTAAAGGGTTTTTTTTAAATATCAAGCTGTCTCGTACATAAGTAGTATCACTATTGATATTTATGAAAGTAGACACGCTAAATTGGTTTGCGTGTTGTTGTTTTTTTATTTCAACTTTTACACCAGTTTTTCTGTAAATGTCCTCAAAATAATATTCAGTTAATAAATAGAAAATAAATCCAAGCCTCATTAAATCTTAATTGTTTTTACCAATTGTATTTGCACTATTTTTGCAAAAGTAGTGTTGCTAATTAACAAGACTACCACTAGCATCACTGTTTTCCAGAATATTTAGCCTGTGATTAATAACAGCATCAGCACTAGTAAGACTAGATTTGAGGTACCACTTAGCACTGGTCTTACCACCTAAAGTGTTAAAGGTATACTGTACTTATTTAAGCCCTATTGCATATACAGTTGACGTGATATGGTGGCATGGTAGAGTTGTGGTTAACACTGTGGCCTTGCACTTCCATGGTCAAGGGGTCAAGTCATGCCGGCTGCAGGCTTCTTTTGACTCTATACAGAATAAGCATTGTAAAGAGGGAGAAAGACTTTTTTTTCTCCCTAATTTAGTCGTATCCAATTCCCCCGTCACTAGGGGGCTCCTACATTAAGGCTACTACTACTACTAGTCAGTCAGTGAGGACTGAAGACTAACATGTGTTTCATCCAGACCACGTGACGCCATCCGACTGCATCTTTTTGAACTGCTCACTCGGGGCGGCGTAACACACTCGGAGGACAGCGCTATCCGCCTCTTCCGCTTGCGTGAGCTCACAGACACTTATGATTGGCTGTAGAGCCGTGATTAATGTGGGAGTCTTATCCTACCCCACTGAGAGAGCTCGGCCAATCAGCTCTCTCTAGGCCCACGACTGCGAGAGACCCATGAATCGAACTAGCAATCTTCAGATGATAAGGCGAGGCCTTCACCTTTGCGCCACAGAGATTTTAGGCAATATTTCAATTTTATAAAAGTTTATTTCTATTATTAGGGGTGTTCGAGTCAAACCAAAACTTGTGATGTAATTTCTTTTGTAAATGAATGTCTGAAACTGATTAACATTTACAGAAAACTTCTAACACTGTATGGCGATGAGACTCTTAGCTGCAGTAAAACATTTGAATGGTGAAAACATTTTAAAGAAGGGCGAATGATGAACCTAGGTGGTACAGAGCCCACTGCAGTAATTCCTGTGAACATGGTCCAGATAAATTGTCATTAACTTACATCACAGGTACATCTGTCTATGGGAAATATACACAAAATCTTTTAAGAACACCACTTGTACATTACAGGAATTCAACTGGGAGTTATTGGCACATCTCCTGTACAGTCCTGACCTCGCTCCAGTCCTGTCCATTTCCACACGTTTGGACCTTTAAAGGAGTTCCTGGGAGGCCAGCTTTTCAGACATGAATCAGGCAGTCCGATCATGGGTCTTGCATACTATAAAAACTTTCTACCTTGTTGGTTTCCAAGTACTATTGAAATGCTAATGTAAGTGCATTAGTGTAGAGTTTATGTTATTATTATTATTATTATTTTAAGATAGCCGTGTTCTCTTATTCTGCACAATAAAAAATTTAAAGTCCGGGTTTGACTGGAACTCCCCTCATATTTACTCACTTATCTACCAACAATTCATTTCAAATCCATAATCTAATACAGTCAAGAAAGCAAGTCCCTGTCAGACAGCTGCATGTTGAATCTGTCTTCTAGTAACCTCATTTCAGTTCTGTGTATTTAAAACGGTTCATTCACCCCTACATTTGGACGTTTTTGCTCTGTTCATTATCACACTTTTTCCTTTTGCCCTTCATTTTAATTTTGACTGCCCTAAATTGATTTGTTTGTATTTAACCGCTACCTGTTTTGGGCACAGATTTATATGCTTGTTTGCATGGTTAATAGAAGGCCATCTGCGACACACGGAGTAGCCGTAGTCTTCAATTTAGCATTCTATATTTATGTTGAAACCTCAATTACCTTTCAAGATCCTTCATGACAATATATTTAGCAAAGGAGAGAGTTTTTGTCAGATACGATGCCTGGTATTTTACCCATTTCCTCATTTTATGATCAGAAACGTTTTGTTGTTTTCAGATATATTGTATCTGTAATGTTGGAAGTGGCTTCCCTGATTCTGAAAAATGTCCCTCTACCTTTGACCCTCCTCTTCTCCGCACATCTTTATGCTTTAGTTAAAAGCAATTTCTAAAAGTACACCACTGGCTGTTAGAATAATTAATTTTCCGACTTTGATAAATAGGTTAAAATTGGCATAAATCGTATATACAGTAATGGATAAATTGGAACTTTCAATTGTAGCCTCATCTTAAGTATTCCTGAATGTTTTACTGCATTATTTTGTTTTATTACACGTTTTCATGTTTTGCGATAACACAGAACTAGATACACCATAAAAAGCTTTCTGTTGCCATTTAGTACATCAGTACTGAAATTAGTGCATTTTTCCAATGGACACTTCTCCCCTTCATCGCTTTCTGCTCTGATGTGGTCCATTTAGCTTTTGAAGGATAATAGCTTTTGAAGGATGTGTGTATGGAGATGAAATGTGGAGGGCAGGAAGGTGAAAATGATTTGGCACAATAATGTGAAATCTGGTTCTTTCTACACGCGTATCCTTTCCTCGCCTATGGCCGACTCAGAATGTTCCCATGACCCTGATCAATTCTGTCAAGGTTGACTCATCTTTTCTGCCCATTTGTCAGCATGTGAGGTATTAAAACACTTTTTAATGGAAGAGTAAATAACTAATTGAAAGAGTGAATGTTATATGGCCTGCATATTAAACTAAAATGTAAAAAAATTCTGGTGTCACAGTGGTGTAGTGGTGCATTGTCTTCTCCAGGGACCGGGCTTGATTCCTGCTTCAGTATCTGTGTGCATGGAGTTTGCATGTCCTCCCCGTGCTTTGAGGGTTTCCCTTGGGTACTCTGGTTTCCTCCCACAGTCCAAAGACATGCAGATTAGACTAACTGGCACTCCCAAATTGCATGTAGTGTGTGATTGAGTGTACGTGTGTGCCCTGCGATGGATTGGCACCCCGTCAAGGGTATACCCCGCCTTGTGCCCTACCCATGTTGATGACTTACTACATTACAACCACTAACTGTTCTTTACTTTTAATAGTGCTGTACAAAATGTGGTAAAAACTGTACCCTTGTTTTATAGGTTCAGTGAAACTGTTCCCAAAGCCGGCGATGATGAAAACTAACCGTACAATTGAGTAATAACAATGTTTCATAACATTGGCTACTACCATTGGTCTCTGTATTTTGATATGTTATGAAGCCATAGCTCCATTACTGCTGTGGCATACAGTATTTAAATAACTATAAGTACAAAAAAAAGTCACTGTTTTTTTTATAACCTCTTTCATATATCTGAGGCATATTGTATTGTAGATGCTGACTGCAGACTCAAAGAGAAAGAAGGCATACAGAGCAGAACAAACACTTGTTAGAGAGACTTTGAAACTGTAATAAATAACAAATAAGACTTAACTTGTCCAGAATGTCCACTAAAGACATTTACTTGGCAGACCACTGGTATAACCCTGTCCAGATGTAAGTAGCATAACTCTGTTGCAAATTTAGACCAATGAAAGCAATGCCTTTCTTCTTGCCACTCTTCCATAAAGGCCAGATTTGTGGAGTGCATGACTAATACAGTAGTTGTCCTGTGGACAGATTCTCCCACCTGAGCCGTGGATTTCTGCAGTTGCTCTAGAGTTACCATGAGACTCTTGGATGCTTCTCTAAAGCTCTCCTTGTCTGGCCTGTCAGTTTAGGTGGACAGCCATGTCTTGGTAGATTTGCAGTTGTGCCATTCTCTTCCATTTGCAGGTTTGATGGATGATGGAGCACAGTGCTTTGTGAGACATTCGAAGCTTGGGTTATTTTTTTATAACCTAAAGCTTTAAACATTTAAACCTTATTGCTTTAAACTTCTTCCAAACTTTATCCCTGTCCTCTCTGGTGTGGTCCTTGGGCATCATGATGGCGTTTGTTCACTAATGTTCTTTAACAAACCTCTGAAGGCTTCCCAGAATAGTCATATTTATACTAAGATTATACACAAATGAAGTCCATTTTCCAATTAGGTAACTTTTTTTAGGCAGATGTTTCCACTGGATTTTAGTTAGGGTTAACAGAGTAAAGAGGGCTGAATGCAAATGCATGACACACTTTTCAGATTTAACATTTAACACAAAACCATTTGCAGTGTCACTTTCCTTTTACTTCACAAGTATGTGCCACTTTGTGTTGATCCGTCACATAAAATCCCAATAAAGTACATCTGCGTTTGTGGTTGTAACGTGACAAAATGTGTTCAAGGGGTTTGAATACTTTTGCAAAAACATCTGGGCATGTGTTGAATGCTTTAAATGTTCCAGGAGGACAGCGTCTTTTTCTTTAAAAGGGTTTTCAGACCTAGAGCTGGAATAGAGTTGAGTGCTGACAAGCTCAGTAGCAGGGTTAGAAGTTCCCAATAACCACTCGTACACCACAAATTCCGCAGTGTTGAATTAGCACTTACAGTGTTGAATTAACATTCAGCAGTATCCTGTTGGACTCAAAAGTCCTCGATAGAAATTAGAAAGAAGCCACCCCTAAGTAAAAGGTGGACTGTATTTTTGGAATTTAAAGGATTCATAGATCATGAGAAACATTAATTTTTGCTCTAATGAGATTGAAAAAAAAATAAGAGCTATGTTTGGCAAACCAGGTGCTGCACATCAGCTGGCTAATATCATCCCTATGGTGAAGCATGGTGGTGCCAACATTGTGCTATGGGGGTGCTTCTCACTGACAGGGACAGGGAAACTGTTCAACAGGAAGTATAAATGTAGGCAAATCCAGAAAGTTAAAAATACCTGCTCTAGATTACTCATAGACTCAGGCAAAAGTTTACCTTTCCGCAAGACAACAAACCCTTTATCATGCACCAAAGACAGTACTGAAGTGTCATAGAGATTTTGATGTGATGGAGACAGAGTGCTGATTGACACAACGCACTGACAACCAAGATACCTTCTACTTTGCAGACCACTTGTCACCAGTGCCAAAATAATATACCATTCTTTGTGTTGTACCTGTCACACTCAGACAAAGACCGCGTTCCCACTGCATCCTAGACATACTGAAGAATGCATGAGGAATAGAGTTAAAATGGATTAAAGTACATTTACAACTTCATACTTCTGTGCAACATCTCTATCAGGTTCTCAATGTGTCTATCATGTTGCACATGATCACGCGCCCCCCAGGACCAGTGAAATCAAACCGAGTTACTATTATGTCCAATCGGACATAAATACCACAACATGCGCATTTCTTTCTTTTTATCACAGAGTGATGGTGAGAATGCAGTATTTCTGCTAAATTCTCTGAATGGGATGTAGACGTGCTGATAACCAGCTGCATACACACCAAAAGCACAAGAAGAACGTCGTCGTCTCACTCATTCGTCAACTATACTTCTTTATCCTGGGTCTTCCTATCCCATGAGACTTAGGGCATGAGGCGGGGTACACCCTGGACAGGGTGCTGATCCATTGCAGGGCACAACAGTTAATTTAATTTCTTTAGACTGTGGGAGAAAATTGGAATACCCGAAGGAAACCCACCAAGCCTGGGGAGAACATGCAACTCCATGCAGCAATCGAACCTGGACCCTGGAGGTGCAGGTGCTAATTACTAAGACACCATGTCGGCCTAGAAGAACGTAATATAAATGAATGTGGTTTTTTACAGCACAACTTAGCATGGACTATCATTATAGCTCAAGTCTGAAGAGGTTGCTGTGAAAACTGATAGAGCAACAACGCATTAACACCTCAGTCCAGCCTTTCCCGTTTGTGCTATGCTTGTAGTACCTCAATGGACTCCATAAAAGGTGTTAGTAACGCTGTTACCTGGTCAATGCCATCAATACTTCATGCTTAATAAGTTCTTCCTGTGTCTTGCTTCGACCACTTCCTCACCAGGCCTTTTTTTTTAACAGAACATGTCCAAAAAAAGCATGGCCGCTCTCGGTCAAGACAGACAATACGACGTCCTTTACGGTTTCTTGCCAAGTTCTTACTGCGTTCACCCAATTTTGATCTAATGCTTTTGATCTTTTTGCCTCTTTATTGTGGATATGTATCTGGGTTTCTGTATAAAGTATAATTATTTGTCCCTAAGCCTGTGCATGTGTGTGTGTGTGTGTGTATATATATGTGTGTTAGGGTGTGTGTTAGTGCTGACAGAATAATGCAAAACATAATTCAATTTGCTGTGCTTCTGTCACATTTAATACAGTTTTAAGCCATCATAGAATAACATTTAGTGACTATTGTAGCTGATGCATTATTCCCTGCAGAGAATGAAAGTCCATAGTAATAACTGATAAAAAAAAAATTATTGAGTACCTTCACTTAAACCTAATTACATTTCAGGTTTTTTTTTTTTTTTTAAGGTAATTCGACATGTAATTGGTTCATCCAACATCCTTAGGGTAAAGATGTCACTGTTAAATGAGAGAGAGAGAGAGAGAGCAGTGTTCAGGACTTTTTAGCAGTAAGGCCTTGTTCACACGGGCGTTAAAATCGAGCGTTTTTCTGGCGTTCATAGCGTCCGGTGAGCGCGGACAAAGGGTTTTCTACACATAGGAGTCAGTGAGAGTGTTCACACGGGCTTTGGTGACGTGCGTTTGTCCGGCTGCGCGTTTATACGGCATTAAAAAAACGTTGCAGCATGCAGCTTTTCATTTTACGCTTCGGAGGACCGGATATATCTCATGATCCTACATGCTATACATTGGGAAATGCGGGAAAAAGCAAAAATAAAATGCTTAAAAAATAAAACTTGCATGGAAATTTTCGCATTTCTTCATTAACCACAAAAAACTTCTTTTAATCCGACGTTGTGCAGTCAGAGGGTGAACCCAGTAGCAGAGCCAAACGAACGCCAGTGTAGAGGTCAATCGAGCGCCACTACAAATCGTAGCATAAACGTCTAGGACGTTCAGAGCGTGTTCGTTTATCCAAAAATGTAACGCCCGTGTGAACAAGGCCTAACTGTGCCATCAAGTATTATTTCTGTTTTTACATAGATTATATACCTTGGTGGTAAGATTTCTTTGCAGTGTTAAGACTGCCTCTGCAGTGGTAGATAAAATCGAATTCCTAAAGGTAGTTGTGTATGTGTGTGTGTGTGTGTGTGTGTGTGTGTGCATGTGTGTCACCTTTTACCTACTTCAAAAAAAGCTTTAAGCGATCGGTGCTGATGTGTAATAATATATGAAAGGTCATGCTGCAGGATCAGAATCTGCACGTACGTCAGGTTGTGATGATGTCTACTGTTACAAATGCAACAGAAATAAAATTGATTTATGCTGAATAAGTGAACACATTGGTGTGGAAAACAATCAGTGCTTGTATTTGGCCTATTTAATTATTGTGAGCTCTGACCTCTGGTTTGCTTAAAAACAAAAGCATATGTGTAGATGTGGATATACTAATAAATGCTGTGTGGTGCAGTATCTGTCTTTCTAAGAGATGTATGTGCAGCTGTGTCTTTTTGAATTTTATTTCTGATTATTTGAGGTTTGATTTGCTAACTTCAGTTCCCAATAAGTCACCGCTCAATAAGGATGATAAAGCCTGTGATTGCTTGGGCTTTTAGCCAAAAAGATTTTCTTGGCCAGCTAGTGCCACCTCTGTGTGTGTGTGTGTGTGTGTGTGTATGCGTATAAATCCATTTCTCTGTGTCTTTCTCTGTACGTGTCACAGTTCTAATGAAATCCCCTGCCTCGTTTGGGTGAATAAATATTTACAACTCACACTATTCCATTATTTTATCATGCCCTTCCCTCTCTCTCTCTCTCTCTCCCCCCTTCTCATTAATTTTAACCGCCACTTTCATTTTTTTTCCCCTGGTCGACTCCCTTCAGGTTTTACGTTCTGTGTTTTAAGATTCAGCTAAGGCTACAGAGGCTTTGCAAGGGCAGGATCAAACAGTGTGAATAATGAGCCTGTAGAACCTCAACAGCCGCAGCAGCAGCAGCCGCCTTGATTTCACTATGCGACCTGCTTGTATTAGCATGGATTGCGGGGATTAGTGAAGCAGCTAGGCTAATGCTTTTGCAGCATCGCATTGTTAATGTACTCACAGGGTCTAGTAGCTGTCACCAAGCTTGTGTGCCCAGGTTTAAAGGATTTAGAGTTACAGCTGATCTAAAGCTGAGACCCTGCCCAGTTGTAGGCTAGAGTAGCGGAAGACTTTAGCCGCATGGCTAGGCTAGTATAGTGATGGTATGTAACGACTTATCGAGAGCGCAGCTAAAACGGTCTGGATGTTAACAGAGAACAGGGTAATGAACACTAGGATTATGCCATCATAGCAAGTAATAATTAGTATGATTGCTAACTGACTGGATCAGTTACTAAGGAGATATAAAAAGTGTGAGTAGGGGGATATCTCAACTCATCTCAACCATCTGATCTTTTATGCTGTGCAATTCTTTTCAAGATTATTACCTGTCACACTGTACAAGATGATCTCAATAATATCCCTGCTGAATTCGAACAAGTTTCAAAGTTCCTTTTTTTTCTCTATGTCAGATTATACAGTAAATATTCTGCAGTTATGGATCTGTGATTATTATGATTGCTTAAGGAAAATTACTACATCCTGTTCTGAACATCCCTGGGACCTGGTATTGGTGGTGTTCAGATGAGCAACGTAGTACTTTGAGAGCTTAATTACAAAAAAAAAAAAAAAAAGACCAGAACACAAGAACATTGTTGTTGGTCACAATGACCAAATAAAAAAACTACATGTGCCTTTCAGAGGAAGAGAGAGAGAGAGAGAGAGAGAGAGAGCAATCCTGGACCCAGACCAGCTTTTATAAACGTCATGTGCAGGCAATCCCTCAGTGAAATACGAGGAGCAAAGTTTCAAGTTGAACCTGGAAGAGAGACGGAGCCAGGCCAAAACAAATACTATCATGCAACTCAGCCTGAACTAAAAGCATTTGAAAAAAGATAGGTCTTTAGATTTAATTTGAAACTGTCAATAGTGGAAGCAGATGTAGGCTGGGAGGCTATTCCACAGCCTTGGGCAGCAACAGCAAAACCCTTGTCACTTCTGATCTTTAGACATTATTGCAGGGTTTTTTCTTTTTTTTAAGAAGATCTGAGTGACCTGAGTGGAGATAGGATACAGGGTTAGAAAGTCAGTAATCTACTATGGAGCTAGACCATTAAGGGGCTTTAAAAATATAAAGTAGGATTTTGAAATCAATTCTGGATGTAATTGGTTCTGTAGCCAGTGAGCATAGGTTAAACTGGATGATGTTTCCTATTAAAAGTTCCCATTAAAAATCTGGCTGCTGCATTTTGCTGCATTTCCCAATTATAGGTGAGCTAGGGTAGATTGAGGCAATCCCATGTAGAGCGAGTTATACCACTCAAGCCTTTAAGAGATAAAAGCATGAATGGCTGCTTCCAGCTCATTAGGAGATAAATACAGCCTTATACTAGCTGACTTTAAAGTTTTGTGTAAACTGTACTTTTTTTGTTTTTTGGTTGTTCCTGCAGGGCAACCCTTAAATGTTCTGTGTATTACAACTGTGTAATACAACCTTTTCAGAAAGGGGTCTAAGTAGAACCCCTTTGGAAGCTGACATCCCTTTATTATCCAATGTATTCTTAAAGAACTCATGAAGAACATTTTTTTTCTAAAAGCACAATAGGAGATGATTCTGAATAGATTTTGTGTTGTGATTGTAGAAATCGTTGTTATTCTTAAACATGTTCAATGTAGGCTTTTAAACATGCATTTCCTCATACCTGATCTGTACACGTATATGTGTTTTTCGGAGCATCCCATTCTAGATATGGTCCTCAATTTTGCTGTTTTAATAAACTCTGGGATAAATATGGTTTAAGCCACCTGGGAAGGTTTCCCACTCGATTTTTTAACAAAGCTATGTGGCTTTGGAACTATTGAACTAACGCATAAGATCATTATTGATGTCAAGCATTGATGTCAGTGTGTCTGCCTCAAGCTTTATGGCGACAGTTTGGAGAAGACAGCATATGGGTGTGATAACCAGGTGTCCACAAAGCTTCAGGCATATAGTGTAACTTTAAAATAACCCAGTCTAGTCACTTTATGTCTAGACTCGAATGACACAGTTGACAGAAACCTTAAATAGACCTTTCCTAGTTTAGCTTCTCCTCATATAAAATGTGACACTACCATACTTGGGTCCACCCATACTAATAATCATTAAACAGACTTTGCTGCAATCTGTTCATAAATTTGCTATGATTCTACAGGGGCTGCCAATCATATTAGAAAAAAAGGTCTTAAACACAATAATGCATTTCACACTAGTCTATGGAGATGACATGGTAAATGGCTGCCATTTCTTACTATAATAGATTTATTAGCATTTAAAAGAAAACTGTGATTTGTTTAGTATGGGCCCGGTAGGCTGCATTTGGCTTATAAAGAACCTCCAATTAAAGATTCATGCTGAGAGAACAGAATAGTCTGTCAGCTTCAAGCCAGATTTAGAAAAATGCCACTCAAAAATTACTACTAATAAAAACAAAGCTGGGTATTTGTAGAACATTAATGCCTAATGGTGGCTGTGCATCAAACAAGGGGCGTTCAAGTCAAACCATGAATTTTGTTTGTGCAGAACAACAGAACACATTTATGAGAACAAAAAATCCTTTTGTTTTTCTATATAATCTTTCATCCCAGGGTTTCACAATGCTTGGATAGCATCAAGGTAGAAAGTTTTCTCAGTGCACCGGTGCCATGATTAGATTATCTGCTTCATGTCTGAAATGCTGGCCTCCCAGGAACTCCTGTAATGGGCCAAATACTTTATGTGGAAATCATTTGGAGTGAGGTCAGGACTGCATGGGGAAGTTGTGTTCGTGAATGACTCTGTACAGCTCCCTCAAACAGATCTGTTTCTTCAGATGGTAGCACTTTATCCTTCCTTTTTTCAAGAATGAGGAGTTTCACCGGAATGACAGCAGGGAATTTCTAGCCACATCGGCCATGATCAGCATTCATGGAAATGCAGCCTTCTTCAATCTGTTTGCACTATTCAAATCAAAAGAGTCTTATGACCAAACCGTGCTTCAGTTCTTCTGGAAAGAAATCACAGTTTGACTTAAACAACCGGGGTAGAGGACTACAGCACTGTTGAATTCATAATTATGATTTGTCCGAAGGTCTAGATTATTTTTTTTATGCCGGTGCATAGGTGCACGCGAATCCACTTGATGGTACATACTTGTCTTATGGACATTCCCGCAAAATTTAATTATAACTATAAAGCTTAACCTGATACTTTTTAATAAGTAAAAATTGTATATGTTTGACAAAGCGCTTTTGTAAAACATTAATAAAACACTTCAGGGTGTACATCACAGAAGCCATCATGAGTTATTTTACCATAATAAAACAGACTATATGTTTTATTCCTCAATTCTTTAATGAGGCCTCCTCTAATATAAAATATTGGAATATTTTTAATGAAGATAGCATCTGGGAAATGGAAAAAAAGGACATGGGTAAAAAAAAAAGATCAATCCCATCAATCTGTTGTCGATAATAAGATAACAGAGGTGCATGATGTTTCCGTCTGATGCACTGCCATGGTACGGCTCTACGCCCACATAGTCCACTGTGATGGTAGTGAATAGCTTTTTGTATGTGACGCTGTTATAACAATGAACACAGCGAGAACCTTAAACAGTTTCATGCTGATTGCATGCATGAGTTAAAATTGTGCAAAACTTGACTGAGCTTGAATGTCTACTGTAGTGGTTAGCACTGTCGCCTTGCACATCCAGGGTATGGGTTCAATTCCCGTCTGTGTGTGCAGCTTGGTGGGTTTCTTCCGGGTATTCCGGTTTCCTCCCACAGTCCAAATACATGCAGATTAGGCTAAGTGGCGTATCCAAATTGCCCAAGTGTGTGAATGAGCATGCGAGGAAGGTTATATCTGTGTGCATCCTGCGATGGATTTGCACCCTCTTCAGGGTGTATACGGGATAAAGCGGTGTAGACAATAAGTGAGTAAGTAAGCACACGGTCACAGTGTTCAGGGTTATTATGCATTGAATCAGTTTAATCTTATTAAGTACATTTTTTCTGAGTTGTGAATGACTTGTCTGGATAGGTCTCAGTCCTGTTGCACTTTGCTTGGCCAGACTATTTTTAAAAATCTCTTTTGTTATGAGATCTGCACTATCTAGGAGACAGTTTGCCAAATTTCAGCAAGGCTGATTTGTTAGCTCATGTCAAAAGCCTGGAGAATTGGCAGGCAGGTTTGGCTTGACAGGTATCTCAAATAAGTCCCCTTTACAGCCATGGTGAGTGGAAAAGCATCTCAGAACACTCAACTAATCAAATCTTGAGGTGGATAAGCTACAGCAACAGAAGACCACATGAGGTTCCACTCCTGTCAGCCAAGAACAGGAATCTGAGGCTACCGTGGGCACAGGCTCGCCGTCTTTTTCCAATCATACACTGGCTGGTTTTAATATTTACATGGCTACCTGAGCTCAGGTTATAGTTTGGATAAAATTTTGCATCTTCTTCCGTTGTCTTAATCCGAGGATTTTTAAAATTATATATATATATATTAATATATACATATTAATATATATATATTAATATATATATATATATATATATATATTAATATATATATATATAAATATATATATATATATATTAACAAGCTGTATTCTGTTCCATGCAAATGACTCATGTTATGACTCCAAACCTCTCTTTGGCGACCTCTCTGTGTCCCTTAGCAGGTAATATGTATATGAGTAATTGGTCACATGTCCTTTTCATAGTGCTGCAGGTGTTTTTATTGCTGTTATCAGATAAACAGGTTTGAGCGAGTGCCATTGCTCATACATTCTGTTCTTATTGGCGCTGATTTGCTTTGCTGTCATGGTTACTCAGCTTCGCTCTGCCTGCTGTCTGATTCCCAGCTGTCCTTAATGATGTCACTGCCAAAACAGTTCAATACTGCTACTGACTGTCTGTTTCTGCTTCCTTGCAGGATCTGAAGAAGGTGCTGTCGTTCCCTCCATACCCGGGGGACTTCCTGCACCCGGTTGTGTATGCCTGCACTGCTGTCATGCTGCTCTGCCTTTTTGCTTCCATCATCACTTACATAGTGCACCACAGGTAGGTCAGTTCCATCCGCTCTCTCATTAAAGTCTAATTTTCCAAGTCATTGGGGCGCTGTAGAGATGCACATGGTCCTCTTTTCTTCTCAGCGTCAGTCCAGTTCAATTCCAGACAACATTAGTTAAGCCAATTTCAGCTAAGCATATGGAATTTTTATAAGTAACTTTTGAACATATTCAAGATTTTAAACCATGGTAAGCCAAGACAAAAATATGGCAGACTGGCAGGGGGTTAAATAATTGGTACTTTCATGTACTTGTGTGCAAAAAAAATTGCTTAATTGGTAAAAAGAGTTGTGTTAGGTACATATCAACATATATGTTAGGATGATATCCACTTAACTTAATTACTCTCATTCTGTGTGTGCATTGGTGGTCCAGAGAAGTGGTATAATTTAAGAAATTTTAGTTATAGGAACAGCCTATAAGGATTTGTGGATCCACATGTTCATGTGAGTACTTCAAGGCTCAGTGGTAGGTGTTTCGCCTGCCATGCGGAAGGCCCGGGTTCGATTCCTAGCCAGTGCCCAAAAATCCCAGCCCCTGGATGCAGTGCCGGTCCCAAGCCTGGATAAAATGGGAGGGTTGCGTCAGGAAGGGCATCCGGCGTTAAACTTGTGCCAAGTTGTAGTGCGGACTGGGTATCCCGCTGTGGCGACCCCTTGCCGGGAGCAGCCGAAAGACCAACAACAACTTGGGTCTGTTCCCAAGATTCTCATTAGTGCGACTCAGCAACAAGTGGTTGAAAGTTTATAAGATTGATCCAAACAGAGTCAAAATCACAGAACTACAAATGTGTTAAATAGTTTTTTTTTTTTAATACTGCATTTCATTTTAAGGAAATTTAGGTATGCGAATTAGCAACAAAATGACTAAATGACTATTTATTTTTATGCCAACATTACAATATTTCAAGACATTTTAAATCTGGATAAAAGAACATTTATAATAATCCATAGCTTTCTGCCTTCACAACACTATACAGTACAATAATTTTGCACTTTCCATGTTTCATTTTTTTTGCATTTGCCTTGCATTTTCCAAATATCTCAAAGCCAAATACAGTATATTATATAAAAATAATGCAATAATTAACATTGTTATACAAAGCAACTATCTTACTCTATCCACAGATATCTTTTTAAATTACTTAAATAAATAAATTGTAACAGAAAAATGTATGTGCCCTGTAATGGATTGGCACCCTGTCCATGGTGTACCCCACCTCGTGCCCTAAGCCTCCTGAGATAGGCTCCAGGTCCCCGCGACCCTGAATACAGGATAAAGCGGTATAGAAGATGAGTGAGTCACAACGACATAATAATAATAATAATAATAATAATAATAATAATAAATCATGTTTGTTACTGAACTTGCATTTCTTCCTTAGTCCTGAGCATAGTGGCTCCTTTTGATGGTTTAAACCTGTTTCTCATGCAGAGTAAGTTTAGAAGATCTCACCATCACCATCATTAGGCAATCTCAATGTTAGTAGACCAGACACTAATTCACACTGATTGTGAGTACAGTATGTGGCCACAGCACGTTTTGCACGCTACTTCGATGGAATTAATCTCAACGCTTTTCCTTTTGTATTATGTAATTGTGTGTGAAGTCACATTTTTAATGTGCTCCCGTTTTCATGTGTGTGTACCCCTTTCCATATCCACCAGAACCATGTGGTTCATTCATACTTCTGCCTAGCCTTTTTTTTTTTTTATGAGCTGGAATAACACATTGAAACTGAAGTGAACTGTCTTGATTCGTTGATCTCACCACCTCTTGCCTCAGCTTTCATCTTTTTCCTCATCTTTTTTCTTCAGTTGTTTTCTTTAAACTGGTTCGCTATGAGTCAGGCCTGTCTAACAGACTGCCTTAGTCATTGAGATGGGAGCTGTGTCCCTGTGTCTACACACTCATCAATGCCCACAGACTTCTGAAGTGTAGATACTGATCCACACTCTTTTGCTTCTCGCTCAGGCTTTCTCTAATTCAGATTAGATAATATTATTTTACACCCTGGTGTCACCTTCGTTCTTTTCCTAGAACAATTTTAGGCTGAAGATAATAGATGTGCCTGTCCCTGCTGTCTTACTGCTGCCTTCTCGTTATCGTGCCCACCCATACACTCATACACTCCTACTCATATTAAAACAAACATACATATGGAGTTCTAGTTGGGATGCCAGGTTAATGCTGAATGCCCTACTGAAACGTACAATTTCTCCTGCCTCTGCAGAGCAAATTTATAGACAGAGAGAGACTATATAGTCTGTATAGTGTACAATTTAAGAAAGATTTGTTGTATTTTCCAGAAACCAAACCCTTTTTCGTTTCTTTTTAAATCGTAACCGTAAGAAAAGAAAGAGAGAGGCTTAATAGCATGCTGGTTAACATATTGTACGGCAACATGGTTTTTCTGCAATAACTGGTATTGTAGCAGTCTTATTGAGTTGTTATTTTAATATGCGTTTACCAAATATTTTACCAGGAACGCATCAGCCCCCTTCATTTCATGCAATTATCTGATCAGGCATCACCAAGCAGATACACATCAAGAGCTTTTGTTAATGTTCATTTCAAACATCCAAATGGGTGGGAAGAATCACATTGACCTCAACTATAACATAGTTGTTGTTGCCAGATGGGCTGTTTTGAGTTTTTTTTAGAAACTGATCTAGGATCTTCATGCACCACAGTTTATACAGAACAGTGCACAAATGTGAAGATACAGTACAATCCTGTAGAAGGAAACACCTTGGTGATAATAAAGGTCAGAGGAAAATGTCCAGGGAGTCTACAGTAAAACTAAATGAACCGCTCTTTATAGAACGAGAGCTCGTATGAGTCCAACTGGACCAATATATACACTGTAGGGTGCTATTTCAACACTCTGGGTGTTAATTCAACACTGGGAATTTTACTGTGTACGGTCAGCCAAGAACAGGAATGTGATGCCACAGTAACCACAGGAAATCTTCCCCTGAAAGGCTTTTCTACTCACATCTATCTATTACATATAATAAAACTGTAAAGTTGGTGTGTCTGTACAAGAAAATTAATCAGGAGACGTGAGATGAGTGATGCATCACGTACAAACTACTGATGAATTTTAATGAGGTTTTCACCAGTGTATTTGACCGAGCTTAAGATAACATATAGGCTTTCTTTATCGTAATCACCCCATGGGAAGGGAAGATAAGCTACTTTAAAATTTTAATGGAAAACACCCTTATACCATAAAAAAATCACCTTTTGCTCACACCTGTATTCGGCACAATTGACAGTAACGTGTGATGTAGTGGTTAGCACTGTCGCGTTGCACCTTCAGGGTCCGAGTTCGATTCCGGGTCAGGCTCGATTCCCATCTCTGTGTGCATGGAGTTTCCATGTTCTCCCTGTACTTGGTGGGTTTCCCTCTGAGTACCCCGGTTTCCTCCCACAGTCCAAAGATATACAGGTTAGGCTAATTGGCATTCCCAAATTGCCCTGCGATGGATTGGCGCCCTGTCCAGGGTGTACCCTGCCTCGTGCCCTAAGCCTCCTGGGATAGGCTCCAGGCCCCCGCGACCCTGAATACAGGATGAAGCGGTATAGACAATGAGTGAGTGAGTGGTTGCCTTAGTGCGTTTTTAAAACATGCTCATGAGTGTGCAATTCTATGCAAATATAATCGCATGTCTAGTTAGTAACAAGAGTGGCTATTTAATTTACTAATCAATTAAATGTTTTTGTTAGTTATTTTTATAACATTCTCTAAAGAGTCATTCTATAATATGAGGTACATTTCATGTTCTCTCTCAATAAAAAGTTTGTTTGAGTTAGTAAATTCCTTTATTGTAACATATCTGCTAGTTGCAAAGCTTAATTTTTTTTTTCCTGATTGATTATGTTCACTACTGGGTAATTTAGTTGATAATTGCCTTATTTTTACCTGTCAGTGGTAGGACTCACTTTAGAAGAAGAAGAAAGTGAAAGTGAAAGAAGAAACTGTAAACCATAACATTGGACATAACAGTTGATGGTCAATATACTGTATATACTGAATGACAATGAGTGAAACCACAGTGTGCTTAAAACAGATGCCACATAAAAGAACAACCAACCAAAGCATGGGGAGAACATGCAAGCTCTATGCACACAGACCCTGAGGGAGGAAATCGAAGTGAAGCATAGGATGCACATAATGTTAGTGAGATATTTTAACATGATTCCCTTAATAGGTAAAATAATATATTTTTAAAGAAAATATTTAGAATAAATATACTTATGACTCATATAAAATAGCAGTATAAATAATCGGTGAGTGTAAGTGACTAATGCATGAGAAATGGTGCCATTAAGAAGCCACTGCACTAAAATACATGTTTACCATTAATCATAAATCCCAACAATCAAAAACAGCAACACGGTTTCCTGTGATAAACTCTAAACCTAGTGAGCATGGGGAATAATAATAATAAAAAAAACTCAGCAGATGCTAAAAAGAAACGATTTTAAACAATCTGCAGCAGAGTCTTATTTGAATAAACACCATCCCCTTACATACAGTAGTACTGCATTTGATTGAGCTTTTCAGCCGGAGAAGTTCTTGATTAAAGCTTTAAAGTGTACACCACAGCCCACACACAACTGTGTTATATGCTCTTTCTGTAACAGTACAATCCGGATCAGCCGGAAAGGATGGCACATGCTCCTGAACTTCTGTTTCCACACAGCTCTGACGTTCGCTGTGTTTGCCGGAGGCATCAACCGCATCAAATACCCAATTTTCTGCCAAGCGGTGAGTCCTCGGCCTTTTCATAATCACACACTCTTTAAACCCTTTCATGCTCTCTCTCTCTGTCTTTCTCTCTTTCTCTCTTCCTTTAAGCAACACTGCCTACTGAAATGTAATTTTTGTCCATACTGATGTGCACTGACTCCTTAACATATGCAGGTCTTTTTAACTGTGTGTGTGTTGCCAGTGTTACAAACAATAGCTACATGCTTGATGACTTCATCCTTAATAGATCTTTGCTATTGGTTGGGTTTATCTCCACCCCACTGGAGCTTTTTAAAGATCTCCAGGGTACCATTCGCCTATACAGACATGTACTGAGCAAAACGTAAGAATAGTAGCTTATTCTTTAATACTAAATATTATATATTATATACATTATATATAAGACGACTATTGCACTGCCTTCTAGACCCGAGAGGCATGGGTGTTCAAAGACTATTGTGCTGTTGTATTAAACCATAGGTCCTAGAAAAAAATGCACTTTTGCTGTAAGACCGCAAATCTAATCTAGCTGAACCAGTGTCGAGATGGTCACTGGAAAAACTCAGAAACAGCTGGAACGGAGGCTACAGTGTTCAGAATACAGTGACTCATGCAGTATTCCTTTCAGGCTTGCTGAATGACTTTTAAGTGCTGTAGAGTAGAACATGAGAACTAATGCTTACTGTGTCAAAGAAGTGAAAATATAACTGAAGCTATAAAAGTCTAAAGGCTGTCGAAAGCTATCACTTGTTAAGTAGCTTTAAGAAGAAACTACACTTATTGTGCACACAACAGCTATATATGCCCCCTGACAATACCAGTTAATGGGATATTAGAAATGGGTTAAATATAGCACAAGTTTATTCACTGCACAGATTTGGCTCTAGCTCATTAAAACCTTTTGTTGTAGGCTCATGATTTAGCACCACACAAAACCTTTGCAATATTTGAAAGCTTTTGCTACACCTTGCTGTAGTCCACTTATTGTTTAGTAAACAGAAACGTTGTATTTTCGGCGCATAGGACATTCTCACTCACTCACTCACTCATCGTCTACATCACAAAGCACACAGACACACACTCACTCACACACTTTGGGAATGCCAATTAGTCTAATCGGCATGTCTTTGGACTGTGGGAAGAAACCGGAGTACCCAGAGGAAACCCACCAAGCATGCAAGCACTCCATCAACACAGACCCAAGGTGGGAATCAAACCTGGACCCTGGAGGTGCAAGGCGGTAGTGCTAAAACCCAATAAGGCCACCATAACACATTTTATTCAACAACAAACTACTAAATATGTCAATTGAAAAAAAAAAAATAAAATAAAAAATAAAGTTTCATTTCCTCTAGTTTTACTGGTCTCCATTTATGCCAGATGGAATTGGAATGCAGTGCAGCACCATGCAGCTTTTCACCAGCATACCTGCTTGACTTGTTCAGCATCTAAGAAAAAAAAAACGTCATTGAAAAACACCTAAAAAAAAAAAAAAAAAACATGTTTGTTGTCAGGCAGATTCTGATCAGACAGCTGCAGTACAACATTTGTTACAGTAAAGATGAGGCATTCAAATGCTGGCTCTGACAAAGACCACTTTTACCATCCGGCTCTGACTCCGCGCCATCGTCACTGCACGATCAGTATCTGATCAGATTTTAAAATCAAAATCAATTAGCAACAGGCCTATGGGAATTGAGATATGACTAGCAGAATCTGCTTTAAAGCTTAGTGTCCAGTGGTACTGAACAAAGGATGAAAATGGGAATGTTAAAGTGCCTTACTGTACCTTACTGGACAAATGACCTCAGCACCCACTGTACAGTACTGCTACAGTTATATCGGATCTTATGGTTTAAGTCCACCAAGGCTTATTTTCAAGACCATTTCTTTTCAACACTTTGTAGTACCTGCTTGGGTTGTGTGAAAACTGATAGCTTTTAAAACCTTCAAAATTCCTTTCTCTCAGATGTAAGCGGTAAGCAGTATGATGTTGCTAAAAATGGCACCTTTTGAACAACACTTAACATGTAAAGCTGTATGGTGATATGGTGACATGTCAAGTAGGCCTTTCTTTCTTTTCTGACACACTATAAAAGCAGGTACATTTACCTGTTTGGAATGAAAATGATACATTTTCATCTTTACTTATTGCTTGGCCATGGCTTTTTGAACAGAGTTCATTTATTGACCGTACACAGGCTAAAAACAGTTTTGTAATTTCACAACTGTAATTGACCATAATAATAATAATAATAATAATAATATTTATAAAAACTATTATTATTATTATTATTATTATTATGATCTACTTCCCACCCACACAGTTTCACATCACCAATTAATGTAACAAGTGGTATAATATCAGTAGATACTTTGCCATTGCATTGTTTTATATATATGTGTGTGTGTTGTACTCATTGTCAGTACATAGATGGTTGAAACCTAATAAAAATGCCTCATTGAGCAATCAACACCCTGACAACCATTGCTTTCCACCCTGGCCCTTCTCGCTGTTAACCAGTGTTCCATGACCTTTTATTTTCCTGCCATTTTCATTTCCATATTGACTGTTACACGGTCAATAATATCTCAGATTTTCAGCCCACCTGTTTCTAGAAAAAAAAAAAATATATGTGGCATAACTGCTGCACTGAGTGTTTCTTGCATTTTTGAACAGCCAGCTTACTTAAATGAATTCAGATGAAAGAATGGAATGTTTTGTAAAGTTTAGGATTTAAAATAATGTCATACTGGCAGTGGCATCTGGTAGGAATATTAGAAAAACTAACTATTAGGGTTGGCCAGTGCATTTTATCCCAAGGTATAATCACTGATGATGATGATGATGATGATTATGACAACACTACTACTACTACTACTACTACTACTACTACTACTACTAATAATAATAATAATAATAATAACATCTTCTTCTTTGTCTTTCGGCTGTTCCCTTAATAATAATAACATCTAAAATATTAAATTATAGCTGAAATAAATAACCGTGACCCTAAATACAGGATAAAGCGGTATAGACGATGAGTGAGTGAGTGAGTGAGTAATATTGCTTGTCTTGGTATAATGTCACTTGTCAATGGGTGTACTTGTCAATATATTAGGCAGTAAATGAACAGTCACTTCTTAAAGGTGATGTGTTGAAAGCATGAAAAATGGGAGTGTTACTGTATGATCTGAGTGACTTTGACAAGTGGCAAATTGTCATGGCTAGACCACTGGGTGACAGCATCTCCAAAACAGTGGGTATTGCTTCTGATAAGCATTGGTTATTACTCACCAAATTTGGTCCACAGTTAAATTAGACTATTACAAAGAACCTACATGAGTACATGAGCATCAGAATTGGACCACAGAGCAATGAAAGAAGGTGGTTTGGTGTGGTTTGCCTAAACATTGTTGCAGATCAAATCCATGCCTTCTGGGCAGTTGTATTCCCTAATGGCAGTGGCCTCCTTGAGCAGGATAATGTGCCATGCTACACTGCAAATATTGTTCATGAATGGCTTGAGGAATATAACAGAGAGTTTGAGGTGTTGACTTGACCTCCAGATTCCCCAGATCTCATCGGATGTATTAGACAAACAAGTCTGACCTACACAGTAATACTAGCCAGGTGGTTTTAATGTTATGGCTGATCGAGTCAGAATGGTGGTGTATGTATTTTATATGAGCTTAATATTTAAACCTTTGTATTATTTTTATAAACTGTATATGCACTGAGGGCATTCGTTGAATATGAAGTAGCTGAGAAGTTTAGTGAGCTAATGCGCAATTATTAACTTTCCCCATGTTGTCGCCGATGCTTTGTCTTTAATTTCTTTCTCTCGCACGCACACACACACACACAAAGATAAAGATGAACTTTGCACTCATATGGGAGAGCTCTGTTGTACTGACAGCATGAGTACTTCTCAAAAAGCTTACTGTTAGATTCCCTTTAAATCTCTTTTCTATGTACGTGACCTTGTGGAATATTTTCTGCTACCGATTCAAGTTTATGACCTACATATGCTTTTGTTAAACATTTGAACTCCTGCACAATAAAAGTCATGAATCACAGTGCTGATCTTTAAATCTGCACCTTGGTGCATATTTTATAGAATTGCGGCTGGTCTGATTGAGATGCTGCCAGAGTTTTATTGATCTGCTTTGTATTTGAATGTGTAAGGGCAGAGTTCCAGTTCTGCCCCGCAGGCATGTTTAGCGCTATTTCTGTGGTAGCCTAAGATGCTTTTCATAAATCAATCTCTCTCTCTCTCTCTCTCTCTCTCTCTCTCTCTCTTCCTTCAAATAGCGTAGTTATAATAGCTATGATGAGTCTGGATCTCAGTTGGAACCTGAATATCCTTAGCACTTTTTACGTTCTTTAACTTTTTTGGTGGCTCATCTGTGTGGTATCTTTGTGCTGCTAAGCGTTGAGAAAAACCAGCTTCTGTTTTATCGTCTTCTCATTACGGTGTTAAAAAGGTTAGTAGAGTTTACAGTGCACAAGGGTGGGTTTCCTCATAGTTGTTCCTAATAACATTATCTGTAACCTTTTCTAATGAGGCCATTCGGACTGGTGAGGGAAGGTGAAAAAAAGGAAGCACAATGCAGTAAGTGGATAAACTGAATGAAATAAGTCGAGGGGGTTAAACAGTTTGTTATTGTGTAATACGCTACATGGTCAAAAGTTTGTGGACACCTAACCATTACACAGTACCCCATATGTACATAGTACACACAGTACATATATGCTTTTTGGCATATCATATTCTAGATTTAGTCCTCTCCTTGCTGTATTAATAGCAATCGTTCTGGAAAGGCTTTCCACTAGATTTTAAAGCATGGCTGTGAGTTTTCACCCATTCAGCCACGAGAGCATTAGGATGGTTAGGTACTGTGGTTGGGTGCAGTGGGTGTGAGGACAGGGCTCTGTGCAGCCCGCTCGAATTCTTCCATTCCAGTCTTGGTGTTATAGATCTCCTGCGCTAGATGTGTGGTTGCTGGGTGTCTATTTAAGGGCCCTGATATGTGCACATGTCGTGTGATCATTAGATGAGATTAGATGAGATTAGATTAAACTATAGCCATTGTGCAGAATACATGTACAGAGCTGTACTGGTAGCACCAGTAAGGTATCAGGGCCAAAGACCAAAGACAAACCGTGCTTCAACGGCAACTTCAAGACAAAGACAACGGCAAAAGTCTTTGGAAGCACTCAGCTTGACGCCTTCAGTTAAGCGTGCTCTCTCAGGCTAAGTTAAAAAGTGACACAGAAAATCACACATAAACCCTTAGTAAGGGTTGACTCATTTAGGGATGGCGAGGAGGTTTATTTTTAGTTCCCAAAGCCCTTTTCGGTCTCAAGGAGACAGCGGAGCTCTGTTTTTGTTTTCAGTTTTCTTTGGTTTTCTTTTTAGTTCTCTAATTAATAATCGCACGCTTTCTCCAAATAGGAAGGTCTTCCTGTGCGTGTCTCATAAACACTCTATTTTCATTAACCCTCTTAGAAGCCCTGTGTAAGGGCTCTTATAAATATAATTACTTTCCGTGGTCGGCTCTCTAACCCTCACCACATAACAAAGTGAAAGAATAATGTTACAGCATACATCCTATACATATAATAGTGCACATATATTATTAGGAAGGCGATGTGTCCACATAAATTTGACGACATAGTGATATTCATTAAAGTATATCAACCCACATACAGTACAGATGCACTTTGTAGGGCAGATAAGTTGTTGTTCATGGCATGTTGTTCATGTTCAAATGGCAGTCATTTTCATTATACCTTTCCATGGTTAGTTAAAGGTATTCAACAAAATATTGTACAAAATATGGCTACTTGTCAAAGGGTGGTGGGTATACTATTCTAGTTGTGGCTTTTTCGATGCAATAGTAGGTGAAGCACATTTCAGAGTGCTTTCAGCAGATGTGACAACTTTACAACACATCTGGGATTTTGTCCTGGGTAGTGAATGCATTACCAGTGTCAAAAGTGTCCAAGAAATAGCAGTATAGGTTTAAATAACATGGATCTCACTTTGACCCATGAGCGCCAGGAGGCTGAGCTTTTTGTTTCTTATTTTAGACAGTTGAACGAATCTTTTGGGAAGAAAGAAAAAGGTATTTTTAGTGCCTTGTTGAAAGTATGTATTATTAGGTGTAGTAGAATTGCGACATCACCCTGACCAGGAGCTTAAAGATTTTGCCGCAGTTGAACTATAGGGGTTAAAACTCTGTCCTAGAAACAAAGATTTCTGAGATAAGATTTGACTTCCGGATTGTTAGCTTTCAACCCTGACTAGACTGTACTGTATATCACTTATATACTCATGTATCATTTAGATGTTTAAGAAAGCTGATCTTTCTTACTGATCAGTATATCATATATTTGTTTCATGTGAATGGTCACTTTTTATAGTCATTTAACAGTGTAATGCTGAATGGAAACCATTCTGTACGTGTGATCCATGTTTAATTGAGTTCCGTGCATTTTGTTTCATAGGTTGGAGTAATACTTCATTACTCGTCTCTGTCCACTATGCTATGGCTGGGGTTCACAGCTCGGAACACCTACAAGCAGGTGATCAAGAAACCCCCCAAACCTCAGGATGGAGACGTGCCTCCTCATCCACCCAGATCACCCTTGCTGAGGTTAGACACATGCGCATTCATCGAGTCTCTGTCTCCCTTAATTATCCTCTGTGTTCAACTCTTTTGTGCAGGTTTATTTAATTATGTTCGCACTGATATTGGCGCATGTTCAATGAACAGAGCTCTGCTTTGAAGATTAAGAATACAATACAAATTTGGGTTGTGATTGAAATACATTCAGATTCAAGCTGGTTCAGCTGCACTGAAAAGCAACAAAGTTGTTTGTGTCTTTAATATTACATACCAGGGATGTTGTTTTTAACCTTCCCATTGACCTGATATTGATGTTATGCTAATATGCTACAAGAAATTTGTGTTGGGCTTGCAAAGGGATAGATTTTTGCCTGCGTACTGGCCACCCGGGGAGAAAATGTGTGAAACTACAGACACAGCCGCAGCGGTATAAATACAAATATGAATACCAGCAATATTCAGTGTGGATTTTCTTAACAAGCTTTATAAAACTTTTTACATATTTTTTTTTATATATTGAGAGGTGGCCAATCAAGATAATGAGAACTATGCAATATAATTGCTGTGCAACAATTAATATTTTGTATGAAGTGTTTTATTCCTTAAAACCTGCTGGATCTGGCTTTAAAAAAGAAGTTTGCACCATTCTGGTGTCACTTGCTCAATCCATTCTGCTTGATCGCTTTCTAAAGATCATGTACGGAAAGTTGCCACAGACGTTCACAGTTCACTTGAGAATTCCCAAGGTATAGCCATTTTTGTCCTGACGTGGACTGTTTTGTGCACAGGGAGATCAGTAATACATAGCCTGTATTGTCTTAATACTTTTGGCCACAACATTAAATCTCCAGTATACTAAACTCATTAAACAGCATACAAAAAATATTTTCATGCCATGTTATCAGTGAACTGGGCGGCACAGCGGCTTAGTGGTTAGCTCTGTCATCTTGCACCCCAAGGGTCCGGGTTTGATTCCTGCCTCAGGTCTGTGTGCATGGAGTTTGCATGTTCTCCTTGTGTGTGGTTGGTTTCCCCTGGGTAATCTGGTTTCCTCCCACTGTCCAAAGACATGCATCCTTGTCCAGGGTGTACCCCACCTTGTGCCTTAGGTCTCCTGGGATAGGCTCCAGGCTCTCCTGTATACAGGATGAAGCGGTATAGATAATGAGTGAGAGTAGGTATCAGAAGTGCAGTGGAGTGCACTAGTATAGTGATAAGTGTGTTTGTGTGTGTGTTTTGTGTTTCGAATTAATTCTGGAGAGTGTAGGTAGAATTGACCCAATTCTTATTTCTACTATTTTGTACATGAGCTCCTTGGAAGTAAAATCTTTTCTTGATGTGAAGTCTTTTTTGTTCAGGTTAACATTAAATGTGGCACAATCATGTCGGTTTTGTACAATCAACTTTGCTTCTCCAGTTGTGTCAGTTTGAAAGATTTTCGTTCTCTTGTCTACTTCTGCCTTTGTCTAAGTACAAGGATCATTTTAAAAGCAAGCAGCTGGCAGTTAATAGAAAATCCTACAGATAATAAAAGGGCTTAGATGTTAGAAGTAAAGTTCTGCTTTGCCGAGAGTTACCTGGTGACCTTTCAAGCTCCTGCTGGGGTTATTAGGAAGATGGAGATAATTGCAGTATTTTATGTTTTATTTTTTTGACTTTCACAAAGGTGTTAAACCAGTTTAACTGAATACCAAATTACACTTCATTCTAAGGCTAAGAACTTGCATAATGGAGGGAGGGTTTTTTTTGTTTTGTTTTGTCCCTGGTCCATTTATTTGTATTGATAATTATTGGAAAAGCAATCAGTGCTTCTACATAATCAGCGAAAACCTATATTGACAGACTTGCATCATGTCAGCATCTGCAGCTGGATCAGCAAATTGACATGTTTGTTTATGTTAACTTTCCCCAGAGAGAAAGAGACTGAGAGTGTGTGTTCATCGCCGGAGAAAAACCACACAAGCAGATTTATGTAGGCATAAAAAGAGATTTGTGTGCAGGCAGGGAATTTTGAAAACAGTGGCTTTGTATAAGCATGCAAACAATTTGATAAATATGCAAGTGAAAAAATGATGTTGTTTATAATAAATGTGAAAGTCATGCTTGGGTGCCTTCTTCAGGCAAGTATCCTGGACAATTTTCATCCTCCTGGGCAGTTGTTATTCCCTGGGGTCCACTTGGGCTTCATTTACTCAAGACCTTAAAAATTAGTCCTTCTTTTATTTAGACAAGCTGTTGGAGCCATCGGATGCTTATTTTTAATATCTGATTATATACTAGTTTGTGCAGTGTTTTAGCGATGAAGTCACATTCCTAGATTTCTCATAGCTATAGTAAGTAAGTAGGGAACTAACAGACTTACACAAAATCATGTTAGTAGTTAGGAGTTAATGTGAGGTGTAAATTTTATGACTTTTGAGTAGCCTTGGGCGATAGAACGATAATAAATTAGACAATAGGCTTGCAGATTAAAAGCAATGCATTAAGAGACCACTGGTGTGTGCCAGTTTGGGGGACGCATCCTTTGAAGGGTGCATTTGAAGGCTGACTAAAGGATCATGTTTTGAAGGCTCCTTCAAATGTTACAGAAAAATGCAGCCTTCTTTCCCCTGAAACCGATGGTAGGGAGGGGTATATGCTTCATGGCCCAATCTATCCACAGAGACTTTGCGAGCCGGGGAAGAGAGCAGAAGAGACCATGGTTGGCGTAGGAATGCAAATATCACTCACTTACTCATTGTCCATACTGGTTTATCCTACTTACAAGGGGGGGTTCGGAGCTTATTCCAGGAGACTGACGGCACAAGGCGGGGTATACCCTGGACAGGGTTCCAATCAGTTGCATGGCAGACACACATACACACACTCGCACACTCATTCACACACTATGGGCAATTTGGAAATGCCTGTTAGCCTAATCTGCAAGTCTTTGGCCTCTGGGAGGAAACCGGAGTACCTGGAAGAAAACCCACTAAGCACAGACCCTGAGGCAGAAATTGAACCCGGACCCATATAATATACAAATTAAATTTATACAGTTATATCAATAAAAAAAAAACTCCCTTAAACACACGTTTTTGTAAAACATGATTAAGTGTTACACAACGTTAAACAACAGCAGCTCGGCTCCATAAACCAGACCATCTCATTTTGGTTCAGCTGCCAAAATGAGACATACCCAACAACAGAAGCAGTGTGGGACACGAGGGACAAGATGAGTGGAGAAAGTGAGGAAGAAATTGAATTAAAAAAAATAAAATAATAAAAGACAGGTTAGCTTTTTAATATGGCAGCTTTTTATGACTGCTTGGGAGAGCCGTTCAACCCACACCAGAAATACAACAAACTTATTTTATAGTTCACTTATAACATTGTATTTTCCAAGTTAAAGAGTGTATATTAGAATATTTATTGTATCTTATGATGTTAGGTCAGTATACCAGTTGATTTAATTAGCCTCCTTTAGTTAATGTGACTCAAGGTAAGATCATTTATTTTAGGTGAGTACCTCTCCATCCTTGTGTGCCATGATAAAAAATTTAAACTTGTTTCCTCGTAATAGCTTAATAAAAATGATTGATAATTCATTTTCCATATCGCTGGCTGTACAGTACTTCTGAGGACCTTTTGTTTCTTAAGCACTTCACTTTACAAGAACTCTGTAGGTTTCTCCCACAGTCTACAGTTGATTAAATCAGTAAAAACAGTTTTTTTTTTTGTTGTTGTTAATTGCTCTTGCTAATTAGTTATAACAGTCACATGTTCCTAGTTTCTGGATTCTGTGTATTTAAACATCTGCTTCAGCCTTTTTCAGTGTAAAATCCTGTTACTTTTTAAGTAGCTGAGCCATATGTTTGGTCTATGCTTTGATTCCATGTCTTCTGTTTTGACTACTGCTTTGTTTTTCTGGTGTTTGGTACTGGATTACCAAGTTGCCCTTGTTTGACCTTGAAACCATTTTTGATATTGAATTTGATATTTGGTGGGGTGTTTTTTTTTTTTTTTTAAACAAACCCTTCAGATATTCACTCTGGTGTTTAGCGTCATATAAACAGGATGCAGCACAGTTGACCTCTCTTCAGGCAGCCAACTCACAGCGTTCCCCAATGAGTCTGCCAAGGTAGCCTACATGGTATTTTTGCTGATGGGAAGCAGGCTTTGTTATTTGGCAAACGGCATGTTCTAACCTTACAGATTGACTGTTGGAACCTTAACTTCAGATTCTTTTAAGTACACAAATACTGAAGAGGAATAATCGACCATAAAAAGGGAGATCAAATCGGCAGCAATATTCAAACCTGAATTTCGTACCCTCATTGCAGCAGTCTGGTTGAACAATCAAACATTCCTTTTTTTTTTTTTTTTTTTAGAAGTGGACTCAACCCCACTCTGCAATCTGGACTGATGTGCAAAGATGACTCAGTGGGTCTAGAGCGAGGCTAAACGATGCTATCCACAAAGGACCAGAGTGACAGCAGGCTTTTCATTTAAACTAAGCAGAAATGCACCCAATTTCACTTGTATAATCATTTGGTGTCAGTACTGAAACAGTGGTATAAGGCATGCTTGTACTTATGGTGGATCATTGTGTATAGACTGCACCAGGCTAAAGGAAATAATTCAACTTGACATTTAAAAGGATATTCATCTATGGACTAGGAAAAAAAAAAAACACCCTGCCTCCGTGGTTTAAAAAAAGAAGAAGAAATAAAACCTAAGTTCACCTTTAGAATAAAGAGAATTAGATTGTCTACATCACTGATAATCTGTAGTAACTGGATTTAAACTCTCAACCTTCCTCCTACATCTGGGCCAAAAAACACACTACATACCCCATCACTCTTGATTATGTCATCTAATCTACATTAAACTAATTTTCTTGGGAAAACTACAGTAGGAAAATCAACCAGTGTTCAAATGACTTATATATCTAGAATGTTCCCTAAATGGAAAAATTAGTGGTGTGAGAACATGCAACCAAGATAGCATAGTATGACAAAGGTTATAAATATTTGTATACTGTATAATTATTACATTGTACTATACAGTTGCAGATAGGGACATTGGTGGCCTAGTGGTAGGTTTCTCTCCAGCCATGCGTAAAGGTTAAAATCCCACCCAATGCCCAAACCCCAGCCACTGGATGCAGTGCTGGTCCCAAGCCCGGGTGAAATGGGAGGGTTGCATCAGGAAGGGCATCTGGCGCAAAACCTGTGCCAAGTTGTGTGCAAATCGGATGGTCTGTTGAGGTAACCCCTCGATGGGAGCAGCCGAAAGGCCAACAATAACCACTGTACAGTTATAGAAGTTAAACACAACAGTGATGCATACCTCCCTACAAATATACTACAAAGGTTTTAAAACACAAATGATTGCACTGGTACAGTATAGATTAGTTCTCGTCTTCCATGCACGATTTATGTAAATCAATTTCAAAACATTTATCCAATATATATTTCTCTCCACGTGCCTACTGTGTAACTCATATTTTTGGCTGGGGAATTAGTTTCAACCTGGATTCACTGAGGGATTTAAAAATCCCAGCAGCAAAGCCCTATCCAATATACTTCATTTATTTGTATTATGGTTAGGAGTGCTTATATCATCGCATGCTGATACTACTGCTTTTTTTTCTGTTTTTTCATGCTGCTAGAGCTCTGTTGATGATCTTGCAGAAGACTTTAGTAAAGAGGCATTACTCGGGTATCAGTACTATTGTACATGCTACCGCTTTCTTGTAATTTAACAAGCTCTGTTAATAGACATTTAAACCAGTATGGTGGATTCCTATGAAGAGACATCATCCAGTTTTGCACACCTCTACTTCCTCCAGTAAAAAAAAACACCTTGAACTCAGTGAAGGCTTTGGTCTCACACTGCAATATGCCTTAATTTATTGCAGATCTTCTCAATCCCCATGTGGCAGTCGATTCACCAAGGACTCTTATAGCTCTAAGGACTGAAAAGCTCTTATTGAACCATATGTTTCATAACAGAGCTATCCCAAAGGAAACAGGATTTTTTATCTTCTGGACACTTTTGGATACAACCCTCAATTTAATAGACAAACAGGGCATTTGAATTCGGGAAAATGGAACATTCTTTTTAAGTACAACCAAACATTTTTGGCATAAATTCCTCCTTTTGTTTTAGTACATACTAAATTCATGTCATTAGACCTAATCTTTTTACCAAATGCAGTAGGATATTGACATGTCTTGTTTCCATGCCCCACTAAACAACTGGATATTTCAGTAATTGATGCCACAGACAGATGTTGCTACAAACTGACACCTTCAGCATGAGATCTGTCAGCTAGAACAACATGCGGCTTAACAAAGTCATCCCGTGCCACAATACCAGCTAGGTTGAGATGTCACCCATCAACCCATCTACCTGTGACTTGCATTTTACACCCCCAATAAAAATAAGTTTATTCCACATGTAACACTATATATAACAGTATATCTCAGCTTATTTATATTTTTCTTCTGTTAATTATTTAGTATAGAGCAAATTTCACAATTTATATTTTCCTGCCTAAGCATGTGATTTAAACTGTCAAGAAAAATGTCAAGAAAAAAGTTTAGCAACCCAACAGACCCTCTGTGGTAGATGGCCACATTTACAAAGTCCTCTTAGTGGGTCCAAGGCCGCGAAACAACACACTGTTTGGTCATAGTTCCAGTTCAGTACAGAATAGAAAAACAGTTGCTTTCGGATTTAATATTATACAGTACTGTTTAAAAGTCTTAAGTCACCTCTCATTTCTTCATATATTGCTTCTGGGAAGTCAGACTTCACATCAGAGTATTTTTCATGTAGTATTGAGGAATAGTTTTCCAGGCTTCCCAAAGGACCTTTTCCCAAAGGTTTTTAGCTCTTATTTTCAGTCCAGTACATGTGCTTGACCAGTTTCAGAGAAATGTGTGTGTGTTTTTTAAGCCACACAGTTATTTTTTTTTTTTATCATTCAAGCATAAGAAAACATCTAAATTAAGTCATGAACCAGTAAGAAACAGGTGCAGATGATGACAGATGATCAGGCCAGTGATTAGGCCAGTGATTAGTATACAGCTGATGCTGAATGGTTGGAACAGACAAGAGGGGAAATGAGGTATAATTAAATCTATGTAATGTAATGTAATTTATTTTATTCATTTTTAACCTTATATGAAGAAATGAGGGGTGACTCAAGACTTTTATTTAGGTTTATGGCTATGGTAACGTATCGCAAAGGACATATAGACATATTGCCATGTATATGAGCCCTGCGTGTTTGTGTGTGTGTGTTTGTGCATGCATGTATGTGTGTGTGCATGCGTGCGTGTGTATGGGTGGCATCTAAAAGCAGATAATGTTCTAACCGTGGTGCTGGGCTGATCCTCTGTGATTGACGCTAATGCGAGCTGTCACAAGACCTAGCCACTGAGGCTCAGCAGCTGGAGACAAATCAATTTCCTTCACCTTTATTGCCTTCATATACAGACACACACACACACACACACACCACTCAGGAGACACTCACACACATACTCTTAAATTGAAACTCTTTCACAGATCAGCTTATTGCCCAGTCCACAACATCAGCCTTTTCAGCACGCCATACACCATAGGCTCTATCTGGGCTAAGAATTTTGGCCTTAGTATAGCACTTCTAAATGATAGTTCTTATTTTGAAAGTAAGACATCCTGATTTTTAGGTTTTATTCAATATAATTCACTTATCATTGTGTGTCTTTGGTTTTTTAGAGACTCAGTTCAGCATGCTCCAAGCGACAGAGGAAGCTTTTGTCCTTATCATTGGATTAGGGATGTAACTGAATATGAATGCATTATTTGGAATAAACAGATAAACTGCTCTAAACAGATATTAATACAGATATGATGATGAAGCGCACTTATCGTGCAAAAACAGGTAGAAGGTTGAACATGTATCAAGACCAGTTATTACTGCCTGATAGCTAAGTTTGCGCCAGGATTCACAGGCCATGCTGAGAGTGCTAGCAGTTCAACTGCCAGTGTTTTTCTGTCAAGACCTGAAGCAAAGTTGTATTGTTAGGCCTGGCCAACTTTGAGTTAAAATTAGTGCTGTCAATCGATTAATCACAATTAATCACGAATAATGAAGATTTTAAAATACTCAGATTTACTTGTATTGTACGTAAAAGTGCAATGTTGGAATAAAGAAATGACAAACCCTGTTAGAGCAAACAGATTATGCAGCTTTATACTATCTCAAACATTAACATTTAACAAATGGTAAACAAAAATCTTTTTAATAGGACAGGCACTGAATACAAAGGCTGGGTAGTATAGGGTGTGGCAGGGCTCAAACTCATACCCTCAGAACTGACAATCAACAATCTAGAGCCTTAGCCGCCTGAGCCACCACTCCCAGGTCTTGTGAAATCAGTTCCCTTTAAGGTAGCTTGAGCACACAACTTTGTTTTGATCCAGTTTTCCATCTAGAAGCTTTTTATAATAAATCTTGTTGTTCAGCACACCTGGTGATGTTTCCTCAATCTTATTATACGTGTTAAACACGTCGTTATCACACACAGCCGGGTAGCCGCGCTGCGATTATGGAAAGCCATTAAGGTCAAACTTGGTCATATTATTCATTTACATGGAAAAATTTGTATTGCATTTAAATTTCTAGATTAAATAACATGCATTAATATTGACAGCCTTAGATCGAATCCAAATACAGATACACAGAGTGTAACTGTAACACTAAACATTTACAGAACCAGAGCGTGTCACCCTGCCACACCGCTACGAAACATAATAATAATCAAAGTCTAGTCTGAAGAGTATTATCGCTTAATGGAATGGTGTCTATTATAGTGTAATGTGATATTACACTATAATAAACTTTTAATATAGTGTTACTGATATTAAAAGTAAGAATATTAGTTATATCAGTTTATTGCAAGTGAGCAAATGAAAGTGTAAATTTAAATGTGGCTTTGTGGCGAGTGTGCATGAACGTACACATTGATCTTTTGGACAGAGTGGGTATATGAAATATTGACATGTTACTGTGGTGTTCCCCCCCCCCAACCCCCCCTTTCTAAGCACAGTGAAATATGACTGAAAATAAATGCTCCTAAACTTGAAGACCAGGGGAACAACCTCACAAATCGCTTTTGTCATGTTTGCGTTCACACACAAGTTCAGCGATAAAACCATGTGAGTGATGAATGTTTGAGATGCGGTAAAAGCCTCTGAAGAAAAGGCCTCTGTCAAGTATGACAGGATTGTTAATGAGAGCCCCCCAAAGTACTCACCTTAATTGAGTTTCACAACGCTTGGAGAGAGGAATATAGTGGGAGAGAAAGTGAGATAGAGGCAGAGAGAGAAAAGGAGAGAGAGGTTTAGAAAAAAAAAAATAAGCTGGCAAAGCATAAAAAGGGCTTCTACTCGGATAAAAAAAATGCTTAAGAAAAATATGTTGGATATTTAGTGCAGACTAAAAAAGAAGTTTTGCTAAAAAGTCGTACCCATCCATATTTAATCACCTAATAAAAATATGTGAATGGAAGTCGAACACAAATGAGCTGCATTCTTCTCATTTTATTTGTCACACAGAAGGAGCTATAGTATACTCTGTAGAAATATGCTTAGCGAGGACAATCCGGCGCTGTGCTTACGCACAATAACAACCAGTCACGGAAGTCTGTTGTAGGATATTCTGTTGTATGATCTCTAATTCCCTTTCATAACTCTACTGTTCCTTGTTTCAGCTCTTGCCTCATTGTGTCGTGGTATAGCAGCCGGCAAAATAACATCTAATCCTGTGACACATGACTCTGCGTTTGTATCTCTGCAGGTTTTATTTAATTGGTGGAGGAATTCCCTTCATTATCTGTGGCATCACAGCTGCCATCAACATAGAAAATTATGGCAGCGGAGAGCAAACTCCATAGTAAGTAAATGATTTCACTGGGTGATATTTGGAAAAAGTGCAGTGCAAATTAGTGCACTAGAAATGTCACTGGTGTAGCAACATGCTGTATGCTGTATATTTAGGTTTATAAATAGCTTGATATGGTGTTTTCCTTTTAACTTCGCCCACAATAATGCAATTACCGATGTGCTGTGGTATAACCTTGTGGGTAATTATACGACTTGTGTGTTTTGTTACAGCTGCTGGATGGCATGGGAGCCGAGTCTCGGGGCTTTCTATGGACCTGTGGCATTCATTGTTTTGGTGACGTGTGTCTACTTCCTGTGCACATTTATCCAGCTGCGTAAACACCCAGAGAGGAAATACGAGCTGAAGGTGCTGTCCGAGGAGCAGCAGAGACTTTCTGCTGCCGACGTACCCCACTGCCACCATCAAGGGGAACCCGGTATGCCAGGAGGTGACGGGACACGCTGTCATGCTGGCTGCCCGGGCCTGATCAACCCATCTTTACTCGCTAATGAGCACTCATTCAAGGCTCAACTAAGGAGCGCTGCATTCACACTGTTTTTGTTCTTAGCCACGTGGACATTTGGGGCTCTGGCTGTGTCTCAGGCTCATTTCCTGGACATGATATTCAGCTGTCTGTATGGAGCGTTCTCTGTCACTCTGGGTCTTTTTGTGCTCATTCACCACTGCGCCAAGCGTGACGATGTCTGGCACTGCTGGTGCGCCTGCTGCCCTGGTCACCAAGCGAATACATGTCAAGGGCATGGGCACACCCACGGGCGCCCCAAGGTTAATGTTAACGGGGATGTACACAGGCACGGACATGGGCATGATCACTGCCATTTAGACTCGCCCTGCACAGGAAAGTCTGTCCTCAGTCACACACACTCACATGGCTTGTGTAAGCTCAGTAACCTGCAGGCACAGAACCATGTAACCTGCTTGACCCCTGTGAGCCCTGTGTCCCCTTGCTGCTCAGGTCTCCACACAGATAAGCTGATGGAAGAGAGGCCTATTCACCTGCACAGCTGCCTGAAACCAGGCAGGACTAAAGGAAGGCAGCGGGCATCGCCACTTGGAGAGAGAGAGTTGGCTTTCCATCTTCCAGCCAATGCAGATGCCGGCAGCGGACATAGCTCAGCCACCGACAGCCCGCATAGCACCTGTCAGCGCCAGGGTCACATCTGCCATCTGGCTCAAGATGAGCACCAGGACTGGCACCATGCATGCTCTCATCATGACACTCCATTGTGCCACACTGCACTTTGCCACCGGCACACGTGCTGTACCAAGGCAGAGATCCTGCCTTCGCCCCTGTGTCACACTGAGAGCAGAGAGCCGGAAACCCTCCTCTGCGGCTGCGGGAAGATGGCAGAGGATGAGCTTGCAGTGGCATGTCACGGCCATGTAGAGATGCACCCTCGCAGACAGTCCTTCCCACAGTGTGTACCCAACCAGAACGGGCTTCTCAGAGGAAGTGGACATGAGGGGAACCTATACCAATCTGACAGTACGGGGAATATACGCACTGGACCCTGGAAAAATGAAACTACTGTGTAGTTCATGGGCTCGGAGCGCATTCTGAGTTAATCACCTTCTCTAGGATAAAAAAAAAAACAAAAAACGAACGAAGCAGATGTTCTAAAGATTCATGCCTGTTTTGGTTTTAATATTATCACAGTTCTTTTTTTCAGGTTTGTTTTCTTTTATTGTTTATTCTACAAAACCATCACTCCAGAATGGCAACACAGACCCGAATTGTTGGAGGAAAAAAAGGAACCATTGTTTGACACATGCTGCCAGATTGGGATCACGTTCTTTATCCGGATTTTATCTTTAACCACAATTCCATCATTACAGCATAACAAACGGTCGGTGTGTATGTGTGAGTGGGTTTTGCGTATGTGCGAGTGAACATGAATGTACTTTATGTATGTCCTTCTGCAAATGCAATCAATTTCGTGTTTGGTGAAAAGAATTATTTCATAAGATGCCGGATTATACTCTAATGAGATCTAAGTTATTCAATAAAATGTTCCTGACAGTGCCCGAGCTGTGCAACACAAGTGAAGTGAAAAGCACTAAGAATACGTTTCCAAGTGTCCAAGTACAACATGAATACATCACCAGCAATTTTAACTCATCCGTGTTTTCATGTCACTTTAACGAACATGCTTACTGTATACTGTGAACAACAGCTAAAACTTAGTACTATACAAAAACAGAGAAAACATAGACCTAGTTCTGTCCAAGTTCTTTTTGGCCTCTGTAGTGTACAAACTAAACAAAAAAAACAACAACAAAAAAAAACAAGACTGTCTGTTTTACTGCAGATCTGTATTGATTATACCGTTTCTATGGTGAATTTCTGATCATTGAGGTGTGTGTACAACAATTCTGTCGTGTTATTCTCTGGTGCTAGAAGACCAACTAACACAATTACATAACCATGTTGCATTATTCAGCTGGAGCAAACAAATTAACCAACGCTTTGATATGAAATAGAAAAATTCACTTATGTACGCTCGCCATCCACTTTATTAGGAACACCTGTAAGGCAGCACATTTACTCCAATCAGCCATAACAGTAAACCCACCAAGGCTTTCGGTTCCCCTTGTGCCAATAAAACAGCTCCACGAGGCAGGACTCCACAAGATATCTGAAGGTGTGCTGTGGTTTCTGGCACCACGAAAGTTGAAAGATGAGGCCCTCCATGAATCTGGTCCAGATCGGATTGGGAAATTTGGAGACCAGGTCAACAACATTGAACTCTGTCTGGTATTACACAAGCTGTGATGCACTGAGTGTTCTGGTACCTTTTGATTGTAGCTAGTAAACCCTTTTTCAGCAATTTGTGCTACATTAGGACAAATTTTGTAGGATCGTTACAAACGGGCTAGCCTTTTCTCCCCACAAGCATTAAGGAGCATTGGGTGCCCAAGATCCTGTTTACTAGAATATAATTGATAATTAATGTTATTCAATTCATGTTTTAATGTTATGGCTGATCAGTGTATGCAGTTATAAAATCAGTTAATCATGTGGCTGCAAATTGATCAAAGATCAAACATCAGAATGAGATTTTTGAGCAGTTACGAAACTGATTTCCTTTATTTTTAGGAACATTATACCGTAGTTAAGTTCGGTTTTTATTTGTCACATACACATTATTGCCCAGTAAAATTCTTTCTTCCCATATCCCAGCTTGCAGGCTGGGGTTAGAACCCATGATACAGTGCTCATGGAGCAGACAGGGTTAAGGGCATTGCTCAATGCCCCACAATGACAGTCTGGTTGAGCTGGGGATTGAACCCCCAACCTTCTAGAGTTTACACAGAATTGGAAGTGAAGCAAAATAGTAGTTCCTCAGTTAAAAATGGTAAGTAGGTTAAAAGCCAATGGCCAGACTGATTCAAGTTCAAGCTGACATGAAGGGTACACGTAACTTAAATAACCATCTTCACAGCATGCAGGATAAGGAAAGCCTTTCCAATCTTCAGGTGTAGTCTGCTGAACAATAGCTATGGATTCTCATTCTCCAGCCTTCCTTCCATGTCAAACCAGTCTGGCCAGTCTTTTCTGACCAGAATTCTCCTTTTTTTCGAGCCATTCTGTGTAAACCATATGAAAACACAAGCAAGTTTTTAAATCCTTAAACAGGCTTGAAAAACAGCCAAGCTCTGATCCTAGTCACCGAGATCACGTTTTCCCTCATTCTGATGTTCGCTGTGATCATTATCTCAGTATCTACACGATTTTATGTACAGTATTGTGCCGCTGCCACATGATTGGTGCTGGAATAATTGTATAAATGAGCAGGTTTACAAGTGTTCATAATGAAGTAGTCAGTGAGTATATAATGTTGATTAAGACCACTGATGATCTTTTAACCACGTTTTTTAAAATGTAACTTGTTTCCTGGCCATTCTAGACGTGCCAGTGGTGCTTATTGTGCTTGATTTCACAACAAGGGTACCTTATTTCTTTACATTATACAAAAGTCTACTATTGGCCTGGGTGGTGACCTTTAGAAAAGCTTTGCTTCAGTCATTTCTTTCATTGCTGGCTGTCACTCCTGTACACTAATCACCAGGAGTTCAAAATTTGGACCTAAATAATTACAATATAAGTGAAGACATTTTAATATCTGAGGTATCCCTTTTATTTTATAATCTATATTTGAACTATTGCTCAGTATCTGAGTTTTGGTATGTTATTGATTAGGGTTGTTTCAATGCATCTCTTGTCACAGAATGTTTGTGAACTTGCAACGACACTATGATATGAGAGAGAAAGGTATCGCAATTTGAATAGTGAGCGACAGTATTGTGCGTAGTGTGAAACTACTCCACTGTTTTCCTCTCTGTAATATTCAAGGTCAAGCAAGTTTGAATACTTGTTTAACTCATTTTGCCTATAGAGAAAAAAAAGAAATGAAACAAAAAAAAAAAAGACAATCCAAGACAAATCTCTCGATTTTCTCCATATGGTTCGAAGGCAAAAATTGTTCACAGCAGGAGTCTAACTGCTCCTCTTGAGGAAGATGGGGTTTTAGACTCAGGAAATTATCAGCTATCTTCAAGGAAAATGTTCAGTGTAAGCTACTTTATATGATTTTGCACATCTTTGCATTTCATTATAAGACATTTTTTCTTCTTTCTCAGACTATATTTTAAAAACCACCACTTCCCTAACAGAAAAATGGTTCAAGAAGTACAGTAGCTACCTTGGTGTTATGTTTGGATCAGTCATGTGCAATGCAAACGTGTTCACCTCACATTGATGGAAAACGAGAAAATAGTTTTGCCCATCCTGTAGAAACCTGGATGCCGAATCTGTTGTCTCCTGTTTGTTCTACTGCACCTTTGTATTTTCTCAGCTCCTAAATAAAACAGGATAAACAATACATTACAACCCTCGCCTTCGCTCTTTAGTAATCTTCCTACTGTTTGTTTTTTTCAGACCGCTTCTAACGGTAGTAGTAGTCATAGACATCTGAATGGCATGTGTGTCATTTTCCCATCAGTGTGGCAAAGTGGAAAAAGAGGAAATCTGACAAAAAAAAAAAAAACTCGCTAAGCTGTCTTTACTCAAATCTTGGTTACTATGGTGAGCTTTGCTCTTCAGAAGATTATGCGCATCTGTGTTGAACTATCTTTAATATTTTGGAGCATACTGCTAACAATGCTGGAGGTATAGGTATGTGCACAAGCATGTGTGTATTTGGGATTGTGTGTGTTTCAGAATATGCCAGTGATACTGTAAGCAAAGCCAACAACCGCCATCATGGTTTTTTTTCTTTGTTTTTTTTTACATTCCCCATGGACTTCAATAAATGTATTTTTTCACCACTGAACCAATGTGGCGGATTTGCTTTGTGTGGCAAACATACGTGCGTATGAGGATATGGTTCTGTGTGTGAACCAGCTGCAGATGAAATGTTCCATGGAATACAACAGTATGAACCAGATCCCAAAAAACAAAACCTTCATCTCATACTAATGAAACAAGTACAGCCATTTCGGTCAAATTAAAAACAAATAAGACTACCTCTCATAGACAGACTGTATATCATCATTCTGCGTATGTGAAGCAGTGAGCTGTGTAATTAGCTCCTACTTAATTAAACCAGCTAAACAGCCTGAATACTCAGAATATGCAAGTTGAAAGTGTCTTGTAAACCTAAAATGCTGAAACACAAAGAGAAAAAACACACAGACTTACAGTAAGAGTTGTATACTAAATGAAAAGTAGACCACCTCCCTATCAAAAAAAAAAAAAATTGAAATATAGGCTACTGAAGCTGCTTGGTTGGTGATAAGGATTGGGGCTGGAAATATTGATCTGAAGCAGGGGTGCTGTACAGGAGGGGTAAGTAAGGATGATACCCAGGACCCCTGAGTGACTGGAGGTATTTAGGAATGGTTTGTTCAAATAATTAAAAGCCTTGATTGGTTTGTTAATGGAATGATTCATATTTTTCGGGAATATTGTCTCTTTACCTAAACAACCATGTCAGAAGAAATATTCTATGGTCGTGGAAAAGATATTACTGTGTTTCAGAAGCGGCAAATTATTGGCCTGCATCAGGCAAAGAAAACACCTAAGGAGATGCACCCGTCATGCATAGCGCCCCCTGTACAAAAATCTGGAGGCAGTGTTACGATCTGAGGTTGATTTAATTGGGCAAGACTAGGCTCAGGAGAATTATGTAGCAATAAAAAGAAGACTACCAGAATATACTGAATGATGAAGTTATTTAATCAATGTTTTTGTTTCTTCCCTGATGGCATGGGGATATTGCAGGACAACGAAGGCGAAGATTCATTTGTGTGCTCCTTGTGCATGAATTGGCCAATACAGGGTCATGACATTAACCCCATTGAAAGTCTTTGGGATGTGCTAGAAAATACTTTATACAGTGAATACATCAATACCAGATCTTACACAAAAATGTATAAAACTCTGCCTCGAGATAAATATTGTCTAAACAATGCCAAAACAAAAACACTGTAAGCGGTCCAATGAAATATGAAAGTGTTCAACTTCCTTTTGCCAGGCAGCGTATAACAAATGTTAAAGCAGTAAGCCTATTTCTATACCCTTTAATAAATTTCAAACTTAAAGTTGGTGTATTCTAGATTAGCTTACAATATACACTTGAAAATAAGCAACCATTTCTGACAAGAGAATGAAAATATTTTTTATGGAGTTTCAAGCTTGAAGTATGTAAAATTATATACGAATTAGCTTAGAAATATAATGTAAAAAAAGAGAGAAAATATATATTTTGCAATTTTGAAGTGTTTTACTTGCTATTATTTTTGCAGTGTTAAATAGAAAAAAGAAAGTCTTCAAAATTTATCATATTTGTATCTATTAAAGAAAACATTCTATGTTCAAGTACGTCAAACATATGGATTTGTTGTCCTGTCCATTATATTTAGCTAAATTGTCGTTTCTTAGGCATCCTGTATTCCAAGTAAAAATCCATCTTCATGTCTCATGCATGCAAGATTTTTTTCCCCTTCTTCTCATCTTCACAAATGCTCAATACACAGGAAATACCAATTACATTAAAGAATTATATATTCAGTCAGTGGCATTTCTCTGGACAGAAAGGCGTTGTTGATGAGAGAGGTCAACAGAGATTGGTCAGACTTATTTAAGATAACAGAAAGTGTACAGTAACTCAGATAGCTACTCTGTACTGTTATGGTAAGCAGAAAAACAATTCATAATGCAAGGCATGTTAAACCTTGAAGCAGGTGGACAGAAACCTATGTCCACTTTAGTCAGCCAAGGAAATAAAGCTGAGGCTGCAGTAAGCTCAGGCTTACTTAACCTGAGCATTTGAAGGTTGGAAACCTTAGTCTGATAAATCTTGATTTCTGCTGAAGAACACAGTTGTTCTACTACGGTCAGATTGGGGCTCCAACAGCATGAATCCATAGACCCAAACTGTCTTGTGTCAACAGTCCAGGCTGGTAGAAGTGATGCAATAGGCCAGAGGTAACTCGGTAGTTAAGATGTTGGACTACTGGTAAGATGATCAGGTTAGAAGATCACAGGTTCAAACTTCACCACCACCATCTCAGCAGCCACTGTTGGGCCCTTGTGCAGTTGAGTCTTATCCCTCAGGTCCCTCAACTGCTCAGGTGAATGATGTGTAATGAGATGTAAGTCACTCTGGATACGGCTGTCTGCCAAATGCTGTAAATGTAATGCCGTGAGGTGGAGAATGTTTTCTTGGCACACTTCGAAACCAGTCAATCATCGTTTAAATGCCTCAGCCTATTTAACGATAGTTACTGACCATGTGATATACTTTATGGAGATAATTTACATGACAGTGCACAATGCCACAAAGCAATACTTGGTCTTGAAATTTCATGAACATGATAATGACTCATGAACATGATAATGACTTTTTATGGAGTTTTAAGACTATTGTTGTATAATAGTCTTCTCATTTAATGCATTCAAATTCAGTAGACGAGACTTGGGTTGGGATAAAATGGGAGATTCACAGAACTGTGTGATGCAATCATGTCAACCTTATTTATATACCGTATATTAAGATTCTTACACACTTCTATTGGTGTTACTCATCTCACTTTGAACCTGCCTGATATATCCTGATGTTAAAAGTCTACTTCTGCGCTTGTGAATCATTCTTCAGGTCTAGACTGACTCATGTGAAAACCCTAAAGATCCCCATATCTGGAATAAGAGTTCACACTGAATATTTACCTTACACATTCTCACCAGTATATACATTTCTACCATCTAAGATCTGCTACCGTAAACAAAAATACTATCCTGTGCGTTTTTAATATCTGCACTGTACAATACGCAATAACATCTTTTTAACACAGTCAGTGATGTTTGCTTTTAACCTGAATGTATGTAATCCACATGTTAATCAGAAGGAAAGGTTTTTAGTCAGGTTCTTCTCATGGGTTCTTCCTTATGTGGTTTCTGGACGTTCCTACTGTGCTCTCTGCTGGCTCTGGCTTGATCATTACAAATGTAAATCTACTTTCTGTAAACTTATATGAGACATTTAATATGAAAATATAGTTGAATTGGGTCCAGTACAAAGTAAGGCATTTAATGTTTCTCCACTTTCTGCTTAAATATTATAATTTGTTGCTATGACACATATGTGACTTGGCCAAAAAAGTAAAACATTTTACATTGAATTTCTTTTAATGTGTTTTATAATAGACTAATTACATAGGGTCAATTCAAGTTTCAGGACCCCTTCTTTAGGAATACGCTCTAGTAGTAATTTTGACTCCCAAAATAACCTTTTAGGCTATGATTATTTAACCCCTCTTTATTGTTGCCATGATAAACAATAATTTTCTACCATAAAGATTTTTCCACAGATGAGTAACATTTATGATGGGAAAAACATTGCTTTGCCAATAAAAACGGTCATCACTCTAAAGTAATATTGCTGTCCCCTTTATAAGAGAATAGATAAGCTTTTCAACAGACTTGGCAATATGGAACATGGTATTATTTATACAGGGGTTGGACAATAAAACTGAAACACTGGGAAATTTAGTGTTGGAGGTTTTATGGCTAAATTTGTCCAGCCTAGTGGCCAGTCTTCATTAATTGCACATTCCACCAGTAAGAGCAGAATGTGAAGGTTTAATCAGCCAAAGTGATAGCATTTTGTTTAAAATATTGCAATGCACACGATATTATGGGTGACATATCAGAGTTCTAAAGAAATTGTTGGTGTTCGTCTCGCTGGCGCATCTGTGACCAAGACAGCAAGTTTTTGTGATGTATTAAGAGCCACGGTATCCAGGGTAAGTCAGCATACCACCAAAAAGGATGAACCACATCCAACAGGAGTAACGGTGGACGCATGGGGAAGCTGTCTAAAAGGGATGTCCGGGTACTGGTTGTATTCAAAAAACACAGCTGCCCAACTCACTGCTGAATTAAATGTGCACCTCAAGTCTCCTGTTTCCACCAAAACTGTTCATCAGGAGCTCAAAGGGGTCAATGTACATGGCCAGGCTGCTATAGCCAAATCTTTGGTCACTCATGCCAATGCCAAACGTCGGTTTCAATGGTGCCAGCAGCGACAATCTTGTGCTGTAGACAATGTAAAACCAAATCAGGATGATAATGCACCAATACACACAGCAAGACTGGTGACAGAGTGGTTTAATGAACATGAAAGTGAAGTTGAACATCTCCCATGACCTGCACAGTCACCAGATCCAAAATTATTGAGCCACTTTGGGGTGTTTTGGAGGAGCGAGTCAGAAACGTTTTCCTCCAACAGCCTCACATAGTGGAGAATGTCTCAAAATCCCTCTGTCCACTGTGCAGGACTTGTACAGTATCTGTCATTCCCAAGGATAATTGATGCTGTATTGGTCGCAAAAAACCATACTAATGAATTATTGTGGTCTAAAACCAGACGTTTCAGTTTTATTGTCCAAGCCCTTTATATAACACCGCTTAAAAGTTTAGAATCACTTTCTAACTCCATGGTCTTTTCTGAAATATGCAATAATTTCCTTTAAATGGGTAATGTTGAGATGTATCTGCTACTCATCTTCTTCTTTGTCTTTCGGCTGTTCCCTTTCAGGGGTCGCCACAGCGAATCATCTGCCTCCATCTAACCCTATCATCTGCATCCTCTTCTCTCACACCAACTAACTTCATGTCCTCTCTCACTATATCCATAAATCTCCTCTTTGGTCTTCCTCTAGACCTCCTGCCTGGCAGTTCCAACCTCAGCATCCTTCTACCGATATATTCACCATCTCTCCTCTGAACATGTCCAAACCACCTCAATCTGGCCTCTCTGACTTTATCTCCAAAGCATCTAACGTGGGTTGTCCCTCTGATAAACTCATTCTTAATCCTATCCATCCTTGTCACTCCCAAAGAGAACCTCAACATCTTCAGCTCTGCTACCTCCAACTCTGCCTCCTGTCTTTTCTTCAGTGCCACTGTCTCTAAGCCGTAGAGCATCGCTGGTGTTACCACTGTCCTGTACACCTTTCCTTTCATTCTCGCTGATACTCTTTTATCGCACAACACACCTGACACTTTTCTCCACCCATTCCAACCTGCCTGTACCCGCCTCTTCACCTCCTTTCCACACTCTCCGTTGCTCTGGACCGTTGACCCCAAGTACTTAAAATCCTGCACCTTCTTTACCTCTGCTCCCTGTAGCCTCACCGATCCTCCTGGGTCCCTCTCATTTACACACATGTATTCCGTCTTGCTGCGGCTAACCTTCATTCCTCTGCTTTCCAGAGCATACCTCCACCTCTCCAAATTTTCCTTCACCTGTTCCCTGCTCTCGCTACAAAGCACAATGTCATCTGCAAACATCATAGTCCATGGGGACTCTTGTCTTACCTCATCTGTCAACCTGTCCATCACCAGAGCAAACAAAAAGGGGCTTAGAGCCGATCCTTGATGCAGACCCACCTCCACCTTGAACTATTCTGTCACACCTACAGCACATCTTACCACTGTCTTACAGCTCTCATACATGTCCTGCACCGCTCTAACATACTTCTCTGCCACTCCAGACTTCCTCATACAATATCACAGCTCCTCTCTTGGCACCCTGTCATACGCTTTCTCTAAATCTAAAAAGACACAATGCAACTCCCTGTTACCTTCTCTGTACTTCTCCGCCAGCATCCTCAAAGCAAATACTGCATCTGATGTACTCTTTCTAGGCATAAAACCATATTGCTGCTCACAAATGCTCACCTCTGCCCTTAACCTAGCTTCCACTACTCTTTCCCACAGCTTCATTGTCTGGCTCATTAGCTTTATACCTCTATAATTGCCACAGCTTTGCACATCTCCCTTGTTCTTAAAAATTGGCACCAATACACTTCTCCTCCATTCCTCTGGAATCCTCTCACTCTCCAAGATCTTGTTAAACAAACTTGTCAAAAACTCTACTGCCACCTCTCCTAAGCACTTCCATACCTCCACAGGTATGTCATCAGGACCAACAGCCTTTCCACTCTTCATCCTCTACAACGCCCTTCTCACCTCACTTCTACCAATATTTGCTACTTCCTGTTCCACAACAGTCACCTCTTCTACTCTTTGTTCTCTTTCGTTTTCCTCATTCATCAACTCCTTAAAGTACTCCTTCCATCTTCCCATCACCCTCCTGGCATCTGTCAGTACATTTCCATCTCTATCTTTAATCACTCTAACCTGCTGCACATCCTTCCCATCTCTATCTCTCTGCCTTGCCAACCTGTACAGATCCCCCTCTCCCTCCTTACTGTCTAGCCTAGCATACAAGTCCTCATATGCTCTTTGTTTGGCCTTTGCCACCTCTACCTTCACCTTACTCTGCATCTCCCTGTACTCCTGTCTACTCTCTTCAGTCCTCTCAGTGTCCCACTTCTTCTTAGCTAGCCTCTTTCCCTGTATACACTCCTGGACTTCCTCATTCCACCACCAAGTCTCCTTGTCCACTTTCCCCTTACCTGATGATACACCACGTACCCTCCTACCTGTCTCCCTGATCACATTGGCTGTAGTTGTCCAGTCAACTGAAAGCACCTCCTGACCACCTATAGCCTGTCTCAACTCCTCCCTAAAGACTTCACAACATTCTTCCTTTCTCAGCTTCCACCACTTTGTCCTCTGCTCTGCCTTTGTCCTCTTCGCCTTCCTCACCACCAGGGTTATTTTACACACCACCATTCTGTGTTGTCTGGCTACACTCTCCCCTACCAACACTTTGCAGTCACTGATCTCTTTCAGGTTACAACGTCGACACAAGATGTAGTCGACCTGAGTGCATTCCTGTCCTGAAGACCAAACCTTCCCATCACATTTTCATCACCTCTGTTCCCTTCCCCAACATGTCCATTGAAGTCTGCACCAATCACCACTCTCTCCCCTCTGGGGATGCTCTGCATCACTTCATCTAACTCACTCCAGAATTTCTCCTTCTCTTTTAACTCACATCCTACCTGTGGGGCATAACCACTAACAACATTGAACATTATCCCTTCAATTTCCAGCTTCAGACTCATCACCCTATCTGATACTCTCTTCACCTCTAGAACATTCCTTACAAACTTCTCTTTTAGGATAACTCCTACTCCATTTCTTTTCCTATCCACACTATGGTAAAACAATTTGAAACCTGATCCTATGCTTCTAGCCTTGCTACCTTTCCAAGGCTAGAAGCATAGGATCAGGGACCTGGTATCCTGGACACACAGTATATCCACCTTTCTTCTCTGCATCATATCAACTAACTCTCTTTCCTTTCCTGTCATGGTCCCAACATTCAAAGTCCCTACTATCACTCCTAAACTCTTGCCTTTCCTCTTCTCTCTCTGCTTACGAACACGCCTTCCTCCTCTCCTTCTTCGACCAACAGTAGCCCAATTTCCACCAGCACCCTGTAGGTCAACAGCACCAGTGGCGGTCGTTGTTAACCCGGGCCACGACCGATCCGGTATGGGAATTATATTCTTGATTCGCATCATTGATTTGGCAAATGTTTAACGTCGGATGCCCTTCCTGACACAACCCTCTGCATTTATCCAGACTTGGGACTGGCACAAGAAGACACTGGATTGCGCCCCCCCGTGGTTGCATTATGTATCTGCTACTCATGATGCTGTTAATTGGTGATTTTTGAAGCTGCTAACTTTAAATGAACTTCTCCTCTGCAGCAGAGGTAGGTTTTGCTCTTGCTTTCCTGGAAAGGTCTTCATGAGAGTTAGTTTCATCATGGTGCTTGATGGGTTTTGCAAATGCACTTGACAATACTGTACTGTTCTTGCAAGAACTATTCCAGAAATGCTGATCTCCGTGTCTTAACATAACTGTTGTTGTTGTTGTTACATACTTACATTTGAATTGCCTATAAAATTCCACGTGTTATTTCATAGTTTTGAAATCCTTAGTATCCTTAAACGAAAACAATAAAATTATTGAGAGCATCCTAACAGGCAACCTGTCTTGAGAACAGCGCCATGGAGGACATACGAGCTCTACAGAGGTAGTGCGATGAGCTGAGCTCCCAAAAGACCAACAAAGGGACACTGAGGAGAAGCTTATTCCCGCAAGCTACAGTATACAGGAACCAGAACCAGAACTCAACATAGGACTCAAATGATTGGACTTATCATGTTTTCTTTACACATGCGTTGGAGCACACCAAAATCCAAACCACAATGAACATTTGCACATTGCACAGGACACATACTGTATGTTGCACATTTCTGGTTCAATTTACAGATAAATAAGGAATTATTATTGCATTTTAAAGATGGACAATACCACTGCTGCTCATCATTTAATTCATACTGCTAATATATTTCTATTTTATACTTTATTTCATTGTAACAAATTACCATATATTCTAAATGTTATATTTTACATTTCTACTGGCATTTGCATTTCTTATTTCCTTTTATTAGGTAACAGTCATGTAAGCATTTCAATGCATATCATATTGTGAACAGTATGGCAGTGTTTGTGATGAATAATTTTTTTTAATCGAATTTGACTTATGTCGACAGTAATGTTACTTAAAACTACTTTGCATTCAGAGCAGATGATGTTGCATTATGTATAAAGGCCAAACGTACTTGACAGACAGTAATCCTAGAAACCTAGATCCAAACAGGTGTTCAAGCAGAACTGTGCAAATGATGATTTAGTTATGATTAACGTTGTAATTATGCCCTTAACATGAGTACATCCCACAACCAACAAACAAATACACACACACACACACACACACACACACACACACTAAGAGAAAGGTACAGACAGCATTGTGAGGTATGCTGAATATAAGAGCTATAGACTGCATTGCAAAGAAACATGAAGGAAAAACGCATCAGGCATTCATGCACATTCAGCAGGTGACTATTGGATGTGAAAGTGAAATAGTGAGGAGAAGAATGTTAGAGGACATTCTGATGACTTGGAAGGGCTTTTAACAGATAATGATAATGGTGTCAAGTGTTTTTTTAATTAACCACTTACAGTATTTTTTTAAACAACCCCCACAATGAACTATTTAAAATGAACTGTTTAAGCAATACATAGTCTACTTATTTCAGATTGTATCTAAATTTGTACACATTTTCTTCTTCCAGGAAAAGGCTGATGGTTTTGGGATAACTTATACAGTTACTCTTTGGATTTATGAATGAAAAATTATAATAATCTGCATACAGTGATGAGTGATGCAACAGGTTTAAGTTGATATTAAGATTTTTAAGCTCTAGGATTTAACCGGGGCAAAAATTTTGTGGCAAGGATTTGTAATTAAGAATTTCAAAAGAAATGCATAGAAATTAAAAATGTTGATTCTAAACTATTATATTTGAAAGTCACAGTTCAGAAAAACAACCACTCAACCATTTTATTGTGTAAAATATCAAAATTATGTGGATTTGTGCTAGATTTGTGGTGATATTGTTGGTCCAAAAAAAAACTTATTTAGACACACTGTCTAATAAACAAAAATTTTGCAAAATTTCCACCTAATTTTATAATCACATATAATAATAAGAATAAGTATACTATGTGCATGACCGGTGGCACGGTGGTGTAGTGGTTAGTAGTGTTGCCTTGCACCTCCAGGGTCTGGGTTCGATTCCCGGCCAGGCTCAATTCCCATCTCTGTGTGCATGTTCTCCCCATGCTTGGTGGGTTTCCTCTGGGTACTCCAGTTTCCTCCCACAGTCCAAAGACATGTAGGTTAGGTTGATTGGTGTTCCCAAAATTGCCTGTAATGAGTGTGTGTATGTTTGTGTGCTCTGCGATGGACTGTCCAGGGTGTACCCCACCTTGTGCCCTGGGCCTCCTGGGATAGGCTCCAGGTTCCTCTGACCCTGAATACAGGATAAAGCGGTATAGAAGATGAGTGAGTGTAAATGACCAATTGTTTGTCTGGAGTACATAAATGAGATTGCACCCATGTAAAAATAATTCTAAAACCTGTCATCATGAGAAACTCAAATATTTTAAAGATATATCAAGAAACAGTTCAAATTTGCCAAGAAATGGATGACTATTGTAGAAAAACCTTTTTCATGTTTGACATTATTGAGTAAAAATATAAATGTATCATGTCTATGACATGAATAACTATTCCAGCTCTTTGGTACAGTATAGGAGTTTAAGACAGTGACCTTTTCAGACTTTTTCTGTGTACTTGAAAGTTTCCCTTTCTTCTGGCTAACCTTTCACATCTAATCGTGCATTATAGACAGTTTACATTAAACACAGAAAAACTACGTTTTTGTTTTGTCATGCTTAGATTTAATGTAAACATTTTTTATACTGTAAGTGATTGCGGACATGATTACTTCCTTAAAATTAATTCACTACATCCATCAACTATATATAACTTTTAAAAAAAAATAGAACTTTAAATTAGCGGATTTTGTCATCAAGCTTACCTTGTCTGTTTATTTCCTTAGAGTGGTTAAAGCTGTTTCTATAACGCTGCAATGCAATTTTTCATGTTTTGGTATAGTGCTGCCACCAAGTGGCAATATTCTACACTATTTCTTTGCATTTTGATAATAATAAATCAAATTTAAAATGGCATAAATGAAAACTGACATTATTGTGATGGTTGTTCGGGGGAATATTATATAAATATAATGCAGGTGATGTGTTGTGTTACTCATAGTATTTTCAAAATCTGTGTTTCACAGTCACATAACAGATGTGACCTATGCCTGCCATGCTCAAGGACACACTGATGTAGTGGGATGTTATGGGCTTGGATCAACCACATGACTTTAAAGGCTCAAGATCAAATTCTCAGACCTCTTTGACCTTTCCCAGGATGGAAGATCTTGATTTTTCTTCAAACAAATCACAAGCAGCACATTGGCAGGTGCCAGAGGGCAGTAAATGACTCCATAAACTGTGTTTGTCTTCATCAGTGAGAGAGATTGTTTAAACACACAGTGATTAACTGCAAGCAAATTGGAGCCATGTCGACCAATAAATCTGATGCTGCATGGTAAACCTAATGAAGTCAATGCTTATGCCTGATGATGTTCTACATGTCTGATGTTCTACAAGGTCAACAGAACATGAAGACAGCACCCTGGTCGGTTTACTCAAAGCCAGCATGTCATATTGCTACCTAGGTAAGAACTGGCTTAGGTTTATTGCTTTATTTTTCTTCCCTAAAGATTAGCTGTCTGGAGCACTCGCATATAGAACACTTCTCAGGGATTACAGATCAATTGGGTTTTATTTATTTATTTCAATTCCAGATGGGTTTCTAACCCATGTACTTAGCTTCAATTTAATTTAGTCCATTGGCATTGTGGTTTGTGGTGTGACTGCCTTTCTTGATTCTTTCAGAATCTAAACAAACACACTTTTTTTTCTTCTCACAACACTCTCTGAATAAAAGTTTATTAATCAGAAAATCCTGTGCAAAGCATTGAAGGAAGCGACATTCTAAATAAAACAAGTAACACAATCAGTTGACAGTATACAGTAGTGATTACAGTATATGTCATTAATGGTATTACTGTATGCTTTAGATGCCTAGAATGTTAGCAATAAAACATAAATCAATAAACTAGTGTTAGATTACAGTCTTTAGGCTACTGTAGGCGTGAACATGTAGCACTTACTATACGTCAATGTGCATAGACTTTCTTATACAATACTGTCAATTATAAGTCACATGCATAACTCTGACTTAACTACTCTGACTCAACCATTGTAACAATAATACTTAAGTATCTTTAAATGTACTAAACTTGTATTAGCAGTATCCTTTAAACTATACTAACTGACTCTCTCTTTGTCTCTGTCCTTCAAATCTGCAACAATCAGAGGGTGGCGACATTACTTTAAATACTACAGTACATACTGTACCACTTATGTTATGTAACAGTGCCATGCATAGTATATACAAATATAGTGAAGTAGAAAATACAGATATTTGTTATTGGATGCAGTGGAGTTAAAGTAAAAAGTATCTGCTAATAAAACTACAAGTAATGTACAGTACTTTGGACAAGTGTGTGAAATATATATTTAAGTACAGTAACAAACTTTTTGACAGATTTTTGCTTTTGGGTTGATTTATAAGTTGATTAAAGGAGAGTGTGCAAACAATACTTGGAATCACTCATAAACCAGTTTGGGTGAAGCGGTCGCGTGTCCTGGCCTTGGTGTTTCATTACTAGAAGTGTGGTGTTGTTAAGCTCACAAGTGTGTATATTCTTAGAGTGCTTTGTTCTTCAACATGGTGCCTCATTCTGGTTAGAGTTTTTGCCGTATGGAGGCCTCTGGCTCTCTGCTAAGGATGGCCCTATATGGTCTGCTTGAAATGTGTGTGGTGACTAGTAATGGTTCCACATGACCATGAAGATGGATTTGGACTTATCTGATGCAGTCAGCTGGTTTCTGACAGCTTACTAATAGTATGCTCGCTAAATAGTTGACTGAAATTTCCACAAACAGTTTTGTTCCTGAGTCTCCAACTAAATTTACTTAAATTCAAATTTCTCACCTACTAGCATAACAAAAGTGGACCCCATATTAATTTAAACTAATTTAAACAACATTCATCATACTACCTAGAGCATGTGCAACAGAGCTATAAAGAGATTAAGCTGCCTGCCCATGCCCTAGTTTAGAGCAAAAATCTGAATTCTGGCTCTGTGTGAAAGCATGCTTCTGGTGCTGTGAGCTGTACATCACTGTCTAACCACACCTTCTGAGGGAGGCTGTTACAGCTAGTTTAGAACCTGCCAAATCCACGTGTAAGCTAGAAGAGGCAAATCCAGACTTGTTATTAAGGCTAGAGTTAAATATGACAGTTCAAATGCTGGGTCATTAACAGCCAGGGGAAACAGAAGGAAAATTGGATGGAGGACATGAAAGACATGAGCTTCTACATTAGCTGCTGAATCATGAATTTCAAATGAGACATGGTTTATTCATCCATATGATAGTGTCCCATCATTTGTAGGACATAGAAATTTGTACAATAAAATTTGACTCTGAGTCAGGACCCAAAACCTCGAGACATGGGCATTGGCATTGCCACACAGGCCCCGAAACCAGACACGGCATCTTTCAGATAGCCCACGCTGAGGCAGAATACAAAGAGTTTGTGACCACTTTCAACTACTAGGAGATTTAGACACTGGCTGCAGAAGTGAAAGTTTATCTGTGGGGGTTCTGTGAAGAACCGAGGGGTTCATTATATGGAGGAAAAAACAACTCCAGCTAAGTGTTAACAGATACTCAGCTAACTTATCAACTATGCTGAGGGAGAACACAGCAGGGAGAATAAGTGGTGAAAAGCGAGAAAACCGAGTCTAGTCCCAGGAAATCCGTGTGATAAGCATTTAGCATTGTGTGTGGTATACGTTTACATTGAGGCATTATCCGGGCGACTTACAGTGCCAGAGTACTTTGAAGTTTCTATCATTGGGTTGATCCTCACACTAGGTTACTAACTAAGTACCATCAGTCAAGGTTTTTTTTGGGGGGGAGGGAGGATTAGCCCAAATAGAGAGGGAAACATACTTATGTTAACAGATATTTACACCAATCAGACTGCAAGCAGTGAGGAAAACTCTGAAGGAGAATAGATCCAGCAAGGACAATAAGGAATGAATGGCTGTCATTAATCGACAGAGTGTGATAAAGTCTTAATGTGTTAAAATGCAGTGTAAGAAAGAACAGCAACGAATTTTACAAATAATAATAATAATGATAATAATAATTGAATATAAAGCTTGATTAGGATTACCTGGCTAAGTTGAATTAATTAATATAGATACAGTTTTTGTATTAATTTATTTGTTTCTATTGAAACTGCGTGCATTTTTATTTAAATCATATTAAAAATTCCCACTGCTTTGTAAGGTAGACTGGTGATATCTGTTTTAAATCGTTTTTTTCTTTCTCTTTTATGTTTGCTTGTGATCCCTGTCTCACTGTCCTATCCGCCAAAAAAATAAAAAATCCTACCAGACAGACTGTCATCATATTGCAAGACTGTACATTTGGCATGTTCTACATTGAGCCTCACTACACTACATTCCCAAAGGGAGTGTGGGAGAAAGACAAGCTAACTAAGCACCACTAGAGCAGCCATGCCCTCAGACTGTCCCGTCAGCTTCCTGTCATAATCCCCCGTGTCCTGTAGCATGTCACCTTCTTGACACTGCTTACTAAGAGAAAAACTGTGTTGTCAAAGTAAGTCACTGTTAGAAGAAGTCTTACTGTAGAAAAATATCACATAGCTTAATGCAAAAAAAAAAAAAAAAGGCTTTGCATTAGTCTAGGATTGTCAGTTTTTTTCTAGATAATTGACCCCAGGTGCGAAATCAGCTGTGATATTATATCTGTTTCAATACACTCATTTTTCTTATTTTAATGCATAGTGATAATTTGCATAATGAGTCACTTGAGGGTGTCATAAAAAGGCATCTCAAGGTCAGCTTTCATCATACTGTTAATTAGACCCCTTTACTAAACCTGTCATGTTCTGCTAGAAACCACATTTAAGTCTAATGTCATGTCTGATTTGTCAAAAGAATCTTTCCATAAGGTCAAATGTTAATTCCAAATAATATATCTCTATGAGATAACTAACTCAAGTATTGTAACAGATTTCTTTTCTCATTTTCCACATCACACTTGAGTTCTGTTGAAAAGCAGTCATCTTTAGAGCCCTCTGCTGCCTGTGAGGGAAACTACAACCAAAACGATGACAAGCTTTCCTTTTCCAATAGTTGACCCTACTTATGGCATTAATCTTACTTGCTTGTTAATGTAAAAAGAGTTCAAGCTGAAGGCAGAGCTGATTTTCAGACTGAAATGCACCAGATAATAACTGAATGAGCAATACTGTACACTACCCCTGTCTATTATATTTGTCCTCTAAATCCCATGACCACCAAATTGTCTCTGTTGGGCAAGACCCTTAACCCTCAACTGATCAAATGAATAAGGAGATAAAAATAAATGAATTTAGTCGCTCTGGATAAGGGTATCTGCCAAATGCCTAAATGTAATGTAAATGTCCACATCCCCATTATGTTTTTCTTTTTTAAATGTATGAAAAACAAATACCTATCCTGACAGGTGATCAAGGTGTACAACTCATAAAAATAAAAAAATGCAGTATCTCAAAATTTTAAGATATTCCCTTTTGAGTTTGCGTAAATTACTGCTCGTACAGTATAAATACAATGCATCTTTCAGTCTAGTTCAGTACATACATGGGAAAGACTGCCGACTTGACAGTTGTCCAGAAGATGATCATTAACACCCTTCCATTAAAAGGGTAAACCACACAAGGTGCAATATTAAAGCAGGTTCATTGACAGTTGACATAAAAAGGTGCACAAACAACAGGGATTACAGCAATCTTAAGAAAATTGTGAAGGAAAGTCTACTCAAGACCCTGGGAGAGTTTCTTAAGGAGTGGATTAAGGCTGGAGTCAGTGCATCAAGAGCCATGATACACAGACATCTTCAGAGAATGAGCTACATTTGGCTGATGTGTTCCCAGTATCAAGCCACTCCTGAACTATAGACAATGTCATAGACATCAAATGGAGAAAAAAAATGTTTCTCAGTGGTCTAAAGTCTTCTTTTCAGATGAAAAGAGCTATGCAATTCGTTTGAAAATCAAGGCCCCAAAGTCTAGAGGACGAGTGTAGAAGTGAAGAATCCAAGTTACTTGAAGTCCAGTTTTGACAGTCTGTGATAATTTGGGGTGCCATGTCATCTGTTGGTGTTGTTTAACTGTGTTTTATTAAATCCAAAGTTAACACACTGTATACAATGATTTTTTATTTTTTATTTTTTTAAGATCACATCATCCTTCTGTCTGCTAATAAGCTTTATGGAGATGCAAATTTTCCTTTTTCTGGCACCTGCCCACAGTGCCAAAACTACCAATGACTGGTTTGCTGACCATAATATTACTGTACTTGATGGGCTAGCTAACATTCCTGATCTGAACCTCACAGAGAATCTGTGGTATTGTCAAGAGAAAGATTAGAAACACCCCAACCCAACAATGCCTGATCTGAACTTCATAGAGAACCTATGGTATTGTCAAGGGGAAGATTAGAAACACCAGATCAAACAATACAGGCAAACTAAAGGCTCCAATGAAAGCAACCTGTTCCTCTAAAACATCTCAGCAGTGCCACAGGGTGATATCCTCCATACCACGCTGCATTGACATGCAGTAATTTTTTATAAGGAATCCTACTTAAGAAGTGAGTGCATAAAGTAATGTAATTGTTCATAATTACTGTATGGTAAATTCTTTATTGATTGATCTTAGGAGATATTCTAATATTTTACAAACTGGATGTTTGATTTCCATGAGCTGAAAGCCGTAATCATGGAAATAAAATAAAAAAGGCTTGAAATACAGTAATTTAATTTACATGTAATGAATCTAGAATATTTGAGTTCATGTGTTAAATGAAATTACAAATGAAAAATTTTACTGTTTCATGACATTCTAATTTTTTTTATATAGAAAATTGTTATATTTTAAGATTAATAGATTTTTAAATCTCTATGTCTATGACGTATCTGTGTTTACAGACTAAAGCTGGACACTATTTGCACCCAAGCTATTACTTTGGAAAAATAGCATCTTGCTTATAACTGTTCTTGATCTCATTTAATTACAGCTCCCCTGTGTTTGTGTGCCACTTGCAGCTGGGTCATACTTACATAATACTTACACAATGGTTCGCGGTTCATGACGTCAACTGCTTGTTTCTTCTGCGTCATCATGTCTGAGGAACATCAATAATATATCGGTCCCAAAGTCAGCGCTGCTCACGATGGCATGCACTGCGTCTGCGCGTTCCCACACGGGGTTGCCAGATTGGGTTCAAATTATTTGCAGAACCTGATGTTGAAGTCCGCCTCTCATTACGGAGTGATATCATGTGATTCAATTCACCGATATGAGCCGACTCCAGACCAAAGTGATTGTTTTTCATCGTCTTACTGTTTTCAGATTGTATTCTCTATACAATATTATTACTTTTAATGCAGTGAAAGCATAAACTCAGCATAATATGTTTATTAAGCGACAGGCCTTGCACCTTCAGGGTCTGGGTTCGATTCCTCAGTGTCTGTGTGCATGCAATTTGCATGTTCTCCCTCTGCTTGGTGGGTTTTCTCTGGGTATTCCGGTTTCCTCCCACAGTCCAAAGACATGAAGATTAATTAGCATTCTCAAATTGCCTGTAGTGTGTAACAATGGGAATAAATACAATGGTCACCATTGGCCTCCACAGTCCCTTGTTGGACTATAGAATTTCCCAGATGGATGGAACTGTTAAATAATACAATTATCATTTACAATTAATCATTAACTACAAATGTTTCTTGATAAAAATATTAAATTGTGAATTTATGTGATTTTACCTGATGTATAGTTATTTCCCTAAACTAATTGAGTCCCCAAATGAACAGTGTATGAGTATGTCTTCAACAAGCAACGCGGGTACATTATTTTACACCAAAATGGCATGATACAACATGGAACTGAAAAGTCCAAAACACATAAGCAAAAAACAAAAAGACATTGGAAAACAATTCAGCCCTAAAGTGCAAAGTTTATACACAAAATAAAAAAACAACACTCCTGAGGTGCAAGCTAAAAGTATGGACATACATCACGATTGACATAGTTACCCACGTCCATTTATAGTTTTTCTTGGGGGATGAGGGAACTTTTAGACGGCGCCATTTCAACTCTGCTGGCTTTGGTAAGTTGTGTTTAAAAACATTTTTAAATTGCAAATTTAGGCCATCAGTAAAGCACAGCGTTGTTTTTTTTTTCCTGAAGCAGAGGTAAAATGTCGCCAGCTAAAAGTTTGCCCAGCCCACCTAAAAGACCATGAATGATTGTGGCTGATGACGTCAGTCATGATGTATTTTCATGAATTTAAGCTTGCACTTCAGGAGCACTATTTTTTATGCTCGCACTTCGCACTTCGGCACTGAAAGTATATAATTTCGTGTTTTCAGTTTGTTTTTCCATTTTGTGCTTAAGGAGAACAATGATTTGTTATTCTATGTGTATTTCTTTTGTTTGTTTTTGTGTTTTTCATGAAAAGGACATTTAAATTATATATATATATATATATATATATATATATATATATATATATATATATATAGGGTTAAGGTAAGATATAGTGTGTCTGCTATATATCTTCACATCTTTGGACTGTGGGAGGAAACCAGAGTACTCGGAGGAAACTCACCAAGCATGTGGAGAACAACCTGAACAATAACAACAAACACAATACAACAAATTCCCGAAAAATAGCATTACATATCAATAATAATTCAATTATATAGGCTAAATGTAATTTATAAATGGCAAAAGGGCATATAATACAAGCCAGTTAAATTTTATCTGTAAAAAAGCCAGATTTGTTTAAATAAAGCCAGATTTTATCTGTAAAAGTGGTGCTTGGTGGATTTTGTATGAAATGTGTGTTGGTCAAATGAAAAATACACAGAAAAGGCTACTTTACAACTTGTGAATTGTGTTGAACTTTGAGCTAATTTAGATCCTCTTTATGAGTGATAATTATCAATCTGGCAATCCTGCTCTCCGCGTGCCTGAGCTGTGTGGAGGCGCGCGGCGACACTCGTTGCCATGACAGCAGAGTTAGCAAACTGCCCTGTTGCCGTGAGCTCATTAAGAGCCGCAGCGAGTCGGACAAACGCCTCTGGTTATTCCTGCCATTTATCTTGTTTTTGGCATTAAAACACATCCAGAGCCAGTGTGCCGGGCTCAGGACGGTACCGGAGCTGGTTCTGTTTCGGTCGGCTGCAGGGGAAGGGGAAAAAAATATATATATAATAAACTAACAGGAGTCACGCAGCAGCAGCAGCACTGACCTATTCTTCCATGAGAAGATCTTTTTAACGTCCGACATGATTTAACTGCTAAAGTGGAGATGGAGATGTTTGGAGGAGGTGTAGCTGCTCTCGGGGGTGAAGAGGACGCAGAGGAGGAAGAGAGGGCTAAAGTTGGGGCTCTGCCCCCGCTACTCGAGGATGAGGTGAGCTGAAATCTGCAGGAAGGTTGAATAGTATAAAGAGAATAACAGTCTAAGAGTCTAATGTAAAGTGTTTTTGGGTTTATAAGCAATGTATGTCCATAATTTTAGCTTGCACCTCAGGAGTTTTTCATTTTATGTATGAATTTCGCACTTCATGCCTGAATTTTCTAATGTTTTTTTCGTTTTTTTTTGTGTATCTGTTTGTGTATCTAAAAGTCCCTAGAAATCTTTGAACACAATGTCACTCTGTTGAAAGGTCTCCAGGTAAAAGTGAAGAGAATCCATAACTGTCTTAAAAAATAAAAAATTAAACCTAGAAAAAAAATTAGCCCTATTAAGGAAATTCTACATACAAAACACTAAGTGCTATATAATTATATTCTATTCAATAATTAACATATATAAAATTATTTTCACTTAAATTAAGAGAAGGGAATTCTAAGTTTTTTTTTCCCTAAACCCTTCAATATGTTATGTCTTTATAACATCTAATTAAAGGTAAAACTCCATTACTGAGCATAGAGGATTGCTTATTTATCCAAAGAACTCTTGAAGTTTTTCCCCTCGACTAGTATTTCTTTATACCATAAAGAGTGTTGGGCCCAGAAACTTGCGAAAATCCGTCACCACTTGATTATGTCTCAAATCATATGCAGGACACAATTTCTTTTAGTTGTGTTGACATTTCCTTAAACGGCGTGGGCTATAATTTTCTAATACTCGCTAATATTGGTTTAAAAAAATATACCCCTACATGGTGTTGGCCCTTTATTATACCCTTATATGTAATCTCCAGACTAGAAGAATTAGGTCTTGAGACCTGCAGTCTTAAATTAGCACCTTTTGAATGACCTCTTGTTTTGCTGGTTATATAATGCACATGAATACTTTTAGCACTGTAAACGAGAAAAACACATTTGAATACATAAATATATTAATAAATAAAATGCAAATACTGACATTTGTGGGTTGTGGCTCTGCATTAGATTGCTATTTATATCAAGCAGCCTGAGCAGAAAAGCTTTTCCTCTGATGGAAAAGTGTCTGAGCTGTGTTGTGGCGTTAATATACCAAATCTCTAATGACCTCATACATTATCACCAATGTGCAAAACGACTTAGAAGTTATTCTATATAGCCCTCCTGTAATGAATCAGCGCCCCAGTGGTTATAGGTTGAACCAAGAATCCTATTACCTCACACATTATAGTTTTTGGTTTAAGACTTTCACTCACTTATGTTTGTTATGCAGTGTTTGAAAAGTGAGGTTTCAGGGGATTAGTGGAAGATGTCCAATGTGGTATTTTACATTTGTTGTGGTTGTTTAATTACATTTTAATAATTTTGGTATGGCTTAAAATAATTCTACTGGTAATGAGTTAAAGTTCATCATACAGTAAAATGTTCTCAAAATGTAGACAAAACTAAGTCCGATTTCTTCTAAAGTTCTGGTCAAACAGAAATCCCAGGCAAATAAATGCACATACACAGCATACGAAAAAACATAATAATACTGAATACAGTTTGTCTTATAACTACCAAAAAACAAACAAAAAAACACAAAGCACATTTGGTATTCAAACATGTAAGATGGGCATCTCTTTAATTAAAGGGATAGTTAAAGGGTTGATCAGTCAATCAATCAATCAATCAATCAATAAATAAATAAATAAATAAATAAATAAAATAATACATATTTTCATTTAAAATAAAAGTATTTTGAAGAGTATGACTGGAGAGAACCTGTATAGATCTCTCCAGCCATAAATCCAAGATCGGTATACAAAATTTAAGTATACAAATCCAGACTGAAAGGGAAACTTATCTAGGACGAAGTGTGTAATTTGCAGAGAGAGTAAGACAGAGAGAGAGAGAGAGAGAGAGAGACTGTGCTTCTCTGCGCTGTTCTCGTGGGAGTTCGCCTATTTATGGGGTGCACTTTTGTAGCACTGTAGCACTTTCCTGTTCTATGTCTTATACTGCAGCTTTATGGGTTTGGCCTGTTCACTCCGAGTGCTGACTGTGTGAAAGTTTGTTTTTCAGCTTTAAGATGCTCCATGTACTTTGGAAGAGCTTTGTGGATTTTTTTTAATTAGAGAGAATATTGAAATTCTGCTCTTTTGAAATGTAATTACCCAAAACAAGTTTTGAGACTTCTGTAGTTTGTAATGAACAGTAGTTTCCAGGCAAACTTGATGGAACAATGAATGTCTGTGAAAAAAACAACCGCTTATTCACAGTGGATTACATCATCGCAGCAAGACATTTTATGTATTTGGAAAAAAAATCTATTTGGGGAACTAGAGATTTAGAACAAAGGTTTCCACTCAAAGTTGTATGTGAACTTTTTAAGGTTTAGCAGAAGCTAGGTTTTAAATGTTTCTCAATTTAGTTCTGCTTTTCCCTGTATTTAGAGCCAATACCTGTTTCCCCATGCATTTGTATTTTTAATTCCTGAGATTCATTGTCTCTTGTATTTTTGATAGGTTTTCAGCAGACAGCAAATTTATTGTATCCAAAAGATACATTATAGTGCTTAATATTTACATATTGCTACATTATACAATTACTTTAAAACATTTCTGTACACAGGTTTTACTGAGTTCTCTAATTCTAATAAGAATAAATTTTGAATGGTCACATATTTATTTATATTCACATTATATTCAAACCCTTTGCTATAACACTTACAATTAAGCTAATGTGTGTTCAGTTTCCATTTTCATTTTTAAGATGTTTTTTGATTAGGGTTCATCCATGATAAAGGTAGTTGTTTAGACATGATTTGGAATGTGAATGTCTTCCATTTGTGAACCTTTTCCATTTCAGAATAACAAATGTTTTTGTGCTATTTCATCTATTGGTGCATTTCAGAAAAACAAGAAACAAGCCTTTGAGTCAAATAAATTGTCAAACTCAGGATTGGATGAAAAAGCACAAAAACATTTGTTATTCTGAAATGGAAAAGGTTCACAAGTCTTCCTAGAGATGGTCATCCAATTAAACTGACTGAGTAGTCAAGGAGATGATAAAGAATACAGAGCTAACTCTGTCTGGCATTCCAGAAATGCTGTGTTGGGAAGCCCTGAAGGACTCGCTTTATGGCACCAATCAAACCTCTATAGTAAACTGGCTGGACATAAGTTCTCCTGAATAAAGGACATGTGACAGTTTGCAAGGAGTTTACCAGAAATCACCTAAACAGCTTAGACCAAAATGTTATGGTGTATTTGCACCAAAATGGAACATTCTGTCCTGAATCCCAAGTAACATCTATCGCCATCCACCAGTGGAGGCCAGTGGTGACCATTGTATAACCGTAGTGGGACCCCTGGTCAACATTAACATGTACATTTAAGTAAGTTTGGAATTTGGTAACAACAATTAGCCTAATGTTTATGTTTTTGGACTGTGGGAGGAAACTAGAGAACACATAGGAAACCCACCAAACACAGGGAGAACATGCAGACTCCATGCACTCAGACGTGATGACGGAATTGAATCACAAAGCTGAAGGTACAAGGCGACAGTGCATCTGAATGAAACTAAGCACCACTGATCACCTGTAAATTTCAAACATAAGCTGAAGACAGTGGCACCATGAATCTGTGAGGATGTACCAAAACTCAAAGGTGCTTAGGACCACAGATTGGAACAATAGTTCACCCTACAGCAGGACAAAGACCTAAACACACAGCCAAGACAACACACGAGTGGCTTAAGACAACTCAGTTAATGCACAAGCATGACACAGCCAGAGAACAGACTTCATGCTGATTTGTGTAGAGACCTGAAAATAGCTCTTTTATGCCTAAGATTATATTTACTCCAAGGGTGCTGACTAAGGTGTTTAAATGCTTATGTAAATGTGTCTTCTGTTTGTTTGTTTGTTTGTTTGTTTGTTTTAATAATAAATAGAGTGTTTGAAATGTGTTTTTTCTTATGGAGTACTTTGTTGAGTTCTGAGAAAAAAAAGAATTGAAAATGAAGGTAGCAAAAAGAAAGGTCAAGGGGAATGAATACTGAATGCACTGTATGAGTTACACAACTAAGTCAGATTTAGAGATGACATCATGAGTCTTATGGTCTTGAATACTGTCTTTCACATCTAAAAATAATCAAGCTAAACTCCCATCACTTAGGGCAGGAGATTGAATATTAGGATGTTTAATGCCTAGAACCCACAACCAAATTGATGATAAAATGATTAAATATACAGTAAACGACTGAGCGGAGCGAGCATAAATTTATCAGCATAGAAGGTCAAAAGAGGTTAAACAGGATAGCTCACATCACTAATGGCTTAAATTCTCATATTTTGACAAAAAGCCAAAATTATCCAACAATAAATAATTTACTGAATAACATTTTTCCGTAATTCCGTAATTCTCTCTTCTTAGGAAAATGTGTCTTTGGCAGATATCCTGTGTCTGAGAGACAGCTGTCTGTCTGAACAGGAGGTGTGGGCAGTGTGTGCAGAGTGTGTGCGCTCGCTGCAAAGCATTTCACGCTCTCCACTTTTTTACACTCTCTGCATTACACCGGACACTCTGGCCTTCAACGCTCATGGCAACGTGTGCTTCATGGAGCAGCTCAATGGTCAGTAAGCTTCACACTCACCTGTTCACAATCATCAGTTTCACTGTCAGCAGTTTTGTGTGATTTTTAAGCTCCTAGGTTTGATGATCTGGACTTAGGTGGTGTCTTCTAAATTGTTACCTTTTAAAAACCTTACCATACAAATCACATGCAAAGTGATATTATTATTTTATATATAAACATATTTTATATATAACTGGGGGGCCTAGAGCCAATTCCAGGACACCAAGGGCATGAGGCAGGGTACACCCTGGACAGGGTGCCAATCCATCGTCTTTGGACTGTGGGAGGAAACCGAAATACCCAAAGGAAACCCATCAATCATGGGAAGAACATGCAACTCCATGCAGGAATCGATCCTGGACCCTAAAGGTGCAAGTGCTAATCACTAAGCCACCCTGTCGGCCTAGAAGAACATACTTATATTCAGACTTACACACACAGTTTTTGCAATGCCAGTTAGCCTAATCGGCATGTCTTTGGACTGTGTGTGGAAACCCACCAAGCACAGCGAGAACATGCAACCTCCATGCACACAGTGGCGGAAATCGAACCCAGACCCTGAATGTGCAAGGCGACCACTTCTGAAAATGATCTGTAGTGGAAACATGGGTCAAAAATACTGTGCAGCCAAACAACAAGTATTCAAATAGGGAGAAAAACCACAGACTTCAGACTTCCTAATTCAAATCCTAATATATAGCCTAATTACTAATCACATTGAACAGTAACACTATTCTTTCATACTGGATATGAAATGCAAAAATACCGAATAATAATAGGTTACAATGAAGAATTGTTAGGTTACTCACATCTTTATTAGAACCGAAACCAAAACCTTTTACATAGTTCATTTCCTAGAGAAATGTTAGAGAAGAATTATTTCCTTATTTTAAAAGGTTTCAGAGGGCAGGGAGTGAAGTTTTACAACAAGTGAAAAGTACTAACAGTTTTCCCCAAATGCATTATGATTATTCATCTGTGTCGACATGGAACAAGGCTAGAGTAAGACAGTATTTTATACTGCAAATGATATCTGAGCAGCCCACACACTCAGTCAGGATGTGCACAAGGACAAATTTACAGTTTATACTCACTTCTCTACAGTTAATTTGCGTTTATATTATTAGCACTGTTATGATTGCTAGAGGGTCATTGCTAAAGTAGCACGTATTATGCAGTGATACACTGTGCGTGCCATAGATACCTGCCTCAGAAGCTAAATTACTATCACCTGGGCTTGTTGTCCTTGCAAACAAATTTGCCACATTTTATCTGGCATGTTCATAAATCTGGCCTTGTCCTCCTCTACTTTTCTTTATTTGCTGTCCATGTTGATTAAAGGCTAAAAAAGCTCTCTGCTGTAACTGGTAAAAATTGTGCATTTTCCAAATCGTGCAGCCCGGAATTAGCGGACCAATTAGTGATCTTGGAAGATGGATTTTAATGTCTCATTACCTCCTGTATAATGAGGCAGGGGTGTGATCAAAAAGCTACCTGTGTATGTGTGTTGCTCAGAGCCTAGCTGCCTGCAGCCTACACTGCACCAAGTAGTTCTAACACTACCATCAAATGTATTGCATCAACAAACCCACGGCCAACATGAAGTTGAGACCATTAAATTAGTAATATCTCTCTCTTCTTTGATGTAATTGTATTTCAAGAATTCCATGTATTACAGTGAAGACTCCTTGCTGTTTGCCTTCTGGATATCTTTCATAGTTGAGAATATGTATTACTGTGCACAAAGGATAGTCAGAAGAAAGGAATGTGACCTATAAAACTACCCCAACTCTGCAAAACAGTCTGGAGGAGGCTGGGGATCCTCAGCATCTTTGTCCTACTTAGAAGAGGCGATGCTGCGGCAAGCACCACAGTAGCCTGAGGTTGTCTTAGAGAGTAACACTGTGTGCCTTGATTACTCATCGAAGGAATTTAACCCTCTGGTTCACAGTGGTTTGTTGTTAATCAGGCCCTTATTATAAACCCAGATTATTTTACACAAGTATAATAGTCAAATGTATTTTGAAAACACGTTTAACCTTAATTAACAAATAATATACTGTATGTACAATATTTATGGTCCCCTTCCAAACATACAGAGGATGCAAATAGACCAGAATTTTTTTTTAACTCTTTTGTAATGTGACATATATTTTTATGTCAACTTATTACTCAAGTAAAAATTATTTATTTAATATTATTATAATACATTTTTTAAACCTGACTGTTTTAATCATTAGATAAATTAAAGCTGGTTTGATGCTGGAAGATATATATTATTAGTTTTAGCTTTTAGCTTATTTTTTAGTTTTATCAACAACAAAAAAATGAGTTAAACCTTTGATTCTATGTCTTTTAGTTTATTTGATATTACAGTAATGTTTAGTTGGAATGTGATTTTCTCACCATTTTCCACCAGATGACCCAGAAGGTTCATTTGTCCCTCCAGAGTTTGACAAGACCGGGAATACGTTTGAGGTGAGCTATTTATATCCTGACATTGAACACTAAGAGGTGGGCCAAGTACACAAATCCTGTACTTGGATAAAAGTAGAGATACCCTAGATCTAATATTACTTAAGTGAAAGTAAAAGTCCCCCATTTACATGTCAACTTGAGTAAAAGTTGTATACTGTATAGGTTGCATAATAAAAATTATATTTCATAATTGCTTGCTCTCTCCCATTCTTGCACACACACTTGTTGTTGTCTCCAACCATCTTTGCATCTGATTTCAATAACCTGTAGTGTTATTAAGTGTGTCACAAGGTAAACGCAATTATGTGTTATGTAACACAATGCCAGGCAAAAATTTAAAGTAAGTAAAAGTACAGATATTTGCTGTAGTATGTAATGGAGGGAAAAAGTATCTTCGAATAAAACTGCTCAACTACAGATACGCGAAATATGTACTTAAGTAAAGGAACAAAGAAAAAATACTTAGTTACTTTCCATCTGTGTTTAGTCTTTGACTTTTTTAAAGAGCTTTATGACTATGGGAATTTTGGGTAAAATCAATACAGTGGGGTCCAAAAGTCTGAGACCACACAATTTTTTAGAGCTGGAAATAAGCTGAAAGAGTTTTACCATTTCCATGTAAGCAAGTTTGTCATATTTTGTTGATATCTTAACTCTTAAGGTGGCTTAGCTCTTGGCACTGTCACCTTGCACCTCCAGATCCTAGGTTTGATTCCTGAGTCTGGTCTGAGGGCATGAATTTTTGCCCGTGCTTGGTGGGTTAACTCCAGGTTCTCCGGTTTTCTCGTATAGTCCAAAGAAATGCGGATTAGGCCAATTAGTGTCCCCAAATTGACTGTAGGGTGTGAATAAGCATAAATAAGGAATAAATACAATGGCCACCTGCAGTCCCTTGTTGGACTATAAAGGTTTTTAGATGGATGGATAGGAACTCTCTTGTGCAAACAGTCAGCTTTTCTGTAAGTCATATCTATTTTTATAGAATTTTCTTTAACAAGGATCATCACGTTTAACATAAAAAAGGGGACATACCAAATACTAAGGAATTCTAAAATTCATGTCACATTTTCACATAAGTAAAGATAAAAGTCTTTTCATCAGTGGCATCAGAGTTCTGGCTGTAGGAACTAAAGTAATTTCTTATTTCTGTTTTATTCAGACTCAAAGAGCATCTTTTTAGTTAAAAATATTCCTGGTAGTCCTCCTGACATGGATACAGTAGATTGTGTATGATGTCCTGGTTAAGGAGAGGTGTAGATAAGGACTCATTTGTTAGACTGGAGGAGAGAGTGCATGACCTGCCACAGATGATGGATATTGCCTGGTCTGGCTACAGACAGAAAAATGGATGACACTGTTCACTTTCATCTGTGTTCGTCTGTGCTCACTACTTAATGGCTTTATGAATAGCAGGATGACATAACCAAAACAGAACCATGTGTGGGTGGTCCAGTTTTCTACAGGAATGACTAAGTTTCACACTTTCGAATCTGGCACTAATATCAGTATCTAGAGTGAAAGTGATTTATTAGGACAAAAAATATGATCACTTCTTAAAAATAAAACTTGTTTTTGCTCAGTACCACTATCATTATTATTTCTTGTCACATTTCTTTTCAATACCTCATGACATACCACAATTTTGCTCTGTACAACGTTTTTTTCCACTGAGCTAATGTTGCTGTCATAATTTCTTTACTCTCTATTACTTTTCCTCTTCTGTAGGGTCATGTGTTCTCTCTCGGCTCCACACTTTCAGCTGCTCTGGGCTACGATATAGATCCTGAAACAGAGCTGGGGGCTGATACTCGCAGGCTGCTTGAACAAATGCAAGAAGAAAAACCAGATGACAGGCCTTGCCCACAGGTTTGAAAAATTTTAAATCATTTTTACATTTGGTTGTTTATTGCTATTTGTTTTTTACAGTCTTGTTTTGTTTTTTTAATTGTGCTAGAAATTTCTGTTTTATAAATATCATAAGAAATACATCAGGTATAATTCTAAACCGATTTTTATTTCATCACAGTCCAACACAGATATAAATTGAGAATATGTTAGCCACTATAAACTACTAAAATCTAAACATTTGCACCAAATAAAATACAAGGGCTATACCGAAAGAAATTAATTCTTTTATTTTTTTATTTTTTTACAAACAGACATAGGACGTTCAAATTGCACAAGCTGGTAAAATAACTTTGTGTCTATACAAAAGGTACTACTCCACATAGTCTCCATCACTTGCGATGCATTTTCTCCATTATTAAACACAACTCTCGAAACCTCTTTTAGTATAAATTTATGAGACAAATGTGTAACAATTGATAAAAAACATTAAAGAGAAAAAAACAGCATTGAAGACAAACCATGTGGTGGGAAACTTTGTATAGAGGAAGCTGCTGGAGCTACTCTATCAACATGTGCAATTTGAGCAAATTAACTTTTATTAGTTAATAAAAGTTACACTTACATTTATATTTAGGCATTTGGCAGAAGTTCTTATCCAGAGTGACTTACAAAAGTGCCTAAGTTTCTGTCATTGGATAGATCCATACACTAGTTACTAGATTACTAACTATGTAACATCAGTCAAACACTGTTGGGAATGTGTTTCTTTTTGTTTCGTTTTCGGGGGAGATTAAATGAAGTATCGAAGAAACAGATATGTTGTCGTTTAAGATTGCCAGAGACGTAGTTGTAGAGACATCTAGAGGAAGTTCATTCTACCACCTAGGTGCCAAAACAAAAAGGTGTTGTCTAGATGCATGGCTTTATCAACCTCTGAGAGATGGAGGGACTAGCCGAGCATTGCTGGAGGATCAGAAGCAACATGGTGTAGTGCGGGGTGTGATTAGAGACGAGGCTTAATTGAGCCCTGGCCCGTTTTTAGCTTTGTAGGCAAGCATCAAGGTTTTGAATTTGATGCGGGAGCGAAGAAGTGGGGTAGTGTGGTAGATGTAGCTGCATTCTGGATAAGTTGCAGAGGATAAATGGTGGACAGAGGCAGACCTGACAGGAGTGAGTTGCACTTTTACATTACTTTTGGTATAGCCCTCATAGTTTGAACATGGATGAGCCTAATCCTAACTCTAAGCTTCCTTATTTGGTACCACTTAGATATGCCCAGTAATGTGGCAGCTACAATAAAATACGTTAACACCTTTTTTCTGTTTGGTCTCAAACCTTCCAGGGCTTTCTTTGTGGATAGAAAATGTCACTTTGGCCCTCTGCAACTACCCACATTCTAACATTGCAAATAAATCTTTGAGTAGGCGTTAGATGGCTTGGAATTGTGTTTCACTGGCACATATTTAATTATGAAAATGTTTCAATTCTCCCATATCAAATAACAGATACTAACCAGCAAGGGTGGGGCAAATATGTGCTTTTCCTGAGATAGTTACTTAGCAGTTGAAAGCTATTCTGTATCTTAGCCATTAAAAATCATTTTAGAAATGTGACCGAAATATAATAATATGCTCATTTAATGAGTCATTCCCTCAAGTGAGCATGTTATTAAAGTTATGATAACTTTCGTTGTACCTGACATATCCGAAAACCCAAATTCATAGTTTGATGTTTAAAGCCTTCCAGATAACACACACCAGCAAGGCTTTCCATATGAGCATTTTATTTTTCAGATCTATGCCACTTTTGTTTCTGTGCATTTCTGATTAACCCATGATTTAACAGATCATTGAACAGGATATAGAGCTTAATAAGATTGAATAAATGTATTTAAAAAAAAAAAAATAAAGTGTTTCTTACAGGACTGGTTTTAATATTTGTTTTATGGGCCTTGAGAGAAAGTCTTTGAGAGTAAACTGGAGAATAATCACATTATGAATGCAAAAGTAAAAGTAAAAAAGCAATCATTGTTTATCATGTTTTATGCACGTACTGTACATGAAAAATAACAACCTAGATCGTTTTTTAAACACATATGTCTGTTCAGTCACTTGCTGATGTTGCTGAAGTGAGAGAGATTTGCTTGTAACAGAACATATATATTTTTGATAGTGTATAGAAAGACAGTTCTACTTTCTATATGAGCTTGGGGTCGAACATTTTTCAGTACAAATCACACACTCTAAAGCTTAATTGTAATAATTTGTGTCTCACTGATGTGTAATTCTTATGCTGAGTATATACCATGTTGCCAGATTTTGTCTCTTCAAATTTCTTTCAAACAAGAAAAAAGCTTCTATAACTTAATTATAGACCAAATGACATTACCAGTAAAGCAAGGTAGAGCAAAATTCTCTTTCTTAGAGGACCAATTGGAAAAGTGTGAAAGATGAAAATGCAACACAGCTCAACACAACACAGTAATGAAACACAACACAGAACACAAGAGAATCCACTAGAGAAGAAGAACAGAAAGGCACAGTGGAAACCAAAAAGCTTTTAAAATGGACAAAGCAGACAGGCATAAGTAAATACACTAGAGAACAACAGATCAGCCTGAATAACTGCCATGACAACAGGGTAATGAGAACAGGAAACATTAGCCATATAAAGAAAGTGGAGTTCAAAGGGAGCAATACTGCACAGAAAAAAATGGGACAGAGGGTGGATGTGACAGTGTATTAAATTTGGTCATTATTTTTGTGCAATCTCAGAAAAAAAGCATGAATTAAATAGCAACAAAAAGACAAATCTTGTGAAGACTAGCAGCCTTTCAAAATCTTGTTATAATTCTTCTCCCTGTTGGTGAAAACTAATGGAAGTTTGAAAGTTTTTAAGGTGGTATTTTCCTACCTTAAAAACTAGTTGCATATTATCCTGTTGATATTGATCTCAAGTAAATTTTTAAAAAGATCAGTTGGTTATATTATACCTTATAATATAGTTGGTCTTATTATGGGTCTGTTAAGTAATTGCATTTATTTTTTGTTAACATGTCTTTCTTCATAGGTCATGTTGTCCCTAGCAGAAGCCAAAATTAGAGACACCACAACCAGAGCAGTGTGTCGAAAGCTATCAGCGATCGGAAGAAGAGTGTTGTCTATAGAATCAGTCGCACCTTTTCAAGGTATTACAGCCCTCATTTCTCAGACTGTAAAGCTTTTATGGTTGTTGTTGTTATGGCCTAAAAGTGTTATTTTAATTCACAGATGAGTGGGAAAAATCATATCAATTTATGGAATATAAAGGATCACAGTCAAGCTCTGTTGAGAATCATACATATGACCAGCTCATGGCCAGACATTATTCTACAGATTCTCATGAAGACGAAGAGCATCAAGTTAAACAAAGGCGAAGAGTCTGCAATGGTTCATTCCGCTCAGGGAGTGTAGATGGATATCATGGAGGTCCAATGTCACTTCGAGATGTAAACGCTGTCTATCCATCCCAGAATAGCTTTCCCTTTCTTAAAATGAACCAAGATGTAAGGTGGAGAAGATCACGGAGTGCCCTCAACCGCTCCTGCTCCATTCCTGACTCCAACAACCCCCCTGTGTTCTCGTCTCCATCACACACAAACCTAAGCATGATGGTAGCAGACTTGTCAGAGATTGGAGGAGACGAAAGTATGATAAGGCAATGGGAGGACCATGTGCTGAAGGAATCACACAAAACAGATGCAGACAGAACAGAGCAGGTCCACAGTCACTTTATAGAATCTGTGAACAGAATAAATAACAGCACCCCTACTTATGTCAGTGTTGGCGCAGCTCCAGATTACATAGGTCAAAGTGCAGTTATAAGAGACGAAACCCCTGTGTTCTCCACATATGTAGAAGAGGAAATAAAGTATAGCAGTCTGGGCTGTTCTAATCATATGACCAAAAGCATGCTGTGCCTCAATGAAGAATCTCAGGATGAGGTGAGAAGTAGATTCAGAGTCTGTGTTTTTATGAGAGACTATTCGTTTCTCTCCTTGGTGGTTTGTCAGATTAAGTGCTGAGCATTTTTATATTGAACATTCAGATGAATGCTGTTTTGGATTTTATTTGCAGTGGGTCTCTCTGCGGGAGCTTCTGTCACACTGTACGCGGCCTCTGTCTGTGAATGAGTTGTGGGCCCTGTGTTACACCTGCCTGTCCACACTGCAAACCTACACTGATTTCCCAGGTCAGTCCTATACAGGAAAATGTATAGAAATACATTGAACAGTTTCTAAAACCATATGTAACATGGTGGTATACTTTCCTCATGACTCTATGGGTTTCTTTCAGGTTTATCAGTTTTCTCTTGGACAGTATCTTAGGAATAGTTGCAGTCATTTTACATTTATACCAAATATCAACTTGTTTGAGTATAACCCATAAATATACACCGATCAGTCATAATATTAAAACCTTAAAACATTAAACCCAGTATTGTGTAGGTTCCCCTTGTGTCTCCAAAACAGCTTTCACCCCTTGAGGCAAGACCTCTGAAGGTGTGCTGGGTTATCTGGCACCAGAATGCTGGCAGCAGATCCTTTATGTGCTGTAAGTTGCAAGGTGGGGTCTCCACTCGTTTGTCCAGCACATTCATGGATCAGATCTGGGTAATTTAGAAGCCAGATTAACAACCTTGTGATCTTTTACTGCTATACCCCATACACAGCAAACAGTGATGAACTGAGTGTTTGGATGTTTTTATAATTATAGCCAGCATTAATCTTTTTCAGCTATTTTTGCTACATTAACCTTTCTCTGGCATTAATCTGAACAGGCTGGTGTTTTCTTCCCAAGGCAAAAATAAACCTTGGGTACCCATGATCTTGTCACCATTTTACTGGCATATAGTTGATAATTAGTGTTAATGTTATGTGGTGTTAATGTTAGGGCTGATATGTGTGTACATTAAAAGTTATTTTACATTTATTTTGATTCAGCATTATTTCATTGCCTATCTGGGACAGTCTACCAAAGGTTACCAGCTATTGAGGTAGTTTTCATGTAGAAGAGGTTTAAATTTAGGATGAATAACATTGTTTCACATTACCCTGTGGCATTTTTTTCCAGGATTTCTGCCAGAATTTATAAGAACAAGTTTTTTTTTGTTTAAATGACATGCACTTTTTTAAAATTATTTGTCTTGAAAGCCTTCCTGTGCCTGGACTCTGTGTATGTGGGCTGGGATGGAGACTTGCTGTTCCTTATGCCTAAAAACACAGGTACTTTTCACGTTTTCAAAAGATATATTTGGCTTACAGTGACTGTTTCTAACTAGAAGACATAATAATGGTGTCTTATTGGAACTTATGTTAATATTTACTGAGCAATGTCCATTAAAAAGTTAAGTACTGTTAAAGATTAGCTGGTTAGCATTTGCACTTATCTACCACTCATTATGTTGCCACATTCCAGTAAATTGCAAAGATGATATTAACGGAGTTCCCTTTCAAAAGCTACACTCGATGCTGCGTGAATACACTATGGGAACATCTTTTTGTGTTACCGGTTGTGAAGCATGTGTGTATCAAACACACCAAATTTTGTGCTCCGCGCACGGCTCGCGATTTCGCGTCTAAAAAGGTGAAGCACTTGAAGCGCTCGTGGCACGTTCCTAGGGTTCACGTGCAGATCTGGCAGACGTGCATGAGACGGAATTCCCCCTTTCCCCTTCCGCGCATATGGAGGAGTTAATGCAGGTAAGTAATGCGTGCGATTGAGTGATTGCATATCGTCTGGCCGCAGAAGCGGGATTCCCCCAAGCGCTCAAAATTAGACGACAGGTTTCTGTCGGGTGGCCGGGAGGAGGAGCCTCAACGACGCTCTCTCTCTCTCTCCCTTTCTTTGGCGACCTCCATGACGAGTTAACTCTTTTATGGAATAAGCCTTATTCATCCCATGTTTTTCGTGCAATCAACTTCGATTGATGCGAAGGCACGGGGTTATATGATGATGCCCCAGATAATCGCTTGCATGCTATCTCCCTCCTGGGACATCATCCTCCCTGAAATAGCCCACACTCCCCACCAAGCCGTGTAGACTGACATCTTCCTTGGTGGAGAAAAGCTTTCAGGCAGTGGGTCAGGCAGGTATCCACTGCACACCATGGGGGTTTTGCAGGCCTACCAGGCTGACCTGCTAAAAGTTTCTCCACCTTTCGTGCTCAGGAGTCGGGACTGTCAGCCACCCAGTCCTGACCAGGTCTAGCTCTCGCGAGGCACGAAGCGCAAAAGAAGAGTGTGGTGAGCCAGTCACCCCCTCGTAGAAACTGGGGTGGGGCTTTTTGAGGATCTTTGCAATCCGCCTCAAAGAGGCTGGACCTGTGCACCGTCATCTTCTCAAAGAAGAAGTCCTGAGGCTCATGCACCCAGGACCGTGGGGCGCGTAGAATTTCTTCTGAAAATAAAGTCTTCTCCCTGGCACCCCCAGGAGGCCGGTGTTTAAGCACGCCACTACTGGTGTTTCGGGGAACAATGGTCTTCAATATTCCCCCCCCCCCAACCATCTAGCTGAAACTTGGGCCCCTTTCGGAGAAGCTGTCACCGTGGAAGCTACTGCCAGGTATATCTCCTTGGGTACTAAGGACTGTACAGAGAGGAACTACAGGATTCAGTTTGCACATCGCCCTCCGCGTTTCAACGGTGTGGTCTCCACTTCCGTGAAACTGGAAAGGGTGCATCTGCCGACTCTGGAATTGCAGACTTTGCTGGGGGAAGGGGCCATAGAACATGTTTCCCTGCCCGACAGAGAGTCAGGCTGCTACAGTACGCTTTTCTTTGTGTCAAGAAAGATGGGGGGGCTGTGTCCAATTTTAGATCTTCGCGGGCTGAATCACTATCTCAAAAAGTACAGGATTAAAAATTCAAAATTATTGTTTCTAAAATCCAACCAAAGGATTGGTTTGTGACAATCGACCTGAAGGACGCATATTTTCATATAGAAATATCGCCACAACACAGAAAGTTCCTGAGGTTCGCTTTCAGGGGCGAAGCTAACCAGTATTGGGTCCTTCCATTTGGCCTAGCTCTGTCACCCGCACATATACAAAATGCATGGATGCAGTCCTGGCTCCTTTACAACTCCAGGGCATCCGTATTTTTAATGACATAAACGACTGGCTGATTCTGGCTCAGTCTCAGAAGCTAGCGCTTCGACAGCGGCATGTCGTCCTAGCTCATCTTGATTCTTTAGGATTGAGACTCAACACCACGAAAAAGCATTCGCTTTCCTGCTCAGAACACAACATATTTGGGTGTCACATGGGATTCGATCGCCATGCGGGCACAGCTGTCTTCTGCGCATGTCGAATCCATTTTCAACACCCTGAAGGAAATCAAGCTATCGTTTCAGTTGTGGCTAAAAGCCAATGGATTTCACTCAAATTCAAATTCAAATTCAAATTTTTATTTGTCACATACACAATCATACAGAGTACAATATGCAGTGAAATGATTTTGTGCGACCACAGAGTCGCGACGGCAGCCACCTAACCGGCGCCATCATAGAAGATAAGGAATAGATACATTAGGATAACGAGGGTAAAAAATCCCCTCCCAGACTGTCCTTCGAAAAGGGCAGTGTGCGATCAGGGGTACAAAAAATACCTCAGCAACGAGCACATAAAAACATGTAAATACAAGACATAAACATTGCAACGATTAGGGTACAGGGGATAGGAAATGTCCAATGTAGGCAAACAGCTCCAGTCCCTGCAGCTAGAGAGCGCTGGTCCTGATTCCGCCTACCCACACTGAAGGGAATAAGCACACGAAGGCGTTGGATATGGGGAAGGTAGAGTGTCTATCTGTAGCTGTTATGTGTGTGCGTGAGTGCGTGCGTGTCAGTTGTAAGCCTGTAACATCCCGTAATAGTCTGCGCCAGGTGTCCTTAAAGGGGGGAAGGGAAGTAGGATTCCAGAGCGTCTCATTATCTTGGTCTTCGGGGAGTTTGTTATGTCTCCAGCCACGGCCTTGAAATGCAGTAGCTGGAAAGAAAAGGGGCAGCCGAAAAGAAAATCATATTTTCCAGGTTTCGGTCAATATCTGCCAATTTCACAGATATTTAATGTCCATCACTGGTCTCCAGGTCTGTCCAGATCACGTTGCATAGCTGCTAGTCTCACCAAGATGTTATCCAATTTGCGGTCCAGAACCACAGTCTGATTACTGACAGCTCTCGTCACCACTATTTCCCAGCCAGCCAGTCTCTTGGGGTTGAGACTGACTGCTTTTAAGATTTTTCGATATCCAAGTATTCCACCTAATCCAATCAGCAGAATCCCTGTTATCAAAGTTCCGAATAGGTAGATATCTTCAACATCCTCCAGAGACAGTGCGGCCAGGCACACAATGCGCCACTTCTCCCAACCGTCCATCATGTATCCAGCAGCAAACGTCCCAGCAGGACAAATAGGTTCCCCAGAACCCACACTTCTTGTCGAGAAGATCGTGTCAATTTCATTCAGAGACCACTTGATCAAATCCATATTCCTTTTTATTTTCAAGAGCAAGGCGAGGAGAGTCTCTGAATAGTATCACAAGACAGACAAGAGAAGCAAGCGGGGAGAGATAAGGGAGGGAGAGCAGATGCGACCGCCTTCGTCAAGAGCCAAGAGGGGACAATCCCCGGAGGCAAATAAGTGTTACGCGCCAGGGGCTTCGTACCCTTTCTATGTGGTTCAGACCCCGGTTTCTGATTTTGGGTCCCACTCTGCGTGCATCTTGTCGTCGCATGCGCTAATGAGAGACGCTTCCCTCATGGGCTGGGGTGCAGTCTTAGATGGCTGTCCAGCCTAAGGAAGCTGGAGAGGCCATCTTCTCGCATGGCACATCAATTTATGGCTTTATTTCTGGCTCTGAAACGCTTTCTCCAGCAGTTGAGAGGCTACCATGTCCTAGTGCGGGTGGACAAAACTACGGTAGTCTCATACATAATGGCTAGGGCAGACTGTGCTCACGCCGCTTGACCAAGCTAGCGCACCAGATTCTGCTTTGGTCACAGGACAAGTTTCTATCTTTCAGGGCGATTTACATTCCAGGGCATATGAAGGTGGGAGCAGACTTGCTGTCCAGACAGACTGTGACACATGGGAATGGAAACCCCACCCCGAAGTAATCAGTTAAATCTGGAAGAGACTTTATGTAGCAGAGGTGGACCTCTTTGCCTCACAAGAAACATCACAATGTCCCCTTTGCTACTCTGACTCCTCCAGCCCCCAACACCCCCCCCCCACCTCTCCGATGGCCCATACGTGGCCCAGATTACGTCTCTAATATCTCTCCTGGACGAGTCACCTTGGGTGATTCCAGTAAAAAGGGATCTTCTGTCTCAGGCGCAGGGGACAATATTTTATCCCTGGCCCGAGCTCTGGAACCTTAACACCACTAGAAGAACTTGGTGCATGGCAAAACATGTAGACAGAGTCAACTGCCGAATTGTTTTAGTGTTGGAGTTTCTGCAAGAAAAGTTGTCCTCGGGCTTATAGTACCCTCAGAACGTATGTAGCCGCTATTTCGGCTTGTCATGCTCTGACTGATGAGGTTTCTGTGGTAAAGCACCCTTCCTCCTTAGCTCGCCATTTATTTGCGGAGCTAAACATTTGTGGCCACCCACTAGAGCGATGGTTCCTTTTTGGGACTTAGCGATTGTGCTCGAAGGTCTGATTGACACTCCTTTTGAACCACTAGAGTCTTAAGATGGTTTTTCTTATACTTACTTCTTTCAAGAGAATTGGAGATCTGCATGCTTTGTCAGTCTCACCAGCCTGCCTAGACTATGCCTCTGGGCTAGTCAAAGCTATTGTTCATCCTCACCTGAACTATCTTCCGAAAGCTCCATTCCCGACTATGCACCCAGTTGTCCTCGAAGCCTTCTGTCCTCCGCCTTTTACAGCTCCAGAGCAGAAAAAGATTCACTTAATGTGTCCAGTACACGCTCTTCAGATTTACGTCCACCGCACTAGCCAGTGGCGTAAGTCAGAGCAGCCTTTTTTTATGCCAAACACTGTCACATCGGGTGAGAGATGCTATTGCCTTAGCCTACGAGGTGCGGGGTCACAATTCGCCTCTAGGAATTAGGGCTCATTTGACCAGGGGGATTGCCTCATCTATTGCGCTGGCAAGAGGTGTCCCCTTGCAGCAAGTGTGTGATGCGGCAGGTTGGTCCTCTCCGCACACATTTGTCAGATTTTATAGTTTGGATATTCATGCTACTCCGGGCTCACAGGTCCTTGAGTCAGCCTCCCAGAGCTAGGTTTGAGACCTCCTTGGCTATTGTGCGCACACACAACACAACCTTGGGGTTCCAGGCACTTGCAGTGCGGCGGCGTTGGTATTCTCGTTCCTATCGCGTTTTCTTGCAGCATGGAGTGTAGCTTTTGAAAGGGACCATCTCGGGGTACTTTGCTGTAACCTTGTTCCCTGAAAAAGCGGGAACGAGATGCTGTGCTCCAGTGCCGCACTGCTTGCGTGACAAGGCGTCCTTTCAGACAAAATTGACCTGAGGATGTTTCCGGTTCACTCCTATTTATAACCTGCAGGTGCACTTCATCAGATGATGTCACCTGACCGAGGTTATATATAGCCAAAATTAGGTGTGTTTGATACACACATGCTTTACAACCGGTAACACAACACTATGGGAACATCTTTTTTTCATGCAGCATCTCGTTCCCGCTTTTTCAGGGAACAGGGTTACAGCAAAGTAATCCAAGACGATCTAGTGGTTAGTGAGCTGAACCCCTTTTTCCACTGCTTCCTGTTTTAATATACCATACCATACCATACCATACCATACCGTACCATACCATACCATACCATACCATACAGTACCGTACCATACTATACCATTCCATACATACCACATTTTATTAATCCAGAGTGCCTAATCTCACTCACTTGTGTCTAGGCTGAGTGGTGTTAGCATTTTTATCTTAATCTGTGTTTCTGCTTACTAAGATGCTCAACTGCTGGATAACTAACGATATATGTATTACTATAACATTTGGCTTATAATCATTGCCAGCAGGCAAAATGTTTTGCAAAGTGTCCTTCTAGTCCTGTTTTTCTTTGTAACTGTTTGCTGATTTTTCAGTTGTTTAGCATACCACACATTTCTAGGGTTTATCTAGAGCAGGTCCTAAAGAGCCTTGCAGATTTTAGCTCCAGCTCAAAAAAAAAAATCTCACCCGTCTGTAGCCTTAGTAATCCTAAAAACCTTGATTACCTTGTTTAGGTGTGTTTGATTAGGGTTGGAGCTGAACTCTGCAGGATTGTGGCTCCCTTGGACTGAACTTGCCCACCACTGATCTTGAGGCACCTGCCTCTCAAAATTATAAACATATACACTGCCTGGCTAAAAAAACATATACGCCTGGCTAAAAAAACATATACACTGCCTGGCTTCTGAACATTTCAAAAGGGTCTGCATCAAGCCAACTTTCAACTTTGTAGAAGAAATGTGGTGGGAAAAAATCATGAATGGAACTCATCTAAACACATGGGGAAGTTTACGGTTAAAAAAATTAACCATTAACACCATAGCTTTGTTTAATGGTTTAAGTAAGAGCATTGTCATATGTACAGAATGTGGCAAGAACTCCTGAATTGGGACTAAACAGCTGTGTGGCCATATAAAAATCACTTGTTAGTGAGATTAATTTGAAAAAAGGCTTCTGTTTGCTAGGGAGCATAAAGATTGGACTTTGTAACAATGAAAAAAGGTCATGTGTATGAAGTAATGCATCCTACAGGCAGGTGTTATCATCTGGGGATGCTTCAGTTTGTCAGGTCTAGGTTCGGCTCTGTTATGTGGCATTAAAATTAAGTCAGCTGATCACCTGAATGATCAGAGTATCATATTAATGGAGTTTTTTCCCCTGATGGCACAGGAATATTGTAAAAGATTGGGAGCATAGGAAATCATTTTTGCCATATTGTGCATAAGTGGAAGCTAAAGGTGAATGAATGAAATAATTAGTGTGTGACTTTTTGTTGGCCAGACAGTGTATTTACTTGGTTCTGTCCTTCATCTAAGAGGACTAATGCTAATTCTGCATTCAGCTTTATGTTTTTTTTTTAAGCTCATGTTCAGTTCAGCAGACCTATTGTCTTTTTTGTCTCTATTTATAGGGTCTAATGATGTCTTTTATGTAGCTCCTGAATTCCAGGAACATGGTATTTTAACAGAAAAGGTTAGTTGAATGACAGCCCTATTTTTATAGTGATCTGTGCTTCTTTTTTTTTAGATATCTAATTGCTTGCGCTTGCTAGGAAAACATGTTTTTCTTCTTTTCTAGGCCTGCATATATGGAGTGGCAGCTATTTTGTGGGCCACAGCAAAATTCCATTTGTCCCCTAATCAGAAGCTAGCTATGCCAAGAAAACTCAAGAGGCTCCTGCTTGACATGGCTAAAAAAACTCCCATTGAAAGGCCATCTATTGTCATGGCAAAAAAGGTTATCAACTAATAATTAAACTGAAATTTAAGAGATAAATTAATTGCATGTAATTGCATATTTGTTTCATATGTTTATATGGAAACCTTAGTGTTACCTTATAGTGTCTATATAATTATATCCTTATATGTCATTGAATCTGCCTAACACAATAACGAAATTATAGACATGGTGGTTTAAACACTCAAATTTCCTTTATGCTGCATCAGAGTTGCTGTGATTATTTGTCACGCCAGGGGACCAATGCTGAGACTGTGTGGACACAGCTAATCAACAGACTTCATAAGGTATGCATTAGCATGTACAGAGACCTTAAGAAATATTGATCGAAAACATGAAATCTTATAAGATTCCTATTTTAAAGCTGTAGTCAGTGCATTTAAAACTTTATTTACGTACATACATTTAAATACTTTCTTCATCTAATCATTTAGCAATAAATTTAATTAAACTGAAAGCTAAGCACACCACATAATTACAAACTGTGTATGTTAATCAAATCATGGTTTATATTGATAGCGGCTTTCTAGAACACCATAAAATACCATCAAATATTTTGAATGGGTCAAAAATTAATCGCTAAAGAGCACTGAGTGCAGCTTTTCATGGCAATATTAGATGTAAGTGGCTAGTAGTAAACCCTTTAGGCAGCTTGTTTAAATAAACTTGGAACAAGTGTTATCACAACCTTCTTGTTTATTCAATCTTGTCATTTTTCCTCTCCAATGAGAGACTTCTTACTGTGTATAATTTAATATAAACACAGTATGTACCCTCATCTATTATTATATAAAATATATATATAAATAAATATATATATATATATATATATATATATATATATATATATATATACAGTATATATATATAGATAGATAGATATACAGTGAGGTCAATAAATATTTGATCACCCTGTGATTTTGCAAGTTCTCTTACTTAGAAATCATGAAGGGGTCTACAATTTTCAAATTTCCTCTGTGAGAGACTGAATCTAAAAAGAAAAATCCGGAAATCACACATTTCTTTTAACAATTTAAGCAAAACTAATGAGCTGTCAAAAGACACAATAGACAAAATTGTAGACCTTCACAAAGCTGGAAAGGGCTATGTGGGTAATTGCCAAGCAGCTTGGTGAAAAAAGAACAACTGTTGGAGCAATTGTCAGGAAATGGAAGAGGCTAATGATGACTGTCAATGTCCCTCGGACTGGGGCCCCATGGAAGATCCCTCCTCGTGGGGTATCAATGATGCTAAGAATGGTGAAGCATCAGCCCAGAACTACACGGGAGGAGCTGGTCAATGCGTGAAGAGAGCTGCGACCATCGTTTCCATGGCTACTATCAGTAATACATAAAGACGTCATGGTTTAAAATCTTGCATCGCACGGAAGGTTCCCCTGCTTAAGTCAGCCCATGTCCAGGCCCGTCTAAAGTTTGCCATGGACCATCTGGATAATCCAGAGGAGTCATGAGAGAAAGTCCTGTGGTCAGATGAGACCGAAGTAGAACTTTTTGGTCTTAACTCCATTCGCCGTGTTTGGGGGAAGAAGAATGATGAGTATCATCCCAATAATACCATACCTACAGTGAAGCATGGGGCTGGAAGCATCATGCTCTGTGGGTTGGGTGTTTTTCTGCAGAGGGGACAGGACGACTGCGCTGTATTAAGGAGAGGATAAACGGGCCATGTGTTGTGACATATTGGGCAAAAACCTCCTTCCCTCAATCAAAGCATTAAAGATGGGTCATGGCTGGGTCTTCCAACATGACAATGACCCAAAACACACAGCTAGGAAAACCAAGGAGTGGCTCCATAAGAAGCACATCAAGGTTCTGGAGTGGCCTAACCAGTCTCCAGACCTAAATCCAACAAAAAAATCTTTGGAGGGAGCTGAAACTCCGTGTTGCTTAGCGACAGCCCCGAAACCTGACAGGAGGAGTGGGCCAAAATCCCTCCTGCAGTGTGTGCAAACCTGGTGAAGAACTACAGGAAACTTTGACCTCTGTAATTGTTAACAAATATTAAAAAACAAATTGGTTCAAGTGATCAAATACTTATTTGACACAGTAATTCACAAATAAATTGTTATATATATATTATATATATATTGTTATATATATATACACACACACACACACACACACATGTATTTATATATATATATATATATATATATATATATATATATATATATATATATATATATTTGTAGTAGTAGTAGTAGTAAATACAGTATAATAATATAGTAATTTGTTTAATTTTAGGTAATGTTCCTAATTTTTACTTGATTAGTAAACTGTATTTAAACTTGCATTCCTGTGTAATTTTAGGCATCCAATAGAATTAATGAAGAAGACAGTTTCTCAGATGTGGCTTCATTCAAAAACACAGCTACAGCTGAAAGGAAAACTGGTACATTTGTAATCTGAATCATTCTTAACTGATTATAGCTCATTATATTCTGTCTTAGTACATCAAGAGTGGCTAATTTTACACCAGGATATTTAATCCATCCAGGATATTTAATAGGTCCTACCTCTAAATGAGCAAAACCAAAGTCCAAACCTGCTCAAATGCATCTAAAGACCCAAATTACTTTGATCTAGTTTTATTACATTGGGGTTGGAACCCTGCAGAACTCTAGATGTAATAGATTATATCCTTTAATTTATGCATATTTAAGTACCTGTATATATTATTTGTATGTTTAATGAAGCATTCAACTGTTATGTTGCACTAGAGAGTAAACATCAGTGTTTGTTTGCATAATAACTGTGTGCTATTTTATGTGTTGATGTTTGCAGGTTTCATCCCTCTAGGGCAAGATGTTAGGTTGGCCCCTGTTTCTGGTCCTCTTCCCCAGAGCAACTCACTCTCTGTGTCTGCAAAGCTTCCTGAGGCATTTACTTCTTTAGCGACCCACTTTACTCCTATAGTGGTGGCCCAGGAGGATGTCAAAGAAGAAGAATCACCCATCCCTCAGCCAAGGCTAGGCAGGTAGGGCATTGGATATTACTGTATAACATAAAGGAAATGAGTAAGCATGATTTTGTGACTTCAAATAAATATGTTTTCAACCCCTAAAAGAGCAATCACATATTAACCTGACAGAAAAGGTTTTTTTTTGTTCATGTTTTATACAGTAGGGTTTTTAACAGATTTGACTATTTATCTTTTTTAATGCAATGTGTTAAAGCAGCTCCAGTGAAATTAAAATTAGACATGAGGACCTGACTTCTGAAACACCACAATTTCATGAGAACTGGGTGCAGGGAGAGGAAGAGGAAGAACATTGCTCATCCTTGTCCAGTAGCACAACAGTTCTTACCTCTTCACATCATACCAACTTACAAACAGCCTGTCTGGAGTCAAACAGCCAATCTCTGTCAACCTGTCCCAATGTTTTAAGTTCTCCTGGTGTTTACAACAATTTCCTTCTACAGCAGGACCCTCAGAGTGGCCGTCTAACCCTGTTCCCTGTTCATATAGCTGTTTCTCAGCCCATCACAGGCCTAGATCTTAGTCTTCCATTGAGAGCGGATTCAGAGACTGACCCAGGAACACAAAAGAAAGAGCATGATGTACGTCATGTTACCAAGAATGGAGAATCTGATCATCATGTCACATCCTCTTACCTCAAGAATAGCAAAAGCAACATTCCAAATAACAAAGCTCATCTGAATACCACTGAGCCTTCCCAACATGCCAGGGTTTGGAGCACTATACGGCAGAGACAGCCTGTCTTGCAGCAGGTCATTGGTCTTATCAGAGAGGAGTTTGCCTTTGACTGTTATCTGGGAAAGGGAGCAGAGGAGCTAGTAATGGGTAATTGAATTATGTTATTTTGATTAAGTCAGCTCTTTCTGCATACAAATGCTAAGAACTTTCTTATTTGGTAATAAACCTAATATTTCAGGATGTAATGCTCTCTTGTGCATTGCTGTATAAATTAGATTAGGGCATTAGATTCTCTAGCAAAATACTCTTTTTATTGCTTTAAAGAAAAATTGGCTAACATTTCTTAAGCATATTATGGTGATTTAGCCTCTATTTAATTAAGCTATAATTACATCATTAGTTTTACTATAATCACACGATGACCAAAAAGGGATAAGCACATTTAACTAGAGATACTGCAATACTTGTTCATTTTGCTTTACCTACTCCCTTATTTTTATTTTAAATGACAACTCAATGACAATTAAGTGATTTTCCTGTAACTCTTGCTGTATATATTTATGTTCTCTGTTTGTAGGAGAGTACATACTTTCTTTAACAAGCCTCCAATTTGAAACCTTCTCTAGAGCAATAGTGGAGAAGTTCAGTGATCTCCACTGGGATGAAGACCTACTAGGACTGCTACACAGTCTTATCAATCAGGAGCCCTCTTTCCTGTAAGTAGAATGTATTCTACTGCTGATGCCAGGCTCCAGAAAACAAGACTTTTCACATTACATAAACCATTTAAACATTTAGTAGACAAGACAGTGTTGAAATATCAGCTTTTGACTCTAAGTATGGTAAAATTATTATTTATTCTCACCAACCTATTTAAGTCAGGAACAAGCAGCACACATTCCCTTTTTTTGTTTTTTTGCCTGAATCAGAATCAGTCAGTTTAATGGAGCTCTATGAATTTTAATTTGCTTCCAATGAGACTTCCACAATACACACTTAAGATACCAAAACACCTACTTATTACTAGCATTCATACTAGAACCATTTCAAGAAGCCCTTCACCCAGTCCTTCTTCAGTCCAATAGTTTCAACAGTAACAAAATAGCCTGAGCATAGGACTGACAAAAAGATACTTGAGCTTTTTTCAAGTCTTGGAGGGGTCTGAAGGAGCCAGATGTGTAAACAGAAAAGAGAAGGCCATGCAGATGATCCCACTTCTTTCTAGAATTTGTTTCCGGAGGGATCACATGAGGAAGAAGAGTTGTGAGGAGGGTGTGTAGCATGGAGCATAGCACATAGTCAAGCACAATGGGGCCTTTTGCTGAATGAGTCACATGACTTTCAGGCCCTTCTCTGTGTAGGCTTGGAGGGCTGGGATGATGAGAGGTTGGAGCAAGAGAGACACAAAGAGAGAGAAATTCATCTGTTTCTCACTGAAACTGCAAACTCTTTTAAAAAGTTTTCTAGGGACTTAGGAAGGATGCCAGGAGACTTCATGATTGGCAGGTTACTTACTTTCCGACTGACCACTATCTAACTGGTATGTGTTGCTGTTGTGACTTCTGATCAGCTGTCTTTTATCAGTTGTTCTTTTCTGCCTAATTTAACTCAAAGAATAAGCATTTATGACAGCTGCAGTCATAGTAACATGTATTTAAATATATTCAGGTTATTTTTTGTGGTGGAGCTGCTTAGGTTTGTCATTTAGTAGTTTGCCAGTTTTATGTGGTTTGCCATTGGTTTTCTAAAAACTGTGTAATGCCATGTTTTACATTACACACATTATTATATTGTTCTATGGTCAGTGATAAAAACGCACTGTATTTGTTGACATTTAAAATTATATTTATATACTGTATTTGTCAGAAAGAAATATACAAATCTACATACAAGTAAGGTAGAACTAATAACCACGCATAGGGTCAAGTTACGCAGTGAAAAGCAACGCAGTGAAAAGCGTTTCCAATGAAGCCTCCCTTCGGGGCTTGTGTCAGTTCCCTGAGAGTCATGTGACAATGACAAACGAGACCTCAAGTTTGTCGAAATCATGTGACTGACTTGTTTAGTAGCTCGATACTTGGTATAACAGTGATAAGTTTTGAATGGAGCCACTGAGAAAGAAGAATTTTGGGAAGTAATTTATCCCAATAATGCAATGATGTAATTGTTGTAAAATAAATAAATAAATAAAAAAAACCTCTCTTTTTTAGTGTGGGTAGTTTTTTCTTCACTTAACTTTTACAGATTCAGAGATGGTGGTAACATCTCCTTTGCACTGGGCATTTTTAAGCAACATTATATACATCCAGACACATGCCCCTTTTAATTGTGCTGCGATTTTAGGTTCTACAGTATTTGCTACAGAAAGTCTGTCCCCTAGATGTCAGTACAGTGAAGCTTCATGAAATGAAACTTTTGGTAAAAATACATCTAAATAAGGCACCATTTTACCATCACTAATATATGCAGCAAAATAGAATCAGCAAAATACAAAAAGTAACAAATAAAAATTAAAGCATGTACCAAATCTGTGAAGCAAAACAGATGAAAGGCAAGACAAGCTGAGAAACTAACAGCATAAATTAACTCAAGACACTATTCATTAAATCGAGACACTAATGAAAACTAAACTTGAAACACCTGTGAAGCATAAGACAGTGGCCAAATATTTCAACATAAAAGTTCCCCCAAACACAAAGTCCAAAGAACACAAAATTCCATGGGTGCACAATACCATCGAGGAGACAACTATGATAGCTACATGAACTCTGCATGAAGTCTGCTATCAGTCAGTGCATGGCCATTATCAACATTAAATAAATACCTTAAAAATCAAAAAACTTTACCTACAACATTTAGACATTGATCTTTCATCTGTTTATCTGAAGCTCTATGAAGTGATTGTTTTTTTTACGTATCCCAAGGCCTTGCATACTGGCTCAGCAGTGGGAGCTTGAACCCTGACTTTCTGATCAGTAACCCAGACCCTTAACTATATAGTTTTAGCTATATTATTCTGACAGATTGCCCCTTATTCCAGGCAGTCAATAACATGTTTTTTAATGTGGTAAGATTATGTTTCTGTCTCAACCCCTTTTTTGTTATATTGCCTGATTGTGTGCAACTGTTTTGCATTATTTACATTACATTTACATTTAGTCATTTGGCAGACGCTCTTATCCAGAGCGACTTACATTTTTATCTCATTACACATCTGAGCAGTTGAGCGTTAAGGGCCTTGCTCAAGGGCCCAACAGTGGCAACTTGGTGGTTGTGGGGTTTGAACCTGGGATCTTCCGAACCGTAGTCCAATGCCTTAACCACTGAGCTACCCCTGACCTATTATCATCATCACTTGGATAATTTGTTGATTTATACTCAGATGTGCTTTTGTATAGTTTTAAAACCCTAATCTGTTTTTTCCCTTTTTTTTATATTTATTTTATTGGGTTCTCAGCCGTGTTTCTCTCATTGCACATACTGTATGCACTCTCTTGTTGCCTTTTTTTGGGGGTCTGTGTTTGTTTTTCTCTCCCTGTTCCCTGTCCCAATTATGGTCTTTGATGGTCATTCATGGATCATCAAATAAACACTGTGCTAAACACTATTATTTTCTGCCACATGCTTTAATAAGTAGAAACCCAGAAGAGTCTGGTTCCTCTCAGCATTTTTTCCCCCTTGATGCCATCTCCTGAATGTTTCCTTGCCGCTGGTGCTCCTGGATTGCTCATTAGGAAATTAAATCTACATACAGTATTTGTATGGACTGGCGTATTGTTTATAGGAAAGAACCAGTGTGGCATGGATTTAAGTATAGCTGCAAGTCTAGATTGCTGAATCTAATGAGGTCCTCCAGGTAATTTTGTTTGAAGAAACCATTAAGTAATTTTGAAAGGAATATTGGTCGGTAGTTCTTTACCGTTCGGGGTTGAGTGTCATTACTTGAGGGGGTGGTTACATTGACCTGTTTGAATTTAATGGGAAATTTGACTTAAGCGTTGTGTAAGGCCTAGTGGAGATGTGAAAAGGAAAGATGTTGAATTAATTTTGCCATTTCCCTACTTGTTTTTCTTTTCCTTAAGAGTGTCTGATGAAGATCCTTCATCAGAGCTAGCGGAAAATGCTCTGACATCATTCCTGAATGCCAAGAAGTGTGAGGGAGAGGAGGGAGGGAACACCGAACATGGTCAGCTTGACCACAATTCAGACAAGTGCCATGCTCTGGAGGAGAGAGAACATAAAACAACTAGACAACATAACCAAGAAAAGGAGAGGCAAGGATACATAAGAACAGAAAAGGGGCCAGGAGGAGGAAATACAGCTAATGAGATCAGGAACATGCAGAAGGAGACTCAGCTAGGTGGCACAGGTAGGTATGGCCAACAGTGTCATCTGTAGGGACTAAAAGCTTTCATAGGTCAACCTAGTTGCTTTTTATTTGATAGGATGTATTTGTGTCCTTGTAATTTGGATTGACTGTAGAGTGAAACTATGAATGCAGCAGTGTTCTGTTGGATGAACTTATAGTGGGTGAAATGTATTCACCACTGCCAGACACACACAGAGAAGCCTCGATGCTTTGGGCTTACTAAAAGTTGCTCTGGAAACACTCAAGTGAACTTTCCTTCTCTTTCTTGTCACATTTTCTGTCTTGTTTTTGTAAACACATTTGCATTGTATTTTCTGTTCTATTTGCTTATCATTATCAGTATTAGCTAGGTATAAAACTATAGTACTTTAGATAATACCAATCTAATTGATTAGAATGAGTTGATTCGTTTGATTTGGCATCAGTTCTGACAGTAGTGCTGACTGCAAAACAGTTTTAGATTAAGTCTCTTGGTGCTTGGCTCCATGGTAGTGTAAAATAAACACAATAATAACCTTGTTGTTATTTATCAAAGAAGAATCTATAACTGTTAAGATGCTTGGCAAATATTTCGGTGAGGAGACGTTAATTTAACATTTACAGGAAGAAATTGTCTATTTATGTATAGGAAGGTGTACATTTTGACATTTTATCAGTTATTTTTCTCTAGTAAGACAAATTACATTTTTGTGTTATTTTATAAAGTAAGTGCTAACAGAAACTTCCTTGTTGCATGGTTGCTTCACAACAATAAATGTAACTCTCCAAAAGATTAAAATGGTCATGATAAAAAATATATATATATAAACTGGTAATTGCTGTGGTATAAAAGCAACAGAAGACTTATTCAATAAAAAAGATTCAATTAAGGCTAAAGTTTTGACACAAATTCATTTTATTTACAACAAATATTAATATAATAATAAAATTGGTATATTTAGGTTGAATTAATTAGATAGTTTTAAATTAAATATTGTGCAATAATACATATTGTATTAAGTATATACATTAAAAACTTTTTGATTTTAGTAGAATAAGCATAAATACATAAACTATTAAAGCTACACAAGTCCAGAATAATTTTTTTGTGTTGCTGATTTGAAAAATAATCATTTTTAGTCACACACATTTCTGGACCTTAATCTGGGTTATTTTGTTTGTTTGTTTTAGTGTTAAGTGGAATCAGTATGGACATGGAGAGCAGCAGCTCTCCAGCAGATGGAGCTGAAGTGTGTGTATCTAATGTTGAGTCTCTGTGCCAGCATTCTGACCTGGGGGAGAGTACAGAGACCCAGTTTTCCCTGGACTGCTCAGATGCAGAAATGGACGATTCTGACTCAATGATCTCAGACAGGACAGTACCCTCCCACTCAGGCTTTCAGACCCATCTGGCCCGCCCTACCTGGTCACTGGCTTTGTATGGAGAAGGATTTTTTAGCCAAGAAGTGGTGGAGTATGCTTATAAACTGGGCAGTCACACTGACTCACCAAGCTTGGAAGATAAATCACAGGTAGGATCCACAACTAAACATTCATGTGTTTGAAGGGGATATAAATTTCTAACTTTATGTAACTATCATGTTGTGGTTAAATGTAAGATTTTTCTTGCTGGCTTTGTTTTCTGTTATAAATGTGCCCTAATTTATATTTTTAATGTCTGCTTAATGCTAACTATACTAAAAGGAGCCACCATTCATAGGTCAAGATTTTTACCAGGTATGTTTTATTTAATGGGAAAAAAGTTTTTTTTGTTTCTTGTGTTCATATCATGAATTTAGTATTTTAAGGGTTTGCCCTTCATACTGTACATCATTACACTGTATTTTTATAATAAGACCACAGTATGTTTAATATGTAATGTGTTTTATTCTTTGAGTGCTGGTATTGCAAATGAAGGTTATGAGGCCTCCTTTGCTGTGCACCTACAGTACATTCATGATACACATACTATGATGCGAGTGCTTAGATAGATACTGTAAGAGCCGAGTGCTTTGATTATCATGAAGAGAGCTTGGGTGGCACCCTGGAGAGACAGTAAGAACTCTACGGGATGACAGAAGCTACAACCGAGGTCTGCACACACCTCCTGCTTCAAAGCACTAGCCATCAATGATGTTACCATAGTGAAAGGTGCAGATACACCAAAGCACTAATGTCTGAATTAGAACTCATGACCTGGTAACAAACTGGTTCATGTAAACACATCATGCTTGTTTTTCTGTCTTTTAGTACCACGGTGGGTCTTTTAATGCCAGCACTGTTTCTTACCCAACTCTGTATTCTTTGATCTCTGCGCAGCCTCATGGCCTGAACTGTTTTCTTTGATTTGTTATTTTCTGCAGGAACTTCAGCAACAACTGATGATTGAGAGCAGAAATTTAAAGAAGACCAGAAATTTTTACCACAAACTTATTCAGCAAGAACGGAAAAATAAAGGTAAGTTTGTATTATAGAAAAAAAGGACCGTTGATCATATACCGATCTGTCACAACACTTAACACCACTGCTAGTTGAATTAAACAATAATAAATTGGTGACAGGAGAATTGGCACCCACGGCTTATCTATTGCCTTTGGAGAACAAAGGATAGCCTGTCTGGTCCCGAACGCACAGATAAGCCAATGTAGCACAAATTGCTGAAAAAAGTTAACACTGGCTATAATAGAAAGGTACACTCAGTGCATCACAGTCCACTATGTCTGGTGCTCTCAGACCGGCCGAGCATCCATGAAATGCACTGGACAATGTCTGATTCCCAGAGGCCTCACCCCACAGTATCCAAAGGAGCGGCTTCTAACGTACTGGTGCCAAACACCACAGCATTCCCCTTATAAAATCAGAGCTGCACCAGTGGCACAAGGGGGAATCTACACAATACTGGGCTTATTGTTTTGTATTTTATTGTTATGATTGATCTATGTATATTTTGTATATTTTTTAAACATGATGCTGTTTTTGCAGGTTCTGAAGCAAAGGTGATGCTCTGCAAACTGAGGGCCCAGTTTGATGAACTAAGAACAAAAGTGGAGTTTCTTGACTTTGTAAGGCAATATCTCCAGGTACGGCGTTACGGTATCCTCGTCACTTTTATCTATGGAAAAACAACAAAACCATCCAGTTACTAATCCAGATAGAATGTTGAAACAATTTTGAAAGAAAAACTATGACAAAAACTACATTTCTGAAAGTAATGACACAATACTTTTTTTCCTTATTCATGTCATGAGGATGTTGCACAGTTGTAAAACAGCCATACTGTAAAATATAAAATTTAGTTATAAAAATATAAGTTCTTCTATAATGAAGGACTTGTACCACCACAAAGATTATTTTGCAAGTCTTGAAATGTTTTAAAGCTTTTGTATTGCATCTGTTTTCCCTCACTTGCAATGTTAACTGATTAACGAGTCATATTCCACTCTTATGTTGTACTTTTTATTAGTTCCTGTTATCATATTGTCCATTTACTAACAGTTATACCTTCACTAACCTCTTTTTTTTGGTTAAAGTTAATATAACAAAAAAAAAAGTCTGTATCAAGCAAACCTCACTTGTGGCAGAAAACACGTCTTATAGACTAAATTTCTAATTCACAGTATTACTAGAACATAAACATTGCATCAATATTTTGTATTTTTTTTCTGTTTTTAAACTTATCCATACTCACAGAGAACCTGCTAATGTGAGTCAAATTAATTTGTAAAACAAATAATCCCTATCAAATAAAAACAATTTATACATTTCTATACATTTCTGTTAAGGCTAGATGCCACAGAATAACTGAGCCCTAAGTTCATTTAACTTATTTATTTATAAATGTGTTCCCCTAGAGAATGCAGTTTATTCTGACTTAGAAATTAACAATCCTGACGACTGATGTCTTTGTGCATGTCAGGTGTTGTATGTAGAACAGTGGGGGTTACCCCTCTCTCTACTGTCCTCTCTGGCTCCTTCTGGAACTCCTACTGTAGACCTTAAGGCCAGTGAAGATCCAGGCATATTAAGCCTGATGTGTGAGAAGAACAGAACAAGAGGTTGCTGTCCTCTACTGGCTGGAACACCCAAAGGCCTGATGGCTTATTTATATGCCAGGTAGGGTAGAAATTATGCCTTAATTTTTTAGGTTGTCAGTGAATGTGTAGTGTTATATCATAGTTTTTTTTGTTGTTGCTTTTTTAGCTCATCTGAAACCTTTTACGTACATTCATTTTTTTGCATCATCTTTTTGTCATATTTACTGTAATATTTACTTTTTATTGATGTTATGCTCATAGTATCCTGTTTTATCAAGTTTTGACGTACCAATTCCCTTAAAGCTACAGGCAAAAAAATGGATTATAATTGAATAATTATCTTGCTACCCTGTCAGTTACCTTATGTGACCTTTGAAGATTTGTTGAAATAGAAACATTTTATGGATATGATGTAACTTATTTTAGTTGTTTAATAATGTAAAAATGGTTTATTGACTTTAAATATATGATATTTACCGTAGTTACTAATATTTATACAAGAAACATTGTAGTTCCATAACTACATAGAAAATGCTGACAGATTTGATTATAATGCATGGATGATTTTAATTTAATTGAATTCAATTTTATTTGTATTGTGCATTTAATAACTGAAATTTGTATGAAATGTGAAAAAGATTTGTCGAAATGATTAGATCCCTAATGTGTTACATGGTGCCGTATGGAGAGGCGCACCACAAGTTTTTTTTTAAATGTTTATAAGAGCCTCATGAGTTTATAAGAGTGCTTATGATACACACGGGAAGACCTTTCCGTTTGGAAATAGCATGAGATTATTAATTTGGAAACCCAAAAGAAAACTGAAAACACAAAATAAACAGAGCTTCGTCATCAACGCGAGAACGGACAATGTTTTGGAAACTAAAACAAAAACTATATCCTCTTGGGGCCTACGTCTACGTCTGTCTAAATTTTTCTTTCTTTCTTTCTTTCTTTTTTTCTTTCTTTCTTCCTTTCTTTCTTTCTGTTGGCCCTGATACCTTACTGGTGTCACCTAAATGTTCGCACAAACTGCCAAGGTATTAGGATCCTTAAATAGACACGCGGCCAGGTGTGTTGTCTCCAGGCTGATTGCCTTACGCCAATCCTGACACCTTGGCACTTTGCCTGGCAACCGCGTGTCTAAGTGGCCATGTCTGCCTGTTTAGAACTCCGCGGGTTAGCAGTCTGCAGATCTTCCTGTTCTGAACGGTGCATATTTATGCGCGGTTGTGCCCCTCGTGAGACCCGCGTCGTTACATGATGAGCAAGCCAAGTGCAACAGGCAAGGAAAAACTCCCTGAGATGACAATAGAAAGAAACGTTGAGAGGAACCAGACTCAAAAGGGAACCCATCCTTATTTGGGTGATAACAGATAGCAGGAATTGATTCACAGTTATATCGTGTGTTAGGAGGCTGTCCAGTTGTCCAATTTGGAGTCCAGTTCACTATTTGAGGCTCAGGAAACTCCAGCCCTGAACTATTGAGCAACTGCAGTCACAAGTCCTTAGAGAACAGCTGTCTGCATCAGCCAAGGCCAGGACAGTCTTCATTCACCACACTCATCCCAAGTAGACAACACGGGGCATCCAAGCAAGACATATCCAACTAGAAGCGGGGCTCCAGGATGAGTCAGACAAATCCAGGGGGCAGAGGAGGTATGGATCACTGGTAGCTCCAGAGTGGCATGTGTAGCTCGACAGAGAGAGACAGGGAGAGTTAAAGAGAGAGAGGGAGAAAGAGAGAGAAGAGGACATAGGAGAGAGCAGAAAAGAAGGGGAGATAACAGTTAGGTATGGTCACAGACACACTGTAATGTATAAAGTTTTATTGCAGAGCAGAGACTCTGGCAGGACTAACTATGACAGCATAACTAAAAGCGAGAGTTAGAAGGAAACAGACAAGAGGGCTCTCTGGGATATAAAGCAATTAATCACAATGATTTCCAATTGTAGACACTCTTAGTTTGAAGTTGAGAGGAAGTGACCTGTGCTGAGTTTTGTGTCTTTGTCTTTGTTTGAGTCTGCTTATTTGATTATTCTATTGTTTTGTACTAGTAGTAGGCTGTCAGTCAGTAAATGTAACTGTGAGAAGAGACTCACGTGGTCATTATTAAAACTTCAGCTACACAAACACTTTGACAGTAATTACACAATTAAGAAATTGCAAGTCAAAGAAGCATGTTGATCAACCTGTAACAGCATTATTTTAAAGCACGATGGAACCTTGGATTACGAGTATAATTCTTTCCGGAAACGGGCTCATATTTCAAAACACTCGTAAACCAAAAACTAATTGTCACATAAGGAATAATGAAAACTCAAATTATTCATTTCACAGCCCCAAAAAATAAATACATAAAAACAATTAATACAAAATATATGATAAAAATAAAACAAATTAACCTGCATTTTACTTAAAAAAAATTTTTATGCAGGTTCTGTGTGTGTGTGTGTGTGTGTGTGTGTGTGTGTAACGGAAAGAATGTTTTATCGGAAAAATTTGTTTGTATTCGTGTGAGCGCACGTTAACAGAATCACTGCTGTAAAGTAACCAAAAAAACTAAAAGGAGTGGTGTGTGTGTGTGAAGGAGCACAGTGTCCAATGATGCGCACACAGACACAAATGACAGGCTGATACAGAAAGGGAGAGAGAAAATGGATCTTTAACCTCTCTAATGAGACTTTCTTTTGCTTTACAGGCACGCACATGTGTTATAATAAACAGTACACGCGCGCTGTACACACACGCATACAAAAACAAAATAAAATGTTTTACACGCTCACACGTGGTCACAGTGTTATGGTAAACAGTACAGACGCACGGATGTTGATTATACCAGTAAGCAACGCGCACTAAGACCAAGCAGGAGAGACAATTATACACAATTCCGCAGTGCAAGACAGAAAAAAACCATTGGCTTAGTTGTGATCATGTGACATCCAGCATCAAAACTAGAAGCGGATGCATGATACATGATATTCGGTACTCGTAAACCAAGACTTGTTCGTTTTTCAATTTTAAATTTATTAAAAATCCCTCCTCCTCGCAATCTGAGGTTCCACTATAATCGTTTCCTGTATGACATTATCAGTCTCTCACATTGTTGTAGAGGAATTTTGGCCTACTGATCTTTACAGCATTGCTTCAGTTTATTAAGGTTTTTGGGCATTTGCTTATGCACAGTTTTTGTAAGTTCCCACCACTGCATTTCATTTGGGTTGAGGTCTGGACTTGGCCATTCCAAAACCTTGATTATTTTTGCTTTTAGCCATCTGATGTAGATTTACTGCTGTGCTTCTGATCATAATCCACTGGCATGACTTATTTACCATGCTTTAAGCTGTCAGACAGATGGGCGCTGATTTGCCTCAAAGATACTCTGGTATACAGGTTCAACTTATTGAATGCAAGGTGCCTAGGTCATGTCGCTGCAAAACAAGCCCAAATCATCACCCCTCCACTGCAGTGCTTGACAGTGGGTATGAGGTGCTCCTGCTAAAATGCTGTTTGGTTTTTCTGTTTGTACAACTAACTTTTACACATGACTGTATGTTCTCAGTATGTTATTTAAGTAAGTAATATTTCCCTGATATTTATATTTTCCTAAATAAGTCCTCTTTCTCTTTTCCTCTATCATCTTGTGTACACAAAAAAACTCTTATTTATTATTTTCCTGCTTATTTATATTGCATATTGTAATTTGAGTTAAGGGTTGTTTTCCTTGGTTTTCTTTAGTTTTCTTTAGTGCTGCATAGGTGGTATGAGGTCAGGAATGACACCTTTTCTTTCCTCCTCTGACAGAAATGCTTTTTTGGAAGGATATATCCAGCACTTTCTCTATACCTACCGCTATTTCTGTACTGCTGAGGAATTACTCCAGTTTCTAATGGACAAATTTAACAGCTCTGTAGTGTAAGGATCATGTCATATCCTTACCATTTATTTTATAGCTGGTATTTATTACTTAGTTATTAACACTGATTGTTGTGTGGGTATTGTAATATATGCATACAGAGCAAACAAGGACTCTACTGACAGCGCTAAGGTATATCATCGCACCCTGGACCTGTTAGAGTGTTGGATAGAAGATAGACGGTCAGTGGATTTTAGCTCCAACTCCCGTCTTCAACCAACACTTGACAACTTCCTCACATCTGAGGTAATACTAGGCTGTAACAATTATCCGTTTTTGTGGTGAATCACCTCATCCTTTATTGGACTTGTAGCTTGTATTGTCTGTAGCTTAAAGTCAATACAAGGTTGTCTGTGGATTACCAGTGTTGTCGTGTTGTGGCTGCAGGTAGCTCCAGTGGACAGTCGTGGAGAGACTCTACTTAAGATGCTACAAAACAGTCCTAAAAAGAGTCAGGGCTATGGGATGCCAGTTTGTGGTGAGAATCCAAGCAGTGGTTGGGAGAATCTTGATGTCCAATCGGTTCAGTCCTTTTGCAGGAAATCTTCTGTTGATGATGCAGCAAGGAAGGTCAGCATGTTTGATTTGGCCTTATTCTCTTTCAGTTAAAATACTTTTGAAAAGTTCAGTGTAGTGACATTGTATAAAATCGTAAAAATGAAGTAATATGTTTTTTCTTATATGATTCATTCTTTGCTGTGTTCCCCCATTTCATTTTTATTTTATTTTTCCGTATATGTTTTATGTAAATTACATTACTTGTAATTTCTTAATCCTGGTATTTGTCTTAAAACACTGTATCTAGTTTTACGTATTAAAACACTATATCTAGTTATTCCCAATCCTATGTTCATGCATCTTATGCACACAGAGTCTTCGGTGGCATGTATCACATGTGGTGGAGCCCCAGGTGAGCCAACCAAAAGATAAGGTGTACACAATTGCTTCAGCACTGCCCCGACCCTGCTACAGTTCCCTGCAGGGTCAGCTGACCAACATGTCTGTGAAGAACGAGGAGAGATTGGCATTCAGTCAGACAGAGCACAGTCCCTTAAACACAGCACAACAGCTCACACTGCTGCAACAGGTACCAAGAGAGTCGAGAGCACACCTTCTTTTTAATAACTTAGCTTTGGTCTTTCTCCTTTACTCCTGGTTGTGATCTCACTGTTAGAGCAGTCTGGTCTGGTACCAACACAAAGTAAATGGTACATTCGGGCAAATCTAGCAACACTTTCATATACAATGCTATGGTATTTACATAGACAAACACTGGGAAAAAAATGTGTCAGTTATTGCTATGTGTCTGCCATCAAAAGTGATCTCAACACATAATGTATGAAAATATTTTGGATAAATAAACAAATACGTATTAGTGCACTATACTGTATGTTCAGCCCTGTAGTTTTAAACACCAAAATAAAATGATTTTCCAAGAGGAATGTTATATTTTTCTCTTATTCCCTGGTTATTTAGGATGCACAAACTCATCCCAGCCACTAGAGGGTGCTTCTTTCCCACTCCTTATTTCTTTATCTTTCCAATTTACATTTGTTTTGATTCAGAAGTGTCTGTGCAGATTCATCCAACTGTTTTGTGTTTGATTTAGGAAATATTCCAAGGCTGTCACCCTGTGCATTTTCTCAACTCCAGAGCGCAGGGAGTGAAAGAAAAGGCAGTCAGCATCTCTAAGTGAGTCTGCACAGCCTGCATTTCATCGCATGATTTTAGAATGAAAAGTGAAGAGTCCAATATGCTTTGTAAAACACATTACAAAAATATATATCTTCTTCAACAAATTGTTGACCCTGAGGAAACTCCTGTTCTGTAGAGTTTTGATACTACAGCTAAAAACAACTAAAAGGTTTTAGCCTCTATATGCAGATTAATTTAGCTACCCTATCTATCTTGACATTCAGTGATTAGATTTGAAAATCAAAATACAATCATTGGACACTTGGTTTAAAAGGTAGTCATCCAAGCAACAGGGTCTGGCCAACTTGACCAAACCCTGTTGTATAATCAACCCTATTTGTACTTTTCCCAACTTAATGGTGTCAAATTAAGGATCAAATTTAGCATTGAAAAAAAAGCAAGCAAAAGAAACACAACAATGTGGCTGCATGAGTGTTTATGGAAGAAACATTTGCACTGGGGTTTGATGAACTGTTCATGATTAGGGCAAGAAAGTAAAATGGAAAAATCCTATACTGGCACATAAGCTGTTACTGGCACTCCAACTGTATGTTTAGAAATATGTGAGTGCTGAATAAGAGCCAGCAGTGACATGTGGATATGCAGTGAAGTGCGATATAAGAATCCTGCTCTAACAGTTCCTATTTTAGCAGCATGGCTGTGCATTGGATACATTGTCCTATTTAATTAGATAGATAGATAGATAGATAGATAGATAGATAGATAGATAGATAGATAGATAGATAGATAGAAATGTATAATTAATAACATTATTTAATAATTTCTGACCATAAAAAGTATATAATTTATATAAGTATTAATTGTTGTCTTCTTTCATTTGTGGTTTAAAATGGCTAAAGCATGCTACCAGCTATTTGGTAGCATGATCTAAAGATGTTAAAAATGCATCACTAATATTATGTTTAATCATGTGTATTGCCCAGATGTTTAGCATCCGATGTCCCACCACTAGAGGGCAGTAGTTTGTTTGTTGGTGACGTGCCAGGACATGATGGGCCTCTAAAGCTTCTCCTGAGATATGCAGAAAATATTTGTAACTGGGTCGCAGCTGAGATTGTCATTACAGACTCAGTGAAGGTAATACTCTAATAATTAGTATTAGTATACTATAAATTAGTATACTTAGTTTGGGCACTTTTGTTTTAATCTAAAATTATATCATTAAACAGCAGATAACATTTTCTAACAATGTGCCTAGAAAATAATGCATATTTTAGTATTTGACTATCATTTTTAGTGCATCAGACAAAATCTTAAAAAATGAATGTATATAATTTAGACAGGTTTGACCCAAATGCTGTGCTCCAAATGGAGGTGGTTGTTTTTCTTCCTTCTAAGCCAGACTCCATCTCAACCTTGTTGTTTATCTGTTCTTGGGAACTGAGCTGAATTAATTTTTTTTAGCCATCACCTGCTGTGCTCTGTCTTCTTTTAGGTACAAACAGCCTTGCTTGGCAGGTTTCTCATTATTGCAAAGCACTGTTTTGAGGCAAGAAACTTTGCTACAGCCATGCAGATCCTCGGAGCACTGGAGAATGTGATTGTACGACAATTACCGGTAAAACTGGACAAAATTAGCAGTAATGTTGTTTTACTTTAGCATTTTTACTTTTTTCTTCTCTCTCAGTAAAAGTGTTACTATAAATTCGATTCAATTCAGTTGTTTTATAGGACTTTTAATAATAGACACTGTCACAAAGAAACTTTACAGAAATAAAAAAGAATCTGATAACAGCAAATATATTTCAGAAGTATTGCTATCATAATAATTTGTTTATATGCACTTAGTAAGTGCTTAATTTTGTAGTAGGAAAAACTTCAGATCGATTTGTCAATCAATATTTGTCTTTATTTTAACAATATGAGTGGACGGAAACTGTTTTATTGACCAAGGAGTAAAGCAGCATTTATTATTATACCACATTATTTATATTTAATTCAGTATAATAATACTTGTCAATTAGTTGGAAGCACAGTTGACTTAAGGCCATAAGCTGCTAATGAGTCAACATAATTGCACATAATTGTTTTTTCAAGCTGTCTACAGTTTGATCTAAATAAGGAGACAATCTTTTTTTTTTTTTTACACATGCACAGATGTTGAGAAAACGAATTACTTTATTAGTTTACAGACCTGCTGTTTTTTTTCTAGAGTCCTTAGAATTTAGCAATGACTAATACAGTTTGAGATACTGTGAAGTGCTGTTTACTTATCAAAAATGGTAATTTCTAAAACCAGAGAATGATTATATTTCGTCACATCTAAACATACTCAGGGAAAGTGAATATACATCCTTTGTGGCAGCTTCCTAATTTTCACTCAGCTTGGATCATCCTGCCGATGTTTACTAAACCATATTACTGTTTGGGACTGCTTGCACTTGCAGGCTTGGAAGCAGCTGTCAGCAAAGATGTCAGATGTTCTTGAGGAGCTCAGGGCGGTTCAGGTAGGAGAGAGCTTTGATCTGTAGCATAGTAAGGGATAACATCTATGCTGAAACAGTCAGATCTGGATAAACGAGATCAGGGTTCCTGAAGTAATCAAGGCTCATCTGCTTTGTGTCTTTGTTACAGGTGTTTCTAAAGAGTGACAGTATGTGTCTGATGGAGGGAGAGAGGGGAAGGAGGCAACCCACGCTGCCTGATGCACACATTCTGGCCATGCACGTACAACAGCTGGAGATTGGCGCCTTTACTCTCACTAACAAAGCCTACAAGTGGCCCAAGTTACGGTCAGAAACTGTGGCTTTATTTAGTTGTATAGATGTTTCATAAAGATGCCTTTATCAATATCCTAAACAATGTGTGTTAATGTGTATGTGCAGTGAGATCAATTTCCCATGCAAAAACTAAGCATGATGTAGGTTATTTAAAAATATTATCTTAAATAAGCAAAAGAATGAAAGTGTAAAAGTGATTGACATTTACAGAAATCTTCAAGCACAGTAGGGCAATAAGACTCTTACCTGCAGTATTTAAATGGTACATATATTTTAAAGAAGGCTGTATTTCCCTGAACGAAGATCCCGGGTGAAGTGGCTCAAAGCCCGCTGCAGTCTTTCCCACGAGTGGAACACCTGATCCTTGAAAATCGATGGATAACTTGTTGGCAACTTTCAGAAGAGATGCATCTGTCTGTGGAAACTATACACACAGTCATTAATGAACACCTGCATTTCTGTTAGTCGAGTGCACACTGAGTACTAAGAGAGCTCTCTGCTTTCAACTGGCACAGAAGATCTGCAGCAAGTGAAAAGAATGTTTCGAAGCGAAATTCAAGGATGCCTGATCATGGCTCCAATGTACTGAGAAAACTTTCCTACTTGATGGTATCCAAGCATTTGTGAGACACTGGAATAAGTGCCCTACCTTTATTTTTTTATATCATTTGTGAGACACTGGAATAAGTGCCCTAGGGGAGAATATGGAAAAATAAAGGTAGTTTTTATCTCATAGCTCTATTCCATTATGCTGCACAATTAAAAGTCCTGGTTTGACTTGAACGGCCCTCATTCGTTTCCACTCCTATTTGCCAAATAATGTGTGGGGGGAGGGAAGGAGAGGTGTGTTTTGTTTGCTCTTGATAGCTGTACCAAGATCAGATCTTCAAGAGATATTAAATATGCAAGATGCAATTGGAATGCAGTTTGATTTTTTTTTATTTATTTTTTTTTACACTCTATTAAAATGCTGTCAGTGTCTTGGGCAAACATGCCGTATGAATCCAGCTCTGCTGCATTAATATTTTGTCATCTTTTTAAGAAAGGTTCTGTTTATTTCATGATGCTAAATTATTTGCAGACATAAAATCTGCTTTTCAGTTGTATCAACTGAATTGATTGCACACACAATCACCAAGACTGGACTTTCAGACTTAATAATGCGACACGGAAAAACAAAAGGATGCCCCATAGTATTTGGAAAGAAGTCCTCAAACCCTGACTTAGAGTATGACATCATGTCAACACAGCCTTTCAAAGTTTAACAGTTAATAACATTTATCTACTTTAAATCAATTTATAGATTGATCAAATAGTCACATGTTAGTTAGGTAAATCTTTCATCCTATACAATAATCTGCTGTTTTAAGAAAGAGAATGTCGTTAACTTATCAGCAGTAATGTTGGCTAGGATTTCTAGACATGTACATATTCCTGACTAAGAACATGCTTCATTTGTCACTGTCACCAGACACAACCCAAAATATTCTCAAATTAAACACACATTCACACACATACATTGGTAGACATCTGTGGGGATCAGAGGTCATGGAGATACTGATCGAGTGGTAATGACACAGCTGGTGGATGCACATGTTACAGTGTCCAGTCAGGTTCACACATCCTGAGTGTTCACAAGCTCGTGTACACCAAGCGTGAGGAGTGTGTGCAGCCAGATGGTGCATCAGTGGCGACGGGCTGCTTGGGGTGATGGGTTTGTGCCAGATACCTGAGGGGATGGGTGTTGTTGGCAGATGCCAGGGTGTGAGTGGGTGCACTGAGAGTTAGACACACAGCTGGTTGTTATACACCCAGAGCTGTCTGATGGAATCAGGACACATATTTGTCCCAAGCCAAGGGGAAGTTCAGCTAAAGGCTTGCTGAACCATCCTCCATAGACTCAGTTGTACACAGTCATACTTGTTTGTTTAAGGTTTGCACTTATTCCTTCATGGCACAGCAGAGCTCATACAAATGAACTCACATCTGACATTGTTTCTGCCACAGACAATCTGTGCTATGCCTAGCTAACTGTGTTGAATTTGCTTGAATTTATCCTTTTTGACCTGGTACCCTGTGAGCCATGGTTGTAAAGTTTGTGTAAAATACTATAGCCCATTGATAAGTCTAACACAATTATTTAATCACACTTACAGTATATTTGCATAGAATTTGCAATTCCTTTTAATATAATTAATTATCAATATAATTATTAACAATGAGAGAATGATGCAATCGAGATTTTATTGATTTTAACTCACTCTCAATCTCTCTTTTTTTTTCTTTTTTTTTTCCACAGGACTATAGCGCGTGTTGTAAGTCAAGTCCATGCTTTCCAGGAGTACACGTATACATACACTCCTGATCTAGAACTACAGTCGTATCTTCAGGCCCGAATCAGCCATCTGGGTGCTTGTGATGTGTCACTTCTTGCCGCTGACAATGATGCCAACTTCAACCAGCCTGCTGCAGAGCGTCACACACGCCGCATGCAAGACACATTGCGCAAGGTCAAAGCCTCCTTCCAGTAATTTTGAGAGAGATCTGTCATAGACACATTGGCAGAAGTGACAAGTGGCAGAGATGAGAGAGAAAAAGGCCATTTCTCAGAAGTTCTGTGCAGAAGAAGTTAATACATGTGGTTTTTAGTAACCAGACACTGGGGGAAATGTTGTAATCAAGTACCAGGCTGTGGATGTCTACAGCTCAAGGAAGCCTTCATTTTTTTTTATTATTCTTTATTTTTTGAATGTGGTCAAAGTTATTCAGTCTTGTGTGTGTGTGTGTGTGTGTGTGTGTGTTTCCTCTAACCCTGGGTTAGCGAATCAATTCGATATTTTCTTAAAGAAATATCAGTGCTTTTCCAACCTTATTTTTATCTACCACCTATAAAGCATATTATTTAGTTTTCAAATGTAGTGGATGGATAAGGCTTGAAAAAAAACTGCTTAAATAATTCTTTATATTAAAAGAAAAAAACAGTGAAAAAAATTACTAATTGTTTATAATAATACTGCAATACGGAGAATTGAAATATCTGTAATAAACAGCCATGGCTTAATTCCATTACTTTAAATGCTAGAAATTGCACTCATACCTGGTAGCGCAGTTAAATTAAAGCATGCTAGCTTTGTGCAGATCCAAAATGTAGAATTATAAGAGGGTTATTTTAGGTAGGATAATTCTCATTTAGTGATGCAGGGCTAAAGTAACTGGTTATATTTTTTTCTGCATATTACAAATTGTAGTGTATTTTCTTTATCTTTAGAGTAATCGTGTAATTTAGCTTTATTAATCAGTGTATGGGATTATTATTATTATTATTATTATTATTATTATTTGGAGGGTTGGCCCGGTGGGGTTCTCTCTCTCTCTCTCTCTCTCTTTCTGCGTCTGTGTGTGTGTGTGTCCACCCCTCTTCCCGAGGTGAGGAAACAGGCGCTCCTGGAGGTCGGTGCTTCTCTGTAGTCGCCACTTCAAAGCGCTTCAGATAAACACATTTAATTGGTAGGCGAAGAGCTCCGACCTCTCTAAGCACAGATCTGAGATAAAGGAAGCAACCAGCCTGCTGTTATCATCCTCACTTGAGCTAAACGATCCCTTTAGGAGCACATTGTTACCCGGCGGCGACTTAGGCGCTCAAAGGGATTAAGCTACTCTGAGAGAGTCAACACATACAGTGAGATATACCCTGATGAGTGGGATTAACATTGCGGTCACATTGTCTGTGTGCCAATGTATTTCACATGAAATCTTTTACTAGATTTATGTCTTACTCTTGGAGTGTATGTTTAATCAAATGCGACGCTATAAATAAAAATGAGAAATAAATGTGCAGTAAGTTTATGTAAATCTGCGTGTTTCCTTGCATTATGAAGCTGGGGTTTCTGGATCGCTTTGGGATTTGTCTGAATTGTCAGTATTGAGGAGTGTATTGTTTGGGCAGTTTGCATGTGAAATGCAGCTCCATCAGCCCTGACTGTGCTGCTACTGTAATCCGTTTGATGTTCTCTGTCCAAACGGCGGTGGCGCCAGCGGCTCTCCAGGACACCAAAGACGTGTTACTGCCAAGCCATTTGAACTCTATTGTCATTTCCATTGTCTCCTTCACAAAAGGAAGGTGTGCGAGGAACGCAATACCGAGAGTGGCTGTGAGATCGACCAGCATTAGATAGATACATGACTGTCATTCACATTTTCATTTATGTTAAGATGCGCATTAACGCTTTCATTCATGAGGGTTTTAAAGCGGGGCAGCATGAAACGGGTTTAAACTGTAGATGTAACATCTGGATTAAAAGATTCAACACTGGTTCTTCTTTAAGCACCATCTCATGAAATTGAACGTGGGCCAACATTAATGTGGAATTTTCAGTCCCAGCTACGTGTGTTATAATAACATGATCCAGAGGTAGAAGTTGATTTATTTCAACTGGACTTCTTTCTTGTTAGATAGAAACGTTTCACTATTCGTCCAAACAGCTTCTTCAGTCTAAAGAAGAAATCTGGATAACTGAGAATGTTAAATGTAACGCAAACGTGAAACACGTCTCAAAGAATACGTAAAGTGTTTATGTTTTTAATTAAAAAAAAAAAAAAAAAAAGCAAAGGACCCGTCATCTTGGATGTAATTTCCTATAAGTTGAAATATAACAATAGAAATTAACCTGAATTGTTTGCATTAATGTGTCTTTTGCACTCTGATGCAAAGTTTACGTTTTGTATATGTTATATTCAATATCATAGGTTAATATTGATGCATAGTTCTTGTAATCAGAAATCTGCTCCTATAGGCACTATGACTTGTTCTCAGCCAGATGTTGGATTCGTATAAAGAGCTAGCAGACAGCTGATGTCTCCAGAGATGTTCTCACAGACTCAGTGGCGCCAGGTTTTCACACAATCACAGGATATGTAAAGACTTCAATAACGACCCATTAGCCCTAATGATTGCAAGTCGAACAGGCGTTAAAACACATACATGCATATGCTAATGAAGACTGGTGTCCGGAGGCGGTATATATACACCGAGGGTTCCCTCTAGGGCGTCACAATCCTCTTGGGATTTTCACTGGATACACTTGGACCACCTCGAGCTGAAACATGGTGAAAAACTTTTCCGTGGAATGGCTTGCCCAAAGCTTTCATGACTGCAAACAGGATCCGAAACAAATGCAGGCTTCCCAGGCTCCTGTAAAGCGACATGTCCCTTGTCTGGTTCAGCCGCGGCCTCCGACGTCTTATGACAAAGTTTACATTCAGGCCAAGCCGAAATGTAGCCGGATTGAGGAGAACACCGAGGAACAGAAGGTGAAAGAAGGCATGGTGTTTACGCACTCAGCTCAGAGGAATTGCACTTCTCCAAGCTGTAAGTATTTTCAGTGTCAGGTTTTGTAGTTTTCTTGACTGTGCAAGTTACTCAACCGTGATTTTGAGGTGCAGATCAATTACCAGGTGTGCTTTTGTTTTCTTCAGCCTCAGAGAACAGCGGTTACTCTTCTGGTTATGAGAGCGAGGCCGCTGCGTCAGAGTGTCCCTCCATTGAAGATGGAAGTGAGGGGGAAAGAGATGGAGGCGCCCACCGTAGAATCAGAACCAAATTCACCCCAGAGCAAATCGAGAAGCTTGAGAAAATCTTCAACAAACACAAATACCTGGACGCGAGTGAGAGGGTTAAAACAGCACAGAAACTCAACCTATCCGAAACTCAGGTAAGATACAACCCTCATGTCCATCATCCTATGGCTTAATGAAACTCCATAATCGTTTAAGCTACATGCCCGTGTCTCCCATCTAATCTCATTTTTTCTTTTATCGAATGCAGGTACGGACTTGGTTTCAGAATCGCAGGATGAAGCTAAAACGTGAGGTTCAGGAGTTGAGGGCTGAATACACACTCCCTGCTTTACCGCATTATCTCTTACCGGCGGTTCCAACGCTTCCTTTCCACTACGGCGGCGGACAGCGCGTGGCTTTCCCCGCAGCTCCTCACGTGCCCAACACGCACACAATTCCAACTATCCCAGTTCATCACCGCGCCATCGCGCACCAGCAGATCATTCCTCAGCACAGCCACCACATGATCTCCATGCAACATCACTATTAGACTTTATAAAATATCATGGAGAATATGTCGATTTTTTTTGTAATTGTTGCTATGTGCAATATATATGATGTACAGTTTTGTATATAGAACTATCTGCTAAGAGTTTTATTAGGGAAAAAAAGTTTATTTATTAAAAATAATTAAATATTTTTATTTTACATTACTTGCTGTTGTCTTTCATTCCACCAATTACAATCACACAAGTCGAAACTTGTAACGTAAGCAAAAATACGTCTGTATAGTAAAATTAAGTGTTTTGCTCACAGAAATATCACACAACTTTCGTACTTTTTACTTGATAACCGTAAGCCATGATGTGACAATAAGTCTGAATCTGAATATCCACTTTTTGTAATTAACAAACGATAGAAAGCATAAGGGTGACACTCTGGTTTAGTATTTTTCTCTAATAACGTGTATTTAAATAAAACTTTGCACATAGTTAGCACATCTAATCAATCAGATTGTTGGTTAAAATATTTCAACAGGGGCATATAATGCTGTTTAATAGTTTAGTGAGTATTCTAGGCATTGTTGAGCTTCATGCTATAAATTAAGATGTCAGTCATATCAGTTCTAGGCCCTTATCAGCAGTGATCATGCTCCTGTGAGTTGATTATATTGCTTTTGAGCTTTGAGGGATTGAACAGGGATCTTTGTGATAAGTGATAATCTCTTATCAAGCACTTCAAAGAGCCGAAACCCGTCGGCTGATGCATCACGCAGTCTAACTTTTCACTTAACACGTCGCTATTATTCACGTTATTTTGTATTATATTGACATATGTCAAATTAAACTAATAATAATAAGTTATTATTGTAACTTGTCCCACTTAAAAGCCAATGTTTTATTATAAATGAGTGAAAATATTATTCACGTTATTTTGTATTATATTGACATATGTCAAACTAAAACTAATAATAATAAGTTATTATTGTAACTTGTCCCACTTAAAAGCCAATGTTTTATTATAAATGAGTGAATAACTTAAGATATTGATTTACTCGTGACGAGGCTCATGTAAAAACATATATCCTAATATATTTATTATATTATACATATACTTATATGTGTATAATTATATATACTGTATTAATAAAACTTAGCATAGAGACCATACTAAATATCACAAGAGCATAAGACGAAAAGCCCAACAAAATAAATACATAAATAAATAATATGGACAAAGAAAGTCGAAATTGTGAAACTGTCAAGAATATAAACAATTTATAAATAATAAACTAGGCGCATCTTGCAACTCTTGCATCACAAAGTTCCTTTCAGTTAACCTAGTGTAGGACCTGAGAGATCGTTTCTCTGTTGTGAGAGAAATTGTACATGTTGAACATTGAGCATTACATTCACAAACACACATGTTTATACAAAGCTGTTCATGTTAACGGATGTGAGTGAATCGTTAGGCTTTATTTAAATGAGTGCCCCATACAGCAGCAGTGTGTGTGTGTGTGTGTGAGAGAGAGAGAGAGAGAGAGAGCAAATCCGTACTGATCCCACACTGCGCTTTCATATGCACCGCACCTAATTCTGTTTGTCTCTGTGACCGCACTTCAAAAGCGACCTAACGAGTAGATCATGGCCTACAATTAGTCCTAATTAACCGACCATTGATGAGTTTACACTCTTGACAAAAGCCTAAGGGACTGGCTCCGTGAAGTCTGGAGTCTGTGTGCTATTCAAGGCCCTATCCCTAGAAAATGCTTGATTAACATTTATCATTTGATCACTCACTAATGCAATTAAATGGATAAAAATGTAGTGGATAAAGTAAGTTGAAAGGTAAACTGACCCACCGAAAGTGATCAAAATGACTGAATGTTCATTTATTTAAATACTTTAAAGAGTGAAACCAGTTTTGCGTCCACAGTAAAATCAATACGTGATGTAAATCAATTGCCCTTTCACAATAAACCAAATGTAATCTTTTCTAATCCAACTGGAATTGTAACAAGATGGATCAGTGGCCACTACTTTATCGGATTATCAGTACATATCCTAGCCCCACCAGGGGGAAAAAATCCCATAAAGTGTTTTGAGTGAAGGAAATCTTAATGTCTATGTCAGGAAATAATATTTTATGTATTGGTTTCCACGTTTTAGAACGCGTAGGTAAGCAACAGCTCTGGTGGAATTGGTGGAACAGTGTGGAGTTAGAAGGCGCCAGAGGCTAATTTAAACTCTCCTGTTAGAAGACATCAAACGGCACCCTCTCACCTTTGCTTTGCTTTAGTGTTTCACTATCAAGTCCGCTTTGACGACAGAACAATACGGGTACAACTAAGAGACAGACAACTGTCCCCTTCAGCAATATAATACAATGCAATAGTCTGCATGAAAGTGATAATATGCAAAAGAAGATCCATTAGAAATACCTGGTTTGTCATACCTTGCATACCTTTTAGGATGTAAAAACACGTAAAACACAACACGAAAAACCAGGTAAATACATAGCTATATACACAGAAACATAGAAAACAATTTGCAATTTTCCTCGACGCTATAGGTCTTATACACACCACAAAAGGTATATTTGCATCTTTTATTTGTAAAAAAAAATAAATAAATAAATAAAAATAAAATTCAGTTAAAATGTGCACAGACTGACATACACGTGCACAAGGAAACAAAAAAAGGATGCATAATAAAATAAAACTAATATTTTTAGTGTTTGAACTCTGTGTTTAAGCTCTTATTGTTGGCGTTTTTGTTGTTCTGTTGTTAATGAGACAATGCAACAAAAAAAATCGTTACATATCACTTTGGTGCCCAATCAGGCAAGTTTTCGGAAGAACCGGCTTATTTCTTCGATTGAGTTTTCTGTAAGTGATTATATCAATTTGTTCTCAACTTCGCTGATTATTCACTGTTAAATCTTCAGTTTTCTGTCATCACATGAGCCAATGGTCGATAAGCGCTTCAGTACTCAGACACGGTGGCGCCTGGATATAACACGTGTGCCGGGCGTGTAAAAAACAGCAATTGCGACATCTATTAACTTCTATTACAACGCCCATCAAACACTTATCGTTCCGTCGTGATCCCCTTGCTTATGCAAATACTTGTGTAGCACCTCCTACATATAGTCCTGGTGCTGGGCCACTGCTGCTGATCAATACAATCATTTTTATTTTTTCCCCACTGTCTGCCAAGAGGAACTGCAACATGGCCAAAAACTTTTCAGTGGCGTGGCTGTCGCAAAGCTCTCAGCCCCAGTGCCGTTCTGATTTAGACGTTGCTCTGGTGCACAGGCCGGTGCCCTCCGCGGTCCAAACCAAACCTGCTTCTCTCACTGGGTGTTTACTTTCAGATGACAAGGTCAAGGATGACACCAAGATCCCATCTTCACCAACCAGTAAGCATAGTAATAGTAATACTATGGTAACTTTTGATCTATGTGGTTTAGAAAACGTGTCTGTTATTGGTTTTGCCATTAACGTTCTTTTTATCTTATTTTATTTTTTTCAGATAGCTGCGGATACACTTCCGGTTCGGAGAGTGAGGTTGGTGATGAGAACGAAATAGAAATGGGACCAAATCGTCGGATCAGAACAAAATTCACGTCCTACCAAATTGCACGGCTGGAGAAAACATTTTACAAGCACAGATACCTTGGTGCCAGCCACAGGAGAAAAATAGCAGAAAAATTGCATCTTTCTGAAACTCAGGTAAGGCCTCGTTACGTCAAGATAACAGTTTACTATGTGGTGCATTAGAGTAGGCTCTTTGGTTTGGAGAGCTGCTCTTTTGCAGCCCAGCTCTTATATTTGGAAAGAGGTACTGCTTCAGTTAGTATTGACAGTGGTCCATCTTCCGAACACCTGGGCAGTCTCTTTCATTTTACATTAGTGTACGATAAAGGTTTACTAACATATGGTAGATGTTCTTGATCAAATGCTGAGAGATATATCGCGATGTGTTCCACGCATAACCCGTTCTTAACTAGATTTTTCGTTCTTAAACTTCAGGTGAAAACATGGTTTCAGAACAGAAGGATGAAGCTGAAGCGTGAGGCACAGGACATCCGTATGGAATATTACGCTCCGGCACTGCTCGCTCCTGTGGTTTTTCCACCACCGCAGTTTCAGCACCACGCGCTGGCTGGACAGCGACACGCGCTCCCGCCTGCTGCCGGGTTCTCGCAGTACACACCGCAACCCAACCGCACAGTGGCCCTCCACCAGTACACAACACACCGAGCCGTGATTCACCCGACACTCCTTCCCTCTTGTTACTATTGATGACTAAAATTAGAGGACTTTTAAGGACACCATTAATGTTCTTCCTTATGATAGCTACAGGGTAGCTTTAATATAGTAGCACAATCAGCTTTATATTACATTAACTTGCCATTCACTTTTTATGATGCTTTTATGTGAAATATAAATATTTTGAATCGTCCCAATGTTTGGGTCCTTACAATAATAATGTATATAAATAAGCACTGCATATGTAAATAAAGATGCTTCCTTACGTGAATAATAAAAAAAAGATGTAATTATAATACCTTTTGCGGAATGTTTTATTAATGAGTTATTCCTCAATTCAGAGAATTATAGAAAAGTCCAGAGTATGCAGGGTTACAGTGGTGGGCATGAAAGGCATTAAAAATATACCACATTTTAAATGGAAGGCTCTAGAATAAGTGCTTACTGAGCATGATTATGTGAATATGTGACCAGGAAAGATCACCAGTGAGGATTTATTCTTTTCGAACTCACCACATATACAAAATAATTTTCAGAACATCGTATTTGGTAATTACTAAAACTTATGATCTGTTTGACTAGGTGAGTCGGGAAAAATGGATGGAGACAATAGATAGTACTTCAACCCTTTGTTTAATGTAATTTATTCGTATCCAGAACATCTAAACAGTCGTTTAGCAAACACGATCTGTCCTCGTTGCATGCATAAATCAAATTTCGGGCTTATGTAAGCAGAATAAAGCGGTATTGACGGTAAGTGAGTTAGTGTAAGCACGAATATAGTGTACATTTGGGCATGATTGCAGTAAGTGAACATATTGCAATTGAAGTCGTATACTGTTTTACAGTTTTAACACTCGAGATTTTATAAGTCCCCCTAGCCTAGGAGCTGAACCGCCTGTCCGTCTCCGCAGCTTTTCGCACCTTGCGCTCCCCTGTTTGTGCGCCCCTGTGGGTAAGTACACTGAGACGGACATCCAGCGGCGCGACGCTGATCCTGCGCCGTTTGCATCGTCAAAGACACATCAAAGCAACAGTAACGACCACATCATTGCGATCCATTGAGCTCCGTTGTGATTCACTCGCTGAGATTCACACCCACTGGACAGGCGTTAAACTGTGGCGCCATAAAGTCTGCCGACCTCTTATTAGCGCGCGCCTCCGCCACTCAGCTGTATCCGTTACACCGACTACCAACCAGAGCGCGCGCTGCCGCCACACCACCACCTACCATCTGGAAGGAAGTCATCCGTCTCGGGTGTGAGATACAGCCTGTGTCAGAATCGGAGATCAGTTCCCCCAAAATACATATCCTTACCCAGTGCATGACGCACGCACTTAAAATAGCAGCCTGCTGTCATGTTCCATTTAGATACGAGCTGCAAAATCCGTAGCTAAATATTTAGATGAAAATATGTGCTGGATAATGTTTTGTTTTTCTCCCTCTCTCTTTCTATCGCTCTTTATCATATCGTCATAACTCAGCCTCAAACAAGCGTGGCACATCTGGTGCCAATCCTGAGAGGAAAAAATAAAGTGGGAGAATTCACTCTGGGAGGGATTCCAGTACATCACAGGCCACCATACGGACTTTTCACCATGCTTATTTATGCTTTTTATTTTTGTAGATTTTTGAAGAAAACTGGAGAACCAAGATAACACAAAAAACCATACAGAGAAAAAAAAATAATAAAATCCACACAAGTCATGTCAGGTCAAGTGTTTTTTTCTGTCATTTCAAACATACCCAGCTGGTACAATACACAAGAAGTTTACCCAAGACCATGTTGTTACATAAAACAACACAAAACTACATGAGACTACATATAAACAAAATCAGCTACAATACAGGACTTCACAGAGAGCATATGCAGTACCAACCAGTACAATTACTACTAAAAGAAAAAAAAAAGACATATGAAGCACCAACCTGTACTCAGACAGCAAACTAAGCTCATGATTGAACAAAGTATTTTGGAGTTGTGACACAGTCACATTGCCACAAGTAAAATATAAGCATTATAAAATGTATCCACAAAAAAGCCAACTAACTGGAGTATTATGCCAGACAATCAGATTTTTGCCTGACATTTGAATTACATACCAGATTATACTACAAACAATTGCTAATAGCTTACACCTTAAGCACAAGTCTTGTGTATCAGGGAGTGTAATACCAGTGTCATAAACTAGGTGCATTTTTTGCTTAAAAACAGCTGTAATTGCAATGTTTATCATGTACATGGTTAGAAACATATCTATTTTTTCCTGTCCAGTTCACGGAGAGTCATTACATGTTTAATTTTCCTAACCTCTCTCTCTCTCATAGAGAGAGAGAGAGAGAGAGAGAGAAACACAAACACTTAACCATATGTGTCAGTGTATAATTAAAGGAAGGCTAAGATAATAGACAATAATGAAGCTTTCATAATGGCTTGTGCATCATCTATTGGCTGTCTAGGCATTCATTCTGCTTAACCAACCATGCAGATTTGCAAAAGGTCTAGCCCCTGTGTCACGTTTGCTCTACCTCTAAGCTCTAGTGCATGTTGAATTGCTAATCAAGCCATTTGCCTTCCCCTTTTGTATACAGTACAATAGGTTTTCCCACTTAGCTGATATTAATCTTAGCTTTGTGTGTATTTGTGTGCCACCACAGGGAGGCACTGTGTGCTTTTAAAACACACACTAATGGATTTTTAACTGCCATGTTCACAATGCAGGAGTCCACTGTATATGTGGTGTGAAGCATGGCCACTAAAGCCATCGGTTGCAGACAATGGGAAAAGTAATGCCCACCAAGTCTATGAAGGATTGCTGCTAATCTGAGAAACTAGAAGTTTGTGTGCATGTTAATGATGTATTGAATGCCATGAACTAATTACAGCAGGCTGGAGACAAGCACATTGGACATGGACAAGTGGGTGTCCACTGGAAGGTCCCAGGAAAGGACTGTCTCTGCTTTTGTCATAGCTAATTTTCTAGTTAATTGCATCCCAGTCTGTTATTATAAATGCTTGTTTGCTAATAAGATGTTTGTTTTAATGGGTAAATAGTTATCAAGTTTCACAGAATCATTTTCCTGCCTCTTATGCACCCAAGAAGTCTTTATTTATACACATTGCCTATAATTAGCCAGTACTAAACTTGACTGTGATATTACAATTTATCAATGTATTACAGCTAGTAACAGGCATTCTGCTTATTTTTTCTTTTTTTTCTTTATTTTTTATTTTTTAAGTCATATTAAGGTTGTAATTTCATCTCACACATGGGATGTTTGCTTATTATTGTTTTTTTTTCTGCTTAGTCTTTTTAAACACCAGAAAATAAATCCTGTTGATTTCTGTCTTTCTTCTCCACTTCTCCACCATGACATTCCACATACACACCATCAATCATGGCAACCTGCTCCATATTTGATGAGGACAGCCATGGTGTAAATATTTCTCTTTTTTCATACCACCTCAGTAATGAGCACTTAAGGGACAGTAGAGCAGTGAGTGGGCACTCGCTGGGTTTGATTCAGTATAATGATACTCCAGGCCTGTATCCCTTGGTACATGCACCACATATGCATTTATTGTCTGTCTACAGCTATACTTTTGGTCTTTTATAATCAGAGAGAGATTTATACAAGAAAAACTAGTAGTGTATACAGTATTTTATTTAAAACTAGGTTAGCTTTTCCAGTACATAAATAGCTAATAAAATAGCCATTGTGAATGCTTTAGAAATTAACTGTATGTAATTTCATTATTAATAATATAAAGTTTTCAATTTATTACGATAAATTTATTTAAATTATTCATTATAACTAGTCAATCAGCCTAAAATGTATATAGTGTAGTGTATATAAATAATGAAAGTTTAACAGAAAACAAAAACCCAACAAATACCGTAGAATTTTATTTTACTTTATAATAGAAAAAAAGTGACATGTCTTGCAAGGATTATCCAGGGAGCGCAGCTTTTTGAACACAGACACATTTAGGATTGCTTTTCAATTTAGTTTCTTTATTAAATCACAGGCAGGCAGCACATTGCTTACAGAGTTTCCATTCTCACTCTGCACTTCACAAGATCACACATCACTGTTTCTTCACAGCATCTCATGTAGCAAATAAAAACAATCCCTCTGCTATCTTTCCATTAGTAGAGTGGCAGATCATGAAAGCATTTAAGAAAGTATGTTTACCTAACCTTTCCTTTGTAGATGATTTTTTTTTTTTGTAGAAAACTCCAGTGGAACACCTCTGCAGCCCCATTTTCCCATGCCCTATGCCTCTTTAATGCTACGTCTCAAAGAGGTATATGCATAGGAAAAAGGAACAACGAGCATGGAAACAAGGCGTCGGTTCAGCAGGTGTCACCCTAAAGAGATGGAGAGACAAAGATAAACTTAAAGTTATTCATGAGCACAAGATCAAATCCATATAGGATTAACATCATTGAGAAGACCTTAATCTTTGCGATTAACTCGGAAAATGATTTATTCCGAAAGACATGCCTGGAGGCAATGCTAATTTAACAAACCAAAATTTAATCACTTATGTGAGATGGTAAGTAAACAAAGATTAATATTAAACCCATCTTATTCATTATGTTTTACTCGACCTAAAATCATTAACTCTGCACGTTACAGGATAACTCTTTTCTCCAACAAAAGTTATTAGCACAAACAGAAAAAAAACATGAAGTCAGAAAGACAAGCCGAGCTTACCCAGTCCAGCGCCGGGGCGGTCTACTCCCAGGAAAACCTCTCCCTTGGGAATTTATTCTTTCCCCAAGACCTTGAAGATGTTTAAGAAAGACAGTGTAACTTTTATTCGCTGGCTCTCCTCCCCCCCCTCCTCCTTCTCTTCCTCCTACACCTTCACCACCACCACCACCTCCTCCTCCCTTCCTTGGGACTCCACAAGCACCTGCACACACTAGATACACACTCCACTCAAAACAACTCGCTGTAAACAACGTCTGTTGCGGGCACACCGATGCCATAGTGCATTGGCTGGTGCTGGCGCCAACTCCTGTGCATGCCGAAGGCTCATTCCCTGCTGAGCAGATGAAGTGCTATCTAAGGTGAGGACGTCAGAGGGGCAGAGAACATGAGATAGGAGGCTGAGGGTTTGGGACGCCGTGTTCTCAGTTGCCTACGAAGTATGTTATCTCTCAGGGTCTCGCACTCTCCCAGACAAGAGACAATTCATGCCCCCATGCTTCAGCAAGCTCAAGGTCTCAGGCAAGGCCTCTTAGATCAGGATGAACACACACACACGCACACACATAGATGAAACATTCAGGCATGTCAAGGTTACTAGTGAGATCCACAGAGAAATAACTTAATTTAACACATTCATCTTGTGTGTGTGAGTGTGTGTGTGTGTGTGTGTGTGTGTGTGTATGTGTGTGTGTTTTGGCAGTCATTGGTTCTATATGTTTATAAGCATGTTAATAATTTTTTTTTATTACACTAACAATAAAGAATTAAGGCTCTACAGCCTCTCAGAAAGAGCTAAGGAGTGGAGGTCAGGAAGAGATCAAGTCATAAACCATGAAGTCGGTTTAATTAAATATTGCTCGGATGAATTATATCTTTTACATTATATGCCCACTATTATGTAAGGCACCCCTCTGAATTAGTGAATTCAGTTGTTTCAGCCTCATCCAATGTCAACTAGTGAATCAAATCAATACCCAGGTAATCCCCATAGACAAACACTGACACTACAGTAGAATGAGTGCTACTGAAGAGCTCAGTGACTTTAAATATGGCGATGTCATAGGACGACCTTTACCACGAGTCGGGTTGTAAAACTCCTGCCAAGTTAAATTTGCCCAATGCAACTATAAGTGCTGTCTTTAAGAAAAAAAAGCATCTAGGAGCAACAGTTCAGCCACAGAGTGATAAACAATGCAGACACACAGAGCAGGGCCGATGAGTACTGAAGTGCACAGCACACAAAAATCATCTATTCTTTCTAGTCTCGCTCACTTTAGAGTTCCAGGCCGCATCAAGCAACGTCAGCACAAAACCTGTGCATTCTGGGCTTCGTGAAATCGGTTTCCATGGAAGAGAAGCCGCAAACAACTGGAGTGGTGTAAAGGACAGCATTACTGGATTCTGGGGCAGTGAACACATTCCCTGGAGTGATGAATCGCGTTTTATTACAGCAGAGTTTTGTGGACACCAGAAGAACGCTTTCTACTGTGATCCAGAGTGCCAGTAGTAAGGGAAGAGGGATGCTGTTCTGAGGCAGATTTTTATAGTTTGGGGTCATTAGTTTTATTAGTTCAGCAAATGCAAGTCAGGCCTACTTATCCAACTCCATGCTATAACTCCTGTTTTGACTTCCCACAGACACACTCCAGAAGTTAGTGCGTCACAGTTTCTCAAAAAACTAGAGACTGATAAAGCTGCAAAGGTCATGGAGTAGGGTTAATGGTTTTTGAATCGGATGTCCGACATCATACAGGTGTCCACATAAAGTACTTAATCAAGAAGCCATGTACATTTAAAATAGCTTGACTAATGCTGCATTATTGAATAATTTCTAGCATCTTATGCCAGTTATGTAATGTATGCACTGATTTGAAAGGAATTGTGTGCGTGTGTGTCTGTGTTGGTTGCATGGGGTATATTTAACTGGACATGATTGAAAAAACAAACAAAAAGCCATAAATTACCTCGGGATGCAAGTTTACTATTGCTGTCATTTGGTTATTTTAAGCCCATATTCTCTTGAGTGCTGAAGAAAAAAAAAAAAACATTTTTCTTGCTTGGTTTGCTTTGATTTCAGGCATCATATTAAGCATTTACCACCAAGGTTCTTTTTTCTTCTTCTCCCCACATATTTGTGAGCCTTGGAGGACATCCAAATTGAAATAACGTCCCTGCCAACATATTTCTGAATGTGGTATTGTGGCACCCAAGATTCCACTTAAGTGTCTGTTCAGTGAAAACTAAGGTGCCAATCTGTGAAACCACCACACAGCTTGTTTTCGGTGTTATATGGGTATTTTCTATGTTGCTGGTTCTCTTTCTATGCTAAAAGTAGTAATAGGTAAAATAAAACCTGTGAAAACTGCAAAATTGTAGAGTGCAAAACGGTCACTGCTCAAATACTGTACTACAACCTTTTATTCTCCTTTAAACATGAAAGGAATGGCACACGGATATATAAAAGTAATTCAACCCAGTTTGGTTCAATGTAAAGTGATGTGTGTATTTTGTTCAGATAAAAGCACAGTCTGAAGTGTTTTATTCTGCTAATGAGATAATTCAATTCAAATATATTTTATTTTATTTATAGCCCTTTAAACATTGCAGAGCAGCTTTACAGAAATAGAAATATGTATTTAGAATAGATATTTATAGGTTTATCAGTGTAGCCATGATGAGGTGACGGTGGTAATGAAAACCTGTCCAAGATTACACAAGGAAGGAACCTTGAGAAGAATATCACAACACCACAACTAACTAATAACACAACTTGTCAGACAGACAGGATAATATTTGGTGTGACGATGCTTTGAGGACACGTTTGTCTCTGTCAAAGTTTGTGCAGTTTTATAAGGAAATTAGCACCTAACTTGTACTGAACTTCCGTGAAAACCACTCACACTTCTTCTGAGGACTTTGATTGTTGCACCTGCTTTTTTTTTATTGCATGCAAATACACAGCAGCTTCCATTTGCTGTTCTAAAAATGGTCACTTATGTAATGTGCTGCTTTTTTTTCTGGCATACAAATATTCTTCTGTAACTTAAATATTTCTGGTAGAATATTGATGTTTGGAAAATTAGAAATATTCATGTACTGACTTAATAATAATAAAGTCATAAAATGTAATAAATAAATAAATAAATATATTATATATGCCCAAGACTTTGGTATAGTACTGTATATACACATTGCACTTTTAATACACATGTTTTAGTAATATTTTGTGAAAGTAATAAAATTGTAAAGGTCAGATAGATCTCAGGCTGCAGTAAGGGTGACAATCCTGGAGAATGATTTTATTACAAATAATGACTGGAAAGCATAAACAAATCCAAGCATGATCGTGCAAAAGATATGGCAATGTACCAACTTTTCTTTTTTTTTTTTTTTAAGTAAAACTATGATAAGAAAACAAACATAGGTCAAAAAGAGAAAACATGAAACCAAGATTTGGTATGTCAGATGCATGAACAGCACATTACAAAGCCTTGTTGCTCTTAAATGTGCTTATTTGTGTGCAATGTTAATGTAATGTGTGTAATCAGTGAGTTTAAAAGTGTGAACTGGAAGATCAAATCCGGTGTAGTCATACTTGGTGCTGGAGGTGCATTCTGAGAAGTGCAGATGATTCTCAATCAAAGGTTTGATTCAGTATAATGATACTCCAGGCCTGTATCCGATGGTACATGCAACATATATGCATTTATTGTCTGTCTACAGCTATACTTTTAGTCTTTTATACTTAGAGAGAGTGAGACTTGAGTGAAAAACAATATTTCATTTAAAATTGTGTTAGCTTTTCTAATACAGAAATTAAAATAGTTATTGTAAATGCTTTTGTAAATGACAAGAGACAGGTTCACTCATAATATCATTTATAACACATCTTTTTAATTTTTCTTTAAAAACAGCTAGTCATTTTATGGAGAATCAGAAAGTGTGAACAACTTCGCAACACTAAAGTGACTGTTACAAAATGCTGACACCCAGGACATCTTGCATAATTGTCAAATTAAAGTGTAAAAAAAAAAAAAAAAAAAAAAAATTTTATGATTTAGTTAGGACCAAAATATCTGCCATAAAGTCCCTGTGCTTGAGAGTGTATTGCAGAAACAAAAACATGCACTAGAATGAGCACATTTATATAAATTGCACATTAATGAAATTGCTGTCTGAGCCATGCTGTTGTGTGAGTGAGTGTGAAAATGTGTGTGCATGGTGTCTGCCATCGGCCTGGTGTCATAGATGAATCCCTGCCTCACACCCAGTGTTCTTGGAATGGGCTTAAGATTCCTCGTGACTCTGACCAGGATAAAGCAACAATAATGGTCATTGGATCATAGCGCAGGTTTACACTTACTGGCAGTTTTTGCACAGTTTCATATGGTAGTGTTTTGTATCATGTACTATATGACATTTACACAACAAATTCTGCACTCCACTTTTATTCCCTGCTGTATTGTGTTTTAATTTATGTAACAACTTTTAAAATTTATTCCTTTTAAATGTTGCACTTAGTGATTCATAGAACCCAAGCACCAAACATGTTCAGATTTATATTCTTACCTCTTGTAAACCTTTTAACTTCTCTACTTTACTTTTCAGCATAGTTAGTGAATAATTTATATTAATTTATCATTAATCAATGTGCCTTAGGTACAAATAACAAAAAAGAAGCAGACAGCATTTCCCCCCCAAAAAAAACAAAAAAAAAACTTTTTTTGACAAGTGACAAGTGTTGTATACATCCCTTTTTCTGCTGACATGGAGTAAAAGAAAGTCACACCTAAAGACTTACACACTCTGTCAAACTGTCACTGAGAGAGAGAGAGAGAGAGAGAGAGAGAGAGAAGTAAACCCAAATATGAAGGTCAAAGCAGGCGTTTGTTGTCTGTAGATCTGCGAACACAAGTTACAATGCAGTGAGTCTAACTGACTGATACATTCTTACAGGCAGAAAACTGACGCACTTCAGAGCAACAATAGCTTACAGTATACTGAATCTGCGGGTAAACTACAACAAATCAACTATACTGCATATACACTATGTATAACAAACTATTAATTTCACTATGAATATCATCTATTATTTAAATAATAAAAAATAAATAATTTTCTTCGCCATTTTGCCTTGAAAACGGTACAAAATGAAATTTCACATAAATCGACTGTTTATCAATACAGTGAATAATTCAAGAGATTTTAAGAGACTTTTTTGTGGTATAATAAAAAAAACAGAGACAATAGGCTAAGTTAAGTCTTTGTCACATATACATTACTGCACAGTGAAATTCTTTCTTTGCATATTCCAGCATAGTTGGGGTCAGAGCTACGTACATTGCCCCTAGAGCACATGGGGTTAAGGGTCTTGCTAAAGAGCCCTACAATGGCAACCTGGTGGAGCTGGGGCTTGAACCACTGACCTTTTGATCAGTAACTCAGTGATTTAGCCGCCTGAGCTACCACTGCCCCGAACAGTTCATGAATTTATTATTCATGAATGCAGGCAATCTATAAACAGAGATTTTTAATGTAAAATGTGAAACAATATGCAAATAAAACATTCTGTTTGTTTAAATTAATTCATTGTTTACATATAAAATAAAAATTATTTTTGTATGCTGCAAATCTAAATTTAGTTGAAATCCGAGCTATTAAACTTGAAATGAAAGAAAATCCAGAAAATAGACAATATGAAAAAGTTTCAGTTTTCTACTTATTTATGGCCTTAGACATTATAATTAAAATAAAAACACTTTCATAATTAATTAAAAAACATTTAAACTCAGCTTCACTAGAATGCCACTTATTTCCACTACTTTTTACTTCTTTCCTCGCCTTTGGTAGCCTGTTAATTGTTTTTTACTAAATACAGTAATCTCCTACATAAATTAGGTTGTGCTTAAAACAAGAGTGGACTGTATGCTTAAGACATGTACATTAGGGGCTATTAAGAGGGAGTTTATATTTCATCAAAGTTGGAGCTTATTTAATTAATTTCGCTCAAATCAGTGCTTATTTTAATGTTTCTTGAGTTATATTTTATTCTGTATTCATGTAAATCTGTCTCAATTCTGTGCAACTTTGATTTACAAAAAAAGTCATATTTAATTAATGCTGTACACTAATTAGCCATAACATTATGACATTTAGACAATTGGCACGACGACTGGGCTAATAATGAGTAGGTCCTCCTTTGTCACCAAAACATAAATGACCTGTGTGTTCTGATACCTTTCGATTGGGACGAGTATTAACCGTTTCATCAATTTAAGCTACAGTAGCTTTTCTATTAGATTGGATTACACAGGCCAGTCTTCACTGGTTTTCCTTCCTTGGATTAACTTTGGTATGTCCAGACCACTGCAGCATAGGAACATCCCACAAAAGCCACAGTTTTGGACTTGCTCTGACCCAGATATTTGCCTTTCTCGAACATTTCAATATCTTGTTCCAATAGTGGTTAAAATTGGGTGAGATATATTACGCAGAACCTTTTATTCCTAAAGTTTATGTGATGGAAGCATAAAACCTGGACAATTTTGAGTGTCTTTGACAAGGACCAAATTTTGATGGCTAGATGACTGTGTCAGAACAACTTCAAGACTGCATGTCTTGTGGGATGTTCCTGGTCTGCAGTGGTCAGGACACATCAAAAGTAATCCAAGGAAGGAAAACCAGTGAACCGGCGACAGGGTCATGGTTGGTCAAGACTGGTATTGATGCACATGTGGAGTGAAGTCTGTCTTGTAACGTCCGATCCAACCAAAGCGCTAGTGATGATGAAATTGATGAAAAGGTTAATGCTGGTTTCAATAGAAAGGTATTAGAACACACAGTGCATCACTGTTATGGTGGCAAAAGGGGAAAACTTCTCAATATTAGGTGGGTGGTCATAATACTGTATTCTGGCTGATAGGTGTATCAAACACAATTATTTCGGAATTTGCAACATTGTGAGCAAGAACACTACAGATGTTTGTTACCTAAAATCTGAAAGGTGTATTACCTTAAGTACAAACTGCTGACCCTATACCCACTGTAAACAGATATATCTTTATTATGAATTAGAAATATAACCTCTTATTAGCCCTCCTACTTAACAGTTCATAAGAAGCCTGTTGCAGTCAGACCTTCGTTAATCTTCAAAAGTATTTTATTCGATAATATTTTCAGTAAAATGCTAGATTTCCAATGACCCCAAACACACCTCCAATCTGGAAAAGAGATATTTGGAGAGGAAGGAGGTATTGCTGTAATAAAATGCCTTGCCCAGGCACCCGACCTTAACATAATCTTGTTGCTGTGGAAAGAATTGAATCGAGAGATTTGAGAGCGGTGTCCACCCAGCTTCACAAACTCAGATGAATGGCTAAAATATAATATTTTGTGAAAGAATGTGTGCAGACCTTAGAAGAAGGCTTTTCTTTTTAGGTGAATATATTTACGATTCATTCATGATTTAGCCAGGGGAGGAGCTACATTTTCACATAGAGCCAGGCAGGTTTGGACAGCTGTCAATCAATTGGGTGTTACATATGCAAAAAGAAATTAAAATCTGGAAGGGGTAAATACTTTTTCACAGCACTGTAGTGCAATTGTATTTAATTTTTGTAGGTATGGTCACAAGTATACAAGTGAAATACTGCTTCCTTTTAAATTGAACTATTTGGTTTATTTAGAGCATATTATCATGTTTTTACAAAGTAAAAGAGAAAATGCTCTATTAATAAAACATTAAGAAAGTCTAAATGTCCTCAGGTCTTTGTTAAGCACTGTGTCTTTGACCTATAATGTCATTTTTTTAAATGTCGAGTTTATAATGTGACTGAGAATAGAGCAAGTTTTCTCATTACTCTCCAAACACTCTGTCTCTCAGCTGACTGCCTCTGTGAGAGTGCTATAATGAAATTCCCAGTCTAATCAGAGTTTGGGGCTCAGTGGGGACTTTAATTGGGGCAAAATTTTTACCATGCAGCATTTCTGGCATCGAGTTTCTCAGAGTTTCAGGCTGAGAAATTTGCAGAGTAAAGCAGAAAGCACTACAAAGCCTGTCTACTTGTCTAGGGCAACAGACAAACACACAGTCATACATGTCCTAAAACTTCCTAGGTAGTCTAACTATATCATAGAAACTTTAGGGAGTTCAAATAGTCTCCATACATAGAGAAAAAAGGGCACTATTGCACTATTGGAAAATGCATTATTTGTATTATATATTGTATATTCCCATATATGAGCGCACTTAAGGCCATGGTGTACCAGGAAAGGATAACACAAACATCATTTATTGGGAAAGCATTTAAAGTGCAATTACAAATTAAGTACAATTATGAAATGCTATGGCCAAAGGTTTGACACAAATATTAATTTTCACAAAGTCTGCATTACCATCAGTCCTGTGTTATGCCAACAGTAACGCATCTTGATTCAAGGTTCCAATGTTCTCAGCCAGGGGAATAATCTCACTCACAATTTTGCCGAAGAACACAGCCATGAATAAAAAAAAAACTACAAAAAAATCCCCTGAGAGCAACTTCTAACTTTATCCAAAAACAGTTTGGTGACTGGAGCAATGCCTTTTCCAGCATGATGGAGCACTTTGCCATAAAGCAAAAGGGATAACTAAGAGAACAAAACATTGACATTTATTTTGGTCTATGAACTGAAAACTCACCAGATCACTTAATGGTCGATCCTCAGGAGGTGGGTCGAAAAACAAAAACACACAAATTTTGACAAACTCCAAGCAAATATGCAGTATACAGTATATTGCCATCAGTCAGGATGTGGCCCAAAAATAGTGCAGAACTCTTGAAAAGAATCGTCAACACAACGAATATTGACTTTTTGCATAAACTTTATTTCATTTTCGAAAAAAAAAAAATAATTAACACTTATGATATGCTATTATATTTCAGTATACAATAATAACATTTGACAAAAAGATTTAAAACCACTGAAGCAGTAGACTTTGTGTACATTAATAATTGTGTCAGCCTCAAAACTTTTGACCACGGCTATACATGCATAAAACCTACATAAGATGACTGTGTGTGTTTTTTTTTTTTTTTTTTTTTAAAGGAAATGGCAATCACTGAAAACTGTACATTTCCCTGTATGTACAGTATGGAGACTTTTGTGACAATTTGTAATATTTGCTTGAATATTACTAAGATTTAAAATAGCAGCCCTGACATTTTCAGGATAATAAATACTTTGCAAGATGAAATAAGAGCACAGCATTAAGACACCCAATACACAAATAAATGATGTAAGTAAACATAACCCTCTTTAACAACCCTCAACACCACTAGCACTAATGAAAAGCCATATTTCTTTCCACTAAAGATATTTATCAGCGTTATTGCAGGAGCAGATTTGAAACATGATTCAGCCTTGAGGCATAATTGACCCTCAGGGCCATTACTGTGTTGTGTCTAGTGCAGCTTTTGATAGAGGAAATCGCTCAGTGATTCTGTGCATGAGCTTGTGTCTATCAAGCTACTTCTGTGATTTTTGCAGAAGGAAAACAAGATCCATAAAAGCTTATCTACCATGGCCGTATCACCGTAACTATACACATTCTGACAACACCAGATCTTGAAGCCATAACAAGGAGCGTCTCTGTGATAATAAGGACGGAAGTCAATAATGTGAATAGATCTACGGTATAGAGTGTGTGTGGGTACTTTTAATGCTGATGTAGGTCTATTTACAGAAACATAATAAAGATCCTGCCTGCTGGCGAAAAATGCTGACAAATCAATGATCAAATGGAACATTTTGCTCGAAATAGCCAGTTTAGAGCTTTAAAATGATTCTACACTTAAAAGGTCCACTGAGATTGCACATGTGCCTTGTTGATGGAAGTGAACATGAGTATAGTCCTAAAACTAAGGTCTTGCCCACTGACAGTGGCGTAGTATATAATCCACTTCGGTATGGCACAATTTGCTCAGCTTCATCCCTTGAGTGGAGGAAATGGATTAGCTTGCCTTGGATTGATCATTGTTCAGGTTAAAGGCTGCAACATAGGGCAATTTCTTTATTAATTCATGTATCCATGCATCACCACATACATTTTTTGTGTGTCTTAAATTAATTACCAAAATTACTTGAACATCATTGAGGTTATTATCAAGTTATTAACAGAAGTTTTCATTAAACAGACTAAATCAGACTTTACATTTGGTTTTATTTGGTAATAAGATGTTTTCCCACCCACCATGGAAGTGTCACTTTCCCTTAATTTTACCTAAAAGTTAAGTCTAAAAGGAAAAAGTCAAAATTTTACCATCCATTGTTTTGGGCATTGGGAAATAACAAGACAATATAAACACTATTATAATATGCAAATCCACGAAAGTGAAAATCAAAATAGCTGGAAAGATAGGCTACGCCTCATCTCACTAGATTAGTTTTGCAGCCATGTGCATAGATGTAACAAATTTAGCTTTTTTTCCCAACAGAAAGAGGAATAAAGAGCATAACACATTGTCACCAACAGATTGTGACAGCGTGTTAGGTTCTTTTATTTATCTGCCTGGAACGAAAACAAACATTACCATCTATGTAATGTGTGAGTGAAGCAAACGTGATGACGTCTATACAGTATGAACCATAAGGTAGCAACCATGTAATCCATGATCACCGCGATATCAATTCAATACACCGAACATTCTTTGTGGTCCTTATTCAGAAATATCCGCGCACATGCCTGTATAGCAATCAGTGTTCTCACTGCTCTACATCTGTTTCTGTAAATGATTTCACCCGTGTTTATAATAACATGTCATGAGGAACTCCTTTCTTATTCCACAATAAGATGAACCTTTCCCAAATTCTGATGAATAAAACTGGCAGGATAGTAGTGGTCCAACAATAGTTTCAGAATGTGCTTCGATTTTTAAGTAGACATGTACAGATATGCATACGAAATACTTTATTATTAGATTCATTATACTGTATTTATACAAGAGTATTGCGGAATAATCAAATCCGATTGGTCAGAATGTGTTTAATAATTATTAATTTATTTATTTAATTGCAGCTTTGACAGTTGTTCTGGCAGCAAACCAAAGCTCAGGTTAATATTAATGTACAGATTTAAACCAAGTTATAACTCGAATAGTAAATATAGAAATTTGTATTTTAATCCAGTTGTTGTGATAGAAGGGAAATAAAACATTTAGGACATGAACAGAGTTGAACTGTAACAGTAGGCTTACTTTTCTCTCAGGCCTCATCCCTCACGTAGTCATTGATTACTTTTCCGTAACAGCATGCTTCGTGTTTTATTCCTTACATATTGCATAACTTCTTTCAAAAACATTGTCCATGTCTCGATCCTGATGAAGAGCTGATGCATTACACTCTTGTTGCTTCAGCACAGGTCTAGTTGCCTTATACACTTTCCTTTTTTCACCCAACTAGTGTGTAGCAGTGACATCATGTATCTGGGGTGTGTGGTGTGTACAGAAGTCAAATGGATGAAGGTGAGGGATGCCTTTTTTTCACTCATGACAGCTAACTGGTACGAACCATGGGGGGTCTGACAGAATGGGGCCAAAGGGATGGTGTGTGTGTGTGTGTGTGTGTGTGTCTAGTGATATAGATGGCAAGCAAGTGACACAGGTCTGACAAAGCTTGACAGAAAAGGCAGGAAATGCCTTGTAGCACTAGAGGTAAATTTTCAAGAATTAGATTTTTGGTATATCGCAGTAAATCCTTCGCCCAATTAGAATATTGCAATGTCACTCAGTGTCAGGATTTACAGTATATAAGACATACTGTAGTTTTGGGAAACCTGTGCACTATTCTGCTCTGCAGAATTACTTGAGCATGAGAAAAGGTCTAAACTGAATGCATGATATGAATAACAATGCAGGTGGGCAGACTGGCTAAGTGAAATGGTCCTAATGAGGATGTAAATGTGTGTGTGATGAGCTCAGGATCAACATGAAAGAATTTAATCTTAAACATATTAAAAAGCACATCGTGATAATAATTTTCTGATTTATTTCCAGAAAATGAATGCATTCACATTAATGTACCAGGTTTGTTCACTCACTCAGTCACTCACGTTCAGTCTTAACTTAAAGCCTTGGAATTATTTTTAGCTTTTTAATTTTTTTTTTTTCTGTAGATCAAAACCTTACTAAATGGACAGGATCGAAGTTCTGCTGGACTAATCATGAGTGCTTGCAGAAGTGGACAGGAGTGCGATGAGAAAACTCTCCCACACAAATGTCTGCTTGTAGCCCTTTGTAGAAAATCTCAAATCACTCCTTTATGTACTTTTCAAGGTCTTTTATATTCCTGCATTTACCCATATGGTTGTTATCTTCAATTCAGACTTTTTCAGACCTATTCAGAAAGGTTCATTCTTTCTTTCTTTCCTTCTTTCAAATATTTTAAATCCTGAGACTAACCAAGGGCAACACCCTTGTGATTACCCTTTTTTCGAACTATCTATCAATAGCCAAACTTTATTCCTCTAGTGCAAACAAACTACTTTTAATTAGTTTATGAATTCATATTCTTAGTTACTGTATGATACAAACATACAGACTCAAAAAGCGACAGCAAGTTCCAGAAATGAGTTCACAAAACGCGTGAATGTTCACCCAGTCACAAACGGTCACAACACAAATAAATGCTATGTTATTCATATCTGTAGTAAAACTCCTTCAGGCCGTGTGCCTCAGTTGTACTGCATAAAGTAACACAGTATAATATATTTGTGTACTGCATTTTAAAAGGTTTTTGCTAAAAAAAAAAAAACGAACATTTTATGTGGAACGACTATTTGTGACTTTATATATATTTCCACTGTGCATTTATTCACGAAGTGCTTTGATTATTGAAGTTTGTAAGTGTACTTAATCGGTTATGTCTGTATTTGTGGAAGACTAAGGTGCTGTCAATCCTTAAAAGACTTCCTGGACCAGAAGACATGTGGCATTTTCTCTCTACCCTGTCAAGTCACACTAACCAGTCATGGGCATCTATGACCTCCTGTATGTGGAGATCAATTACACATTCCTGCCATGTGATGCAGCATATACAGCATTTGTAAAGAAATTTGTTTGGCTAGCTTCATTTCTTGGAGGAAGTTTTGTTGTTGTTGTTGTTGGTTGGCAGCCAGCTTGTTGGTGCATTACTGCCACTTGTTGGACTGGAGAGTGGAACAGTAATGCACCAACAAGCTGGCTGCCAACCAACAAAAAAACGTTAAAGGAGAAGAAGGTTAGCCCTTGCTTCTTCTATGCCCATGCCATATGATGGAGTGGATGGTGGATGATATATGATATATTTTTCATCATTGCTACATGGGCTAATCTTTACTGTCCCATGGTTTGTAGCTGTCTCATGGCATATCTCTGGAATGTGACCAAAATTGGGGGAAATGGGGCACAAACATGAAACAAACTGATGTTTTGGGTCACTTGGCAGTGACAGAGGCAGTGTGTAAATGCATCCAGCTTTTAAACATTTCTGTCTTGATTGTGCCTTATTTAGAGAGTATTTTTTAAATAGGTTTAATCCAATTGTGTGTAGACCTTATTTTATACGATCATTTTGTCAATAGCTTTTTTCTTGGGCTTTGTCCATTTATTCAAGATCTGGCACAGGTTTTTATTTTGCATGTCCTTCCTCTCGCACTCCACCCAGTTTCTCCAAGCTTGGCACTAAATCTTAGTTGTTGTACATTTGAGCAGTCAGGGTTAAGGGCCTTGATCAAAGGTCCAACAGTGGTGACATGGATGTGAACCCCTGACCTCCCAATCGCTTCTGAGCCACTGCTGCCCCAATTATTTTACCAATAACACTGTAATATCATTTTATAATATGAAATTATACAATAATATAATATAATATAATATAATATAATATAATATAATATAATATATGTTGGCATCCCACTTATCTTCAGAAACAAAGGCTAATGCCTCTGGCAGTGTTTTCCTCTCAAATCTGAGAAAAATGGGGTATAAAAGTAGAAGTCAACCTTCATGAGCATGCATGATATCTTACTTCTGAAGTGTTTTATATTCCCAATCTAAAAAAACGTTTTGGGACGTACTGTGATAAGGCAGAGTGCTGAGGTTAAGGCTATAAAGAGCCAATTGAAACATCAGTCCTACTGCGTATCCGTCCCATCAGGCAGCAACATTTCAGAAAACCTCTTATATTTCTATACATTTATCTTATATACAGCCATGGCCCTTTAAGCACTCAATAACTGAGGTGTTTTATTGAAGTCTGTTGGGTGGATTGGTGCTTTTCACTCCTTTTTTCATTTATTCGACATTGTCTGCCCTATCCATTTGAAATTGCTTTGTCCGTTCTGGAAATAACAGCATTATGACCTTGTCCAATCTTCTTACATAAGGACACATTTATGTCTTTGCGTTTTCATTTTGTCTGAAATAACAGTGTTCTTGCTTCTCAGGCACCCTTCATGGTAGAAATTCCTTCTTTCTATAACAGGATTAGCCAATGTTATCTGTTATAATTAAGCACTGTCTTTTCATTTTTATGTGTTAATTTTAAATCTGTCAATAATAATAAGATTTAAAACTGTTTTTTCGTCTTTATTCGTGCAATTCACTCCAGCTATCGAGATTAGATTAGCCCTATAAGTATAACTCTCACTTACTCATACAAAAAAAAAAGGGACTAGACTCATCAGGTCCTGTCAAAGATGTTTCAATTTGGGCCTTTTCCCTCTAGGGCCAAGCTAAATGAACACTTCAACGGCAGAAGAATTCACTTCAGGCATTCCCCAGAGAAAAAGCCTAAGGACTCCCTCTGCATACACTCACATCATGCACATTTCCATTACTTGCTCTCTTTATCTTTGTCTCCCACGCACACATCCTCAATCTTAAATTGCTCTCCTCAACACTAGACAATAAACCTGTCAATGAGTTGCATGTTTAGCATAATAATTATATAGTTATTGTTGTATTACAGGTTTGGTGTCAGAATGCAGAGAGTGGGATTTTCATGAGTGGGTTGCTAGACAGAGACATGTATGTACTCAGAATTTAGAAATGAGGATATGTCACTGTGTGGATGTCTGGAGGAACAACGAAGTTATGCTTATCCTTGTAGCTAATAAATCTTACAATATTTTTAGTGTTGTGTGAATACCCACTGTGAGCAGCATTACAGAACTAAAAAAAATAATTTCTAATGAGTTTTGTATGGAAAGAGAGAGTGTGTTTTTGAGATAATGGGACATGACAAGGTCAGTTCAAAGACCATGCTCACTAAAAATGTTAACCCAATTTGAGGAACTTCAGTCTAACCATACTGGATGAATATACAGTATAACATTTTTGGCTCATTTGACCACACAATCATGGGTTATGCATGAATCCAAAATTTCTGGTTTGCATTAATTCTAAAAAAACAAAAAAAAAAAAAAACTGGTTTATGACCGAGCCACAAGTCATCTGTACTTTTGCCTCTGGGCTTTTCACTCACTCACTCACTCACTCATTGTCTATAGTGCATTATCCCATATACAGGGTCATGCGAGGCGTGAAGCCTATCCCAGGAGACTTGAGGCGTGATACCCCCTGGTTGGGGTGTCAATCCATCACAGTGCACATATACACACATGCAATTTGGAAGTGCCACATAGCCTAACCTGCATGCCTTTGGACTGTGGGAGGAAACCGGAGTACTTGGAGAAAACCCACCAAGCACAGAGAGAACATGCAAACCCGGTGCATACAGACCCAAGGCAGGAATCGAACCTGCACCCTGGAGGTGCAAGGTGACAGTGCTAACCACTAAGCCAAAGTGCCGGCTCTGGGCTTTTCAGCCTAGGAAAACATGCCTTATGTTTGTATAAAGATTGCAGTTAAGTAATTTTAAAAACCAATTGCAACATATGATATACATGTGTTTATATAAAAATATGTGGATCTACTTTGTAATATACAAATCAGAATATGATCATATATATTATTCACTTATATATTAACACTTACATATATTCAATTATTATCTAAACATTGCAAAATTAAAGCAGTGACAAACATCAAAGCAAAACTTCTCTCAGGAGAGATGAATGGACTCATTCAGTCATAAAGATGTTTAGACATTGAGGACTTACATCTGTAGATTGTCAAGATGCCATTGTAGGTAGGTGAAGCACACAGTTATCTACTGTATAATGCCACTGTATTAGAACTAAGGATTCCAAACCAGTTCCAACATGACAATGTCCATGTGTACCAAAAAATGAGCCGCTGACATGCTGTCCCAAGATTGGTAAAGAAGAACTCGAGTGAGCTACACAGAGCCCTAATATTAACCCCACTGAACAACTCTGTGATGAGGTGAAATGCTGACTGTAGGCTGACCACAAGCTAGCTTAGATGACACCAGTGCCTGAACTCACTGATCCTCTTGTGGCTTAATGGGGACAAATTCTCACAGTCTCAGTCCAGCCTTCCCAGTCGAGCAGAGGTTATTATACCAGGAAAGGAGGAATAAATTTGGAATGTAATGTTCAACAAACAAATTAGAGACTAGAAGGATTGGAGAGTTTAATGTATATTGCAGAAAAACAATCATGTTTTCCAGGCCTTCGTCAGACAAAACAGTCACAGATAGCATGTATAATGTACAGTATACTGTATGAACAGACAATACGTTACATAAAACAAAAAGGACAGACAAAAATGCATACAGTGGGACAATACTATAAAGGAAACACAACATTTATATATAACACCTACACAAAAAATAGTTTAGTGGTTGGTGTGTGGTATGAGAGCGTAATCATCACTAGCACCATAGAAGTCAGCCATTTGAGTTATAGATGCTGTAACTGTGACGGTGCTGTAATTGACGAGGAAGATTTATTTATATGCATAAATGAGAGGAAAACAAGAAGATGTGGTGTTAGATGGTTAAAGTGGCTAGTGTGTAATGAAATTGGGTCTGATTCCAATCTAATTGCGCACTTGGTATGTGCCTTTGGAAGACTGAAAGATGAACGAAGGCCCTATCTCTGCCAGACACCACAGCACACTCCCAGAGGTGGGCTTAATGTTAATGGTTTTAATGCTATGGATGATTGATGTATGGATATGTTTGGTCTGGTCCATATTTTTGCCAATATTGGATCTGCACCCAAGTCCTGACCTAAATTTTATTCATTCTCACAGATAGCCTACAATATATAGTTTTGATAGTTAAAGGCAATCTAAAATCTACTGCTAGTTAGCCAAGGATAAATACAATACAAAAGTAAATTCATGTAAAGTTGCTAGCTAAAAATAAATTACATAATCTCTATACACTTCTTAGTATAGGAGATCAGAAACATAACATAACCATAACATACCATATACTGTATATATGGTATTTGCTGTATATTTTATTTTAATTTCACATAAGGATTGCTATTCCCAAATACATTTTGGGATCAACTAATGCCACAGGTTAAATCCAAAGAAAATCGAGACAGAAATATTATACTTGGCAGATTTTCACGAAACTACATGCGTTCACTCTCACTGACCCAAATGCTGGATTCTAGTGGCAACCCAGATGTTATGTTGTCTTAACATCCCTAAATGTGGGTTGACATTATATGACAAATCTGCTCAAACAGGGTGTAAAGATCATGCAGTATATGGGGTGAAGTGGGAGAATCGCTGTTGATTGAAACATTTACGAAGTGCAAAAAATGGAGTGATAATTTGCTAAATCATCATAATTTTTGTCACACAGCTTCTGTTTAGCATAATCTAATTTGCATTGCTTTGATCCATACATTAGCATTAGGTCTGTATTGTGCTTACATTTTTGGAAACGCAGAGGGAATTGCAACCTCTGTTGCACTTCTTTGTGGATCTGCACTTCAAATATCAAACACCTAGCTTTTCTTGTCTTTAATACAACAACATGGAGCGTTGTTGTCAGCTAATAAGACATAATTCAGCAATTAGAGATCAAACGCTAATTAATTAAATATTTAAACATCCTACGAATAGAACTTGTTTCCCTACAGAATAACCTGTATGACCTGCTTCCTTTGTTTGTTTGCAACCGAAGTGTTTATTGTACGTATTATTATTTATTGTACTATTATTAGTAGTATTATTACTGTTATTCGGCTCACTTCTGGGTTGAAATAAGATTGTCCCCATTACACAATGGTTGCATATGTAATATTTGCTTCTTCCTGTAAATAAACATCATCTTTATGGCCAGTATGTTGGTATATAGGCTGCAGTAGATCACTAATACAGAGTGTCTGAGAATTATCTATACACAAGTTTAAAATGAAATGAAAAGTATATTAACATATAAAATCACAATGAACGACATTTAGACATACACGACTCGGAAAAGTTTTTAAAGTAACAAGGTTACAAACATTAAATGTTATTAATATAAAATAATAACATTAATCAACAGCTGCATTAATGATGCGCAACTAATCCACATCAATGCTTTCAATATCGGCCGAGTTTCTTGCCTTTAGATTGTCAATGTCAATCACTTGACAAAATCCATTAGCCCTGTGTACCGGCTATTATTTCATTAAACCCCTGCACACAATTTGTCTTATTCTATGGATTAAGGAATCAAGATATTGTAATAATTGAAAGCATTCACCCTATCATCCAGAGATCAAATCCATAGTTTAACACAGAAGCCCTGGGAGCGAAACTGTTTGTAGCATGCTGTGGTAAAAAGCAGTATCCCTGCACTCCCACAACAAAACATCATTTTGGTTGAAGGGGAATAATATAAAAGGGGATATAAAGAAATACCACAGTGGTAAATGTTTTATCACTAAAAATTAATTTTAAAAATAATAAAATTAAAAAACTTTTTATCAACGTATTATAAAACTTAGTGTGTTTTTCTGTAAAATGTATTCTTTTTTTTAAGTGGCTAAAAGTTACACACACTTTCTGAACACACATTATTTTGTTTGTAAATGCCTAAAAAAAGTTTAAGAGCCCAAACTATTAACTCAATTCCTCGAGTTTCAAGATTGGCATTGGCATTGCAGTTTTGGAGGTAATAGATATGGCACTTTCTTTTCACCTAAAAGCCTTTTTATGTCTCTAAATTATTTGAAGAAGTAATGGCATTGTCACTTAGATTTAAAACACATCTTTTTTTTTTTGACACATGGTCACTTTCTGCCTACACTTCCCAGGTTTTAAAATAGACTTATAAACCCAATGTCAGTCTGTTATTTCCTTGGTTTTATTTAGCTTATAGTTATATAAAGCACTTTCAATTGCCTTTGCGTATAAAATGTTCTATGCCAGGACATGAATTTTGATAATTTACTTGTTTATTGTATACACACACACACACACACACACACACACACACACACATACACACACACACACACACACACACACACACACACACACACACACAGCGTTGATGGCAAATGAGTTTTTAGAAACAGCTAGAGGGTTGAAGCTAAAAATAAGCCGATCAGCTTTAATGTAATCAGTGATATTTTTATTTCATATTATATTGAAACCCACGTACATGTCTACCTGTCTTCCTGCACAGCACAACTCTCTGCCTAACTTATTAATACAAAGAAATACAATTTTGCACCTTGTTTACAGAAGTACTACGTTGTACTTCTTTAATCATCAGCCAAATACACTCCCTGTTCGGTAATTAAAGAGTGAGACCTAGATGGGAAATCGAAAAAAAGTAGATCAGATAAAGATTAAGGTTTGTCTTAAAACGACGCCAGCATGTTAAAATGTACTTCTACCACTTAAGTGCTGGTATTTTAGCAGTGAAAATATTAACTAATCCCAGTAAAAATATTCAGGTTAGCTTTTTTAATTAATATCTAAACTCTCATGTTGATGTAAGGACTGGCAAAGGGTCCTTAAATTCTGTCCAGACAGTATTACGTGATGTTGTGAAAAATCGTCTGGACAGACAGACAGACAGACAGACAGACAGACAGACAGGAAATTGTTTAGGTCTTCCAATGTATAAAATGTAAAGAAATCATTTCGTGAGTCCTGACCAAGGTACAGACTAAAACCTCTCTTTTTTTTCTTTTATATCACACTGCACACACACACACACACACACACACACATACTATCATAACCTTGTTTTACCTCTAGTCAAAATTGTGATACCTTTTGTTTTATAACAGTATATACATCCTTATTTAAATGTTCTCTAATTCTCTCTCCATTTTTCTCATTCTTTCTCTCAGCAGAGTATCCTATCCGCCTCTCCCACCCATTGCACCCTGCTCCCCACCTCCCTTGCTGATAACAGCTTTAATCAAAGTGCTTCTCTTAGTGCTGGGAAAAGCCTGGGGGAGTGTGAGAGAGTGAAAATAGAGGAGAGAGAGCGAAAGAGAAAAAGAGAGAGATTTAGGTTGGCCTTCTGTAGAGAACAGAGAGACCTGAAATATTCAAGTGAAGAGAGAATGAAGGTCAGAGAGGTTGGTGCCATGCAAAAGGGAATGAAGAGATGGATGAGGAGAGGTGTTGGACCGCTTGTGTGTTGACCTCTATTGTTGTGGAATAAGTCGAGGTTGGGGTTGGTGTGTTACATGAACACAGCTGTAAAATGACAGAAGCATCAAGGTCCGCACAATACATTTTTGAAAAATGCATTTAATTAAACCAAAACATTTCCGTCAAAGCAAATGACCGTTTACGACAGCTATACAGTTCCATTAGTGCACGTTTCATTTCTATGACAAATGACATGCAAATCATTCAAGCATCTGACATCTGTGAATAAATAAGCAGAGTCAAAAAAAAAAAAAAAAAAAAAAAGCTCCAACATCTGCTTGAAGACATCTGTGTCATCTCAGGATGTTCCCGTAAACCAATCTGAAATAGACACGTGTTATAAACATGGAGCACAGTGACCATGCGCTATGCAAGGTCTTACAGTGTGTGTGTGTGTGTGTATTACATTGTGTAAGCTAAGCTTTTGTATGTAAATTATAGTATCACTCTTAGTTCATAGCATAAACCTGCACACACACACACACACACACAAACACACACGCAAGACATCATAACCTTGTTTTAACTCTAGTCAAAATCGTGAGGTCTTTTAAGGTCATTAGACACATTAAAGTGATGATCTGCCACTCAAATGTCTTTGCACTGACGTGCATGGTCACTCAGGGGCCGGTGGCTATCCTGCTTTAGAAAAACTGGGACGACAAATAAAAGAAGCACAAAGACAACAGGGATGATGTTGCTATAAGCTGGTAATGGAGGAAGTGACATCATTACCATCGCATTAGACAATAGTGATAAATTTAAACAAAAGCTCGAAGTATAAACATGACAAGAAGGACCGCCTGCTACACATTCCAGCACATTATGTTTCATTTGAAAATGTTTCCATTGTGTATCACTACAGTGCTTTTTCCTTATCTGAAGTTTCAGCAAATCTTTGCAGGGAATGAAAAAAAAAACAAAAAAAAACCTCCCATTTCAAACCTTTTGTTTCATCTTTCATTAAATATTACTTTGATGCCCAGCAACTGCGCAAGTCTTTACCGAAACTTATTTTTAACAATCAGTGTGTAATTTGTGACTTAGGCCGCGCTCATTTAGTTTCTCTCCACTTCGCTAAGCAAGCGGTGAAAGGAACAATATTCATGCCGTCTTTGTTTCCTTTTAACTGACTTTTTAACAAGGAGCCCAGATAGCAGATGGAAAGCTGGGGAGGCTTTCAGTGTTTTATCGCTGTGTTTGTGGGAAAAGCAGCAGACCACAGAGAGCAGTTCATTAAACCTGCTACTGTGTGTTCAGCGTATGTGGGGATAAGCCGAGAGAAAGAAACCGAAGGTACGAGCGAAAGAGAGGAAGAGAGAAGGAATGTGTGTTTATATGTGGGAGGGGGAGAAAAGAAAAGGACAAGGAGAGAGACACCGAGAACAGACGCGCACTGAAACAAAGGGAGTACAGGATGTACAAAAAGCTTGTGGAGGATAAATATAATCAGAGCCCTAGAACAGGCTTTACAGAAGGCTCATCGATTCTGTGCAAGAGGAATCATACACATTTCAGCCCCAAGTGTAGACAAATATTCCAGTCTGCCTGTGCACAAACAGAGGGAGGGTGGGGTAGGCAGGGTTTGGGGTTGACAGCTTTCAGGATGAATCGAAGGCTTAACCCATAGACAAGGCAGATATCACAGACAGCCTTTTGTTCCATAGTTAGGCTCAAAATCACCACGGCTCACTTGATATAGAGTCGGCTTTTCACAAATATTCTTCAATATTAAATAAAAAAAAAACACTTTTGGAACATGCTGTTATTAGAAAATAATCCCCCTTGGATTGGTGGTGACAGTAACACCGCTTAGAGCCGCTTGTCACAGCTCGAAAGCGTGTCAAGTGCAAATTTTATTGCTAGGTGTAATGTAGCTCTATGTCTTAGATTCGACATTATGGCACGCACTTAATGATAACTGCAATAACGCTTGACAAAATAAGTATTATACTATGAATCATTATGTTCATGGTTTGTGATTAAAAAAAAAACATCCTTAAAATGACAGAGAACAGAATATATTTGGCTAATAAGCAGCAAAAAGGGATTCTAGTATGGGTCCAGATATTCAATGATATTGAAATACCATTTGTAAGCCCATTAGAAAGGAATAGATTTTTATTTTGGCCATGATATAAAATATGACAGCTTGCAAAAAAACACACATCATGACATCTGTCTTAGAACATATGCTAACTAGACAACCAGCAAAATATGAGCATGTGACTAGCTGTCATGACGATTCCCAGGAATGGTAGGTTATTGATCAAAACTGTCAGGGAAACTCGCATGACTTGATTGTTTTAAAGCCTGATCATGCCAATCCATGATAGGGTGTATGACAAGTAATAATCCTGAAATAATAGGACAAGTCGTGCATTCTTTCAAAACATCCAAAAAAGCAGACTTCAGGATTTGCATACGAAGCAAGCATACTTTGATTTATAGTTTTCAATGATCACCAGAGGCAAAAATTAGCTACACTGCATGTAATAAAATTTATGTGCAAAGCTGTTGCTGTAACACTTCAGAAAACAGACCTGAAGCATGAACATAAAGCCAATCTCTGCTTTGCATCTGTCTCTGGTATGGAGGGGGATATTTATTAAAACAGACTTGGATTGATGATGAAAATCGCCACTGAAGCGAAGCGTTTTAGATTCTGCTGTGGGTGGCAAGTAGCACTCCATCCATCATTCTGTTATGATTCCTTTCTCCCAGTTTTGTTTTCTTTTTAACATAATGATTAAACCCATAGACTCATATCTGAGAGTATACATTTTATCTCCCGCTCTAATGGTTGTACTGCGTGGTCTATGCTACCTGATGTATTATCTGTCAGTTACAGTGGCAGACAGTAAAGTTCTTATAGAAATTCAATAACAGCAAAACATATTTTATATGCACACGCTCATATAAAATGGCCATCTTTGAAGCAATAATGGCTGCGTTATCATCATCTTTCAGCGCATGGGTAAATATTATAATAGGTAATCGTTCTTCGCATCTTTTCTTGTCAGGGCCGTATAGCTGAGAAAATACTGCTATTAAATAAAAAGATAACAAGTGTCTGGGTGTATTTCAGTCAATAGAATTTTTTTTTACTTTAACTGGCCTAAATGAGTGTGCCCCACCCCAACTCTCACAGCACATCTTCCAGATCAAAAGCTTGCCCTTTGAGCTACACGCGATTAAAAATAAATCAACAAATGAATAATTTATCTATAGCAGTTTCACAGGCCTTCTTATTATGTTGCTGAAGGGTAAAAGCACTGTTTTTGCTCGCAACAAATCCTTTTTTTATGTTTTGCACCAAGAACACTGTGCATGTCAAACATTCTATCCAAAAGTAAACCGAGCCCAATTATTTTATGAACAAATCAAAGAACTGTTATACTGTATGCTACAGTTCTGTCAATTTATTCAAAATGATATTATAACTGATGGAGGCAGAACAATGGCTTAGTGGTTAGCATGGTCACCTTGCACCTTCAGGGTCCAGTTTGATTTCCACCTCTGGTCTGTGTGCATGGAGCGTGCATGTTCTCCCCGTGTTTGGTGGGTTTCCTTCCACAATCCAAAGACATGCAGATTAGGTTGATTGGTGTACGCAAATTTGCCGTAGCGTGTGAATAAGCATGTGAAAGGTATTTGTGCCGTGTGATGGATTGGCACTCTGCCTCCTGGGATACAGGATAAAGAGGTATAGACGGTGAGCAAGATAATAACTGATGGTTGGCTGCAATAACCTATGGTTTCAAGACATTAATCATTTCTGTACAAGAAAGTTGCACTGCTGAGGGCCCAATTTTTCTTGCAACCTACACACAAGGCATTTGGCAAACGCACTTAACCAAAGCAATTTATATTTTCATCTCATGACATATCTGAGCAGTTGAGGGTTAAGGTCCTGGCTCAAGGGCCCAACATTGGCAACTTGGTAAAAGTGGGATTTGAACCTGAGACCTTCTGAACCGTAGTCTAAAACCTTAACCACTGAGCTACCCCTGACCCCATTATGGGCAATTTGAAAACACCAATCGGCCTCCAGCACAATAAAGTGCTGGCATAAACCAAGACGTTGAGTGAGGAAGTCATCCCAATGTCACATGCTAATACTAGCTAGATGTCATAATCTCTTGACTGTATGACCTTACGTAACACCCAGAATCTACCGCAGAGACAAATACTTTAACATTTGGATTTAAATATGCAAATAGTTAAGAGACTTTAAATAGGTAATTACTGCAGGGATGATTAATATGTTTCACCTGGCAACTATTCTTTTAACCCTGACTGATGTAGTGAGACTGATTTCTTTAACAACCACATCAAAGACGTTTTTCTATGGTCATGTACAAGATGTTACTATGTTTCAGAGGGGTTAAAGTATTGGTCTACATTATTTACTTTTAGGCATTTGGCAGACGCCCTTATCCAAAGTGACATTATTATCTAATTACATACCTGAGAAGTTGAGGGTTAAGGGCCTTGCTCAAGGGCCCAACAGTGGAAACATTGGAAGTGGGGTTTGGGGTCTTGTCTTGTCTTTGCTAGCCAGCTAACTAGACCTCTTAGTTAGCTAGTTTAGCTTCTCTGTTAATTTATGTTGTAAGTTTACGTTGCATGTAGCACCTTGGTCCTGGAGGAACGTTGTTTCATTTCACTGTGTACTAACTGTATATGGTTAAAGTGACAATAAAGCCTACTTGAAGCCTACACTAAAGTATTGGCCTACACCAAAAAGAAAACCTTGATTTAGTAAGGCTAAATTAGAAAAAAAAGCTTAAATTCACTAGGGGGCATAAAGATTGGAAAGAAATCCATGTGGAAGAACAGTGGAAGAAAGGAAGGGCATAAAGAGATATTGTAGCAGTGCATAAGGTCGTCAAAACAATACCATTTCTAATCAGAAACTTTTAGTGTGTGATTTATTATTATTATTATTATTATTATTATTATTAATTCTTTTTTTTTTCATTTTGGCCATGCATTGAATCTTGATAAGCTTAGCCAGTCTCTACTACTAGTTTTAAACAAACTGCACTGGAAGAATGAGTAGAGCATAAAAGTGCACTTGTTCATTCAGATGTGTAAATTGCTGCAGATTACAGACCTAGATTTAAAAAAAAAAAAAAAAAAAAAAAAACAGAGCAGGAATATTTTTCCTCAAAAATGTACCATGTACAGAGTGTAAATGTTGACTGCAAACTAGCAAATGGTAGTCATGACTCAAATATCTAAAAGCTTTTCCTGACCTTGGTAAATCACTGTAGCTGCAAAGATTATACAATGGCAATTTAGCATTGATATAATAATTAATAACTCTGTACTTGATCACTAGCAGGGTGCACTTGGTCTACAGAACATAATGCGCAATGTGACAATGCACAGAAAGGTAGAACTCTGATGCATACTAGGATATAAGAATTTAGTGGCATATAACATAATGGTGGTAAATGGTGTGTACCTCCATGTATAAAATATTCCCTGGATCTGAGATATGAGAGATACGGTGTTGTAGCAAATGTCTGTCATGTGACAGCCTGCTCTCCTGAGTCGACAAGCCCACAGAGCTAGAAATAGCTTGCACCATTAACACACACTTTAACTATGATGGTTACACTACACTAAAATCCCTTTTCACTCATGATAAAAAAGGGATGATCAAGATGTGTTTTTTTTTTTAACACATTCATGACACCCACAAATCCTTACATATGGAAGGTTTTTTTTTGACATTTTGAGATTTCACTTCGTTGAATCAGTCCTTTACATGTACGTGTGATTTTGGTGTTAATATTATATTTTTACTTACTAGTGCTTAAAAAATAGGTTTCTTAATATCATATAGCAACAAGCTAGGTTTGTTGCTTATCGAGTGCAGCAAGCACAGCTGTGCTGACTCTTATGATTCATATTTTGAGGCTGCAGGCACTGACTTCCACGTCTCAGCCTATTAAGGGTTCCTGTTCCTCTAAAGCATTGCTCCAGGCTACCTGTTTTGCAGAATAATTTTCATCTCCTACCCCTGGTACTTTTCAAAGTCTACCGTACCTTGTCTCTATCTCTGTCTTTTACACACACGCACACACACACGCATGCAGATAGGTATCTAAATAAACAAAATGAGAGAACACTGGATATCCAATTTCCAATTTTGGAAACAATACCATTTATTATCAAGTACAAGAATATCAAATAAAGAAAAAAAGGCCCATGAGTTCACAAAATTGTTTGCTCCCTTCAGTATCTTGCTTATGGTATAGCTGATCAAAGCTCTGGGACACTCCCACTGTGTATATTCATTTATAAATATTTTCTTAATGATTACAATTTTATCATTGCAAAGTTATTCTGCAGTCGCAATACGAGTTCAAAGGCTTCCATCTGCACTCTTGCTCATCATTACTGTTAATCAGCCAATAAATTTATTAGCTGGCAAGGAACCTTTACTACTGGCAAAGAACCTAGGAACAGGCTGAGCTATTCCCCTGCACTAGCCCCAGTTAAAAGTGCGTCCAACCAGCTGGTAGAAATTGTGGTTGTGCTGGCGGAAGTAGGAGCGAAGCTGCTCCAGGACAGTGCTGTTCACAAGAGGGTGGGGTCGCCCTTTGGACTCATGCAGGCACCTTTCTCTGCCATCGCTGCGGATGCAGTAGAAGCCCTTGGTCTGGTTGAAGTAGAAGTTGGAAGCCACTATCCGTGGCGGCAGCTCCAGGAAATGCTCCACCTTCTGCAGCTCTGACAAGGGGTTATGAATCAGCATGTCTCCATCCACAATGTGAATCTGGTCCAGTGGGAAGTGCAGGAGCCAGTTCCTCATATACACATCATAGAGACTACGCTGGATGGCCTTGTATCGGGTGTTAAGGGCCCCGTTCCGGACCAGCATGTCCTCTATGGCATGCACAGGCTTGTGGCTCTCCAGCCGGTTGAAATACACCTGCGTGTAATCTGAGATGACTCTCTCAACTGGGTCTCTCAAGATGAGCAGGAGCTTAATCGAGGAGTTCATGGCACAAATACGAGCTGGAGCTGAAGCCGAGGTGAAGTAGCCTGGCGTCTTCTCGATGGTGATCTGGTGAGGGTATGAATACGGCATGAGGTCACGGTACCACTCTAGGCCCTTGGCATAGTTTTCATCCCAGTCAAAGAAGTGAACTTCAGTAGCTGCAGCTGCAACTTCAGGGTGAATGTCAAGCATTTCCAGAAGAGCACGTGTGCCACCTTTACGGACCCCAATAATGATGCTGTGAGGGAGGTGCTTACTGGTGCCAGGTGGGGGCACCAGGGATGGCGTGACTGTCTCATTAACCAGATATCCAGGGCCTGAGGTTGGCACACTGGGCCACATCTGGATAAACTCTGGAGGGGCAGCATATGTCTGTAGGACCAGGAGGAACACAGATCCCAGCAAGGCAGCCATGGACAGGGAGAGCAGCAGGGAGAAAGGCAGCCAACAGATGGGAATGGTAATTGGTGGCGTTGTAGCAGTGCACTGGGGAAAATTCTCACGGAGATCACAGAGCCAGGGCACAGTCAGGCTGGCAGCATGGAGTGGCACTCATGGCAGGCCATCTTGGGTGGGCAGGAGAAAGAGGAGAATGGGTAACCTCTGGTCTGCAAGAAATCTGCAGTAAGACAAAAAAAATGGAAGAATACATTAGAGATACATTTTTGATCTTGTACACAAGGCCATCAGACTGGTATTTTTAAGAGTTATCTTCAAGATAAGAGAAGCACAAGTTCCATGGGAAGCATACAAAAGCCTTCCTTCATGTTTTTTCCCGTAAGAAAATATTTGGCTTCAATATACTGGAGCAGTTACAATCAGTTCCTGATAGAAAACGCCAGTGACAAAACATGGCATACTTCCAGAGCCACAAGACCAAAGCACCCCAGATGACATTACCATTTCTTTCAGATCAATACACTTTACATTTGTCCTGAAAGACATCTAAAAAAAACAGTTTTAAATAAAAGGGAAAACATGCAACCCTGTGCTCTAACCGGAGAAAACCTTTTTTTCACCTTCATTTTTTAACTTGCTCACTTAAAGAGGAATTTTATTCAGCTCGGTTCAAAACAGGGCAACATCAAAGCCTGAACTGTGGCCGAACGAAGAGAAAAAGAAAGACAGAAGTGTAGGAGAAAAAGCGTGCTGGAAGGAAATGCCTACTCGCTGGTTTAACAATCTCGAATTTGCATGTAAATATATGGATTTACCACATCTGCTTTTTATGCTTCACCAAATCCCGGACTGTGAAAAATGCAACAGTTATTCTGTTTAGACTAAACAGTCAGCACCTCCAAGTCAAAATATTCCCCTAGTTAAAGGTCACTTTCACGGTATTTTTTACTTCACACTCAAAGCTGATTAAACCCCACAGCTCCAGTGCACACTAATACTGAGCAGCTTTGTTTTCCCAGAGAAATGTCTTGATTTCAACTCTGAGCAGGAGCAGCAGGCTGTCTCAGTCATAGACATACCAGATGTTCCGTTCCTACTTTCATCAGTTTTTCGTGTGCTGGATCATTACATCCCGACTCAAATAAACCAACAATTAAGTTAATTATCTGTTCAATGGCATGCACGCTTCTTTTGAAGAGGCTGGATGCTTCACCGCCTTAAGCATGTCTTTCAGTCCTCCGCTATTGACACCTGCCTCTGCCTGGGTTACACTCAGCTGCGTCTGAGGAGGAGGACTGGAGAGATGTGTGAGGAGAGGAAGACTGTGATGCTGGGGTGATGCGCCATGACATGGATGCCTGCCTGTCAGTGTTAGAACAGCCAAGGAGTTGCCACTGCCAGTACTAACAGCCAAAAGTGGTTTAATACAGTTCATCATGGCTCTGTACACTTATCTGTCTCCAGACACTTCTTTCAGGCTGTACTATTTGTCACTCATAAAATGATATGGGAAGTGTGCTTGCATACGCACAGGAGCGAGCTATGAATCAGGAGATTAATTGCAGGTCTAGTCTTGCTGATATCAGTGTGAACTACAGCTAAACCACCAGTTAATAGTCTCTCGTTTTGATATATATGGTTATGTCACATCTGCTCCCAAAGAACATAATTAGCTAATCATTTTTGTCTTTTTACCATAACGCAACCAGGCCAGCGAATTAAAAGATATTAAGCTTAATAAATCCTGGTATCTGTTACTACAGATGGTCTAAGTGGTGCGTAAGATTGAGTAATGAATTAGCAAAGGTGTGTGTGTTAGTTGACAGCATGTACACTGAGAAAAGAGGAAAAACAGCAGATTTTTAATATTAAGTGGTTCCAGTGAAAAAAGAGATATATTCATATGGAGTGGACTTGGATTGATTTTCGTTCAATTTAATGTACAAAATTTCATAATTAGTATTTATCTTATGAATTAACGCATGCATTTTTCATTTTAAATAAAACACATACAGAACCAACATTTGTGATTAAAAAAAAAAATTACAGTATATGACCGTTAAAAAAGGTTCATAGATTGAATATAATTATTTAAACCATTTGGTAAATAAATGTGTAATTCATGAATACAAAAAAAAGAGGCATACCTCATTAAAATTGAAATTTTATTGTTATTTATTTATCCATAGCAATGTTTTCTTATCACAGTTATGTAGCTAGATTTTATAAATTCAGTTGGTCCAAATTCCAAAATCGCTTCCTATTCCCTAGGTATAATTCCCAATAAATGGGGACCGCATAATGGTGATGTAGAACAATCACAGTAAAACGGTGACTCTCATAAGTGCTTATTGCAAATGATTAACTAATTAAATGGGTTATCACTTTCATGGCGTATACTTTGATAGTTAATTAAAACACTGGTACATGATTAAAAATACAGTCCATATTGAAACTACTGGAACGGTAAGATTAATTATTTTGTTTTGTTTTTTTTTTCAGTAGAAATTACAGCTCAAACCCAAATTCTAAGACCATCGTCAGAATAAAAAAAAAAAAAAATTCTGATACATACTGTGTAAATGTGTTAGACAACTTGTTATCTTTAGTGGCAGACCAGCTTATTTTAGGTTAGCTAAGGTAGTGGGACAAATAGTATATTAAAGTAAATTACATTCCATATAAGGTAACATATCACTTGCTTGGTGACCGAATGACATCACCAAACTTTTTTTATTGCTTTAATGAGGCTTTTCCTGGCCTGTACTGCAGCATCTAAGATGTCTGTTGTCTGTTTTAGGTGTTTCTGCCTGTTGATTGTTTCCTTTTCATTAGGTGAACTAGATACACAGTTGGGTTAAGGTCAAAAGAGCCTCTGACTTATTCTTTTAATGAAGTCATGAGGTACACCATCAATAAAGATTAGTGAGCCCATTTCAGTAGCAGCCAAGCAAGGCTAAGCCATCGCACTATGCTTGATCAATGACCTCTTATGTTTAGGATCAATCTTGAGCAGATCCTTCTTTCTTCCTTCTTCATACTTTGACCTTTCCATCACTTTATCTGCTAAAGCACAGGATTGCCATGAACTGAAAGTAGTTGGAACATCAGTGTCACTGTCTTTATTCAAGCAAGTTTTACATCACTGTGAGATGAAATGCTGCTGTCCGAGAAAGAAACCTGGGATCCAAAACCGTTACCTTTAAGCTGGACTAAACTTTTTAGCTGACCACATTGACAAAGTCTTCTGATCATAAGTATGTTTGGAGGAATAATGGTTTACAACTTTAGCAGCTGTTAAGCATGGTGGTGGTAGCATCGTGCTTTGGGGCTGTTTGGACAAACTTTAATGTTTCACACATATCAAAGCTTTTTGTGAAATGGATAATGCGGGCAAACTTCTCTATTTGTGCACCATGCTTAGAACTTAGTATAAATTTAACACCAAGAAGAATTCTGCTGAAAAGAGTGCTTAAACATCCAACCTGAAATCAGAAGCTTGTTAATTGTTTCGAAAAGCATCTACTAAAGGTGATACTTGCTGTTGGACATTCAACCAAATATAATCTGTGCTGCATAAACGTATATATATACTTGACCCCCTATATGCATAATTTCTACTCTGAAAACTGGGAAAACCCTAAATGAATTACAACTTGTGCCCCAAATTCTTTGTGCTTTCTTCTGTTGAAGATACATTTTTGTACAATCGTTCTACCCTAGAAAAACAATCGCTCAAAGAAATCATTGCAAGCCCAATGTGACAGTCATGTTCATGATAAGTGTGATTCAGTGTGTGGAAAAAAACATAAGAATAGGTCTTGTTGTTCTTATACTTCACAGAGGGCACTGTACATAAAGAGACATAGTGTTTTTTCTTTAAGAGTAATAAGATTTTTATTATGAAATTTTAATGGCATCAAGCAGTCATCTTGTAAATCACATCTGCCATTAAAAACTCCTAAGATCCAACAAGCATAAAGAACTGATTATCACACTGTGTTGGAATTAAATAGAGACGCTTAGAGATTCCCACCTCTACTAGAAAAGAGCCAAATTAGGCCTCATCGAGAGACTGTTGGCATAAAACATTATTAATTCAGTCATGTAGTCAATTTACTCTCACGGTAACTTTAGAAGAAGAAGTAGAAGAAGAGAATATTAATGTCTGCACAACAGTTTATAGAACATTATTTAGGAGGAACATAGAGAAATTATAATAACGCACTGCTGAACAATGTACCGAAAATAACCATAGAATCATAAATAAAACACAATATAGAAATATCTGAAGAACATCAATTTTGTTTCCTACCAAGAACTTCAGTAATGACCAACTAAAACAGGCTCCTGGGAGCTCACACCTCACCGATCCTTCCCTGCCTCTCATCACTTATGCTCATAACGATACAGTCTCTCTTTTTTCTCCTCCTGTTTTTCCTAAATGATTGCTGTAGTTTATCTGTCGCTATACGAACAGAGAGTAAAGAACAAAACCATCCTTCTCACCAACCGAGGCTGCTATAAACTGTGTTCTCATAAACCCACGAGCCGGCGAGTTAAGCTAGACGGTCCCTTTTTGACCCTTTCTTTAACTTTTTTTTAAAATCGTAACATTTTGTCCTTCTGGCCTCTTTTTTATTCTCTCTCTGCCTCTTCCCATCATTTCTGATCAACATCTGCCCTTCACTTCAGAAGAATTTTATGCACATTTACTTCTTCAGCTGTCTTCACTTAAGTTGACTTTACCGGGGCACTCAAAGTGCACTCACATGCTTAATGCCATCATTTTCAAAATAACCCCACTCCTCAAGTTCTTATTATTCTTTAGTCCCTCAGCTTTCAGCATACTCACAAACATCATTTCTTATAATAATTTTAGCATTCACAAGTATAATGGGGGGAAAAAAATCAAGTTTGTCTATTAAAATGTACATTACAAATGCTTATATCAGACTGAAGATATAAAATGTTACTTTGGCATGGGGTGGTGGTGGTGGGGTGGAAGAGTGCACTTAAAAATGCGATAGCAGTTGAAAAGGGTTGGCCTTATCAAAAAATTTAGGTTTTGAAAGACCCTATAATCTCTAGCCATGTCCCTGTTATACAATGCGCGGAAACAGAGAAAGAAGAGCCGAGCCAAGGTTGGTCATTATCACAGGCGTAATTTACACAGACATCCACATAATGGCGACAAAGAACAATAGCTCTATCCAGACAAGATAATATTCTCTGTTTGACTGCTGTAATAAAATTTTTACACGTTTGCATTCATGATAAAAATCCTAGTCCAGACAGCAATGAATTGGGTGCTGGTTCACACATGGCCATGTTGATTTCTATGCATTAGCAATTTAATATAAAAAATATTACCAAATCATTTACTGTACAATCACACTGTATCTACTTATCAGCATCTAATATTTGTGGATGAAACTAGTAAATTTGTCTAATTTACTCAGTAAAACCTGATGGATACTGCAGCTGAATGTGGAAAAGCAGACAAAACTAACGTGGATAGATTTGAGATAGATGGGATAAGAGATTGAGGTGGTCGACATCTTCATCTTCCTAGGATCAATTGAGAACTCGGACACAGCATCCACACAAGAGAGAAACAGAAGAACAGAAACGGGAAAGTCGTCTGTGAAGTCGTGACTGTGTATTCCAGTCAAAAGATATATCAGTAGAGACTGAAATAGGACTTGATTATCACAGTAGTGACATATGGCGAAAGATTCTATGCATCCTGTGGACAGCAAGACGATAAGTCAGTTATTGAAGAGATTAAGCCACCATCAAGTCACTGAAAGCACACAAAATGAAGATGAAACTTGCATGTTTTGAACATATAACAAGGAGAGAATGATCACTAGAGAAGGATATCATGATCAGGACGATGGACTGATCAAGATGATGAGGAAGACATGCAACAAGATGCATTGACCTCAACCATGAACATGAACCTGACCTTTCTTCTCCAAAAAGATTGTTTTACATGATCGCAAAAATCGCGGGGCGCTGGTATCTTAGTGCGGTAAAGCTCAGTCATTTGAAGGTCGGAGGTTTAAGCCACAGCTCTGCTAGGTTCCTGCTGTTGGACAACTGAACAAGGCCTTTGTCTGCTCTGGGAGAGGGGGCTACAAAATGGCTAATCCCATGCTTTGCCTACTAACATAAGAATAAAGACTTTCACTGTGCAATAATCTATAAGTGACAAATTCGCCATTGAACCAATGACCACTAAGTAGCTACACATTTTCCCATTAAAATGTTTTTCTAAAAATGTAACACAAAAGTTTGTACTTTTTTTTTACATCCTTTTATTTTTGTCTTTTTTTCACTTATTAAAATGTCATGATCAAATATTTTTTTCTACATGCAAAACATACTCAGTGACTCTCACATTCATTAGTTTTATGCCCTTAAATTCTGCATAAACACTCAGACAACTTCATGATGCAGTGCACACTTAAACAGAACATCTAAGCCTCACTCCTTATCGCTTCACTGCTTCCTCTAGCTGGTCACCTCAAGTTCAAGCCCTTGACAAAAGCGTACAATGTGACTAATGAAGCTTCACCACCTACTCATCAGTGATAACACTCTTTCTCTCCCTGTTCCTTGGTGCACTTGCCACACAAAATCCAGTACATGCCTAAAAATAAAGCTCATGTTCACTAGCAGCACAATTTACAAAAACAAAATGAGCTCGATGACAGATTTTTGGATATTAATCCATGCATACTAAATAAGAAAAAAAGCAATATATTTATGAAGTATAATCTATGTACAAAACTAGTTTTCTAATGTCTAGATGTTCAACACTTTTCACTATTGATCTGTTGCTGGAAATATCCTTAGGCAAAATCTTTATCTTGTTCTCTTTACAATTTGTAGATGACATGTTTTTAGCAATGCTCCAAATAAATACAGTCTACAGATGCTAATTTTATATATGCTTCCTGACTGGAACTTGAATTTAAAGAAAGAAAGCATTTCCACATGAACAATGTGATGAGAACTCACTGAATTGGGACAAACAGCTTTGTGGAAACCACACTACAAGAAATTACATAAGAAAAAAAAAATATGTTTAATGTGTCTAATTAAAGCAAATCATTGTCGTCTGCTATGTAGTATAAAGATTGGACATTGGCGCAATGGAAAAAGGGTCACATGGTGTGATGAGTTCAGACTGACCCAGGGTAAGAAGGGAAAGTGCGTAAGAGATGGATTCATCATCAATTACGACCTCAATACAACCCTCTTAATGAAGTGTTAGAATCTGGGGTTGCTTTAGTTGGTATTGTTTAGGCTAAGCAACTCTGATCTTCAAACCCAAGATGATTAATGTTTGGTGCAAATGGCATGGTTGGAAAGGAGGGAAAATATTTCTGGAAACATTTAAAAAGAAGTCATAAAGCGAGACCACTGTTCCCAAACACATCTGCATTTCTGCTTACGCTTTGCATGAATCCCCATTACCTCGGGTAATTACTTTTTCCTACTTTAGGGGGGAAAAAAATTATAAGTAGGAATTTGAAACCCCAATTGAATTACACCCGTCAACACTGCCAGACAAAAGGTGTGCATGAGTGTGTTTGATTAGGTATAAGGGCTTATGAGGCAGGTGTGAAAACATGCTGCGCTTAAACACTAGTTTTAATCACGGCTTATTCTCTTGGGAGGAAGTTTATAGCTGTAGCACCACCTGGTGGGTGTTGGTGTAAACTTTACCCATCATATAAACCGGTGTACCCATGTTACCACTTCACTGGGCAAAATCGACAGTTCATCCATGCTCATATAATCCTATTCAATCCTATTCAGTTTTTTTTTGTCACCACTGAGTAATCCTAATAAAGGTAGTAATCGCTTCCTGGAAAAACATAAAACATTACAGGTGTGTCGGGCTTGGACTGTATTATAATGATAATCACTGTGTGCTTCAGGTTCTGTATATTTGCACACTTATCATTGTTAGCCTTGACAAAGAACATTATAAAAAAACTTCAGCACTGACGCTGAGTGCTGTTTAATGGCTCCTGGACAAAACAGGATAGCTCTGGGAAGAAGAAATGTTGAGCAAGGCAGAAGGCCAGCTCTTTGTTTTGGCTATAAAAAGCATGTAACAGTTGGTGGCAATGAGAAAAAGATTGAAATTGAACTACTCATGGAGTGTGTGAGTAAAGAAATATCCTACATAATACATAATAACAGATTTACATAAGATAAAGACACAAAAATTATAATGTAAAGTTTAATACTAATATTCTGTTTGCTGCTACAGATTATTAACACGTGGTATTGAGAACTTGCTATAGATCATTTTTAATTAAGGCCACAAACATCTTCTAAACTAGGATAATTAGCTCTCCCTTAACGTTAGGTTAATGTAATAATTTAGATAACGTACACGATTAAAATGCTCAGTACACTCTGCAAATCAGTGAAAAATCGAGTTCTGTGTCAGCACAATATAGTATATGACCATCATTAGAATCACAACCTAGGAAGCAAGCCAATTAGGAATCAGAGGAGTAGTTGATGCTTCAGTGTGCCCTTGTTGACTTTCATCGGATCAATTATCTCAACATTTAAAATACTATTAACCTAACTGGCACAAAACAATACTCAAAACAAAAGTCTTCAGTCTGGGCTGCGGTTGCCATGGACACCACCTGAAATGACTTGCTCTTTTTTAGCGATTTGCCCGATCCCAAAAAACTAAGAGGTTCTGGGAGAAGATTTTGACACTAAATGTTACAGCATGTGTGGGAGTAAGAAAGCAAGAAAGAAAGGTGTTTGGACACCTGTGATTGTATCTGCTCTGATTCACACCCGCTCTGCATGACGTATTCACGCACCCTATTGTTCTCAGCCATGCTCAGAATCCAGTGACCCAGATATCAGCGAACACTCACGACTGGCCACTTCTATTAGTTATTTAGAGAATGTGATAAATAAAAAATGCTTGTGTGTGTGGGGGGGAGTTTCAAAGCGGGTTTTTCAGAATCTAATGCTGAATTTTTCTATTTCCCAAATGTGTGTTTCAAAACACACACATACACACGAACACACACACCCATATACTAAAAAAGGACATATATATATGTGCACAAAGTGAGACACAAAATGTATACGGTTATCATCTGCATATAAGACACTTGGCCTGAATATAAAAACTACAAACACTAAAATCAGCAGACACTCCTCGCTGGTGTGGAGTAACCGAATGCTTGTAATTCATCACTGTCATTGCCAAGGCTAACTTGGCCAACAGCACCACTATGTGTATTGAGGTGCTATTGATGTCAGGGAAGTGTGCATCAAAGATAATGAAGATTTCCAATGAGGAATGTGGCCACTTATAAAATCTGGCTCAAAGATTTTGCAGAGCGCAACTTTATGCAAATGAATCATTCCCCTGCATTGTCTGACTTCAGAACATTTGCATGGGGTTTGAAAAGATTTCTAATTTGCTTATGCACTGTATACATATAAATTTTAATGCTCACTGCATCATTTAAATTATTAAAATATTTCCTAATGTTCTTAATGTGGCTAAAGAGACTGAATTAGCTGTTGAACAACTAAGGCACAATACGAACTTAGTATTGTCTACAGTTTATTCTGCATTGTCAATGCAAAGGTTTATATAACATTAAATATAAATGCTAAATAGCAACCATTAAAAACAATATTAGATTATGCACCTCATAACTTACAGTAATTTCAATAATAAAGCTCATGCAATGCAAGAAGGATCTACATGGTTTTACGTGGTCGCCGTCTTACTCATCGTCTATACAGTACCATGTTATACTGCTTACAGGGTCACGGGAGGGCCTGGAGCCTATCCCAGGAGACAAGGCGGGGTACACCCAGGACAAGGTGCCAATCCATCACAAGGCAAATGCAGACATGCGCACTCTCACACTACGGCCAATTTTGGGAACAAGAATTAGCCTAATCTGTATGTCTTTGGACTGTGGGAGGAAACCGGAGTACCCAGAGGAAACCCACCGAGCATGGGGAGAACATGCAAACTCCATGCACGCAGAGACGGGAATCTGGTGGGAACCGAACCCGGACGCTAGAGGTGCAAGGCGACATTGCTAATCACCAAGCCAGTGTGCCGCTTTATTAAGTGGTTAATAGGAAAAGAATCTAAATCTTAACATATACGAATAGAACAGTACTTCTTTATAGCAGATTTTCTATTTTATGTGCCATGTGCATACTTTTTGACTTTTGGGTTGATTTTAAACAGTAACATAATGCCATCTTATGGGATGGAACTGCAAATCTTATGTTAATAGATATCATTCTTTGTGAACAGAGGCAAAATTATACCATGTGGCTTTTAAAGAATGCGCACAATTAATCAGGAATTGTTTTTAATTGAGATAAACATCAGGCCTGTTCAACACCTGGCAACTAAATGTGTCTAGCATATGAAATTTACAAGTTTCCTGTGGGATCAGACTTTATAAAAAATGGATGTGAACAGAAACATCTGTGTTTGCTCAGCTTTTACTGTCCTTTCACTTGGTGGGCAAGCTGGCAATAGCATTAGATCTCTCTGTAGGATAAACACTGTCCTGATGTATGCAGCAGACGTATCATCCTTTAGAAAAGAAATCTCAAAAGAGGATTCGGATATTGTAGCTGCATTAAAATGAGCGCACAAATCTTTTTGATTAGATTGTGCGCTGAGCACAGTAATCAGATCAAAGGGATCAGGCGCTAAGGCAATGTTGTAGAAAGGGCTACATGGACCATGTTCAATTGGATCAGAAGCTGTATGATTGACAGCGACTTATAAAGAGCTCTACATGATGCGGAGAATAACGATACTGAAAGCTTACAAAAGCCTTATGAATAGTGCTACAGTTTACTAGTCTAATGATAAGAGCGTTAATAGTCACTGATCTGCTTTTTGTCGACACTGTTAGTCCAGTGTAACAAAATCCTTTAACACAAACACAAAAAAGAGTTTGGACAGGTGCTTCAACACTGATGTGGAAAACATGCAAAACATGGATCACTAGCAACCAGATATTTTGCTTAGGCTATTGTGGCTTCATTTGGAACATGGAGGTTTTTCCCCCAAATGTAAATGCTCTAATTTGTAATTCTGAACTCCACACAGCACAGGTAGGCAATGCATTTTTTTTTCTTGCACATCAATAGGCAATTACACAGCAGACGATGGTATTCATCTCTTTATCTATAATTAAAATAGACCCTGTGCGTTGCTCCCTCTACCTATCTGCCGTCTTTCCCCTCTTAGACTCGGGTACATCAATTATAAATGAAGTCTTCCTCAACTAAAAAACAGCTCTTTTTGTTCAGTATGGATAGGGAGATATAAACTGTTTGATGGGATCTATCCGATCATTTAGTGAGGTGATATACCGCTGCTTCTTTTTGCTGAATCAAGGACTCTCAGAGCAACCATGTGGGATTTGTTTTTTTGTTTTTTTATTTTCATATACAGGAAAATTAACCATATACCAAAGGTTATGGATAAAAGTGATCTATATGTACTATGACTCATTATGTCAGGTTTTTTTTTTTGTTTACTGTGATTATGGTACTCGATCACTGATTTCTAAAAGAGGAAAAATTAAATCCAACAAAATATTGGTTGAAGTTCAGTAAGTCTTCAATCTTTTCCAGTAAAATGTGCTTGAGAATGGAGTGAAACAGGTTGGATTTGCAAGGAACCATCTGTTAGAAATGCTAACTGTCAAGCATTGCAGTTGCTACGCACACTACAGCTGGGGACAAATCCCATACATTGCCAAAAATGTACTCTTGCCAGGGAAAGATACTGGACTCTAGCTGCAGTTAGCAGCTAACAAGGAAGCAAATACAAATATGGAAAGAAGTCCCCTTTCTTTGTCTATCTGCACCAGGGTGAAAAGAGTACTAGCAAAACAGTACAGTTCAGCATTAAAAACTGACAAATAAAACCAGAAGTGTGCACGTAACATAACTGAAACATCCTTACTTAGTGATAAGCTAAACTATCTGAACACAACACCACCCAGAGTAGTGTAGTTAGCTTTCTTCATCCTCACCAAAAACATTAAATCAACTTAGTAGGTAAAGTTCTTAGCACACTAGACTAGATGTGAGCTGAGCCGGGACATATGACTGAGCTGAAATAGCTCAGACCAGAGACTGCTCACACTCAATTGCAATAACATCCTGATTGATGTGTCCACTGATACAAAACATACAGTGGTTACAACCATCAATCAGCCAAACGGAGGTTGCAACCATCTCCCAAAGTTTCTTGTTTGTTTATTCCTCCATTCACTCACCAATTTAACTTTAGTAACTGATATATCTAGGTCAGAGTCATGGTGGACTCAAAGCCCATCTGGGAAACACATGGTGTCAGATAGAACTACATCCTGGATGGGACATTAACCTATCACAGCTCACCATGTACACACATTTGCACTTTTATTATATCTGGAGGCAATTTATCTCTGGCCATCCACTAATCAGCAGGCATCCCAGAAAACCAAACCCAGAATGACAGAACAGTTCAATTTATCCCACACACACACATGCACTCACAGTCAGGTTTTATAATATAATGCGAACTTTCCCATGCCTCTATGCCTATTAAACAACCACCTCATTGCATTCCTAATTTCTTATGTGGTAACACAGCTTGTTTCCAGATGAATATACATAAACAACTCACCCTTTAGTTTAACCAGAAAATGCAGTCTGTCTGTCTGTCTGCCTGTCTGTCGCTCTATGACTTATATCTTAATGACTGGTTCTTTTGATGTACTGGACTGTACTGTATGTGACTTAAGAGACCTTCTTTTAATTCATCTTAAAACTTTCGGGCGCTCTTCTTAAAACTAACACATACTGTAATAACCGAAGATCAGGATTAAACCAGTGACTGACTCACATCAGTGCTTTTGATCGCCAAGTTGATCTTACATTTCTTACTAGCAAAATGTCATCTTCTAGGATAAATCACAAATGACTTACTATTTACCGGGTTTTGGTCCTACATAGACTGAAGCTGAATGCCCCGTCTAGTGCCATTTATAATTTAGTCACAGTTTACCCTCATCTGATATATATTTGCACTGTACTTTACTTAAGTTTTGGCAAATTGGGTGAGGTTGGGTGTGTGAGCAGTCAATAAGAACAAGGGGTGTTTAAGTCAAACTGAGTCTTTGGATTTTGCAGAATAACAGAGCAGAGTTATAAAAGTAAAAACTACCTTTATTTCTGTATATAATCTCTTGCGCTTCACTAGTGCTTGGATACCATCAAGGTTTTCTCAGTACACCAGAGCCATGATCAGGCTGCCTGCGTCGTGTCTGAAATGCTGGCCTCTCAGAAACGTCTTTAATGACTCAAACATGTGTAAATCTCTTGGAGCGAGGTCAGGACTGTACAGGGGATGTGGCAAGAACTTCCAACCGAGTTCCTGTAACGTGCATGTGATGATGAATGACTGTGTGTACAGTTCCCACTAACAATTGGCGACAATTTATTACTAGAATTTTAATGATCAGGTGTTCCACTCTATGAATGATCTCTTCTGCATTCCAGCAGTCCAAGACACCTTGGGCGGGATAATCATTTACGAACGTATGACTTTCTTTAAGATATTTGCACCATTCAAATATTTAATTTAGTTAAATATATGCTGTGTAATATTTAATATCAGTAGTTTCTATGCTTTTTTTGCCTTTATTCATGGAAAATTTCATCATAAGTCCCAGTTTGACTTGGACCACCCCTCATGAAAGGTTTCTCATATATAGGTTAACTAAAGAGTAAACTGCCAAAGTTGTGTTTAAGGAAGCATGGCTCCTTTTTAAAAAAAAATATTATTAATGTTCCTGTGCTTACTAGTTAAATGTATAATGCAGAACATTGGCATCAAATAGAAAAGTTGTTATTTGGGATTTTGAGTAGTAATGCACTGCAAAGACCGCATGATTAAACTTAGCCGCTTTTGAGTTCACCGAATGATGTAATGAGAAAATGACACACACAGTCTGGCAGGGTAACAATTGCCCTGTGTTCGGATTTGTTGCTGATCAGTGCCAAGTTTGTTTACAGATGTTAAAGTATACAGTTCAAGTTCCACATGACTGCAAATAGTTTCCCTCTTCTCACACTTGATGCAAAATTTTAATTAAAAGGCAAAATAAGATGGTTCTACTCCCATTGAACCTGTTTGTTGTTCTTAGCACATCTGCTAAGATGCAACTGCAGTGAGCTGTGATCCCACAAAGCATGCCATGTGCATCTGTCTGTGACAGAAATATTCAGTGAGAGGTCAGATCCCAGCAGCACCTGTGTGATATTCGAGGCTGTTTACTTTGAAACATCACACACACACACACACACCGAGAAGAGACTACAATCAGAGGTAAAGTTCCTGCACCAGGCCTGTAATCTCACTGCCGAGAGAGGAGCAGATCACACCCATAGCCTTTATCTATAATGACGATCTAAAACATTATATTTCTACATCCTCTATCCTGGAGTTGTGAAAACAAGTGGAAGAATGTACGAACTGGGACAGAGACAAGGATGCAAAGAAGAGACAGAAAGTTTGGAAAGGTGGGGAGTCCGAGAGAATGTCAAATAAAGAGTGGAGAATGAATGGATGCCTTTGCTTAACAGTCTGTTAGTGCATGTTCCTGCCAGTACACATTTACATAAATGTCTGGAATGGTGCAGTGGTGCCAAAGTCACTCAAGACAGTGTTTTTAAACTCCAGATTGTATCATTTGCAGGAAAAACGGCTCAATGCTCTGTTAGTACCGGTGTTATTCTATGTAAAAAGTTGAACATCATCTTGCCTGTGAAGTGTGTACACCGCTAACATCTGTCTTATCTGAAACAACATATGAAAAATTCGTACTTTCAGGTTAATTATACTTGATTGCCAAAAGGTTTGTTGAATGGTTTGAAAAGGAGCTGAAAGGTTTGTCATACACAATTACCAGCCACTTTATTAGAAACATCAAATGACTATTATGCATACGATGGCACTAAAGAACACAGAACTTAGTCATGTTCATGAAAGCAGTTCGAAATTCCTTTTCATGCTACAAGTAGCTCTTCCTTTAGATTGGACTAGATTAGATTGGATTAGATTAAACCTTGTCATTGTGCATGTACAGAGCCAACGGAATGCAGTTAGCATCTAACCAGAAGTGCACAAGTGGCCTATTTACAGTAGCTTATCCTCTAGATTGACTGTACTGAAAAAGTGTACATGGTCAGCAACAATACTTAGATTACTCAGCAACCATACTCAGATTATTTTTCTCCTAAACTTTGTCCCTTAGATCCCACATTTGATCATTCCGGTTTTATGCCAGATGCCCTTCCTGTTGCAACCCTCCCATTTTCTAACCAGGTTTGGGACCAGACCTGCATGCAGTAGCTAGGTGGTATGGGACATACGGTTACAGATCTTGCCCAAGGAACCAAGAGTGGGTACCCAGAGGTGACGGGGCTCAAAATCCGACCCTCCAATCAGCAACGCAGAGCCTCAACTACCTGAGCCACTACTGCCCCAACAATGCTCAGAATAAAAGATCAAATATGTGCCAAGAAAACTCTCCCCACACCATTATACCACTGCCACCAGTTTGACCTGTTGGCACAAAGCAGACTAAATCCATGTATTCCTGTTGTTAACCAAATCCCACCATCTGCTTCTTGCAAAAGAAGCTGAGATTCATCAAACCAGGAGACATTTTTCCAATCTTCAACTGACCAGCCTGTGCGCTCAGATTACTGTTCTCAGATGGCTGACAGGAGTGCAATCTGATGTGATCTCCTGCTGTTGTAAAGCATCCGCCTCAAGGCCTGATGCGTTGTGCATTCTGAGATGCTTTTCGACTGATCGTGGTTGTAAAGATTGTTTTCAGGAGTTCTGTCTGACCTCTCTCATCAACTAGGTGATTGCTAGCGTCAGCAGAACTGGATGAAAATGGTGTGTGTGTGTGTGCTTTGCATAGTTCAGTATAAACTGTCGCGTGAGAATATCCCAGATCAATAGTTTCTAAAATATTCAAAGCAGGCCATCTGACACCGACAACCATGTCATGTTCAAAGTCACTGGGATCACATTTTCCCCTCATTCTCATGTTTCATATTCACATGATGCCATGTACTGTGATGCTGCCACATGATTGGCTGATTGGAAATTGCTTGATTGTTCGTTATAATGTGGCCGGGGACTGTATGCTTTATATCAGGTAGTCAAATTGATAAAGTATCAAGTATTTAAATTATACTTCAAAACGTGCTTCACAGTTTTAATCATCATCATCCATAATCTATATAATATAAGATTTTTGTGGATGATATTTTATTAATGTCAAGTGGTGTTTCATTGCTTTCTTTCTGCTTGTTGCAACATGTAATAAATCAATTTTAGCATTCTTTTATAGTAATATTTCAGAAATAATATATAAGATATAAAAGTGTCCTCTGATAAGAAATCATGGGTGACTGAAATTAATTTAATTTGACTCATAATCCAGGAATCACAAAAAAATTTGATCTTTCAGATGCAACAAGAACTTATCAAGCAAACTTGGCTTCCTGGTCCTTTCCTACATCACGCTCATTTCAGCATCTGCATGCATCAGTCATGCCATCTTCACCCCTTCCCGCAGTGCAAAGCTACCTTCATGGCCCTGTAAAAGAGACTGAAGTTTTTTATGGGAGATAAGAGCAATAGAGGTTGCCTTCCCAATAACACATTTTTATTACCCATGGTTCTCTGGCGACTTTATGATGAACACACACTGCAGCGGAATAGCTAATTAGACAGGCAAAAAGAGGCCTTTTTTGGAATGACAGGTGAGCTGAAAACAAAGACGTATGCAAATTTGTGTTCAGCCTATTCTTTAATTCCGGCGTCTAGGGGTCACTTTGGGACACGTAAGGCTTTAATATGCAGCTCCAAACATCGCCTAAACATTAAGAATGCTTTGAGTAAAAAGGAGCTGTATTTGATTTCGGCTCTCGAGCCGAAAATGTGTTCGACAAAGCCGCAGGAGGAGGAGGCGAGGAGACGGAGAGGAAACCTGAGACACGGTATTGATCTGTGAGGGCTTTACCAATCATTTCCTGTCAGTCCAACAATCGATCCTCTTAGTGTTGGGTTCAGTCTTGACCGCTGAACCTCAAACAAAAGATACATAAATCAAACCCCACAACCAGTACCTTGTGCTCGGAACACCCGTAAGATCAACCGTAAGAGGCAGAAGTGATTTAAAAATAGACATTTGCCTATTCCCTATGATAAATTCTGGCTCCTGTAAGTTGTTTTCGAACTTTGAGACCTCAATTTTAAATGGTACGCTTAATCTAGGCTATGCTGACAGATAATGTCACTTTACATTGTGAAAACTAGACATTAACGCTATTTATACTGTATACACCCGCCCCTGCTTTTATTCCCCGTACCCGCGCTCTCCTACTCTCTTCGTTTTCTAACAACCATATAATTATTTTGCATCTTTGCCTTCTCTGCGCTTCCTGTTTCCCCAGTGATGATGCACATATAATTAAAGTTTCCTAGTGCTCAGACAGCATAATGTAGCTAAACAAATACCACTTTTAGCTTAAACCGTCCTCAAACTGTTAAATCGGTAGAGTTCAAACTTCTTTAAATAAAGAAACTGGATAACAATTGTATTTCCGTTAATTTGTTCTTTTCTTTTCTTATCTTTCGAGAAAGGCCCAATCTTGTTTCTTGGGAAAAGGCATTACTGCATTACAGCTCCTGCATCAGCCACAATTAGTGCTAGCGGTACAGGCCAGAATGTTTGCACCTCTGAAAGGAGAGATGAGCCACAGCGGAAAATTGCTTTCTAAAATCAAATTATTGAGCGCGTGTTATATTTTCGCTAGCAAATTCTTCATTCCAGGATTTCTGAAGGCCCTCTACATGCGCTTCTACTCTTCTCTACTTCTGCGGCTTGGACTGAAAGGTGAGAGCAAAAGTGTTTCCTCAGAGAGCCATGAAATAGTTACTGCTTCTAGACATAATTGGCTCCAATGTAAGAAGCCCAATCGGTTCAACTTTTAATTAACTATGCCGTTTGTAAAAGCCTCAATGATAATGGGATCCCACCTCTGGCCAGTGTGTGCGTGCATGTGCGTGTGTGTGTGTGTGTGTCAGAGACAGTGTGGGAGAGGAAAAAAAAAAAAAAGAGTCTTGTGTGTATGTGTGAAAGGAAGAGAGAGAGAGAGACAAAGACTCTGACACAATTAATTACTCATTTCCCTTGATTGCATAATTTAGACTTTAAAATTAATTCAAATCTAAATGCTGCAATCTTAGTAACTTTAATAAAATAGCTGTGGCAATTACTCAAAGAGGCCAGACATGGGAGAAATCTATTGAAAAATCTTCGGAATTATTTGGATTTCTGCATTGATTTGAAATTTAAAGTCAGATTTTCTTGTGAATAAGGTGCTATAACAGGCTACGGGTTCTATCAGAGTGTTACCTAGTTAAAATAGTATAAACAAATATAATAATAATAAAAAATAACTTTTTTGATGTACTGTACCACGTGTATAAAACCACCTAAATTTTGCCCTCTTTACCAAAATGACATGAAAGAGACTAAACCCTATATAAAACCATAATGTTAAAAATGTTGATAGAGAAATAAATTGACCATTACTGCATTGTTGCACAAGGATATTTAAAATGTGACATTTTTATTTCCCAAACTCATATGGATGGCACAGTTCATCCTTGAGACTGACTCCAGGCTGCCAGGCTCAATCCTGAGCTCAGGTTACCATCTGGACAGAGTTTTGCATGTCCCTCTCTCATGCCCATATGGGTTTCCTTTGAGCTCTCCAAAGGAGAAAAAAAAAAAAAAAAGAACATTTTATGCACTGCATCTTTTAAACAAATAGTTTAAGGTACATTAGTGTGCAAACCTCTTATGCATCCTGTGTTTTTAGTACAAGCTTCGGTATCGAATTTTTAGTATATATTTTTTTCATTCAACAAAATTAAAAGTTACAGAAAAATATTTGTATGCCAGAAAAGCAGCAGCATGTTATAGAAGCGACCACTTTTTAGAGAAAAACAAAATGGAATCTGCTGTGTTTTGAATGCAAAAAAGACGTTCCAAGTCCTCACAAGTGTGGGTGGTTCTGCAGGATTCTTAGTAAAACATAGTAGCTAATTTTCTTATAAATCTGCACAAACTGTACCTGAGACTTAAAGGCCCTATGAGCGTTGACACACCAAATACTGACTTCCATCAATTACTGTTTACTGGGCTTTAAGATGTTTTTGAAGACATTCCAGCTCTACAGCATTTATTGATGGAATGCATGTGCCTAAGACGGTTACACAGTACTGTATTTTGTGAAACTCCAAGACTAAAACCTGGATAAATAGGAGAAAGGTGATGAGCTCAGTTTAGATCAGAGTTTGACATGCCTACCACATAAAATATTCTCTTAACTGTGACAGATCCTAAAATAAGTTCTCATGACCTCATAAAAATGCTGATGTGAACGAAGTAAAGATTTTAAAAAAAGAATCATTTTAAAAGACTTTCCTAAGACCTGTATTTCTGTCCATTTTAGCCAGATGGATTATTTTAAATTGAGGACATTTCCCACTCTGGCATGTGTCCAGAAGAGTGGGTGCTTTAAATTTATTAGCACAAGAACAGATGCTACAAAGAAACTTCAAAAAACAGCTACAGAACTGTTTGTACTCATGAGCAGTGTTGGGGGTCGTTACTTTTTAAAGTAACTAATTACATTACAAAAATACTGTAATTAAAACACAGTTACATTACAGCGTTACTTTCTAATAAAAGTAAATTAGTACTTTTCCATAGCAGAAAATTAAAACTCCTTTGTGATTCCTCATGCATGTTGTTTTAGTCAAGACCTTTATAATTATTCTACCATCATCACTCAGTGAAGTTTGGCCCATAATCTGTTAACTACTAATACCCCTATCTCACACACACACACACACACACACACACACACACACACTAATGGATTGGAAATCACTGCTGTCTGACTTACGGATGACATAAATTGTCTGAATAACGGATTACATTTTTGGAAAAATAACCGAGTACTTAATAGCTGACCTAAAGCGTTAGATTACTTGTTACATCAAAAAAGTAATACAGGTAGTTTAAAAAAGTACTACAAAGTATCGCATAACACCCAACACTGCTCATGAGTTGTTGTTAATAATAATAATAATAATAGCACAATGGCATAGTGGCCTCCCACCTCCAGGGTTGAGGGTTCGATTCCCACCTCGGGTCTGTTTGCATAGAGTTTGCATGTTCTTCCTGTACCTGGTGGGTTTCCTCCGGGTATTCCCGTTTCCTCCCAAAGTCCAAAGACATGCAAAATAGTTTAACTGGTGTTCCCAAATTGTGTGTCTATAGATGTATGGTCTTTGTGCCAGGAGATGGCCTCCTGCAACCCTCTACAGGATAAGCAACATATAAATTGAATGAATAATAATAATAATAATAATAATATGAGGCCTGTACTAAAAATAATGCAAAAGTAGGCACAATTTGTTTTTAATAACTGTATTATCACCAACGTTGGATCCAACTCTCGAATCCTTGTTGAAAATCCCCTTTGTCACAGTTCATGGTCTCCCACTGTACTGTGTGTACAGAAGGTTTATGGAGATGACTCCCCTGACAAGAGCACTGTGCACAGATGGATGAAGAAGTTTAAAGAAGGGGAAACCAGCACTGAAGACAAACCAAGCAGGGGGAGACCAACCACTGTGACAAAGGAAATTTAAAAGGATTTGAGGGTTCAACGATGACGCAAATGCATTTTTTGTGATGGAGAGTATGTTGAGTAATTACAGTTTTTTGTTGTGTTTTTACTATACATATCTGTGAAACAATACTTGAATCTTTTTTTTTTACCATACATCTCTATGTAACCATACTTTATTCTGTGTTAAATCCAGACATTGGAGAAAACACATTACTGTCTACCTGTACCGTCTAATACAGTCTACCTGTATCAAATAGCTCAGCTGTGGAGCGTGGGGAGGGAAGTATTATCCTGTTTGACAGCTTGGTTGCCTCACGGTCTGGGCAGCCTATAATAATTAAGGGACCAAGAAATATCAAGCTGTATCAAAAGAGGTCCAAAACTCAGAAACAATAACAAAGCAACTTAAGTAGAAATGCAACTTATACTTAGTTATCAAACGTATAACATATATGTAGTTATTGAAACGCAGGCAAAAATTATGCCAAATCATTTCTATTACAAATAAATATTTAACCTAATGCCACATTCAAGTAGGAAGCACTACTAAAAATGCTATTACAATTTCATTTGCATACTTTCAAATGGTGACATTTATGCCATTTACTTTTTATCTTCAACAAAATAGTCTTTTATGCTCTTACTCTCCATTCCTTGCTATTCATAGCCATGACCTTTTCATTATACAGCTATTAAATTCAAGCTTTCTCCCTAATCTTGTTTGTCGGTGTGGATGAGTGATTCCATCTAAGGTGAGAATCAAGTGCACTTCTGAGACAGACCAGTATTTGGAGACCACAATCATAGCCTGATGGATCACATGAAGGGGCTTACGTTCCATTTACTATTGACTCGTTTATTTACCGAAGCTCAGCTTGTTGCTAAATTGTTCACCTTTATTAAAAAAAACAAAAAAAAAAAAAAAACAAAAAAAAAAATAAAAAAAAAAATATATATATATATATATATATATATATATATATATATATATATATATATATATATAATTTGAACTGCTTAAGGCAAAGAGTATCAATACTAACAGTAAGACCCAAAACAACCCCTATAAGAGCTTGTTAGTCATAGTCAACAGCTGTGAGTTCAATGTTATTCATTTTTCTTCTTTTTTTTTTGGAGGGGTTGCACACATTCTAAACATTATAACAAAGCTGAGAACACTTAAAATATGAAGATAGCATGATGCAACCTTACTTTTTTTTTTTTTTTAGTTTTCGCGACTTTAGCTCGGCCAACCTGAATAATTTTGTGTTTCATGGAAAATTGTGGTGAAACAAAAGCATTTGCATTCTCATTTGGAGAGTGTGAGTTCTAATCCCGGCAGAGCAGATAGGCTCTACTTTAAGTGGGCACTGGGTGGTATATTTGCATCTTCACGCTGATCATCGCAACACTAGCCAATCATGGGTGTAAATTTGTGTGGGCGAATAGTGTTGTTGACAAAAGAATTATCTGAAATTGTTCTTGTTTGTGACTAACAATGAGAAGTTAAGTAATGTTAACAAAAACTATTCAAGTTGGCTAAATCTAGGAATTTGAGTTAGATGATCATTTCACAAGTAGCCTTCCAACGTAACACAGTATCAATGGCTATGATTTTAAATTGAGAATACTCAAAAATCTATTCCATCACATCCCCTTACTGTTTTGAGGTCTCAACTTTTCTTTGCGCCAGTGTGGATTTTGAAACACCAAAAATCAATTGTATTTCAAAAGTTGAAATCAAAGATTAAGAACAATTCAATTTTACAAATAAAATTGCTATAAATTAGCATACTCAAACGTATATAATTAATTTCCCTCTTGTCTAGCACAGATAACATGAGCTGCTCCTGAAGCATGAAATGCATTTTTAAGAATACAAAACACTCCAGTGGTCAAGCCATTGTCAACCAATATTTTATTTCCCAAAGCATAAACCTAAGGACAAACTTATTTCAAATGCATGACAATCCTTGATAAATATGGTAATGGTAGTAGATTAGTCTCAGTCATGTGCAGGCTTGCGGTAGGAAAACACAGTAGCTGTGATGCAGGCTTGACTCAGATGAGTCATGCAGGTCTGGCAGGAGCAGCCTAGCCGTCCACAGGTCTGACCACAAACACACAGAGCCTGGGATTGCTTCAGCTTTGCCTGGTGCGCAGTTTCTTCTCAAGCTAAGAGTAAATTGATTAGAGCACCGGTTTCTACACAACAAAGCCGAGTCATTTCTTATTAATGGGAACAAAAGCAAGCGAAATTTACACCGCTGAACAGTTTCACTAACAGATCTATAAACAGATTAAATTGCATTAGAATTAGGATTGATAAGTAATAGTATTAATGCCACTTCTAGTAAAAAAACAAAAAGATCTCTTCACAAGATTTCTCCCAGATCATAAGACATAAACCAACCAAGAGCTATCACGTTTATTTTAACTAATATGTAGAAAAGACATAATCTCCTTGCTTTTCGATACACTTTCTTCACTTGTTAACAAGCTTTCGTATTCGCTCAAAAAAATGTTTAAGGCTGAGCTCCGAGCCACGAATGCACCACTGTCTTCACTTCTTCGTCCAAAGTGAATCTTTATCCTCGTAGGGCTGATTTCAGGGGTCCAAATAGGTGAAAGGTGAAATGGAGCAGGATCAGGACTATAAGAAGGATGCTTTAACTACCTCAAACAACTTTCTTCACCTTCCTTAGAGTATAGATGCAAATGTTATTTTTATGTAGCTATCCATAGCTTCTGTTTATGCTTTTCTGTGAGTTGTTTCTGTGCCGGGTACACCCTCAGACAACAAAAAAACTATTCGCTGCGCGCTGATCTTTTTTTGTGCAAATCACAAGCGGAGTATCCATTTTTTCTCTGACCACAGATACAAATGAACGGACGTGACATGTTCACACCTGCACAGCAGTGAGGAGACAGCAGCCTTGAACGGAAAGTGCGGACAATTTTTGACTCACCCTCGTACATAAGCGCACAACTGGCTAGAGTTGCTGTAATAGAATGCTAACCCTCCAACCCATAAAGCACGACCAATTTGCTGCCTCGGCTACAGACCGCTGTGGTATAATCAGGGTTCGAAATATCAATCTTCTGACCACAGAACAAATGGCATGATATATGTGTGTGTGTATACAGTATCAGTAAAATATTATATTTCTTCATATGCTTTATCAATACAACTTACTTTTGTTCAACGATAAACACATGCATTTGTCTGTAACTGTTTTATGTACAGTAAAATATAATTTATAAACATGTTACCCTTTAAAAAAAATCTTCCATTTATAAAGAAAAGATCCAATATCAACCCTAAAGAAAGCAAACAGATATGTCCATGGCATCCGTACTCTCCTGACTGCAGATCCAAACATGATTTCATTAAATTGCCTTCAAGCCTCATATTTCACAATAACTGTTCTGAAATCAAAAGCATGAGATTGGAAGTGAAACTGAACAGCTGTGTGAAGGACTACAGTAAGCTACAGAACGAGCCATCTGTGGGTCACAGTGTGTACTAACCCGAGATGAGGTCAAGCGGTGCTGCAGCCAGCCTCTACATCATCAAAGGCACACAAGCAGCTCAGCAGTGCTAATCTTATTTCACTTTTTCACTCTCGGTGCAGTAGCTGCTGGTTATTGCTCAATTATGGAAAAAAGGTAGATGAGGTTTACGCAACCACAAACTTGATTAAAAGGAGCCTCAAAAGTTTCAAATTTCTTCACGATAGAATCATACATGCTTACAAAAAAGGTTCCTTGGAGGTTCTTTGGATGGTTAACGCTTCTACTTTCTAGATCGCTATAGGGAATCTATTATTTGGAACGTTCTTAAAGAGCAGATACTGATGTTTTGCTGAATGTACTTCTATTTACTAACAAAGAAAAAATGGTACCTGTTGTATAGTGTGTAGAAATGTATTTAGAAAATATCAATAGGACAAATGTATTACAAGATTTTTGGTGCATGGTTGCCATGATTGATTTTGACTGTTTAAAATTTTATAACAGCATATGCATGCAAAAATTGAGGCATGTAATATATAAAGATATTTTCTAGCTGATGTTTTTTAATTCATTCTGATACATCAAGATAACTTTTAAAAGTCATGTAAAACATCAGTTTTATGCACCATGGTAAATTTTAACTATGAATCTAAAAGATGAATATAAATATTAAATATTGCAAAATTCAAACTATAAATAAAATATATCATTCTAGGTTAGATGGATTAAATAGACTCATTTTTAACAGACTGATCTTCGAGGTTCCACACATGTTTCATAGGTGTTTTACCAATAATTTTATTATTGTGTGTTTCAGAATATGCTATTAACTTTGGTCAAATTATTTCAAGTTAATCTAAACTTTTACATATTTTACAATATCTTTTAGAATACTGGAATGAGTGTGCATCTATAATAGGAATGTTTGCTCTTTTAGCTCATAACATGCACCTCTAACTCAAACCCAGTCAAATAAACTTAAATATTTAAGGGTATGGACTGGAAGAATATGGATGAAACTTTAGCAGATTATACCCATGCAGAGAGTTTAGAAAAAGATAAATCTGAAATATTGAATATGCTTACAGCCAAAACAGTATTAGTATATATATATATATATATATATATAATATATATATATATATATATATATATATATATATATATATATATATATATATATATATATAGTCTATCAAATACAGTAAATGTGTGCGCCAAAGACGATACTTCTAAAGTTTATGCAACATGACCAATCTTGCCTCCCTTAAAACTTCATGTTGGAGATTATTTAATATGTGCCCCAAAAATGGCCATTTTTCAGAGTTTTACTGTCTCACTTTAAACTATAATAATTTAAAATGTTGATTATTCATATTTTTATTAGTATTGATACTAAAATTGGTCTAGAAGCATATGACCTGTAAAAACCATTGCTTAATTTAAAAGATAAAATAAATAAAATAAATCTTCGATAGCAAAAAATCTGTAGTGTCCGTAACCATGTCAAAATATTACACCATCTTAACAATTATGCATTTTAGGATAAAACGCTTTTTCAGGTTTGTGTCTTTTCATGTGAAATCTCAATTTTCCAAGTTTCATCTGAATGACAATTGAGATCATTGAAAGATTTGAATAAAAAAAAAAAAAAAAGTAACACTACATAAAAGGGTATGAAATTACATTCAACAAATGTGTTTCTTTTTACCTTATATAAATAACCATGTATGCATATTCATGAAAAATAAAGCAAGGATCGGGAGGTAAGAAGCATTAAGCATTATGAAAAATAGTGTTATATGATCATATCTGAAAATTCACTTTTTTTTCTAGGTGAGAATTTTTAGCACCCATAGTGTATTTTGGCCGTTACTATGTGAAAAGTACAGTCCATAATTTGTTCGATTTTTCAGCCTCATGAGTACTTGAAGCATGTACAGCATTCAAACACCCAGAGTGAGGCTTTTTTGGTGCAGTACTACCACCTCACTGAATAAAACAGCTGGCAAACATCTGCATCCACTCGTCTTCCATCTCTACAGAACCAGCAATAGCTCTTATACCATAAAAGCAAGCCTCATCTAACAGTCCAACAAGAGCTCCGGTTCAGCTGCAGGCTCTCTACACTCTACACTAATGCTAAAGCTTACTGCTAAACATGGCTCTGGCTGCTATTAGCAGGCTGCAATCTATCGGATTACACTAATCAACACCTATGCAGCACATGTCAGGGCTTTTCCTTATTCATGCATTATAGAAACAGATGTGTAAGTGCTGGACTGGCATTATAACAAGCTCTGCTATGTATTGGAACATAGAATGTGACAACCTGTGAAACAAAGTGCTAAGAATTTAGTGCCAAGACATCTCCAGGCATAAACAAGGCCATTTTTCATTGCGTTTAATGATTGCCACATGAACTGCAGCTAAAGAAGAGCACTGGCTTGAAGAATAATTTGATTTTGTACGCTGTTTATGCCTACTGGTTAAAGCTTGGCACATTAAATGAAAAAAAAAAAAAAAAACTCTTTTCTGTTTGCACATTAAACAAATGGTCACGGCTGAATTATGATACTTCGCTTTCTGTTCGTGTTCATTTCTGAAAAGTGTCAATATTTTCTTTATTTTTCCAATTTAGAAAATTCATACCTGAAACGCAAAATACAGCCGCATAGGATTATTTATTTAACTTGCATCAGGCTAGATGGAAGCTAAGGCTGGTGTGTACAAACCCAAAAACTGGTCTAAGAAATGGGGTGCTTTAGTGTGAAACCAACTCTTGAGGGTTTTGTGCCTTTTCAGCAATTCTGTGCTAAAGAAAAGTTGCAAACATCAAACACCTGTCAATCAGCACAATACCACAAAAAAAAAAACCCAAAAAATCCAATCCAGCAAGAGCAGTTAACGTAGGCTCTTAACTATTTAGCAACAATAAGCCTCAAATTAGTGATTAACCTTTGTAATCCTGTGAGCATTCGGAAAAATAGTGCACCCAGCATCCACGCCTCTGCAAAAGATACGCATTATCATTGCTGGGAAATTGAGGGACTTGGCGGCAAATGAGCAAGCATTATCGGTGCTAAGCAGCTGCTATCATAATGAAGACGCATCTCTAGAATTGAGAGAGCTTTTAAATAATGATTTGGAGACCAGGACTTTTCTGGAATTGCATGTTTTAATCAAATCCGTCTGGGCACACATGCGTCGTAAGCCACCTTCTGCCTATGATTGAACCTGTTATCTCGCGAAATGGAGCAACATCTGGTGATGAGCACGAGCCATTGTTTATGATGTGGCATTATAGGATAATCGGACATCAAATGAGTCATTTCTGTGCATTTAACTCCGACTGGGGAGCTGATGGTTTAATTTGCTGGGCAATGAATTTTAAGTGTGTGTTGCTTAAAATTCTGCCAGTGCAGTTGAAGTCACCACAAATTAAACAGATGGGAAAGTTCTGTGTCTTCTCGTCAATACATTAATAAGAAAAACTGCACCCAGTTCTTTATAAATCAAGGTTTTCTTAAAAAAAAAGGATGTTGCATACACTAGTACATGGCAATACAGGGATTTGGTTGGTGAACATATTAAATTATATATATTTATTTATTTCATTATTTTTTTTCCTTTTTTAGGGCTTTTATTAAAAAAATAAATAAATCACACTGCGATTATTTTGGCACATATTGCTGTTGTGATATATTGCTATTGTGATTTAAACAACAACATTTTACTATTAAATGTACCCGTTATATGAGCAGCTCAGTTTAAAGTTTAGTGTGTGTTATGTATGAGCCCTACTGCAGGGCTTAGTGGGGAGCGGGGTGGCAGCAGACTGCGGGAGTGATTGTGCACACTTCCAGGAAGACTCTTCCCATCCGGATCTCGTCAAACAAGAAAAAGAAAAAAAATTACTTCTTTTCCTTTGATAACCAACAAAAATCATAGTTCACTTTTAACAAAAAAAAAATCCTCTTTTTTTTTTTTTCTGTTTTTGTTTTAGCACTTCTTTTTTCTCATTTGGCTTTTCACTTTTCTTTTGACTTTCCCTTTTTTTTTTTTTTTTTTTATACCGGAGCGACATAGATCCACTCTCATAACAGCTGTACTGCAGAGTCTAGGAGGCCTATATAGGCGTGCGCCCAGGTGTCGCACATCTCCATAGATTACCTCTACGGCGGTGTTGCATAGTAACCACATACGAAAAATCCGGAAATCGGTGGTGCAATACCATTTAGTATTCTTATGTAGTATACTTTTTTTATATAGACTTAAAGTAAAAAAAGCAGTTGTATGAAGGCAATGTATAGTTCTGGTCTCGTGAGTTTATTAGTTTCTGAAATCCGTCTTGTGAATTCTGTGATTTCCCTGTCACATTGAAGTTCTCCTTTAAAAACTTTACATTAATTATTTATTTAATATTAAAAAAGCACCAAATTAGTCTTTTCTGCTCACCAAAGCCACACACACACACAAACCAAGATTGCACTGTTGAATGAGGCGGTTTGGTGGGACAGTTTTAGGGTGAGTCTATAGGTCATGTTCTGTATACTTCAGCTACTCTGCAAAACTCCACATAAATTACTGACTATGCACTCAATACCTGTAATAAACTGCATCTCTTTGTGATTACATAATTGCACAGGTTATTGTTGAGATGTTGATTTCTTTGTGATTCTTTGTGCTGCAGTAAGTTTGAATGACAGCAATGTTTGCCTTTTTTCTACAATTAAAATTTCTGTCTTGACTGCATGTTGAAATATTGCTTACAATTTATTATCCTCCATTATATACTATTAACCTTATTATGCATTATCTTCTACAACAATTTAGTTAATTAATCTTTGTAAACACTTGATGTTTCTTTTTGATATACTTGATACAAAATTTGCATGCATCTCTGTGGGGTAAACCTTAAAGTATAACTGTACAATAAAATGTGTCCATATCAAAGCAGATAAAAAAAAAAGAAAATTGGAATGCTAAGATCTCCAAGCTAATTAAAAGGGGAAAAAAGGCTGCTGAGATGACAAAATAATGACTATCCTGCACCCTTGATTGCCATAGACAAATGTATACTTCCCAAACTGGTATGCAAGAGGTAGAGCAAGACAATGTATAAACATGATTTACTCATTTATCTTCAGTAACCAATATATCCTGGTCAGGGTTGCAATGCATCCAGGGTCTATCATGAAAACTCTGGGCATGAGGTGGGCATACATGCTGGATGGAATACCCGTCCATTTCAGTGCACAATTCACACACTCGTTCCCACCTAGCATGAAATCATCATTGCCAATTCTCCTACTCCAAATGTTTTTCGGACGGGAAAGCCAAAACCAAAGAACACACAGACAATGACACAGGCTCAAGATCAAACCAAGAACCCTGAAGCTCTAAGGAGCCAAGGCTTCCTGCTGTGCCGCTGTGTAGTCTCTATATACAAAACAGTTTCACTTCATTTATATTTTTTCCATGTCTTGCTTCAGCAGTCGACTTCAGATCCACCAGGGAACACAAAGCATTGAATTGCTAAAACGACTGAAATGCATGACTCCAATTACCCTTTATTCAGGAGATCATTATCCTAGAGGTTTACATCCTCTCTTCCTCAATGACCTTGACTGTTTAGAAACGCACCATATTTTGCATAAAGCAATGTAAAAAATACTATGTGCATGTAAAAACAATGCAGTTTTTATGACACTCATAAAGCTTGCATTATAGGAGACACACAAACAACAAATATATTGCTTCAACTTGACCGCAAGTACTGACTCTGATTTGTCACTATGAAGCTGCTTCCATTTAAGAAAGTGAAAAATTCCATTGTGTTGTCTGAGAATCAGCTCTGCAGGTGAAAAACATAGACAGATGCCAATTTGTTCTGTGGCTGTACAATGCAGCGGTTCACCCACAGCGTCTCCTCATCTCCCTGTGGCATGATAGAATTACAGAAGAAGGCAAAACTTGCAGAAGGCATGTTTAAATGTGATAAGAATCCTTGCCGCAAACAACCTGGACTGGCAACGGCACTAATGCAATTACCTTTGTTCTTTGCACTTCTTAAACAACCACATCTAAAAATGTATATTGTGGTTGTGAAAAGAAATGTTACTGCCTTCCTGCAGGTGTGAATTACAGTATAGAGATTGCTAAAATAACTGGTAAAGCTGTGGGAAAAAAAATATATGTCTTACACAAAATGTGATGAGGATTGGGACTAAACAGCTATGTGGCAATAAGAAAACCACCTGTTAGTGAGGCTTTAATTTGCTAGGGAGCATAAAGACTAAAGGCGTCAGAGCAATGGAAAATGCTTTTGTGGTCTGATGATTCCAGATTGACCCTGTTCCACAGTGATGGGTACGGTTCCACGGCGATCAGAGTGAAAAGGAACTATGCACCCGTGAAGTCAGCTGACTACCTGAAATGTTCTGAATGACCAGGCTAACGCTTCAATAGGTTTTTACTTCCCTGATGGCACATTCCAGGATAACAATGACAAGGTTCATCAGGCACAAATTATGAAGGAGTGGTTCAAGGAGCATGCAGGATGATTTTCACACATGAATTGGCCACCATGGGGTCCAGACCTTAGCTCAATTGAAAGTCTTCGGAATGTGCTGGAATAGATGTTATGGAAAATAGAATAAAAGATAAAATTATGGAAATCAAAATGGTAATGTTGCATGTTGTGAAAACAATGCCATTGTAATTATGGGCATATAGTCAAAGCTCAAAGTAGTCCAATAAGATATTAGTTTGTGTAAAGTGTTTTTAGCCAGGCACTGAGTCACCCACTTACTCACTTATCATCTATTCCGCTTTATCCTGTATACAGGGTTGCAGGGTGGGGGTGGGGAGCTTGTCCCGGGAGACTTGTCCAGGCAGGGTACACCCTGAACAAATCGCAGGGCACACACACTCACACACTACGGGTAGTTTGGGAACAGCAATTAGCCTAATCTGCATGGCTTTGGACTGCGGGAAAAAAAAAACTGAGTCCCCGGAGGAAACCCACTGAGGATGGACAATGAGGTCGAAATCGAACAGGCAGTGTATATTGTACATAAAAACAATTGACTGTATTATGTTTATCAATAATAATAATCAGTAAAATAAGTAATAAAGCATAATGGCATATGCTGTAATATTAAAAAGAAAAAAAATCTACAGTGTTTTATTTCCCTAATACCATGACAATTCCACTCGTTTCAAACAACTGCAAAACACAACTTTCTTTTCACTCCTAGAAAAACGTGCGCCTGGAGCTATGCAAATGCACATGCGTGTCCGAGATGCCGGAGTTTAAGTATATATTTTTTTAAGTATCCTGTATATTTTGGCGAATACTGCAACTCAACCATTCAAGCTACAGTGTAAGTTGTTACTACAAAAAAGTAACATATTAAAACAAGCATTATATATATATATATATATATATATATATATATATATATATATATATATATATATAAATAAATATATATATATATATATATTCATATATAATCAGAATCACAATATATAATCAGAATATATACTGTATATAAAGCTAGGACAACTGGAATAGAAAATTGTGTGACCAATAAAACACACAAAAACACAACTCCATTGGAATATACAGCAGTATGAGATTTTAAGTCCTTGCATGCTACTTATTGGCAGTGCTTAAAGGTGAAGGAGCTACTAGGATATTGTAGCTACAACAAGTGATGCTGCTGCACAACACAGATATCACAAGTGCATATCTAGTCAAGTCAAATGTCTCATTTCTCCACGGTTTTCAGATTTCCAGCTGATGAATAGTGCATGCGGGCGTCTCAGATTTGGCAATGATGCCTGTGCTCAGCATTGTAATCTGTGTGAAGGGAACAAAAACCTTGCGAAAGACAGAATCGAGCTCTGTTGTGTAACTAGACAGAACAGTCCCTATTCAGTGCAGTCTCGGTTTAAAATTATATAATAAGAAGAACAATAAACAAAGACATGCAGCACTCATGCATTAGATTACATTTGGGATCAAATTACCAGACAGTTCATTAAAATAAGTTCTCTTTGCTGCCTACTTCACATAAAAAATAAAAAGTTTGAGTTTGACTCTAATTTATAGATTGTTTTAAATTCTGTTTTGAGCTCGTAAAGTGGAAGTTACAAATCAACATTTCAGACAGGTTGGTCTTTGTTTTTGCTACTTTATTAGTATACAAAAGGCTTGATCGCCATTTAATGAAGGCTTTCACCGGTTGCTATGACACCATTTGATATGCATAATGTGTGCACATAAAAGCAGTCCGGGGCCACTTCCTCATCACCTCGTCTAGGTGCCAGACAAATGACTGCCCTCATTATCTTAATATCTCCTTGGAGTTTTTTAAATAAAGTGTTTGTGAATAGTCTCATAGCACTGGAATACATTTGAATTAAAATAAGTTCATGAATTATTTCACAAATAAATTCGATTTGGAGGCCCTTAAAACTAAATATTACCATAAACATGAAACTAGGCATAAATGATGTTTCAGGAGGAGGAAAAAAAACTGAAATGAATGACAGAAAAAAGAATACACACACCCAAAATGCTGCCCCAAGGGAGTAACAGACAAAAGAAACACACACGGAAAGGCCTGCATGGAGACATGGGGTGTGAAACAAGACAGCAATCATCCCGAGATAGACACTTTAGCTAAAACGTAAAAGAAACAAAAATCCGTGAATAAATAATTGCCAATCATTAAGTGTGAAGACAAATTCACAACATCATTTCGCAAAATAATGGCACGTACAGTACTACCTCTGTATCTGTAATTGAGGGGAAAAAAAGTCGCTTTGAAATCTCTTAAATTAGGTGTCAGAAGACTCCTTGTCACTATCCAATCATCATCTTTCTCCCGGCTTCTCCCAAACTCCACCACCTCCCCATTACCGCAAAATGACAGAACAGCTTGGAGTCCTGTTGCACACAGGCTGAACCAGATCAGAATTTACGACGTTGTAATGAGTCGTCGTCGTCGTCGTCTTCCTACCACGGCAAAAATGGGTCAGCTGATGCTACGGGTTAATTGCAGGCATTGCAAGCTGAAAAATAAAATAAAAAAATAAAAAAAATCAACAGGAACACCTAGTTAACTATGTGGGTTCATCTCCACTGCAGGATTAGGGAGCCACTGCTTAAATAATGTAGCATGAATATGCAAAATCTCTGCCCCTGCACTCTAAGTCACAGTGACTTGTCTATTAGATCCAGAAGCCTGGTTTGTGTGGCAAAAAAAAAAAAAAAAAAAAAAAAAGAGGCTCTGGAAGCTAACTTTATACACTTCACAGCACTAAAAAGGTTGGGGAAGGGGGAGTAGCTTCAAAATACTAATGCTGGCGATGCTAATAAATGAGATCTCGGGAGACTTACTGAATTAGCTATGGGTTCTCAGTTAGAGCTCTAAGCTATTAAGGACGCTGATGTCTACGTTTGGCCGGTCTGGGAGATTGACAGAATAGAGGCAAAGCACTGCATCTAATCTACTTACTTTCCTTAAAGGGCTAATCAGAAATTTGGTCAGTTTGATCCCATCAATCCAAATATGAGTTAGTTTAATAGATAGAGCTCATCAGAAATCTCTACGGGCATGAACAGTTCCAAATCTAGGCCAGTGTTTGAAAAAAAAAAAACATCTGTCTATCTTTGTATGTATGTATGTATGTATGTACTGTATGTATGTAGGTATGTATGTAGGTGTATTCATTAATTGTCACATAGGACTGGGTGGTACACTGACTTTATAAGGTACATATACAGTATGTATACACATTAACAATACTGTTAATATTGATATAGTTTGATGTTGCAGGTGGCATAGTGATATAATGCTTAGCACTGTGGCCTCGCAGCTCTAGGGTCAAGGGTTAAATTCCTGCTTCGGTTTGTCCCGCATGTTCTCCCCGTGCTGGGTACTTTTCAAGTGGGTACTTTCATTTCCTTCCACAGTCCAAAGACATACAGGTTGATTGACATTCCCAATTTGCCCATAGTGTTTGTGTACCCAGCACTGGACTGCCACCCTGTCTAGGCTGCACCCCGCCTCCTGCCAGGGCCCCCCGCGAACCTGTACAGAATAAGTGGTATAGATGGTGAAGATAGTTTGATGTTGCATTAGATGACCCATTTTATCCATAAATCCATGCCAGTGTTTGCATCTCTGTCTCTCTCTCTGCGTCTGCACGTAAATCTGGTGTTTATGACTCACACTGCCTTATTGAAATATGCTAGGTTGTTAGCACAAACAGATTGAGTTATGTAGAAAAGTCAAAAAGTCATGATGGAAATTCGATGTGTAAACTATTCTCTGGCCTGGCAATATCAGCACTGCAAACTGCAATGCAAAGAGAGTGTTATACTTTTGTATCGCTAAGGAGTCGCAGGACCAAAAAAAAGAAAGCGTGTTCAACATGTCCTCAATATGTATTTATTCTCTCTATGACAACTCCAGGAGCTACACAGTCTACAGCAGAATAAACTACTTCATCAGAACAAGTCATTGGTGCAAGTTTTGTTCAGTTTACATCTTTGGTTTAATATACCTCTATTTTAAATCATTCTATTGTTGTTGCTGCTAAGAACAGCCACGAACGGTCTTGTTTTATAAATATATAAAAAAAAATAGGGAGAAAAAAAATACATATATGCACACACATTTACGCACACTAATTAATATATATATATATATATATATATATATATATATATATATACACGAAAATTTTCATGTTTTAAATGTGATTACAGCCTGGTCACAATTTTGATCACAGTGTTTTAATAAAATTGGTTGTGACCTCTTGCATGTGTATTTAACCTACTTCTAACTATCATACCCACTTTCTAGGAAAAAGAAAAAGAAAAAGTGACATATACTTATTCAGTCTAAGACCTACTCCTAATCCTGGGCCTATCCCGGACAGACTGGGTTTCAGGTGAATGACAAGGCAAAAAATAAATACAGTAAATAAATATAAAAGATATACTACCCATCAGTGACTTGCAGTTACTACTGTGAAACCATTAGATTTGAGCCCTATAGGACACTCATGCACAGGAACACAGTGACAGAAAACAGGTAGGCACTACCATTCCTGATTGCTTTTTTATCCCCTTAAAATCAATTGTTTCAAGTCATGCTGTGACTACTGCATAATCACGCCGTGTCTCTTCTGAATAGTAAGCACGGTCAACAGAATAAGCTGTGCTTGCTGTTAGCCAGCACTTTTAGTCAAACCGCAGAATTTACTGTTCTGCCATCAATTTGTGTCATTTGTACTCTGAGTGGACAACGTGTACTTAGTCTATTTCTTTCTCGTTTCTCCTTCAAAGGCACTTTGCGAAAAGCAAGAATTGAGAAAATAATCTCAGGTCTTTTTTTATTCATGATTTCTGCTGCTGGTATTGTGTTTTTTTCTCAATCACTGCTGATGACATACAGTATTATGGATTTAACAGGATTTAAAAATGTATCCCAATGCAAATATTTAGCTTGAAAAGCCTATCATTGACTTTTGTGTAAATATACAGTCTGGGATGAAAAAAATAAATTCAAAAATCCTTGCATTCGATTCTGCAAATTCTTTTGGTTAGAACCTTTGGGGGTGCTATTGCCTTTGGTTACTTTATTACTTTGAAACAGAGAGAAGGCTTAGTCATTCTAGCATATACTGTATACACTAGCCAGAGCTTAAGAATAGTACAATGTTAAAACCTAAACCCGCCATTATGCACATACTCAGCTGTTTATCATTGTAACCCCAAATCTCCTGCGGACTCGACGTTAAAGTGCAAAGATCAAATGAGGGCAACGTTATAATTGTAGCCTCGAGAATTCTGAGTCACTCACTGTGAGGAAAAATTGCTTCAGCTGGCCTAAACTCTTATGACACATGACCACTTTAATCAAAGATTAAAAACACAGCATGACTCTTACCCAGGTGGTTCTGGGTTCTATGTCTGTATGTGCTTTCCATACTGTCATTGTGTTCATAACCAGACCAAATGTCGAATCTAAAACATTATACTGCATACCTAGTTCACTACACCAAGACAAGCATGGCTTTACTAGTATCCCAAAACAACCTCCACATGCAGTTCAAATTTAAAATCACTATAGTTGACATTTAAATTTCTCATTTAAAGCTCTGCTATAGTCGAGATTATACAGGTTGCTAACACAAAGTAGCACTCCACACGGTTCCTTTAACAAGCACGTTCTAACAAAACTGGATGTACCATATGCAGCAGCAAAATGTAGTCAAAGTGCATTGATTCCATGAGATATATACAGTACTTGTCAAATCTGCCTCAAATAAGCATCTCTCAACCTCCCATGCTGAAGCATCACAGACTTAGAGATCCCGCAGCACATTCGAGCAGTCCAAGTCTATTGCCTATTGAGATTCAATTAAGCATTTGTCCAATACCTTTGACTTTATTTACCAAAAGTGGTGATGAGGGTACATAGGACAAAACAACATGCATTAGCTTGACCTATCAATCGAGTCCTCGTTTTGTGTACTGTTATTAAGAGCTAGTTTGCACGTACTGATTTTAGACCATCGCACTGTACTGTACTGATGTGACGTTAATGCATTTACATAGGCACACTTCATTTTTCGGCTCACGCAGCGTTTCAGTTCTTATCGCTGTACTTGCTATATACGACGCTTAATTCTCGTCACCAGCAGGAGAATATTAATTAACTGTAGATATTATGGGCCGGAGATTGAATCTGGCACACATTAGAGCTGAACGTGTCAGAGCTTTCATGATAGTTTCTCAACAGCCTGAGGGGAAAATCGTCTACTACCCCACCAACACGCACACTTAAAAAAAAAAAAAAAAAAAAAAAAAAAAAGGAATACATCTACATATTTTAAAATGTGTCATTCCTTCATGCACTCTTTTCCTTTAATAACATAAAAAAATGAATATAATAGCTTCCTCATGTTTTCTCTAATTGAAGTCTGATTCAAGTTACTTGATAAAAGATTGTTTAATGATGTGCTACGAATATAAATCTTTGTCTTCTTCACTGCGAGACACCCATGACAGAATGTTTTCCTTCACATAACACACGCTATGAGTCCACTGCTGATGAGTTGGTTATGGATTCATGGTGATGAAGGACTTCCAACTGCTGATGTCTAGGCAATTTTATAAGGACAGAAAAATCCTCTCCTGGCTTTTTATATGCACACAAACACAAAATCTTTTTTACTTTATAGTAATATTCATGTCTTACTGTATTCTAACAGGTAAACCATGGATGCAACATTTAAAATGTGGTTCCCTTCCACTTTTCCCCCTTCAACAATTTCTGCCTAGATGTACTTTCCCAGTTCTGTAAATAAGTGCCTTTAAATACCATATTTTCCCCAGACACCCAGCATTTGTGCAAACCAATTTAAAACTACATTTAAAAAATATTGTCCTCCTAAAATCTTAAAGTGGACTTGGATAATTTTAGAGTTCAGCATGTATTAAACCTAGCTCTATTTAGCAGAAACACTTTAGTTTCCCTTTGTTTTTGTTTTTTTTATTGATCACTATGATAGATTTTTTATGATAGACTTATAAGCTTTTGTGAAAGGGGAAAACTCACTTTTCAACCGCATCATTTGTCTAAAATGAAAACCTTGAGAAACATTTGCTTGGGTTTCTACTGATTATAACTATATATACATAACTATGACTTCTGCCACCCTGTGGAGCGAATATTTCATTGGCAATTATTAGGGTAAAGAGGATGTTTTAGTTTACATAAGCTTTTACAGATACCAGGCCTTTTTGAAATTGAGCACATACATTTTTTTTATGTCCATTTAGAAAGGCTGACATACACCCAACCATATATAACACATGGGCCCAAACACTGTTTCCCCTGCCACCTGTTGCCTACCTGAGTTCAAGCATAATCAGAGGCTTATAAACCTAAAAATATATATATATATTTCTGCTATAGCATAGTTACTGTAGCAGGTGTCTTGAGAAACTGAGTTTTCTAAGACCTCATTTCTCCAAATTATTCACTTCCACAAAGCTACGCCGTCTCTCCATTTAAACCAATTAAACCCTGCATGGGTTGACCGGTGATGTGTGTTTTCACTGTGAATAAAAGATAAACCAAACAGGGAAAACCACATTAACATGAACTAGTCAGGTAGTATCAGCCAAAACAAATATATTCATTCGCACTTCTTCTCCTGCAAGACGTTAAGGCCTGGGCTCTCATTTATGTCACGCGTTTAATAGTGTGTAAACAAAAATATGTGCAAAATTCAAGGAAAGGTTTGCTTAGATTTGTGCATATATTACTCGCAGCTCACAGATTTCTGGCATACACAAGTCATGTAACACTTAAAAATAAACGCGCAAGTGAAATATGCTAGCTCGAGACCTCTTATTCGGTTAATCAGAGATCTAAAATTTTTAATACCTATGAAATACATTACTACTTTTCAATGAAATGTGGTTAATAGTAAATTACAACTATTGTAATTTACTATTAACTGTCTGGATGTAAGGATGGTGTGACCACTCCCAAACATATTTTTTAAAATAAATATTTCAGTCATAAATCAAATTTATGAGCCAGGCTGGACAGGGAAATTAAGCTGAATACATGAATACACACCAAGGTCCAAGTTCCTCTAACATAGTGTTTTGGCTACAGGCACATTTCAGATAGATATTGGGAAAATGGAGGATATTTTCCAGCCATCATTATGTAGGCCTGCACATGCAATTCTGGATATGACAATTAGTTCAATTTATTTAATTCCCCTATAACACTGTGCAATAGTCAGGGGATTTTCATGCAATTGCTAGTTTTGCGTACATCAATAGCCTGACCGTGTTCTTGCTAAAGTTATCTGAAAATTAACTCAGCTTCATTCATCTTAATTACGTAAACCTTCAGCTGGCATAGGACATGATTTTATTGTTCGGCATTTCCAATGAAAGGAAAAAACAACAACAACAGCACGGCTTAATATTTTGATCATGATCAAAATCTATACTTTAATATGAGGTTCTTTTCTAGTGCAATTTTTATTGACACTTACAAAAATGCATGGTGGCACAGGGTAGGTGCAAAGTCTCAGATTAGATCCTGAGATCAGGGATTTTTTGTGTTTGTGGAGTTTAAAATGTGTCTGTGTTAGTTCTTTTGGGTTGTCCATCACCTCCTAAAAGTGTTGCAGTAGGTGAACTGGCCATGCTGAATGGTCCCTGATGTACTTGTGTAAATTGTATATGTATATATAATATATGTGTGCGTGTGTGTTCCTCATCTACCGCAATGTTGACCAGAATACAGCATTGTATTCTTAATAAGAGGCAAACAAAATGTTACTCTGCCTTTTTTAGGCATCATTTAAAACTATGCCTTTTTCAGTATTTATCACGCCTGTATGTTTCAATTAAAGCGCAGGAGCACTTATTTCCATGGCGATAAATTATTTTCTTTCAAAGCCTGACCCTTTTAACTTTTATCAAATACGAGTAGTATTAATAAGAATTTCCAACATATATTTTATATCACAAGCCTCCCTGTCAGTTATTCTACATAGGCAAACCACAGGAGAAAAGAAAATGTATTGTACAGTATAGGCAATATTTCATATGATGGTTTAGTTAGAAGCAGTTTTGTTAGCACCACAAAGAAGTGAAAATTCATTTCCCAGCATAAAGAAACTTCTTTACGATTTAAACATTCATGGTATGAAATAATTCTTTTAGCATGAATCCACCAAAGACGGTAAAAGTACCATGCATCAAAAGGCTCTTTAAGGACCTGAAAAATAATTCTTCTACCCAATCGCTCTAAAGAACCTCTTCTGGCACCTTTATTTTCAAGAGTATATGAACAAACTCCCCTCCAGTGTTATAGCTATAGTCAGGAGGATTTAATAAAAAACAGTTTTATTGCTCCTGGTAGTAAAGTCATAGTACTTCATTGAACACCAATGGTCTGTGACTAGTGATATGTGTTATGCGTCACCACGCAAAACAGATCAGTTAAAATAATTATTTGAAGATATTCTAAAAACAGAACATTATCCTGTTTGCAAAATAGCCATTAAGTCATTCTTTGAGTCAAGTTAAAAAATAAAAAACAACACCCCCTACAAACATATTTCTAATTAAATGTGACTCAATAAGCCTATAGCAAAAAGGTTCAACTCCAAACTGCTCAGCTGCTCTGAAGCGGCCAGCTTAACTCAAGCTGGCATCAAATCCTACACAACTGCTGCAGTTCTACATTGGCAAACTACACTGATAAGATGGATATTCTGCTTCTTCTTCAAATTGCTAATATTGAAATCTTTGTCTTGGTTCAATTGTTTTCGTTGATTTATACCTACAGCAGGTTAATCTACTTAACTAGGACAAAAAGCTCTGACCTCACTGAAAGGAGCTCCAAATGGATATTGACACGATGACGATTGGCTTTAGTCACATAATGAATTGGCAGGCACAAAAGAACTGGTTCAACACAGGTGTGTGGATCCCTCATGCCTCATGTAGCCTGACCTGGCTGTGTCTATTCTTCCACAATGCTACAGACCTTAAGACCACATTGACCAACTGTTCCTCTGGAAGCCAGGATTGTTTGCTGATTTGTTCCCTGCCATATTTGATTTAACCATTGAGTTAGTGCCCAGACTAAGATGTGTTTTAACAGGGAAATCACAGGTTTTTTTCTGGACTCTAGACCTTCAAGACTTAAGTATCTTCGACTCACTGGAGCATAAGCCTGGATCCTTTCGCATCACCCGCAGCACACAGCGCTGTTTCAATTACACGCTCATTAACTTGTGCACCGCTAATAAGGAGAATCAGGCAGGATACCCCTCTAAGAGAGCTTAACAGGCACTTGAAACCAAAGAAAGTCAAGAGTGTGGTGTCCACAGCATATGGGACCAAGTTCTCAGATCTAATGTAGAATTACTGCTTCTTAGGGAAATGGACTTACATACATCAATCATTCACTTAGTATAATTCAGTTCTAAGATAAGGGTCGAGATTTTTTTTTGTACATTTGCATTGTATCATAAAGAGGGAAATGTGTGTATATAAGATATATCTGATCATTAAAGCAGTTATGCTTACTTTGCTTGTTGTTGTTTTTTTTTGCCAGTGAAAAAGCAGAAGACACATGAGGATTACTGAAAACCTAAAGCCTGCCTAATTGCATTACATAATATAAGAGTTGGGATAGAAACAACATTAAATTAGGCAAGCGGTAAAACAAGACCGTTTAATGCAGACTGTACTGTACACTGCTGACACCTTTGGAAGGAGGATTCCCACCTCCTAAATCCCAGTTTAAGTCTTCATATAAGTATTGCAGTCTCTCACCAATAAACCTATTAATACCAGACTTACTGATAGTGGAAATCCCACGCAATGCACTTTTACTAAAAGAATTTCGATATTGCCCCGGGCACATGGTTTATTGCCTACAAATAAATCCCTTCGGATAATCCGTGCAATAGCCGGGAAAGTTTGCCAATTCGAATACACGTTTATCAATTCTAATCCGTTGTGAAACCACGTAGCCATTTAAGACTGACAATATAAACAAAACCTACAGGTATTTCTCAAGCACAACAACAAATAAACAATGCACATAGTAATCATGCGCTCTGATGTGAGGATGTCATCTTTCTAGGTTACAAAATAAAAGAAAAAGATCAAACGCTTAACGCTGGCAGAGCACAAATACGCACGCGATCTCTATCTCTCATATATAAAATACCTTGCATGCAGTCGGCTTTGGGAGCCGGAATCATCGCTGCACCCTCGGCAGAGTCGTTCAAGAAGGATCGCCCTGAGAACCGCAGGAAAACCCACACTCTCAGCTCTGCTTTCCCCGGTACGTGAAGGAGAAGTGCGGCGGCGTCGGCATCTGTTTCTCTCTCAGTCTCATCACTTTTTTAGACTGTGTGAATGAGCGAGCGAGCGAGAGAGCGAACGGACGGACGGGCGGGCGGGCGGGAGGAAACGGAGCTCCCCTCCCCTCAAAGTGCTCGCGCGGACACGCTTCCCGTTGTGCGCTGCGCGCGGAAAGTGTGCGCTGCTGTCTGTGAGTGTGTGTGCGCGCGCGCGCGTTCTAAACTGCGCGTCTGGCAGAGGGCGCGCGGAAACGGCGCGAGAGGAGGAGGCGCGTCAGGTGATCAGATAAAGCGGGACTCGTGCTGGAGGTGGGAGTGAACAGTGATCAGGCTGTCAGTGAGGTCCAGAAGCAGGATAAGAAAGCCTGATTATTAGCAAATGGCACCAACTGATGGAAAACTTGCTCCCAAGATCATTTGCATTATTATCTGTTGGGGTTAGGGGTTTTTAGAATAGGGTAAAGAAATCCATCTATCTATCTATCCATTCTACCGCTTCTCCTGTGTAGAGGGCCTGAAGGCTATCCCAGGCAACTTAGGGCACAAAGCAGGGGTGGCAACCATTATATAACAAGCACGCACACATTCACACACTACAGGACTTTTTTCGGCTTCTCATTTTATCCAGGCTTTGGACCGCCACTACATGCATCGGCTGGGTAGTATGGTGCACGGCAACCCACCAACAGCATGGCTCGAACCCGGAGCCCCAAATCAACAACCTAGAGCCTTGGCCGCCTGGTCCACCATTCCCCTCAATCACACGCTACAGGAAATGATTAAATTTTAATCAACCTACATCGCATGTCTCTGGACTTCGGGAGGAAACCAACTAATCACAGGGAGAACATGCAAATGTCATGCACACAAAGCAAAGGCAAGGTAGGAACCTTCAACTTTACAAACGTGCTAACCGCTGAGCCACCATGCCCCCAACATATTCAATTATTTGCAGTAATCTGCCTGAGTGGTCAGCATCATCCGGGGTTAAAAGTTTATATCGCCTCTGTTCTCTCTCTCTCTCTATCTCTCTGTGTTGTGTGTGTGTGTGTGTGTGTTTGCATATACTCTAATTTCCTCCCACAGTCCAAAGACATGCATAATAGGCTGATTGAGGTTTCCAAATAGCCCATATTATAAGTAGGCGTGTGCTTGTGCCCTGCAAATATCCATCCATCCAGGGAAGCATAAGCCTAACCCATGGTACAATGCAGGCTACATCCTGAATAGGATGCCAACCATTACATGACAAGCTTATACATGTTCATACAATCAATCACGAAATTTCAATCTAACTAGGTCGCATGTCTTTGTACCAACCTAGAACAGAGAAAACACTCTGCAAATCTCATGCACACAGAGCAAAGGCAAGGTAGGAACCTTCAGCCCTTTAAACTTGCTAAACGCTGAGCCAACTTAAATTATTTGCAGTAATCCACCTGAGTGGTCAGGTCCACCTGAATGATCCAGGGTTAAAAGTTTATGTGTGGTGGTATTTGCCTGTACTCTAGTTTTCTCCCACAGTCCAAAGATATGCATAATAGGCTGATTGAGGTTTCCAAATTGCCCATAGTATAATGTATGAGTGGGCATATGCTTGTGCCCTGAAATGCGTTGACAACCAATCTAGTGACATCCCCCTTACCTGCCCCTATACAGTACATACACCTTGTGCCTTGATTTCCCTGTGATAAGCTCCAGGACCACTGTGACCCTACACAGGATAAGCATTATGGAAAATGAATGAATTTGATACAGTTTTCATTCCGTTGATGCGAGTCACAGACCCGCTAATTTGTTGTTTGCATTACATGCTACGCCGCATTTCTTTTTTGAAATAGCACGTCTCTCACGTTTTTCCAGCAGTGTTGTTTACATTCGTTAAAACAATGAGAGAGCAGCTAGTCATTCAGGTTTCTCTAAATATTATTCCTTTATTTATATGAGTTGTTATATGAGTTATATATAACCTAGGTATTTTCCTTATCTATGTATGTTACAGACTGCAAATATAATCAGTAAACCATAAACATAGGAGGAGTACAGTAGTATTAAAGGGGATGCTGAAGTGTAGGTACAAGTTGTTCTCTCGGTCAGGGACTAAGAATACTATTGAGTCAAACCTATTGGAGGAGGTTATTACAGAGATAGACAGGTCTTCAATCTTCATTTGAAGACATACTGTGACTCAGCTGTTTGGACAGGCAGTGGAAGTTCATTCTACCACCTGTAGATAGGACAGATGATGGTCCATTCTAATGTTTTTGAGGCTAAAATGAAATGTGGTGTCAAATTATTGATCGTATCTCCATGTTGTTGAGAAAAATAGCAAAAAGATGACGACATGAACATGTCCAGGAGAAAACAAATAGAATGTGCTGAGTTCCTGATAGATACCTAGGCAAGAGCCCACTAGGTTGCTGGTACTATGAGTAAAACAAAGAACATCATCTTGGCTGAGAGAGACATTATCTATCCACTTCCAGGAAACAAGGAAAACAGTTGCAAAAGACAGAAGAGACAACTATGGTCTGTCCTTTTAAAAAGGTAAGATAGTCGTCCCTTTAACAAATGATTGTTTACTATTCTACCGTTCTATTATTATTTTAAGAAATTAGAATAGGAGAAATTAATTGCAATAAACAAAACAGTTATATTTCAACATGACCTTATACATATGTAACTATAGAAACAAAACAGTAGAAATAAAAAGACTATGTGCATAAATATATGAAAATTAGAATCAGCATTGTATGCAATCCACAAGTATTTCACTCGTTCATGTTCCCTAGGTGCTAACCCGGTGGTCACGCCATGCAGGGCATCATGCACACACACACACCCAACTTCAAGGGGTAATTTTAGAAGGTCTCATAGGTTGCTTAAAATGTGTTTGTTAATCCTCAAGCTATAATATCTCACATATAATGCACTTTGTTTCATCTCAAACTTCCTCTGTTTCACTTCTCGTCCAAATGTGCTATTTTAGTGTCTATGTAAATGAGCTACTGCCAAGCCATGCACTTGAGAACAGCAGAGCTAAGCACCGCTTGGTGAAGCTGAGCAAAAAGCCAGGGGGTATCTTTTTACACCCATGAGGTCACTTTAGGGGGGAAATCTAATTAGCTTGTTTAAACCCCCTCTGATGCGCAAATAGTGAAAAGACAAATTGCAGGGAATGTTTTCAATGCAGCATGATGCAGCATGATGGGTAATTGGAAAGTAATCAGCCCAGGGAGCACAGACTGTAACCCAAGTTAAGGCTCAATCCAGGGAATAAGAAACTGTTCGGCAGGAACATTACCTGCCAAACCACCATGCCATCCTGTACAAGGAAGAAACACCATAGAAGTTTAAAATAATGTTCCATACATTTTATATATAAATGTACAACTGATTTCGAACCACAATGTAATAAAAGTTACTGTTTATCTTTTGTTTAAAGTTTTGCTTCAAATTGGAAATGGTCAATGTTTTTCCAAGTAAATATTTTCACGCCAAGATGATTTCAGGATAAAATGGAAAACACCACCTTTATTCTTCGCTGTATCTGTGGTAAAATTGATTTGGGGGTGTAATCCAAGCCTATTTAATTTTCACAGATTTCTACCTGCTAGTCAGAAAATCATGGTGGTGCAATAGCAGTAAAGAAAAAAAAAAGTGGCACTATGTGGGAAATGGTGTAAAAAAAAACATTTGTAAATGTACAATGCAAAACCCATACTCATAAAAATATTTAAATGCCACAGTATGTGTGGCATGCTGGCTTAGTGCTTAGCAATGTTGACTTGCACTTTCAGTGTTGAGGGTTCAAATATTGCCTCTGGTGTGTGCTGTTCGATAAGATTAAAGCGGTAAACATCTGGAGCTTTTCATCCACTAAAGAGATTGTTCATTTTTTTAAGTTGACATCATATAAAAACATAACAATAGGCTTTGGTCGTTATAACTTTTCATGCTCTGCACACTAACCGTGAAGTTTGCACCCAGTATGTGAGCACAATGCAAGTAATCATAGCCAAAATCAACAGCGCCTTATTCTGTGCAAAAATGCATTCCAAAGTTACGCTGACCTTCTAAAGAAGCTTTTCCAGTCCCTCAGAGATAAATCACATTGGTATCTTGTATTAAGTACAAATTTGGTGGATTACTTTCCTCGGAAATAACTGTATGGCTAGTTCAGGTTAGCCATATGCCTAGTTTTGGTTAGCCATATGGCTAGCTCCGGTTAGCCATACAGTGCGCAAAGCAGAACAATTTATTATGAACCTATGGGGGCAACACCTTTGGGGGCAGCACAGTGGCTTAGTGATTAGCACTGTCGCCTTGCACCTTCAGGTCCTGGGCTCGATTTCTGTCTGTGTGAATAAAGTTTGCATGTTCTTCCTACTGTATGCTTGGTGGGTTTCCTCTGGATTCCCCGGTTTCCTCCCACAGTCCAAAAACATGCACATTAGGCTAAATGGTGTTCCAAAATTTCCCATACTGCGCGAATGTTGAGTGGACGTAAATACAATGGACACCATTGGCCTCCACAGGCCCTAGTTGGACTACTGAGGTTCAAAGGTGGACGGATGGAAGGCCTATTGTAAAGTACTGTACTCAATTTTGATGTATTCTTATATTTTCCCATAGTGACATTGGGTAAATGACTATGATATATAAAATGTCTTAATGGCTCAACTTAAGTGACGCTTGAGAAAATAATCATCATATTGTATTGGCTACCTTGTTAGTTATTCCACACAGGCTATTCAATTCTAAAAAGCTGTAGTGTTTTGCAACTAAACAGAGCGGTGTCTTACTGATCAATAGTTCATCAGCAGAAGACACAAATCTAAGACATCACATTACATTGATAACACACCTGCATGCACACTTTCAGCCTCGCAAAGATTTATCCATATAATCAGGGTTTTAAAGTCTATTTTATGGCACTGCAACTGTCTGAGTAATAAAAATGTATTCACTTCAATCAATACCTAAATGACTTCTCAACTGCGACTACAAAATTATAAACTGGCTACAATACCTCAAGAAGCCTACTGTATATTATTAAGAAAATCACTAGAACCATTCATTTCTTTCCCTTTTTTTTTTACCTATTCTCATATTAACATCCAAACTGTGTCATTTGGTTAACATTACTGTAATTGATATTAAATATATAATTTTCCTACTTTCTGTTACTTTCTTTCTTTAAGCTCATGCCACACAATGCTTGAAAACTAACATTAATTTTTTTGTGTGTATTCATGCATTTTAGTACATTTTTTAAACAGAGTTTAGAGAACAGAGCTTATGATGTATTAAATTTTGCTGCAAAAAATAGAAAGGGTATAAATGGTTTGATATTTTTAGGAGAGAATTAATAAATGGACAGCTGTTGTAAAATAGCACTTAAAACAAGCCCAGGGACCTTTTCTATACGTCTACCACCAACTGGGTCATCTACAACAGCCAGGTAAGGTAAAATATCCACAACGACACTCTCCCTGCTTACTGTACCACTGCTTTGCTGCTGCGTACCTTGATGATGTACTCATCTATGCCAACACCTAGAGTAACCATCCACACCATCTCAGAAATGTCATCAGGCCGAACTCATTGCCAACCCACAGAACTGTCATCTGGTCCTGACAGAGGCATATTACCTGGTGTACCACTTTAGCAGAGGATTGCTGAAGCCGCAAAAAACTAAGGTAGACTGTCAGAGTGTGCCAATACCCCACCACCAAGCGAAAGGTGTGTGCAATTCTGTGGTTGGCCAGATATTACTGAAGATATGTTCCTTACTTCTTCTGCCTCTCCATTGTCAAAGCTCATGAAGGGCCTACCAGAGTAACTGGGCCGAGGCCACCGAGCAGGCATTCCAGGCCCATTAAGCAGTTGCATGCTTCCCTGTGCTGAAGAATGCAGACATTGACTGCCCTGTTACTGTGAAAATGGATGCATCTAAGACAGGCCTGGATACTGTGCTGCCACAAGAATTTGATGGTGAAGAACTTCCCATATTGTTTGTAAGTTGCACACTCACCCCCATAGAAAATAAATAAATAAATATGTGGCTGTGTAGCATGAAGCCCTGGCCATTAAATGGACAGATAAAAACCTCAAATATTACTGCCACAGTGGTGCTAAAATGACAGAGATGCTTCAGCAATAAACATTCTTACAAATCTTGATGGCAAGCTGTCACCTCAACCCCTATCACATGCTGGCACTCGACTTCACACGACTGCCTTGGTGGTGCTAAAAGGACAGCACCGCTTCAGCAATAAACCTTTTCACAAATCAGGATGGCAGGCCAGCCGTCTCAACCCCTATCACATCCTGGCACGGCTTCAGCACTACTGGTGTTTTTATACCAATGACACATGGCTACTGGGCAGGGTCTGGTGTGGCATAATGATCAGCATGCCTCACCATCTCCGAGAGGAATAGACAACATAAAAGAGGGCCAAGAGTGACAGAAGCCAAGTAAGTTGATGGGCTGTTACACTCATGCTGATGCATGTTTTCCTTCTCTGTGCAGACATTACGGACAAGAAATTGGGGCTCACACTAGCCAGCTGAACTCTCTGCCTAGAAAAAGGCCCTCCAGATTTTCCCCACTGTGCCTTCCAGATGACACCCTCTATGCCGGCCTACTGTCTGAGCTTTGAGACCCGACTTTTCAGCATGACTGCCCCATCTACACTGACTCTCTCCTTCTATCTCACTCCTCGTTTTCCTAGTTCCCAAACCAAGAAAATAAAAAGAGCAAAACGCATTTCCTCTAGGCCATGTGTCTGTATTCCACCATTGTTGCAAGTTCTGAAGTCAATGTAACATCTTTCAGGACCTTTCACCAACTAGTCATCAGTATACCATGTGGCAATAATAATAATAATAATAATAATAATATAGAAAAAAAGAAAAATCTGTGACACCTCATGGCATACGGCATAAGATTCCTCAGTGTTTAAATCAAATATAGTATCTAAACATGAATTTACTTGACAGTTATGCTGCAGTGTATAATGCAGCGAGTGATAAACTTTAATTGCCCACTGATAAGCATAAAAATGTCTTCACTAAGCTAATGCCGAACACCTTCCATCTTTCTCTGTAAAGGCCCACGCTTGTTAAGCAAGCATTTGCAATTCACCTTGCCACAAGTGTGATGTTAGATAAGTTGTTCTGTTTTTCCTTTCTTTCTCTTTCTCACCATCTCCCACTGTCTTTGGCTCAGTCTGTTTTCAAAGCTATCTGTATTGAAAGGGAAAACCCATTGCGTGTGAGCGAGATGCCGATAACGATTGTCAGGCATAATCTCCACCTTGCCTGGTCGACCCAGCAGGAGTAGATGTCTGACCTGACTCATGCCAATACTCTATTTTAACAGTGTGTTCTTTATTAGAACCATAAAACTTTCTAGTCTCGGATTTTTCTTCTCACAAAACTTTTAGGTCATAATAATAATTTTATTATTTGTAGGACAATATTTATAAAAATTACTGAGGTATAGATTAAATCGATTTCAAAAGGCCCAGTAAGGATATGCTGGTTTGTGAGTTACACCACTTCGATGACATTAGTCACATTTACATGAACCCTAAATGTTCCACTTATAATAACAGCCCAATCTGAAACACCTCGATCTGAACATTCAGACCTGACCTTGATTGAAATGAATTTTCAATCAGATTGAGTGGAGTGGAGTAAAAAGTCTGTTCATCTGTAATATGACATTATATAACGTTTTGCGAGTCCAGATCTTAATCCTAACAAACATCTTGTGGAACGACTTTTATATTACCATGCTACTCCATTATTGTGTCTTGTTTCTGGAAGAAATAGAGAAAAACTGTACTTTGGTCTCATCATATACATTATACCCACACACAAATAACACCAGATATTGTAGAGAGGTTGTTGTCCCATACAGGGAGTGATCAGTATTTGCCAGATGTTCCTGCAGCCACTTTTCTATTACCACAGGCTTCTTGGCAGCTCCCCTGATATACAGTAGTAAGTCTTTTTCAACTTTTTATATCAACTGCAAAATGGCAGAAAATGCCACTAAACAAGATCTTTGTGTAGGCAATAACTGTTCTACAGCAGAGGCTCCACTTTAGATGTAAAGATATATAAGGGCGATTTCAGTGTTATGGGAAACAAACAAAAAAAACATTGAGAGACGAAAAGGATGGACAAGCTTAGTGTGAGTGAATGAATTTCCATACCTTTACATTTACATTTAATGTAATCTTTGCATACGAAACAAAAAAATCCATAAAATTCATAAAATTCATGCAGGTGTTATATCAGTGAAGGTTTTCTACAAACCAGCTTTACTTTAAGGACTATTGCAGAAAGCATTACACTTGTACCATAAAAGAGATTATACTGTATGCAAAAAAAGTGTATGACAAAACTGATTCAAATTATATAAAGAACATCCTGGAATATTAAAGGTTAACATAAAATATTTCAAACAGTAATTATATATTTTTTAAAATTATTAAACCAACAATTTTTTAAAATGCTGACTTTTTTAATGCTCATTCCCTCGGTTTCTTTTCCTCTCTTTTTCTATGTAATTGCCATCATTTTTGTGCCTCTTTGTGGTTTTTGATGCTCAGCTTTGGACTTTATTGTTTAATTTACAAGTAAAAGTTCAGGCAATATAAGCAGTGGACAGTGTTTTTAGTGTATCAGTATGGTTGGGTAGGATCCCTATGAATTATGCCTACTTTTTGTTTCCCATGATAAGGTTGACCTTTGCATGGAATTGCCCATCATTATCAGCAAAATGAATAATAGTAGTGCAAAGCCTACAGCCATTAAAATAAGCGTATTTGCTCTGCATTCTCGCAGTCAGATATTTAACACACACACACACACACACACACACACAGTATATAAATGCAGAACAGTCTGTTCAGCTAGGGCTTATAAATATAAGTAGACAACCTTACCCTCATGGCTGCCATAAAATGTGATTAGAATTGAGGGAGCACTTGTAATTCCTAAAATTCCCATTCTTTATTAGTTTGTGAGCAGCAAATCTGCTTTAAAATATGTGCCCAATTAAAAGGCAATTAAAAATAGATGTGGCACATGACCATGGTGAACTTTTATCTCGAGGGTCTTCACAAATAACAGTTGGCGTTTAATGTTTATTTAATGGATTATATTTGGAGTTCAAAGTACCACAGAGAGATCTGCTTCTGCTTCAGATTCTCCCCACTGCAGCAAACAGAAATCTCTCGAAATTGAAGAAGAGGAATATTACCATTCCTCCAGGATCAATGATACCAGTGTCACTGTAATAACTAAAATTGTGTACCGAAACACTTCCTGGGCACCCCTGACAGGCTAGCATCGATCTATTCGTGTGATCATTTTTTTAATTATGTTCTATCATATCAAGAAAACCTGAGCTTTTTATAATAATTTCCATTATAGGAATTACAGCCAAATTCGTAACCGTGACCTTGAAGATTCATTCAGTACACACATTGAAAAAAAATTGTGTGCCGTTTTTGAGTTCATTATGTGAATGTTTTCTCTCTGAAAGCAAGCATTGATTTTAGACTGCGAATGTCCATATCGATTAACAAGATTCCTCAAGTTTAGAAATCAGATGGGACACTGTATTTTCACACTTCACATCCAAGTTAGTCACCATGACAACATGATGTCTAAGTCCTCCTATAAATGCTGAAACATTTCTTTTCGGAAGGAAGAGTTGGGGATTTTTTCATCTGACTCCTTGGGTAGTGGAATAATAACTAAGTTCTAATCATGTTGCTGTTCTTGCATTAGATTGGCACTGGGTGCAGGGTGTACCCCACCTTGTGCTAAAAGTCTCCTGGGATAGGTTCCATCCCTCGTGACCCTGTATATAGTATAAAGCGGTATTGACGATGAGTGAGAGTGATGTTGCTGTTCAGAGATTACCCTGACTTTATGAATCCTACTCTTATGAATGCTTAAGCACTGAAATTATATCAAGAAATACATGTTTTATATTGCTGATTACAATATGATTACTTTGGTCAAATACACAGATTTGCATGATGCACAAGGTGAAGGCATACTAAAAAAATGAATAAACAAATCATTGCTCACTAGGAAATGTCCAAAGCAACAATAAAACAAAAACCAAGCAAATCAAAATATATTGGTGCAGCAAAAAAGGGTCAGTAAAAACAAATATCAGTGCTGAAGTAAGACTTCACATAGCCTTAGTACATCGTTTATATAGGTGAGTCTTTGACAGGCTGCAGGTGATTGTAATCAGTATGATGACCTTGTTCATGAAGAAGTTGATTGAGAGTCTTGAAATTGTGGAAAAAGCAGTTTCATTTGCATTTTTTTCACATAAACCCTTTTTATAACCCTGCAATATTACCCTGTCATTTTTCGGGTGCACATGAACATTATATTTATTAAAGGTGAAAAAAAAAAAATGTCAAACAGAATGAACAGAAAATGACTTCAAAGTAGATAAAAATACAGGCTTACTAGAAAAGTTCACCTGGTTAAAACTAGAGGTAACATGAGAGCCCTGTAACCAGAGGTGGGTAGTAACGAGTTACATTTACTCCATGACCACACACAAACTGGTTGCATAGCGGGGAAAAAATCTTCACAGCGAATGAAACATAAAAAATAGCAGAGGAATCTGTCTCAAATGCTACAACAGAAGAGAATGAACACCCCTGGCCTGTCAATAATTTGTACATTATTTTATCATTTTGTTGAAAAAAAGTTGGCAAAAGTTCAAGAATGTTAAACACATGTTAGCGTTATTGTTATTGTTTGACTGAGCAGCTCCAGTACCAGTAACAACTTTGGACACATCAATTCATTTAATGTATTCATTCATTCTACCGTGGTTCTACAAATGGGAATAAATACAATGGTCACCTTTAGCCTCCATGATCTCTAGTTTAACTACAGAGGTTCCTAGATGGATGGATGAATTAATTTACTATTAACTATTTTCTACGAATTAACAAAATTAAGGAGATAAACACCATGAAACAACACATATGGAATCATGTAGTAAACAAAAACAACACCAACAAAAAAAATACATTTCATGTTTAAGTCTGGCCACCATTTACAGTAGGACCTTCTTTAAGACTGTTGGAATATCATTTCGGGCTATTACCACATAAAGCTGGATGAGAGAGTGCCGATAGTGCATGGACGCCATCCCTTAAATGCTATGTCTGTCCAGATTTTTTGACTGGTACTGTACATTTATGAGGTATGAATGTCTAATGAATTAGTTCCAGTGTTTAACCAGCATTGCTATTTTATACACTCACAGCTACTGTATATGAATGGGGAATCTGAGGAAGTGTTTTTGGTTTGGCCAAACCTTTTCAATGATTGAATTTAGGTTTTGCAATCAGGCCCAAGACATCTTGGACAATGCTATGCTTCCAACTTTGTGGTTTTAGAAAGACCCTTTTCTATTTCGACATGACGATGCCCCAGTGCACAAAACATGACAATTAAGACATGGTTTGATGAGTTCGGGGTGGAAGAACTTGACTGCCTCACACAGAGCCCTAACCTCAACCCCATCAAGCACCTTTTGATTAACCTGAAACAGAGATTGCGAGCCAGGCCTTCTCGTCCAACAACAGTTCCTAACATCATAAATGTTCTACAGAATGAAAGTGAACAAATTCCCACAGAAACACTTCAAAATATTTTAAGAAGAGTGGAAGCTCTTAAAGATGCAAAACAGGGGCCAACTCCATATTAAAGTAGGGATATGTTTTTGAACACAGTGTTATTGCAGGTTTGGTCAAACACTTTTGTCCATATATTGCATCTAACATACTAGTAACTAAAATAAATTCAGATCCAGACTAACTTGACAATGTGTAAGTCCAAGACAATTCTGTGACAAAGTAGATAACACCTGAAATAGTGCATATTTGCGCTCCTTTGCGCATATTTCTCCTGAAGAATAAGAGTGACAGCTTGGCCTCCAGCTCACTATGTTTGATTTTTTTTTTAATCTTCATAAATTTTCAGAGCAGTTTCTGATGTGAGGCTTTCCTGAAAGTAAATTTTACCCTCCAATGAAACATTTCTTTAGCCACTGTCGAGTTACTTCATTTAAGCATAAGGTAGACTGGTAAAATGAAAAATACTAGAATTTCATTTACATGTCTTGCTGCTTGTCATTTTCAGACTTTTTTATATAACTTATTTTTATCGATTTTCATTTTATCAGAAACTATTGCAAGCAGTTCATGTGGTAAATATTATGTATTAATATATACTGCTCTAAAAGAAATTAAGGGAACACTTAGTCCTGGTTTGACTTGAATGCCCCTCATTTGTGTATGTAATGTTCAAGTCAAACCAGGACTAAGTGTTCCCTTAATTTTTTTTGTGCAGTATATTATTTATTTACGCTTTGGGAGCAAACTATCAGCCCAAAAATGTATGGCCCGGATGAAGCAAAGGAAAAGTTAATGTTATTAACATTTGGTTAATAACTATCCACAGTATTATTAATAAAATTAGACAGATAGTGACCAACTGTCAACTTTCTGGAAGAAACAGGGTCAGTACAAAAATCATGAATGGAGACCACCTTTATTAATTATTATTATTATTATTATTATTATTATTATTATTAATAATAATAATAATAATAATAATAATAATAATAATAATTAATAAAGGTGGTCTCCAATCATGATCATTCATGATTTTTTTTTATAATAATAATAATATAAATACATAAAGATTTCTCTAGTCACTAGCTAGATAATATAGCTGTACAGTATACCAGGGCTACACAAGTATTACAGAGAGCAAAAACAGTCACATCATACTGTATGCGGTGCATACCGCAAGAATAGCACTGATGCATAACAAAGAGTTAACTTTCTTTGCATAAAAAAAACTTGAGTTTTAGCTATCTACTTAAAATGACTTGACTAGCTCACTTTGAACGCTCAAGGCAAGCACAGTTCAGGTTGAGTTCATCTATGAGGTCAGATCATAGCTTTCAGCTCTTGCTGTAGGCGAAAGAATTAGCTTGTTGAACTGTTATTGACTTGTGACTAGATGCGCAGTAATGGTTCTCATCCTCAAAATGCCTCTGTAATACTGGTGATGTCAGCTAATAATTATAACTCCAGAGTTTGAGAAATAATGTATTATATTATATTCTCAAGAATAATTGTTTGACATCCCAAACTACTCACTCATCATCTATACCACTTTGTCACGTATACAGGGTCAGAGGAGCATATCCCAGGAGACTTAGGACACGAGGCGGGTGCCAATCCATTGCAGGGCACACACATTACAGGCAATTTGGGAAGACCAATTAGCATAATCTGCATGTCTCTGGACTGTCTGGGGAAACCGGAGTACACGGGAGAAACCCGCCAAGCACAGGACGGAACATGCAAACTCCATGTACACAGACCCAAGATGGGAATAAAACCCAGGCTCTGGAGGTGCAAAGCAACAGTGCTAACCACTACGCCACTGTGCCAGCCATCCCAAAATACTTACTAACATATTAGTAGCCAGACGGCACAGTGGTGTAGTGGTTAGCACTGTCGCCTTGCACCTCCAGGGTCCGGGTTCGATTCCCGGCCAGGCTAGATTCCTGTCTCTGTGTGCATGGAGTTTGCATGTTCTTCCCGTGCTTGGTGGGTTTTTCCGGGTACTCTGGTTTCCTCCCACAAAGACATGTAGGTTAGGTTGATTGGCGTTCCCAAATTGCCTGTAGTGTGTAAGTGAGTGTGTATATGTGTGTGTGCCTCTTGGGATAGGCTCCAGGTCCCCTGAATACAGGATAACGCGGTATAATAGATGAGTGAGAGTGAGTATTAGTAGCCCGTTGCTTTAACCACTGAGCCAGCACTGCCACAGGTTAGAGGGCTAATAACCTCCAAACTCACAAAACACACATTCAGCAGTTTGAAATGCTCAGTATATCAATTGAGATTGAGTATGCCTGTTCGTTGAAGGCTGAGAATGACAAAAGAGAAAAAAGTCGAGGGAATGATCCAGTAAACACTGTGTGAAACTTATTCCAAATGAAGCCTGTGTGAATTCCAGCTCTCGCTTCATGCTGGGTTCTTGTTTTCAGAGCCCTTAAGCTCTGGACGAGGGTCATTTCGTTCAGAAATGGCATCTGTCTAGAGACTCATTTACTGCCTTTTCTCCTAGCTCAGACTTAGAGAATTGTCCTCTTGAATGAAAGAGAGGGTAGCCCCCCCCCTCCCTTTTTCCAGCAATGTCCACCACTTGCTTTCACGCTGTTATAATTTGATTCATTAGTCTCTTGATCTCTTTCCATTGCAGTCGCTAAACAAGTAAAGATGCATTTAAATTAGAGTTTGATGGAAAACATTTATGAACATAAGAAGCCTTATTACTTATTATAAACATTTGTGATTCTTGAAAGGAGTATGGTAGAGGTAGAAAATCTAATTAATCTAATATCCCTTTACCACTGCTATAATCACACTTAACAAAAAGTAGCTATTGCAAAATTCTTCAAGCCAGCCTCTTAATCCCGACCTCCTGCACAATCTTCTGACCATGCAACTGTACAAACTTCATCCAAGACACCGAAGTACAATCGCCACAGCTACAGTACCATAAACCCGAAGAATGTACAAGGTTTCAAAATCTGCATGATCAACAGCTTAGTCCAAAAGTCTGGACCCACAACTGTGATTTTCTTACTTAATCACAGTAAAACACCAGTAGCCATGCGAATAACAGATATCACTAGATCCATGTCAGTATATCTCCTTGATCCCTTTCTTCAGTGCTTGAAACCTGTGTGTAAATGGCAGAAAAACTATAATCACAATAACAGACAAAATTGAATGTGGTGCCCAAAATCATATGAAATATCCCTGTGGTTTTCAGACAATGAAAATGGCTGACTGTGGTGTGAAAATATTATATTGGAAAAAAATATTCAAAAGCCTACATTTCACTGTGTGCCAGATCAAGGAAGATGAAGAATGGAAACAGATCTACCTACAAAACAGTACAGAAATCAATGAACTGTACTTTATACAATTTTATAAGGCTACAGAATGACTGAATTTATTGCATAACTGACATTCTCCACTATGTTACCTCACTAATTACCTTAGTATCTCCAACCCCAAACTACATCTCCCTAATCCACAAAAAAAATAAATAATCTGAAGCAGCAATGTTCTGAAAGCAATAGAGATTTCCTGATGTCAGGATGGCTGGGTGACATGGATAATTACCTGTCAAACAGAGGCAAAGCTGGATTAGCCTCATTTTCTTGTCATCTAAATCTTTTTGATCTCTCTAGCTCTGGAAAGTGACACTGCAGTGCCTGTCTAGGTAAGAAATGTATACTGAGCCAGATTAGGGCCCAATGTATTGTTGCATCTACGCTGGTTTCAGTCGTCTGGGTTTTTTTTTTACACAGTGGGCCTGTATCCAAATTAACACATTAACACATTTGCAGTGACCAACCACAGCATTAAAACCATTAGTTTTACTGAAAAAAACACCTAGGACTTTGGGTTGCCTTTGTGCCACTGGGGTGTTTCTGGCCCCTCAAGGGTGGCTCTGCAGAACCTTCGGGTGGGTGTTGTGATGTCTGGCGCCATCTCTGGCAGCGGATCCTCTGTGTGCTGTGGGTTGCATGGTAGGTCAGTTCGGCACATTCCATTTGTGATTGATCTGGTTGAAATCCGAGAAGTTTGGAAGTCAGGTCAGCAGCCTTAGGCTCTTTGCCTGGCAGGGCTTCTGTGTGGTTGGATGTGGTGCACTGAATGCTCTGACACCTTTCTATCATAATCAGCGTTGACATTTTCCTGTGATTTGTGCTGCGTTGGCTTGTCTGTAGGATTGGACTTAACAGGCTGGCTTTGGTCCCCACAGGCATGGGTAAGCCTTAGATGCGCATCATCCTGTCATCCTGTTTGTTGGTGTATAGTTGGTGATCAGTGTTGTTCAGTTCACCTGTCAGTGGTGTTGATGTTATTTCATATAGGTGTATATTGAACTCCGGCACAATCTAACAAAGAATCTTAAATCTTGAATTTGGTTCCAAGTTGAAGGAAGTCTGGATGTTAGTTTAATATCTGGCTGAAATGAAATACAGAAGCAGTTTAAACTAAATTCTCTTCTAGCACCCAGCCTCATGCAGTTATTTACAAATATATTTTACTGGCAAATATGAATCCATGTATACATTTTTACAATAAAATGTGTATTGTCGAATTAAGCTTTTAGTTCACCCTTTATAAACAAACCACCTCCAAGCCTCCACTTCTTGTTATTGCGGCTATTATTGAAGCAGAATCAGCATAAGTTCAACAATAATGCTTATGAGCTCTGTGATCCCAGGTCCAATTTTAGTTTAAGTCATCTAAGGACATCTCCACTGGTATACCCTAGCTGGTAAAGCACAGCGATCCAATAGGTTGCATTTTCACCTTACTGATCCTGACATCTTGGTTCAATATTGAGTGCAGGTTAATGTCCCACATCTATGTGGGTTTTCTGGGTTGTTCATGTTCTTCTTACCTCTCAAAATTATGCTGGTAAAAGGTTTTGCTATGCTAAGCCAGCCTGTGTATGACTGTGTGTGGGACTGTGTGTGCATAGAGCCCTGCAATGGACTGGCATCCCATTTAGTGTCTATTTCTGTTTTGTGCCCAGTGTTCCTTGCAGTTGGCTCCAAATCCACCCTGGCTGTGACGAGGATAAGCCAGTTCCCGTAAAAATGAACGACTAAATAAATCTAATAAGGTTCTTTTTCTAAAACAGTTTCTGCAATTGTTTTATAGATGCATATTCAGTCATTCATATCTGCTTGATACAAATTTCAGTACTTTTTCTTAATTCATAACTGCCATCTTATCTGTCCCAAACATGCTGGCAAGGCTCCTTATGGATTTTTCTCCTTCCATTCTGGATACTTTATTTGGGTTGTAACTCACTGTTGGCACTGGTGGTACGGAAACTTATATATACTCCTGCTTCCCCAAGAAAAATGAGTAACAGTCCAAAGACATAATCCGATCCCTCTTTCCTTCTCCATCAAGCTGTAGCATCTTCCAACCTGTGCACTCAAGCCATAATAAATGTGTCATGTGTTTAGCTTTTTTTCACCCCTGTAATGTAAGTTTTGATCGTACATAAGCATCCTTTTAATAACATGAATCAATCAATCTGAGATTTCAGACTTGGCATTCGTAAACCACCCTGCTTATGGCAGCTTTAAATATTAGTAATTGAGAAAGTGGGTCAGGATCAAGAAATGTGGATAGAGTATTAAGCTCCTTAAGTATGCTTCAAAATTGAAATTCATATGTGGAGTAGAAGCACAGGAGAAGTGAAAAGCATGCCAAATATGCAAATGTATGTAAATGCATTGAAGTTGAGTTCACCCACTTGCTGCAGAAAGAGTAAACAAGGCCTTATGGGAATGTGTGCACTTAACTTTGGTTGTTTTAGTGTAGGGTGTGCAGTCACTACTGTACCCTTTGGTAGATATTTGTTTGATAGCCTAACAATCAAGCCTACAGAACCTTGTATAATATCATTATTAAAATTTTAGCTTGCTTTAATTAAGATTTTTCCAGGAAGCTTCTCTTCTGCTGAATTCTGCAGTAATTGCCAATTAATTCTTGTATCTGTTTTTGCTTTCAAGTAACAGGCTAGTTAGTAGTGACTTACTGACAGTCTTGGCATAATATCAAAGCAAGACCACATTTTCAAGCTGTAATTGTTTACGGCTTTTTAAAAAAAAATCTTAATGTAACCTAGAGTATATATTTTTTTACACCCCACATTTAAAGCAATAGGACACTGTATAAATTTTACAGTTAATGTTAATTGCAATGAACTGAAAAACCTTTTATCCCTTTTCCAACCACTCCACAAGACATGCTAGATATCTCAAATAGTCATGAATTTTAACTATTAGCTATTAACACATCTGATTTAATCCCAAAGAAAAGTCAGGTGGGCAGGATGATAATTAGGAATATGATGAGGCCGGATAAAGAGTTGGCTAAGCTAATTGTAAAGCTGACTTGACATTTGGGTTTTGTATCACAAATAAGGACTTTTAATATGTTGACATGGGGTAAGGTCAACCTAAACGTCTCTCAAAATTTTAAACATAATCTACTTAGAGACAGATGGAAATGAGCCCAGATGTTTGCTCAGCATCAGGCTGGGTTATTTGGTACTAAAGTCAATACTTGTACAGTAAGTAGTCTTATAAGAAAGTAGGAGAGCAACTATCTCAAGGGTTATCTGTTAGAATTTCTTTTCCTGATCATAGACTATGGCATCATACCAATTTCTGAAAGTTCATATAAATAATAAAAGCCATTTGTTCTAATAAGCAAGGGGCAGTCTTCTGAGACGGGATGAAAAAGTCGGTGACAAGCTGGGGATTTCTTCTCGCTGTCTCTGATGTACAACATTAACAGTAAATAAAACTCCCACACAGAACACAGATTAATAATTATGGCACTCTTCTATAAAATATGATAGGGCTTTTTAGTAATCCACATCCTCTGTGATGAATGTCTAAAAAATCTAATCATAGACAGGCCAGTCTGGGTGAGCAGCATCTTACTAAAGGTATAGCACAAAAAAAAACATCCATACCCAATATGAATTAGATTTTTATTTATCCAGATGGAGATGCCCATTGCTTTGTCTTATTTTGGATACAAAGGCAAATAGTCCCGACCCCAAAAGCTTTATGTGTAATGAAGTGGAATAAAAGCACTTCGTAATAAAGTGCTAAGTAAGTATTCAAGACTGTTCAAATTGGATTAGGATTGAGTTCACTGAATGGTCTTAACATTATAGTGGATGATATGCATCCTAATGTAGATTGCTAAGCCAAGCTTATTGGTTCAAAAAATTCTCAAATGTCCTGCATCCAGTTTAAAAAAACAACATGATTGACGCCACCTAAACTTGTCGTTTTCAGTAACATTAAAGGCACACGACAGAGACTGGAAGGCCTTCACTGCCTGTTCTCTCAAACCAGCCTTTTAGATTTTGCAGCACATATCAGGTGTGATACAATTAATGATCATCCACAGACATATTTCACAACTCATTGCCAACCATAAAATAATGTGTTGTTTACTTGCCCCATACTGTTTTAAACAAAATTCTTGAAAGCTGGGAGGCCATAATTATTTTCAGTTTTGAGACTAATTCTTGCTCTCAAAAGCTTAATTTATCACAACATAGAAAAATATTTTCTTACTGGAATATGGTGTGCAGTGGTGCATATACACTTAAATGTGGAGAGTCAGGCAGATTGCAAACCTAAGATTATGAAGCTTGTGGCCAGAAAATATAAACGATATCAGATGCTCTGCGGTCTGTTGGTTGTGCATCTAGAGCAGGCAGGCTGAGACTACTCACTATGCAACTCGATGGACACGAAATATTGTGTGTTTTGTAGCAGACCTCATATTCCTGAGAAGAGACAGGGGAATTGCTTTCTATTTCTCTTTGCTAAATTACACAAATAACAACAATCCAACCCCTTTGCTGTTTACTGTCACATCTGAACATTCTGCATGCAAACTTTCATAGCACCCTAGCTTTCAACTTTTAACTTTTGTATCAGATCACATACAGTATGGCATTATGATTACTGAGAGGTGAGGTGAATATCACTGAAAACTGAAAACGACACCCAACACAACACAGCCTGCCGAATACGGGACCCAGTAGACAAAAAGCACAAAGTCACTGACTGGGCCTCCAAATTCCCCAGATCCTAATCCAATCAACACCACCAGAGGCCATGTGGAGCCATGCACCTTGAAGACATATAGATGGTAATAACGTTAATGTCTTTAACATTATGGTTAATTGGTGCACACACATACACCTTTCTTGGAGACAAGTAAGGAATTACACATGTATCAAGAACCCTTACACTTTGCCCATGGCAGAGCTCTTACATATAGCCTGCTATTCTGCATCCTCCTTGGTCACAGTTTTGGGATGGTCTTGGATGGACCCAAGATGATTTGGATGGACCCAAGATGGTATGGAAGGCCAGATTAAAATAGAAGCATGCTTATTTTTTTGCATTGATTTCTACAAACTTACAAGTCATCATGGCCAACTCAATCATCTACTCTAATTATTCTTCTTTGGCAACAGACCACAAAAGCATGCTCCCATTTCACTCCGGCCTTTCATATCTTCATGACCCTCAAGTCAGTTGCTTTAAATGGGCTCACCGCTTTCCAACATCTTTTCCAAATGATATTAAATTTATTCTCTATTTTTTATTGCCTCTAGGAACCCATCTTCTACTATTACTACCTCTGGACTTGAGACATACACCCCCAACCCAGAGAAGTTCAGAATAGCATAATCATTATAAAGGAACCTTAGGCTGTTAGGTACCATAAGAGACAGTCGATTCAAAAGTTGAACTCTTTTTGTATAGAAGGTGAATCAGCAATTTCAGCTCTGGAACCCTATTCTTACAAACTGGAGGCTTGTTCCTCCCAGTAGTCTCATCCAGTGCTAAGCCGTAGGGCATGTACTTTCTCTACATCTATCTCTTTTAATGCGTACAGAGCATTCCAATACACAACTTTCACATATTTCACATCTTTACCAGTTTTATTCATTTAATTCAAATGCAGCTATGCATTCTAGGGAGTCTGTATTACCATACCATAAAAATACAGGGGTGTTTTATACATAGTGGTCAAATGAGAAAAAAATCCTTCAAGTTACATGAACAACTTTCTCCATCTGTGTAAATAACAAGCCGAAAATATATGACAGAGCATAAGTTTACATTTAAAAGTTAAAACTCTAGACGGAATTCTTTCCTAGACGGAAAGGATAGTGCGTACCAATTCCAGGACTCGGTTATTAAATTCATATTTGTATATGTCTTTTTTTTTCTTGGTCAATGTTTTCCTTTGTCTAAATAAAATTCCTGTTTAAATTATAGAAGCAAGGCATGCGTCTCCATCTCATATATTTTCAATATAGCAAACACCTAATTTGTCATTGCCATCATTTGTTTAGCGAGTCAGTTTTTTTATCTGCATCAGCTATTAAACATAAAATGTACTTACCTACTAGGCTTTGCTATATAACGCATATATCTTAGAGTTAAACATGGAAAAGTCAGAACTTAAGTCTGGCAATTGAATTGAAAAAAACTAATATTTGCATCCATCCATGAATTGGAAAAAAACTAATATTTGCATCCATCCATGTCTACTTGTTTAATACTGAATGAAAAATTGAGTTGACAGCTCTCTCAGAAGTGCAGTTTTGCATCAGAGCTCTTTTATTACAGTACTTCAAAAAGAGGCACCTGGGCTCCTGAACGGCAGCGTGTCATTCTCGGAATGGGTGGCAAAGAATAGTGACTTAATGGTTATTATTCAAAGTGATACTAGCCAGTGTCTGACTACTGGGCATTATTGCTCTCATTCAAGTTCATAAAGCGCGCTACCTACTGTACTTTGTGAACGGCAGACTTCAAACATAAAGAAATTTATTAATTTCAAATATAGATAAGCCTATCCCTTATCTTTTCTGGTTTAATAAAGAAGAAGAAGAAAAAAATTTCTGGGCCCAAACACCTAGCTACTGTTCACAATATTGCCCCCCGGAGCATAGAAGTCAAACCGAGACTTGTGATTAAATTTCTTGTGAATGAAGGCGTACAACTTATTGACATTTACAGAACACTTCGAACACAGCAAGGTGATGAGACTCTTAGCTGCGGTAAAACATTAGAGTGGTGCAAAGGTTTTAAATAAGCCTATATGTCTATGAATGATGATCCTGGCTGAGGTGGTTTAAAGCTGATTGCAGCCATTTCCATGAACATTTAGCAAGTGCAATGCTTTCAGGATCAAATTGCCTGGTCTGATCACCAAGGGTGTTCTGTTCATGCAGGACGTCATACTGCCCACCTCAGCACTTATACACGTTGCAGGAACTTGGCTGGGAGTTATTGCAAAATCCCCAATCCAGTCCTGACCTTGCTCTTAGTGATTTCCATACTGTATGTTTGGGAGTTCCTGGGAGGCCAGGGTTTCACGTGTGATCATTGCTACTGCTTACTGAGAAAACGTTCTACCATGATGCTATTCAAGCACTAGTGAAAAACGGGATGAGTGCATTAGTGAATCAAAGGTACAGTACAGGAAAACAAAGGGATGTTGTATTCTGCTATTATACATATTCAAAAGTAACAGTTTGACTTGAAGATCCTCCTGTTACTTGCTAAAAACATAATCTAAGCTAAAGGCCAGAATGAACTACCTGAATCTTGTGACTCTGTTCATGGGGGTTATTTAGACTTTCGCTTGACAGCAGGCCATCATGCTTTAGTGCTTTTATATGTTTATAAGACTAGGTCTGAACTGTAGGAACTGGATGCGAATGATATCCCTGTTGTTTTGAATTGTCCTAACTTTCCGTCGAGGTTCCATCTGCCCTAATGATAAACAGTATCTCAGGCCTGCATGTGAAACATGCTACTTATTACATTGCACAGCTCAGGTTTTAAATACGTCTTGATAAGCTGCAACAAGGGACTTCTTGCCACTAATGATAAAAGAAAAAAGAAAAAAAAAACTTAAGAATGTTTCTTTGTAGTGTTTAAAAATTGCTTGGACTAAATTTATTTTCAGATCCTTCCTCACTACTTTCCTTCATGCCTTCCTTCCTCTCTCCCTCCTGATGGTGCTTCCCTGCTGTCTTTCCTTTCTTTGCCTCTGCAGTAATCCCTGATCCTACTCAGTACCCTGTTTAGGTAAATTTTCAGTTTTTACTCATTATATCCACTCTTTGTACTGATTTACACACAAATATTTGGAATATTGTTCTCTGCTTTTCCTACACTCAGGTTCTCTGACTGGTCACAGGTTCCATGCATTATGAGAAAGCTTCCTACATCTCCTGCAGCATTTTGCCCGCTTTATTTTGTATGCTGTGTGTACTTTGTGAGCACAGGCTTCTGGTTTATTTGATGCTATCTTCTGTTTGAGCAGTTTCTGTATCGAGGGTGTATCTATATATGTTTTCTTTGTTTCAGCATTTTCAGGTCTTATCAGTACTTGTTGTTTTGGAACACTTCGTCTGACCCGGGTTAGTGTTTTCGCTGGCGTCAGGTCTGGGTCCAGCTTTATCTTTTATGAGATCTAGATATCTCGAAAGCCCACTCCTACATGATCTCTTATCATCTCTACCAGGAAATGCTATATTGGTGGGGTTTGTGAATAAGAGTATTACAAGGTGTCTCAAAAGTGAGAGTCATAGTGTAGCAGGAAACGCAAAAGCACAATGATCATTTATTGGAACACATTCAAAGTGTGATTACATATTAACACCAGATGTGTTAACACTAGTTTATCATCAGTGTGTGTTTACTAAGACAGGGTAATTTTGTAAAAAATGGTTTGTAAACAAAGGTACACATTGCTGAAAAGGTAATGTACCAAAAAAACAAAAAAGATTTTGGGACTTCCTGTGTATCTATGATCTCTATAGATCGTCTAGAATATTGCGCAATAGGACACCCAGTATAAACTAATACTGGTGAGGGGAAAAAATACACTTGATAAAGGCCAGTGAAGGTGCAGTAACTTTAAAAAGCATGAACATTAATTAATTTATATTACACAATAAATTTAATTACAATTTGTTTAAATTACAAAAAGCAGCAATTTATGATCTTAATTGTTTCAACCCATAAATAGACAGCTAACTGAAAACCCTCAGGACAACATACTTGTATAAGCACTTTCATTTTTTCCCCCAGAACATATTTATGCATTGCTTGTTTAAAACATTTAATTGAATTATATTTTTCTAGAATGTCGTATCCAGGGTTTTTGATTAATTCCTATTGATTACAGATTCATTAAGGGAGGATGACACTCTTATAAGGAGTCAGTGTTATGTATTTCTACATTGGTATGCTTTGCTTCCTCTCTAATTAGATATTTTTAATTACAAAAAAAAAAAAAATGGTACCCCCCAGTAGGCTTTGTTGTTAGGGTTAACATTTGTCTGTGCTTAAAATGAGAATAACCTACTGACTATATCTAGAATTTCTGTTCATGGGCTATACAGTATAAGATCGTGCAACAAGTGGTGGAGTCTAACTCTGTAATTGTTCTGTTTGGATTATTCATTGTGTTAACGAGCAGCTACAGTTATGGAGTAAAAATTAAAGTTAAATTCAATCAGCCTACAAATCTGAGTGTGAGAGGAAAATCTGCCATTTCATGATCAGAGACACAAGATGCACAGTGTGCGACTGCACTTAAACAAAAAAAGATGTACTTTCTTGCCGACAGATTATCTTGTTAAACCTTGGGCTCATCCAGATGGGCTTTGATAAATGCTTAATTGCGCTGGATATTCTGGTAAACTGATATATCGCCAAATAAAAAAAAAACAGAACATATTCCTTTTTTACTAGCTTTTTTTTGCTCCCATCTTCTTTCTTGAGGAAACACTGATGTCCATGATAAGTTTTTGATGTCAGAGTGGCAATCTCCATGCTGAGTGTGTAACGACCTGACAGAGAAACGAGAAGATCTGAGCAGCATCATATATCTGTTGAATGGAATGAAATCTTAAAAAAAAAAAAACGGAAGTATACTCATATACATAAGGATTGCCAGGGGTAGCTCAGTGGTTAAGGCATTGGACTACGGTTCGGAAGATCTCAGGTTCAAACCCCACAACCACTAAGTCGTCACTGTTGGGCCCTTGAGCAAGGCCCTTAACCCTCAACTGCTCAGATGTGTAATGAGATAAAAAAAAAAAAAAATGTCAGTCGCTCTGAATAAGAGCGTCTGCCTAAATGATTGCCATAATTTTTTCTTTTGTATACATTTGGTTACACCCACATTTCCATGACTATTGCCATAATGCTGCTCTGAAAGGCAGTAAACATTAGGATTGGAACGACAATTACTTCTTAGCCTGCATTATTGATTTGTGACTATGGCACTATGAATTAAAATAAAACTTGATGGAGTTCAAGTCGTGAAAACTTACAGTGGTTTAGAGAATTTTCTGGTCCTTGCATTATAGCGAGGCCAAAACAGTACATTCGTGGTGGTCTGGACAAACAGGCAAGAAATACAAAAACAAATCTCAATCTAAAATTGAGTTTTTCTTCCTGTAACACTGTAACTTTAACACCTCTTAAGAAATCAAACTTTAAGAAATCATATACTGAGCATTTTCCTAAATGCTATATATATATATATATATATATATATATATATATATATATATATATATATATATATATATATAGTAATGCGTTAAAATTTCAAGATTAATCACATGCTTATTTTTTTTACGCAAATTAATCATATGACCAAGTTTGGCCCCTATGGCTTCCCCTAATTACAGCACAGGTACTCGGCTGTGTGTGATAATGGCATGTTAATTGATTGTCAGCACTAATGGCGACGTTCCATAGTGAAATGGACACATGCTCATTAACTCATTTAAAAAGTTTTCAAACTCTATAATGCTATCTATAGTTAGGGTTTATGGGGAAAAAAATATATTTAAAAAATTCTATCCACTAGCAGCAGCCTGAACTGTTGATACAAGGCAGTATGGATCCATGCTTTCATGTTGTTTATGGGGAAATTTATCATCTACAATCTTATATTGTCCAATTTGGGTGAGCCCATGCAAGTTTTAGCCTCAGTTTCCTGTTTCTATCTGACAGGAGTGCCACTTGGTGTGGTCTTCTGCTGCTGTAGCCCATCAGCTTTAAGGTTCAATGTGCTATGCCTGGTTTCGTGGGTTGTATTGGTTGTAACAAGATCTTGTTTGAGTCACTGTTGCCTTTCCTTCAGCTCTGGCCATTCTCCTCTGACCTCTGGAGTCAACAAGGTATTTTCATCCAGAGAACCACCACTCACTGGATATTTTCTCTTTTTCAGACCATTCTTTGTAAACCCTAGTGATGGTTGTGTTAAAAAAAAAAAATCCCAGCAGATCAGCAGTTTCAAAAATACTGGTTTGAAAAATAACCACGCTACATTTAAAGTCACATAATTTACATTTTTTCCTCGTGCTGTTGATCGGTTTGATCTTCAGCGTTGTCTTGACCCCGTGCATATGCCAGAATACATTACGTAGCAGACATGAGATTGGTTAATTAGATATTTGCGATAACAAGCATTAGTTGAGCCTAATAAAGTGGCCTGTGTGTGTGGGTGTGTGTGGGTGTGTGTGTGCAACATTGTGACTATTCAGTATTTAAGATGTTGCACAGTTTATAGGTCTATTGAAATGTAAGCAAATGTGTGAGATTGACCATGCTATCACCTTTGTACAAAAGGTCAATTTTTTTTTTCTTATCCCATCCATTGACCACGTTCAGATGACACGACGACAGCTCCATGAACTTGTGTAGTCTGTATGAGCACAAGTGCACACTGCTATTGAACTAGAATAAGCTGGAAATTCTAAAAATTTATATAAATATGAGTGAAGTACAGTACATTTTATATAGGTTATTTTTATTATATTATTATTATCATTGCTAATAATATAATTTAACATTTTGCAATTTGGATCCAACCGAAGACTTTACAGACTTCCAGTGTTCCTGGACTGTATAAGCTACTGGGAGTGTCTCCATCTGCAACTGGTCTGCTTTGAATTATTTAAATAATGTTAAAAATCAGATGCTAAAAGATGAGCTCACACAGCCTCTGAATTTGCATTTCTTAGTTGATGGTGCAGTGGGTAATGACACCTTACAGCTCAAGGATCCTTGTTTCGATCCAGGGCTCGAGTTACTCTCTCTGTGGATTTTCACTTGTTCTCTGTGCGTCCATGTGGGGTTTCCTGTTAGTTCTTTTGGTTTCCTGTAACACCTCAAAAACATGCTGGTACATGCTGGCTACTCTAAAATGCCCCTGTGTTTTAATGAGTTTGTGTGTGTGTGTGTGTGTGCATGTGTGTCTGTGTGTGCACATCGTGACCTGGGATTCAATTTAATTTATTTGTAAAGCACACCAAAAGCTGTTGTGTTTAAAAGAAGTAAGATCATATTTAAAAGGACAGAACATAGAACATAACTGGACATCACACTTAACATACAGTACAACATAAAATGAAACAAACAACAAAATAAATAAGTACACTAAGAACAAATGTATAACTGGGTTGGATCCACTCACTCACTTGCTCACTCATTGTCCATAGAACTTTATCCTGTATTCAGAGTCGCGAGGGGCCTGGAGCCAATCCCAGGAGACTTATTACACAAGTCAGGGTACACCCTGGACAGGGTGCCAATCCATCACAGAGCACACACACTTGTTCACACACTACGGGCAATTTGGGAATGCCAAGTAGCCTAATCTGCATGTCTTTGGACTGTGAGAAAAAACCCACCAAGCACGGGGAGACGATGCAAAACCCCATGCATACAGACATGGGAATCGAACCCAGGCCATGGAGGTGCAAGGTGACAGTGCTAACCCCTAAGCCACTGTGCCGCTGCATTGGATTGTGAGTGAGAATAATGAGATAGACTGATCACCCTCAACCAGGATAAAGCAAGTCATTATAACAAATTAATGAATGAACAAATGAATGAATAAACAATAGACTGAATGCATAAATGAATCACTAAATGAATGAGTGACTGAATGAATGGTTTCCTTACGCTTACAAAGTCAAAATAATTTGCATGACTAAATAAATGTAAAGGTTGGATTTATTCATGTAAATTTCAACGAAACCTAACCGCATCAACCTTAAATTTTTCATGCCTCGAGATTTTTTAAGACGTTGGTTGTTTACACATGGACAAAGAAAATGATCCAAAATCACTGACCCAGTTATACACCGTTCATATTGTTCAAACTTTTTAAAGAGGACTAATGAAGATAAAAAATACTGTATTTTTCAGAAAAAAAATTAAATAGCTCAGTGTTTTATTGTTTAATTGTTTGTCAGAGTGCTAACACTCTCCTAGCACTGAGATATCTGGCAAGGTGCCCTCAAATTTGTTAGCCGGCAACTAAACTAGGGCAAATTTTCCACCTGACCTCCTTGCATGGCTTTTTACATTTTTTTTAACATACTGGCACATGACCACAAGGCCACTCAGACTTCAGACTACAAAGGGTACAGCAAAGGGACTGATATTACATATCACGCAGCTTCTGCTAGATTTTGATCATTAATTCAGACATCGTGCTATCCCAGCTATCCTAACCTTTTTCATCATACAGTTCTTGCACTTGCTTCAGGCCTAGGCCAAGAACATCAGGGCAACACAGATGCCCTAAATACTGAAAACCTTCCTTTATTAGCTTGTTCCAACCTCCATTCATGCTGAACTATAGCAAAAAAAGAAACGTTACACCACCCAAGGGCTTTACAGTAATTGGGAATGGATATGGCATGTGTGCAGACAGACTAATCAATGCCCATAGGAAGCTGCGTCAAATAGCGCTATTATCGGATAACCAAATCACATATCATCCCAGACGATAACTCCAGGCTCTCTTTTAGATAATATCCTGTGGTGGCTTTGAATTGATTTTACGAGACAAAAAAATCCACAAGTAAACTCTAGATAAGACCCTTCTCTTTGCGATATTACATTAATCCGTTATTCTGCTTTTTTTTTTTTTTTTTTGTACTTCTAATATGCAGTGATTTTTGCTTCACTTTGTTGCATAGGCATTTAATAGGCTTATATTGGAGCCACTGGTGCATGTATGACAGAATGTGAGGCAAGGAGACACATCAATGAGGCCAGAAGGCATCTTCCACCTGTCTCCTTCTGCACCACCACCTCCCACTTACTCTACATATGTAGCAACGAACACCACGTTGCAAACGTCCTCCATAAATCGGCAAATGATCCACATCCCCAGAGGAAGGCTTACTTCACAGTCCATTTAGCCCATAGCAAATATAAATTACAGACAGATAAACTCCGGCTGTCTAGGCATTGGAGCTCTGTCTTTTGCCTTTTCCTTTCTGTCCTTCACGTCTTCCTCCCCTCCTGTTCTTTCTCACAGGGGCTGATTGTTCCCAGCTGTAATTGACTGTTATCTTGTCTGCGAAACTATTTCTGTTCGACGCTGTTCTGGCCTGCAATTTGGTTTGTGAATAGAATAGATGACGGTGAAGAAACCTCCAGGCTGACTCCCTATGTACATAGCGCAGCACTTACATCTCGTCTGCAGGCTTAATCACCGTCTTTAGCTCTCCTCCTTCGTGACGCGACAATTAGCATGCCGTGCCTCCACAGTCTACAAGCAAGGGAAAAGAAAGATGTCACAACTTTTTGTTACCAGCGCGATCTGCAGTGCAGACAGTACCCATTAACATGATCGACTTTCTAACTACTAGATAAATGGTTTATTAATACTGTCTACTGCTTTTAATAGATTTGGAACTTTGATGGGACCAAAGGGTCCCAGAAAGACAAAGAATCTTATTACAACTCATCACACTTCTCTTAATTTTCAAACTTTTTCTTTTTAGAGTGTTGGGAAAAAAAAAAAAAGATTGGCCTGAAGTAATGCACTGATTAAAAGTGAGGAGACAGGTACCAATTGTGGGAGGATTTCTTTCTTCTTCATTAGAAGTTTTCCCTTCCGTGCATCTAGCCTCTAGCTCTTTTCGAAACATTTTTGAGAGGATCTCATGAAAACCAAGAGTTTCTGTTATCTGAGTTTGACTGAGAATCATGGCTAGATCTAGATCTCGGTTTGCAAGCGAGAACCTACCTCACCTGATCTTAATTCCCTACCAGGGTGTCGCGAGTGCTCCTCTGCATACTAATTATAAACCTAAAGCTTGTTATCCAACCTGTTAACAGGAATGAAAAAAAGACTGTCTGTTGTTAGATAGCCCAGTTGAATAGTGTGTTTTGTTCTCAATTAGACCATTTCACATGGCTTATTCAAATCTATCCTTAGTCCTCGCAGAATACCCATCATCCATCTTATTTATTTATCCTGACTCTCATTGAGTCTGAATTAAACATGGTACAAAGAAGATGAATACTAAAGATTCTCATCTTTGCCTCCTATTAAATATGAATGGAGTCCTTTCTTTCCTTCGTTGCAAGGCAAAATGGAACCCTAGAATCATATTTTGCCTTAATATCATCATATTCCTAGAATTATACTATTTTATTATACTCTTTAGGTCATGGATGCAATCTAAGCAAATTCACTCATTTGATAATGGATTTCTTCGGATCCATCACGACTAAAGCAATTTCTTCAAGAAATCCCACAAAAACAACCCCAAATCCTTTGAGTCATTAAAGCAACATTAGCAATTTATAGACATCATGCTTTATTCCTGCCTTGACAATCTGGTATTGATTTTTTTTAGCTGGTCAGCTCTGATTGTTGCTGTTAAACACGTAGTTGATTATGTCACGTGGGTACTGCTAAGACTGATGGCTTTTCTGTGCTGGGTGTGAGATGTAATTCATTACATGTTTTATAAAGAAAGAGCACATCACAATAGCTGTTCCAGTGGAAGGGGAAAAAAAACAAGTTAGAGGGTACAAGGATTTATTGCAGGAACATGATGGCAGAAAATGTCACCCTGTCAGGAAAGCTGAAATGTGTAGGTCTTAATAGTTGCACAGCTTAATGAAACCAAAAAAAAAAAAAAAATTGTGAGCATGACGTTTTAGAATTGTGAGGAGCCGTTCCAACTTTTTTTTTATACAAGGGACCAAATCTAAAATGTGTCTAAATATTTTACTGTTCATCACCACCTGTTCATAAAAATGGATTTATAGTAAGTATATAAATATATTTGTGTTACAAAAATGTACACTGAACCACTACAACTATAATTATGCCTTTATTTGTTAAATGTAAACTACTGACTAGTAAAATAATTTCTTCATATTTCCCAACTTAGGGGATTGTTCAAAGCGCTGGGTCAACCATGATACAGCATCAATGAAGTGGATAGTGTTAAGGGCCTTGCTCAATGGTCCAACAATGGCAGCGGAATGGTGGAGTTGGGGCTTGAACTGGCAACCATCTTATCATTAACCAAGAGTCTTAATCCTGTGACCCACCATCCATCCATCCATCCATCCATCTAGGAGCCTCTGTCATCCAACTAGGGACTGTGGAGGCCAGTGGTGATCATTGTATTTGTACTGTACCATTTTTACAACCATGGTAGGACCTTCCATCACATTCGCATGTGAATTTACACACTACAGGCTCTTTGTGAACACCAGTTAGCCTAATCTGCAGTCTTTGGACTGTGGGAGGAAAGTCCGGAGTCCCTGGAGGTAACCCACCAAGCACGGAGAGAACAAGAACTCCATGCACACAGACCAAGAGGTGGGAATCAAACCCAGACCTTGAAGGTGCCAGGCGACAGTGCTAACCAGTAAGCCACCGTGCCGTCCCTGTGATCTACCACTGAATCTACCACTAAAATGCTTTATTAAGGTTAATTTTTGCTTGTTTGTTTGTTTATGGTGTATGTCGTGCAGGCTTCATAGTTTAGTGGGAAAATGTCTGTCTATCTTACAGAAGGCCGAGGTTTGAATCCTCAGTGGGGAACCTCAAGACAACCCCTAACAGGAATATTAATAATCACATGATATATACTAAATGTATATGAAATGTCACCTTGATTTTCCTTAGTTTGTAGGTTCAGTGTAGTTTAGTTACAGTATGTTAAGTATTTTTTTTTAGTAGGGCACAGTGTAGCTAGCTGTCTTAACAGAAGGGTATCTGAGCTATTTTAAATTAATCATCAATCAGCCATAACATTATGGCCACCCTTCTACTATTGAGTAGCTCCTCCCCTTTTGCCACCAAAACAGTAATGACCTGTGTGTTCTGATACTTTTCTATCACAACCAGCATTAACATTTTCCCTTAATTTGATCTAAACTAGCTTTTCTATTGTGTCGGACTACACGGGCCAGCCTTCCCTCCACACGAGCATCAGTGTGTCTTGGCCACCCATGACCCTGTTGCCAGTTCACTGGTTTTCCTCTTTTGGATCATATTTGGTATGTTCTGACCACTGCAGCCTGGAAACATTCCACAACACCTGCAGTTTTGGAGTTGTTTTGACCCAGTGGTGTAGCCGTTACAATTTGGCCCTTCCCACAGTAGCTGTATTTTGAATATCTTGTTACAATGGCAGCTGGAAGTGGGTGGGATATAGTATTAGGCAGCAGGTGAAGGTGTTGGAAGCAGATAAATTGGGCAAGTGTAAGGATTTGAGTGACTTTGACAAGGGCCAAACTGTTATGGCTAGAGAACTGGGTCAGTGCAACTCCAAAATTGCAGGTCCTGTGGGATGTTCCCAGACTGCAGTCGTCAGGACATACCAAACGTAATCCAAGGAAGGAAAACCAGTGAACTGGCGACAGAGTCATGGGTGGATAAGGCTTACTGGTGCACATGAGGAGCTCAGGCTGGCTCGTGTACAGTAGTCTGATCCGATAGAAGAACTAGTGTAGATCATATTGCTGAAAAGGTTAATGCTGGCTGTGATAGAAAGGTGGCAGAATACAAGGTGCATCACTGTTATGATGGCAAAAGGAGGACCTACTTAATCTTAGGCAGGTGGTCATAATGTTATATGCTGATTGATGTAAATAGCCTGTAAGTGAGATTTAGGTTTCTGGACATGGGAATACATGGTAGTACATTCTTGTTATTGGTAGCAGTTTGGCATCTTCTGATTGGTAACACAGTTTGGCAGGATGCCAGCCATATTAAAATGTAATGTACAGTATATCATATATACTGTGTATATATATATATATATATGCAATTGCCATGGGCTATGTAATATAAAATCGGAAGCATGCCAAATACATGCAAGGCTAAGCCATAAATCAACTGGTAGCAAAGTGCAAGCTCAGTGGAGTAAGAGATAAGCTGAGGAGTACAGCTATTGATATACTGACACTAAACCAAATGTTTGCACTGCTGGCAACAGTGGACTGTACAAAATCGCCTCAGAAAGCAGCAAGAAATAAGACAACTAAAAGGCAATAGGACTAAGTCAGGGGGGAAATGTTGTACTGGTAAAAAGCCTAAAGTGTGGCTTTACCGTATAAAAGAGACATCAGAGAGTCAAAAGGTTTTAAAACTGATGCAGATCTTAAATGTCTGATATATTGCACAGTAGCTCCCTGGGGTAAATTGCCTTGGAGAACATTTTTAATAATTGATATCGATGTTTATTGATGTATATTGTGTATGCACCCAGATGAGATTTAACATTAAAATCACTGCCATGGTTAAGTAAATAACACTGGTTATCTTCTCAAGGGGAAAATGATATTAGTAAATATGCGGACAGTATTAGCAAACAGTTATTCCTTAAAGTTGATATTTCATGAAAAAATGGGCAAATATAAGTATTTGAAAACATCCATGAGCATCAGAACTGGACACATACTGTATAGAAGAAGGTGTCCTGGCATGATGCATCATATTGTCCTTTACAACATGCCAGATGCGTCTGCATGGTTTGCTTTGGGTAGAAATGGTACAGTAGCAAGATGCATTATGGGAAGAAGGCAAGCCGGCACAATCTGAGCAATACTGTGCTGAGAAACCTTCGGTCCTGGCATTCATGTGGTCCTGGCTTACTTTGACACGTACCACCTGCTTAAACATTGTTGCAGACCAAGTACACCCCGTCATGGTAACTGCATTCGCTACTGGCAATGTTTTTCCACATTCCACATTTACTTGGAGTTACCATTAGTGACGACGCTCAGTGTGTGATTTGAGGCTTTTTTGTTTTCATTGTCTTATACTTTTCTTTCATAGTGCAAATAAAACTTTAAGACGTCAGTGTTTTAACTTGAGTTCATCTTTTACCAGAGTACTCATTTAGTTCATTAGTTTTATATTTGCTTAAATAAATAAGCATAAGGACTTTGACTATATTCATGTGAATTATGCATAAATAATGCATTTTAAATAATTATGTTTATGAGTAGGTAAAAAAATGTCATAGAATATATGCCAGCGATTTACCATAATATTCCTATGTATTCACTATAATGACACGAAACATACCTCTTACTATAGAAGGATTTTATGAGGTTGTTTTAATGTTTTCGCAGCGAAGCTTGCATATGTATGAATACGCTATACTCCCCACGCATATCCACATGCGCATGCATTGCTGAATAATTTAGAATTGCTGAAGCTTTAATCATTTGCACATGGTAAAGATTGATAAACAGGACAAACTTAAGGGTACAGTGGGGCATGTTGACTATTCGAGAGATGGCAATGCGATACCAAACAAGGCTCATAAGAAGGACAGGTCAATACGCTGAGCCTCCAGGAACCAGAACGTTCCAGGCGCATCTGAAAAAAAAAGGCATATTTAATTCCGTTTCAGCTTATCCTTCGACCGGCTCATGAGACGAGCCGCAGGAGTGAAAGACTCTGGAGTTAATTACATCCCATTTCTGCTGGGGTACGAAGAAGTTGGTTCTGAGAAGACATTAAAGAGTTTTAATAACATCAGCAGAAAGAAAAGGCTTCAAATATTGCCTGGACCTGACTTGAAGCACTTTTCACAAAAGCGTATTTCCTACTGGTTTGAGACACTAGTCTTTCACAGCTGGATTTTTGTCTAAGTGGAAGAATAAGTGAAATCCTGAAGCATGTGAAGAGATGGGAGAGGAGTAGGGAGGGACGCTGATGCTTTAGATTCTTTAAAGGACGTGAGGGGATTTCTGTATCTTTAAAGCCTGCCTGCTCAGCAAGAAATCTCTGCACTTGGATGTTCTGATGACCAGGGGCATGCACTCATTAGAAATTAGCAAGCATGAATCACCGGTGTAAAGACAGCAGGGTTTAGATGAGTATCCCATTTGATGCATACGCATGAATTAGCTCGTCTGTGCATTTCCTGTAGATTTATTTATGACAGAAATTAACATCCCATAAATACTTCTCGATTATTTTAAAAGTATAAACACTTAACAAACGTATGAACAATATCTCATCTCACTCATCTTCTATACTGCTTTATCCTGTATTTGGGGTCATGGGGGCCTGGAGGCTAAGGGCAAGAGGCGGGGTACACCCTGGACAGGGTGCCAATCCATCGCAGGGCACACACATGTCTGTCTGCACACACATATCTGTCATATCACTAATCTGCAGGTCTTTGGACTGTGAGAGAAAACCCATCAAGCACAGGGAGAACATGCAAACTCCATGCACACATGCGAGCCTGGCTGGCAATCGAACCCGGACCCTGGAGGTGCAAGGCGACAGTGCTGACCACTACACCACTGTGCCGCCTAGATATGAACAATATGCAGCTTGGAAAGTAAACCTCACAACTTACAGCTGAAACCGTAACACCTACTGTAGGATAACACAGTCTGCCATGACATAACGAACTATGACACGGTCATTAATGAAGCACTTGTTTCCTACAGTATATCATTCTATGTAAGGAGGTATTAAATTCTTTGAGGAAAGCAGAAACCTAATTAAAAACTTTTCACCAGGGTTTTGATGGCACCCCACTTCACTAGGGAGCACCACCGTCTTCGGTACTTAAAAAGACACTAGACGGTGGAATTGTTTATCCTCCGGGCATGCTATAGGCATCAGAAAACTCTGTGTTTGATAGATGTTTGTTAATAAAAGGCAGTTACCAGCTGGATCAATAGTTTGAGTGACAACACTGAATTATTTACAGGCGATGAGGAGATTTATAGCAAGAAGAAAAGAGAAAGAGTGCATGTGCATGTGTGTGTGGCGGAAGCTTGTTTTTATATCTTAATGGGATGAAAAAGAGAATTGATAGTTTGGACCTAGTAAACGCTGATTAGGAAAATAGAAAATAAAGACTGGAGTAAAAGACTGGGGATTTAGTTTTGGTTACAGCGATTATGGTTAGAGTTCCATTAAGGTCCAACATGGCAGTTAATCGATAAAATAACATTTTATTTTAATTAAAGGTCCCCACAAGGATAGGAAGACAAAGGGTTGTGTGTGTATGTGTGCGTGTGTGCGTGTGTGTGTGTGTTGAACATTATTTGATTGCTTGTGTGAAAAAAAAAAGTTTTAATAATCATTATTAACACTAATCTTATTACTGTCTCAGGCTCAGGATTTATATATGACAAGACAGTTCATAATTACTGCAGATTGTCTTGTCATATGTAATATAGGACAGAAAATTAAAATGTTTTACATCTTAAGCAAACGCTTCCTAATTCATTTAATGGATTTAAATGCATTTACGTAGAGCAGAGCATGGAGCAATACATTCGGGTAGTCAGTTGGCTTCATTTCATTGCCACATAACATTGCTGAGCCCAGACCTGACCAATTGAAGCAACCCCAGATTATAACACTGTCTCCAGAGGCTTGTAATGTGAGCACTGTGTATGACCCTGTTGACCCTATTCCAGAATGATGTGTGCATCAGGGTAAGAAGGGGAGCGCATGAAGTGATGCACCCATCACTCTGGAATAGGGTCAGTCTGGACTCGTCACACCACATGACCTTTTTCTATTGATCCAAAGTCCAATCCTTATGCTCAATAGCAAATTGAAACCAATTTAAACCAATTGCTTCACTACAAGAAGTTTTATTAGGCCACACAGCTGTTGAGTTCTCATTACGGTTTGCACATGTGGATATACTTTTACTTTAACCATTAAACTTAGTTGTGATTTCTGCTATTTTTTTCCTTTTGTTAGGATGCAACTTCACCAAACTTTTAAGTTGTCTCTATTCATGATTTTTTTTTTTGTCCTACCAAATGTCTCCCATAAGGCAGCATCCCTCATAATGTGTGTCAGCGATCTCATTCGTTTTTTTTTTTGTATTTCTTTTTCTTATGATTTTTTTGGCCAGACAGTGTACTGTAAGTATGCAAAAGCCTAAAAAATTTATTCAAATTAGCACCTTATCTAAACCTGGGATTTGGAGTACTGTATAACTGGCACTACTGTAAGAGCTGTACTGTTATTCAAAACTATTCAATACATGACAAATCAGATTTGACAGTTCAATAGCACACACTCATTTTTCATACACATGGCTAATTTTGTTTAACAATTTAAATAGAACCATAACCAGAGAATTAAAAATTGATAACCATTATCAGGGCACAGTGCGGACATGAGAAAGTGTGTCTTTAAAGCCTCATTTCAGAGCTTCTATTCATATGGTTTTAGGAATTTCCCAAACCTTTGTTCCTGTATAATAAAGTGAGCTGATCTGACCAGTGTAAATTTATTGGTACTCCCATCTGTGCTGAGCATGCAGTTTTAGCCCTACTTGTACATTAATAATTCTCTTCCACAAAGATACAATTACTTTGGGGCTTTTTAATGACCCCAGACAGAAATTCAATTAAGATTAATTTGAGCAATTGGTTGAATAGGAATTTCAGCTCAATTCATGGCCGCATGATGTCTCATGTGCAAGGAGTGCAGAGGTATTTGGTATTGGAGACACTGCTTCAGCCAACTTTACTTTCCACTCTTTGATGATAATAGCATTGGAACAGCTATATGTACCTTCGTTTCTAAGGGAAGGGTATCCATGGTTCAGTTCTGCTACTGATAAATAATTAACATCATTTGGGTAACAAAATTCTTGTGCCGAGAAACTATTCACTTCCTATTCTGGTAATGAATCCACAAACACGTGAGCCTACTGTACAACAGTGACTCATCCTTTGGGACACGTGTGATCAAGCCCTTCCATACTGTATACAGTGGTGGCCAAAGGTATTGACCCAAAAGTGAAAGTCAATGTTTTGATGACATTCTCATTTTTTAAAACAATGACAATCAGATTTGTTATTTTATGAGGTGAAATTATTACACAACAATTAATATTCAGTATAAAGTTCTCACTCACTCACTCATCGTCTATACCGCTTTATCCTGTATTTTGGTTGCAGGGGGCCTGGAGTCTATTCCAGGAGACTAGGGGCACAATGCATACCTGGACAGGGTGCCAATCCATCACAGGGCACACACATACACATTCACACACTACAGGCAATTTGGAAACACCAATTACCCAGAGGGAACCCACCAAGCAGGAGAAGAACATGCAAGCTCCATGCACACAGAGACGGGAATTGACCCTGGCCAGGAATCGAACCAAGACCCTTGGAGTAGAAGGCGACAGTGCTAACCACTACGCCACCGTGCCACCAGTATGAAGTCCTTTATTAATTAAAACCTGTTGGACTGGGCATACAATCACAAAGACTTCTGCAGTACTCTGGGGTCACTCGCTTAACTCATGCCTGCTTGATCGCTGCGTGAAGATCACAGAAAGTAAAAGTCTTGCCATATATTTGTTCCATACATTAACTAAACCAGCAGCTTTTAATTAGCACTGCTCTTCAGTCAGATAGGCGAGAACTAATTAGTGACATCACTTGCTTTGTGCACAGGGAGAACTATAATACATTTATTGGCCTAATACTTTCTGTCACCACTGTACATCAGCTATTCTATCCATCCATCCATCCATCCATCCATCCATCCATCCATCCATCCATCTAGGAACCTCTGTAGTCCAACCAGGGACCAGGGATGCCAGTGGTGACCATTGGGTTTATTCCCAATTTTACCTTTGGTCAACATTCATACACGCATTTGCACACTCAGGCAATTTGGGAACGCCACTTAGCCTAATCTGCTTGTCCTGGGACTGTGGACCGCCACATCAGCCATTTATCAAATGTTGATACTCATAATAACCTCATTCAGAGCTCCGAAGTTCCCAATTGTAAAGTAATGTGCACACTGCTCCACTTAGTAGCATAGAGTTTATGGGCATAGAGTGAATTAGAACTGCAACAAGTGCTGATAGATTCCCATTGGGGAAAAAGTCATACTCATTCATGCTCAGGTGAGAAGCAGGAGATAAGAGAATTAATGACAGGGTTGCCAGGGTCACAGTTTTTACATCACATTGTTTGTTTGTTTTTTAAATACTCAATGGTCAACAAGATCTTGTCGTATATCACATAATCAGAATGACATCTTATGCATTCCACTAAACAAAGGCAAAGTGCGAGTGTAGACAGTGTTCCTGTACAGACAAAATCCACTGTTAGATATACTGAAAAGATTGAGAGAGGGAAAAGAGGATAATTGGGTGAATATGTCTGTACATCAGAAAAGCATGTTCGCCACAGTTAACTTTGTTTCTCACACAAAGGCTGACAAAAGTAGAAAAATATGTCTCCCTTTTCTAATACCTGAATCTTTTGGGGAATGGTTTTAAATCCTTTTTGTGTTTCTTGTGTATTTCATCTCGGCTGAAACCTGGCAACCCTGCTTAATGCCATGCACGCTGTGACATGACATTGGGAATTACACCTGCTCTATTGAACAAAGCTATGTCTTAAATCACTTAAAATTAACGTTTTTAAATGTTTGACAAAGGAGAGAATAGAGACACTGAACAATGACAACAGTAGTTAAATGAAATGATCCAACAGACAGAGGTAGAATGTTACGCAAAGTAACTTGATAATGTTGTCCTGGATGATTGTCATTCATCATCATTTTTAAAAGAAACAGTAAAATGATGATGTAGTCTCCTTAAATGATGTTGTTGTCATTATGCACGTAATACTAGAGAACTAAATTTCATGTATTTCCCAAATTGTGTTCTACATTACATCTACATTTATGGCATTTGGCAGCAGAGCTTATCCAGAGCGACATACAGAAGTGCTTTGAAGTCTTCATCAGTAAATCCCTCGTACACAGGAAAATCCCCAGTGTTGGTTTGACACTTTCGTACCCCTTTTCCACCAAGGCAGTTCCAAAACTAGTTCAGAGTCGGTGGCCAATTTCAAACCCTTTGTTTTCAGACAACCAAAGCACTGGCCTTCAAACCCATTTAATGGTACACCAACACTGGTAAGTATTGGTGTCGCCATTGAATTTCACGACCAGGTTTGTGACGGCCATCTTTAAAAAATGCAATAGGAAGCTTTAACCCACAAAGTTACCCATTGTTGTTGTACTTGCTGCTAGCATTTTTTCTTTTTCTTTTTTTTGCTGCTAGCATTGCTGGGAAATCAGATGTATGCAGACTTATGTTGTGATTTAATGACGCAACTCTCTAGGCCAAGAAAAAACAAAACCAGTTCTTCGGAGGTTTGCTATTGAACCGACTCTGAACTGGCACTAGCAACAGACATGAGTGCTTTAATAAAGACATAGTTCTTTAAATCTTGTTGGAAGGCTACCAGTGACTCAGCTGTTTGGACATCTAGAGAAAGTTCATTTCACCACCTAGGTGCCAGAAAAGAGAAGAATCTTAATGCATGTCTATTTTAGACCCTGAGAGATGGCGGGAAAAAGTCAAACAATGCTAGAGGATTGTAAGCAGCTTACTGCAATGTACAGTAGGGTGTGATAAGTGCTTTTAGGTAAGTGGGTCCATTTTTGGTCTTCAGACAAGCTTGGTAAATCAATAGAGATAGCATAGTAAAAGGGGTAGTGTGGGATGATTAACGAAGGTTGATTTAAATCAGTTGATCAGTTGGAGAGGTGGAATTTCACTTAGTGGCAGATTTCTTAGGATCGGGTTGCAATAGTCCAGTTTGGAAATGACAAGAAACTGAACAAGCAGTACAGTGGCCAGTGTGAACTAACCTTCCAATAGCGTAAAGAAGCTATTGACATTAGCGTGTTAGCTTTGCAACGTGAATGGATAAGTACAGTTGATGGCCAATAATTACCTCTGCGTGCTATGACTGAAGGTGAGATCATGGAGCTGTCCAGGGTGATTACAAGATCCTGACAGTGGGATGAATCACCTGAGATGAATAGCGGTTCTCTTCTGCTGTGAAAAGGTTTCAGTTGATGAGCTGCCATCCATGATGAGATGTCTGCCAGACATGCTGAGATCTGAGCGAAAGCATAAGTGTCTGAAGGAGGGAAGAAGAGAATGAGCTGAGTGTCATTCACACGCCCGTGGTATGAAAACCTATTGTGCTCTTGTTAAGCTTTCCTGACCTTTCTTTTTACTGACTGATAAAAATCTATAGACCTCTCATTACTATTAGCTGCTAACATTATCCAAGAACAATAGCACAGGAATATGGAAATTAACCATGTGAAACTACAAGGACACCATTTTGGATGTTTTTCGGTTTCTCTTCAAAATTAAGACATTATTGTTTTTTTAGACTTAAATCAGGAGAACATTTTCCTAACCCACTTCCTGTTTCCATGTTGCTAAAAATGTTCTCCCATCTCCAATAGTTCCTAACCTTCATGTACATGTATAACTCCTGTTCCTAAGAAGAGGCATTTAGTTGAAACCATATTTCGAATAAATTGTTGACATGATGGAGTACGGTTATACATGCTAACGTAATTCAAGACATGAATATTATTTAGACCTCATTAAAAAACGAATGAGATGAGTCATTTTGATGACCGTATCATTTACATGACTCATCTCAAACTTATGCCATGTTATGATTTAAAGTGTAATTATACAGCTAACGGATATTACATTTTAAGAATACTCTATCATCCCATTTTTTTCGTGCCAAATGCATTGGCATTAAGAGAGCAGAATATGTATGTCAGTACACAGAAACTAGTCATCATACAAATCCAATCTCCTCTGTTTTTCTCTTTAGAAACAGGACTTATTAGGAAGAACAGCTGTTAGGGGGAGTGTAAACTGCACATTCATGAAGTGGGCAGGAAGATTTCATCATTTTCGCTTGTTCACTGGTTTGTTGCACAAGAGAAGCATGATGCAAATACCATCATATGACAGTAAATGTATTCAAAATTGCAGTATAATGCCTAGCAGTATTTTGCGTATTAACAGAGTTCACTCAGGAATAGAAATGTAACGAATATGAATAAACTTTTAAATGAACAGATAATGCCTTCTAAACAAATACAAATGTAGACACAAAGAAAGAGTAAATTATTGCCCTTTTTCTTTTAGAAATCTTGCCAGAAATGTCCACAGGGCATCTAAGACAAGTCTAGTTGTTGTGTTTTTTTGTTTTTGTTTTTATTTTCATGTAGACACCAGAGAGTGGTCAGATACTGTATGCTTGCATGAAAAATAAAGAGCAAAACCATGAACTTTTATTTACAGCATTTATTTATTTATCCTTGCCTGCTCAGGGTCACAGGAGGGGGTCAAAATAGAGCCGACTGAATTCATTAGAAGCTACTGGACTATAGGCAAAAAAAAAATTCAATTCAAAAAGGGATTTAAAACAGTCCCAGGCACCTATCACAGACTTCATCATTGTCATCATTGTCAATAGCGCTTAATCCTTCATAATGTATAGGGTGCCCTAAGTCTCTGAAATGGGGCATGGAGCCTATCCCAGAGACTTAGGGCACGAGGCGAGATATAGCCTGGACAGGGTGCAGGGCACAAATAAACATACTGACACACTACAGGCAATTTCGGAACACCAATTAGCCTAACCTGCAGGTCTTTGGACTGTTGGAGGAAACTGGAGTAACCAAATGAAACCCACCAAGCACAAGGAGACCATGCAAACCCTATGCACACAGAAGCAGGAATCGAACCTGGCTGGGAATCAAACCCAGACCCTGGAGGAGCAAGGCAACAGTGTTAACCACTAAGCCACCAAGCTGCCACCTATCATACTGTAGAGTTCATATTTAAAATGAAACTTATTCAAGTTGAACGATAAAACTGATGTTCAGCCATGCACACATTTGTTTTTAATCCAAATACTGATATGGAAATTCAGATCACTTATTTTTGATCCACAATTTCTTCTTTATTTTTTCTTACTAATCCACATCTGGGATTCACCAGTATTTTCTCATTTTTGCTTTTCTGTTAGGTACAGTAAGAGAAAAGTTTACAGAGAAAAGAGAAAAGTGGTTGAGAGCACACTTTCTTATTTCTTCTTATTTCTTCAAGATAAGAAAAAAAAAATCCCATTTTTACAGTCTACAAGTTGTTTGTCAGATACATGGAAACCTTGCATGGATTCAGCTTCTGAATGGCTTACATATCGGTGTTAGATGTTTTGGCCATTAAGGACATTGTGTTTCTGGAGATCGCACAGATGTGATGAGACAGATTAATGCCTGCTGAGCCACTTTGGATAGCCACAAGAACCAAGAAACACGTTGTTAGGGAAACTATCATCAAGCTCAGTTGTCAAAAAAAAAAAAAATCTACTTTATAAAACTCTAATATAGGTGACGGAGGTTATGCCCTCGCTCCTTGTGCTATCAAATCACAGCGCGTGTCTCGGCTGCTGCGTTTTTGACATTCATTCATTCATTCATTCATTCATCTTCAGTAAATTCTATATCCTGGGAGTCTTGGAAGCAAGACAGCAAAACAACTCGGATGAGACAACATTGTAGACACATTCACACTTTCTTTCATGCCTAGGGGCAATTTAATGTAGCAAATCTGCCTACCAGCGCAGTTATTAAAAGGTAGGGGAACGTCTACATGGATTTGAGAGAACATGTGAAAGTCTGCATAGACAGCAACCCTGGCTTAGGATCAAAATAAGGCCCAGGAGCTGTGAGTCAGCAATGTTACACACTGCACCACTATGCTGCCAAATTCACAATAACTGCAATTTCCAAACATTTTTCAGATCATTTCTGAGGGCTACAGATTTGATAATTGTACGTCTTCCAGTTACTCGAGATGGAAGAAAGTGAAATAATTCTGGAAGAAGTTCTGATGGCTCTCTTTTTGACCTGATTTTGTTTTTGAACAGGCAGTTAAACATCATCTACAGACATGTCGGCCCCTACAGATACTTCCATCTTTCTCTCGCTGTCAGGAGAGTTTCAGGAAAGGTCATCTACTAGAGCAGAATGCATCATCTGTTGGCTTATACTGATGCCATACTTTTAATGGCTAATTTATCACTGCGAGAACAGGCAGAGCGATGTTCAGTGATAAGCACTAGGTTTCCCTGTGAATGTGACTCTCTGACAGGACACATTAGCCCGCTGTTCAAAAGTGATTCCTCAGGCTAGCAAGTTATCTCCTGCCTTGCCCAGTTCCCTCCATATGCTTCCTGCAGGTATAAAAGACAGCTACCAGAGGCTATGGGCCAGACAAATGCCCAGCTCCCAGCACTCTGTCTCAGAGGCCACAGCATGTGTTTGCCTTCCATTTCAGAGAGCCTGACTGTTGGTACCAAATATAAACTGACCCCTGGTTGTAATAGCCCAGTGTCTGGGGACGTTAGGGAGTAATTTCTAGGTGGCAATGAGCAGTCAGCAAACCGACTCGGAGAGTAAATACTTACCTTTGGTCTGTTTACATGGTTGACTTAGGTTTATGAGCAGTGAGGAAGAGGAGACCTCTGTGCCTCTCTCGTGTTATCTTTTGTTCACTTGTTTTTATATATTCACATCATGTTTCCAAGCAACCAAGGCTTAGGAGCTATAATCTCCCTCATTAAGGTATTGCAAGGTAAACAGACAGGCCAAAGACAAATGTTTTCTCTGATTTTGTGTCATGTTCGAGTTATCAGCTTACAAGAATATTCGTATAATAAAGTATATATATATATATATATATATATATATATATATATATATATATATATATATATTTACAAAGTAACACACAATCATTTTATGTTGCATATCGAAGGAAGAAAGCTTTGGATTGGTAAAAAAAAAAAAAAGAAAAGCCTTACCCTTGGAAGTTCATGAGAAGAATCCCACTGATACCACAAGCCTGGCTGAGTGCCAAGAGAGTAACATTGATCATGCTCTCTGGGTAGGTGGGATGGCATACTCTCACTCCTCCGTCAATCATAGCAACACTAGCCAATTTTCAGCATATGTGGGCTCATAAAGCACAAAAGGGTAGAAAGCACTTTTCTCTGGTTATGCCTTGCCTCCTGGTGATGCAGCATGGGCCACAGTTTGAAACCATTTGTCCGGCTGGCTTCTTATGTCTTGGTCTTAGTCTTTACCCTCAGCAGTTGTTGGTTTCTGTATGATGGGGGAGTGAGCTTGTAGGTTTTGAATTTCTTTCAAGATCAATAATCTATCTATCTATCTATCTATCTATCTATCTATCTATCTATCTATCTATCTATCTATCTATCATTATCATTATTATTATTCATGTAATGTATGAATGTGTGTGGAGTTTGCATGTTCTCCCCATGCTTGGTGGGTTTCTTCTTCTAGATTAGGCTAACTAACGTTCCCAAATCGCCTGCAGTGTATGTGTGGGTGAATGTTGAGTGGAGGGCCTACCACAGTTGTAAAAAAGGAAATGAATATAATGGTTATCACTTTGGATGGATTTGTGTCTCCATATAGTAAAGAGAATGTAATGTACATGGTTGTTTATACAATTTATTTCTATATAATAGTTCGGCACAGGAATGCTAAGTGCACTGGAATGTCTAACTATTTGTATCACTCTACTTGTCCGTATTTACTCCATAAAATTCCAACATCGTCACTGGATATAGCAAGCAAAACATTTTGTAATGAATATAAGTTTTGAAAAGAAAGAAATTCAGTATACATTGATGAGCCATAACATTACAAAGCAAAACATAAAGCTCAACATTGTGTAGGTTCCCTTTGTGCTGTCAGGGCAGCTCTGGGCCCTTAAGGCACGACTCCACAAGACATCTGGGGTGTTGTTTTGTCTGGCACCAGGACATTAGCGGAAGACCCTTTGGGTGCTGTGGGTTATGATCTGGGCAATTTAAAAGACAGATCAACAACCTTGAACTCTTTGCCTGTTACCCCCACATGGGTTTTGGTGGCGTTGTGATGCATGATAACATTATATAACTTTAAACAAAACTTTGTCTGCTTAACAAGTGTTGTTTTATTAACACCAAAGGTGAGCTACAAATCTAACTAGCTTCTAACACAAAGTTGAATTTATTGCCCCTGTGTAACCCCTAATAAAGGGCACTTCTTGTGCTGAACAAGTCATTATACCCCCTAGGGTATACCCCATTGCTATTTGGGATCTACTGTAGTCCAGGAACTTGGACATTAACGGAGCTGATAGTCAAAAGCAGAATAAGTAGAAATATAAGGAGAAACTTTAGATAGATTTATACTAGATTTATAGTTTTGTCCACCACCCCTATGGTTTATTCTCCTCTATGTTTTACTACGTACAGTACTGTACTGGTAAGAATTTAAAACTATTTACACCTCTGTTATTTACTGTGAGTCAATAACGCTTAGTTACCAGCTGAACCAGTCACAGTTAGTTACTGTAGTTCCACCAGGTGCGAAAGGATATGTGTTGGCAAAGCGAGAAAAATGATGAAATAGTCAAACATAACCATAATCTGTTGATAATTAATGGTGTTTGCGCAATTGTTGTATAAAAGCACTCACACACTCAAGGTTGTGCTGTTTTGCTGGATATCATCACGGCTGTGATGCATTTGGAAATCAGGATGTGCCCGCGTGCCTATGATCGCATCACAACAGCACTTCCTCTTGTGTGATATTGATTTCTTATATTACCATAACAGAAGCCAATAAATGACAAATTATGTATCCAAAAAACTTGCTCTCTTACTGTGAATATAATGATTTATCCTGTATACAGGGTCACGGGAGGCCCGGAGCCTATCCCAGGAGACTTAGGGCACGAGTCAGAGTACACCCTGAATCCATCGGAAGGCACACACACACACACACAGAATCACACACTCATCCACACACTATGGGCAATTCGGAAACACTAATTAGCCTAATCTTTGGACTGTGAGATGAAACTGGTGTACCCAAAGGAAATCCACCAAGCACGGGAAGAACATGCAAACTCCATGAACACAGACCCCAGGGGGAAATTAAACCCAGTGCTAACCACTAAGCCATCATGCCTCCATCCTAAAAACTGTCCATTTTTAATCTGTAAAATTAAAAAAAATTAAATTAAAAGCATGTATGAAGTATACATACAATTTGCTGGGGTGTTTAAACAACATCAGCTTAAATTATGGATTAGATTTTTTTCCTTAAATATATACATAATATTGATTAGAGATAGATGCTCGTTTGGTTTTTTTGGTGTTTGTTTATATAGCTTTTGATATATAGCGTGTTGCACAACAACTCAGCACATGGCATCTTAACACACAGTTATGGGTCAGTACTACAGTAGAAGACAGTATTACAGCTATGATTAGTTATTAAAATATTCCAATTAAAACTTCCATCCAATATGGCAGATAACTCTATCTATATACAGTATAAATAACACTGGGACCTGGTTCCCAATTTACCTAATGGGGTCAACAGAGAAATCAACATAAAATTAATTAAGATTAATATCGCTACATCTACCGTATTAGAAATGTAAATGCACAAAGAACAACCTCTAGGTTCTAACCTTCTGACCTGGGAGAAAAACAAAACAATCTTTAGCCCGGGCTCAGGAAATTTCTATTTTAACGCACACGCACAGAACACGCACAGAATCAGATGGCTGAAATTAAACTTTGATAGCTAGGGGGGAAAAAATGGTTGTGCTTCTATTAAATAGCACAGATGCCTTCAGTCCTGGGTGAGATTTCAGCTTTAATTTCCTTTGTGTTGACACTCCAGTATGACTATATCTTATTTTGAGACATTGTCACAGTCTGTCAGCAAACATTCATAACCCCGGGTGTACATACTTATTGGAGATTTTGCTCTGAATGCAACATTGTACCGAAAGTGTTTTGAATGGCTGGGGGCGTGCTGAGCTCCGCTCTGAACAGCTACAGCAGTGGCTCTCTCCTCTCCCTGTGCAAGCAATTAGACCAGGCAGAATCACTAAAGGACGGGAGGTGAAATGAGAGGCAAGGGACAGAGCAACTCCAGTGTCCAAAAGCTGAGAGCAGCTAATGCTTCTGGGATTTTGGGAGAATGAGAGAGACACAGAGAGAGAGAGAGAGAGAGAGAGAGAGAGAGAGAGAGAGAGAGAGAAATAGGAATAGGAATATGGATGCAGAGAGGCTGAGAGAGGGGAAATAGACGAGGTAAAGATATATAGACAGAGAGAAAAAGAGAGACAGACAGAGGTGAGAAATAGAAATGGAAGAGAGGTAGAGATGTATAAGGTTAAATAGAGAGAGGGAGAGAGAGAGAGAAAAAGAGAGAATGACATAAATGCATTGGGAAAGAGATAAAGAGAGAAGTAGAGAGACAGGGATAAGCATATGAATAGGAAAAAGGAGCCAGAGACAGACACTAAGGTGAGGTGAAGACAATGTGGGAGGGAGTGAAAGAAAGAGAGTGATACAAAAAGTGACTCAAAACAGGGAAGGAAAAGAGAGAGAGAGGGAGAATGACAGCTGTGTAGATGAAAGGAGCAAAAGGGTAGAGAAAGAGAAAGAGAGAGAAGAGATATGGAGCTAGGAATAGAGTGGAAAAGAAAGAGCTGCATAAGATTTATAGGAAGAAAGAAAGATAGACATGGATAAATGGGGAGAGAAAAAATAAGAATAGAGAGATGTGGATGAAAGGATAGAGAAAGGGGAAGGTGAAGAGATATAGAGCTAGGGATAAAATGAAAGGTAAAAGAGAGATACAGAAGGTTTATAGGGAGAAGACAGACAGAGACTAAAGGGGAGAGAAAGGAATAAAGAGAGAGTGAGAGAGAGAGAAAGACAGACATATGGATGGAAGGAGAGAATGGGTGGAGGGAGGGAGAAGAGATAGAGGTAGGGCTAGAGTGAAAAAGAAAGCGATACAAAGGGTTTAAAGGGAGAATGAGAGATAGACAGAGACAAAAGGGGAGAAAAGGAACTAAGGAGAGAGAGAGAGAGAGAGAGAGAGAGAAATGAAAGGAGACCAGCATTCTTATGAGTTTCTCAGCAGGGACACAGTTATGAGGAAAAAAATCATTTTCATTTTTCATCTCATTACGCCTTGGCGAGGTTTGCCCGTCCTCACGTCATGATCAATAGTCAGCTGTATAGCGTCCGTTAGCTACTAGTCATAATAACAAGACCTGAGCGAGGACCAAATCTCATTTTGTTTGGCTTTGAGGAATAACAAGGTTGTTAGTTGCAAAGGTTATATTGATTAATATCTGCTTTTCTCCCATTCACAGATTAATAATTCTCTTTCCAGCCACAGAATCGATTTGTAAAGGAGGAAGAGTGGGGAAATCTTTTTCTCATCATACACCCCCCCCAATCACTAGCACTGATTACACTGAGGTTGATCAATACATTCCAGATTGCACTTATCTGACCTTTGAAGAACTTTCCTTTCCTGGAATGTGTGCACTGTAATGTTTTATATCTTCTTGATTTGTAATGGTTTTAACATCACGCCATCTGTCGAGATGCCCCCAGCAAACATGCAGTACGACTGAAGTATCGGCTATCAAGCAAACAAGGAGTAGAGTTCCAGCTAACTCAAGCGCACGCAGTTAATGCATCAACGGAAGCGGTGATGTCGAGCCACATGCGTTCGCTTGGGTTACAAACGGCTGTTTATACCGTAAACTTCTTCACACTTACACAAGTATAGCCTCCCTCTGTGCTCCAGACACGAGCGGAGAGCCAGATGGTGTATGTTACACTTGTTTTCCTGTCACCGTGACTGTTATTTATACACCACGTCAGTCTGGCTCAGGTCCTCCCTGCCGAATGCTTCAATTTACAGCAGCAGGAGGTTGGGTGGAAATAAGAGAGCAGGCCCAAGACACACACACACATACACACATACAGTACACACACGCACACAAAAGACTCCAATTAGATTATCACCTCTGTGCCCATGGAGAGTCCATCTCTCAGTCTCTCCATTACAGAAGTGTGGGTGCTGCTAGAAAAACAGCATGAGAAATAGTTTTATCTTGATATCATTTCTATTACCAGACATAAGAATACAATGGATCTTTGTAACATCTAGAGCAGCGATGGAGTTTTATTTTCCAGACAGCTCAGCTCCCAGCAGATATTAGCGAAGCCACTATTGCATCGGCACCCCCATTCGCCTTCGCGAGCCCAGCGAGGAGCCATTCACACCAAGATCGGTGTTGACAGCACTAATACAACCTGCACTTACACTCTGAAACCTTCACATGTTTTGCTCTGGGGTGGAATAAAGAAGAACAAAACTAGCAGCTGATGTCTGCATAGCCTTGAGTCACAAACAAGAAATAATGGATGCTTATATCTGGGGGAAAAAAATAATAATAAGTTTGATCATGAGCAATGAACGGAGATGGAGAGCGAGGTGTTGTATAAGCATGGCTCCGAAGGTTAGGCGCACATACTCGCATGTTTCCTCGGGAGGGTGATACAACCGTAGCCAAACATATAGTCTTGGCTGTGATTGTAGATTGGCTCGATTTCTCATTTCATGTGCAAAAGCTGTTTTATGTCCCTGCGGGTAATGCCATCACTTCTCATCAAGCATTCTGTATTCCTACAATAAAGCCAGTGAGAAGAGAAACGGCACTTCTCCTACGCCAAAAATCTAGCCCATCTCTACACAAAGAGTCGCTGATTACCCACCGTGCGATATTAGCAGCACTCGTTAGCAGGTGCTGGCTACATTCTAGGCTCTGGCCGATGAGAGATGAGCACATGGGAGCACTCGAGGCATATGAAGCGCTGGTTATAGCGCAATTCTAAGGGTCAAGTGTGCAGATACTAAAATAAAGTGAGGGAGAAGAAAGTAAGAAGGTCAGGGATGTTTAAAGACTCCTACATATTAGCATTTGCCTAAGTTATTTGAAGAGGATCCGAGCATGTGTGTGAAACTCACGTTTATTCTGAAAGACTTATCATAGCTCGCGAAATGTCAAATCATCCAGCTCAGCTGGTCACTTCAGCGCTAATCACTCAGGATTTACGGAGACCTGACATTTTCTACAGGAGGCTGATAATGAATGTTCACAAAAAATGTCCTGATCCAGTCAAAGAAGCAGAACTTACTTACTCACTGCTTTATTCTGTATACAGGGTGGCGGGGGCCTGGAGCCTATCCCATAAGACTTAGGGCACAAATCGGGGCAAATCCTGGGCACGGTGCTAATCCATCGCAAGGCACAAACATACATGGCAATTAGCCTAATCTGCATGTCTTTGGACTGTGGGAGGAAACCGGAGTACCCGGAGGAAACCCACCAATCACAGGGAGAACATACAGACTCCATGCACACAAAGGTGGGAATCGAACCCGGACCCTGGATGAAATCACAAAAGAAAGAATCAAAAATATGTTTTTTTTTGTTTGTTTTTTATTTTATTTTTTTATTTTTTTGGAGGTCATCACAGATCACCCACACACAACATTATAACAAGGTTTGAAAATCATTTCTTCCCTTCTGTCTTCTTCACAGTGTCTAGTGTGTGACAGCTTCCTGCTGATCTCGCTGTAGCTTGGTCTCCTGCACTCACACTGAAATATGCAAACACATGCGTTTTTCTATTCAAAATTTTGAAAAGAATACGTCTAAGTGTCAGTGTTTTTTTTTTCTTCTTCTCTGAATTAACTTTGAATTTATGAGCGTGGAATGGGAAATGATAAACGAAGGCCGCAATCACATTATATCAATGTCTGAAATGATGCCAGATTGATTAGCTTATATTAGCTGCGATGTTTACAGTTGTTTTCAATTATGCTTCAATTACATGCATCATGCCAAATTTCAAACTAGTGTGACATGGACACTAATGGTTACTGATTACTCTGGGTAACAAATGAATATTGATTTTAATCTAAACGCTGCTTATTGCTGGTCTATACCGCTGGATTTCTTGCTTTTGCAGTTCAGAATAACAAGAAAGTTTTACAAGTAGATGGAGCGAAACTTTTTTATTGTGCTTGACACATGAGGTAATTGTTAGCATAATATCATGGTCTATTGCCTAAGGTTTGAGTCATGCCCATGCAAGAAGTGCAAAATTTGTACTGTAATTACTTTTTTTTTAGGACATCTGGGAAAGATAAAGTAAAGAAAAAAAAATATTTTCTTACACTGATCAACTCAAGAGAACCAGAAATGAGAAGTAGTGTAGGAATGTAAGTACTAAAGAGACAGGTTTAGGGGCTATTCTCTGGATGCCAGTGTTAACTTTAATTGTAGAAACTTTCCTGTTCGCCCTGACCTAGGATCAGTGTGTTTGGTGCCAACATGGAATGCACGTTCTTGAGGGAGTCGGCCCATTCATCTAGCTGTACAGTGGACCATCTGGTGAGGAGTGAGCGGGGAGAAGCAGAGCATACCTTGATGAATTTAAAAAGGACGCTGCAGAAAACGTTTGTCATTGAAGAAAGAGAGAGACTCTGCCATGCTGTCAGTAACGCTTCACTCGTTCACATAAAAAAATAAATAAATGAATAAATAAAATTTGCACTTAATCTGAGCTGAATAGACATTCTGTCTTATCATGTACGTACATACAGTGCAGCTACAGTATACTGTATGTACAGCATAAAGATGATAGAATTACAGCAAAATTATTAAAATCTGGCTGAAACAAACATTCCAGGTAAAGGCCTGGGATGCAACAAAACATGAAGATGTCCATAGTTTATTTAAATGACTACATAAACCTTAATTACACACAATGTACAGTAAGAATGGAAAAAATGTTTTAGTAGCATACGTACAGTATACTGTACTGTAAGTAGTACATTCCTGTATTTTGCTAGTGTCTATAAGAATTCACACTTGTAAAATGAAGGGATGTCTGCAAAAATCTATTTTCTGCCTGGTCTTAAATTGAGCAACTTATAAAACCAGTGCATTAGCCCCTTCGTCTTATTTATATTGAAACGCATCTGAGTAAACCAAAGAGAGAGAAAGAGAGAGAGAGAGTCGTGATTTTGCATAGCTCCACTTTGCCAAGCAAATAAGACAGGGAAATGTCCGCCTCCTTGTCTGGCCAATACTCAGACGAGAACATTTACACACTCATATAGAGGCTGCTATGTCATCTGTAGGGGCACGAACTGGAGCATTCACACACATAACCAGAATCAGCAGCCGCCATGCCAAGTATAGGGCTCTGACTTTTACTAACTAAAAAAAGGCACTGCTATTCCAACTGGAGGGCCAAAAACCATCCGGAACATCCACACAAAGAAAGTAAACTCAGAAACAGAGGCTATCATGCCACCTATAGGGCTAAAAACCTGAATACTCACTTGTATTTACCCGAAATACCATGATGCCGATGCATGCCACAGTCGTGCTTTCTTAAGCATTGCCAGTTGTTTTAGGATTGTTTCATTTTGTTACCGTGGTGCGAACGGCGATGCACAATTATCAATGTTAACATGTCTATAAATTATCTCAACTGGAATTTAATGACTGTTTTAGGAACAACATGCTATATGGGTGATAAACAACTCTCCAGACATAAATAGGAAAAAAAAAAAAAAAAAAAACATGTTTAAGTAATATAGTTAATATTTGAACAGATTTTTTTGTGCTGTGTGGATCTGTAATATATAGTTTTTGATAGGAACATCTTTCCATCAGCTCATCTACGCATCTTATCCCAACAGCCAATCAAATGGCAGCAGCATAATTCATAAAATCATGTAAATACAGAACAAGAGCTTCAGTTACTGTAGCATTAATGAATGGGGAAAAATATGATCTCTATGTCTATTGCCACGGCATTGTTGTAGGTGCAAGACAGGCTAGTTTGAATATTTCATTATGTATTTTGATACACAATAGTCAGTAGAGATTACACAGAATGGTCTGAAAGGGAAAAAAACACATCTTGTTACTAGAAATTACACAGGCTGAAACAACCTGTTGATGAGAGGGATCAGAGGAGAATAACTAGATCTGTTCACCGTGACCAGAAGCCTACATTATCCCAATAAAGCAAACTCAAATATACGAACAGGATGAGCAGAAAAGCATCTTTGATCCCACAACCAGTCAGGAGCAAGAATCTAAGGCTATCAGATGACACAGATATACCCAAAAATGGATAAACACTTTTCTTATCTTCAGTTTTGATGAGGCTGTGCCCACGATAGCCTCGGTTTCTTGCCGCTGCTGTACAGCTCATCGATTGCAAGGTTCCTTTGTTTGTGCATGCTGAAATGATTTTCTGCTCACCATGGTGATAACAAGTGAATATGTGAGTTACTGTATCCTTCCTGGCAGGTACATTCACTCACTCACTCATCATCTATACTGCTGTATCCTGTATAGATGGTCGCAGGGGGCCTGGAGCCTATCCCAGGAGGCTTAGGGCATGAGGCGATGTACTCCTTGGACAGGGTGCCAATCCATCACAGGGTACACACACACACTCATTAACACACTATGGGCGATTTGGGAACACAAGTTAACCTAATCTGCATGTCTTTGGACTGTGGGAGGAAACCGGAGTCCCCGGAGGAAACCCACCAATCACAGGGAGAACATGCAAACTCCATGCACACAGAGACGGGAATCGAATCCGGACCCTGGAGGTGCAAGGCGACAGTGCTAACCACTAAGCCACCATGCCACCCTGGCAGGTACAGTAGAACCCATCTGGCCATTTTGTTGTGACCTCTCATATCAACAAGGGATTTCCTCCCACAGAACTGTCGCTCACTTGATGCTTTTCTTTTTTTTTTTTTTATTACAGCATTTGGTGTAAGCTCCAGCAATTGTTGTGTGTGAAAATCTCAGGAGATTAGCAGTTTATGAAATAATCAAACCAGTCCTCCTGGGTCTAACATTAATGTAATAATCACAGAGTCACTGAGTTCACACTTTTTCCTATTTTCATTCTGTTTGATGCAAACACTAACTGAAGCTCATGTCTTGTATCTGCATGATGATGTTTGATTGGATGTCTGTGTGCAAGTGTTCTTATTAAAGTAGACGGTAATTGCAATGAAGATTTGGAACCTTTAATCTCTATGGCTCTGGCCCATACATATGCACGTACACACACGATAGCCGTGGTTACCATGATCATCATCCACAGGATCTCTCTGAGAAAGAAACGTAATGTAACGTAATGTCTTTTTTTTTTAATCAGAAATGCTTATACAGCAAATCCTTGTCACTTTGTGTTCTTATCTGCTGGTCATTACAAACTAATGCGAGTGGAATGAATTGATTCTCATTAAATGATCATTATCTCAGCAATGTAATTTTGACTAAATCGCAGAAAACATAACGTCAATACCAATCAAGGTGAGAATTTGTTGGAATCAACAACCTAAGGCTGCCACTCCAATCAAGCTCCTTTAATTAAGTCATTTGGCAATAACATCACTCATTCAACACAGCCACTAAACTCTCAAATCATCGGCAAACCTGTGTGACAAATTAATGACTACTTAACCGGAGAGAGACCTCTCCCTGTCATTCTCTCCGTGTGTGAGTGCCAAATGACGCCCTGTCACTCCTCATCCGAGTGCTTCGCCTGTATCTGTTCTAATCTGTCTACTCTTCCGCTCCATCATTGGCTTCCTCGCTTTTCCTCTGCACAAACTAAATCGGTTTATATGTCTTTTTCAGAGTGGCTGACAGTGACAGGATGCAAGTGGCAAAGAGAGGATACACAGTGCCCTTATTCTGTCATCCACTTCTGTTGCCTTTGACTGTTTGGACACACAGTGCAGCCAGTACAGCACAACTAATAAATCATCTCCAGGAGTATAATACAAAAAAAAAAAAAAAAAAAAGTTTGCTCTCACAATCATGATACAGCCTACCTCCACACTGATCTGCACTTTTCTTTTCTTTTTTACCTGTGCTGTGATATTTTAATACTTGTGTGGTGGTTGGAGTGCTGCGCTAGTGAAGGGATTCCAAGGAAGTCACTGCTGGGTCTTTAACCAAAAATTCATAGCTCTTTAAAGTCCCAGAATTACTTTCCACTCTGTCAAAACAGCGTAGCTCTTAATTTCTCTGCAGTTACTGAATAATTCATAGTAGTTATGGAATAATATGCTTCGAGCTTTAAGGTGAATAACTGAATAATGAGTTTGTTAAATTGTATTAGGCTGCACTAAGATGTTTTGGCCCAACAATTACAGTCACTTTCAGTAACCACTTTACGCTGGTCCACCTCAATGGGGAATCCAGAATCAATTGCTGGTGGGAATAGGTATTATGTAGGAATGCATCCTGGATGAAAAACTAGTTCATTTCAGGACACCATACACAAAAGCACACACAAAATCAGTCAATTGTGGCAGTGAGGGTCCTTGATTTTCTCCCTAATTTGGTCGTATCCAGTAGTAAAAATACGAAAAGTGTACTGTGCATTTGTATTTAATCTCCCTTACTCTAAAACCCCAACTATTGCCTGGTACTGTGTAATTGTCCCTCTGGTAGGTGAACCTCCGCATCAATCTCAAGTATTTTGCAGAGTCTAACAGGGACTCTTATAAGATTGCCCTGTATTTGGCTCAATCATTTCTCCCATCAACGCTGACCAGCTTCCCTGCTGAAGGAAAGCATCCCCACAACATGATGCTGCCACCACCATGTTTCATGGTTGGGATGGTGTGTTCAGATAAGTTAGTTTTTCCACCACAAATACTGTAGCATTTTGCATTTAGGCCAAAAAGTAAAATTTTGGACTCATCTGACCAGAGCTCCTTCTTCCACATGGAGTGCAGTGCATGATTAATAGTTGTCATGTGGACAGATTTTCCATAGACTTTGGATTTCACACCTCCTCCAGAGTTACCATGGGCCTCTTGGCTGCTTTTCTGATTAATTCTTTTCTTTGCCTGGCCTCTCAGTTTAGGTGGACGGCCATGTCTTGGTAGGTTTGCAGTTATGGCATAATGAAACATAGTAGTGCTCTGTAAAATGTTCAAAGCTTGGGATATTTTTAATAACGTAACCCTGCTTTAAACCTTACTACAACTTTTTCCCTGACCTGTCTGGTGTGTTCTTGGCCTTCATGATGCTGGTGTTCACTAATGTTCTCTAACAAACCTCTAAAGGCTGTATTTATACTGAGATTAAATGACACCCAAGTTAACTACTGTATTAATAATTAGGTGTCTTCTGAAGGCAATTGGTTTCACTGGATTTTAGTTAGCGGTATCAGAGGAAATGGGTCTGAATACAAATGAATGTCACACTTTTTAGATTTTCAAAAACATTTATCATTTTCTTCCCATTTTCAAAGTGCCACTTTGTGTTGGCCCATCACATAAAATCCTAAATAGTGGTTGTAACGTGACAAAATGTTGAAAAGTTCAACAGGGTATGAATACTTTTGCAAGGCAGTCTACCAGGAAATTGGCGACAGGATGTGGCACCCAAGGCTCATCTATGTCTGTAGGGACCAAAGGCTAGGTCCTATCCCACAAAAAAAGCCAATATAGCACAAATTGCTAAAAAAGTTAATGCAAATACTGTAGTGTATAGAATTATATGTGGCTTAGCATACAAAGAGTTTAATGTTGTTGATCCAACCTCCTTCTCCAGATCTCAATCTGATTAAGCATCCATGGGATGTGCTGGAAAAACAAGTCTGATCTGTGAAGGTACAACATACCGCAATTAAAGTGCCAGATACCACAGAACACCTTCAGAGGTCTTGCCTCAAGGTGTCACAGCTGTTTTGGTGGCACAAGGGGAACCAACACAATATTGGATCTAATGTTTTAGGCTTTAAAGTTGTAGTTAATTGTTGTATAAACACATCCTTTATGTTATTCTATAGGTGGAACTGTGTCTCATCTCTGTGCTCAACATGACGCAGGAAGTTAACGTCTTCCATTTTATTGCACGCACCGAAGCTCAGAAACGCACCCTGATAGCATCAGTCCTCTCTATCACACTGTTAACCTCCAGACAGACAAATGAGCATGTAGCTAAATGACCTTCCCTTTCCCACTGCAGAGGCCCATTATAAGTGCTGAACAAAGCTCACTTTTAATGACACCAACAGATCGTTCTCTGTCCCAAAGTGCACGGCTTAACATTATTCAAGCTGAGTGGAAGTCAGGCAGGATGCTTAAAGATAGCACAGCCTATTGCTGAAAACTGAAAAAAAAAAAAAAAAGCTCTGTGCAAAATAAAATAAAATAAAATAAAATGAACTGAGAAAGAAAGAAGAAACTACTGATGCTTTCAGAATGCTGAAGAAAAAAACATACAGTATGAGCCATGGGCTTTTTAAAATTAATTATAAAAATAAAAATAATTATAGTTCTACAGAGCGCTTCATACTGAATAAATGTATGCTAATTATATGCAATTGAATATAAGGCAGGATTTTAAAGCATACAATTATATGCTTCATATCCAAGTGTTGTAATTATTACCACGATTAATACACATAGTCGCAGTCTTCTAATAACTATGAAGCAAGAAACAAATATCAGGTATAAACTAACACAACTTTCCCAAGTCTCCGAGATTAGGCTCAGTTCTTTGGGTTCATTTGATATGAGATAGACTTATTAATGCTGTTTTTTTCCCGTTGTTTTACAGGAAGTTATACTTTTCTGTGGCTTATTGAATATGTGTCGGAAACATCCACAGTCTGTTCTTTTTTGTAATGGATTATGGATCACTTGTGTATTTTTAGACACAATACTTACAGGATAACCGTCACTGCCTCAAAGCACAGGAATCAGCATGTTTCAGTGAATCTGCTAATTGGCCTTTTTATTAAAGCATGAAGCATTGAAGACTAACAAAATGTATTCAAGTGCTTAAAGAAGAAAAGCATTTTCTTTTTGTCCGTATGCATCTAAGATTTCACTCACGAAGTTGACAGTTTGTTGTTTGCTTTCTGTTTGTTCAAGCATCATTCATATTGTTTTTTTTTTTTGTTGTTGTTTTGTTTTTTACATCAGTTTCATGCATTATCCCTAATGCCATTTGACTACCTGCTGCCAGTGGTGCCAGTGAGACAGATACAGACCGTAACCAAACTGTGTCTTAAAGCTGTAGCACATTGTGTTCCAATGTGTTACTGTCTCCACTACTTCTATGGTGTTTGTTTTTTCATGATCATTATTTTAAACATCACTGGAATAAGGAGAAAACGAGTTCTTGCTATTTTGTTTGTATGAGCTAACAGCCAAATCCAGCTGTTATCCCTTATGCTTGTTAAAATTATTTGTTTTATTGAACACAATTGTAACTGCACAAGCAAGATTTCCTTTAGCGTCAGCATTGCATACAAGTATGAACTTGTGACAGAATTAATGAAAATAAAGCACCGGCCACAAATTAGCACCACCACACTAAACACATCACAAATATTTCAATATCAACATTCAGTGTGTCCCCGAGTGGCAGTTTCCTTTAATGATCCCTCAGCAATATTGCAAAGAGGGGAATGTTTATGTGCAACAATCTATAAGAGATCATATTGACCAAAAAAATCAGCAGAAATGTTTTTACTAAAGAATAGCAAAAAAAAGTAAAAAACATTTAATTGGAAAGTGAACTTGGCCAATGCCAATTTTCATCCTTTACCTGGCATGACAACTAGACCGGTTGTGTAAAACACATGAAATCAGGTATACATCTTTTCAAACTGCTAACCCTTTTACAAATACAGTGCCATGTGAAAGTATTTTCCCCTTCCTGATTTCTTTATGTTTTGCATATTTGTTACACTTAAATGATTCACATCATCAAACATTTTAATATTGCACAAAGATAACCCGAGTAAATACAAAATGCAGTTGCGTCATTTAACGCAAAAAAAGCTGTCCAAATCTGCCCTATGTAAAAAAAAAATATTGCCCCTAAACCTAATAACTTAACAACCACAATCAAACATTTGTGATAACTGGCACTGAGCCTTTCACATCACTGTGGAGGAAGTTTGGACCACTTTTTGTTTTTGAATTGTTTTAATCCAGTCGCACTAAAGGGTTTTACCTGGATCCGGACTTTGACTAGGCCACTCCAAAACCCTGAAGAGGTGGACTTGGTGATGTGTTTCAGAACGTTATCCTGTTGCGGATCCAAAGTGCACTTGATCTTGAGGTTACGAACTGATGGTCTTCTTCTAAAGGATTTTATGGTAGAGCACAGAATTCTTGATTCCATCACTTATGATAAGTCATCCAGAGCCTGAAGCTGCAAAGAGCCTGAAGCTGCAAAGCAGCCCCAGATCATCACACTACCAATACCACATGTTTGAATGTTGGTATGATATTTATTTTATTGCCAAAAAAAAAAAAAGCCTTGGGCATAATGATGTTTTTTGGCAAATGTGAGACAAGACTTTGTGTTCTTTTGGGTCAGCAGTCACTTTCACCATGGAACTTGACCCATGGATACCATTTTTGCCCAGTCTCTTTTGTATTGTTAAATCATGAACACTGACCTTAACTCAGGCAAGTGAAGCCTGCAAGAAGATTCTGGGTTCTTTTATAAGCTCCTGAATGAGTCGTTGTTGTATTTGAGGAGTAATTTTAGTAGGCCAGCCAGTCTGAAAAGGTTCACCACTGTGGATAATGGCTGTGGATAATGACTTTGGAGTCCAAAAGCCTTAGAAAGGATTTTGTAACCTTTTCCAGACTGATTAATGTCAACTACTACTCATCTGTTTTTGAATTTCTTTACATTGTGTTGCTTGTTGTTTGATATCTTTAGTCATGCTTTACTTTCTCAGACAGATTCTGTTTAAGTGATTTCTTGATTCAACAAGTGTGGTGGTAATCAGGCCTGGGTGTGGCAGGTGAAATTTTAACCAGCTTTCCAAAAATCTTAGTCGACTTATGATTTAGCAAGTAGGGGCATTTATTTTGTCATATGAATTTATCATTCAAAAAACTGCATTTTGTATTACTTGGGTTATCTTTGTCACTCACTCATCTTCTATACCGCTTCATCCTGTATTCATGGTCACGGGAACTTATCCCAGGAGGCTTAGGGCACTAACCAGGGTACACCCTGGACAGGAGTACACGGAGGAAACCCACCAAGCACGGGAAAAACATGCAAACCCCATGCACACAAAGACAGGAATCGAACCCAGACCCTGGAGATGCATGGTGACAGTGCTAACCACTACACCACCGTGCCACCAGGGTTATCTTTGTGTAATACTAAAATTGAATTAGATAATCTAAATCATTTAAGTGAAAGGGAACAATTCAGGAGGCAAATACTTTTTCACCGCATTGTACTTAAGTTCACAACAACAACCCCTTAACCAATGTCTCCATGATGTCACTCCTCCCACCCAGAAACCACAGTTAAATTTGTTCTCCTGCACCACACAGATGACTGTGGCATTGTCAGGATTCAAACTCATGTTCTCCTGAGGACAGATTGTGAGGACAGATTGTTGCTCATCAAATTGCTCTGCCAACACATTTTTGGCGAAGCTACTGACTCACTGAAAAATAACGATTTCTGATATTTGACTTTGAAGCTTGATTTAAAGGAATTTTAAAGGAGAGCAACCGTAGTTAACCTAGTTTAAACACCAGAATTTGACTCTGTTTTGCACTGAGGCCTTTCTGGACAGAAAAAGTGCGAAGACCCTGGGGTCGAGTCCTGGAAACGCCTGGACTGCTCTATTTACAGCTCTTTAAATAGAAGCATCTGTGTTCTTAGACATAACATGGTACATAGGCCCTTGTGAGTATCAAGAGGGCGCGTTTTTGGCTGAAAACACAGTGGCCTCTCACTGTGTGATACAATTAAGAGGGACAGTAAGTGCTAAGAGGAACACACAGCATCTATTAAAACAAGCATGTAAAGTTAAAGTGTGCCTGCTTTTATTATATGGGAATTAACCAGATCTTGTATAGAAAACCCGTGATTACATTCAGGATGCCTAAACGCCATTGCTTGTACAAGAAATGTTGCATGGCCAAGATCTCCTTTGGCGTCATGTAGATTTGATTACAGCGTGCAATCTGGTGGCCCATTCACGTGTGGAAATAATTCCTTACGCTCCCATTTCCCAGGAGAAATTTTTTCACAATTTGAATCCTGGAATATGCCTGTGCCATCAGAGATGAGAACAAAAATCCCCTGATGTGGTAACCCTGTCATTCAGTACGTTTAGGTCATCAACTGACTTCATTTTATTGCCACATAACGTTGCTGCATCTAGACTGGAGCAATCCCAGATCATACTGTACCACTGCCTCCAGAGGCTTGTACAATGGCCACTATGCATGTTGGATATATCACATCATGCGCTTTCCTTCTTACACTGACACGCCCATCACTTTGGAATAAATCATTTTCCATTGCACCAAAGTCCAATCTTTAGCCCTAGCAAACTGAAGACTATTTTTTAGATTAGTCTCACTAACAGGTGGTTTTCTTATAACGACACAACTCTTTATTTCCAGTCGTGCGTGGAAATGATCTTACTGTCAATATTAAACATAGCTGTGATTTCCAGTGTTTAAGTGCTCTTCATTTATGATTTTTTTGTTTCCCCTAATTACTGTAAATTCCTTCCACAAAGTAAATAAGTCAGCAGTATGCTTCCGAGTTTGAATAATGTTGTGGACAATTTGTAACTAAATTCCTGTAATTTTAGCAATATTTCTTAATTTTATTTCTGTACTTGAGAAAGTAAAAATGAAATGGCATACTTTTGGGGGTGACGGCCAGTGTATGTGTTCCAGAAACATAAAAACTAATGCAAAAATTTAAAGACAATTGATAATTTGAAAATCATTTACTGATAGAATCCTATATTATAATTTATATTTCACAAATTTATTTACATTTTCTGAACGCAATTTATTTGTATACCTGACACCAGAATTGTGCCACTAATGGCTTTGTACTAAAGAACAATTTAATTATTTAATGGCAGCTCTGTATGAGTGTATACAGTATCAGCTCTTTCTTTGAAGTAAGCACAAACAATCCATAATACTAGACAAAAACACACCACACGGGTATTTTAGGGAGACATTTTATTCCCTTCATACTGTATGTACTGTATAGCAAAGATGCAGTCAAAGTTGTATCATATTTAAACCTGAACTTACCTGTCAGCACTGTAAAATAGAAAAGCAATTCAATAATGTTGCATGAATACTAAATATCCACATACTTGCAAAAAAACATTCTAAGTGTATGTGATCTATTAAAAAGAAAGTAGATGATTCCTCCAGCACAGTTATTCTCTTGTAATGAGAACCCAAGGATTCAGTAAATGATGCTCACTAAAGCTGGAATCCAATATCACTTATACTGCTGTTAAACTCCACCTGTGCTTATTAGCACCACATGAGGTCCTAGACAGTCTAGTCTCATCTGGTTTGATGTAATTACAGCAATTCATTTTCCCTAACTCTCTCTTACCTTTACTGAACGTATAGCAAAAACATAAAACACATATGCAGTATTTTTTTTACGTTTAAGCTTTTTTACAAGGAAAAGAAAATTAATTTTTACATAACATACCATAGCATACCATAACAACATGAAACATATGCCCATATATTTCATCAAATTGTAGCACATGTATTAAGAGGGGGGGAAAGCATTACCATTTTGGTTTTATGTGAAATAAATCATTGATGACATTGAATCTGTGCAGTCTAGCAGTGTGCTATGAGGGGAGATTAGCTGCAGGAATGTGCACATTTGATGAATAGGGCGAGGTCTAAGCATTCCTCTGCCAAGGCTCAATATAGTCCAATCCCAAATGGGTGAAGATGTCCTCTTCTGTCTTAGCCTGCAGGAAGGTATTCTAGAGATAATAGAGAGGGGAAAAAGCAAAACAGCACTGACATGAAGTGTTTAACAATTGAACTGCATAGGCCTAAAAAGTTACAAAAAATGTTAGACGATGACGAAGACAGAGACGAACTGGCATTTTTGTAAACATTGGTGGTATTTGACCAGCTATATTTCTCTAGGGAACAGATAGAAGACAAAGAGTCATAGTGATGATGCTGCTGTTTTTCATAAGGTCAGACAGGGTTGGGAACCTCTAACAGGATAATATACTGTACTGTAAATTCTATCTGAAAGGAAGCATGTGTGAACTGTAAGAGGCTGCCACTGTGGTGGATCAGGCAAGCCAAGTGCTTTGAAAAGCCATAACTACTTTTCCCTATGGGACATCAGTCTTTGCAGCATTTATTGCAACACCCACTACTGGTTTTATTGCATTTTCATAATTGTGTCACGAGAGCTGGCTTTTGGAAAGTCTAATTAGACACACAGATATGAGCCATGATCATGATGAGACACATTTAGGTTGACTGGAAGAATTATGTATATTTCCCAAGATGATTTCATTCCTCGGGCTTATTAAAGGTGTTCAGAAATGATTTATTTGTCCCCGCGAGCATGTAGATCCACGGTGGATCTGGAGTCGATCCCAGGAACACTAGGAAAAAGGTGGTAGAATTCAACATGCATGCGATGCAAGTCCGTAGCAGACCACTATGCACACACTTTATTCATACCCAAGGGCAATTTAACATATCCAATTCACTTACCAGCATATTTTTAAAAAGGTAAGACAAAATCTGGAAAGGAAATCCACACAAACACGGAGAACACAAAAGCTCTGGATCAAACTAGGTACACTGGAGCTGTGAGATGGCAACACTTCCTGCTGCAACAAGATCCAGATATAATCAAAAGAACCCAAAACCAAATTTTTGTTCATATTAACTTGGAGCATGGACCGCTTTCCAAAGACAATCCAAGAACACAGTCATTCCATGTAATTAGTTTGCATAACAAAAGAAAACAGACAAAGTTAAAGGTAAAGCATAACTTTTTTTTTTTTTTTTAATAAATCAGTGGTTCACAAAATAGGGTCCATTATAATTTTTTTAAATCAACCCTTATTAATGTTGTTCTATTTTTTTACTAATTCAATTTCTTTTTTTTTGTAGTTATTGATTTCTTTGAGTGGTTGCTTAAATAACTCAAAAACACACAGGCCAATGAACAATAGGTTGGTTTTAATGGGTTCAGTGGTGTTCAACATTCATCATGGGTCTAATAAATAGCAAGATCATTATGGTATATATACTGTACTGTATATACTCGCTGACTACTTTATTAGGTTTACATTACATTAGGTTTTACATTAGCCTTGCTTAAGTGCTATATTGGCCTCGAGATCTGGTATCTGTTGAGGCCATTTGAGTAGAGTGAACTTATTGTCATGTTCAAGAAATAATTTTTTAAATAATTTTAGCCTTATGACATGACCTGTTATTCTGTGGTCATAAAAGGATGGACATGTTCAGCTACTATCATCAGGTTGGCTGTCACATTCAAACTATGCTCACTTGGTACTAAGGAGCCCAACAAGTTCCAGGAAAAATATAGGTATTCAGGTGGCCAGAAACATTGATACAAGGCAGGATGAATCTATGCTTTTATATTGTTCACACCAAATGCTAACCCTACCATCTGAATATCACAGCAGACTCATCAGACCAGGTAACAAGATTTTTCAAATCGTTTATTGTCCTATTTTGGTTTTAGAATTGTAGCCTCAGCTTCTCATTCCTCCTGACGTGAGTGGTACCCAGTGTGGTCTCCCGCTGCTGTAGCCCATCTGCTTCAAGGTTCGATTGGTTGTGCGTTTAGAGATGCACTATGGCAAACCTCAGCTATAATGAGATGTTATTTGAGTTACTGCTGCCTTTATATCTGCTCGAACCTGTCTGGCCAGTCTCCTCTGTCCTTTGGCATCAACAAAGGATTTTCGCCCAGAGAACTCCCACTCACTGGATTTCTTCTCTTTTCAGACCATTTTCTATAAACCCTAGAAATAGAGGATAGCTGTGTGTCTAAATCCCATTATGATGCTCGGTTTGAACTTTATCAGATCGTCTTCAAAGTGTCTAAGTGCCTAAAAACCATTAGGTTGCTCTTATGTAATTGATGTAATTGTTTATTAGATATAGAGTGACTGTAGTTAAACAACAAGCCCAATATTCTAACAGTTGGCTGGAAATTGTACTACAGGGTGTAGAAAGTTATTTTACAGCTAAAGGGTCTGGTACCTGGCAGCAGTATGTGGCAGTAGATAACACAAGTTTGCTGGTGACAAGATAAAGAAAGTATGTGTATCTAATAAGCAGTTTTACACATGACATTAAAGGGATGGAAAGCCAGGCTCTCTGCGTGATGCTGTAATGCCATGTACAGACAGTTATCTGGCGGCCCAAGGCAAGGCTGATGAGGCCAAGAGGAAGCTATAAATCTGACATATCCTGCCTTGAAGTGTTAAGCTGGAAGTAGCATGTCAAAATGAGGCAAAGGATGAAGAAGAGAAGAGGGAAAAACAGATAAGTTGTCTGTGCACAGACAACAGGAATTATAAGATGGTGCAAGAGCTGGGAGAGAAATTGCTCCAGGCCTTTGGCTTATATTGTCTATTGAAGGGTTGTTTAAAATGCAAATCAGGTACGGAATGGTCAGAGATTCATATCTGTGCTGTGTGAGTGCTTACAATGGTTTGTGTGTCTGTGTTTACAATGATTTGTGTGCTGAATGAGCACAGGCAGAGGACACCTGGTCTCTGACTGAGCAAATATCACTCACTGGTTATTTGTACTTCCTTATGAATCAAAAGATCACACACTGGGTAAATTATGCTTGTTAGTAAAGTCATCATGACCTTCATCTCATGCAACATTTGCTTATTCCTCCCATTATATAACGATTCATTATATTGCTGGATCTTATTTTAATAGACCATCTTCTCTTTACTTATGCAGAGCTCGGATGTGGGTTTACTGGGATTATTAGCAAACTGAAATAAAAGGGAAATCAAACCATAGACATCAACTGAATTGGGATTGAAAACATAATCTCAAGAATTATGGTTGAGGTTTAATTGAAAAGGGTTTAAGGAACTCTAAGGGGACACATTTAAATGAGCATAACACCCATGTATATTGACATTTCTTTAGCATTTTAATGATGATCACGCTTTTGAGCACCACTGTCTGCATCAGAGTATAGTTAAGCAAGTGTTGGAGAGGTTCAACAAATATCCTTTGATATCAACAGATTACGATTAGCTTTTTTATTTAATCAGTTATTTTGCTCCGACAACACATATCCTTCCGTAACATGCAGGACAGGACAGCTGGAGACTGACAGATAGTGACTGACAGATATTAACAGAAGTAAAAGTAGTTAGAGGCACTATGCAACCTCAATGTGAGGAGAATAAACCATGGAGGTAGTGGACACTCCTGAGAAACTTTAGATTTACTTTATATTTGCACTTATTCTGCTTTACAATATCAGCTAACATCTGGGCTCCAGGGTTGGATGCCAAACAGTATTAAAGGAAAGCTAGTGCACTATGTACAGTAGGGTGTAAAATTCCCTGTTCCACACAGGTAGTGAGGTAGTGCTCTTGTTTACGGGTTAAAAAGTGATTTGGGATCCAGCCTTATGTTTGAAGCTAGTTATCTTTGTAGTTTGCATCAGAAGTGAACATAACACAAACAGTTCAGAGGCAATTGAAAACAACTTAGTAGCAGTTTCCAAGGAGACTTTTTTTTTTTTTTTTTAAGATGACATAACAGTATTAGATACGTTTTCCTGCTGAAAGTGCTTTAGTGGCTTGTTTTGGTAGAAAGCTGTTCTCACCCATGTACTCTTATTCATGCTGTGACCGACAGTTTGTGTAATTAACAGTTGCTATAATACCTGTGATGTGGAGTGATACATATAGTTACGCTTTATATCACCACCAGAGGTGGGTAGTAACGAGTTACATTTACTCCGTTACATTTACTTGAGCAACTTTTTTTTTAAGTACTTTTATGAGTAGTTTTATTGCACCATACTTTTTAATTTTACTTTATTAGATCTGTAAAGAAGAAACGCTTCTCTTACTCCTCTACATTCAGGCAACACTCAACTCATTACTTTTTTAAACATTTATTCTACACATGCAGCCGGTGGATCTACGGCATGACTGGTTCACCAATCAGATGAAGCAACAATAATCACATGACTCCGTTTGACCAATCAGGTCTTTACCCTGTGTTCTATAAATTCATTCTACTGTACCTGTGAATCCGTCCTACATATGCTCACTGCGCAAACAAAAGTTCTCGCATCTCTAATATTATAAATCCATGCTGCTACTAATGGGATCTTGTGGTCACACACACATCCCAAAAGATATGATGCATCCCTGGCATTAACAGACACACACTTCAGCATATACAATATACAGTATACTGTATAAACACAATAAATCAATATTCTATTTTTTTATTTAAATCAGACGTTACGATTGAAACAGTTACTCAGTACTTGAGTAGTCTTTTCACCAAATACTTTTTTTTACCCTTACTTGAGTAATATTTTAGATGATTACTTTTTACTTCTACTTAAGTAATATTAGAGTATTTTGAAGTACAGATAATCATACTTGAATACATTTTTTGGCTACTCTACCCACCACTGATTACCACTTATTGGTAATCTTGCCTCTTGTCCAATCTGATTACTCGGTCAGAACTAACTGTTAGATGGGAAATTTATTTAATTATATAATTCACCTAGCTATGGAAGATGTTTTGTATAGTGTGACTGCATGGCACTGAACAGAAATTCATGAGTTTCAAACCAAATACTTGGCAACCATGCAAAAAAAATATTTGTGAAAAAAGAAATGTTCCAAATAAAAAGGAGAAATGTTTTGTATTCATCAAGATTTGATGAGATTTGGAAAGCATGTGGTAAGACTTGAAATAAGACACAGAGCACTTGCACTTGAGCAGAGTACTACCCCATCCAGCTAGCAGGCAAACAGAGAACAATATTGGAACTGATTTAAGCAGCAGCCAAATTAGGCCTGATTGTGGACCAGAGCTGAAATGGGCAGTTAAACTGAAAGAAACCAATTCCATCAAATCCCCCTACAATCTGGCCAATACTTAGTACTGGAAAAGCTGAATAATGCTGTATAAAAAAAAAAAAAACTGTATAATGCTGAAGTTAGAGTACAAATACAACCAGACACAGCTGCGTCCACACAGATCTGAAAGTCTGAAACTTAATTCTTCCCCATTTTATTTTCTTTGAGTTGAAAATTTAAGGAATATTTAAATATATACAACCTTTGGAAGTGGGCTTGAATCTAAAAGATTCACTGACTGAATAACTAACCTACTGAATGACTCAAATCATCAGACTTTAATTTCTGATGTACTGACTAGAAGACTGATTGACTGACAGAATGACTCAACTGACGATTGACTATTGAGAGATTGACTAAATGCCTGATTAAATAACTAATAGATTAACTGCACTATGTGCACTATAATAGGTCTTGGTTTTGGTTATATATTTTGTTGTTCTTTGTTTTTAGTAATATCTTTTTCAGAGCTTCCCTAGTTCACCTGTTATGAAGCTGTAAAAGACCAATGAAAAACTACCAAATCATCAGAGATTTCCTTAAATGTTAGGTGTCTTTGATTTGAAAAATCTGTGCTGTCAATGGGAGGTGAGTTTTACTTTTATGCGTTTATAAACAAATGTTTCACTTGTTTTTGATCCTAAAAAATAATGTTACCAGCCTTTGATTGTGAACCTTTGATTGTTACTCTTACATGATAACTTAGCAGGTTCATTAAGTATAAAAAAAAACTGAATCTTTTTTTTTTTTCCTTATTTTAGGCCTTATCTTATGCCTTGGATTTAGTACCTTCTTTGTTGTTTGGCTCAGATTTTAGCTGTTCTTCTATTGGGACACTTAGCCTAGTGCGCTCACTTCCTCATTGTTAATTGGATTTAATTCTGTAAATAAATATTCCTTTGTGTGTGTGTGTTTTTTTTTTTTTTGTTTTTTTTTTGCTATTACATATATTTGTATATTTGGAAATAATGTTACTAGTGCTCTTATTCTTAAACTTGACTGGATTTTATACCACCTTTGGTGACTGAACATACAAAATCTGATATAGAATTTTCCCCAATTCAAATTCATGTCGATGGTTCATTACCAGCCTCCAATAAACTCTCATCCATGACATGAATTTTGTCATACAACACTAGAGCTATATAACTTAAGAAATTCCAAAAGTTAGTTTGGCATAGTGGTACTGTCCAAAGATGTGATAAACACAAGTAATCCATCCATTGTCTATACCGCTTATCCTCAGAGACAGGACTGCAGGAAAATTGAGGATGCCAATCAGCCTACACTACATGTCTTTGGACTGTGGGAAAAAACTGGAGGAAATGTAGGAAACTCTCAAAACACAGAAAGTACATGCAAACTCCACACACACAGGCTGGAGGTGAGATTTGAACACCTCACCCCCCACATCCGTAGTGCTATCTACTAAGCCATCATACCTCCCTCCTCCCTACTTCGTCCAAAACCCAGAAATAACATTTACTTCGATGGAAAGCTTTTTTTTTTTTTTCTTTTTTGCAATTCTGGAGCTACTTTATAATAATAATAATAATAATAATAATAATAATAATGATTATTATTATTATTATTATTATTATTATTATTATTATTATTATTATGTGGTATTGTCCACAAAACAGAATTGCAAAAAACAACTTTTCATTGGATTTTGGACGATTATTATTATTATTATTATTATTATTATTATTATTATTATTATTATTATTTAAAAAGACCAAATCTTTGGAGCTATGCAATGCACTCTGAGTTTAAATCTATATTTTGTCTGGCTTGACAACATGCACATTGCTATTATCTATTCAGTGAGCTCTATTGCTTTTTGAGGTTTTCTACTTTTCTTGGTAGAAGGACTACCAAGGGCAACATTTGAGTGAATTTAAACATAGATCTTGGAACATAGTGTTTGCTAAAATATTTGTATTTTTCCTACGAACAATACAAAGGCTATGAATCACACTTGAATTTAGACACACTCCCTTTCAACACAAGCTGATCACTCTGCTCAACTGAAAATTTTTCATCAATAATGTTGCATTTGGCTCTATCTTAATAGAGCCAAATGCAACATTAACATAGTTAAAATAGTTAATAGCTAATATATTGTTCATCTCATTATTTTATTAGTTATCTTTCAGCTATTTATTTTTAGTTTTCTTATCAACTATCTATCAATGTAACCCTACATGGTTAATCTCTTTTAGATAGTTGCTTCAGATCATTTGCATCAGGTATGTTTTTTTTCATTATGCAGCATGGTAGCACAGCAGGCAGGCTTTAGTCTTATAAAGCTTCACATGTGCTTTCCCAGTGTTTACAATTGCTTTCTCCTGATTCCTCCAGTTCCTTTACAAAACAAAAGGTGCTCTGGCTGCACTGGAGTGCCCATATGATTGAATTAGTATGCAGATGTGCATGCATAATGATTTGCAATGGACCTTATTGGGAAAATCAGGATTTACTAACACATAAACATAGCAGTTCAAATTTGAGAAAGAACAAGTTGTAAAAAATGTTTAAAAAAGTGAACTGAAATAGATGAGATTAGATGGGGATATGTGATGTGAAAAGATGATTAAAATCGATTTGATTTCAATTATGTTAAAATATGCTAATATTATAATTAATCTACTCTGTCATTGAATATGGTGTTGATTTCCTTGTACTTTACCAGATTAATAAAAATAACAATAACATAAATATTTCATAACTGGAACCATATACAGTATGTATACTCCAATCTTCTACTTCCAGGGTAGTGTGGAGAAAGAGTAAGAAGTGTTGTATAAACACACAACAGCATTTCCAATTTGTACAGTATATGCATGCTCCTTTCATTGCATTAAGTATGAGCATGTACAGTACATAATCCTAGCCCATGAAGTAGTTCCTTGGGCATAAAACCAATAAACAATTTATGAGTCTATATAAAACTGGATTTATGTACAGAGGTTCTTTAATATTTGCAGCCCTTTCTTAACTATCATGTTGTACTTAAGTAAATATTTTGTATTTTATATAGGTTGTATGTACACCTGCCTTATCAGGTCACTTGTTCCAATGAACAGTCCACTGGTCTTCGTTGTTACCATGGTGACGGATATGTAGACTCTGTGTTCTGTTTGTTTACAGGTGGATTAACTTTTATCAATGCAGTGCTTTCAATGTCTCTCTTGCCCATAGACATTTTGTAGCTTTATGGCTATAGGATTTTATGATTAAGTTTTGAGTTTGTATTTTTTATTTTCAAAGGTACATTAAACTCTATTTATCATCATACAGTAGGAGGCTTGGTCATATATTTTATCTACGGCTACTGCTGTGGTAGCATCTGGCTCTTTTGGCAGTTCTAACACGTTAGATAATTTGTAATTTGAGTTTATTCTCTTGTTGGCAAGTCCAAACTAACCATTCTTTGCTTTATTTTTATATGGCACATCCGTGCATCCGTTTACTGTTTGTCCTTGCGAACCTTGGGAAGTTTATGATAGAAAGAACCATTCTTGTTTACAGTACATTAAATTTGGTAACACTATTTAAATAGCCCTTTTTACATGGAACCACCTATTGGCTTTTACCAAATATGCAAACAGTCAAATGACTAAAATATTGACAGAAGCAAGATTGTCATGTGCAACTCACCTTTAATAATAAAGAATAGAAATTGCCATCAACTTGTTTATGAATGGACTTTTATAATCGATCAGCAAAATATATACATTTTATGGTTAAAGGTGTCAAAATGGTATTTAGCAAATAATATATAGACTGAATCAAGTTTTCCAGGCTTCCTTTTTTGGCATCTCATATTTGGCAAGGTTTTTGGTTCTCGTTTGCAGAGCAGTTGCTGTACCTGACCAGTTTCAGAGGAATATTTTTTGCTTGTTAGGCCTCTCAGTGATCTATGAATCATTCATGTATAATAACCATCTTACTAGCTAAACTTAAAGCCCAAACTAGGGAGAAGCAGATACAGATGACAACAGGTGATCAGGCCAGTGATTAGTGTACTGGTGATGCTTGAAACAGACAAAAGAGGGAATAAGATTGCTGCTGAGGTTGTAACATAAACAGCCAGTTATTAAATTGTATCAAATAAATTGTAAATTGTATCAAATTATAATATATATATATATATTTTTTTTTTTTTTTTTTTTTACAATACACAGTAACTTAACAGTATAAAGGGTTACCGCAAACCTACTCTTGATTCTCAAGGTTTTCTTAGGCTTAACATTAAAAAAGCCTGAGTATTTAAATATACTTTATTGTAGTAATTTATATCCTTATGAAGTTTGAAACAATACATACTCTAATGGCTTTCACTTTTGGTAGTACATTTTGATTCACTTAATTTTTCATATAGAGTTTGTATGTATGAATGTTGTCAGTGAGATAACACTTAAAGTGACCTTTTTTTTTTTTTACATAGACAGACATAAACCATACCAGGAAAGCTCAACACAGGGTTAGATAAAACACTATTTGTTTACATAAACACATTTTGGCTTCCTGGGTTGGTTATAAAGTGTTCGGTGGAGCTCGATTGATGTTACTTGCGAGATAACAGACAACAAGGATGACCCCAACAGACAAGACTCCAGGAAAACAGCGGGGAAGTTGGTTATTCAAACCTAGTGATATATCACCAAAAAACACTTTTATTTCAAATACATCTGAAATTTGCTGAAGACATTTATATTCTCCTTTTTGATATACTGTGGTATTTGTGTGACAGTGTGTGCAATGCAAACATGAATTTGAAATGCATGTGCTCCTCAAATGCTCAGGGAACTCACAACTAGGTCATGTTTGTGTCAGATCGTAGGCATTTTCTAAACATGCAAAAGGTTGTCCCCAAAACTGAAGTCATTGTGGGAATGTGAATTGGAATCTGATCACAACTGGAATGAGAAGAGAAAGGAACACTGATCTGCCTCATCACTCCAGGAATTCAGAAATATCTATGAGTTTGCTTTTCTTTTTTTCTTTTTTACACATCTGATTATTTTTTAGCCCTTTGTTCTGGGTGATCTTACTTTGACATAAGTCTAAATTTAATGTTGCAATAAAAAAACACATGAGGAGTTTGAACTATCAGTGTGAATTCCACTGATAAATTGTGCATATGGTATTGTTCACAAATCCTGAAGAAGCTGACACAAATATATATACAGCTGGACTGTGGCACAAATCTCACTCCTCAGAGTCATAACTACATGTTATCTCCAGAAAAGCAGACTTAAAGTGCATAAAGTCAAAAGACCAACCAAAGTGATGTGGAATGAAACTATAACGTTTCAGTATGCACCCTCCTCAATGTTGGCATGTTAGGTTTGCTAGAATTAATATATTAATCAGTTTCTGTTTCCTCTTTTACATATCACCCATGTATACAATATGTGTCTATTTATATGTTAATATATTTAGAGATAAGAACACACACCATGCAAACTTTGGGTACAAGAGAAATGGGATGCGCACACTGTCTGTGGGAAAGCTGTTGCGAAGCTGTTCTGAAACAGTCATTAAATGCTAAATACCTGTTGGTGGACCAACATATTGTTGATCCCGAATTGCATATTTACATTACCACCAATACAACCGCAAGCTGAATTATCCATTGTGACAAAATTGTGGGAGTTTTTTGAAAAATCACACAAAGTTTCACACCTATACAACCGAAAGCATTTTGGCTTATTCTTTAGGCATTTGTGCTTTTTAGCACCATTGTGACTAAAAAAAAGAATATTCTAAGAGTTTGCAGAAAATTCTTACTTTTCTTGCTTCAAACTAGTTTTGCTAAAAATGCAAAAATGGAGTTCTCATTTTGTTGTCACACTGTTCGTATACATGTACCCACTTACATTATTATAAAAAAAAAACACATTTGATCGAATACTACAGATTCTGATGATATCTGAATGAAATTCTGCCAGAAGGGGAATTGTCTGATTTAGCACCAAATATATTGTTAGTCCTCTTGCTCAGAGGAATACCATTATGTACTCTTTATCTCGATAACACATCCGAATAAAAAAAAAAAAAGCAGTACTTTTTAATTTTACAATCCAAAAAACCCTGTGAACTACACCTGAGCTTTGGCCAGACACAGATAACAGTTTTGGTATGTTATGTTTAATAGACTGCAAAAAATGTGGGCACAATTTTAGCAATTTGACCTTATTTAAAAGCAAATTGAGAGTTTTAAAGGCGTAACATTTCTACAGCCACAATTTCATGTTCAGTTCAAGTAGCCACTTTAAACTCATCTTCGCTCAGATTTTAGTGCATTTTAGTCCAACAAACCTGTTTTCACTCCCTCTTCAAAGCTATGTACAAAGGTGTTGCTTTTCACAGTTTCCATAAAAAGATATGTAGTAAACCTACAGCTGAAAATCAAAAAGTTACAATATCGTGCAAAAGTTAGACGCACTGAGATAGAGTCATTACATGCAAAGCGAGATAGTTCAAGCCTCAATTTGTCATAATTGAGATGATTATGGATAACAGTTCATGAAAAACCCAATCCAGTATCTCAGAAAATTAGAATATTGTGAAAAGATAACCTCTCTAATCAGCTAATTAAGCCATAACACCTGCAAAGGGCTCCTGAGCCTTTAAATGGTCTCTCAGTCTGGTTCAGTAGGAAGCACAATAATGGGAAAGATTGCTGACCTGACAGTTGTGCAGAAAACCATCAGTGACATCCTCCATAAGGAGGGAAAGCCTCAAAGCAAAAAAGTTGGATGTTCCCAAAGTGCTGTATCAAAGCATATTAATAGAAAGTTATGTGAAAGAGAAACTTGTGGAAGAAAAAGGTGCACATGACGCAGGGATGACCGTAGCCTGGAGATGATTGTCAGGAAAAGGCCATTCAAAAGTGTTGGGGACTTTCACAAGAAGTCGACTGAGGCTGGAGTCAGTGCATCAAGAGCCACCACACACACTGATTCTGGACATGGGCTTCATATGTTCTAAAGGCTAAAGAAAAAAGATCTGGTCTGTTGCTCAGTGGTCCAAAGTCCTCTTTTTTAATGAGAGAAACTTTGCATTTCATTTGGAGACAAAGGACCCAGAGTCTGGAGGAATACAGTATACAGAGTGTAAGGGCCATATTTCATTCTTGTGATTTGTTGTTATGTTTATCTTATTTCAGTTTATTAGTTAAGCATTAAGCATTAAGTATCATACATATAATTTGTATTGTGACATCATTTCATGTGTTGTTCTGTGACATCATCCCACAGTTATGCAGTTCCATGTCTATCACGCACGTTAGTTGTAGTTGTTGTTAAGACACGGAAGGATACAGAAAGGTGTGGAGCACACAAGCTTTTGACCGTGATAACGTGAGACAGTAAGCTAAAAGGAATACAGTAAAATAAGTTGTTGTAACTGTAATCTATCGAAGCTACAGAACACAGCAAGCGACTCGTCGTGACTACAGTGGATTTATGCAAGAAACTGTAACAACCGTTGTTTTTGATGTTGAAAATAAACAAGAGACAAAGAAATCAACGAAACGTCTGATGTCGTCAGTGACACTGTGTAACTAAAGACACGCGTCAGAACTTGTGAATAACATGCACCTACACTAAAGTCAAAAGCTTGGCTCCGCCGCAGAAATGAAGATAAGTGATTTAAGATTGTGAAGAGCGCGCGTGCGACTTCAAAAACGCGCATTAACCGAAACCGAAAGCGAGAAGAGGACTTGCCTGCCTTAAACTTCACCATGTCACACGGCGAGGACAACGCCGCTATCGCCGAATCTGAGCAGGTGATGGTGCTCGACGAACTGAAGAGCGCCAGAGAAGGCAAGTGGAGTCAGTTGACTGTATTATACAATGAACTAGAGGCGCTTATGGACAATGCTTGCAATTTGCATGACGTTAAGGCCAAGCGCCGCCAATACAAAGCGCTGCTAAATGACTTTATTGAAAGTAATGTAACAGTGCGATCGTGCGCAAAGGATGAAGAGCGTGAAACCGATCAGCACCACTGGTTTCACCCTAGATTAACGCGCTGCTCAGAATTCATGGTAGGAGTGGAGTCGTGGATCGCGGACACTAGTAATCGCTTTAAGCTGTCTCAAACAGTTGACGATGGAGTTTCGCCAAACGACAGTGTGTCAATGGCGGAGCGTAAGACGCCCGCCCCCCAAAGGCATGGAAGCGTAACGTCAGCAGCATCCAAGAGGTCCTTAACGTCAGCAGCATCCGAAACTCGACTAAAAAAGGCAGAAGCCAACAGAGCAGCTTTGCTGGCTAAAGCAGCAACTTTGAGCCATCGGCAGGCGCTGGAGCTGGAGGAAGCACGATTAAAGGCTGAGGAAGAGCAATTGAAAGCACGACTAAAGGCTGAGGAAGAGCAATTGAAAGCACGATTAAAGATTGAGGAAGAGCAATTGAAAGCACAACTAAAGGCTAAACAAGCACAATTAAAGGCACAAAAGGAAAGGCTGGAAATGGAAACGGCGCTTGCAATGGCCGATGCTGAACTAAATTCTTACCAGAACCGCAAAAAACAACATCCTGCCAGACGGAGCGTGGTCGTCGAAACGAGTGGTGCACGCCCCCCGGAACCAGAGCAAAACGACCACTGCAACCACAGTTCGGCAACGGAATACCTCGAGCTGCCATCACGCCTCCGAGCAACCCACTTAAGCATGCCAGTGAGTGCCCAACCCATAATGTCAAGCACCCTAATGGAACGGCCCACCCAAGGTAACGAACACTCACTTTACAACACTGACATAGTGGAGCCTCAGGGTAGGATGCCACCTCAGGCAGATCTTACAGAAATGTTTGCAAAGAGTCAGAGGCAACATTCCCTACCTCCGCGCAACGTTCCTCCATTCTATGGTGACCCTCGTAAGTTCACGTCCTTCGTAAGAGCTTTTAAACATGCCATCGAAACCAACACTGATAGCAATCATGATAGGCTGTTCTTTCTCGAGCAGTATACTGAAGGACAGCCTAAGGACCTAGTGAGAAGCTGCCTGCTCATGCCAGAACATCGTGGCTACGCAGAGGCTATGAAACTGTTACATGACAATTTCGGAAATAGACAAATAATCGCTACAACGCTGATGCAAAAGGCACTCAACTGGCCGGAAATAAAGTCAGAGGACGGAAAGTCGCTAAAAACTTTCTCCCTGTTCCTAGTAGAATGTTACAATACCATGTCAAGCATCGATTACATGGATGAGCTAGACAATGCTACCAACTTGAGAGGTGTTGCCTCAAAACTGCCCTACAAATTGCGTGAAAAATGGAGAAGCCACGTATACAAGTACGAGGAGCGCAATCAGGAAAGAGCTAAGTTCGTGCAGCTGATGAAATTCGTAGAACGAGAAGCAAAGGTAATGTCCAACCCACTCTTTGGAGACCTGAACGTCTCGACTAGTGGTACAACGACTAGTGGTAAAAAACACAGCAGCAAATCCTCTCCAGGATTCAAGCAAAAAACTGAAGAAAAGAGGGGCAGCAGCTTTGCGACCGGCGTAAAACAGGTTGGTAAAAATCATAGAGACTCAATCACAGTAAAGAGTAGTGGTGCATTAGTTATTAGTGCCTTCACTAAACCTTGTGCATCCTGTGAGCAAGATCATACCCTAGACGAATGCCACAAGTTTAACAATGAGACATATAAGGTCAAATTGGACTTTCTAAAAAAGAATGGATTCTGCTTTGGCTGTTTAGTAAAAGGACATTTAAGCAAAGACTGCACGAAGAAAATTACCTGTCAGTTGTGCTCAAAGAAACATCCTCGCATGCTACACATTGCAGCAAAAGACACAGCTCAAGCGATCGCAAAGGCTGACGAAACCGAACCAGTTCAAACATTGCCTGTTGCAGCGAGTCACGAAACGAGTGCGTGTATCGGGGCTGGAGATGACTGTATTCTCTCCATAGTACCTGTTAAAATAAAGTCCAAAAAAGGCAACAAGACAGTAGAAGTATATGCCTTTATGGACCCAGGTAGCTCTGCTACCTTTTGTACAGAGTCACTAGCAAGGCGATTAAACGTACAAGGTAAAAAAATTGACATCATGTTAAGCACCATGAACGCGAAAAAACAAGTAGAAAGTTACGTGCTTACTGATCTAGAGGTTAGCAGTCTGGAAGAAAACACCTTTATTGAACTCCCCAAAGTGTTCACACAAAAGAGTATCCCAGTCTCAGTGGAAAATATTCCACAACAGCACGACATTGATAAGTGGCCATACCTCAGCGAAGTAAAACTGCCTTACATTAATGCTGGAGTTGAAATTCTCATAGGTAACAAAGAGCACAGGCTCCTAGAACCATGGCGAGTAATTAACAGCAGGCGCAATGGGCCATATGCAGTAAAGACTGCTCTTGGATGGACCATAAATGGACCTCTTCGAGAGTCGGTCGAGGAAGGCACATGTGACAATGAGCAAGTGAGCGTTGCAGTCAACAGAGTCTCCATCGAAAGTGTGGAACAAATGCTGATACAACAGTACAACCATGATTTTCCTGAACGGAACTGTGATGACAAAGCTGAGTTGTCACAAGAGGACTATCAGTTTTTAGACTCTGTAACTAACTCCCTGCAATTTACCGATAATCACTTCTACATCGGTCTCCCATTTAAGAAAGCAGCTACTCAAATGCCCAATAACCGAAGCGCAGCCATGCAGCGCGCACTGAACCTCAAACGGAAGTTTAGGCATAACCGCTCCTTTCACAAAGAGTATTTAAACTTCATGAATGACATGTTTGAGAAGGGTCATGCAGTCAAGGTCCCCACACCCCACCTAAGTCGACAAGACGGGCAGGTGTGGTACATACCTCACCATGGTGTGTACCATCCTCAAAAGAAAAAGCTAAGGGTAGTCTTTGACTGTGCTGCCAGCTATCAGGGAATATCATTAAATAGCGAGCTTCTGCAGGGACCCGACCTGACAAACTCACTCATTGGGGTGCTCGCACGCTTTAGACAAGAAGAAGTTGCCATGATGGCAGATGTGGAAGCCATGTACTATCAGGTCAGAGTTCCGGAAAAGGACACAGACTTGTTGCGTTTTCTGTGGTGGCCGAACGGAGACGTGAGTCAGGACTTGGTTGAGTATAAAATGGTTGTTCATTTGTTTGGTGCAAAATCATCTCCAAGTGTAGCTAACTTCGCCCTTAGGAAAACAGCAGAAGAAAACCGCAGCAATGCATCTGCCGAGGCAGTCAACACAGTACTTAAAAACTTTTATGTAGACGACTGCTTGAAGTCTGTCTCTAGTCATAGTCAAGCAGTTGCGCTATATAGTAATCTCACCAAACTGTGCGCAAGTGGAGGGTTTCACCTCACCAAGTGGGCAAGTAATAGTCGTACATTGCTAGCTTCCATCCCTGAGGGTGAGAGAATTAAAGACATGAGGGACTTAGATTTGAGTAAAGACGTACTCCCTGTTGAGAGGGCTCTAGTGGTGCTGTGGTGTATTAATTCAGACACGCTCAAGTTCAAGATTAGTTTAAAAGAGCGGCCTGCGACTAGAAGAGGAATCTTGTCAGTTACTAGTTCAATTTATGACCCCTTAGGCTTCCTTGCACCAGTCATACTGCCAGCTAAGATCTTAATGCAGCAGTTATGTAAAGAGAGACTCGCTTGGGACGATGACATTCCCGAACAATTTATAAAAAAGATGGAGGGCCTGGCTACACGAGTTGCATCAATTGTCTGAGTTTAGTGTAGCAAGATGCGTAAAACCAGTTGACTTTGGAGTCACAAATACAGCACAACTTCACCACTTCTCAGATGCAAGTGAAATGGGATATGGAGTTGTCTCATATATTAGGTTAGTAAATGCTGATGGACTTACACACTGTGCATTCATGATGGGGAATTCTCGCGTAGCGCCCTTGAAACAAACTACTATCCCCCGAATGGACTTGACAGCGGCAGTGGTCGCTGTAAACAACGACAAAATGTTGAAAGGTCAACTGGAAATAGAACTGCTGGACTCTGTGTTTTGAACCGACAGCACAACTGTCTTGAGATACATTGTTAATGAAAAACTTCGCTTTAAAACCTTTGTTGCTAACAGAATCTCCATCATACGAGAGTCAACCAAGCCACAGCAGTGGAGGTACGTCAACACTTCAAAAAACCCAGCTGACGCTGCTTCCAGAGGAGTTTCCTGTGAAAAATTCATGAAAAACAACAATTGGATCCATGGTCCCCCCTTTCTTAAAACACCAGAGAGTAAATGGCCTGAGAACATTCACGATCTGTCGACGAAAGAGGATGACATTGAGATTAAACACTCAGCCTCAGTGAATCTCGTAAAAACTACAGAGAGCACAGATGCCGTGAGTAAACTGATTAACTATCACTCTGACTGGTATAAGCTAAAAAGATCCGTTGCCTGGATTCTTTGCGTTAAAGACATGCTTAAACAGAAAACTAAAGGGATTAAGGGACAGGCAAACAACTCAATAACAGAAAACCATAAGTCTCTAACAATTAAGGACTTAACAATGGCAGAAAACGAAGTCATTAAGTTTGTTCAAAACCAAAAATTCAAAGACGAAATTTCCATGTTACAAAAGGGTAATGCATCCGTAAAAAGAAACAGTTGTCTTTTCAAACTAGATCCAGTACTGCAGGACGGAGTGCTAAGAGTTGGAGGACGTCTTGGTAGGTCTGCAATGCCTGAGCATGCAAAACACCCTGTCATTATACCCAAAGACTCACACATTACAACCCTAATCTTAAGAAACACTCACGAACAGGTCGGACATTGTGGAAGGAATTATATGCTTTCAAAATTGCGGCAGAAATACTGGATTTCGACAGCAAATTCCCTTGTGAGAAAGTTTCTGTCCAGTTGTGTGACATGCAGAAAGATTAGAGCGAAGAATAGTGAACAAAAAATGTCAGAACTGCCACGCGATAGAATAACACCAGATCACCCACCGTTCACTAACGTAGGGGTAGACTATTTTGGACCCTTCGAGGTCAAACGGGGTAGAAGTAATGTTAAAAGATATGGCGTATTGTTTACTTGTCTGACAACAAGAGCCGTGCACATTGAAGTCGCGCAGTCATTAGATACAGACTCCTGCTTAAATGCTATTCGACGCTTCATGTGCAGAAGAGGCCAGGTGTCAGTTATGGGAAGTGATAATGGAACAAACCTCATAGGCGCTGAGACTGAATTGCGTAAAGCTATCCAACAGTGGAATCAGTCAAAAATTGAAGGCGTCCTCATGCAAAAGGGGATACAATGGATATTTAATCCTCCTGCTGGGTCTCACTTCGGTGGAATATGGGAAAGGCAGATAAGGTCAGTTAAAAAAATCTTAAGGTCTGTACTAAAAGAACAAACACTAAACGATGAGAGCTTGCACACATTTCTGTGTGAGGTGGAAGCTATAATGAATGACCGTCCCCTTACCACCGCTACAGACGATCCCACAGACCTGGAGCCCCTGACACCTAACCACCTGCTGCTGATGAAAAAACAGCCAAACTTGCCTCCTGGTCTTTTCAAAAAAGAGGACATTTACGCACGTCGCAAGTGGAAGCAAATTCAGTACCTTGCCGACCTATTCTGGAAGCGATGGGTGCGTGAATACTTGCCCTTGCTTCAGGAGCGCCAAAAATGGTCTCAGGTGAGAAAAAACCTCTCGATTGGAGACGTAGTTCTAATAATTGATGAGTCTTCTCCAAGAAATTCATGGGTCGTCGGACGGATCACGAAAGTGTTCCCTGATAAAAAAGGACTTGTGAGACGTGCACTGGTCAAAACTAAAACCAGTACCCTGGAAAGACCCATCGATAAGCTGTGCCTGATATGTGAAATGGACTGTTAATTACCTTATAAAGTAGTCATGTTCCTTTTATTTGGTACGCAGCGATATGAATACCTTAAGTTAAACCGTTAACAAATGTCTAAAGTGTTAAGAAAGTTAATTCTAAAGTGTTAAGAAAGTTAATTCCAAAGTGTTAAGAAAGTTAATTTTAAAGTGTTAAGAAAGTTAATTCAAATTTTAATCCAATAGTAAATGTTGTGGCCCAATTGTAAAAAAAAAAAAAACAACAAAACAAAAAATGTGTGTAATTGTCAGTCTTCCTGCCTGTCAATTAGGGGCTGGAAATGTAAGGGCCATATTTCATTCTTGTGATTTGTTGTTATGTTTATCTTATTTCAGTTTATTAGTTAAGCATTAAGCATTAAGTATCATACATATAATTTGTATTGTGACATCATTTCATGTGTTGTTCTGTGACATCATCCCACAGTTATGCAGTTCCATGTCTATCACGCACGTTAGTTGTAGTTGTTGTTAAGACACGGAAGGATACAGAAAGGTGTGGAGCACACAAGCTTTTGATTGTGATAACGTGAGACAGTAAGCTAAAAGGAATACAGTAAAATAAGTTGTTGTAACTGTAATCTATCGAAGCTACAGAACACAGCAAGCGACTCGTCGTGACTACAGTGGATTTATGCAAGAAACTGTAACAACCGTTGTTTTTGATGTTGAAAATAAACAAGAGACAAAGAAATCAACGAAACGTCTGATGTCGTCAGTGACACTGTGTAACTAAAGACACGCGTCAGAACTTGTGAATAACATGCACCTACACAGAGTTTCACCTGTATGTATTGTAGTTGGCAAACATTTTAGTGGCTATAAGAAAGTATGCTTAAAATTGCACAGAGGGCTAGGAGAAAGATCTGAGATTTTCACCACTATCCAAAAAGACAAAGTAACTTTTTCTTTGCCTCTATAACCTCATAAGAAAATCTGGGTATTTTTATTAGGTTAGTTTTGAATTGCTTATTATATGATTTCCTGTTTTGAGACAACCTGGACCAAGATTTTTGTAGTCCTTTAAAAATGATTGGCACTTTTTATCATGTCATAAGTTTCAGGCTATATGGCATCTTTGGCTGCCTAAACATGCTCAATAGGAGACATTAGCTGTTGCCAAATATGCAAGCAGCCAGATACCTGAAATTTCAGCGGAGAGAGATTGACAAGACCAACCCACCTTCTGGAGAAAATAGCAGAATTTCATCTACAGGGATATGCATGACTCAAACTGAAAGTCTTAGCCAAGTTACATTTAATTAATTTAAAAAAAAATTCACCAGCGGTCACTGTCTTATTTTTATTTAATTAATTATCTTACATTGAACTAATTCATTCGCAGACTTCTATTGTCTGATTTATCCTTTTAACCACAGAGCCACTTTAGCAGTGGCTGCAGCTAGAGTGTTTGATTTCAAGTATGTTTAAATTTCTCTTATTCATCCTCATATAATGATGAATAAACCTTGTTTTAAACATCAGAAGAAAAAAAACAGAGCTGCATAGGAATAATAGATGTCTGAATCAGAAAGATAATGAGAGAGATTGTATGTAGGGTCATGTGTCTAAATGTCTATTATTACACTATATTACCATGTGCCTCTTTCTATTATCCTTGCCTCTTTCTATCAAAATACAGATTTAAACGCAGTCATCTCTAAAGATAAATGAAATTTTGAAAAAAAACTTTTTCAGGTGTCTGCCTTTCACATGGTACAAATCACAATTTATTGCTCACATGCCCAATGAAAGGCCCACCTTTCTTTTTTTTCTACTTTGCAGCATAGATCTACTGTATACATAAAGTATTGAATGCTCTTGCATTCTTGGTTCAAAGCAGATTAAAATTGTATTTGTCACACACACATCCATACAGAGTACAATGTGCAGTGAAATGCTTATTACAAATGTCAAGATAAAATAAATAGATATAAAAATATACACTGATGCTCATATTTCACCAAGCACATAGGAATAAATAAAAAGGAAGACACAATCTGCCCACTAAGACATTGTAATCTTTCAGAACAAGCATTATAATGCTTTAAATGATTTATAACATCATATGTCTTATATAATTTTATTATTTAGTTTTTGTTTGTTTGTACTTTTACTGCTTTATTATTATTATTATTATTATTATTATTATTATTATTATTATTATGTGTTATTTACTTGTTTATTTATTATTTTATTTTTTATGCAAAATTTAAGATGTACCTATTTAGAATGGCTTTTAATATTTTCAGTTTCATGTTTTTTTTGGTTCAACTCAGGTTGCTGTATGGTGCTATACAAATAAATATTGATTGATTGATTGATTGATTGATTGATTAAACACCATTTTTCAAAGACTTGGTGAAAAGTCCACAAAATATTAACTTCTGAACTATCCTGTTCATTTATAAGCTTTGGACTAATTCAGGCCTACTGTACATCAGTGGTTGCTATCCTCCAAGAGCGGATCAACCTTTCCACTTGATTTAGTTACCCCTCACATCTAACTTACCTGAATCCCTTACACAGATGGTTAATGTGTTAACAATATTAGTCAGTTTTAGTGAATGAGAATTTGAACTAAACTTCATAGACACTATAGGAGTATCTGTGTACACTTTCTCTCCTTTCTAGCAATCACTGTAATGACACCATAAGAGATTAGTTTATTTTAAAATCTTACTAAAGAGTCACATAGTTGATACTTCTAAGCGTTGATATTTTAAAATCACTTTAAAATGTAGAGTGAATTCACTGAGATCAGTTTAGCTTGCAGGATTAAAGGCTGGGGAAATTAAAATGCGGTGTTAAACAAGAGCATTTCCCATGTTGGACACAGTTACTTTAAAGAAGATTATTGTTCCATTTCAGTGCTTTACTTACTAATCAAATAAAGAAGAAATTAAGCACTTGTTCTACAAGGAAAATAAGGGTGAATGAACATGCAGCGACTAGGAGTCTTATACACACTTAAAAACCATTAACATTAAAAACCACCTAGGCTTTAGGTTCCCTTTGTGCTGCCGGGACAGCCCTGGTCCTTCAGAGTGTGGCTGAATGGGACCTCTGGGGTGCTGTGGTGTCTGGCACCAGGATTTTGGCAGCAGATATTTTGGGTGCTGTGGGGTGGGGGCTTGGTGGATCATGCTTGTTTGACCAGGGCATTCCATGGATGCTTGATCGGATTGAGATCAGGGGAATTTGGAGGCTGAATCAACAGCCTTGAATTCTTTGCCTTCTAAGCCCTATGTGTGGCAGGCTGTGATGCGCTAGGTGTTCTGATCCATTTCTGTCTTTGCCAGTTTAGATTTTTTTTTTCCCGTTAGCTTTTGCTGCATTGGCTTTGTATAGAGTCGGGCCAGACGGGCTGATCTTTGGTCCCCGCAGGCGTACGCGTGCTTTGGGTGCCCAAGAGCTTGTCAGCAGCTCATGGTGATATAACTGTGATAAAGTTATTCAATTCACCCGGCTGTGGTGTTAATGTCCTGGCTGATCTATGTGTAGGGGTCAGAATAAAGGATAAATACAGCTCATGGACAAAGTAGTTGAATTTAACAACTTCTTAAACACCTAATACATTGAAATATATATTTAGGTATTGGTAGATTCGCTGCTCCAGAGCAACTCAGAGAAAAGTGCAAACAGCTAAAGGTGCAATGATACAAAGTACTTGACAGATTTGTAGAGCTGCATAACCTGAAAGACTGAAAACGATTCATACAAGTGCTGGTGTGATGTAGTCACTAAATAAAAGGGCATTTTAATCTCAAGTGGTTGAGATCTAAACCATTTTTTTTTTAACCAAATACAGTAGGAACACTAAAAGTACCCCTGGAAACACAGATAAAGACTGGGATGAAAAACTGGCTGTGTAAGCATGGTTTGTGAATTCTGTTTTTTTTTTATTCAATCTCAACCTCATCTACATTGCTCAGCTAAACAGTATTTAATAGGTTCGTAACAGGTCTCAAAAAGAAAAAGAAAAACATAGCACATCCCTATCCCAGCAGTCACTAGGATTACTGTAAATGCACATTCATTATAAGCCTTTATACCCGATTGCTCTTGCTACTTTTTTGCATCCTTTAGGATCCCAGACCCACGGCATACTTTACTTTTAGGCACAACCAGATGCCATGTGGAACATTCTGGGCAGATTGCACCTTCTGTTTTCCCCTGTAGTTAAATCTGTTCAGAACACATCTTTTTTTTTTTTATTTTACATTTGGGTCCAATTTGGGTCCAAGAAAGTAAAAGGAGATGATAAAAGGAATCCAGAAAGTGGTGCAAGTCCAAAGAAGAATAATACAATAAGAAATCAGAGACATCTTTATCTTAGACTGTTGTGAAAGAAATGAAGACTAGGAGAATTATGATTGGGATGCACAAAGCACCAATCAGGTACTGTACTTTAAAGCAGTGGGATAGTACGATACACACCAGAACTGAACTCCGAAGCCAGTAGAGAATAGTCATGTGATCATCAACACCCTTTATCTTAGACTGTTGTGAAAGAAATGAAGACTAGGAGAATTATGATTGGGATGCACAAAGCACCAATCAGGTACTGTACTTTAAAGCAGTGGGATAGTACGATACACACCAGATCGTACGGTGACTCCCGGACTTACACAACTTAGCCAGCATTCGGCTCGGTTTGCTTATATGCCGTGAAAAATATTTAGCAAAAGTACATTTCTAAAATTAGCTAGCAAGTTGTTTCACTTTTCAGTTTGAAAATCCGTAAAACCTCGGCATACAAAGCATTTTTAGCATACAAGCAAATAAACCGAGCCGAACCGAACACAGGGTAAGTTGTGCCATTTTGTGCCAATTATACATTTAATTTGGAACTAGTAAATAATAATTGTATAAAAGTGTACAAGTTTACATACTTAAAGGGAATTTGGAGAACAAGATAATTTAATTTAGTGTTTTTTGACAACAAAGGGTAAAAATAAAAAGAACTGTGTACATACTGTAAGTGAACATAAGTACACATACAGTCAGTTAGATTATGAATTCAGTGAAGTCCTGAATGTCTTTGAATTTGCCAGGCCCAAGGCACCTGAACCTCCTGTTAGTGATCGTGACTACAGCTGGTAGCTTCTGTCATGCACACTCGGAACGCGACCGGCACTAGGACCCGGAAGTTAAGCGGTCGCAAACCAGGAAGTATAAAAGAGGTAAACAAACCATAGCACCTCGCTCAGTCATTGAGTTTTGCCGATGCCACGTCTGATTCCTGCTTCTAACTGTGAGTACTCACCCTTTTGGTTTCAATTCCTGATCGAGTGTGTATTTATAGGACGCGGGTTAGATTGTGTCTTTCCCTTACTCCCCATCTGTGAGAGTCCTTAGACTGAAAGCGTGATTATCCTGCCTACTCGTGTTTCATCCGCGTTTGGGTTTACCATTCACGCTACAAAGGGCTAACCGCTAAAGCTACGTCTTCTGGTCATCTCAGGTTAGTTCTTGACAGAATGACTGAGCCTTCCGCGGTGAACCCAGCGGATTACGCGCACCTCTGCGATGTGGTTGATCAGCATGCCAAGCTCATCAACACGCTAACCGGGGAGATCGCTAACCTGCGCCGGGACCTCCAAGACGTCGCGGCCTTGCGCCGCGAGGTCGCGGAGCTCCGGCGGGAGAACGCGGATCTCCGGGCGGCTGTGGATAGCGCGGCTAGCCGGTCTCCCGTCGCGGCGGCCGCGGCGCCGCACCAACCCCCCCCCCCTCCTTCTGATGTATTTTTGGCACTTCCGGATAAATGGGACGGCACGGACGGGAAGTGTAATGTGTTTCTAACAGCGCTTGATTTGGTGTTTGAGTTCAATGCCACCAGGTACTCCACCGATCGGCTACGCATCGCGCTTCTGGTCTCGTTGCTATCCGGGCAGGCAGCTGAGTGGGCCACGGCAGTTCTCCGGGCGGATTCAGACACCGCGCACTCATATAACGAGTTCACCCGCCAACTCAGACTCACCTTCGAACACCCAGCGGGCGAGGTGGAGACCGACACCAAGCTCTACCATCTGCGGCAGGGAGGATCGTCCGTGAGCCGGTACGCTGCTGAGTTCCGGACCCTCGCTGTGCAGACCGACTGGGGAGATGCCGCGCTCCGGACATCCTTCTACGAGGGACTGGCTCCACGTATCAAAGACGAGCTCGCCGGGCGAGAGCTTCCTGCTACCCTGGAGGGGATGATCCAGCTCTCCCTCCGTATCGATCAACGCATCCTCTCTCGCCCGAAGCCAGCCCCTAGGACCCTGCCGCCTGCACCTACCTTCTCCTACACCACGCCACGACCACCTACTGCTTTCACCACCTCCACTACTGGACCTATCGGATCTCCACCTCCTGCCGTGGTTGACACCGGAGCCGGGGAACCCATGCAATTAGGACGCGCCTCCCTGACCGTGGCGGAACGCGAACGACGGTATCGAGAGGGGCTGTGTGCCTACTGTGGGTCGGCGGCGCACCACCGAGCTACTTGTCCAATTCGCCCGGGAAACGCGCAGCCCCGGTGAGTGGAAGGAGAGACTCACCAGGCCCCCTCCACCTCTCCTCCACAATCGACGCCACCATCTCACGTTTCACGGTTCAGGTAAACCTCCAAATTGGCCACAAACGAGTTCGAAGCGCCGCGTTCATCGACTCCGGTGCCGCGGGTAACTTCATTGACTCTAATTATGCCAAAGATTTGGGGGTGAGGACTGAGGCGTTATCCCAGCCGGTAAACATCACTTCGGTCGACGGTCGGCCCTTATCATCCAGCCCTATCACCCATCAGACCCAACCCATCACGCTCGCCATAGACCAACACCAGGAGCAGATCCAATTTCACCTTACCACCATCTCATCACCGCCCATCATCCTCGGCTATCCCTGGCTGTTACAGCATGACCCGATCATTTCGTGGACCCGGAACCGGATTCTCCAGTGGGGGCCGACCTGCACCGAACTCTGCCTACAGGCACGGACTGGGACGTGTTCCAGGGAGTCCGAGGCCCCCGACGTCGACACCAACGCCATCCCTATCGCCTATCGAGACCTGGCTGAAGTTTTTTGTAAGAAACGCGCCACCCATCTCCCGCCTCATCGCCCTTACGACCTGGCGATAGAACTTCAGCCGGGCTCCGTCCCTCCCCGCGGCCATCTCTATTCGCTATCCACCTCGGAGACGCAGGCGATGGAGGAATACGTCACCAACGCCCTCCGTCAGGGAACCATCCGGCCATCCACCTCGCCTGCCGCCGCGGGGTTCTTCTTCGTCAAGAAGAAAGGGGGCGAACTTCGCCCATGTGTCGACTATCGGGGGCTAAACAACATCACCATTAAGAACAGACATCCACTACCACTCACCAACTCAGCCCTGGACGCCCTTTCTGGTGCCACCATATTCACCAAGTTGGACCTCCGGAGCGCCTACAACTTGGTGCGCATCAGAGAGGGTGATGAGTGGAAGACGGCTTTCATCACACCCACCGGACATTATGAGAGCCTGGTCATACCATTTGGACTCTGCAACGCACCCTCGGCCTTCCAACAATTCATAAATGACGTCCTCCGAGACATGCTGGGCCGATGGGTGTTCGTCTACCTGGACGACATCCTCATCTACTCCCGCCACCTGGAAGAACATATCCAACACGTACGTGCTGTTTTAAAGAGATTGCTCGCTCACCAACTGTACTGCAAGCTGGAAAAATGTGCTTTTCACCAGCACTCCACCACGTTCCTGGGTTTTGTCATCTCGCCCCAGGGTGTGGCCATGGACCCGCAGAAGCTAGAAGCTGTACGTCACTGGCCCTTACCCAGGACACTCAAACAGCTTCAGCGGTTTCTCGGGTTTGCGAACTTCTATCGTCGCTTTATCCGGGGCTACAGTACAGTTGCAGCACCATTGACCACATTGACCAGGCCCTCACCTCACCCATTTCAGCTCAATCCCACCGCCATCTCAGCCTTCAAGGAACTCTGCCATCGTTTCACCACCGCCCCGATTCTTCTTCATCCAGATGCCAATAAACCCTTCGTTGTGGAGGTGGACGCGTCGGATGTGGGCGCCGGCGCGGTTCTCTCCCAGCGAGGTCCAGACCAGAAACTGCACCCTTGCAGTTTCTTCTCCAAAAAATTTGACCCCACTCAGCAGCGATACGGGGTAGGGGACCGCGAGCTGTTGGGCATAAAGTGGGCTTTGGAGGAATGGCGTCACTGGCTCCAGGGCGCCAGTGAGCCATTCATCGTCTGGACCGATCACCAAAACCTGATCACCATCAAGAACCTTAAGCAGCTCAATCCACGACAGGCACGGTGGGCACTATTTTTCGAACAATATAATTTCCATCTTTCTTACCGTCCGGGGTCGAAGAACACCAAAGCCGACGCCCTATCACGCCAGTATGAGGACGACCTCCCCCGGACGGAACCCGTGCCTGTCATCCACCCATCCCGAATCCTCGCACCCCTCCACTGGGATTTGGAGACCAGGGTCCGCCAGGCACAGGCGGCGGAGACCGAACCGGCAGGTGTGCCGCCTGGACGACTCTACGTACCCGAACAGCTGCGAGCGGAGGTTCTCCAATGGGGGCATTCGTCCACCATCGCCGGACATTCTGGGGCGCGACGAACCTTATCATTTATCCAACGAGCGTTCTGGTGGCCCTCCTTGAGGAGAGACGTCCGCGAGTTCGTTCAGGCGTGCCCGGTGTGCGCCAGGGCAAAAGACACAAACCAACCAACTCCAGGAGAACTCCAACCACTCCCAGTTCCTCGACGGCCCTGGACGCACATCGCCCTGGATTTCATCACGGGCCTGCCGGTTTCAGAGGGTAAGGACACCATTTTAACCATCGTTGATCGGTTCTCCAAGGCCGTGCACCTGGTGGCCCTAGCCGGACTCCCATCAGCTAAAGACACCGCAGAATTGATTTTGGAACACGTAGTCCGACTGCATGGGTTCCCAAAGGACATCGTCTCGGACAGAGGGCCCCAGTTCACAGCCCGGTTCTGGAAGGCCTTCTGCCGTCTGATCAATTCCACCTGTAGTCTGTCGTCCGGTTACCATCCCCAGACTAATGGTCAGACGGAACGGACCAACCAACAACTGGAGCGCTACCTGAGATGTTTCGTGTCCGATCGCCAGCGCTCCTGGGCCCGCTACCTCAAATGGGCCGAACTGTCCCACAACCTACACGTCTCCTCAGCCACCAACCTAAGCCCATTTGAGGTGTGCCATGGTTTCCATCCTCCCATGTTCGACCATCAAGAACCGGAGGTTGACGTACCATCGGCCCAACAGTTGGTCCGTAGGTGTCGGCAGATATGGAATCAAGCGAATCGCGCCATCCAGCGAGCCAACACCAGCTACGTCGCCCAGCATCGCCGCCGACACCCACCGGGACGGTTGTACCACGTAGGTGACAAGGTATGGCTATCAACTAAAAACCTCCATCTGCACACCGAATCAAGAAAACTATCACCAAGGTTCATCGGACCATACCGCATCACGTTACGGATTAACCCTGTCACCTACCGGCTCCAGCTGCCTGCGGCGCTCCGGATCCACCCAGTCTTCCATACATCACAGCTAAAACCCTTCATCACTTCACCTCTGGTTCCACCCACCCCCCCTGCTCCTCCTCCCCGAATCATTGACGGCGGTCCCGCTTACACCGTGCGACGAATCCTCGATTCGCGACCTCGGGGCAGGGGCACCCAGTACCTGGTCGATTGGGAAGGCTACGGCCCCGAGGAGCGATCTTGGGTCCCAGCACGGTTCATCCTCGATCCTGAGCTCATCCGGGACTACCGTCACAGGGTATCCTCCACCTCAGGACCGTCTGGAGCCGGTCCTGGACAGGGGGGTACTGTCATGCACACTCGGAACGCGACCGGCACTAGGACCCGGAAGTTAAGCGGTCGCAAACCAGGAAGTATAAAAGAGGTAAACAAACCATAGCACCTCGCTCAGTCATTGAGTTTTGCCGATGCCACGTCTGATTCCTGCTTCTAACTGTGAGTACTCACCTTTTTGGTTTCAATTCCTGATCGAGTGTGTATTTATAGGACGCGGGTTAGATTGTGTCTTTCCCTTACTCCCCATCTGTGAGAGTCCTTAGACTAAAAGCGTGATTATCCTGCCTACTCGTGTTTCATCCGCGTTTGGGTTTACCATTCACGCTACAAAGGGCTAACCGCTAAAGCTACGTCTTCTGGTCATCTCAGGTTAGTTCTTGACAGCTTCTTTATGCAAATATAAAGACTTTGTTTGACAGTACTCACTGGATCAACCAAGAAGTTAGACAATCACAGTGACACTAGTCTATCACAGGTACATGGAAGATGACACTCTTATTTAAGTGTGTTGCTTGTAATGTGTGTGTGAAAGTAGTACTGTAGCATGAGTGACAGTAAAAAAAGATGTGTTTGATGTGTCCAAAAGGAAAAATGTGTTTGCTTTCACCCTCCTTCGTGGGCAAGTTGGAATCAAATGGGAGAGAAAATGTGGGATTTAAAAAAAAAAATCCTTAACAAGTAAAAAACTGAACTTGGGGCATAGACACTTTCACAACATTTTGTAATCAGTAAAAACAAAGAAGTAGAGTGCACAGTGGTCACTGACAGTGTGAAATTTATCGTGGTATACAGTAGGATGTACTGTATTTCTAGGAAAAGCACACATAATGTTTTCCTGCTGCTTTGAGCCTCTGATTCTGGATTAGAAATGCTAGACAGTATAAATTAAAATATGCAGTAATAAATAAGGGCTTTTAAATAGCCATTTGAATAGTATTTTAAATATAATTTTCCAGACACTTTTGAACTCTCAAGCGTTTGATGTGGCCTTACTAGTAATCAATATGAAATTTTGTGTAGGTGGGTTTATTTACATTTAATAACAAGAAGCAATACCCTTACATGTGCATACACATACCTTCCATTTCAGCATTTGGCAGACATCCTTATCCAGAGTGACTTGCATTTGTATCTCAGTTTACATTAGCACAGTAATTGAAGGTTAAGGTTCTTGTTCAAGGGACCAACAGGGGCAAATGAGTGGCGGTGGTGGGGTTCGAACCTCAGACCTTACAGTCCTTAACCACTAAGGTTTATTTTGATCATATTTACAGTATATCATCATAAAAGATACTCATTTGTGTTTCCTTCTATAGGAAAAAAAAAAAAACTTACATGTTCAAAACCCTGACATACAGTACAGTATTGGCACAAGCTAGGTTACCTAAACGTCCCAACTGTATTTATGTTCTCCACTTCCTGGAACATAAATACTCAATATCAATAAATGTTGATATTATCTCTATTTAAAAAGTTTCTTTTTGAGTAAACGCAGCAACTTAAAAACTGTGCAGAAACTAATAAGCTTTGTTAGACATGTCTCAAGGACATACTACAGACTGAACTGAGGGTCAAAATACACATTCAAAACAGGATCCAGCCACCAGACAGTCATCCGAGTCCATAACCTTCAATAGGATTGGTTCAATGCGCCACATTCTTAGCACACACAAGCACTAATATGTTCCATAGATATGTCCTTGGCTTTCTGTCAACGAAGTAAATGATGCGTCACGCATTCTGTAGTTACAGCCCTTTTGCCAGTTTCTTTTATAATGATTCATACAGTACAATAAATGAATATGATAAAAAATGTATAATATACAGTATAATAAAAATAGTAATAATAAAATGTAGATTCAAGTACAACAACTAGGCAGTCCTGTTAAAGTAAAGAACTTGAAAAGATCCATTTTATAATCAGTTGTGAATAGCATAAAAAAACAAAACAAAAGGAATATAAAGAATATGGTGTGTCTGCTAGACGTTGTACAAATAATCACTGATGAACAGCAGTGTTATGGGATGTTACTTTTCAAAGTAACTAATTACATTACAAAATTACTGTCTTTAAAAAGTATTTAGTTACATTACAGTGTTACAGTATTACAGAGTTACTTTCCATTGCAGAAAATGAAAACTCCTTTGTGATTCCTCATGCATGTTGTTTTAGTCATAACCTTTATAATTATTCTACCATCATCACTCAGCGAAGTTTGGCCCATAATCTGTTAACTACTAATACCCCTTTCTCACCTATGCGGTTTCGTGCAGTGGCCCCAAGTACGGTTCATCATGATTCACTGTGAGTTTTGGTGTTTTTTCCATCTTTTTCCGCGCGTCGGTCCTCGCATAGTCAAACTGCTTAGGTGAGATAGGGGTATAACAGAAGGAATAACAAAGGGGGCGCGATATCGGGGGCGGGGCTTGTCGGACGACTTTCACACACACACACCTACACACACACACACAAACGGATTAGGAATGACTGCTGTCTGGCTCATGGATTCTATACATTTTCTAAATAACTAATTACTGTACATTTTTGAAAATATAACTAAATAACTGAGTACTTAAAAAGTGGACCTAATGCATTAGATTATTTGTTACATCGTAAAGGTAGTCCAAGTACTCTAACGTGTTACTTTGTAACGAGTTACACCCCACACTGGTAAACAGTAACAGAGGAAATGTAACCTTTTACAGTACTTTTTTGACTAGCGTTTAATTCAAACTGGGAATGACTTTTGATTATGCAGAATAACACAACACAATAAATGCGTGAATATTCACAGAAGCGACTACAGTTTGTGCGGTATAGTCACATCTGCCAGGATCATCATTGATGATGTACAGCCTTTTTTAAAACGTTTGCACCTTTCACATGTCTCACTGCGGCTAAGAGTCTCATCACTGTTCTACGCTTGAAGCTTGAAGGCTTCTGTAAATCTCAATTGGTTTTATGCTTTCATTCACAATTTCATCACAAGTCCTGGATTGACTTGAATGTCCCTCGTATCGGTATTTTACATAAGTATTTTCATTTTAGGGGTCATTAAATTTAACCCCACAACATTTAACACAACATAAAATATCATACTTTGTACTCTACCACTAGTTTTCCTTCTTAATTATGAGTGTTCAAAAAAATAGTTATTGTCTAAACTGAAGCACAGGAAGCACACAATCAGGGATTATTTTGGCTAGTTTACTTCGACCTGTTGGTTGCACATATTAGACGTATCTACTTACTGTAGGAACATTACTATTATAAGATCAGGGCAACAGTCTGGAAAAAAATGACAGAGAAGAAAAGAAAAAAAGAGTCATTCAATGCGTTATTCTCAAACAATTTCTTCTTAAAATAAATAGTATCTTATAAGTAGTAAATCTAAAAAGATGTAAAGGTTAGCCCATTTTTGTGCTAGTGTTTATGTTCTTTAATGAAACATCTAATGTTAGCTTGCAGCAGACCAATCTTTTATTATTTAAAATAAATCTCCCATTACCATGATTATGTTGTGTGTGTGGCTAGTTATACTTAGCCGAGTACAGTAATTAGTTAAAGCATTATGATGCAGGCTGGACCTAGTAATCAGTTGAAGTTTTTTTAATTTCGTTAACTAGCTAGTTGCTTCACCTTTTTTGTAGTTTGTAGATTGCGGATGTTTACAGATGCCCATAGAGCCGTGGGGAAGTGGATAGCGCTGTCGTCCGAATTTTACGCCTCCCCCAACAGGGCATAAGGGAGCAGTTCGGGAGAGCGGTCATATGGTTTGGATGAAACAAGTTATAGTCTTCAGCCCTCCCTGACTGGTAGTAGTAGCCTTAAGGAGCCTTCCAAACGACCTGAAGTACCCTGCAAAGTATACTTCACAGAGTGTTAAGTGTGATTCCAAACCTCAGTGAGCGAAGGTGTACACTTCACTGGAAAAGGGAATGAAAACATTCCCATCAGTCATTGTGTCTCGCTGGAGCTCGAAAAAGGATTTATATATTTAATATCATTATTATCATTATTATCGAGGACGACATCATTTTAAAAGGACACAAACATGTACATTTTTATATAATCAGAAAAACCGTAGTTTTATATATGCTAGTATTTGGTACAAAAAATAAATCTCACTACATCTTGAATCAATTATTATTTTAATTATTTAATAATTAATGTACAAGTTATACACGTTTCAGTAGTATGTTTTATAATGTTATCAGCTTTTGTTTAAATTATTATTCAATATTTAAATTAGAAATTTTAAACATATAAATATAAAAATATATATAATTTCCCAGAGGCCATGGTCATAACCTCTGCTAAACTATTAGAAAATCTATTTCATTTTTCATTTCTCTCTTTCTTTGATTTTTATTCATCAAACTGCTGTTTGGAATATCTGGTTGAACATTGTTGAGATTTTTCCCTGTGCAGAGATGTTAGGTTTAAAAATGAATCTTAAAATGAATGTTTGCTCGTTCTCAAATCCTGTTATTTCACAACCACTCATCATTTTGATGAAAATTGTTCACCTGCATGTTGACTGCTCATAATAATGTTAATTGGTATCAGTTGCAATTAGATCGGTGTGCCTAGAGTGATAAATATTCACCCCGTTGAACTTTTGAAAATGATCTTAATTGCATTTCTTTGTCGTAAATCTACGGTAAGTATAACCAAAAAATATCACACTTGAGGTCATACTGCTGTACTGAATATCACTATCATGCGGTCATAGGGCGAAGAAGTCATCACAGCCATGCTGGTACTTGGTACAACAGCACAACCTCGAGAGCGAAATTGCTTTTATATCAGTTCCACTAACAACATTTATGATCAACAGATTATGATTTGTTTGTTTATTTAAACAGTTATTTTACTCTGCCAATAAATGTCTTTCTGCGACTGCGGGAAGTAGCATTAAGCTAGCGGGCGAACAACAGTTGGTATTATTAACAGGGGTGAAATTATACTTCAATACTTACAGTACCGGTAATGTATAGCCAAAAGGTGATGAGAATAAACCATGGAGGCGGTAGACAGTCCTGAGAAAGTTACAATATACTTTAAGGTATAATGAGTGGAAATATAGAATATCAGCTAACTTCTTTGGGTTTATGGGGTTGAATTCTAAAATTACACTAAATGGAGGATGTAGGTTAGTTTTCTTTCTAAGAGTGCTTTTATGACTGGTTTTCACCTACTTTCGCTCATGCTGATGATTGTTATTGTAATTAATGATTATTAGAACACCTGTAATATGAAGGGATGCATATAGTTAAACATCTCAGTGCTGTTATGCTCTATATCATCACTCATGGAATTTTACTCACTCAGCTGCAGGAGGAAATAAATATAGTAAGCTAATTTATTTATGTATTAATAAAAATAAATAAATAAAAGTTGTGTTTGCGTAAGTTTTAGTCCTCCGGAAACCACGCGATTTAGTTGTGGCACAACCTGCGAAATTCATATAATTTGTTGAAAAGAGTCAGAAAGCACATGATATCAGTGTCATGACTCAAAGTCAAAGCCCAGATGTGACTGAAAATCTTTCACATTCTATTACAGTATGTGAACATCTGCATATGTGTCAAATTTTCCAAAGCTTGAGCAGTTCAACTCAGGATGATGAATGCTCTTTCGACTTTTAAATTTTGTATATATATTTTTTTACTTTGAGTCATCATAAAAAATATTTCGTACACTCAAATGTTATACAAAACCCCGTCCAGAGCAATTACGACTGTAGTATAGTAAGTTAATACTTATGCAAGGTGCAGTAGTGTAAAAGTTTCAAAGACTTAGAGTTCATTCCGAGTCAACTGAACCTAAGGTGGTTTTCCTGTCTTTCATTTGTTGCTCTTACTGGAATAAAGACTTTTTCTCTCTCTCTCCATACAAAGGCGATGCTGTTGGACCTCAAGGCTGTGTTAGGACAAGGGAAGAAGCTTTATTAGTGGGAAACTTTCTGAAAAAGACCTGGATGAAAGTTGTAAGAACCCTAACATTGTTCGGAAGTCGTTACGAGCTCTATCATAAAGCACTATACAGCTCTCACCAGCAGAATTTGTAAAAGAGGCTTTCATCTAAGCTGCTGTGGTGTGTACGTCTAGACTGTGAACTAAAAGCTGCTGGCTGCTGCCTTTCATTCTGCAGACATAATGAAGGAAAAAAGACAGGAAAAACCTCCAATTAAAAATGATTCTGAAATGCCTAATGGTTCTAGTCTACTGAATGCCCTCTTGGTTCACTCGCCTAAAAAGAAATAATCAAAATGGCTTGCCATGAAATGAAACTCCTCCGAATTATATCTCCTCATTTGTGTGAGACGAAATGAGTTTGTAGTAAACGACTGAAATAAAGTAGTTATCCAGGCACTGACTTGTTTCTGCCTGATTATTTACTATAAAGCCATATTTATTTGGAGATTTTGCCTTTTGATGAAAGGAAGCGAATATGCAGTGGATTACAGCGCAACACCCACGCACACAGTTACTACAGGTCAAGTCTGCTTCTGCATTACAATGATAGAATATTGCTCCGGAGATTGTAGCACATATTGTTACAGCTGCTTTTTTTTTTTTTTTCCTTATGGTTTTACTGCCAGGCAGGGAAACTGGATGTTGGGAGCAAGGAACTGATAAATTGAATTGTCTTTTGATTGCCTTAAAGCTAATTTGTCTATATTGCTGCCAGACATGGAAAAGCTGATGAAGGCAGAAAGCAGGGGAAAGTCGATTAGACACTCAGTCTCTCTGTTCTCTCTGATTGAACAACTTTCCACACACACACACACACACATAAGGAAAAAAAGGATACAGTTCCCTTACTAATCAATTCTACGTTTACAGCCAGCATGGAAATAATAGTCACAGCTACAAAACCAGGCCAGTGCTTTGCTCCTTTCAGTCTCTTCATAGAGTCTTACACCATGCATGGCCTTCCTCTCTAGATCATTCAAACTCTCTCATCATAAATGCATGGTAGTTCTGATCAAAAGAACATTATTTTTTTTTTTTAATACAGTTGCTCTGTTGAAAAGGCTACTCAGAAATCCTGCCCTGCAAATGTATAGTCACCTGGTCTCGTGTTCGCAACTCTGTAAGAATTCACACAAGTTTGTTTTGTATGAAATGTCATAAAGGTCAAGGTTTAGACCTGGGCTGTGATTTAAGTTTCCTACAATCTCATTTGCATGAAAATCAAACCCAGTCCAACCTCGTTGCCTTTACTGCTCAAATTTGCACAGATTTTTTTTCATGAGATCAGGCTGCTTAGAGATAAGACAGAATCTGAGAGATTAGATGAATTGCAGAGTGCAGATCACAGTGAGAATCACACTGTAAAAAAAAAAAAAAAAAGAATTCACACGGTATTGCTGCATCTCTTTGATGGATGTGTAACGCTTCGACTGACGCTTCTCATCTGTCAGATTTTATTCTAGTTGGCGAAAAAATGTTGAGAGATAACTTCTGACATCTGGATTTATCGTTCCCAAGCTTAAGTTAAACCATCTTCTGAATCACTGGCTATCTTACAAAATGGTGTAGGTAAACAGTCCCTTGCAGGGTTCTAAATAGAACCTTTTGCATACATAAATAGCACCGCAAAGTGCTAGATCAGGCCATGTAACACGCTCATTGTTGTCTCACAGCTTTAAAGGCTCGGCGTCAATCCTGGCTGGGGTTACTGTCTGACTGGAGTTTTTTGTCCTTGTTCTCCCTATGTTTCCTCCCAGGCCTTTAAAAAAAAAAAAACAGCACTTCACAGCAAGAACAGCACTATAACGAAAATTTTATCAAGTAATGTTTAGCAAAAAAAAAAAAAAAAGGTTTGCCAACAATGACATATTGTACCTGTCTATTTATTTAGTTTAACATGACTGTATTAGGTCTCCCTTGTAATTTTAGATATTGTTTGAGTGTAATTATTTGCTACTGTATAACAGATTCAAATCTGGCTTTTATCCATTTTTATTTCCTGATATAAGCAGACAGTGTTTGCATGAACTTGCTAAGAAAAGGACTGTTCATTGTACAGTGCATGCTTGTTTTCCGGTAAACTGTGAACTGAGCGTTTCAGAGAAAGTGAATGTTAGCACTGTAAACATGAAGGGTTTACGTTGATGCTTATATTCTGTAAGCAAAAGGAAGAACTCTGTCTTCTCTCTTAAGTTTAACCAATCCAAGATGAAGCACATCACATAAGGATCAGGATCTTCTGGTGACATAAAACACCACATTACATATTGAAGTGCACACAGTATATCAAGTTAAATTTTTGGGTTATTGTCAAGATTACACGAGCAGAGTCATAAATATACAGTGGTGTGAAAAACTATTTGCCCCCTTCCTGATTTCTTATTCTTTTGCATGTTTGTCACACAAAATGTTTCTGATCATCAAACACATTTAACTATTAGTCAAAGATAACACAAGTAAACACAAAATGCATTTAAATGATGGTTTTTATTATTTAGGGAGAAAAAAAAATCCAAACCTACATGGCCCTGCGTGAAAAAGTAATTGCCCCCTGAACCTAATAACTGGTTGGGCCACCCTTAGCAGCAATAACTGCAATCAAGCGTTTGCGATAACTTGCAACGAGTCTTTTACAGCGCTCTGGAGGAATTTTGGCCCACTCATCTTTGCAGAATTGTTGTAATTCAGCTTTATTTGAGGGTTTTTTAGCATGAACCGCCTTTTTAAGGTCATGCCACAACATCTCAATAGGATTCAGGTCAGGACTCTGACTAGGCCACTCCAAAGTCTTCATTTTGTTTTTCTTCAGCCATTCAGAGGTGGATTTGCTGGCGTGTTTTGGGTCATTGTCCTGCTGCAGCACCCAAGATCGCTTCAGCTTGAGTTGACGAACAGATGGCCGGACATTCTCCTTCAGGATTTTTTGGTAGACAGTAGAATTCATGGTTCCATCTATCACAGCAAGCCTTCCAGGTCCTGAAGCAGCAAAACAACCCCAGACCATCACACTACCACCACCAGATTTTACTGTTGGTATGATGTTCTTTTTCTGAAATGCTGTGTTACTTTTACGCCAGATGTAACAGGACACGCACCTTCCAAAAAACTTTTGTCTCGTCGGTCCACAAGGTATTTTCCTTTATAACTGGCTTTATAACCTTTACCAGACTGATAGATCTCAATTACTTTTGTTCTCATTTGTTCCTGAATTTCTTTGGATCTTGGCATGATGTCTAGCTTTTGAGGTGCTTTTGGTCTACTTCTCTGTGTCAGGTAGCTCCTATTTAAGTGATTTCTTAATTGAAACAGGTGTGGCAGTAATCAGGCCTGGGGGTGACTACAGAAATTGAACTCAGGTGTGATAAACCACAGTTAAGTTATTTTTTTAAGAAGGGGGGCAATCACTTTTTCACACAGGGCCATGTAGATTTGGAGTTTTTTTTTCTCCCTTAATAACGTAAACCTTCATTTAAAAACTGCATTTTGTGTTCAGTTATGTTATCTTTGACTAATAGTTAACGGGTTTTGATGAGCAGAAACATTTAGGTGTGACAAACATGCAAAAGAATAAGAAATCAGGAAGAGGGCAAGTTTTTCACACCACTGTATGTATTTAAAAGAGTTTAACAAAAAATTTAAAAGTGTTTAACGTTTCGCCATTTACAAACCTTTAGTTTTATGTTTCAGCATTTTCCAAACTCAAAGCAATTTTGAGTGCGCTGCTTAGAGTACCTTGTTTAAAAAAATGGACAAAATGAAAATGGAGTTTATTGGGAAATTACAGCAAACTTAGTTCAAAAGGAAAAATTGGTAAACTTTGTTGTTAAGGCATTAAAGTGTGGTTAGTGGTTTTACGCTATAAAATTGCTTTGAGTGGAAAAATGCTGAAACATAAAACTAAAGGTTTGTTATAAACGTTAAACGCTTTTTAGAAAAAATTTTTTAGTTAAACTCTTTTAAATACATATATTTATGACTCTGCTCGTGTAATCTTGACAATAACCCAAAAATTAAACTTAATATACTGTGTGCACTTCAATACGTAATGTAATTCTCTATTTGTTAAAATTAGTAGCAAAAACTATTGTCCAAGAACCAGTATTAAAGCCTTAAAGGGATTGGGATCGATACTGAAATGCAAAATACTATACTTGAATGATACCCAGTCCTAATCTTCGATCACCAGCTTCATGCAGTTACTACATGCGAGGGATATGCAACTAAATGTGTTATTTACTTGAAGGCTGTTCCAATATCTGTTCCAATACTTTTGCCTCAATAATTTGGCTGTGTGATCTCACCCCAAACGTGCCACGATCTAAGATGTCTAACAAATATTAATGGAAATAGAAGTTAAAATTCTAGTCTACTTTCTCATTTCTTTTTTTAACCTTATACCCAAATGTCTCCAGTGTATAGAAAGAAAGAAAAAAAAAACTAAAAAAATTGCTGGTTCAATTATTTTGCACACTCCATCACCCTGCACTTTGAAGTCATGTTCTCTATGCATGTTAATACAACATGACAAGCATACATATGCAGCCCTTTTCTCTCAGCCACATGTGTGGTTCTTCATTCTGGACTCTAATATTCATCATTCCCTCCCACAGAAACCTTGGTACTCAGTACTCCCTTTTCTTTCATCTTTTTTGCTCTGCATCTTTTCTAATGTAGGAGGTAAATGAACTGTACACTTCTACATCTGGTCTTTATGCCTTGATGGACAAAGATGAAATAGTTAAGTAAAGGCCACCGTTAATAAATCTACCACAACCAAATAATGAATTGCAATTTTCTTTTTCAATGATGAATAATGATGCATTGATATTGTCATGACTAAGAATCAGCCATGGTTTATGTGACAGACTCATACGATATTTGTGTGTGTGTGTGTGTGTGTGTGTGTGTGTGTGTGTGTGTTTAATTAATGAAGTGAACACAAATGCCATTTTTCACTGTATAGTGTGAACCACAGTGAGCTGTTTCTTTTTCAGTAGAAGCTTTATCATGTTCAGGTGCCAGTGAATCTGGAGGCTATCTTGAAGACACCAGGATGGGAATGTATGTACAGTACACACATGAGAAAGTTCTGGGACCATGGTTAGCCTCTACCAAACTCATGGAAAGATGAAGAAGTGTAGAGAAAGAAAGGATCTGATCATGATCCAAAACAGACAAGCTTATCGGTCAAGCATGGTGAGGGTTGTGGCATAACATGGGCTTGCATGGATGTGTCTGGAACAAGGCTCAGTAATCTTTATTAATGATTTAATTAATGATAAAAAATTCAAACAATCTAACTCAGAGGAACTTCACCATGGCACGAGACAATGATACTGTACAACACACTGCCAACTTAATTACCGACTTTAAGTGAAAGGTTTAGTATTGGCATTATTAATCACCAGAATTAAACCCAGTTGAGCATGCATTTTTACCCCCTGATGGGGACACCGAACGGAGACACCCCCCAAACAACTAAAAGAAGCTGCAGCACATGCCTGGAAAAGTATCATAAAAGAAAAATGCAATATTTTGGTGCCAGCAGTGTGTTGCTGGTTTGACACAGTCGTTACAAGCGAAAGGTACACAGTTTAATTTACATGACGACTATTTGTTGATGGCATTGCTGACTCAGTGCTTCTTGACTCCCATTTGTAAAGCGCAAGTTTACATCCCAGTTATTGCCCTACATCTAGCCAGTGGGATTGAAGTGCAACCTTAAGGACGGTACTGTCCCAAACCCAGATGAACATGCATTCACTGTGGGGACCCCTAGTGGAAGAAAGATTCAAGACTGTCTGTTCCTGTCCTTTTTGTAAGCCACGCGTTTAGCTGTAAATATCGTGGAAATAAAACTGAAATACCGATCTATCATCTCAAATTTATCTTTCGCTCTCAAAGCGATTTCACTGTTTTAAAGAAAACAGGAGAGTCACATACACCATGGGTGATTGTTTGGTGTAGGAGGGAGGCAGCAGTTTATTATTTTTTTCTGAGAACCCTGCTGGTTTTCATTAATGATGGCCATCACTAAGCATGTTCATACTTCTCTGTTATTATGTATTTGTGTATTGAGCTTGTTGAATTCCAAAGGATTTTAATAGCAGGTATTTACCTTCTAATCCTACACTTACAATGTCACAGATCACTTATTTGGCTGTTAAAGGAAACGGTCTTGCTGAAAGGAAAAAAAAACATGTTTTCATGGTGAAGACATGACTTTAAAGAGAAACTGTTTGAAATAAAAAAAACAACTGTTATATGAAAAAAAAAAATCAGCAATGCAGTGGTGCTGTGTTTCCTGACAACATAAAGTTCTATTTAATGTTGCTAAACAACATAAGGCTGATTAGTTATTGTTACCAGTTGCATTATAGCAGATACAGTATAAATAGCCATTTCTTCACTAAAGAGAGAGAGAGAGAGAAAGAGATCAGGGAGTGTAAAGTACTTTGTCTAGAGAACTTTCCCATGGAGGAAAACCCACTGACCATTACAAACCCTACAAAATTATGTTTTTTATGTGTATACTCTGTTATAAACATCCCCATTCCATCCATCCATCCATCCATCCATCTGGGAACCTCTATAGTTCAAAAATGACCATGGAGGCCATTAGTGACCATTGTATTTATTCCCAATTTGCATGACCATGGTAGGACCTCTTCAACATTCTTACACTCCAGGCAATTTGGAAACCCAATTAGCCTAATCTTTGAACTGTGGAAGGAAATCGCAGAAACCGGAAGAAATCCAGCAGGCATGCGGAGAACATGCAAACATTTACATTTAAGCATTTGGCAGACGCCCGATCCAGAGCAACTTGCATGTGTATCTTATCTGAGCAATTGCAGGTTAAGGGCCTTGCTCAAGGGCCCGAAAGGGACAGCAAACTCTATGCATATGGACACTATGTGGGAATCGAACCCAGGACCTGGAGGTGCAAGGTGACCGTGTTCGTATAATTAATACATGAGCAAATTAACATAATAATAATAATAATAATAATAATAATAATAGTACAAAATTATAAAGTCTTACAAATAATATTCATGAATTGAACACAACTGTGCTGTAAAAAGGGTATAACAAATAAATTAAAATTTATGAATAAAAAAAACAATAATAAATGTGTCACATACACTGTGGCTGATTTTTTTGGCATGGCTGTAACAGTGCATCACTACTGGCCATGTGAAGCACAACAGCATTTTATTATTTCCTTCAGAACATCCTGATGGATTTAATTAACAATGGCCCTCAGTTAGCAGGTTCATCCTTCTTTGTTATTGTGCAGAGACTAGACTTTTCTTAAGAGAAATAGGAGTCCCTTGCTTGATGTGTGCAGAAAGCACAGGCCTCTTATGATAACAGCAAATTAAGTTTCTCTTGCTCTGCTGAAGCCGGTAAATAATTAATTGGTTTGTTTCCAAAGTAGCTGGTTTTGCATGACAAATTTCCTCCAACTGGCCCAGACATTTGAGCGGTACTTCCCTCACTGTTTCAACACTGAATGTTGATTGTCTGTGCTGGCTGCACAGATTCGGGCTTTATTACGCACTGTACTAAACTATTGCCAAGTGTGAAAAACAGAGGAAGTTGGAATATTAATAATGTGGAGAAATTAAAGTGAGATGAGAGGACAGAAGAGTTCACCTTAGAGACAAACAGAGGGGGAGAAGAAAAATTGGGTCAGGCATGCTAGAAAGGTGGAGGGGTGGTGGATCTAATGCTTAGACTACTATGTGTAAGACATGCGTGACAGGCTATTATTGTATAAGAGCCAGAAGACGTGTGTATACAGTATATGCATGTGGGACAACAGGTCGCAGGAGACACTGAGTGGAGGAGACGCACAGTGAGAAAGGAGGAAGCAACAGGGTGAGAAAGACAGCGAATATGGTAATGACAGTAGAAATATCCTCTATAAAAGAGTGGCCAGCTGATAAACACGTGTGACAAGTAATTACAAGAGAAAGGGTACATGGGCAAAGCAAGAAAAAGTGAGAAAACAAGGGCAAAAGATGGAGATGTGTTTGAAAGAGAGAGAGAAAGAGAGAATGAGAATACTAACGACAGCAGTTGTTAGCAATTTTTCCAGTAAGAGTGTGTTGAGTTGATAAGTTAATGTGGCTTGCAGTAATGAGAGAGCAAGAGAGAGAGAGAGAGAGAGCTCAAATTAAGCCATGCAGTTCAATGTCTGCCCCAAATCTAATTCCACAGTCATGCCTCTGTCCACTTTAATAAAAACCCAGAAAGAAATGCTACATAATTCGATAAAGCCCGTATTACACCACATCTGAAGAAACATTCGTTGGAAAAATAGATATTGTGAAACACATTAAGGACAACAAATGCAAAGCATGTGCTAAAGTGCTCTGTTTTTTGGATAATCCTAATATATTAAACACATAAATAACTGTTTCAGCCGCATATTTTGGCAGCGAAATCAAGAGCTTTGTACAAAATCATAATCTTCAAATAACAATAGGTTCACAATGTCAACATGAAACTGCCCTGTGCTACAGTTTAACAGAAGGAACGACACGGCATGTTGTTTACTTTTGTGCTTCCAAGACCCTCTAAATATGAGTCATTCCCTGACCTGGGACAAACACAGCGAGACTGACGTGAATTAATCATGCCCTTTAGTGAAACGGGATCTCCAGCGGTGTCTCAGTCCTGTCATTGCAATCACTCCGTACATTAATACAACATGACAAGTGCACAAGCCCAGACCCGACCCTCCACCATTCTCCATCTGCAGTTTTCTTTTCTTTCTTCGCTCCAGTACTCCCTTTTTGTTCCTTTTATTTGTTTATGTCATGATAACGACTGTGAGATTGCTAGTGTGGAATTAGGAGGTACAAAGGCCAGGCATTACAACCAGTTAGAGTGACAAAAATATGTGCTTTAATAAAAAATAAAAAAATCCACTTCTCCTATGTTTGTGTGTTGAATGAGTACACTTTTAGGAATCACTAATTACTAGGACTATTCACTCACCATCTATACCACTTAATCCTGTATTCAGGGTCGCGGGGGCCTGAAGCCTGTTCCAAGTGTCTTACTGTATGGCACAAGGTGGGGTACACCCTCAACAGGGTGCCAATCCATCACACACACACACTCGCTCAATTAGCCTAATCTGCATGTCTTTGGACTGTGGGAGGAAACTGGAGGTACCTGAGGAAACCCACCAAGCACAGGGAGAACATGCAAACTTCATGCACACAGAGACGGGAATCGACCCTGGCCAGGAATTGAACCCGGACCCTGAGGGTGCAAGGCGACAGTGCTAATCACCGCACCATTGTGTCGCCTTTAGGACTATCCATATAGCAATACATTAGCAATATTATAAACTCCTATTAGACTTCTCACATATACAGTATAAGGAATGTTTCCTGTTAAACCATGACTTCTGATTGTGCAGAAAAACAGATCACATTTATGTAAAAACTCCCTTTATTTCTCCATATAATCCCCTACTACACTAATGCACTCATCCCAGTGATTTACTAGTGCTTGTCTACCATCAAGGTAGAAGGTCTCAGTACTCAGCCTCTCAGGAACTCTGTTAATAGCCCAAACACGTGAAAATTACTTAGTGGGAGGTCAGGACTTTAATAGGGATGTGGCACTAACTCCCAGCTGAGTTGCTTTAATGTGCAAGTCGTGTGAGGGGCAGTATGAGAGCGTGACTTTGGTGACCAAACCAGGCCGATTTACTTGAGAGCATTCCATTCGCTGATTGTTTACAGGAATGACTGCAGTTGGCTTCAAGCCACCTAAACTGATAAAGTCAATTAAAGACATGGCTTTCTTTAAAGCATGTCTAGCATGTCAATCAAAGACATGGCCTTTGGTGGGCTTGGAGCCTATCCCAGGAGACTTGAGGCACAAGGCTGTATACACCCTGGACGGGTGCTAATCCATCTCAGGGAACACACACATGCTTATTCACATACTAGAGCAATATACTATAGAAATGCACACTGGACTAATTTGCATGTCTTTAGACTGTGAGAGGAACCTGAGAGTAAAGTAAGAGTACCTGTAGGAAAGCCACCAAGCACGGGGAGAACCTGCAAACTCCATGCACACAGATCTTAGGCCAAAAATTGAACCCGGACTGTGGAAGTGTGAGGCTACAGTACCAACCACTAAGCCATCGTAGTTAACATTTCCTTTTGCCCTTACAAAGGATTTACTTTATGTGTGTGATTTAACTTAGAGCGAGCATGTACTGTACTGTACGCTCTTTCTCTCTCTGTCATGCCGGCTTGTTGTGAGGACTTTTGCCTTTGATCTTCGAAGCGCACTTGTCTTTGTCTTAATCCTAATACCTTTACTGGTAATGATTGCATAAAGGTATTGGGGCCCTTAAATAAACACGCTCCCAGGTGGGGCACGTTCGCATGATTGCATTTGCTGTCCGCGCCACTGCCTGTTCAGATCTGCCCGTTCCGAACACCTACTCACTCACTCACCTATTGTATATACCGCTTTATCCTATATTTAGGGTCACGGGGGCCTCATGAGGCTTAGAACACAAGGCAGGGTACACCCTGGACAGGGTGCCAATCCATCGCAAGGCACACACACGCATACACACACTCACACACTTATTCACACACTATGGGCAATTTGGAAACACCAATTAACCTAATCAGCAGGTGTTTGGATTGTGGGAGGAAACCGGAGGAGGAAACCCACCAAGCATGAGGAAAACATGCAAACTCCATGCACACAGAGACGGGAATCGAACCTGGACCCGTTCCAAACAGTGCAGTATTTTTGCGTGGTTCGACCCCTCAGGTCGTTACATTCTGAAGGGGTTTATATGCTGTAAGAAGAGGCTTTTAATGGGTTCTTCATAAAAGAACATGGAGTCCTACAGTAGATTAACCCATTGAGTAATGGACATTCTAAACTACACTGGAACAGATAATTTCGGATAATTTCACAATTATGAGGATATTATGAAAAGATCAACAAAAACCCATTCCAGTACCAGAGAGCCAGAGAGAATATTCAATTAAACGATAAATCTAAAAGAAAAAAAAAAATTATACTGAATGCAACAAATAAAATGATACGATTTACAGTTTGAGAGATCAGATTTATATTTCCTGCCCTTCAGTCCTGCAAAACAAACGCCTTGCATAGCAGAGACAGAGCCACTCATTTTACACATGCAAGAAATAGAGATTTCATACCCACGCATTATTTCACACCCACACACTACCAACTCGTGTCACACCAGTTTAACGCTCCATCCGTCACGCACTGCTCATGCACCATCAAATTTAACATTCTCTCCTCTACTTCTTACACTCCTATTACACCTCCCTTAATTGTTTTGCTGACCTCCATGGAATAAATCCCTACAAAATGACTGGGGCTTGAAATGAAAGTCCAATTTCTCTCTTTATAATTCCATTTCAGAGAAAATGCGAATTGGATATGAGGAGTCATTTGTCAGGGCTTGGCATTTGTGTGTGTGTTTGTATGTGTGTCTGTGTGTGTTTGTGTATAATAATATTCAGTCAACAACAAAGCTCATAAACCTAGAAAACTATTTGCACCTTACAGGTTGCAAGGCAAAACCAGCAGAAGCAGACGGAGAGGACATTGTCTTCTAAATATTCTTGGCTTCTTTTTTTTTTTATTTTTTTTTTTTAAGTATGTCGGAATCTACTATAGTATTAAAATTTAGCTAAATCTAAATTCTTTAATTTAAAGTAAATTCTTTGAGCATCTACAGTATAAGCTTTCGTGCAAATATCCTAAGTAGAAATATACAATTAGGCAGCACGATGGCTAAGTGGTTAGTAGTATCACCTTGCACCTCCAGGATCCGGGTTCGATTCCAGGTTGTGCATGAAGTTTACACAGACTTGGTGGGTTTCCTCTCACAGTCCAAAGACATACAGATTAGACTAATTGGCGTCCCCACTTTGCATGTAGTGTGTGAATGAGTTTGTACAGTATGTGTGTGTGTGTGTGTGTGTGCCCTGCAATGGACTGGCAACCTGTCCAGGGTGTCCCCCACCTTGTGCCCTAAGTTTCCTGGGATCGGCTCCAGGCCCCCACGGCCCTGTATACAGGATTGGGCAATAAAGACAATGAGTAAGAAATATACAGTTAATAAAATTAGTTTTATTTCAACAGCTAACACCTGGGTCAAGTGACACTTTCTGAGATAAGTGCTGAGTTCAGAAGACACTACACTGGAAGTTCTCGCCTCCATTTTTCCAATTAAGCTCACTCGACAGGCTGTGTCAAACCATTTCCAACATGACTTCCCAGAAATACACGGAGCTACAGTACTACATCAGTTATGACATTCTAATCTAAGGCAGCCCAGAACGTGTCATAACACTACATTATGTCAAAACAAATGTCACTTGACTCATGTTATGTATCTGCCTAATATCAAAATTGTCAAATAGTCTTGATGACATTATGTCAAGAGGTTTTTCCTGGCTGTATTCAGAGTTAGCAAGTAAAATAGGAGATTTAGGCTGAATATATCCAGCAGTACTTTTACCTTGACTGCAGAAATGTTTTAAGTTCCCACTGCATAATTAAGCAGATTTTTGGGGATGCCAGGTTGTAAAAAATGTTACTTGCAGAATTCTTTCTTTAGTACAGGCATCCAAAGTAATAACATCCAAATTAATGGTTTTAAGAGCCTGCTTTCAATTCCAACATTGCAAAGTAAAAAGTGTTGTTTTATTTGGTGGTAAAGTTTTTTAATGCTGTTTAATGCAATATGATGAAAAATAAAAGCAAAATTACAATAGAAAAACAACTTAATAAAAGACGACGATTATGTAAAACTGGTAGGACGCATCAGTATTGCAATAAACATTTAACAATCTAAGTTGTTGTTGTTGTTGTTGCTGCAAGCTGAGATGTGTCCAACACTTTGATTGGAAATAAACCGTTTGAACAGGCAATATAACAGGCGATGGATAGTCTTGCTCGTATTTCTATGATAAGCTGCACGGTTCAACACAAAGTATAAAGTAAAGAAGGACAACTAAAGAACGTAAGAGTAGGCGTTTTTTTTTAATAGACTAAACTATTTTTTGCCCCCAAAATGGCACTAGATCGCTGTACTTGATTAATTAGTGCTATTCATGTTTTTGATCTTCATAGTTTGCACCATTCTGTAATTGAGTCGCCTCTGTGGACCTTTATGCTTTTATTGTAACAGCAAAATGAGAATTTCTTTTATTAAATCTTTTTATCGAGGAACATTTTGCTTAGTTGCAGTGTTTGATGCAAATGAGATATAAATCAAGAGTCATGAAACAAGTCTAGTATATGTGTCTTCTTCCTTTAGGTATTTTACATATATTATTATTTTATACACTGTACAGTACCTTTATTTAGGTGCATATATAATGTGCCAATAGTCAGTCGTGCATGCAATTAAATGTCGACCTAAGATGCTAAATCATGGCCATATTAATCTGTGTGCACAATTTACATTGGCTGCAGAATAAAAGAAATCAAGGTCATCAAAACATACTGTGTTCACAGGGTATATGCTATTTTACCATCCATTTAATTTGCAAATTTTAGTCACCAAATTCTTAAGATATCATTAATTATTTCTTTGCATACAACTGACCCTATATTCAGGCTAGTTATTAATTTTATCCATTTACAATTCAATTACTGAGATAGTCAAGTTTTTATCTGGTCAAAATAGTTCTTCTCTGTTTAACAAAGAAGCAATTTTTCATTTATTTCTTTTGTTTCAAATGATACAGTATTATTTGTTTTGAGGTGTTTACAGCCGAAACCAGGAATTTCAGAGCAACATACCATGGTTACATTAAACTATCAGACACTGGAGCTGAAATGAATGCTGCCAATATCACAGCAGAAAAATCGACTTAAGTTCAAGGACAGAATGGCGCATAACTAAGGACATGCCTTTGCTTTTGGCAAACTCTAGCCATGCACTCAGGTACTGCGTATCTATCCAAATAGCACGAAAGCCTGCGGGCACATCTGAGGTCTGAATACTGTTGTAACAATAAAGTTGTCCTTTTTAGTAGTTTTCAGTATGTACTGTATACTGGACATGTAACTCAACTCAGAGTACCAGTGTGCTAAATTGCCAAGTGTGTACTTGGAAAATGCTTCACTACTTCAATTTATGCTTGAAAGACAAACCATATCCTAGTTCCTTTTTACATACCCTTATTTCCATTACAAAAACGTGTGAATCTGCTGACGCACATAACTTTACAGTCAGTTAGGAATATTCCCCTCATGCATTCACACGTGTGGTACCGATTCAAATGAGCATAAAAAGCCAGAATGCACTTTAATGTCTCCCAAAGCGATCTTTTTAGGACATGGCCCCCTTAGACGGTACAGTTCTGAAGATCAATCATGTTCTGCCTCTAGGCTAGCCACATACTGAGATCCCATCTCCATGCCTCAATACTACGATTAGCACAACGGGAAAGTGGATGGCACACCACATAATGTCTGACAATGATCCCTGGCCTTCTTCCATTTTACAGGATGAGCTGAAGACAGGAGCAGAATAGCATCACACCTCCTGCTGAGAAACATTACCATACACTCACTCAAGACTGCTCTGAAGGATCGAGCCATTTTGCAGACATATTGTGTGTAATACATTACTTTATCAGTAAGCTGGTGTGGAACAGGCCTGCTGTCTTTAGACTAAATACATCACCACTATGTGTCAGCTTTGATTACTCATCTTGAAGACTGGAGAAGAACCAGACAGTGCAAGAAGAAAAATGGACAAAAATCACAAATTGCCAATGTTATTATTAGTTTTTATGAAGCTTTTAACAAAAATCTTTAATCAATCTCCAGATAATTTACAGACGGTACTTCTAAAAAACACGTAACATCTCGATCTATAACGAATCATGCTGTGATTGTGGCTGGGATTACACACGAGCTGCCCAGCAGGAACCCAAACGCTTATACAGGATAGTTGTAATTAGGTTGGGATGGTGTTCACTCAAAACACAACATTGGGAAACTTGCTTTTGAAAGTTAAAATGAATTTGATAAAATGACCCTGAAATAGCGTTAAATGAATTGCTGCAACGCAATGTTGCCAATTCAATCACTAAACAACAGAATATTAAAATTTATTCATAGCATTTATGCTGTTAAACATCCATTTTTAACCGAACAGATTTCAGACAGTCACTGCTGCATACCTGTACATCCCTGACATCCTCAAACTGCTGATGCTTTTTTTCCCCTTTCCGATTTATTGGTTTGGTAAATTGCAGTCGTCTAGAATTTTTCCCCTTGGAGAAGTTATTTAGTGGTGCTTGTTGTTTGACAAAGCAAGATATGTGCATTTACCACACACATCTCAGCAGCAGGTTCCCTGGTGCACCAATGAACAGCATTCGCACTATATAAAATACAGTAATGTTCAAAAGTGTTCAAAAGTCTTGAGCCATCCCTCATTTCTGAATATTTTGCTTCCAAAGAGCCAGACTTTGTTGAATTTTTGATGTAGTGTTGAGGAATAGTTCTCCAAGCCTGCTGAATGACTTTTTGGTTTACATTTTTTGGCAAGTTTTCAGCTCTCATTTTCAATCCAGTCCCTGCACCTGAGCAGTTTCAGAGGAATGTTTTTTGTTTGTTACGCCACAAAGCGATCCATGAATCTTTTAAGCAAAAAAACATCTAACTTGAGGCATGAACCAGTGAGAAACAGGTGCAGATGATGGCAGACGATTAGTATACTGGTGATGCTGAATGCTGACTGACTGGAACAGCCAAGAGGGGAAATGAGGCTGCTGCAATTTTTTTATTGCAACTTTATGCACTTTACAGCCTGTCGTAGTAAAATCTTTGTTCATATTTTTTATTTAATATACATAATTTAATATGGAAAAGTGAGGGGTCACTCAAGAATTACCAGCAGTGTCCCAAAGTCTGTACCAAATTAGCATTGCCACAATATTTTGAAAACCAAACATGCCTGCTGGCTGAAGAGCCAAAGACAAGAGCATCACAACCCCAATGGTTTACACAATAACACACAAGACTGAGATTATATATACTGTACAATAACATATACAGTATGCAATGCTTTTAATAAAAAATAATAGTTTTAACTTCTGCAGAATAAGGTAGTATTGCTATATGATGTTGTTGCAGCTGATGATGATGATAACGATCATTATTATTATTATAATAAGTATTATGTCATATTCCATAAATTAAAAAATATTTACTACTTTTTTTTACTGCATAGTAAAATGCTGCTTCTTTGAAATGATAATATATCATGTAGTCAAATGCTGCCTTTTTTTAAATGATGGGTAAATAATGTTTATTCAAGGCTTAATTATTACAGACTAGAGATTTAAGATGACAGTCATTTCACTGGCATGTGTCACTGGCATGCACAAACATCTGTTGCCATTTTTAAGCAGATTTTGGCTTTATTAGTTAATGGATATTAAGCAATGCAACAAGGTTAATTAAATTTTAATTAGGACAAAAATAACATATTATTGTATTTGTTTATTTCAATCAGACCGTTCAGTGCTCGTTCTTATTAATTAGATTGTATGGATGGTGAATAAATTAGATTTGCATGCAGCAAGGCATGGCATTAACTACAAGTTAGAATTTTGGTGGACATATAAAGAGAGAGAGAGAAAGAGAGAGACACTCATTTAAGTAGACAGATTCTTGTATACGGCTAAGATGAACGCATTCAGCTTTTAACAACTGAATGCTCATTCTTATTCATCTTAAGGTGGATTTTTTTTCCCCTGATGTATGGTCCACCCACACAGCCTTTCTGATTTACAGAAAAAAATTTTAATGTCTTTTATCATATGCCCAGCTGACAGGATCCAGTAGGTTGGACTCCTTAAAGGCTTTCTGCTTTGTAAAAGCACTATGAACAAACTCATCCATTTATCAGAAGAATTTCATGTTGAAAGCCAAGCATGTGTCAAAGATGCTGACCTTGACTGCTAAAGCCCTGACCGAGGAGGCCGTGAAGTCCTCTGTGGCTGGTGAAGCTCCATCTTTTATCCCCACTGCGTTCTCCGAGAAAGCTTCAGTAATCATTCACTAGAACAAAAAAGATCTGCAATCTCCTCTACCATGACCTGGGCACCAAAAGTGTGCGCACATACACATACACACACACACACACACACACACACGCGCATAATCAAACAGTGAGTCAAAGCTCCAGAGGGAGAAGAGGCGAAGGTGGCAAGACATTTCTCTGTAACACATACGTCAATAGGATCCAATTAAGGATGATGATACATGTATACTCTTTGCTGCTTCATTATGTAACTGGTGCACACATCGTGCGACACCAGTGTATGCAAGTATTTTTGTCTGTACAGTATATGATTATTAGTAGATTTAAACCGAGACTAAATTAAACCATTTTGCTCATCCAGTTTTCTTTTTACGGCAGACCTACCTCATCATGACCCATACCAGAATTCACACACACACACACACACACACACACAGACACAGCAGCTGGGAGTTTTGAAAAGCGTTACTCCCAAAAGCCCAACGCAATTGCCCTGTTATTGTCTACTCATCCACTGCTCACTGCTCAGAGGTGTGTGTGTGTGTGTGTGTGTGTGTGTGATTCAAACAAAAAAGGACATGCACTAGGATTTATTAGAAAGAATAAGTGCATGCACAACGTTTATACCCTGCTTCTCGCTGCCTATGATGAATCTGTATGCGAATGTGTGTACACCATGGTGTGTGTGTGTGTGTGTGTCTTTGAAGATGAAGGGTGTCTAAAAAGGTGATAAGGGCATGTGTCTAAATCTCTCAGATTGATGACATGTTTATTTATAGCCACTATCAAGTGTTATGTTTTTACCTGATCCAGGACTGATAGGCACATTTTCGGGAGAACCTCCGAACCATCTTCCAAATTCCCTTTGAACTCACTGGGACTGAAAAGCTTAAAGTATGCTGTGTTGGATCTTGCATGATGTGGCATTGCTGATGTTGAGATAAACTTGCACATTAGTTATGCTTTTGGTGGCATCTGACATGCTGCATGGCAACAAGAAGGTCCCTGTCACCCCACACAAAACTGACAAACATCTTAATTAACAGATGTTTTAGAAAATCTGTTTTTCCTTGCTCTTCTTTCACTTCATTTGTCACCAGAAATGAAGAGGGAATCATCTCGTCACTTTATTCTAGTAAGTGTCACACAAGAGCATATGCCTTTCTTTTTTTTTCTTCTTTTTTTTTTTTACTCACTATCCCTGTGAGCAACAATAATACACGTACTCAATTAATTAATAACACATACTCAAGCAAAATCAAGCAAAAACCAAGCATTAAAAATCATGCTATAGAATACTGCGAATCAGTTTTTTAGGCTCATCCTATTATAAGCAGTTTTAAATCAACAACACTTCGTCATCCAGCATATAGTATATGGTACAGTATATCCTCTAACATATATTCTTTTTGTGTTTCCCAATCTTAAAGGCTGCAGACCTTTTTCCTTTTTTTTCTTTAACTAGCCTAAACTTGCAACCTCATACCCCTCACCCATCCATTGTGATCCTTGGCCAATGGGACTCTAGTAGCTATTGTTTTAGTTCCTATTTTTAAACACTTGGTGCAATAATATCTCCATGGAAAATGGTGCAATAACAAGGAAACTGAGCAACTTAATGGAACATTGGCTTAAACATCCATCAGCCATAACATTACAATGCAAACCATTAAGCCCAGTATTGTGTAGGGTTCCCTGGTGCCACCTGGCCAGCTCTCGGCAACCAAGAGGCCCAAACCTGTTGCAGTACCACAATCCCCTGTGTACAAACTGACGGTCATAAATGGTCTTAAATGTTGACTGTCCAGCAGGTTTCCTCACCCAACTTCACTGCCAAACCCAAAGACCCCAGTTGAGCCCATTGACCTATTTGAGTGATGACATAACTACTCTAGCATTTCCTTAGATATTTTACTGTTTCTTTTATTTCTGCACACAGACAATAAAAAGTGTTTCAATGATAATAGTTTTAACATAAAAATACAGTTGGTAAGAAACATATAGTATATACAGTGGTGTGCGGTAATGTCTATCATCGGGACATTGGTGGCAGATCCTTTGAGTGCTATTGGTTGGAGGTGGGTTCTCCGTGGATCAGTCTTGTTTGTTCCTGCACATCCCATATATGCTCGGTCAGATTAAGGATCTGTGAACGTTTTGTCTTTAAAGCCCCATACTGTACATCTGTGATGCACTGGGTGTTCTGAAACCTTTCTATTACGACACAGCATTGTTTTATAGATGTGTCTTGTGCTAGAAGCTAGTTAGCTTTGTAGCACACATTAGTTACAAACAGATCAACATTGACTGTTCTGAGGTCAATCAACTTAAACAAATGGTTGTTTAGGGGACATAACATTATCAGAGGTGTTATTCTTGATGAAACTGCTTCCATGGGTGGTTTTGAATGTGGGTTTTGGCAGGTAACTCCTCTCCCCTCTTTCTAGTTCTGTAGACTGGCAACTGTTAGAACCCCAGTGACATGGAATGATACATATAGTTGAACATCTTAGTGTTGTTACGCTCTACGTATATCACAACTTAAAGAATTCCTCTCTTCAATCAGATTTATCAGTCGGAACAAACTGTTTTTTAATTGACAAACCACTTTAATGTCATGTTTGCAGCTAAATTAGTGGAAAAACTGACAGAGTTCAGAAAACCAAACAGAAGCCTATACAAACGCAGGCAGAGCATGCAAAACTGGATAGGAAATTCATTTGCACTGGAAATACCCCAAATACAATGTATTTGGGGTATTTCCAGTGCGAATGAATTTCCATCCTAATAATTACACTTTGCAAATAATGGCCTAGAATAGCACTTTGAGTGCTGATCCTATAATTTCCAGTTACTGTACATGCCTGATTACTTCATTGCAAAGATAAGACTGAAACATTAAGGCAAAATGATGATGCTTTTAAAACAGAACAATTCAACAATTCAGGATTATTATCTGCATGCCTTGATTACTGTACAGTGGATTAGAATTTGCATCGATCAAACTTACACGTAAACACTATTTTAGCTGAATGCACACATTCATATTTCCCCTTAAAAGCCCAATAGCACAAAAAGTGACATAATACTGTAAATCCCACATAGAGTGGTGTGTTATTAATAAATAAGCATATGCTGTAAGGTGCCATTACTTGCATACATTTGCATATGTTTTACTGCAAGTGTTTTAAAAATGTATCAGAGCGTCTTAGGAAAGCGAATCATCAAGATGTCATTCAGTTTCCTGATAATGTATTCAAACATGAGCCGCCTGGATAATTTTTCCAGTGAATAATACTAAAATTATTATCACAGTCAACTCTATCTCCATCTTCTGGAATTTTAGTCCTGGCTTGTGTTCACAGTTAAGCACTTTCCCATAAATTGTCAATAAATTAGTTCCCATAATACATACTGAATCTGAAATAAGCAGCTTTTGCTTTCTTGCACAACACTCCTAAATGCTCAAATATAGCTGTTACATTGCCAAAGCTTACTGGAACTATGACTGCTTCTTGATTATTCCTTTAAAAAAATGTTACAGCTACCAACAGTCCTGTGTCATGCCAACAGTAAGGCATTCTAAGACCATTTGCGTGTGTGGTCGCTTCCCCAAAAGCAACTTCTCTCAACCATCCAAGAACAGTTTGGTGATGAGCAATGCCTTTTCCAGCATGATGGAGCACTTTCCCAAAAGACAAAAGTGATAACTAAGTGGGTCCATGCCCAGGAAACTCCCCAGACATTAATCCCGTTTAGAAGTTGTGGTCAATCCTCAAGAGACAGATGGACAAACTAAAACGTACAAATTTTAATAAGCTCCAAAAATAAATTACACAGGAATGGGCAGGATGTGGCCAAGAAGTTGGTTGACAGCACGCCAGGGCAAATTGCAGAGGTCTTGAAAAAGAAGGGTCAACACTGCAAAAAAAAAATTTACTTTTTGCATAAACGTAATGTAATTATCAATAAAAAGCCTCCGACACTTATAAAATGCTTGTAGTAACACTTTAGTATACCATGATAAAAAAAATCAGCAGACTTTGTGAAAATTAACCTTTTTGTGTAATTCTCAAAACTTTTGGCCATGACTGTAGTAAATGTGGTTATGGAGTGGGTGAGCAGTTTCATTACCTCCTGTCCTCTCAGATTCAGCATGTGACTCTAGATGGATAACAGTACATTTGGCAGTATTTCGATAGCAGAGTTTTCACTACAGATGACCATGATGTTTGCAGGAACACAGTATGCCATAGCACACGCAAAATAGTTTGCAAGAACAGAGACATAGATCATTAATGTTAATAAGTCTTAAAGACACAGCAACAAGTTTGTTTCATACTAACTAATGGTGTGGCATTGCCAAATAAAAAAATTAAAAAATTAGGTACTGAGACCCCCACAAACATGCATAAAGCTCAGGGGGAAAAAAGGAGTGAAAGAGTATAAGAAACAGCAAACTTAAACAGGCAGTGTATATATATATATATATAATTTTTTTAAAACATTAACCAAGGTATTCTTGACTAAACATAATTTTATCCCAGCTGCACAGTATTTTCAATATCGTAATAATAGTTACAGTGACCCTCAGTGAATTTATACAAATGCTTGTGCAAAAATATGGCCATATCTAAATTTCATTCCTGTAGGGTTTGTCTTTGTTTTCTCCTGCACTATTTTAGACTTTATTGTCCTTAAGTGAGAGTTTTTTTTTTTTTTTTTTTTTCCAGTTTTGCAATCTTGCTAACACTTCCAACTGTTTTTGTTTTTTTTTTTTTTTTTTAGGAATCGTGCTGAGCACAACAATGATGCCTTCAGCAGGAACCCCTTGCTCATGCCATGCAGCTACGGAAATGATAGATCCATAAATACAAAAAGGACTCTAGTAAATGAAGGAAACTATTTAATACATAAAGAAAAATAAATAACTTAATAAAAATGATTAAAAATCGGTAAAGGATTATCTCATTTTTTCCTTTTCTTAATCTGGAAGAAACAAATAATTGCGAATCCATGACACTTTAACAGATACAATAAGGAATAAGTACAAAAGGTATCACATCCCATGTCAAACTTATTAATGTCTGAATTATGTACTTTTCCCCAAAAAATGCTGACTTAAATACAGTGAATACATTTGTAGATAATGGCTCTCACTGTGGTTTGCTTAAGGCCCAAAGCTCTAGAAATTACTTTATAACCTTTTCCAGACTGATAGATCTCAATTTTTTTATCTTTTGGTCTACTTCACTTTGCCAGGCAGGTCCTGTTTAAGTGATTTCTTGATTGCGAACAGGTGTGGCAGTAAACAGGCTCAAATTGAACTCAGGTGGAATAAATCAGAGGTATGTTTTAACAGGGGGGGCAAACACTTTTTCACACAGGGCTATGTAGTTTTGGATTTTTTTTCCATTAATAATAAAAACCTTCATTTAAAAACTGCATGATGTGTTCACTTGTGTTATCTTTGACTAATGTTTAAATATGTTGATCTTAAACATTAATGTTTAGCAAACATGCAAAAAAATAAGAAATCAGTAAGGGGGCAAACACTTTTTCACACCACTGTACACGTTTTTGCCTGTTTTGTTCATATCTGAAGGCAACACAGTGACTTAGTGATTAGCACTGTCGCATTGCACCTCAAAGGTCCGGGTTCGATTCCTGCCTCTGTGTGCATGGAGTTTGCATGTTCTCCCTGTGCTTGGTGGGTTTTTCTCCAGGTACAGTATAAAGACATGCCGATTAGGCTAAATCGTGTTCCCAAATTGCCCGTAGTGTAGGTGTGTACTGTATATGTGTGTGCCCTGTGATGAATTGGCACCCTGTCCAGGTTGTACCCAGCCACATGCCCTAAGTCTCATGGAATGGGCTCCAGGTCCCACCATGACCCTGTAAACAGGATAAAGCGGTATAGACGATGAGTTAGTCAGAGAAAGTGAGTTCATATCTGCAACATGCTGTGTGTAATTGTGAATTCATACTCTTTTCATTTCTTTAATTCTACCATTTATAAGGAAAAGTCCCTTTTTTAGTCTAGCATTATTCTCACTGAGCCTTTTCAGCTGAAAGACTCTCTGGGGGAAATAAAGACTTGTTTCTTTTGAGAGAAATCTGAAAGAAGAAAAACTTCTGACTTAAGGGACAGGCTAGCATTTATTAAAATATATGGATTGTTGTATGCAAGAAACGCACTAGATCTCACTCTCAATTATAAACACCAAACCGGTTCTACTCTGGTACTGTACATCCACAAACGTTTACCCAATTACCATAAAAAAAAATCTGTGCAAGCATAGGCTTCTGTATTATTATATAAAGCTGCTGACAGTCATGGGTAATTTAATAGATGAAAGAAATAAAGCTGTAGAAATAAATCCGATCTGGAGGTTTCTCCATCTAATGTCAGTAGACCCTGCTGTAACTTAGAGTTTTCAGTATGTGATATGAGCTCTTTGGACAATTACAGCGGGTCTTCTGTAGATGAGGGGATATTAATTATTCCATGTTATATGACAGATAAAGCACCAACCCCTATGCCAGGACATCCGGCTTCAGAGTCTGCATAGTACTGGGTTATTAATCATACTCTTACATCTGGCTTTGAGTAATTACCCTACCAGAAAACATATACTCACACACACACACACTTATACACACAGCGCATTAATATATAGAATAACCAAATTCCTATGCAGCGCACAAGAACGGTTAAAAATAACGAAGGAAATGCAAAATTCACTAAGCGAAATTTTGAAAAATGTCTTTAAAGAACTCCCGCACATCCAGTGACCGCTAAAGTGAGGGGACTATTTTGGAAGGTGTTAGCAGGGTCACACAAACCTCCTGTTTGGGGAGGGAGAAGAATTGTCTGAAGCTGATGAAATCTTCCAATGTCCTCATTCATCAAAGCCCAGACCACATATTAATTATCCTCCACCTTCAGCCCTACAGTAGAGGACACAGTCAATCCCCCCCCCCCCCACGCCCCACAACACACATTCACTCACATACACTAGGCCAAGCAAACATCCACTTCTGCTTTTGCTTTAAGAATGATAGATGACGTACGTGTCAAGCCCATACAAAACATTGATTTACATCTGAATCTGTTATTCCCACAAATACATGAAATTGCCTCAGGCCAGAGTTGCCTATTCAGTGACTTTCAAAGTCGCACAAGAGTCAAAGGAAGCCTTCATACTTGCACGCTGGACTCCTAGGAGCGCATTTCAACAACACTCCGAGATCTGTGCGAATCTTAAAGATGACGAGGCACTCTGAAGCCAGCTGTTAAGAACTCCCATGCTACAGACTCCCATTAGTCAATAATTACCACCCTCTAAAAGCTGTTACATCTTCGCTAGAGGTGCTGGGGTTATGTGCGCAAGTGCTAGCTTGTAATAGGTGTAATTTAAGCATGTTCAGCCATGTTCTTAATTGGAACGCTCAATAACATTCATCATCAAGAAAGAAAATGGCTGCCGAACCAGTCAGGACGACCTTGTCGAGACTTCAGCCATGTGATAATTATGCAACCTCATCAGGCTACGTCCTCTCACAATATATATTCTTTAGACAGGAACAAGACATAGTTCATTCCATTACCAGAGGGTCAATTAGAGTGCTTCCCAAAGATAAAAGCACCATTAACTCGACTGTGTCAGCTATACTTTCTTCCGGTTAATTAAGTGTTCACGTCAACCAACGTCACACCTTTGGCGATGGTCATACTCGGTGGACTGAAAGGATGGCACTGTGTGTGTAAGCAGAACAGAGAAAGAAATATCTAAGTGAACTTCATTAGCCTAAAGCCTTATTAGCACACTCTCCACTGCTTTTCCTTTTCCATCTCTTCCCATCATAAAGACTGTCCTTCACTCTTTACATTATACTGAAGATTGTTTCAGCGTGACAGTGTCTGTAACCTCCCAAATTTCCTTCCAGTCTTTGTCTCTGAATAAACATTGTCAGTGCAATCTTGTCCTCTTCCAAGCATCAGTGCTCTCAAAGTCATTGTGCATCTCTGACTTTAAATGAACTCTCCAGACGTCATTTCGTCCTCCATATCTGCCAGAACGCTGACCCTCTTTTTACCCTGTAGATCGAGAGAGACAGGTCATCTCCCTTTCTGTCACACCGATGGCGTATTTGAAAACCCGACATCACTGCCTGCTTGACTTCACGTCAACCGCACAATGCAAATGAGTCCATGGGGCAGGACCTGAAGTCATGAGTGGCAAAAGTATACAGTACACACTGACTCAGCACTGAGTCCATCATCTGGCATCCCAACATTTTATAAGAATCAGAATGGTATTTGTATGGAATATTTGTCATATTTACAATTGGTCTGTGGCTTTGCTTACATGGTCTCAAAATTATTTAATTGTTTGAGGTCGAGTAATAAAAAGTAAAGCCTATACTCCCTGAACATGTTTTCTTCCCAATCTTACATCATACTAGTAGGATATTAGAAAATCTGAAGGTCTTGGTAGAACTAATATAGTGCCCCGCAATTGACTGGCATCCCATCCATGATGCACAAAATCCACTAAGACCCTGACCAGGATAAAGCGGTTACTGAATATGAATGAAGTAATGATGAATAATAGAGAACCATGTGAAGGTTATCTGCAGACCATGTGCATGGGATATTTAGCCTTAAATGGAAATATGAGCATACAGCTACTGTCATGAGATTTTTGGTAGCAGGTGTTGGGGATTGGGGAGGGGAATCAGTTTTAATAACACTGCACTTATTATATGTAGACATTCAAAGTGACCTGCATATGTGAAAACCTCACATGCCTTATTTCCGTTACTGACATGCATAAACAGGTACTCACACCGAGAGACAGACAAACAATAGAAGTAAACAAGGACATCTGAACAAGACCCAGAAGGCAGTACACAGTAGTCTATCATTATAGTCTACTTTTATCATTCATCTTGAATCATAAATCGACTCATCTGAGCTGTCAGCATATGTGACACATGTGACAGGACATATTATATGATTTGCGGGCCCATTGGAGGAAACCTCCCAAGGTGTCAGTCCTGATTGGCTGTCAGCATGGTTGAGGCTGTGCTGTCACAGCGAACCATTGGGACATGACATTGATGGATTACTCTGTTACGGAAAAAACAGTGCGGCAGTCATTATATGTTAATGTTGGCCACTATCAGGCTAAATTTCTGCCAGTCTCAATGGGAAGTAAATTTTATAAGAACATTTTTTTTAAGGGGGAAAGTGTGTGTTAAGGCTGTTCATGTATCTGTGGTATTTTATTTTATTTGATAAAGTATGTCAAGTAAGCAAATTACTCAATTATAAATGGCATTATAAACATTTTCTGTACAATTGTATACATAATATCTTCTCCATTAATGGTGGCACGTAGCTTAGGGGTTAGGACTGTCGACTTGCACCTACAGGAGCTGGGTTTGATTCCCACATCAGGTCAAAATTCTCTGAGTGCATGTTGGGTTACCTCTGGGTTCTCCAGTTTCCTCCCACAATCCAATGACATGCAGATCAGTCAGATTAGACAAATTGGTGTTCCCAAATCGCCTGTATGGGATTATGGTTCCCTAGATGGATGGATGGATGAATGGTCCTTCATTAAAGTATATATGCCACATGAGTGTGTTTGCAGGACTGAAGGAATGCATTTACTGGCAGCTCCACATATCTACATTACTGTGATAAGTGAAATTTTAACTGAGTGTACTCAAAGGTAATTGATTTTGTTTAAAAGGAAAATTTGAAAAAGCTTAATACATCTTGTGTATCCTTTATCAATTAGCCATCTCAAGCACAGCAAAAAAGCTTACATCTTCAACCCTAGCCTGACATCTTTTGCATTGCTCATACTGTATTTAAATAAAGAACAACTCATAAAACATCAGCACATCATGAGTGCAAGAGCAGTGAGATGCAGTCCCACTAAGATTCCACAGAAAAGTAAAAAAGCACTATAACGCAACTAAGCTTACAGTTGCATCACAGTTCTTTCTCCTTTCCTACAGAACATCTGAGAAGCATTTTTTTTTTACAGTTATAAAAAGAAAATATAGGAAACCCAGGCTGATTTTGTCTAATCTTTCCTCTCACTGTAAATATACTGTAAAAAAAAAAAATACATTAAATATATGGCTTAATCACCTTACATGCATGCCATGTGTGTTAAACATAAACACTAACAAGCAAATAGAATGTACTGAATGTGTTACATGATTCTGCACTGTAGATTTTTCTGAATGAGTGTTATGTGTATGACATACCGTAGTTTTGTCAAAGAGGGCATGGTTGTCCAGTAGCATGTTTCTCTCCAGCCGGGCATATCTCCTCAAATCTCTTTCAAATTGCTGCAGAGATACAGTCTCGCGTAAGATCAACAGTTTGACAGCAAAATGCTCAACGGCATTTTTGGACTTCATAGAGTGTTTCTCTCTGGCACACATGGTTATCTATAACAAAATGTTTACTTTGAAAATAATGCAACATATCCTTCTTTTAGAAGCTTTTACCTTTGACATTTTAGGCAAACCATGACATGCAATAACATAAGTCATCCTAAAAAGCTAACTGCGCTGCTTATTTCCATCACGTGACATCATAGTTGCTGCAGTGAGTAAACTGAATGTGTTCAATGGATTTTTGGAGAATGCTGATAATAACAGCAAAGGATGTTCAAACTCTATTACTGTGAGTGCAACCAGGCCAGTATTCAGGAACTAGATACAGTACATGCTGTAAATATTCTGTACAGCATGTGTGATGTAGGATGTATTTTGTTTTTTTTAGGGCATTAATGTAAAAAACATTTTATAAACTCATGAATAAAAAAAAAAGTTATATGAGACACGGTAGTGTAACTTTCTGTTTCACTTTCAAATCAACACTTCTCTTGCTGCTGCTATTACTAGCACTGGTTTTGCTGCATTTGGGAGCCATGATGCATATTATGGTAATATTTGTGAAAGATAATGTTATAACACTCAGCATACAAGCTGTTGCATTTGCTATATCTGGTTACCTCACTCCACCCTATTTCCATCCTCTATTATACCACGAACCATCCACGTACTGTATATGATACAGTACATGTCATAAATATATGATCCATCATCAACAATTATAGTAATTAAAAAGGTTTTGTAGGCAATAAAACTTAACACATACAGTAACCTATATCCTTGTTCCAGTTTGCTATGACTTTATATAATATTAAAGCATGCACCTTATTAAACCTGCACTTGTGCTTTTAAATAACCCTTGTGACATTAAAACATGCACAAAATATTCTCTATTAGTTTGCAATACATCTTGCTTTTTTTAATGGAGTTATCTCTTTTTGCTGACAACCTCATTGTATGGGGGCTAGATACATGTTGGGTGCAGAGCTATTTTTATGGAAGTTAACAAACTAATCTTCTCGATTATTTTCTGCTTCATCAGTTCCAAAAAAGTTTACTTTTTTTATTTATAATCTAGTACCTCAGTCACAATTAGTTCTAATCTGCACTTACCATCTAAATTCAGTATTTGGTTCATCTCCAATTTGAAACAAATACACTATTTGACATTAATCTCTATGGAAAGCCTTATCATGGTCAGCAGACCTATTAAATTTCCCCTCTATTAATCTCTTCTAATCACTAATGCTTTCTGCATTATGTTAATTTCCCAAAGGTCATGGCCAGTTTAGCACTGTTTATCAACAAAACACTGTAAGTGGAACCCACATGATCCTGCGGAGCTCACAAATGAACAAAGCAATGTAATAAAGCAAAGAATGGTGGAATAAATTAACAATTTTATCAGGCAACAACAACAAAAGAAGAATAATGGATAAACAACATAACAACCTTTAATCAGGTATAACATGACAATATTAACTGAATATTTGTAGCATAGTTACGATATAATCGTTAAAAAAAAAATGTTGATCTTTCCTTTCCTTCCTTTTACTCTTACCATATGAAGAAAATGAAAAGTGATCTTCAGCACCTGCACACGCACATGGCCTACTGGTGATGATAACACTGATTATGTAAGCGTCCCATACTGTTCTTCTTTTTTAATTTTTTTAATGAAACTTTAATATCAAAATTAAATAGTTAAATAAATTGCTTATTTCACAAGGTTGACTGTCTCAAAGAGTTGATATACAGTACAATCAAAAGATTATGGGTTCAGTTCCTGAAAATGTGACAGTTGTCCATAGCTGAGAGCCAAGAGAGCAGGAAAGCTCTCTGTTTGGGAGAGATGGCTTACACTCTGTCCCCTGCCTATCTAGTGCTAAACAATTGTAAGCATCTGTATGCTGATGTACTGTATGTGGAAGAGTGTACTGTAGATGGTGGTTTCCTCTGTGTACAGTATATTATGCTGCCCTGTGACTCCAGGAGCATCAGTTTAAAAAATTATGAGGTTGGCTGATTTCACATGTATTGGAGGATGTAGTCTCCCACATCCTAGCCTTCCTGATTGGTAGCTGACTTATAATATTGTATGGGAGAGCTGCTACTGTACTTGGTGGGAAATGGCACGTGACCATATTTGTGAAAAAAAAATCATAACTTGAGATTCTGCTCACTCGAACCACAGAACTTTCTTCTTTCTTTTTTGTGTAACAGCACTTCCCATAAGCTCCCAGTACTCCACCAAGCCAGAGAGCCTAATGGACTATCTAAATAATAATTTTGGCCACAAACCGAAACTAATTTCATTGGCACCAAATTAAAAAGATTGTAAACATCATTACTCAGTATTCAAATTGTCTAATACCTTCCTCAGTCCTGCCTTGTTTTTACAGAAACTTCATTTCTAGCTTACTGCCCCGCCTTTTTTTTCTACTGCCATTTTTTCCTGTTGGCATTTAGCCTAATGACAGCATAATCACCCATCGCTAACTCTGACAATGTAATTAGTCCAGCTACAAAAGCACAACAAGAGAGTAAGAATTAAAGGTTAAATTAAGTCCACAAACACATTTAAAAAACTAGTTTAAAACACTTTTCTATCGTACCAGTGTTGAAAGCTCTTATGGCATCACATAAACTAAATGTTAAAATGATTATTGGTAGTCCCATAAACTAACTAGGGGTTGCAAGTTCCCAAATCTCAGTCTAGACCTTATGGATTGTGGGACAGATCACTAGAAAAAGGTCAGAGAATGAGGATGTCATTTTTATACTCCACTGCCTCATCACATAATTCCATGTAATGACGAATGGTATGACCTGTAATTAACTCACTCCTGATTCCATGTTTCAAACCAAAATACAGTACCTGTTCAAGCATTCTTTAGGTAAGGAGGATATGGTGTTTAAACATTGTATGGTGCATTGCCCTCAGATCATTCGTCCCTTACCGTAGAGCCACTCCAGCCCAGCAGGGCAAAGGCATAGCACTCGGCCGGAGGTGCCACCAGATCCACCCGCACTGCCTTCCAGTCCTTCCCACATCTCTGCTCTGCCTGCTGACCAACCACCTGCTCTTTCTTCAACTTTACGATAAGAAAGCACTTCTGGAAATGGTCCATGGCTTCAAACCGCTGACATGGCAATCTGCTAAATTCAAAGGTTGACTCCTGGAAGTCTGAGTATAGAAGAATACCCTGAAAAATAAGACAATATATTCTGTGCAGTAACAATTACATGAATTTTTTATAATTAATAAAAAAAAAGTTCTCACAGTATTAATAACAATATACTAATCCCCAGAAGCCTCAGGTCAGTAGGAGTTCATTTGATAAAGAACAGACTTACTGATCAGAAGATTATCAGTTCAAATTTGAGCACCACTAAGACGTCACTGTTGGGCTCTTAATCCTCCCCTAGATTGACTGTATGTGGTTTATCCAATTATTCCAAGGTCACTGTAATATATGGGCTTTTGTTATGAAGTCATGTGACTGTATTGTACAGGTCACATGACAGTTAATGCTAACTGTACTGAATGTTTACCCCCTTTAATGCAGTGCATACTTATAGTAAAACAAATTTTACTTTAAGTTAAAAAAAAAGGGTTTGCCCATGCCATTAAACGCCTTAGCTTTTTGCAAAGTTTCTTTTAGGTATTTTTTACCATTTATCAGCCTTTTTAGTAAATACTGTAATGTGTAAAAAAACAATGCTTTATGTCTATTTTAAGAAAAACATAATGTGGCGTGGACGGGGTTTTGACTAGTAACCATCATGCTTTGCGGGAGGGGTTGTTAGGTGTTCACCCTGTCGAGGAAAGGTGTTTGGGTAAGTGGCTTCGGCCAGGGTGTGTGTGTGTGTGTGTGTGTGTGTGTGGGTTAGAAGTGTGTCCTGTTGATGTGTGTTAGTGAATGTGAGGTTGTGTGACTTTTTGTGCCATGTTAAATAAAATACTCCCAGCCATTTGCATGCAAGGAAGCTCACTCGTCTCTCCTAGTCCCTTCGTAGCAGTGAAAAACGCTACAATAATTTGTTTATCCGCATTTTAAGATTTCTTTTTTAATTTTATGTAACATGTTTTATTATTTTTACACGAGTAATATTTTACACAAGTAATATTTTGGCCTCATGAATTTTCACCCTATGAACTGAAATTTTGCAAGAAATTTGCATTGGCATGTGAAGTATTTTCGGCATATGAGCTGAACCGAGTGTTGACTAAGTTGCGCATAATTCCAGGAGCCATTCAAAACTTGTTAGCGTCAGTGGCGATGCAAACCAAGTGAGGTGAATTTTTGTGTTTTTTTTGTTTTAGTTTTTTTGCATTTTTGTAAGCTTAAAATTCAAATTTTTCAAATTCAAATTTTATTTGTCACATACACAGTCATACACAGTACGAAATGTAGTGAAATGCTTACACGACCGCCAGTGACCTTAAAAAGAGAATTAAAGCTTATAATAAGTAATAAATATGAATAAAAGAAATACGATAGAAAATTTTAATTAAAAAAATAAAAATAAAATTTAACTAGGAAAAATATAACTAAAAATAGAAACTGAAAATAGAAATATAGTGTACAAATAGAAATATAATGGTGTGCAAATATGCATATAATATAATATGTGCAAATATATAATTTGTGCAATGGTTATTAAAGTGTCTTTGTGCAATGGTCCAGAATGTAAACGTAAACATGTAGTGTAGATGTGATGTGCGTGGACACATAGCACCATGTTGTTATCCCTCACCATGGCAAGAAAAGGGAGCCACATTCAGTTTCATTTTTAAAGCAGCTGGAGATAAGTCTATTTATTTCATATACATGTTTTTTTTTCAATGTTTCGACTAAAGAGTTTTTATATGCCAAAATAATTTTATAGTGTTAGAAATATTAGTAATATTTTTGGGTGGCTGGAACAGATTATCTGCATTTACATTATTACTTATGAAGAGATGTGCTTCGTAATAGGAATTTTCGCCTTAACAACTTGCCTCCAAAACAAATTAAATTCTCATGCAGAGGTACCACTGTATTTATTTTTGATATACTATAAGTTAAATTTAGAAAAACTAAAATTCACATGACATGCAGTTGAAAGTGGTAAAGTGTGTGTGTGTGTGCGCGCGTGTGTGTGTGTACATGTGTGTGGATTAATTGTTCAAATGCTCAGGTATAGCATAAATAAAAAAATATATGTTATTGCCCTAATTTGGGGTAATTTGCCATTTCTTTCCTGTGTATGGTTGTGTAAGAATAATCTAGAGGGTTTAATGGCTCAGTGACCACAGTTCATCACATATGCATCAAAACCTTACCCACTATTTCATTAAAGACCAGAGACTGCTAAAGGGCACATTTTCTCATGTATACAATCGCTGTAAATTGTAACTCGTAAAGCGGTGACAACAGCGGGGTGCCACTCTCAATCTGCGCTAAATGGTTCTACTCCATAGGAAATGAAATCAATTCCAGACTTTACCACGGAGCCCATGCAGGCAAGCAGGAAACGGAGCAGGTATGCAGAGGAAGACAGAACGAGTACAAAATGCAGGGGAGGTTTGGAGAGCCAGAAAAAACAGAACGAATACTTTGAACAGAAGTAGAAAACTGAGGTGAGTAAATGAATAAAGGAACAAACAGGATAAAATCACACGCGCGCACACACACACACACACACACACAAAAGTAACTGTGTTTTAGGGGAATACTGGGAAGAAATAAAGTAGGAGAGAATGTGAGATAAAGAGACAGAAGACAGAAAGGGGGGGGGTGGAGAGTAAAAGAGAGATGGTCAGGGCTGGCTGAGGATGGAAGCTGTAAATTGATTTCCTCTGGGCCTGCGCCCGGTCTGATTATTCAGCTCCTGATGGGAACAGCACTAAGGCGATTAAGATTACAAATTGTCAGTTTAATTCCAGTGCCTGCAATAATTGTTGAGTTACTACAACCCTCTTGCAGCCTATAAATCTTCAGCACTCTTACTAAAGAGCAATAATTGCCGGAGGAGCAACAGCGCTTTTGATATCATTCTCATACACGTACTTACACAATCCTATTTTCTATGTTTCTCCTGGTCAGACCTCAGTCACCCATCTTTCCTCTGATATATTCATATATTGTACTACACTAATGTTTTCTCCCTTAAATATACACCCAGGCACCCATTCATTCTCCGTACAGGTTACACGTGACATTCACTCCATGTAATGCCTGGTCCAGTGTGCTAGAAACAGCCTATCACTCTTCCTTGATCTAAAAAGGTCTTCTCCATCCTAAGAGTGTAAGATAAAGTAACCACACACTCAGCCAATGAATTAGGGAGCGACAGAGACTGAGGAGACAAGGCTGGGGATGAAAGTCTCCACTTATTTCTGCCTTCTTTCTTTACTTCAGTGCCCTTCTGCCTTTTTGTCTTTCGCACTCATGACACACACACACATACACACACACGTGTAATGAGCCTCTGGGTGAACGTCAGCATAAATGAGGATGAAATTGCTGCTCTGAGGTGAGGAGCTGAGTTTGTATGTAATTATATAGAGCATTTCACTTCCCATCAATACATAGCCATGAAAGAAGCCAAACTCTAATCAACTTAAGCTAAAGCTGGCTCTTTCCCCATCCACCCACTTCCAGCTCTGAGTCTGAATGCTGGACAAGGAACCAAGCTCCACAGTGGTGTAATATTAGGTATTATTTGACACAAAATTTTATTGTCAGCTTGATTATCTTCATATAGTCCCAGGCTTCATGACTGCCACAAAGATTTTTGAGTTCGGTAAAACTTTCTAGAAATTCTGATGAGCCAATCCAATTAGCCGAATTCACCTTGTACGAAGGAGTTAGTCAGTAAATCCCTCTATCTCACATGTCCGTGGGGTTAGATTTACAGGAAGTTAATTACCAGCTCCGCTCGAAACCTGGAATGGATTCTAGGAAATCTAGCACTGCCTGGGTGCTCTGTTTTCACACGGGTACAGATCTTAAAGGTATCAATCTGGTATTGTATATTGCAACGTTAGTCAGGTGTAAATGCAATTTTTATTATCTTTTTTATGGTCAGAAACGAGCACTGTCGCACTAGTATACATATTGTACAGTGTGCGTGTCACAGTGGAACAGTGGATATACCAGCACAGAGCTAGTTTCAAAATCCTGAAGAAAATCTACATTTGAGGTCTTAAATACAGTCGAATAAGGTGAAACCATCACAATGAATCAGAATCAAGTGTAAGAGAAGAAAGAAAAAATATTTATCCTTTATTATACATACTAACATAAATCACAACTGAATTACTAAAATACACTATTTGAGTCACCCCATAATAGGTACCTAACTATATTTTTATTTATCTTATTATTATTATTATTAGTAGTAGTAGTAGTAGTAGTAGTACAGTAGTATTAGGAGGAGGAACAGGAGAAGTATTTATGTGACGGTGAGGCTGATGCTAGCAGGTGGGACCTCTACTGTAGGAGGACAGATAAACACACTCATAAAAGGTACCACCTGCCCTCCTCCACATAGAGCTTGTGAGCTCACAGACACCCAAGATTGGCTATTTTCACTCTGATTAACAGAGGAGAGAGAACTGCCATCACTCCTACTCTGGCCAATTTTGCTTTTTAACTGTAACAGATAGTTTTCTGAGCGGCAGGAATAAATGCTTTATGTTTTGTCTATTAGGGGTTCAAAATTATTTTGAACACGGTCTAAGAAAACTAGATAGATGGACAGATGGACAGACAGACAGATATATAGATACTTCTGAAAGTGATCAAATGAGTTAAAAATAAATTAGCTACCATACAGTATTTTGAGGATCTGATCTCAGTTTGTTTAAAGTATTCTCATTTCTGTGCACCAGTGTCAAGTGGGTAAACAAGCTGTTTAATATACAAAAATAGTAATAATATAGTTTAATCTCGGATAAAGTTAATCACTAATTGTACACTGACCTGCCAAAAAAGTTTAATTACATCTTTAATTACAGCCTGCAAAGTAGTGAATAATTCATGTGTGGAAATGATTCCTTATGCTCATTGAAACACTCGTTCACAGCTGGCGTCCTGCTATATGCCTGTGGCATCAGAAATGTCTTTTTAGATGTAAAAACCTGATCTTTCAGTACTGAACGTTCAGGTAGTCAGCTGACTTTACATTTACATTTAATTGCCACAAAATATTGCTGAGCCTAGACCTGAGCAACTGAAGCGACTCCAGATCACAATGCTGCCTCCAGAAGCTTATACAGTGAGCACTGTGCTCTGTATAATCTGATGCAATCACTTATGAACAGGCTCAATCTGGACTCATCAGACCACTGAATCTTTTTTTGCTCCAAAATCTAATCTTTACGCTTCCTGGCAATTCGACGCCTTTTGTATTGATTAACCTCACTGACACTTGTCTTTTTTAGAACCACACACCTGTTTAGTCCCAAAAGCTTGGTGTTTTTGTCACATTACTACTGTATATCTATATTGTATTGCTCTTACTTTTACTATGAAACATAGCTATGAGTGCTATTGTTGATTTCTTTTCTCCATTTATGATTTGGATTTCATGACTACATGAAGTTCCTCTATGAAGTTGATGAATTAACACTATCATTTCAGGTTTTAATGCTATATATTTTGTCCTTGCCTCTTTTGTCTTGAGATTTCATGTACAGTATGAATCTCTCGATATTATTTTGTGTGTTCATTTGATCATCATTTGTCTTTGTAAAGCCTTGGAAATTCATACCATATCATTCTGAATCCCTATTGTTCTAACAACTACGCATGATCCTCTTCATAACTTTATGAAACCTTGCGGCATCAGTGATTTGAACACTGAACGGTTCTTCTCACTTCTTTCCAGGGACGGGTACAGCCTTGACCAAAATTGTCAATCTCAGAAGCCAGGCCGAAGCACCTGCGGCTCTCTGAAAGAGTGACGTGCAACGGCTCGGCCAACATCACTAGGGAGTTGCCACTCTTACAAATGCTATCAAAAAGGTCAGCTTTTCCAGCTTTTGATTCCATATTTCACTTTCTCTTTTAAGTGAGCCACAAGCAGCTGCCACATTCAGACCATCAGACCCAGAGGACAGCAGCCAACCTGATCTAATATTTCGACTGCAGCGAGGCAGAGCTGGAGATTTCAAGCCTCTCTGTATTCAGAGTAAAATTAGCCTGGGTTTGCACAACACGTTTGAACCATGCTTGCTTGATTTAAAAGTTGAGCAGGGAATTGGTTCTTTTTTAAACTTGGAACCGTGTAGGGTAGGGAGGAGCCGTTTTCACTGGTTTGCCCAGGAAAGGTGGTGCACTATTGTTTTTTTTCCAGGAATTGTATCTTTTAACATTACATCTAAACTTTAAAAAAAAAAAAAAAACTCGCACATATTTAACCGCCATAGCGCACAGTAAAACATTTATCTTAATGGACTGTAGGGCATACTATTTGTGAAGGTAATTCATTTTATGTCATATCCAACAGAGCCAGTAATTGCAGCCATTTTTCCCCTGGCACGCAAAAAAAGGGTAGGTCAGGTTGCAGAGGGATGTGTTCTTTTGACCCCACAGTTATAATATGGCAAATGATTGCCTTTTCTGTGTTAGCAGTGTACCAATTTTCTAAACAAAAGGTTGTATATTAACACATATACAACCTCAGATTTCCTGTAGCTCAGTATCCAACACGTAAGCATCCTGTCTACTTTCCCTGAGATGCTTTAGATAAAACCCCATAGCAACTATAAAGGACAGAAGGTTGTTTAAAATACATAACTGTAATTCATAACAAAAATGTGTAATAATGTAAAAATGAAATAACATTGCATCTGGTATATTTTATGTCAGTGCAAATTGTATACATTCCTTTTACAATCAAATTGTAACAATTTGAAAGTATTGTCAAAGTGTGTTGAAGTTCATGCATTCATCTTCATGGATCCATAGTCTGTCTCCTGAAACTGAGACTAGCAGGGATGGAGAGTTTGAGGAACAACCTAATACAATATTATCATGATACCTAGGTGCCAGTTCAATTTGGATTGGAATTCTATTAGTATCACAATTTTATAAATCTCTTAATTTAAGGTAATTATTCATTTACATTTTATAATAATGACAAAACGAATAATTTGCTTGAATATATATAAATATATTAATATATATATAAATATAATATATTCAAGCGGCATAGCATCCTGTGTGGTAGGAGCAAATTATTTGTTTTGTCATTATTATAAAATGTAAATAAATAATAATAAATATATATATATATATATATATATATATATATATATATATATATATATATATATATATATATATGTTCATTTATTATTTTCAAAAAAATATATTTTGAAAGCATTATGGCAATACATGACTTTCCACACAAAAGAATTATGATATATAACTGAATAGTTTTTTTCCTCATCTCAAAAAAATAGTAGCAGTTTCTTATTGTTTAAATCTTATTGCCAGTCTTTGACGTTGTGTTGGTTGTTTCCTAAAGGTGTAATTTGAGCTAATTATTTGAGATGCAAATGTCATGTGACTCACACTGTTAAAAAAAGCTGAAATATGACAGTGACAAGCTGAAACCACATCTTTATTCATGGTTCCTTTCACTCTTATCAAGTATAATGGAAAACATTTTTTCCCAAAAAAACAAAAACAAGATGCAATAAAAAAAAATTACTGTTATATAAAATATACATAGACTAAAATCTCTTGGGGAAAAAAATGTCAGATTAGAAAGTGCTGCTAGTTTTGAATAAGGACTATATTTATTCTCAAGCCAGTGTGATCAGTTCCAACCGACAGGGCCGACTTTACCCTACACCCACAGACTACAGTTACAGGTTACGTGGTGCTGTGATGTTGTAGACTTCACAAGGTCAACTTCTCGACATGACTATAAATGTAAAAACTATTCAGAAACTTAACTACCTCAACTCACAATCAAAAAAACTAAGTGAAACAGTGCGAAGCACAAAAGCAAGTGGCAAGCAGGTTCAACGCGTATCCTGATTCGAGGCCAGAACTTCCTTTCATCCGTCTCTGTGTTAGTGACTGGCTGCCCTTTCCACTGGCCCACACTTATGCTTTTATATCCAGCTGCCGGGAGGGAAAAAAAAAGACGATGAAGCCCATTTTTACAAGGTCAGGTGTTTTTGTTTTTTTTCCCTCTTTGGATATATTTTTACCTCCGCTCAGACTAAAAGAATGGGAGCCAGGCATGTGATCCCGAGCCTCGGCGGTGCTGTGAGAACCACAGGAGCGCAGATCAGCTATGACAAGGTTACACGACGTACGACGACCTCCACTACCTCCACTTAATCAGCAGCTCCCTACCAGACTCACCTGCCCCTCAGAGACCTGCGGAGGCAAACTTCATGTTCTCCCAGCCAAACGCACCCACATCCCTGCAGGTAACAGCAACTATATAGCAAAGTATAGTTTCTGCCAAGGAAAGTTAACAGGGCTAATTACCAGCAGGGACTACAGGTAGAGAAGGCAAGAGAGAGAGAGAGAGAGAGAGAGTCACAGCGTACAAGGAAGGAAGGAAAGAGAGGCGGGTAGGCGCTGGGTTATTTTTAAACTCTGCGATTTTTAAACTCGGAGATGACAGAGAGAGGGGGCCAGTAGGCAACAGCATCACCAGCACAGCTTCTGCCGCTGACTGCATTTTATCAAACGCCTCCCACTCATTATCCCCTCATCTACTACTCTCTTCTCAGAGGAGCCAGTTGCTGACAAGTCTTTCTCTCCATCATTCTTTCACACCCTGTCAGCCTGTCTTGCTGCCGATTGAGCTGCTGCTCCATCTTTCCCACCTTTGTTCCCTCTCTCTCTCTCTCTCTCTCTCTCTTTCTCTCTCTCTTTCTTTCTCTCTGCTCCATTCAAATTCCCACACCCTCTTTGTATGTTTTCCCCTCTCGCCATCCCTCCATCTGTTATTTAGAGTTGAGTGTTTCTATGCATACTATAAAGACATAGACTCTCCCCTTTTACGATCTTTTATGATCTCTTTTCTCAGATTGCTTTCCGCTGCTTGCGTTCATGCTCTCAAAAAGCTTCTAATAAAGCTCTTCAAATTTTAATAATGAAATCGCCGATGGAACAGTTCCTGATTTGTATTAAGAACAAGGATACAGTATGAACCCTGAGAATTGTGAACGGTGCTCCACTCACCCGTGCCGACTCCCCTGCCTTAATATCATATGTGCTGACTACAGAATGAAGAGATAATTCCTGCAGAACCTCTTATCCGACTCTCCTTCTGTCTCACTGTGTTCTCACGAATTCTAAGCTGTTTTAAATGACTGTTTGACGGATATGTTTTAGCAGCTATTTCTGTCAAATAACTGTCACCAAACTCCCTAATCAGTCAATTAGCATGCTTCATTAATTGATAGCACGTTCAGCTATGAACTGTGTCTATTCCCTTAACTTGGTCTATTCCATTGGAATATCCATCTTTCAATCTTTCCATCATGCATCCATCAACCTTTCAACTATCTGTCCATCAATTTAACAAATACTGTCAGTAGGCTATTCATAATATAATACTGCTTAAACAACATGAGATAGTTAGATAAATAATAGACATTTATACTTAATCATACAACCCACACCCTCCACTGAAAAGTAGTCGTCTCTTTTTTCATCTTTAGATAAGTAGTTGCCACAAGGGTTTTTAGCTTATTATCTTTTCCACTATGGTCACTGGGAAGTTCACATTCAGTAGTGGAGTGGAGAGTTCGAAACACATCTAGAGCTACATGAGTTTCACAGCTCAAGAATCTAACAGCAGACATTGAAAATCTATGCGCTGGGGACACACCAGTGAAAACTTGGCCAGGGATCTAATGTTTAATTAGCCAGAGTTAATTGTGTTATGCTTGTATGCACAGGTTTGTTTTAGTATATTAAAAGTGTGACCATGAAAAAAGTCCAGAAGTTTCAGTATTCATACTTTTCATGATGTTGAAGGTTTCAGTGAAGAATTGCAAAGATAGAACAATGGATAAAATGTTGGGACTATGGACCCAAGTTTAAAAAGGGGTCAGGGGTAGCTCAGTGGTTAAGGCTTTAGACTATGTTTGTAAGGTCTCAGGTTCAAATTCCATGACCACCAAGTTGTCCCTGTAGGGCCCTTGAGCAAGGCCCTTAACCCTCAACTGCTCAGATGTATATTAAAATAAAAATGTAAGTCGCTCTGGATAAGGGTGTCTGCCAAATGCCTAAATGTAAATGTAAAATGTAAACCAAAGCAATTCCAAGTTACCAATGCTGGGCCCTTAACCCTTTATTGTTAAGATGTATCATGAGATAAATTTAAGTTGCTCTGGATGGGGAAATCTGCTACTGTAAATCCCACACATGTAAGTTGAGCTGTTGTCCATTGCTTCATCCCTAATAGACCCTGCTGATCATTACATGGGATAGATAGATAGATAGATAGATAGATAGATAGATAGATAGATAGATAGATAGATAGATAGAAAAGTTCATAAGTTAATAGTGATGGGAACTCACATGATTGGGACTAATCAGATGCGTGTCCATAAGAAAATTAGTTATGGCTAATAAAAAAAAAGACTTCAGTTTAAAAAAAAAAAAAGATTTAGGACAAACAGAAAAAGTTTGTATGGTCTGATGCGTTCAGATTGGCCCTATTCCAGAGCGATGGGTGCATCAGTGTTAGAAGGGAAGTACTATACTGTACATGAAGCGATGCACCCATCATGCATAGTGCCCACTGTACTAGCTTCTGGAGGCAATGTTATGATCTGGGGTTGTTTCAGTTGGTAAGGTCTGCAATAAAATAAAGTCAGCTGTCTACATTAATAAACTTAATGACAAGATTAGTATATCTATCTATCAATGTTTTTTCTGCGCTGATGGCACAGGTATACTGCAGGCCTTAACTTATATAAGTGGTTCTCGGGGCACAAGGGATCACTTTAACACATGAATGCGCCACATTGCATGCTGTAGTTAAAGCTAAAGGAAGATGAATTAAATATTGAAATGTGGATTATTTTGTTAGCCAGACAGTGTATATACGTAGATGATGGTGAGCAGGGGCTTGGTGACCTGGTAAATAAATAGTTTTATATTTTATTAAAATTTTGGGAAGTGTCATTTTCTATTCAGCAACCATAAGAGATGGATGCATGGATAGATGCATGCATGCACGCAATTCTTTTTTTGAGACAAAATACAGTATGAAGTCCAAGATTTTAAAAGGTAACTGTTTAGTAAAGATAAATTTTGCTACACGTAACTCTGCCAAATTCATGAATAGAGAAGTGCAAATTCTCATGGTAGTACAGAGAGTGAGATTTTTTTTTGCGTGTCTTGGGAGGCTAAAGTGTTGATTTGTTCTTTTTCCTCTTCCAAGATTCTGAAGTAGGAGTGGAACCCCTGGATCTAACTCGTTAGAAACCCATTTGTTTAAAGCCTTCACCCATTTACATATGAAATGTAAAAGCGAAGTGATCTTTTATTATTCACAGGGAAAGCTCAAATTCAGTCTTGGCAGCTTCACTTTTTTCGCCACGCGCACAAAGAAAGGGGAAATAAATTAATTTTAAAAAGTGGAACAGATGGGTTGTTTTACTCATTACTCAAAGAGCTGCTTTACACTTGGAATGCTGTTCTCTCGGTGTAATGTACTTTTATTCACACTCAAAATAATTGGCTAAACAAACAAGTGGAAAAAAAACACATGGAAAGCTTCAAGTACGGTTACTTTCTTAGCAGTGATCCTTTGAATTTGCACATAGGTGTAAGACATGCTGACTCTTTTAATGGATTAGAATAGGTGTGAAATTTGGTAAATACCATATACTGTACTCCTACAAATTGAAGAGTTGTTTGAGGGGACAGTAAAGCCAGACTTGACGCTGTTCAGAATAGTTCTAGCTAAGACACATCACAGTGTGTATCCCAACAATCTATACACTGTGTCCATAACCTTGATAAAAATAATCCATTAGGCTGTTGTTACATCTTTGTTTTGAATACAGGTGTACATACAGTAATTTTAGTATTAATTTCTCACTATGCGTTCGCAAGTGAACTCTGCATTTGACCCTATAATGTATAAATCCTTATGTAAGATGGTAAGCTTTAACACATCAATGTACTTATTATGGCATGGTGTAGGTGTCCTTTTCAAAAAGCAAAAGTCTTATTGAAAGAATAGGGAACGTGCACTTAGACGTTATGTTCATAATTGAACATTCTTGATCAAAAGGAGTTGGTGGTTAAAAGCTGTTACAGTACCTGACTTCTAAGTTGGTCAATCATAGCAGGCAAAAGTCCGACCTCTTTACCAGGCCCAGGTACAGTGAGGAGAAAATCGACATCATGCCCGAATTCTTTCCCCCTGTGTACGTAAACAAAAACATGCAAAATATTAACCACAACTGCCATATCAACAGCAGGATATTTTTTTTTTATGCATATGTCATCAGATTGCTTCATTAATTCCATTTACAGGCTGACACACTAGTCTCCTATGTCATGATACACTGGAATTTTTGTTCAATAATTCCACTGTGGATATCCAAAATGTATACCAGCTTTTAAACAGGCTATTTGTGATGCATAGTTAAACCCTGCGCTTTTCTCATCAACTCAGCTGCCTGGCTTTCATTTTATTTGCCACTGTCAATGTAAATGTTGTAAAATTATGCTAATGCTGAACATTTATACTGGGCCACCGTTGGTATGACTTGGAAGAACAAACATTAAGTGGATAAACGAGGTTATTTAATCTCAGTTAGAATGTCTTAAATAAAATTTCACACCACTCCATGCACACAGAGAAAAAAAATGCACAACCTATTGTACTACAGTACAGTTCTGTCCAGAAGTCTTGAGTCACCCCTCATTTCTTCGTATTCGATTAAATTAAACATGTAGAATAAATAAAAAAGGAACAAATGTGTACTGTGGAAGACTGCAAAGTGCCCAAAAACACAATTTAAAAAATGGATGTACTGTAGCAACCTCAGCAGCAACCTCATTTCCCCTCTCGTCTGTTCCAACCAGTCAGAATTCAGCACTGTCAGTATACTATTTACAACAAACAAAAACATTCCTCTGAAAGTCCTAGACTGAAAATAAGAGCCAAAAAAGTTCTTCTGGAAGCCTGGAGAACTATTCCTAACAACTTCAGTACTTAAAACAAACAAGAACGTCAGATCCTTTGGAAGTGAGATATAAAGAAATGTGGGGTGGCTCAAAACTTTTGCACATTATTGTATGAACAGCCTTTAATGTATAGACGTTAAGCCTTGAGAACTCTTTGGAAAGATGTTTTTCACCACCTCTACGCTTTGTCTTGTAAGAAAATAACTAAAAAGTAAAAAGCAGTGGATAAGGATAGAGTGCTTTTAACCGTAGTTTATACTGTTATAATCAAAGATATTCAGTGTAAATTGAAAAGCATAGGTTACTACAGTATCACATCTTGTCTTTCATCACACCATTAAAAATATTCTCATATTCATTACAAGCTTTTGCAAGCTACAGTACAGTGTGTGAAACATTTGATCATACTTTTCTGGCTATAAATCAGACAATAAACATTTTCAATTTATAAACATGTGAAATGTGTGTTGTGTTGGCTGAATTTTCTGGTCAGCCCTCATCAGAGACTTGCTAAACTTTTTTTTTTGTTTTTTTGCTATAAGTAGTGCAGATAGCTGCTGCGCCAGCTATGGGAGCCATGTGTGTACGAACTTCATTGTATTTTTATTTCTTCAACAAAAAATAAGTTCATGGTCCATTTTGGTACCCCTTATGGTCAGTAAAGACGAGTAATGCAATCTGAAAGGTGTCTTGGGAAGATGATGATAGATCAAGATCAGCAGATCCTTTATCCATCTGGTGCTGAAAAATGAAAAACTGAACACTACTGTAGCTAACTCTCTGGGTTGAGTCTTCATGGGATTTTATTGTGCAGTTTTACTAAATTTATTAATTCAAATACAGAAGTTAAAAGCCGCATCCATGTTAATTTGAATAAGCATTGTTCAATTAACTCTCATTAAGTTTATAGCTAGTTAGCTGTTCATTATATAGACTATCTTAACAGTTCATTATAAAAAAAAAAATTAATAGCCTAATTTTTTTTTATATTGAAAAAGTTCTTGTTGCCTATTGTCACACATGATCTCCCCTGTATCCCCTGAGGAGTTGACCTCATAGCGCCAAAGGTCTCCATCACCTGGGGACTATCCTATACAGTGTTGGGGGGCGTTTAAGTAACTAATAACATTATAAAATTACTGTCTTTAAAAAGTAATCAGTTACATTACAGTGTTACTTTTTCATTGCAGAAAATAAAAACTCCTTTGTGATTCTTCATGTAACATTAAAATAGTAATCCAAGTACTCTAACGTGTCACTTTGTAACGCTTTACACCTAACACTGATCCTACACTAACTCCATGGGTCACTTCCCATCAATTCATTATGCAGAGACACTATATTGTGTAAACAGTAGTTCCCAATTAGTCTTTGTGAAGTCTTCCCTACTTTACCAGATGCAATTCTGAACTGCTTGTTTCTTGATTTGAGAGGCTGGTAAATCTAACTTTAAATCATGCTTGCTGGTTTTGCCTAGTCCTTAGGATTTGCTCAGCAGTGGGTCTGACTTTTCATGTTTTGGCCTGGCTTGGTTTCTGACTATAGTTTCATGTGTCATTTGCTGTTCAGTAAACTCTGCACTTACTATAAAATCTCTCTCTCTCGCTGTCTCTCTGTTTCTCTCTCCATCTCTTTCTCTCAGTGCATAAAAAAATATTATGAAATAATAGTTAATTTTCTGACTCACTCACTCACTCACTCACTCATCGTCTATACCGCTTTATCCTGTATTTAGGGTCGCGGGGGGGCCTGGAGCCTATCCCAGGAGAGTGACAGGGTACACCCTGGACAGGGTGCCAATTCATCGCAGAGCACACACATACACACTACGGACAATATGGGAACACCAATTAGCCAAATCTGCATGGTTTTGCACAGGGAGAACATCCAAACTCCATTCAAACAGAGACGGGAACTGAATATTTAGGTATTTGCATGTAAGGGTCACATACTGTACAGTATACTCCTAATATATATATATATATATATATATATATATATATATATATATATATATATATATATATATATATATATATATACACAGTATATAAAAACACATACATATCCAATTGGTAATATATATATATATATATATATATATATATATATATATATATATATAAACAAAAAAAATATGACCGTATATATGTAACATATATTAAAAAAAACCTTTCTGTATGTGTAGAGATGAATTTTGGTCCACGCAAACTATAAATGAAGAAGCTTTGAATGTTTGTGATTAAATCCAACATGACCTTTGTAGCTCAGAGCACAGTGAATGTACTGGAATGTGCAGAATCTGCAAAGGGGAACAGTAGCACAGATATGTGATTTACAGGTACTGTACAGTAATAAGCCGAAGAATAAGAGTAAGTGGGTGCTGTGTCTCACATGTCTTGCTGATACGCTTGAATTCACCGGCACTGGACAGGCTAACATGCAAGTCTGCCAAAGTGAAGAAAAGGTAAAAGGGTGGAAGTAAAGAGCCTAGCATGGATAACCTAGAGGAGTATGACATCCATACAGACATCCATACAAAGATGAGCAAGTTCACAGTCAGTAAAATAATAATACACAGACCTACGCTTCTCTGAAAAAGGTTTGCCATCATTACCCACAGTGCACTTAATTTTTCCAGAGTCCGATTTGCATATAAGAGTGCATCATATTTTATTGCCTTGGTTTGAGCCCGTGTAATCAGTTAGCCTTTTAATATAGAATATATAAAATACTATTAAAGAAAAGTACTAAGCTTGCAAAAGCGTATAGAACAAGTCCAACTCTGGAACAACTAAAAACTTGTGAAAGTGAAACTCTTATACTGTATATATACTAGATTAATTTCATGTAACATGAAATATTTAAAGGCTTTATTCTTTTTATTACAATGATTGCTGCTTGTTTTATTATGTGCACACATTAAAATTATAATTTATACTGAATTTAAATACTTGGTCAGCCTGCAAGGCCTGAAAAACAGACAGTAGATATTTTTACTGAGAAATGTATGTGAATATAAACTTCCATTCTGTAATTTGTACATGTTTTCCTTTGTTGTTCCTATAAGTGATCATCCACTCACTCACTCATCATCTATACCGCTTTGTCCTGTAGTCTGGGTCGCGGGGGGCCTGGAGCCTATCCTAGGAGACTGGGTATACCCTGAACAGGGTGCCAATCCATCGCAGGGCACACACACATACAAACAATCACACACTCATTCACACACTACGGGCAATTTGTAAACGTAAATTAATCTAACCCACATGTCTTTGGACTGTGGGAGGAAACCGGAGTACCCAGAGGAAACCTACCAAGCACGGGGAGAACATGCAAACTCCATGCACACAGAGACCTGGAACCCGGACCCCAGAATGCCCTTCCTGATCCAAACCTCCCCGAATTATCGGGAACTTCGGAGCGGCCCTGAGAGTGGTCTGACTTGTCTGAACAATGGATGGGGTTCTGCATCAAGAAATGGATGCCATTCTTGCACAAGATAGGTTGAGATATTATTTAAATAATTTTAGGCTATATCATTTTATTTCCCATGACTCAATTTTAATTGCTTTTAGAAAATATACCCACACCATAGCATTTTCTTAGCAGTTTGTGCTAACAAACACCTAAATGAATCGCCAGGGATGAAATTAACATCCTGGAATGTTTATACTGTCTTGTTACAGAAAGAAAAAACATGATTATGGCAGTGTTTAAAAAGGGTTTATGTTATTATTGCAAACAATTATGGAATCACCAAACTAAGAGCATGTCAACCCAGCAAAATGCATTACTGAGGGGGGGGGGGGTCTGGGGTGAATGTGACCTGTTCTATTAAGTCAGTTATTAAGTCGCACAGGTTGTGAATTTTGATGCACTGGAATTGTTTTAAGACAGAACTTAATGTTTATCCAATATACTTTTTGACTTTTTGATTTTTTCAAATTAACCCTAGTGTATTTGGCTAATGATGATTGAAGTACAACTTAGTGTAAACAAGTTGAATAATTCTCAACTTACAAAATTTAATTTCTTTGTATTAATAAGACAGTCAGAAATGTATGTGGGCTTCATCCTAAAATAATAATATCACTGATTATATTAAAGCTGATGAGCTTGTTTTTAGCTTTAACCTTTAAACTATGTCTAAAAGCAATTTTCTGTTCAACGACAAAAACTAATAATAAGGTTAAATATTTACAAATTGGTCCAATGTAACGGTCTATCCTGCAAAGCTGACTATTCAAGAAAGGTGGAATCAGCTTGATGAAGCCCATGACTCAAAGATTTCACACCATCATAAAAACCCAAGGAGAAACAAAGGAGCACTAATATGATTCCATTGTTCTCAATCTGCAAGAAATATACCTTTAATTGAGGGAACTTAATTTAATTGGTTTGAGGCATGTTTTTTTATGAAGCCAGAAATGTTAGCTGTTAAATAAAATAATGTTGTGTCATATTTGTGATTTGTTTATTTGCTACAAAGTCATAAACCTGGGTGAACATCGTCCAAATGTGGTAATTCCGTAATATTTGCCAGGGGTTGTAAAAGATATCACAATTTCACTAATGCGTTTTTCACAAGACAAGGCGGCTGTATTCATGGAGGTTTAATAAGCTCTCGCTAACACACAGCAGGAAAATATAACCGTAGGTCATCATCCCCGGTATAGTAATACTTCAGAAATAATATAGACATTTAATTGAACAATTCTTCACTATTTAATCTGTAGAACCAGTGTGATTTCTAAAGAACATTATATCAGTGTTAGTGTGCAATTTTCCAAATACAGCAGATATGGCAATACTGATATATATATATATATATATATATATATATATATATATATATATATATATATATATATATAATATTAACAATTAAAATACTAGCAATGATATAGTATTTTGTAAATAAAGAGATACATATTGTAATCTCCTATATATATATATATATATATATATATATATATCATTGCTAGTATTTTAATTGTTAATATTATAAATGTTATTCTGGTATACAGTAATATTACACCAGCATTATCACAAAATCAGTTGGTTTCCTATTAAATTATCATGAATGCACACTTAATTTGTATGTATCTTTGCACATCTCAAAGGGTAGGACTCTTTAATTTGTGGTTCCTGCACTTTCTGAATTTAGAGACCTTTATATCAAAATAACATATGATTTGGCGAGAGCTGATTTTTTTTTTCACACTGCTTTTTAAAGTGTTTAATGCTGACATGCCTTCTATTTGAGCAGTGCTACATCAAACTTGCCACAATTCTGCCAGAGCCTAGAATATGGAGCTAGAAATAGAGGTATAAAACACACACACACACGCACAGGGCTTGAAAGAGTGCAAGTGATGTCATTATCAGACTGCTGCAGACATCTTTAACCAACATGTGAGAACTATCTTTTTTACTTCTATTTTAAATGGCTGGTGTCGTTGTTCTCATCTAATATTAATGTCATTACTCTTTCTGTTCATCAAAACCTTCTTATTGCTAGATCATGTCTATGTGTGTCATCTCTTTGATAGTCTTTTTGCCTAAAGTCGTCTGCCTATCCATTTAAGAGTCGATTATGTGAGTCATTCATGTGCTATGTGTTTTAAATAATAATTTACAGTAAACAATTTAGAGAGGATTGTTACCTTCAAAGTATCATTATAGAGAATGCATACAAATTGCATTTAACAATATGGTATACAGTGCAGTGGAAAAGTCCTGAGACCCTCTCATTTCTTCATATTTTGCTTCCAAGGAGCCAGACTTTACCATGTATTTTTTTACTCTTACTGTTGTCATGAGGAATCATTATCCAGGTTTTTTTTGGCTTTAATTTTTTTGTCTCTCATTTTTAGTCCAGTCCCTGTACCTGACCAAGGTATCTTTTTGCTTGTTAAATCATACATTGACCTATGAATCACTTAAACATAAAAAAAAATGCATGAATTAAATCAATTAAATGCATGAACAAGTGGAAAACAGGTGCAGATGATGACATATGATCAGACGGGCGATTAGTATACTGGTGATGCTGAATGCTGAGTAGCTGAAATAGACGAGAGGAGAAATGAGGTTGCAGCTGAGGTTGTTACATGAACAACCAATTTTTAAATTGCATCTAAATGCACTTTGTAGCCTGTTATAGTAAAACATGTGTTCCCATTTATTTAATCTGATATAACAATTTAATTTAAAGCAAAGAGCTTTAAATTTTGCAGAGCACGGTATATAGTTTACAATTTCAGATTTCTCAAGTGTAGAGGATGAGATAGCCATTGCACATCATTATTTTTTTTCTCCCTGAAACAATTTCCTCTTTTTCTCTTTTGAAAATCTCATTGTACACCCAATCATATTTTTCCTGGAAAGAGCAAATGTGTTTTGGGGCTAAAATATTCCAGGAAATAATACAATTTCACAGTGCCATCAGTCTTCACTATTGTGACAATTGTGTGAATACTAGCCAGGAAAAAAAAAAGAACTAAACATCAATGCTTTATCACCATACTGTATCCTGCAGGCCTATCTTAAAAGCAATGCCCAGTTTTAACCCTTAACCCTCAACTGCTCAGAAGTAAAATGAGAGTCGCTCTGGAGAAGGATGTCTGCCAAATGCCATAAATCTAAATGTAACACCATAACAAGCATTTGGTGTGTCTATGTGTGTCTGTGTGTGTGTCGTGTTCTCTCTGTATGCACGTCAGTAAATCATCTAAGATAAATCCCCCTAGATGTGAATAAGTATGTGAATGTGTTTATGGTGCCCTTTGATAAATTGGCATCCCATTCAGGGAGTATTCCCACCTTGCACCAGTGTTCCTAGAATAGGCTATAGTTATAAAATTACTTTGACCAGGATAAAGCACTTAATAAAACCAAGTTTTTATAAGTTACTCTTTAAAAAAAAAAAAAAAAACATGTTAGTTAGACATTATATATAATGTATTTATTATATTTTACATACTGTACTTTATGTATAATCCCATGTTCCTGTCTTTCCAAAAACAAAAGGTGTCAAAGCGCTATAGAGCTCTTGCTTGTGTGATCTAAACCAAACCAGCCACCATTTTGGCAGGCAGGTTTTACAATGCTGGACTGCTGTTGTGCATGAAGACACCACAACAAATTAGGTCAAAAGCCTGAAAGATAGTTTTATCAGCTTCCATGTGATGAAAAGAGACAAATAGTGGAGAGACAAGGCAATCCTGGACAAAAATGCAATCCTGCTGATGATCACTGGTGTTTATGTCATAACAATTTCTTCCAAGGATTAGTAAATGTAATGCATTAAATATCCAATATGGCAGCATGATGGTTAGCAATGTCACCTTGCACCTCTAATGTTGGGTGTTTTTACTACATCTTGCCTCTGCTCTTTGTGCATGGAGTTTGCATGCTCTCCCTGTGCTTGGTCAGTCACATGTGCCATAGCTTACCTAGAATTGGCTCCAGGCTCCCCACATCCCTACACAAGGTGAGCAGTATAGACATGGATGTACAGCAATCAGCCATAACATTAAAACCACCACAAGGTAAAGTAAACCAACTATACAACAGTAAATTAGTGACAAGGCTCACCCATGCCCATGGGGACCAAAAGCCAGCCCATCTGGCCTGATCCCACAGAAAAGCCAATGCACCACAATAGACCATGTGCTTGGCATGATAGAAATGCACCAGAGCACCCAGTGCGCCACAGGCTGCTGCACTCAGAACCCAGTAGGCAAAGAACTCAAGTCCAGGTCCCGGCCTCCAAACTCCCAAAGTCCCAGACAGATCATTCAAGCATGGGATGCCCTGGACAAGTAAGTCTAATCCACCCCACAACCCACAGCACCCAAAGGATATGTTGCCAAGGTCCTGGTGCCAGATACAACAGCACACCCCCAGAGGCCTTGCAGAGCCACACCCTGAGGAATCACCCTGGTAACATACGGGCAACCCAAAACTTTGTGGTTTTAATGTTATGGCTAATTGGTGTATAGATAAATGCAGGTACTGTACTGTACATACTGTACATTGCATTACATCATTTGCTTGGATAACGTTTAGTAATTAAGCTAGTTAAGAGTACATGCAAGTTAAATTGGGACTGAACTGGTATAAGGATTAGATAATATATAATAAAATGTAATATAATATCAACAATATTCAGTCAGCATTTCCTCTATTTTTACAGTTAGATTAATATTCCCTGTTTTATCTTTCTCACTAAACAGCTACCGCTTCAACCGGTAGCTGTTTAGTAAGAAAGATAAAACAGGGATAAAAATAAAAAATAAAAGTGGTTGAAGATGGATGGATGGATGGATGGATGGATGGATGGATGGATGGATAGATTAAACAGCTAAATACACAACTCTGACCTAATGCACAACGATCTCAGTCAGTTGTCAGTCAGTCAGACAGCACAGATGGCAAGGTGACAGGTGGATGGCAAGGTGTAGGGATAAAAATAGGTCAGAAACTGGCATGGTAACAACAGAATATAAAGTGAGCTGATGTACTGCTTCAAAGAATGCTTTTTTCATTTTATAAAAAAAATAAAATGCTAATTTAAAAATTTTATTTTATCTGCTGAGATATCTGTAAAATCAGTGGGGGAAATGTAGCAAGCGATTGATTATTATTTGGCGCGGTGGTATTATCTCTGGCAGACATGAATACCTTAATAAAAGGCGGACATATTGACTCGATGATGTAACTGCAAGAGCCTTATATGAGTTGTGTTTTCACGGTGATGGATGTCAAAGAGATTGTACATGTGTCCCAACCTCATATTTGTACTAAAAAAAATAATAAAAAAGGAAAAATTCGAAACAACAACAATAACATGCCTGGAGTAATAAAGTTAAATCTACTACTACACTGCATTTAAGTTCAGCATGCACTTTTAGTCCATCTAAGAACCTGCCTTGGGGAAAGTCTGGTCTTCAGTCCCTGACTCTTTGCACTTCTTTTTTCTCTTACCTGCGTTTTACCTTTTACTTTTATGTTTAATACATGAGGCATGTGCCCTGAGACAGAGCTGCTTGAAAGATCCATTTTTGGTGCTGGAGTATCAAAACTCTCCTCTATTTTCAGTTAACTGTGCGATGATGCAATGGCAGGATCAAACACATGATCCCCATCCGGAGACAAACGTGCTGAGAATCTCTTGCTCAGCCTTTCGCTGTGCTGGTGAATCTCGCTGAAATGCTCACCGTGTCTGCCCTTAACAACAACCAGGGGAAAGGAAATCTCTATGCCCTTAATAACAAAGATGGCTGCAAAATACATTTGGTCTTAAGAGCAGCAGGGGGGAAAACAATGGCATATCTAAAAGCGTTTTTATACCACAGGAGTGCTGAATTCCCAATTCGAAACGTGTGGAATAATTATCTATAGCAGCATGGCTCTGACAAGAGTTTTGTTTTTGTTTTTTTTTATAATAAAAAATGATGGGTTTGTATTAGGGAACACATTATAATGTGTTATTATTACTGCAGAAACAGCTTATTCACAGGGTCTTTTCTGGAAGAATATGCTTATGTAACATTTATTGAACGAGTCTCCAGTGTCTGTGCTTTATAGTGGTCAATAAGTTTTCTGCCACCAGAGAGTCTTCAGGATATGGGACTTCTAGATTCTCAGTAACACGAAATGCTGCATTTTTTTTTCTTGCGGTTGGTGTTGTATTAACTTCAAGAGAGAGAAAACAGACAGGGTACTAGTGTGGGGAGGAGTGTTTATGGCTGTAATAATAAACACAATAATGAGAACTAACTAATCATGTAAATATTACTTGGAACTACAATATAGTAATAGTTTAAATGAACATGGGAGCATGGTGGCTTAGTGATTAGCCAGGCGGATTAGGTTTAATGGCATTCCCAAGTTGCCCGTATTCTGTGAATGAGTGCCCTGCGATGGATTGGCACCCTGTCCAGGGTCCTGGAATATAGGTCATCCAGGCCACCCATGAATCTCTACCCAGGATTAAGTGGTATAAACAATAAGTGATGAGTGATAAAATGTCATTGGTTAATAGAATAAAACTTGCAATCATTTCCTTTTTTGTTACAGAAAAAAAAGCCACTTTCTTACATACTGTGTCCTAAAATTGTTTGATCCCTTATTTATACTTAATTTCCATGTGGTACAGTATATCACTGTTTTATGGACTCATCACAAAATTTCTTAAGCATTAATATTATACAGTATAATACAAAATCGCATTCAGGGTGTACCCCGTCTCATTTCCCAAGTCTCCTGGGATAGGCTCCAGGCTTCCCCTGACCCAGTATAGAGAATGAGTGAGTTGAGTTTATACATTTTATTAAAGTGCTACTGTAATTGAATTCTTGCATCTTTGCATGTTGGAATCATGCAGCAAGCTCTGTGCACCTACACATGACATCTGAAATCAACAGAAAGACTCACACCATCTATACAGCCCTATGTGATTTCATGACTGGACGATGCAGTAGCATTATTTCAAATGAAGCCTTTTATATACAGTAAATGCCCCTGACTCAGTTTGTTGTCAGTTTCAAGACAGGCATCTGTTGGCTTTCAAATGCAGTGTGCATGAGGAGGAAAGTGTAAATAAATAATTCAGCATTTCCTGTACCTTGCATATAAAATATACATACATATTTACAAGCCTATGACAAGGTAAAAATACAGATGAATAATAAAGACCCTGCTTGTAATTTCACACACAAAACCCAAGGGTATTGAGATCATTGTTACTGGAAATGCTTTAGATAGTTCATCTTGTTTGTCACCTACAGCAATGGATTTTCCACTGACTACCTTATGCTTGTCATATTACACCTACTACGTATATGAGTGGCACACAAACCTTTGTTTATTAGTTGTAGTTTGTGCTTTGGTGCATAAATAAAAATAAAAAAGCTGCTTAAACGGCAGGTGAAACAGGCACTAATTGTGAATTGTGCACTTAATCAGTGGAAGCACAGACAAAAATTACGACACTTTGTTACACCACCTATTGCCTTAATGTCAGCATCAATCCTGCCAGGAACAGATGCCAGCAGTCTTAATTCTAAATAATTCCAGGTGCTTTTTTGGGGGGATCTCTGACTAATTTATGTTCAGGGAACTCATAATGCAATAATCTGACGGGTTGTGCAATTTAGATATATTTATACTACAGTGCTGTTGAACAATCAATGCTGATTGTTCAGAAGATGTTGATTAAATTTCTATAACAGAACAGCTTTAACAGCAGCTTATACTGCGAGGCTGAAAGGATTATTCTAAAGCGCTTGTTCTGATACTTGCGAGCGAGAGAAGCTGAGGATGGAACGGCATTTTAAATCTGCTGTAAAGTAAGTAATAAGAAGAACAAACGTGTTTCGTGGTTAAATCCACAACATTAAATATATATAAACTATAACCTGATGAAATCTATGACATATTAGTTAAGAAGTTCTTGTGGAATAAAAGAAAGTGATAATTTGAAGTGATAATTCATGTTTTTCCATAATTTATGTACAGTATAACCAGCACTACCCTTTACGCTTTATAACCTAATTGACATTATGTTTAATTTGGGGTTTAATGATGTTGACTATTGAAATTTAAACCACCAAGCATTTAATGAGGTGTGATGGTCAAAGCCAGAAGAGAAAGCTAGGGTTAATGTTCTATATCCTTACAATCTCGTGCAACTTTCAAACATCTACTGTAGCAAATGGATCTTTAAAACCCATTCGTCTATGTTATGACAGCAGTAATAGATGAAGATGTAGACTTAGCTACGTAGTACGTCATTCAAAAAGAGATATTAAGAAATGTCATCCAAAGACAAGACAATAAAGTGCCTGAATGCATGACTAATTACTGTAAAGTTAAAGCTTCTGCTGAGTTACAAAAATACCCTGCGTTCGCCCTGTCACTCACACACAGGTGCTGGATGAATAATACAGCTGACGTTTTTTTTGTTTTTTTCCCCACCATATCCACATGGGTAATGGTACTGTAAGTAGTTTTTTTTTTTTTTTTGTCACGAAATTAAATGTCCAGATTTTTTAGGTGTCTGACGACCCTTTCAGACTGTTCTCACAATGAAGGCAGATTGATAGCTATTTTTAATCCTGTTCTTGTCGGTCTGTGATCTACTCTGGCACAGATGTTCTTTAAGTAAGAGCAATGTCAGTACTGTCAACAGAGGCTCAGCAGACTCTCTTAACAGAAATATACAAACATGCACGCACACACACACGTCCACACGGAGAGATTACAGAAATGCAGAGCTTATTGCACGACAAGTAAACACTTCGGAGTTTGGTGGTTAAAAGTTAAAACATAGCCTCTGCCATCTGTATATTTAAGTACTGTGTTCTGAAATCTGTCAAGGCAGGAATGTTTAATAGTTTTCTTTTTTTTTTTTTTGTGAACAAAGTCTACACATTTCTAGTGTGGTTCCAATTCCCAGTGGCTTGTCCTTTCAAAGACGGAACCACTGCAGATTAAATTCTACAACATCATGTCTTGCAGTGTAATAAGGGGGCTTAAGAGAGAGCACAGTGTCACTGAGTGGTCCTAGCAAGAGGACAGTGCAACTGAGTGGTCCTAAAGATAAGACAGTATAATAGAGTCATTAGAGAGAGATCTGTGTATCTAAGTCATCCTAAAGAGAAGGCAGTGTGTTTTTTTGTTGTTGTTTTTGTTTAAGAGAGAGGACAGTATTACTGAGTGGTCCTAAAATGGAAACGTGTAATCTGGTGGTTTCATGGAGGACAGTGTAACTAGGTAGTCCTAGAGAGTGTGCAGTGTATTTTGGTGGTTTTTGAAAAGAGGGCAGTATAACTGAGTGGCCCTAAAGAAGAGCATAGTATAATTGGGTGGGTCTAAATTGTTGACAGTGAAATTGAATCGTCCTAGAGAGTGGACAGTGTAATTGGTCAGTCCTCAAGACAGGACAGTGTAATTGGATGGTCCTAAAAAAAAAAGCACAGTTTAATTGGGTGGTTCTAAAGTGTGGACAGTGTAATTGGGTGGTCCTGGAGAGAGCACAGTGTAATTGCCTGATCCTGGAGATACTGTACTGTAACACAGTGTAATTAAGTGGTCCTAAAGAGAGGACAGCGTAATTGGGTGGTCCTGGAGAGAGCACAGTGTCATCAAGTGGTCCTAGAGATACTGTACTGTAGCACAGTGTAATTAAGTGGTCCTAAAGAGAGGACAGCGTAATTGGGTGGTCCTAGAAAGAGCACAATGTAACAGAGTGGTCCTAAAGAAAGGACAGTGTAATGAAGGCATTCAAAAGAGAGGGAACAGTGTAACTGAGTGGTCCTAGAGAGAGGACAGTGTAGCTGGGTGGTCCTGGAGAAAGGACAGTGCAATGCGGTAGTCCCAGAGATATGACAGTGTAATTGGGCGGTCCTAGAGAGAGGACAGTGTAATTTGGAGGTCCTAGAGAGAGGACAGTGTAATTAGGAGGTCCTAGAGAGAGGACAGTGTAATTAGGAGGTCCTAGAGAGAGGACAGTGTAATTTGGAGGTCCTAGAGAGAGGACAGTGTAATTAGGTGGTCCTAGAAAGGGGACAGTGTGGCTGGGTGGTCCTGGAGAAAGGACAGTGCCAATATGGTAGTCCAAATGATATGACAGTGTAATTGGGCGGTCCTAGAGAGAGGACAGTGTAATTAGGAGGTCCTAGAGAGAGGACAGTGTAATTTGGAGGTCCTAGAGAGAGGACAGTGTAATTTGGAGGTCCTAGAGAGAGGACAGTGTAATTTGGAGGTCCTAGAGAGAGGACAGTGTAATTAGGTGGTCCTAAAAAGGGGACAGTGTGGCTGGGTGGTCCTGGAAAAAGGACAGTGCCAATATGGTAGTCCAAATGATATAACAGTGTAATTGTGAGGTCCTAGAGAGAGGACAGTGTAATTGGGTGGTCCTAGAGAGAGGACAGTGTAATTGGGTGGTCCTAGAGAGAGGACAGTGTAATTGGGTGGTCCTAAGGATAGATCAATTGAATTGTGAGTAGTTATATAGTAAAAAAAAAAACTGAAAAATGGGCCATTAGTAGACAGTGAAATGTCTAAGTCCTAATAATCAACAGATTATTTTACTATTTGTAAACTTAACGTAAGCTGGTAAACATTCTAGCTTAACTGAAATTAAATTTTAGGATAAATCAATATACTTAACCTTCTCATGGCTTATCCACCTCATGCAGTGTTTAGAAGTTACTTACTGGACTCTTCAAGTATTACATTCTTTTAAACCTGTACACAAAAACCTTGTTTATGTATACATGCCATAAATGCCATTGTGTTTAGTATTTTAAATATGCTAAAATAAATAACAGACAACAGGGCCGTCACGCTCATTGCATCTGCGACAAGCAGTGCTGCAGGATGAAGCATATGAAGTGTGATACAGAACCATCAAAAGATGCTGCACCAGCCTTACATTCTGATAATGAAATGTTAGAAACCCCTGAACGGCATTGAGAGCTGTCCCCACATCACTAGTGCCACCAGAATGCACAAAGACGGCATGGAAGAGTGAAAGAATTCAGTCCAGATGGTAATAATGAAACATGGCTGTGTGATATGAAGCTCGGTCAGCTCAGTTCAGCTTTACAGAGGCAAGAGAGATACTGTAGATGTCAGCTACTAACACCGATTCCTCTGATACTGTAGATCATAGAGTCTTGCACTCCCTCAATGCATTAACCTAACTATTCAGCCTCAACTACAGCACTTATTTTCTGTACTGTAAATAAAACATCTCCCAGCATCCTGTTAGTTCCCTGTGGTAGCTGCCCCGAATAAGTCCCTTGATTCGGGTAATTCATCACTGCCTAATTTTCCAGTTACAGATGGCCCGACAAATGCTAGATAAGGGATTCAGTAAGGACCAAGATAGTAAACTCTGGATTTTTTTTTTACTCCCCTACATCCTGAACCATTGCCAAAGGCAACAGAAACAGACCACAAACCAGCCCCTCAGGACACAGCTGCAGTTTATAGCAATAGGAACATATTTATAAGACGCACTTTTAAACTTATACCCTAGGCTATTCTGTTACTTCCCTCATTTGGCATGGAAAGCATTAAAACCTGTCATTTCCCGGAGTGCGACATGATCGGGGTGTGTCAGCGAAGCTCCTGGGATGATGTGGTTAGTCACTGGGCTGCAACAGCAGATAAAATAAAGTCAGTCAAGTGACTCTATTCCCTGAACCATTTACACTAGAGCCAAGGGGAAGGTAAGTGTAGGATCGTGGAGAACCAGGGTCTGCATAAACAACAGAAGGCTTGTCTCTCCCACAGAGGGGCAAGTTATTCTGTTCTACAAGACAGCTTGCTGCTGAATAATTTACAACATGGTGCAGCAGTTAAAACTAAACTTCTTTTTTAAAGCTAAGCCACCAGAACATTAAAGACCTCAGACCCCACGAGAGACACCGACCAGAGGAAGAGCAAGACAGTAAAGAAAGAAGATGTTTAAAAAAAAAACGATTGAGTAAAAATCTTAATAGGATGCACCAGTGAAGCATGACAAAAGCATGACAAATGTTCTGTGAGGGGAAGCTAGACATTTTCTTGTTGTAGCTTGTAACTTCAACACTTCCTCCGTTTGTACTTGGACAATCAAAAAGCAGCCTAAGGCTCATGATGAAACATCATTTTACATGGAGGAAATTTTGTATCTCTGCCCACCAGCTAGTAGAGTAACTCAACCGGCTCATTTAGTAGACAGCTCAGAGGTGATGCACGTGCATACTCATGATGCGCATGTTTTGTAGGATGCCACAAAGGGAAATAAATGTGAGATTCAAAAGAAAAATGAATAGTTTAAAAACAGCTTTTTTATTATTATTATTATTTTATTTATTAACAAGCTAGACGTTTTATATGAGAATAAGAGAATAAGTGTGATGAGTGGGACGAGAGCTTAAAAAGTTAACAATGCCTAAAAGAGCACAATGCTTCTAAATAAGCTATTAATAAAATAAAGGCTCTAAATAAAATAAAACAATGGAAATTAAACTGTTGCACCTTGGAACTGGGGGCAGTCAGATTACTTATTTATTTACAAGCTGTGTATTCAGTCGAATTCTTAATAAGCTTCAGAAAAAAAATCTTAAATAAAAAATACATTATGCCTAAAAAATGACCTTTAAACATCAAATTATCTACACTTTCTTTCTAAGCATTAAATAAATTAAATATTGTGTTTCAGCTTTTAGTGTATTTGAATATACTAAATTCTAAATCACTTTGTTGAGTTTTAAAAACATTTTAACTGAAATGTCAATCATATTAGCGACACACTGCACACAGCCTCATTTACATCTCCATGCAGACACCCTTATTCAGAGCAAATTACAGAAGTAATTTAAAGTCTCTAGAAATTAATACATCCTGATAATGGTTTGCTATTTTATGGGGTAAGACTATAATCACTAAAATAAAGAAGTAAACAGTGTAGACATATAAAATGTTTGTGCTAATTTAAGTATTCTTTGAATAGGAACGTCTTAGTTATCGCTCTGCTTTTTGGACATCATGGGGACGTTCATTCCAACCACCTACAGTACAGTACTGTATGTGCCAGAACTAAGAAAAGTTGACTAAGAATTGTTTGACCTTTTTTGTATGCTGAGAGATAGAGAGTATAGTCAATTAGTGCTAGAGGATCATCTGTATGAGACTTTATTGATATTTCAATGTCACATATAAGAAAAGTAATTTTAAATAAAAACACTTCACCTTGCACCTTCAGGGTCTGGGTTCAAGTCCCGCTTCGTTGTTTGTGAGCTTGGAGTTTGCATGTTCTTACAGTACTTGGTGGGTTTCCTCTGGGTACTTCAATTTTTTCCCATAATCCAAAGACATGTAGGTTAGGCTAATTGGCATTCCCAAACTGCTGTAGTGTGTGAATGTGTGTGTGAATATTGCGGAGATCCCTCTACAGGCAAAAAATGGGAATAAATACAATGGTAATCACTCAAGGTTTCTAGATCGATGTTGGATACTGTATATGTATACTGCCTGGTAAAAAAAAAGTATTGCACACCAATATTTAATTTAAACTCATTTAGCTTTGATTAGGGCCACCGTTCACCATGGCATAGTTTCATACTGTAGTTGCATAGTTTCTACAAATGCCACACTGTTTCTAGCATAATTTATGTTGTGTATAAAGTGTGTAAAGTGTAATATGTGTAAAGCAACTAGTTCCGTTGGACTTCACTCAAGTTCCAATGACAATAAATATATTCTATTTTATTCTATTCCACAATAAAACTTAACCCTAACCCTAACCCTAACCCAAGTTGCACATAACATTGTGTTAACACAAAAGTTGAACCACTTCATCAAGTCTTCTCCAACGCATCAGATAGACTTTATTAGAGGGTCAAATCTTGTGTGAAAATGATTATTCAAGCACCCAGAACCACACTTTCACAATTTAAACCTGATAAATATCGGAATTGTAGCCTGTGCCATCAAGGAAGAAAAAGAATCCATTGATAATCTGGTCATTCAGTACATTTAGGTCGTCAGCTGACTTCATTTTATACCTTAATAGCGTTGCTTAGTCTAGACCTGACCAGAGGCTTGTACAGTGGCCACTATTTATGATGGATGCATCGCTTCATGTGCTTCCCCTATTATACTGACACACCCATTGCTCTAGAATAAGATAAGTGATTAGTACTCATCAGACCAAATGACCTAGCTTTGAATGTGCATACCTACAGCCCTGCAATGGAGTGGCTTCCCATTTAAGTTGCACTGCGGTAGACAGTAATCTCAATTTGCCTCCACACTCAACAGACATGCTAATTAGCATTTATAAATTGCTAAACTGTTCTGTATTTTTCTACCCATCCCGAGGAATCTGGTGATTGTGCCAGCTTCAGTAGACAAAGGCCAACCCTGCGAGGTTTCTGAGGCATCAAAAGAAGGACCTACTACGGTGGCCGTGAAGTGCAAAACAAATTAACAAAACTGAAAACAAAATAACTAATATCTGACTGGCCTCATTTGTATTGCACTTCTCGGCCAGTCCGATACAAACCGGAAAAGGTAGGTATAGTTTGCGAATAAAATGCTTACCGCTGATTGGACGAGACATCCATTTATACAGGAAGTAGGAACTTGTTTCTCTATCTTTGTTTCTTGTGTGTTCTGCTTCACTTGGCCGTAAAGTGCAAAACAAATTAACAAAACTGACTTCAGGGCCACCGTAAGAACGCCATATTTAAAACCACAATAATGTTTGCACATTCATACACACACAAATCTACCGATACTACAGTACTTTCTGTATATCTTGAGTGACAGATGTCTCGTCCAATCAGCGGTAAGCATTTAATTCGCAAACTATATCTACCTTTTCCAGTTTGTATTGGACCGCCCGAGAAGTGCAATACAAATGAACATAACGGAAAACAAATTAACAAATTCAAAACCAAATTAACAAATCCAAAAACAAAATGACAAAATCAAAAACAAAACAACAAACCTCCCTAAAAAATAGTTTTGGGTTTTGTTATTTTGTTTTCGGATTTGTTCATTTGTTTTCCATTTTGTTAATTTGTATTGCACTTCTCGGCCAGTCAGATATTATTTTGTTTTCAGTTTTGTTAATTTGTTTTGCACTTTAGGGCCACCGTAGGTTTCTCTCAAGGTTTCTTCCTATTGCCATCTCAGGGAGTTTTTCCTTGCCACCGTCGCCATCACCCTTGGCTTGCTCATCAGAGACATTTCATTCATCATTCATTCATTTCATTATTATCTAAACACACTTTTCTTACACATACACACTTCCAAAAAAAAAATTTTTTTTCCAAAAATTTTCTTACATTTTTGTAAAGCTGCTTTGACCCTTGTTAAAAGCGCTATATAAATAAAATTGAATTGAATTGAAGGAATACACATACATTTGTCTATACTGTATATTGTATATTATATACACGGGTAAGTCAAAAAATTATCTGCACTCTGGTTCTATTAAACCTTCTGTTGGCTGCACTGCCTTATCAGCACTTTTTGTTTAAGGTTACTTTCTCCCCAGTCACTGCTGCGCAGGTATGACCGTGTTACATCAGTTCATGTACATGCAGTGCAATAAAAAAAATTAATGCCCCACTTGTGATTTTAACAAAAGAAGAGCAACGTGCAGTAATTAGTTTTTTGGATTCATCACTACAAGCTTCAGAGTAAACGTCAGAGAAAGGTATGGAAAATGATAGAAAACTATTAGCTGAAAAATGTATAGTTACAATTTCCAGGGATTCCTAAGGGAAAGTACAGTATTGGAACATTACCATGAAAAACAATCATCGTTCAGTGAAATCATTACAGTGAGATGTTTATTAAAAAGCTGAAGCATGAACTTCTAATAAAACCCAGAGGACTGCTATCCAAGGATGTTGTGATCTTGCATGACGATCCGCTAACTTCTGCCCACACTGTCAATCCTTTGCAAAAACTCTGTTTTGAGGGGTTAGAGCATCCTCCCTATAGTCCTGATGTTGTTACATCAGACTTTCACCTGTTTCGACCCATGAAAGCAGCCCTACGAGGACGAAGAGTCACTACTGATGAAGAAGTGAAGACAGCTGTGCATTTATTGCTTGCATTCATTGATGGTGTGCTGTAAGCCAGTTCCTCTGGCAGTGGAGCAATAGACAGCTCTGCGCTTAAGGACTACAAAGAGGACTCGCAGAGCTTTCAGATGTAGTGCGTCTGACCATTCATTACGTCATTATACATTGAGAAGATGATTCTGTTTGCACTTCTGTACAAAAAAGCACTTATAACTTGGGGTCTGTGTTTCTCTCGGTCTTGTTGAACGGCTACATGAGGAAATATGAAAGCTTATTGACAGATGGACAGTAAGGACATCATGTCAAAAAGTTGTGTATTTTTCTTTTCTAAAAATTAAAATTAATTCTACAGCAAGAGAGTGGATATTTTCTGACTGTTAGTTTTTTTGTTTTTTTTTATATTGATCTGATAAAGGCCTTTACATTTATTCAGACCTGTGCTCGAAGTGGTGTATTAAAGCGCCACCACTAATGATCACCATGCTGATGTTATTCAAATCCTAGCTTAGATTTAAAATCCTGCCTTGCAGCACTGAGCTTAGGGCTTATCAGCTAGTTCCTAATATTCCACATTTGCTGGCACCTAGAACTGCATGCCATGTGATTCCTTTCAAACTCATCTTATTCACCATTTTCACCTCCCTTTTTTATTCCAGGCCACTACAAACATCAGGCACATGTCTAAATCACTTCAGATAAAGATACAGCAGATTGTTGCTGATTTTTTAGTGCTGTGAGACGACAGTGACCCGTACAGAACGTGGGTGGTCGCTGCAGGTGTACACCTGCTGTGAGTGCTAGATAGTGATACACTGATCCCGGCCTTACAAGAGGTGAAATCTTTGATAATTTATATCTCTAACCATGACATATTCCAGGGACATGCGTGTCAGGTGGATCAGTTTGTCCTACCCACTAGCAGACTGCTGAAGTGATTTATTTATTTATTTATTTATTAAAGGAAAAGTGCAGTCCTGGAGTTGGTTACAGGCAATATAAGGTGGAACTAAATCCACATTTGGAATAATAGTTCACAATTTAAAAGGCCAAGGCAGATCACTGTCAGTATGTACTAGATGCTATATATATGGTTCAATGTCGGTGTTCCCACTTACTTGTTCTATAATTAAGCTACATGTCAATCAAATGACAACTAACCAGATGCCCCATCCAAGTTCAGTCCCAAGGACTTCAGCCCAACCTAACTGCTCCTAAAAATTAAGGCACAGTAGTGAAGAAAATTCAAATGTTTTGAAAATGTGTGGGTGAATGAGACTTTTGGATTTTTACTTTTTTTAAAGGTTATATTACAAAACTTTTACAGTCCTAATAGAATATCACACTTTCCTAATAAGTTCTTTTTAGACTATTTTATCACCTGGAAATTGGGAAATGAATATTAAACAACTGAGGATCTCACACTAACAACTAGGGATCACACATTAGCTGACATGTTGCTGAACCAAACTAAACACACCAAACTCACACAAAAACATGCTTTTTGATTTCTAGGGGATGGCAAGGGAAAAACATATTTAGGGTTGCCAAAGCTTGCAGCTGTTGCTGTTTGCACCTCTGTCTTCTTGTTTTCCTGTTCATTTTAGAAGGATTTGTAAATGCATTGGCATAAATGCTCTGCCTAGAGACTTTTGTATGTTAATACCTTTATCATTTATCTCTGTTAAACTGAGCAACAACCATAGCAGATTAATTACTGTATATAGCCTCTATGACTAGATTATTCAAACCAAATTTAGCACCTGCAGTATATGTCAAATTTGCTTTTAAAGAGTTGATAATTCAGCAGCATACATGCAAATTGCTATGGGATATTTTAACTATTTACTTTCTTTATTTCCCACTTCTACTCTTATTATCAGAATCCAATCAAATTTAGGCTGTTGATTGAAACATCCTAGGCCACATCAGGAGGTGATGTGTTTAAAGGTGATATCTACAGACAGAAACAACTGCACAATGGGCTCATCAGCGTCAACAAAAGGGGAAAGTGGAGAAGAAGCGCCCAACGCTTTTACGAGAACTGCACCGACCCATTGGTTCAGGTACTACTGTATATTTAGATAGTAGACAGTACTGTAGACAGTTGGGTGAAAATTAAGATTCATGAGTACATGTCTTTACAGAGCATATATCAATGCAATTGACCAGAGAGGACACCAAGGACAACAGGTCGGCCTTTCTGGACTGTGGAGTTCTCATAGCGAATATTGGGAACCTAGAAATAAAAGTAGAACAAAACCTGCATATTTAATTGCCTCCACCTACTGCAGCACAAATTAGGTGTCTTTAGCCACGGCACCACTGGACAGAAAACATCCCCACCTCCACTTAAGCCAAAAAAAAGAAGAAAGACATGCACAGCTCTTAAAGCCCTAAGTGGGTTTTTAACAAGATAGCTTCCAGGTCCAGCAGAAGAACACATAGAGCTGAGACCCTGAGCCAATAAGAAACCTTGTAATCCATGGCTGGCGGGTCCAAGAAGCTAAAAAGGCTTTTTGGGAAACAGCAATACCAGTTCACACCAGTTCACCAATTCAGTAAGACAGTGTCTTGTCCACCACAAAGACCAAACATTGAAATATATGCAATATATACAGTCCAGGGTAGTGAAGGGTGTGCTGAGCATACAGAGTACATAGCAAAATGTACTAGCACAGAACAGGCAACATCTCAGGACTAGAGGAAAATAATACGCAAATTTTGGACATAGTGGACAGGTGGTTTAGAAGAGGTGTAAAGGAGGAGATACTGTATAGGTGTAAGAGGAAAATCTTTCTCTCAACATAGATGAAGGTTTAAGGCACGACCTGTCTCCTATATTTCATGCTGAGGATCAAGACCTCTTCACAGGTCCACCAAGAAAGCCCAAGGGCTCCCTTTCTTTTCACATTCTCTGGTTGTTACATCTTAATGACTCTCCCTAATCTCTATTATTGGTTCTTCTTAACAACTTTCCCTTCCGTACTCTCTAATGACTCTCTCTCCTACTCTCACCTTCTCAGTTGTTCACCTAATGAGCACATCCAGGCAGGCGAAGATCGTTGACCCTGGAGCATACAAATTTGTGGACTTCCACCAACTTCCCTTAGACTGACCAAGCTACATGGATGAGTAGTGAAACAATTCAAATATATTCTGGACAGAAATATTTTAGGTATATATGCCCCTAATACAGTACATCACTCTGTTGTCTGACCAGCTTAGACACAGTGCTGCTTATAAAAGCTAACAAAGCAGAAGTTCTTTAATATTGTATGTAAACAGTGTTGTCAGCATCATTTGTTCTTAAAAAAATTTGATTTACAAATTCATCTGTTTTACTGCAGTTTAAATACATTGTTTAAAAAGAAATCGTTCCAAACATTATCTGATGTTATCTAGCTGATAAGTACCAGCTGCTATCAGCATGCAGCAGAATTACATTACTTTACTCAGTTTAACATACTGTACACCTAAAAAATTATGTAGCTGCATGCGGATAGCAACGTCCCCACTGAACTACATTAGATTAGATAAGGTTAACAATAAATGTTTTATACAAACATTAAAAAGCGTTAATAAATATATTAAAATCATGTTCAGACAAGGACAATTGTAGAAGCTTTTAACTTTGTGTCAAGGTAACCTTTATAATCTATAATATATGAAAAGGTTTTAAATGATGTATATGTATGTTTGTGTGTGTGTGCCCTGTGGCCAGGATGTACCCGTCTGTAATACTTTATACTTTGACTTGAGTATTCTCTCAATACTTATAAATCTATTTTCTTATTCCCTTGTCCTAAGCAAATGTATCTAAAATCCACCGAAGACAAGCTCCAATAAAGCCAGATTTAATCGAATCCAAATGTGTGTGAGCAGAAAGCTATACAGTGGAATGTCCCAGACCGATTCATTTTTTTTTTTTTTCATTGGAATACAGATTTGTTTCTCTGCGCTGCATGCTTGTGCACCTGCACTGCACAAAAAAGACACAGCATCATCGTTCGCATTACACATGGTCCACTGTAACAAACCTCCCATCTCTATAACTCAACAAATCAACATTACATCCATGAATACTAACACCTATGAATGTTTCCTAAATTAGTAAGGACTTTTTTTATGAACAAATGATACACACCAGTCATCAAACACCAACAAACACTACACACCAGTTCTCATACTCTAACTGATTCTACACACCAGTCATCAAACACCAACAAACACTACACACCAATCAACACACCAACAAACACTACACACTACACACCAGGCACCATACCAACAATCAAAACACATCAGTAATCATCTTACAACAAATGATACACCGCAGTCATCATATACCAAAAAAACAATACAGACCAGTCATCACACACTAACAAATGTTACGCAACAGTGATCCTACACCAACAAACACTAAAGACAACTTATGATACACCAACAAATGCTACACAAGTCATCACACACCGATAGAAAAATATACACTAGTCATTACAGATCAACAAATTTCACACACCTGTCATCATGCACATATAAACACTACACACTTGTCATCATCCACCAACAAACACTACACACCACTCAACATACACCGACAAACACTACACACCACTCAACATACACCGACAAACACTACACACCAGTCATCGCATAAAAACAATACACACAAGTCATTATACACCAACAAACGCTACACACCCATCATCAAAAAAGAAAACAATACGCAACAGTCATCATACACCAACGAATGTTACAGACCAATCATTATACACAAATAAACGTTACACACCAATTATACACTAATAAATGCTATGCACCGGTCATCATACACCAATAACTTTTCACACCAGTCATCATACACCAACAAACACCACACATACACTAACAAATGTTACACTGACCCTAACAAACACTACACACACAGTCATCACACACCAAGAAATGCCACACAGAAGTCATCTTACACTAACAAACACTACATCTGATTTAACAACTGATTTATATTTTACATTTATTTTGGTTCCGTGTTTAAAATAATCTATTTCTTTCACTTTCTGGCCAAAGTTTCATCAGAAAATGGTTCTGCATTCAGACTGGGCTTACCGAGCTGTCCAGGGTATAGAAAATACTAATGGCCAAAGCACATTTTTATTCATTTTCTGACAATTGCAATATGTTACATCCTAACAAGTTAGAAAAATGAAGTTGAATAGCGTTGATAATTATAAATGATACATACATGTGGAAAATGTAAAGATTTAAATAATCATTTCTTGCTAATTTATTATTATGCAGGGATATTAGTTTTGTTCATCAGGGTAATGAGGGGAAAGAATTCTGAGCAAAATAAAGTACAGTACATTAATAATTTAATCACTGCAAATTCCTCAATTTTACAAACTGAAGATCACCAACATAAAGTGGCTGCAAGCCTATAAACTATAACAATAAACAATTACAACACATCCTAATTTTTATAAAATAAACTAAAAATTTACTTTTTTTTTTACCAACAGTGGAAGAAAACATAAAGGTTAAACAGTTAAGTTTCTTCTGTTATTGCATGTGCTGTCAGAATTGTGGGCCCAACATACTGTAATGTGACAATAAGATCCAAAACTGAAGCTATGAAATCATAATGTGTGTAGACAATGTGCATTTGTCATACCTTTACTATGTTTTTTTTAAGGTTATCATTTATACAACTTTAATTTTAATGCTATATGTGTTTAATAATGCCCTTGTACCATTCTATAACTTGTACACAAATGTATTTGTATTGAATGCGTTTAAAATGACAAACAGTGCCAATGTTGAAAAATGAACATCAAAGTCTGAGATGTGTTTTCAGAAACTTCACTCCGTAATCATAACTGTAGTGTTGTTGTTATTGTTTGTGCTTACCTCCAGTCTTATTTGTTTAATATTTCATTTAAAATGCACGTTTCTTGCTTTTCCATCAATGCATACTGTAGTTAACATCCATACTGACAATGCAAGTATTAATATAAAATTATGTAAAGTAAGTTGACAGGTTGCTTAACTTACCTGCGGAAGCCCCCAGTCACAGTGATGGTGACATCCGGACAGAAACAGCCGGCGATCTCCTCTATAATCTGGCCCACCGCCTCAGCCTCCGCTTTGCTTACTGGCTTTGAGATGTCCTCATAATACTTGAATCCTAAAAACAAAAAAAAATGTAATTAAGCAATTAAATAACAACTGTACTCTTTAACTCTACAATTAAATTAGCAGCTATCTCAAAACAATGGGTGGAAAACAATGGGAGAGCCCTTATGCGAGTGTTATTTGTAGCATACTGTATGTAGTGCATGAACGTCAACAGAATCAAAGTGTGGAAAATTATTCTGATTGGCACAACTTAAGGCGTGTATCCGATTATCAACGCGTCGCTTAATTTCCGTAAGAGATATAACGCTAATTGAGCTGTTTAACTCCTCCGTGCATTTTCTTAATTCCAAATCTAAAGCATTTAGTGAATGCAATTATCTTAATTATGTATCTCCTATTAGCACTACAATCCTTTTCAAGCCTGCACATGGCGGCATCACAGACAAAAGTTGAGTCTATTGTAGTTTATGGGTGAGGCCCAGTAATTTTCATTTCCTCCAGCTGGTCGTTAAGTGCTTTTATTTTTTGTGATGGAAGAAAATGTCTTGGTGCTGTTAACCTCTATTATAGCCAAGAACAGTTAATCCAAGCTATCATCTGTACCCACTTATGCCTCCCTACTAATGCACTCTCTTTCTTTCTCTACCCGCTCTGTAGACCTAAATCTACTCCACACAGCTAGCAGCAAATTCGCTGTATATACAGTAGTAGCACGCGTTTCATTACTGTATAATGCACGTTTTCAAATTAATTGGAGTTGAAATGCCACCATTTTTTTTTCATTAATACACAAGGTCTTTGCTTAATTGTCCCTCAAAATGTACTGAATGTCACATTTACCTGAATTATTATTGACATTCAGTGTGTCATGCAGTAGGTACTGTATAAAGCTGTACTGTCATGACTTTAACAGCGGAAGTCTCATTGTACAGTGTATGTCCAAAGTTAATTTCATTTCCATCAGAAATTCTGCATGCTCTCACAGCTTTAAAAAAAAAAAAACGAGATGGAGAAATTCTGATTTATTTAAGCAAACAACCAATATATTGTGCTGTGCAACACACCTGAGGCATGCTGTATATTTCCTGGAAAGTTCCTTAACTCAATCTGCATAACTGTTTAGGAACAAGCTTGTTTATAGGCCAGCAGGTTGCAAATGAGTGTCTGCATGTGTGTGTGTGCATGGGGAAAAAAAAAAAATTACCCCCAGCTGCCTATTAAAAATCAGTTGTGTAGTGGCAGTGAAAACCTGAGCCTAATTAAACTTTCACCTTACAACAGATTTTCATAACAATCAGCAATTAACAACACAACCCACCATTAGAAATCCAAATTAGAATTTAGTGTCGAAACTTACCACCTGTTTGTAACAGGTCAGGCATTTTAACATTTTTATAACTGCCATAACACGATCAGATCATCACTCTGAAAAGCATCATAATGGAAGTGAGTCTGGCCTTTGGGCAGCTGGCCTTTTTAGCTGCCTGAGTGATGACGGAGCGTTCTCATTGTGTTTCTGGGAGAGTGCTGCAAAGCCTTGGCATTTTGCTCCTCTCTCGCTGTCTCATCTACCCACAGCCATCTGTATCTGTGAGAACCCCATGTGGTGCCAGGTCTGTCAGTGAAACATGTCTATAGCCAGCCAGTGGCCTGTCAGTGAAGCTTCTTAATACAGCGCGTTGTTCACATTCCATCAAGAGATGAGGCGAAGTGTTTCAGAGGAAGGGGGGGGGGGGGGGGGCACCCACTGCTGCAGATGAGAGCTGCAAAGGAAATTAAGTCACACAGTACAGCTTTGGGCAACTTAACGAAGCGGGAACAAAGACTACAGCCTGCAGAGAATCAGAGACATGGCAAAGCTGGTATTAACACAGTGACAGCCAAATGATGAATGGCACTTTGATGGAGACATTCATCACTTGTCTGACATGGTTGCAGGACTTACTTTTGCTAAAGTAATTTGGCATCATTTCAGAATTGCTAAAGCAAAAAATAATAGGTAAACAGTAGAAATATTGCAGAATCTTGCCTCACGCAATATTGCTAAGTGAAACTATGTAATAAATGTATCTTTCTATTAGACCTTATGTAAGAGTTTGTACCAGTGAGATTTGTACCTGGTGTCTGAACCCGCCTCTTAGTTATTGGAAATATATTAGTGTCATGAACGTCCATTCTTAGTGTGAATCTTAGCACAGTGGGTGTTGCACATACATGTTATTAATTCTCCGTGTGTCTTTATTTTGATTTTGGTTCTTTCATGTCATTGGTCTGGTACCCATTGTGTTCACCTGTTTGGGATTAGCACTTGATACGTTCGTCTCTGCATTCCTTGGTGTGTCTACAGCAGTGGCGGCTGTTAGCTTTTGAAACAGGGGAGGCATATATTAGGCCTTCATCATAAAATTCATTATGTTCTTTGCACTTTTTATGCCTTTTTTATGCCCTGTCAAAGTTACCCAGATCCCCAAAACCCACGTTTGACCAAACACATCCCATTCCCTAAGAAGGTTTCGTCAAAAGGCATGGCCAACAGTAAATTTTCTGTCACAGCACTTCCAGTCAGCCAGTTCACCTTGTCATACCAGGACAGCTGAAAAGACCTGTTATTTTTTTCAGATTTTTGAACCAGATCAATCTCGGGCATTGGTCTGCCCTGCCATTTAATCCTGAGTCTCTCCTCGTAAGGAAGACTACTAAATGGTTTTGCTACTTTAATTATATGAATGAACTAACTTTACAATGCTGAAACAAGGAGCAAAGTCAAGAACGCTATAATACATTTATTTTTCCCGCCCACTGCTTCATTTACTCCCGGAGAAGATGAGCTTCCCTGGAAGTGACGATTTTGGTGCATTTATCCAATTACCGTCCAGCTTTTCTGCAGTGAAAAAAAGCTCATCTGTGCTGCCCATAGAGCTCCAGTGTAGCTGGGCTTCAGGAAGGTTTAACGCGCTGTGCTGCACGGAACTGTATGACAAGAAAATCGCGTCAAACAATCTACAATAAATACCTGATTCTGAACGAGCTAGTCATGAAGTTGAACGAGTTCTAGCTCACTTTTATTAAAACCAATATAAATACGACAGTGCATATATGAGCATTTATTTTCTGACATAGTAGAGCAAGAGGAGCTTCCCTTGTAGTCTTAGAGTAGCCGCCACTGGTCTACAGTATGTCTCCTTAAGAAGTCGCATCAATTTATGAGATACATTTTTTATGCTGTATTTTCTCTGAATTTGATGCACAAAAGTTCCATTTTTAATATGCTGATAATTACTTTGCATGCTGGTACTCTGAACACCCCCCCCCCCCCCCCTTGGGTCTTATTAAGCTTCAGACTAATCTCCTGCACTCCTTTTACTTTAAGACAACTGGTAAGCCGTAACACATAAAGCTACAGTACTGCATACCTACCCTGACAAAAGTATTACAACAGCAAAGCCAATCCCTTTGTTTTTTGCTATACACTGAAGACATTTTGGGTTTGACATGAAATGATGAATATGAGTTGGTGTGATATTTTGGAAGGAGACTGTACATGTTTTCACAAACACTCATGACACAGGCCAGAAAGGAGGGTCATTTATCGTCTCCTGACCCCAGTGGCTATAGCTGACAGCTTCGCCCCTGTGCCCTTCGACAGTCATAGTACCCATTTATTACAGTACATAAAATAAAAACAAAAATGATTTGACTGATGAGGATAGAAAGAAAGCACAAAACTTTGCTATTTAAGGGTTGTTAATAGAAAAGATTGCCGTCCCCTTGGATCAAAATGTACAGCATTTTTTAAAACACACAGTTACAAAAAAAAAAAAAAACATAAAATAAATAAGACGCCAACCCAAAAATATAGGAAACAAATAAATTCAACATAAATACAGTATCACCAGAACTGAAATCCTAGCATTTACATTTTTGAATATTTTTTCCTTAAAATAATGAATGTAAATGTGCTACCTGCTATTTGCATCCTGTTTAAGTGGATGCTGGAATCAGAGATGATCTGCTCCAGGCTACGCAGGCCTCTGCGATACCACTTCTCTGCTGTCTTGGGTCCAACTCCAAACACACTGGTGAAAATCTATCATGAACATAAATATAACAATTTATACAGCCTGAGAAATGACCGGCCATGCTATATAAGATGCTTTATAAGAATTTTGCTGCTTAACCAGCAATATTTTTATACCTTTTAATACCTCATGGTGTCGGGTACTGATCAGTTTGATCAAATGTATTATTTATAGAGATTACTGTAGTATGCAGTAGACTCACTGATTAACTGAGTCATGGTGAGAAAGTATGTAAGAACTATTTGAAATAGCAGAGAAAATCCATGAAAATCAATTCTTGTCAGTGAGAAGTTGAAAATCTTTTACTTTAGCTTCTCCTTTGAACTGTACAGAATGAGAGTGTGCCTCAATCTCCTGCCATCTTGCAAAATGTCAATAAATACAGTCTTTCCTTTCTTTCCAAAGAAAATATTACCTTTACTTCTCAGTAACTAACCTTCAAAGTTTGATATTTTTCATCTGTTAATACTTCTTCAACTTTTGAGGAAGATCCACATTCAAAGATATCCTGCAACACAACATGAAAAATACAAAATAAAAAAAAAAAATAAGTCAATAATTAAATAAATGAACAAAATGCTGATGGAATGTGCTTATACTTTGAATCCAATGGGATCCATTGGCCTGAGATCATTAGTCTCCCGCATTTATTTCAAATTTATTAAAATATTATTATATTATTACCACAATGTTCCTTACAAATTATATTGTGACAACAAACTGTGAAAAAAAGTTGAATCTGTAAAATATTCCCATGGATTTTAGAGTTATTTTTGTATGTTGTTCTTACTTTAATGAAAACACATGCTTGAGCTGGCATGAACTCCCCATCGTCTTCTGACCACACACATGCTTCAATGGGGAAGATTTGGCATTTTTACAATGCAGGCAACATGGTCAATATCACACATTACATTAAATTGGGGCCGGGAAATAATGCAGGAACTTGTAGCCTATATAAATATTCATTATATTGAACATTAACTTCGTATGCATGAACAATTTTAGAAAATCCATCAAAGTGTCATCTGAACACAAGCTTCAGTAGAAAACATTAGACAAGAGGACAGTTTGACCTTTTGTACAAAGCAGTTAACATGATCAGTATAAAAAACTAGCTTGCATTTCAACAGAGACCTAGAAATACTTTAAAATGTTAAATATTATATATTTAAGATATTTAATATTTATGTTCTTTGTATTAAAGATAAAAAAAAATTCTGAACCTTATGTTTATTTTTGTTTTAAATAAAAAAGTAAAACAAAAATCTGATATTTTAAATGTAATTCTGGACTTAACTTTGTATCATGTAATCATCTACACACATGCAAACACATCGTACTTACATTTTCTGACATTGTTTCAGATTGATTTGGGCTTGTTTCCTACGTGTATGTGTAAACAATTTCCAAGCTAATGCTATTGAGAAACTTGTGTAAAATTCCCAACAAAGTTTTATTGGTTATCTGATGTTCAGCAGCTCTGTAGAGCCAAAAGCTGAGAAAACTGCTATTATACTGACCCCAGATCTGATCAGTAAATTGATCCTTTTTTTGCTGCAGCTGGAAGCTGTAAAAAAGTGCTCGACATATACTATGACATGTGTGTTAGTTTATTGATATTCATATTGATCCAACAGTGTTGCCAAAATATTGCAAAGACGAACTGAAAATAGAAGTAGTTTTTGAAAGTGCCCACATTTTATTTGTGTATTAGTAGTAAAACTATTGACCTAGCCAACTGTGTTTTGAATTGTGTAGCAGCTATTCTAGTTTTTAATGTCAAACTGAATTGTTAAACTGTTTCAATTTTAAATTGTGAAACATGTATAATATTACATTGTATACTGTATAAATATATAATGTGAAGTATAAATTAATAAATGCATAAATATATATTAAAATGAGTAAAAATACAATAATTTCTGCCTCTTTGACATACAATAATCAGCATTTTATCCAAAGCATTAATGTTTCTCAGTACTGATGATCAGAGATTGATGATGATGATGATGACGATGATGCAGAATCCCTATCATTCTCTAAAACAATGTTTCTCCAACTAATTGTCATCAAAAATGCTTAGATTTTGTTGTTATTATTATCATAGTTATTATTTGTTATTACAATATTAAAGTAAAACCAGAACCTAAAGTGTGTACTGTTTCTTTTTCCAATTTAATACTTAATGCTTTTTAAGCAGTTTTTAAACAATTCTATTATACTACTAACAATTACATATATGCACTGTACATATAAATTCAATCAAACCAGGATTAAATGTTATAAATATGTGCCACATGTTACTTCATGGTCACCTATGAGCAGATGGGCCACAGGACACTGTAGGTCACTGAAAAAACTAAAAAGACTTTTTAATCCCACACCTGTATAACAGCCATGGTTTCCGATCCTAGGCAGGGAACTCCTTCAACATCGTTGATGCTGCGAAGTGGTGCAGGAAGACTCTTCAGCACGGATGCAGCTCTTCGGAAGCCCAGGCACGGACCTACACTCTCAATGAACTCGTAGTTCTCAGCCAGCACTTCCAGAGCATCCTATAACATGACATGAGTGGTTTTTATAATCTTTTAAAAGCTTCTGGTTTTGCACTGGAATCTGGTTGGTCAGAAGATTAGTAAATATGCTTTAAAATGTGCTGTTGGTAAGGGTTTAATGAAAATGACTGGTGAAGATTTTTTTTTTTTAAGGACAAGTTTGAAAATTTTAATATTTCTGTTTATTCTGATAATATACATGTGATAACAGGAACTGACTTGTGTTACGAATTTTACACAACATTATATGGAACGCCATCCATACATCCATCTAGGAACGTCTGTAGTCCAACTAAGGACGGTGGAGGCCAATGGTGATTACCATTATATATAAACTCATGTTATTGTATTTAAACTGTGTTAGGAATTCCAGTCAACATTCATTTGAGAACGTCAATTAGTCTATTCTGTATGTCTTTAGACTTTGGGAGGAAACCAGAATACCCAAAGGAAACCCATCAAGCACAATAAAACTCAGCACTCATGCACACAGACCCAAGGTAAAAATCAAACCCAAATCCTAGAGGTCTAAGGCGACAGTGCTAACCACTAAGTCACCTACATGGAAATACAGTGTATACTGTTTAAACATTATGATGTATGATGTCTTTTGATAAATGTATCAATGTCTCTAGCATTAGCAAATATAAGAATAAACCTGTTCATTATGTTATTTTTATTAATGTTGCCATACAATGGACCTTGCTAGTCCTCGTCTCCGATTTTTATTCCAAATCTAAAATGATCTCCTTTAAAGTGGACACTTTGAATGCTTTGCTTATGAACACAGAAGCATGCAGAAAGGAAAAAGAAAGGTGCGGTGTAAATAAGATGGTAAGCAATCCAAAGGAGTGATGAAAGGGCAGAAAGAAATGTGTGTCAGTTACATGTATCTGTTTCTTAAGCACTGATCGGTGGTTGAAGGCGGACAGGGATCAAAGAACAGACCAGGTCACGCTTATTTTATCTCTCTCTCTTTCTGTCTCTCTCCCTCTTTCTATCTCTACCTCAACATGCTCTCCCAGGGCATCTTCTTGTGAGTACTGAAAAGGAACCTGTCATTTTCCACTTGCTTATAAGTTTTTCCCTAAGGGGCCTGAAATAACACACTATCGCTAAAGCTTAAACATGCATTATCAGATTCTCATCATTTCTTTTCTCTAAATCTGGGTTGTTTGTGTTTAGAACTTATTACGCTGCTATTTAATTACACTGCTGCATTAAATGTGCTGTTATTAAAAAATAATCAGCTTTTGAGTCAGAGAGGATGTGAGTTCAAATGTGGGAAAACACACCGAAACACCTTGACACTACACGCTTCACTCAATTTAATCACCTCGACAGGCGATGGATCTGATTACAGAGCTGCGAAGAGGGTGACAGGGAAGTGATGGAGAAGTGACGGTGGCGTGACGCTGTGGAGACAAGCATGTTGCTGACATCAGTATTCACGTTTTTGCTCAGAAATGCAACATGGTAGCCTAATTAGAAATTCAGAAAGACAGCGATGTGTTTGGATTATTTGGGAGTAGCTCACTATGTAGTGATAGGAAGAGGCTGCTGACAGCAGCTGACAGAAAGGCTGTAAATTGAATTGACATGAGCAATGTATTTGTTAGATCGGACGGTGCGAGTGGCAGTGGGGCTTAGAGATTACACTTCTTTTTTTTTTTTTTTTTACACTTTCTGCTCAAACTTCAGTTCGGGTTGTCCTAAATCGCTATATGATTGATCAAAGATGTCAGACTCCAGTTTTGGAGGGCCGAAGACATTTAAAACTGACAAGATGTTAAATAATTTCCGACATTTCACAGCGCCAGAAATGTCTCTACTTTTTGCTTTAAGACTTGAGTAAGCAGGCACATAAATGATTGATAGGAATGCTTACTAGTAACCATGAAATGTAAATTAGAAACAAGTTGACATTGAGTTACAGCATTCAGTTATACACCAAGGTGAAGGAGCTTGAAACTGGGTTCTATTTTTAAACATACATGTAACTTCAAATGTATTTCCTAGGGATTTGTTCATTTTTTTAAATAAAAGGAAATAAATAAAATGGCAAACATGACAGGATTTCATCAAATGAACAGGAGTATGGGTATACCTCGGTTGATTAGGGGTTCAAGCCCTGGCACCATGCGTCCCCTGAACTGGATGAACTGGGTAAAGAACCAAATGTGTTTACTTACAGGTTCCAGTATCAGTACCTCGAGAACAAACACATGTTTGTAGAAAATACTGTAGGTGTTTGGGGAAATTTGAATGTTTTTTTGTGTTTTTTTGTGTTTATATATATATTATAAACACAAAAAAACATTCAAATTTCCCAATTTATAGACAAATTATAGAAAATAGAAAAATTATAGAAAAATTCTGCCATAGACAGGAACCATACATACTAACTTAACTGACCTTGATTTGCAACATACAGAATGACAACAATAAACATTTTAGCACCCCAAATGGAAAAGAAGTTTGGTAGTGAAAGTTTGAGTTTCCAAGTTTTTTAATATGTGCCCTATAAATGATGAACCCTCTCTGTTTCAGGGGCCCTGTATCATGACTGACCCTGTGCTCTGAAGTATGCGATATGTGAATAGAAAAATCAATGTGCTGTAATATGCATAAATGTACGAAAGTATGTAAATAAAAATTGGAAAATTGAAAGAAATATTTTACTGTGACTAAAGATATCATTAAAAAAAAAACAGTTGTCGACTGTAAGTAACAACCTCTGCAGCGACCTCATTTCCCCTCCTGTCTGTTGCAACCACTCAGCATTCAGCATCACCAGTATACTAATCACCAGTCTGATCATCTGTCATCATCTGCACCTGTTTCTCACTGGTTCCTGCCTTAAGTTAGTCAGTTTTTTATGATTGAATTATTCATACTGTAGGTCGCTGTGTGTCTTAACAAACAAAAATCATTTCTCTGAACCTGCTGAGGTACCCTCAAATGGTGAGGTACACCAAAATGAGACTCCAATTGTCTAGATAACTTTCTCTATTTGGATTTAAACCTACACTGGGCATAATCTAAACTGACTGGATTCATTTCTTCATTCCTTCCTCCTTCTACACCCCTGAAAACATTGGCGGAAAAATAGAGGCAGAAATGCCAACACTATCTGCAGAGTCTATGATTTCTGGCTCTGACAGTTCCTCAAACTCAGCACCATCACTTCAGTTCATAACTGGTCTTGACCACTTTATCTCTATTTTTTGTTTCTGCCTGGATGTGATATTTCTCATGAATGTAGCTGGTGATTTCCCAGAGCCTATGTCTATTTCTCCAAATGAATTTTTTTCTAAATAAAAATGCCTCGTTTGCAGAAAAGGTGTCATTTTAATACAAAAACATATTTTTCACTCAGTAGTTTTAATACACTGGGGTTGCTTCACTGCTTCATCGTACAAAATCCATTTCAGTGCTACGTGTTTATCAAAAAGTCTTTAAGACAATGAAAAATAGATACACTCAAGCTAGTGTGCCCACTGGTAGTGCAGGAACGACGAAGACACTGTAAGAGTCAAACAATGCATTTCCTTTAAGAAGTCCATTTTCATGTTGTTGAAATTGTAACATTATTGTCTGTCATGTTTTGTGCCCCTCACTCAGGATATATAATGGTTTAAACCAAATCTGAATCCATCCTAGACATCCAAGGAAGATGGTGTGAGAGCTATCAGCTGTTGTTGTTATAAAAAAAACACACACCAGAAGATAAGAGAAGATAGATTTTGGGAACAAGTATTTAACTCTGCAAGAGCTGTCTATACTGAGCATATCTAATGCACCCAGAAGCCAGAGTAACGGGGCGAAGGAGGACACAAACAGCAAACAATCAGTAGACATGCCTTAGACACACACACACACACACACACGCGCACACACACACACATCATAGATTCTCTTTTTCTTGGATAAACAGTCACCTTCAAACAGTCTAACACACACACACACACACACACACACACACACACAGGCTCTCCTCCCTGTGGTGGTTAATGAGTGTATGAGCCTGATAATAGTGAGGATAAGAGAGCGAAGGCATGCTGTGCTGGAAACCACAGGGGTCTGTAGAGACATGACTAAGTGGATACCGGCTTAGGGCTGATTATGCTCCTACAAGCGCATATCTGTGAGCACGTCAGGGGGTCATGCGTGGACACTCGCATAAGGTGAAGTGTTCATAATTGATTGTAATATCAGAGTGTCCACTAGGAGACAGTGTTCCATGAACCACAAGGCCGTGAAGCCAATCTACAGTAGATAGCGGAAAAAAAAGCAAAGAAACTTTGTATTCTAATTCAGGATTATTAAACAGAAGACAACATTCACATAACTTGGTTTTGTAAAGAAAAATAAATTGCGCGATCCTGCAGAATTTATTTGTCTGTGATGAAGAGCCACATCTGGAATAAAGCCTCACATACAACACAATACAGTATCTTGACTTGTAATAAATCTATTATACGTACAATAATGTGTTCGTATTGCTATACGTAAAGGAAACATTAGGAACAAAAACTGATCTACCAACTTGAGATGTAATTCAGACTAGCTGTTTATGATATAAATGAAATAACTTTGTCAAATATGAAAAAATATTACAGACACAATCCAGAAACACAGAATCAATAGGGCAATACATCGCAGGGCAAACACACACACTCACGCAATCATTCACACACTACACTTTTTGGGAACACCAATTAGACTAATCTGCACGTCTTTGGACTGTGGAAGGAAACCCGAGTACCAAGAAGAACCCCACCAAGCACGAGGAGAACAAGCAAACTCCATGCACACAATCGTGAGGCGGAAATCAAACCCGGACCCTGGAGGTACAAGGCGACTGTGCTAACCACTACACCACCGTGCCACTTGGTTTTATATACTGCTCAAAAAAAATTAAGGGAACACTTACTCCCAGTTTGACTTGAACGCCTCTCATATGTGTATGCATGGTTCAAGTCAAATCGGGACTAAGTGTTCCCTTTATTTTTTTTGAGCGGTATATTTACTGAAACACAATTTCGAACAAACAAAATGCAAAGTACCCCGTAGTGCTGTTTTAATCATGGTATAGAGAATAATTTCACTAAAATGGCCCAGAAATTTCAGATTTCAGTTTTTTCTGCAACAACAAGGTACAATGGAGTTTAACAGTCATGAACTTAATATAATTTCTACTACTAAATAAAAAATAAATAAACATGGAACAATATCCCAGAGTTATATATTAAAAAAAAAAAAAAACTTAATCTAAGTAAAAAACGTCCAGCTTTGTTTTTTGTAATGTTAGAAGTGGTTAATGTTAAATTTTTTGCAAAATTTATAAAATGTAAGACATGGGAGTGGTGTCTCAGGTGGCTAAAATTCTAGTTTGTTGATTTTCAGATCTAGTGATCCGGGTTCGAGTCTCGCTGTTGATGGGTTGCCACTCCCCATTTAAGGAAATTGATTTAAACATTTTTATTTTAATATTTGTTTGAGATTATAAAACTGGATAATCTGTTTCTTTTAACCAGTTTGTCATGCATTTCTTTATTCCAACATTGCACGGTTATAAAACAAGTAAATCTTTGATTAATCACAGGCTGTGATTGTGATTAACTAGATAAATTTTTTTAATTGATTGACAGCACTAATTATATTATAAAAGGGTTGTAAAGGGGTATACTGTAGTTTACATGGAGTATGGTTTAAATGGAGTAAAATTCAATTTTCCCTTGGGATGGTGAAGGTCTACAGTATATTGAACTTATTTGTAATTAAAAGCTCTTGATTCAGCATAGCCTTGTAGAGAGATTTGCAAATGTGTAAAGTAACCTGAATTTCAAAAGCGATCAATTACACACACAAATCTTTACACCAAATTTGCAGGTACTACTAAAGGTCTAGTGGATTTATGACTTATATGTTATTATGAAGGTGTTTGTATCTTTTCTCTCTCGTGCGTGTCATGGTCTGTGAAATGACTGGAATCTTTAAGAAACCTGCCAGCCAAATTCATTTAAACTGTAGCCAAGATCACAGCAGAGTAACAATGTGCTGCCTTGAGTGTCTATTCAGGATTTACCTGAATGCCTGTCACAGCAGTGGAATAAAAACTCTGTTTGTTTAGGGCTGAGTTAAGATGAATGCTCTCAAGGTTTGTTGGCCAGAAAGCTAAAAGGCTCAGCTAGTCTGGTGTCCTCTAAAAAACAAGACCATTGAAAACCATCCTTCCTCCAGCGAGCACGGCATGATCCAGGCTGAAAGTGCATTTGCAGAGTGTGTTCAACCTCGACCATAACAGGAGGAGTCATGTTATGTAATCCTTCATATTTAATGTTTCCCGTGTAACACTTTGCAAGGGAAGCGAAGGATTTTTATTTATTTATTTATTTTTAAATAACAAATGCTGTTAGCAAAATGATTGTTTATCTTAAGTGGAAAAACAAAACAAAAAAAAAAAACATATTCAGCAGGGAATTAAGGCTGTGTGTGCACCATTTGATTAAAATGTCAGAAAAGGGAACCGTAACACTCAAAAATATAATATAAAGTGGGTTAGGTACAAAACTTATAAAACCCCATTGTCATGAGAGTGAACAGCAAATAAATGAAACTGGGTGATGCTTACACGCACACACAGTAGGTGAGCTAGAGCGTATTATCTGGACGTCAGTCTATATGTGTTTTTTTTTATATATATATTTATATCTTGGTGGGGTAAAAACTTCTGATGGACTCGATCTTGTAGGGACATTTGACTGGTCATAGCAAAAAAAAACTTCATCATTATATCATTATATATACAGGTTTTTTTTTATGATTATTGAGGTTAAACTTGGGGTAAATTATCTGCCTTATTTACTGAAGGTCCTCACTAGGATAGGAAGACGAGTGTGTTTGTGAGTTTGTGCGTGCACGCGTACGTGCGTGAAAACCTGCTGTGATTAAGTGCTGAGGTGTGAGAGAGCACAGCCCACAGGATTGTTAAGGGATCGATCCGTCCGTGTTGCTGCTCAGTCAAGCACACAACGCCATCAGAGAGCTGCAGTCGAAGCGGCGAGTGTACCAGCTCTGCCCTGATGATTAAGGGCAAATACATGGAAGCTCATTACCTATTGCCAGCTCATTAATGCTGGAAAACCAAAGCGTCGAACCACAAGCATTCAACTGTTCAGCTCTGCAGCTCGATACTTACATACATAAACACCCACATACACCCTGCATGTCTGGGAGCTGCTTATAGGACATGTCAGTGTGATGTTGTGTGTGAAGAAATATGTAGAAAATCTCTGTGGATAAAATTTGAGAGAATAAATCAACACCAGAAAAGGGAGAATGTGTTGATTGGCAGCTCACTGAGGTCCGTAAATGGAAATCAAACCCACGGTTTGTGATTGTGGGTGACATCAGCTTTCACCTCCAGCTTTCTCCACCCATGCCCTTATGAGCATGTCCTTCTCTGCCCGGTCTTTGTCTTTTATTCTTGTCTCTATCCAGTCTCTTGTGTGTCTACTCTAGTTCCCATTCTCCCTGTCCTGGTTTTCTCTCTCTCACTTTCTCTCTCTTTCTGCTCATTTTCTTCACAACATTTTCTATTCTCTCACCTCTCTTTTCCCTGCCTGTCTCATCACCTCTCCACATTCTTGGTCTTCATATTCTCTCACCAGTTTTAGACAAATGCACTACTCTGCAGATACAGAGACAACGAGCACAAAATCTACATCCACTAATGCAAGATAAGGTCAGAGACATTTCTTTCTCACATAAACATGATTGCTCTTATCTATGGTCTATTCTTTTTATTATTATTATTATTATTATTATTCTCAGGTTGAATGAATTCCCATGAATCAATTCATGTTCTATGCAAGGGTGTTTGCTCATCAGGAAACTGAGCAGTGTGGGTTATGCATTTTCATTAATACCTGATGATGTTTGCTGAGCAGCTACACATCAGATAAGCGCAGGGGTTAAATGATGTAATCCTTCCACCGGAAGAGTTTAATCATGCACCCATGTGGTGTAAAACGTTTAGATGTATTTTGGTTGGTCCATGATGATCTTAGCAGGAGAGCGAGCTGGTATAAATGATATACATGTACAAAGCAAGGGTAAGCTTCCCTATTAGATCATTTGTTGTTAGCAAATGTCTTAATGCATGTATTTTTTTCTTTTTCTTGTGAAAGAATGTACCACAAAAAAACAACATTCACACCACATTAGAAAAGTTCCAAGAATATTAGGAATGTGTAAAGCTCAGGATGATTTGTTTCTAGCTCCGTCTGTACTGTATACCATTGTATTCCAAACTTATGTGTACATATTGGTGGCCTTGATCACTTTGTCACGGGGATCTGTGTGCAGTAAGCTCTGGTGCACTGAGTGTCTTTCTATCATGGTGAGTTTACTACAGTAGTATATAATTGACTAGACTAGTCGTTGACGCAAAAAGAGTTTGTTGAAATAGTTATAAGACGAAAGCTTAAAATATCAGTAACTAGCACATAACTTCTCATAACTTCCCTTCGGCTTAACATTTTGATTTAATTAAAGGTGCAAGTTCAGTTTTCATAGTGTACGTCCCATTTTTTGGAGTAAGCCATAATGAGTCATGCTGTTGTAGGTGTATTCAGGATTGTGCCAGCATTGTAGGAGCATTACAGTCATGTCTGTGTCTTTCGCATACTCTGTCTATACACAGTAAACTATCACATTGATTAGATCTTCTAAGTGAAGCATATAGACACGCCCTAATCAAGGAAAAAGCACTATACAGTATTTGTCCAAAAAAAAGCACTGGATGCCAGGTTATAATCTGGCACAAAACTGCTCATAACTTCCCTTCTACTCAACATTTAAATTTCTTTAATAGCACAGATTAAACCTGGCACAGATATTTAACTTAGGCAAATACCGAAGGACTGGCAAAGTTTTCTTCAATTCTGTTTAGCCAGTTTTGCGTAAAGCTGTGACAAAATCAGACTGGACAGACATACAGACATACAGATTTTTCCCGAGACTGGTTTCGGGTCCTTCAATGTATGAAACATTAAGATATCATATAAAAAGAGTGAGTTCTGATCAACATACTGTAGAGACAAAACTTTTATTTTAACAGATAATCAATATTAATGTATTAATGTTTTGTGGTGTTAATGTTATGGCTGATTGGTGTATCATGTTCCATGTGCCTCTGCTGATGGTGGGATGGGAATGTCATGTGCTAAATTTTAAGTTCCAGTCCATTTCAACATGAAATGCTTCTGTTTCTTGCAACTGGATAGACTGGAAGATGACTGTATATAAATCCTGTCTATGTGTTTATTGCTTATTCGTTGTTTAGATATATACTGTACAGTGTGTGTGTGTGTGTGTGTGTGTGTGTGTGTGTGTGTGATCCTCTGTATGTTCTTTTTGACTCTGTGATTTGCCCTTGAATTTGTATTATTAGCTAATATATTCTGTGTAAGACCTTTCCCTTAATTCTGACTCCATTAATGATTTGCCCTTTGAGGTTGGTTAGTTGTTATTCATAATTAAAATATTGTAAATAAATTGTAGTAAATTGAGGGAAGAAGTCAGCACCATTTGTTTTATGTACAGTCATGTTCAAAAGTTAGTAACCCCCTTTAAAATTTTCTGTTTTTTGTGTAAAAACATCATCTAATCATAGTGGGTCATAGTATTAAGCGAATGCTACCTTCAAAAAAATAACATATAATTTTTTTTATCATGCCATTATTTATTAAACACAAAAAAAAAAAGCCAAAGGGCAAAAAAGCATGAAGCCTCTTATTGCCTCCACAGGATTTGAGAGGGTGAGTTGCAGCCAGGTGCTGCTAATCATCAGCCCTTGATTAATTGATCATCAGCATGTGTGCAGACCTCTATAAAAGCAGATCATTTAGCAGTTTGCTGGTCTCAAGCATTCTGGTGTCTATTTAAAAAAATATCAAGAGGGAAAGACATTGGTCTTAGAGAAGTAATTGTTGCTGCACATCAATCTGGAAAGAGTTATGAAACCATTTCCAAACAATTTGGAGTTAAATTTCTACAGTGAGAAAGATTATTCATAAGTGGAACACATTCAAGATAGTTGCAAAACTTTCCAGGAGTGGACGTCCCAGCACATTTACCCCAAGGTCAGATTATGCAATGTTCAGAGAAATACAAAAAACCCAAGAGCTACATCTTAGACCCTACAGTCCTCACTGAGCATGTTAAATGTTAAAATCCTGAAAATGCACTCTGTTAAAATAGAAGGGTTGCCAGAAGAAAGCCTGTCTAAAAAGAACACAGAACCTGACTGAGGTTTGCAAAACTGCATCTGAACAAAACGCAAGACTTTTGGACATATGAGACCAAAGCGGAGTTGTGCCCAGCACCATGTTTGGGGAAAATCAAACCGCATTTCAGCAGAAACACCTTTTACTGTACCTACTAATGATCTGGGCTTATTTTGCAGCCACAGAACCTTGGCACCTTGCAGGCAAGAAGTTACTGTAACCATGTTTCTCTACAAGAATGTAAGAGATTGCAGCCATACAGGAAATGATTACTTTAAGTTATTGCTGCTAAAGATGGATCTAATAGCTATTAAATCATAGGGGTACTTGGTATTGTCCACATGTTTTTCTTTTTGGCTTCATTTTTGTGATTAATTAATCAAGAGCTGATAATTAGCAGCACATGGCTGCATCTTACCCTCTTAAATCCTGTGGAAACTGTAATTGGACGTTTTTTTTTGTGGCCCATGTTTTTTGGCTTTATAAATAATGGCACAGTAAAAAAAGAAAAGTTATTTCTTTGGTTCAACTGAGGTTGTATTTGAGCAATACTAAGACTTGGTATGATTAGTTTTTTCCACAAAAACAGAATTTACATTTCGGCATTTGGCAGATGCTCTTATCCAGAGCGACTTACAAAAAAGTGCTTTGAAGTTTCCGTCATCGGATAGATACTAGCAACATAGTTAATAATTAAGTACATCAGTCAATTTATTAAAAAAAATATTAAAGAAACACTTAGATTTAAAAAAGAATTAAAAGAGGGTGTAGTAACCTTTGAACATGACCGTACCTTTTTCTCTTGGTTTTAGCATAGCCAGTGAGTAAGAAATGGAAATTCTGTAAATAATCACAAAGCAACGCACTATTGGTGAACATGAACCACTTTTTATGACTTTTTTTGCTTGTTGCAGCCCACCCTAAACTGAGTCATAACAATGTGAAGAATTATATAAAGTGAAACACCTAGCTTATGTTTTTTTTTTTTTTTTTTTAGACTGCTTTGCTGACACATCCCTATCACATTAATAGCAATGACTGAGAGGCGGAAGTGAAAAACAGAAACACAGTGAAGTACAGTAATAAACATAAACAAGGTAAATAATTTACTCTGTTTTTTTTAAACAAAAAAATACTCAAAATTGTGTAATAAAAGTATATAATGTATAACACAAAAGGAAAGATTTCTATTTACCATGATTGATATAATGACTGGCTTAAAGCCAGTCAAGCATTAAAAACCTAAAAGTTATAAAATCGCTACTACTTTTTTTTAAGATAATTAAAATACTAATGCAGTTGCGTATGCGCCCTTAAAGGGTGTTTTGTAAGACGTTCTTATTATTCCTTCAATGAGACCTTGTGATTGAATGTGTTGCTCAATCCTAATGAATTCATTGCCAAAATATTCATGCATAATATATTTTACAAACATTTATCTAAATCACAACCAGACATCACCGCTTTAAAAAGCGGATGAGACTGAATAAAGTTTCTTTTTGACAAAGAGTATTCGTTGTCTTGAAGGTAATAATGTTCCAGTTTCAGTTCCATTTTCACCAGAACATTTCCCCCATGTTATTCAGAAGGTACAGTGCGAGAGGGAATAGAGATGTGTGTATTTACTTTTAAATGCCATAGTTTGTATTTTAAAAGTGGGTCAGGCTTAAAAATAAGCGTGCGTGTGTGTGTGTGTACACTTACAGTAAGATTCTTGTTATGATTGTACAGCGTAGTCCGTCTTTGGCATGCGTACTGAGACACAGTAAGCCGAGGACTGTCTGGTGGACCTGCTACTGGCTTCAGCTGCACAGATGGCTTCTGCACACAAAGCAAAGAGAAACACAGAAGAAAGAGAGAGCGCGAAACAGTGTGAATGTGTGTATAAATGAGAGAAAGAGCTTTAATTCCAGCCTTCACCAGCCATAATATTACATCATTTTGCTTAAATTAATTAAGCTAAGCACATATAGATAACGCCAGACAATATACCAGCTGGAATTTAATCTCAGCCAGTCCTTTTCATACTGCCTTTATTGCATCCTGTTTAAGTCGAAGCATGATTCTTTTTGTTGTTTTTTTTTCTTCTTTTTGGCAAAAATGACTATAGACTATTTAGCTGAACTGCGATGCTATCGAAAGCATCAGGACAACACATTAATGGCTTCTTCTCATCATAGAGTTAAGATAGGAATGCAATTACTTTCTACAGCCTGCCCTAGAAAGAAATCAGGAAGCCCTAATTTCATTTGGTTCCTGTAAATTGGCTTTTAATTTCAGCGCGGAAATCATTCCCCCCATTTATAAGGTTTTAAAATGATTATGCATGTGGCATTAGTGTTCTGAGGAACCGATATGAAATGCCTATGAAAATTACCTGCACAAAGCTCTTGACACATTGTGACTTTTCTGACATTAAGTGCTTATGCAAACATTATCAAGATTTTATACCGATTGTTAAAATAAACTAAAATATTTTGTCAGTTATTACAGCGGGAAAATTAGCATATACAGAGTGAACATGAAGTTCTTTCCTAAGTATGTATAATCATATCTTAAAAACTATGTGAGATAGAGTGTTGTGGCATGTAGACTAATTAACAGCCTTCCGTAATTTGCAGTAAGCCGTACAGTACATACACGATAACTAGCACAGGGTTTGTGTAATATACATTTACAGTACAATCAGGGATCAATTTTATGCTCACCCTGTACTGTATGTTTGTCTCCTTTATAAGCAGTAGGGAAAAGTATTCTAGTCACTGCCTGCAGCATCTCCTAATAAAAATCATCATAACATACTGTAAATGATTCTCCCTACATAAGGCCCATAATTAAATGTATATAAGACACAGTGCTCATTAGGGATTAGAAGAATTACAAGGAACAAAATGTTTCACTGAATGCACTTGAAACTTGCCAAATTGTTCCATAGTGAAAAATGTGGTTAACTGTTTAATGTCATTTTCTGTTCCTGTGTGATTTCAAGAAAATACAGTCTCAATTTCAACCGGTTTAACAAAACACTTAAATTCCTTCCCAGAATTCATCACTTATTGTATGCATGGCTACAGGAAGAGGAAGGAACGATAAATAGCCACCACAGCTAGGGCTTTGGCCGGGAAATCAGTGTACAAAGTATTTTACTTACAAATCTACAAGCAACAAATCACACTTAATAGGATGGAGCATTATTGTGAAAGACAACAGCTTTCCCTTAATGCAGAACACAACAAAGGTGAACATTCAGTCACAGTTAGTGGACAGTTGAATGCCTGAATGTAAAGAATGTTATTAATCATTGCTTTATTTTGTTTGAACTGCTTTGCAGCCATAAGGGGGTGGTATAGTTTTCTGCAATGAGCCAAAATGGAAAAAAATAAATCTTCTCTAAGCCCTTGTGCCAGTGTACTGTACTGTATGCCTCGCCAGACCTTGCTAAATAAAAGTACCCTCTCAGTAGCTTTCAAACACCATACAAGTACAGGGGAACCTCAGATTACGAGTAACGCGGTTTGCGAGTGTTCCACAAGACGAGCAAAAATGTTTAATAAATTTTGACTTGAAAAATGAGCAAATCTTGGTTTTCAAGTATCGAGTATCATGTATCACGCATGCGCTTCTTATTGTGACGCCGAGCGGCACGTGATCACAACTAAGCCAAAGTTTTTTCTCTCTCTTGCTCTGCGGAATTGTGGGTAATCGTCTCCCTTGCTTGGTCTTAGTGCACGTCTCTAACTGGTATAATCAACATCCGTGCACGCGTGTACTGTTTACTATACCACTGTGACCACGTGTGTGCATGTAAAGCATATTTAATTTTGTGTTTGTATGCATGTGTGTACAGTGCGCTTGAACTGTTTATGATAACATGTATGTGTGCACAGCAAAAGAAAGTCTCGTTAGAGAGGTTAAAGATCCATTTTCTTTCTCTCCCTGGATCAGCATGCCATTGTGGGTGTGCTTGCGTAATTTGACACCGTGCCCCTTTACACACACACACACACACACACGCACACCCTCCTCCTCTTGCCTTCACACACACACACACACACACACACAATCTGCTCTACACAGAAACACTCCTCTGTTGCGATTCTTTTCGAAGGTAAGGTGCAGGTTAATTTGTTTTTTATTTTTATTTACAGCGATGATTCTGTTAGCGTGCGCTCACACGAGAGATATTAACAATGTTCCTTGCTAATTTCTTTACGATAAAACAGTCTTTCTGTTTGTGTATGTGTGTGTGTGTGTGTGTGTGTGTGTGTGTGTGTGTGTGTGTGTGTGTAAAACTTAAATAAGAGAGGAAGAAGTGTTACTGTGTAAGACGAGAAGAGGGGAGGGTCTGATTCCTCGTCTCCTCTTACTTTAGCTTTACACACATACTGTACACAAACACACATCATTTAGTTCCTGTAAATTGGCTTTTAATTTCAGCGCGGAAATCATTCCCCCCATTTATAAGGTTTTAAAATGATTATGCATGTGGCATTAGTGTTCTGAGGAACCGATATGAAATGCCTATGAAAATTACCTGCACAAAGCTCTTGACACATTGTGACTTTTCTGACATTAAGTGCTTATGCAAACATTATCAAGATTTTATACCGATTGTTTAAAAAAACTAAAACATTTAGTCAGTTATTACAGCGGGAAAATAAGCATATACAGAGTGAACATGAAGTTCTTTCCTGAGTATGTATAATCATATCTTTAAAATGATATGAGATAGTGTTGTGGCATGTAGACTAATTAACAGCCTTCTATAATTTGCAGTAAGCCGTACAGTACATACACGATAACTAGCACAGGGTTTGTGTAATATACATTTACAGTACAATCAGGGATCAATTTTATGCTCACCCTGTACTGTATGTTTGTCTCCTTTATAAGCAGTAGGGAAAAGTATTCTAGTCACTGCCTGCAGCATCTCCTGATAAAAATCATCATAACATACTGTAAATGATTCTCCCTACATAAGGCCCATAATTAAATGTATATAAGACACAGTGCTCATTAGGGATTAGAAGAATTACAAGGAACAAAATGTTTCACTGAATGCACTTGGAACTTGCTAAATTGTTCCACAGTGAAAAATGTGGTTAACTGTTTAATGTCATTTTCTGTTCCTGTGTGATTTCAAGAAAATACAGTCTCAATTTCAACTGGTTTAACAAAACACTTAAATTCCTTTTCAGAATTCATCACTTATTGTATGCATGGCTACAGGAAGAGGAAGGAACGATAAATAGCCACCACAGCTAGGGCTTTGGCCAGGAAATCAGTGTACAAAGTATTTTACTTACAAATCTACAAGCAACAAATCACACTTAATAGGATGGAGCATTATACTGTAAGACGAGAAGAGGGGAGGGGCTGATTCTTCCTCTCCTCTTACTTTAGTTACACACACACAAACACACACACAGGGCCAGCGGACATGGAAACACTTATGTCAGGATTTATTTTTACTTTTTTTAAGGGAAAGTGTAGGCTAATTTGTTTAATTTTTACTTTATATTTTTTGTATATTTTATTATTTTTATGTATTTATTTTTTGGGGGCTGTGGAATGAATAATTTGAGTTTCCATTATTTATTATGGAACTTCCCTTATTTACTATGTAAGGGTGAGTATATTTGAGTCCGGCTGTGTGTAATCAGTTGTCAGGTGAATTGGGGCGAGTAAATGGTGAATTGGGTTGGGATTTGGTGTTCTTTTTTATCATGTTTGTAGGCTGTGCTGTAATTTGTGCATTGGGTCTGGGCAACCATTTTGGCACATTCATAAAAAATTATGATAGATAATTAGATATTACAGCACTTTACTAAATATATTTTTGAATCATTTACTGTAAATCTAACATGCTTTACTGTCAACTCTTCTGCCAGTAAATTACTGGAAATTGTACAGTGAATATTTTACAATATTCTAGATAACTGTTTTTGATCCTAGTATTAAACCAAGGAACTGCGGTAATACTTGGCCTTTTTACAGATATTTACAGATATTCAAATAAATTTTTTTGATTTACGAGTTTTTTTCGATATACAAGCCCGCTTCCAGAACGAATAATGCTCATTATCCAAGGTTCCACTGTATTTAAATACATCAAGCTATATTAAGCCTGTTTCCCAAATGCCAGGATTTCTATATTTTCTATAGTCTATTTTTTTTTACTAGCATATCAATCAATATTCACAAAATAACATCATGATTTGTATGAATTTTATTTATGTGTTTGTTTAATGAGCTGTTGCGGATGGTCTGACTTTACCTGAGATAGTTAATGTATGAATATATAAAAAGAAGAAGCATAGTGATGTTTAAGTAGATCAGGTCTGGTATGCTTTACCAAAGGATTGGAACTAAACTACGCAGATAGACAGATGCCCAGGAGCAAGGTTAGATACCTAAAATGTACACTTTTTTTATTACTTATTTACATTAATTAATTTTACAGCAAAATGTAATTTTATTATGAAAAGGGATTATAACATAATAATTTTATAAAACCATGTATAATTAAATGTGTTAATTAGAAGAATGTTTTATCTAATGTTTTTAGGTTTTGGTTAGAGTGGTAAAAAAAAATTCAATTGAATTCACTTTTATTTGTACTGTACTTTTAGCAATATATATTGTCACAAATAAGCTTTACAGAAATACAAATTACAGATATAAAATAAATTAATAAAAACGATTGCAATCACAAGCCATCACAGAAAAACTGTTTGCGTCAATGCAGCATGAAAACATCTTCATATGTTCTAATTGGAACCATGTGATGATCTTAAGCTAGTTGCACTGGCTCATTTGTTAAGACATTGTGTTATATATCATTGAATAAGAGATGGTGTATTAAAAGCTCAGTACTGCCAAGCTACTAGAATTTAACCTATTTATAAAGCAAAATAAACACAGTTACAGAAACAGAGCAACGATAAACATGGAAAGGTTCAGGCGATCAGTAAACGTCATAACTGAGACAGGACTGTCTTAGAACACAAGTAAAACTAACAGAGGATCAAAAACCAGGAAGGCAGTATGCATAGAATATAATGTCAGATACTACACAGAGCATATACGTTGCATTTAGGTGAATAACTTGTGAGGGTGAGTATATTTGAGTCCAGCTGTGTTTAATCAGTTGTCCGGTAAATTGGAGCGATTAAATGGTGAATTGTGTTGGGATTTGGTGTTCTTTTTTGTCATGTTTGTAGGCTGTGCTGTTTTGTGCATCGAGTCTGGGCAACAATAGCTGGTTTAGATCGTAGTATTAAACCAAGGAACTGGGGTAATGCTAAGCCTTTTTACAGATATTCACAGATATTTAAATTAAAATATTTTTTTTCTTTTCTACAATCACATGTATTCTTGCAAATTTGTCTAAATAAAAATGAGTTCATGTATGTGTAAAAAGATATCTTTAAATGAAAGCACAAAAGCTCCTATTTGTGAAGGAACAGTGCAAAAAAAATGGGAAAATGAGATCATGGGATGATATGAACAGTGTGTCACAATTGTATCATCATCACGCCCCATCTTTTTATCATTGTGATTAGTCATATTCTAATGATAACAATGGATTATTATGTAATTACAAGATTGCCAAAAGGGATTTGAAGATGCATAAGAAATTTCAGATAAATACAATTTCCTATAAAATAGAATTCAGAGTTACCTGATAAAGAAATGTACTGATTGCTTCTGTGACTATAAGAGGCTTAATAATAAATGTTGCCTGCTCCATACTGTATATGCCCAGATAGCACCAGCCTCAACCCCCCTGCTGTTAGATGACATATGGCTGTATCATAGCTGATGGGAGCACACGTTACATGGTAATTTATCTAAAGTTCCTCTTAATTATCTAAAAATCCCTCATAATATTGGACCTTTAATAAATTTCTTTTGAAAGTGAAAAATCACATTTCCTGCCATTAATCTTTTATTACATTAACTATGCACTCTGTGCCCTCATAGATGGAAGGTAATGTGCAGCTTTTTCACTAAGTGCTGTGACATGATTTGTTTTTGTACATGGTTAACTAAAACCTTGGAATGATTCATTTTAGCCCATTTTATTTAATTTTTCCTTAATGGTGTTAGATCAACATTTTGCATGCTCATAAATCACTTAAAATCTACCAACTGCACATTAATTAACAAACCAAAAACACAATGGCTGCTTGGTAGAAGTAAGTCCAAAGCCTTAAGTGTTTTTTTAAACATATCTCTGTTCTCTCTATCTGTAGTGTGCACTGTTTATGATTACTTTAATACCACTATTTTAAAAAGTAACTTTTTTGTAAAAACCTTGCTGCAATGGAACTATAAAGAGGTCTATAGTTATAGTGTTTAAAATATGACGCAACTGGAACCTGAACTCTAACATCTGTTTTTATTGTTAGAACTGAACTCTAACATGAGATATAAGATTTAGGAGAATGTGTATCTTATGTAGTTTTAATAAACTTTGGAACAATGAACCAATGCAATAAGTACTGTATGTTGGTGATACATAGCAAAACATTATTTTGCTGAAAGTCTTTGAAATAATGTGTTATACAGATTTGTTCTGCAAAAAATACGTTATACATTATGCATAAATCTTATAAGTGACCATTAAATGTGACTCGCACATAAACACGATTTCCAATATCTTCTCAGGAATACAATAAAGTAAAGATGGAATATTCTTTTAAAGTTGTATCACTGTGAGCTCACTTTCTTGGAATGGAAGTATCAAATACAAGGCTTGTGCATATATGCTGACTTCAGCTAAACTGACATACCCTTTTGTAGTGTATAATTGCACCTCAGTCATTTATACCTTGCTGTCAGCAAACTTTTAAGCATATGATGAATAATTTTAGGATTTATGCCTGTACAGGTGTGTTAGAGTGTGTGGCTCCAGTACCAAATGCAGGTTAGGAGAACATGTGCCAAGGATAATGATCTACACACACACAAGGCAGCCGTGTCCATTCCGGTTAATGAGATCACAGCCCACAGACTGACGGGGTTATGGGGTCACATCCCTTCAGAGACTGACCTTGCCTTCTTCTGTCTCTCTCAAACCATGATTGATAGGAGCTATGGAAGGCACACAAGGTAGGTGTCCGTACATCCAGGTCTCATCCCACACCATAGGGACAGCCTTTATAGAAAAATAAATAAATAAATAAAAATCCTACCTTTCAATGAGAAGAGCAGAGGAGGTAAATAAACACTCTGGGTTTTTAACGAGAAAGATATGCGTTCAGGGAAAAATTAGCTGTGTTCACACAGGCGATTTTATTTAATATGTATTTTTTATGCCTTAATGTACTGCACTGTGCTTTTTTCTTAAAGTGTGAACATATTATAAAAATACTGTAGTAAACAATGTGATTGAATTTCTTATAAGAGCAGAAAGAATTATTACTGGCTCATGGGACATTTTAAGAGTTAAGTAGTAAAAAGAGACTTTTATGCTTCAAAGATTAGTGCCACTCAAAATTCCTCAGATTTACATATTCTATTTATATCTATCTACTATATAATCTTTAATTGTTGGCAAATATCAAAACACTAGTTGATTAATTAGCAGATATATAATAATAATATTTACTGGATCAGGCCTAGGGTAGTATCTTGTATTGTTTGTATATATTTTACATTAAAAGTTGAATTAAGGGTACCAAGGCACATTCACAAGCCTTACAGTCTTTAACACAAAGCTTAAAAGGTTCACTACAGGCATACCATTTAATGCCACTTACACACAAAAAGACACTCTAAGATAAAAGGTTCGTCAAAAATGTTTAGATGTTGAACAGTTATAGAGGTCTAAAAAAAGGAAAGCTTCTGTTGTAGAATTCTAAAGATAAAGAAAAAAAACAGTGGTTCCATTGTGCTAATGCATTTACTGGAATAGTTCTGATACACTCGCCCCTTTAGAAGAAAATCACTTCCTGATTGTTCTTTATTGTTCTTTATCTGGTTTATCTCTATGATAACATTTTTCTATCCTGATGGAAGCGATCTCTTCCAGAATGACTTTACCAACATCCAGAATGATTTAAAGTTGCTCTTCTCCCATTAAGAGTTCTCCACAGCAGCCCAGTGGTTTTACACACTTTACACCAGAGCGACTTACAAAAAGTGCTTTGATGTTTCGGTCATTGGTTAGATACTTACAATGGGTTGCTAGGTTACCAACTAAGTGCTATCAGTCAAACACAGTTGAGAAAGTTTTTATATATATATATATATAATGGGGTGGGGGGTTGTTAGTCCGAAGACTAAAGAAATGGCTTTTTTAATGTGGGAAAAAAAGGGGGGTGAATGTCTTTTACAGTTACCAGATACCAAGTTGTAGAGATTTTAAGACAATGTGTTATCGTTATGGTTCTTTGGAGGAATAGCATGTATCCTTCCCGTAAACTTACAGACCATACACATTAAAGCTGTTGTGGTAGCTCGTGGTGGCCCACTACTTTATTAAGACACTTCATGTTCCTATTTATTTGGTTATGCAACAGTAAGACAAAACCGAAGATAATTTTTTACATGGCCAATTTTATAGGAAGTGCAATAGATGCTTCAGCAAACCCTTGCAGGATTTCATTCAAGCACATTTTCTCTCTGAGTTGTTTAATACAAATTAATTTTGAAATTTAATTGTATGGCTAATTTCATTAGTTGCCCATTAAACCAATCGAAAGTTAATTATGCACAGACGAAATTTATCTTTGTTTAATAATGATATCGCAAACAACTACAGTACAAATTATTATGATTGCCTAGGACATGATCTATAATACAGTCTATTACAAGTCTATCTAAATGTCTGCACAATGTGTAATAGGCACCAGCTTTACTCAAGTGCTAAGATTTGTGAAACGATCTCCTTTAGTGTTGTGTTTTATTTTCCCTTTTTGTTTCATTTAGATTATTAAGTGGTGTATGGCATTGGGTGCCTCTGGGTAGGTTGCAGTTTAAAAGTTAAACCAAACATTGTCTATGTTCAAGGAGGTCTACCTAAACAACAGACGCATGCTAGATTGACAACACTGATGCGCGGTACGTGAAGGCCGAAGCAGGCTCTTCTCAGTGTGTGCAGCGGGTTGTTGTGGCTCTTCTTTCAGTCTATTGTGTCCTATCTTTATCCCATGGCCTGCTGAGAGAGCAACAACACTGCAGATGATGCCAAATGCCTCAGGAAGGCCAGAACCATCACGGCATTGTCTAAACATACTAGTGGCAGTGACAGAAAATGATGTATGATGATGATGATGATGGCAGTTTAGGAGAGCATTTCTAACAATTCTGCTCATCCACTCCACAGTGTAATGTCCACAAGCACCTTCAGCCAAGGGGAAGAACTATTGGGGGCGTTAGCTCTGCCTAGTGCTTTACACATTGCTTCTTCCCAGCTGACTCCTCTGCCCTTTGTTTCTCAGAATGGACAAAAGGACAAAATGCCAGGATAAAATAATACCCTTTGTTTGATTTTATGCTTACATTTATTCATAATATGGGTTCAACCCTGAGTTCAGGTGAAAGTCTGAGTAAAGTTGTAAAAGTTCTTGGGTCTGTGATGTATTTGACTTTTGCACACCTGTTTGTAACATATATATATATATATAAAATTCCCTATCATTTCCAAATTGCCTGTAGTGTGTGAATGCATGTGTGAATGTTGACCAAAGGCCCTACCACAGATGTAGAAATGGGAATAAGTACAACAGTCACCACTGGCCTTCATGGTAGATTCCTAGATGGATGGATGGAAGGAAAATTGTCTATTTCAATTTAGGTTGCAAAACTACTTTTTATTATTATTATTATTATTATTATTATTATTATTATTATTATTAATTTAGATTGCTTGGTTTGCTCTACTTGAAAACTGTTGTATTCCCGTCTTATTGCTATTGTTTTCTCAACAGGCTCCCTGTTGAATGAAGCACTTGCTCATAATGATGACGATCTATCAGTCTAAAATGAAACTAATCATCTTAATGTCAACCAAGAGCATTTTGGGCTGTAATGTTAAATAAAGTCTAAAGACAAGGCCATTGTCCCAGTTATAACTCTTTGGAGATCCAAAGGAGATTCAAATTTGAAATTGAGCTATACAAGGGCTGTGCCAAAGGTAATGCAAAATTGATCCTAACCTTTTTTATTAACTGACATAGGCCATTCAAATTGCCCATGTTAGTAGAGCAACTCTTCATCAGTTCAAAGGTACTACTCAACATAGCCTCTATCAAAAGTGATGTATTTGCTTACTTGTTGAACCTACTGTAACTCTTAAACTCTCTTTTAAAATCTTCTTAGTAACTGTACTGTAGATGGTCTCCCAGTGCACTACAGATTGCTAGCAGAGATGACATCATTAACAAGAGCGATGTGTGCAGATTGATGAGGAGGTTTAAAGAAGAAACTGGGTTTGAAGACATGCAGTGGGAGATCATCAACTGTAATAAAGGGGATTTACTAGAGGATTGGGTTGGGTGTTGGGAGTTGGGTGTCATGGGGGCATGAAATGCATTACTTGCGACTATGGTAAGTAGCACCTTTTGTATTTGAATGACCTATATCAGGTCATTAAAAATGAATAAATAAATAAATAAATAAATAAATAAATAAACTTTATGTCCCTTTTTCCATTACGTTTGATATAGCCTTTATTTTATTTCTGCTGCATGCATAAAAAATTGATAAACTGATTGGTCTCTGGACCTGGGTGGCACATTTCTTTATTCCTTTACATGGATCATAGAAGTGTAGTCCAAAAAGCAGAGAGATGTCTTCAATAAATATCTTTAGCATCAGTTAGTGAGGTGCTACGAGACCAGGCTCTGCACTGATGGGTCTATTTGGTACAATAGTGAACATCACTCTACAGCTGTCAGGCAGCAGGATGAGGCTATGTGATTCTACAGCCAGCACCGAAAATGCATCCCTTTATTTCCCAAAGCTCAGATAAACCTGGTTTCTGACACTGTATCTGACAGTATGACTGAGCCATTCAGGTAATTCAGGCCTCTCAGAGTTCTCCAGGTCTAAATGCTGAGCACCAGTGAGGAGCACTGGAGAAGAAGATGGGGGTAAAAAAAACCTTTTCTCTACACTGCTTTAGTAAAACTGTTGTTAATGAATAATGCAGTGTAGTCTAATTGTTAGCTATGAGCATTATATGCAAATTGATCATCCAAAATGATTTAATCTTATATCAAGCAGGCAGCATTGCGAATATTCATCTGTTCAATTATTTATGCTTGTGCTTTTGTCCTTTGGAGAGAATGGATGATTAGGAATTCCATGATTACCATGCTGAATATGTACAAAGGACCCTCTCAATTCTTCCTTTTTTATAAGCTGTATTATTTATTTATTGCTTTGGCGATGTTTTTGTTTCAACAATAGAACCAGATGTTTGCTGCACCTCCAGAACACCCCTTTAGACTTACTGTACAGCACCACCCGGTGTTTGTGCCTGTAAGTACACTACACCACCACTAACATGATATTGTGGTCCCCAGACCTTTTTATTGCGCCCCATTATAAACTTCCACAACATCTTATCATACTTAGTCAGTTCCTGTGGCCTTTAACTGACCTGACAGATCCCTCTACTGCTTCCTCAACAGCTCTCCAGATGAACTCGGCTTCTTAATATCTCCTATATCTCCTTTATATACACACACACACACACACACACACACACTTACACACTTTCAGAGAGAGGGAGAGGGAAGTAGACTCACTTGTATGCGATGTTGTGCCTCCACTGGAATGGGCCTGCCAGCTTTCATACTCTGTGTAAGCCAGGCAATGTCCAGGACATTGATTTTACCCAGGTCTGCAACATTCTGTTCCTGTAGCCATGACCAGAGCTCACTGGCAGGATTGTTCTCTGCTACAATATGTGTCACTTTACCACTGCAAAGATCAGACAAAGAAATGTTGTTACTCATATGAAAATCAAATGGTTAGTAGAGCTGAGATCTAACATTGTATATCGTATTCAGAATTGGTGAGTCTGCTAATAACTTATATTTACTGTACCTTAATTACCTAGAAATCCCCTGATCGTATTTTATACTGTGCATCTGAGATAGGATTTTTAGAGTATTAGAGAAGTGTACAACTGGAGAGATGTGATACCTGACTGTTCTCTTCAGTTTTTAGCTTAGTCAGGTATCAGATCTCCATAAGATCTCGAAAAGTGGGCTGTGGTACCTGACCCCAAGATAAGAAGTAAAACATTTTCTGGTCAGAGATTGTTCCATGTATAGTTCATTTAGAAAACTAAAAAAGCTTCATTAAAGAGCTTGATCTTATTCAGGTAAATGACAGCAAACCAACCATAATACTCACTCATGGTCTATATCACTTTATCCTGTATTCATGGTCAGGGGGGGCATGGAGCCTATCCCGGGAGACTCAGGGCACGAGGCGGGGTACACCCTGGACAGGGTGCCAATCCATCTCAGGGCACACACATTTATTCACACACTATAGAAAATTTGGGAACGTGAATTAACCTAACCTGCATGTCTTTGGACTGTGGGAGGAAACTGGAGCACCCGAAGGAAACCCACCAAGCATGGGAAGAACATGCAAACATCATGCACACAGAGACGGGAATTGAACCCAGACCCTGGAGGTGCAAGGCGACAGTGCTAACCACTACATCACCGTGCTGCTAGAGTGTGGTTTGTAAATGTAATTCCGTCACTGGGTTTGTGTCAGAAACTAGTAAAAGGTCTAAACTTTCATTCTCACATTCTTATGTCTTTAATTCACTTCTTCATCTTGAACCTGATCTCATATTCCAGCCCTTTAGCCACTTATTGGTAACACTGTGGCTGTAAGTGGTTCTGTGTCTGGCGCACTGATGAAGAGGAGGAGCAGAGGATTTCCTGGACTGAAAACAGCTCCTTTGTTTGGATCTCTTTCTCTCTCTCCCTCTTTCTCAGTCTCACACACACATCTACATAAACACACATAAGCATCCATCACAGACAACCTGTGTGCCAGAGTCCCATGCTGTTGTTGCTTTGTTTAATTGCAGTGCCGGTGTGAGCAGTCACCCATGCATAATTACCCCGAGTGTATGGCTCCCAGAGAGATACAATAGCAGTGCAGTCACAGACCCAGACTCACAATTAGAGAGAAGATAGAAACAAAAAAGTGTGTGTGTGTTTGTGTGTGTGTGTGTGTGTGTGTGTGTAGGTTGAAGGGTAATCTGTTGAATCATAGTTGAGCCTAATCCTCCATGCAGATGGTCCTCGCACATTTCTCTCATATTGTACACAATAGGGAAACTATTAAAAAGTGTGAGAGCATACAAGCAAGGGCTTCTGAATAAATGCAAAGCCATTAACTTAAAGGAACACTCAAACTAATCTCTGCATATGTGCACTACCCAGCAAATTCCAGGTGTTTCTTTCTGCTATGAAAGGAACAGAAAACCAAATTATTCTAAATAAAAATCTAAGGACAGTCAATACATTTTTATGCAAAACATAATAACATTTATGTTAATAAATTAAACTCCATGTCCGAGCTATGGAGATAAAGCTCTCCAAAAGTCACGTTATTTTAGGGAAAATAAATAATAATAATAATAATAATAATAATAATAATAATAATAATAATAATATAGAAGTTCATTGTGATTGATCATATGCGGCCAAAATCAAAAATTAAAAAAAAATTCTAATTTTATTTGTCACATGCTGTACACACAGCTATACACAGTATGATATGCAGTGAAATGTTTTAACAACCGCTTTTAAAAATTAAAAGAAAAATTGAATATTTTAAATAAAGAATATGACTGAGAATCTAATGATAAAAAGAAAAACAAAGTAATATTCAAATAAGGAATATAAAATATGAAATAAGTATATAATAATAAAAAAACAATTACAGTATAGAAAATAAAAAAGTCTATAAAACATGGTATGATATGACCTTGTTTTTCACAATCATCTGGGTTCGTACGTAGTGAAAGCAACCTAGCATAAACTTGCCCTTCCATGTTTGATTCATTTCGTTCAGACATGTGAGTTTTATTACACTTGTTAAAAAAGAAAAAATTACAAATGTCTCTGAACCTAATCTCATACAGATAGAGGCTATAGTCAAGCTAATAAGACTCAGAGGTGTAAATTCAGGCAATAAAGCACTCAGCGGCAACAAGTGCATGAAAAAGGTGTGAAAATTCAATACACATTGAGTACCATCAACTTATCATCCCTGTGCCTGTGAGAAAGAATTATCTTCTCCTGTGGGCTGAATTACAATCAATATTTAGAGTAGCGTTATAATATACAAGGTGTCCAAGATGCAAAAGCCTACCAGTCAAAAGTTTGGACACATCTTTTAATTTCAGCGTCTTTCCTGATTTTTATTTCTTTCTACATTGTAAAACGATGCAAAGTGTTCATTAATCTCCTTTGAACAGTTGATATTGAGATGTTTCTGCTATTTAGACTCTGTAAAGCCTTCATAACGGCTCTAATCTGATGTGATATTTGAGGCTGGTAACTCTGAATGAACTTCTCTACAGCAGAGGTAATTTTTGGTCTTGTTTTCCTGGGATTGTCTCCGTGAGAGCCAGTTTCATCATGTTTTTGCAAATGCATTTGACAATACTGTTCTTGCAAGAACTGCTCCAGATAAGAACAACTGACTATTGTTGTTGTTTTCTAATTACCTAATGCCATATGTGTTATTTCATAGTTTTTAAAAGATCCAGTATTATTCTGTAATACTGGATTTTCTTTTCAAAACAATGAAATAACACACACACACACACACACACACACACACACACACACACACAATAACAGTAAACGAGTATATATATATATATATATAATGTATGTGCAATATTTAATATGTACAAACATAAATTAGGCTGTTTTATAGCAATCCAACACTCAGGATACTCATAATATTTTGTAAAAGAGACATGAGATACACATGCTGCATGCGGGAAGCTGTTAGGTTCGGTATGCTTGGTTATGCCTGCTATCCCCTATTCTTTAATCAGGATTTCAGAATCCAGTACTGTATATGCAGTTGGTTGATGCCAGGTCCTGACAACACAGACCTGTACTATAATATATGCGGTACAGACGGTACTTATGCGGTAGAGACCTGTACTATGATCAAGTGGCATTACAAATGGACCGCGGTTTTACGAACATTAGTAAATACAGTATATAATATACAGTACATGTTCGTACATTGGCGCACTGTATCTGCGCAAATTCGTAACTCAAATGTTCGTAAGTTGGGGGCTTGTATTGATTTTAGTCGACCTTCAGAACTACAGAGAAATACATTTTCAAGATGAATTAATCCACTTTGGAAAAATTTCTTTTAGTAATTATCTTTAAATAAAAAGTTTTCTGTTGAATTCTTATGTTCTGTAAACATATTACTAATAATATTTCTGCTTAAACATTAAATCTCTAAAAATTCCTGTTAGAACACGGTGTACATACTGTATATTACCCGCGCACAAATAGCGGATTGAACATTTTTCTCCAAGTTGAAGAGAGAAAAGCAGAGGGCCATTTCATGTACTGTACCTCAAAAAAGGCTTTAATCATAGAGCAGTGTGCTTTCTGCAGGATCACGTCAGAGCACAACAACTTATAATTCAGCAATTATTCCTGCCATTTTACAGCCTCATATACAGAGGAGTCCAGTGGAGTTCAAGAAATGCTTTCCAACAACTTTCAAGCCAAGTTTTAAAGAAACGTTCATTTTGTACCTTCAAAGTCAATCAAACCACAGGAGTGTAGCTCAGAGTGTGAACTGAATCAAAAGTTCAGTCCTGCAGCCAGGCTGTCAGCTCACTGACATTTCCATATCAAATCCGATCCTGGGGTAGAGTTCATAAAACATAAATGAAATCTCTCCCATCATCTCTCTGGATTTTTCTTCCAGTTTCTCCATCACTTTCTGATTTCTAACCTTTTACTTTTATCATCATTTAACTGCACAGCAGAGGCATTTACTAGCTGCTGTGTATGTGTATGTGTATGTGTACAGTATGTGAGAGAGAGAAAGAGAGAGAGAGAGAGAATACAGCAATGGAGGACTAAAAAAAGAAGTGGGTGGCTTCCTGGATAACATGAAACCTGGTTGTTGTACATGCAGCAATTATATCCTCCTGCACACAGCTACGCCATCTAGAATTATTGTGAGGACTAATTTTAACCTCAGGATGGAGGGTGGGGACGGAACACAGACAAAGAGAGTTTGACTGCAGAATTTATGACGTTCTGTTATGACTCACAAATTGTCATAACTGTGTAGTCGCTAATACAGTAAGTGTATGGATAGAAAAGAATCCTTTGAAATAAATTGCTGATGTAAAAGTATATTTGAAGAGTTCAACAGCATTTTAAAACTTTTATTCAATGTGGGAAAATATTGTCATCAGGCACATATGATTTGTCAATAACAAAACATTTTTGTTAAAAATTAATATATATTTTCCTTTTAGAGGCTTTGGACTATAGCACTTGTTTTGTGCATTTGGAAGCCATGATGCACTTCAATATTTACGAACGTAATACGTACTGTACAAACATAAATTAAGCATCATGATTGCAATACAACACTCTGGAGACGCATAATATTTTGTACAAGAGACATGAGATACACATGCTGTATGCGGGAAGCTGTTAGGTTCGGTATGCTTGGTTATGCCTGCTATCCCCCATTCTTCAATCAGGATTTCAGAACTCTATTATAACCTCATGGGACCACAGACACCCAGTATATGCAGTTGGTTGATGCCAGATCTTGACAATACTGACCTGTACTATAATATATACAGTACAAACTGTACTTATATGGTACAGACGTGTCATCTGTACTGCTGTCATCAAAAACCAAAGTGAAACTGAAATAGTGCAGGTTTTATATACCGTACAAGTTTTTGAATTTTTCTATGTTTCATAAGATCTTCAAAAAATATATATAATTTTTTTAAGCTCAACATAATTCGACACTGTTTTATTTGGTCCAAGTTGTTGCCATGTCTTAAGGCAAAACCTGTCATAATATTGAAACCAAAATTCTACATTTGCATGGCGACAAATAATAATAAACTGTGGCAGGTGGAGTTAGTGTTTTGCAAAGTCAGCCAAAATTATGCCAGATATAACCAAAATGTAAAAAATAAAACAATGTAAAAAAAATACTTTCTAACAGTTTATACTTCAGAATGCGTATGGACTTGAGTAACATTCAATTATTAATCCATAGGGTTTAATATAATGTTGGCCTTTTGCAGCTATAGCAGCTTGAAGTCTTCTGGAAAGGCTTTCCACAAGGTTTAGAAGTGTGTCTATAGGAATTTTTAAGCATTCTTCCAGAAGCACATTTGTAAGTTTGAGAAGGCCTGGCTTGCAGTCTTGCTCAAATTCATCCCAATAGTGTTCTATCAGCTTGAGGTCAGGACTCTGTGCAGGCCAGTTACTGTAAGTTCTTCCACACCAACCTAAGGGTCTGAGCCTAACTTCTGAAAAACAACCCCACACCAGTTCCAACATGACTGCTCACCAGTGCACAAAGCAAGGTCCAAAAAGACATGCATGAGCAAGTCGTCAAAAATTCCCATAAACACATTCCTAAACCTTGTGGAAAGTCTGTTTCATGTGAAAGAACTTGACTGGCTTGACAGAGTCCTAACTTTGGACCTTTAACACCTTTGATATGAATTATAGCAGAGCCAGGCCTTCTCGTCCAACATCAGTGTCTGACCTTCTGGAAGAATGGTCAAACATCCCCATAAACACACTCCTAAACCTTTTGGAAAGCCTTCCCAGAAAAGTTTAAGCTACAGTATTATAGCTGCAAAGGATGGGCCAACATCATATTTATCTTTATGGATTAGGAAATGGATGTTACTCAAGTCCATATGCATGTGAAAGCAGGTGAGTGAATACTTTGGCCAATATTGTGTATCTCAGTTTGCATTCAAACTGTTATTTTTTTTTATCTCCGTAAGATCAATTCAAATGATAGTATAGAATGGGGTGCATAGTGGGAATTTAATACACACATTGTTTACACCTATATTAAAAAGTAATTACTAACCTAAGTACTATTAGGAATTTACAGGATAGGACAGAGAAATGCTTGAGCCAGGCCTCAACCTGTCAGTTTTTTTACATGCTTCTTAAAAAGTGTTTTTAGAAGACCACAGGCTAGTGACCACATCCTCATGTCTGTTGAACCAAATTTAATGCATTGCATGTTCCAAGGTAAAACTATGCACCCTTCGTGCACCATTCCTTTTGTTTATCTATAGCAAACTATGTACATGGGTGGCACTTGCAAATTTAGTTTTTTTTTTTTTTTTTACCATCAGTGGGACTTAAAACGGGCCAGTTATTATTATTATTATTATTATTATTATTATTATTAAATTCACCACTAATGCATACCTGTCACCGCCTTGTAAAAAGTCCGTTTGCATCTCTTTCAGTCTGTTTCCTGCTGTTAGCTTTCAGACAATGGCTTATTGGGGGCTGAGGAACAGTATGATGCAGGAGTTCAAGCTGCATTTCTGGGAATGGTGCCACCCCTCAGCTGTGTGTGGCACAGTACACCACAGCCAGCCATCGGCTGCGGTTATGCCAGCCTGCTCAAAACAACACCCACTGGCACCCACAGCCAGCTGCACAAGCCTGGCACAGATCTCCAACTGGCAGCAGTAGGCAAGTATCAGCTTTACCCAGGCACACAAACTGCTGTTATCCATTCCCAGTACTAACCAAAGACATGCAGAAACACATACAAAGAGCTCTGACATGACAAGGAACCCGATGCCATGCACATATTTTATGACATTTTATGACCTTGATGGGTAAAGTTCTGTTTTTTTTTTTAAGTTTTTTTTTTTTTTACGGTCTGTTTAATGCGCAAACAGCAGTGCAGACATTGTTCCCTGTTACAATCAATGTGACAAGGTTCAGCTTTACAGAGTTCACAAGTGTCATTTTCTGAAGCAGGAACAGCTTGATTGGAGCAGTTCCCGTCTGACAGGACCCGATAGTAGAGTTTCATCTTCTCTGTCATTATCCTGTCATCATTTTGGTGTTCTTAGAAATCAAGCAAGATACTTTCATATTATCATAATGATTTGCATATAAATTGACGCAAATCAGATTGACAGCTTGTATAACCTTCTGTAAAAGTTATTCTCAGAAAAGCGTGCCTTGGAAAGACAATCAATTTTGACATCCAAATATGTAACCAATTAACATTTCTTAAATCCTGTGGCTAAAACCATGACAAGGCCTTTACTGACTTGGTCATCCACAAACTGCTTCAGTTTTGCTAAATACAAGTGTTTGGCAACTGACATACCTTAAGGTGTTGTCCACACAAAAGCCCTTTGACCTGGCCAAACTTGTCAGAAAGTTTCTTCTACTTTTTCCCATTCTTCTCTCCACCAGGTACACCGTCACCTCTGTGAACTTCATTTCCTTTTGAGGATGAGCACAGGTCAATTCAGGTTGCTGACGACGTTTCTTCAAAAACGTGGAGAGCGTTGTCTGAAACATTCTTCCCACTTTAAATATAATTAGTCAGTCATACAGAAATGTGACAGCAGTGTTGCTAGATTTTGTCGAATGGCACAGCCAGAGAAGGTTCTTCTTTGGCAATGGTGATGGTATCAGTTTCTTTTTTTTTTTTTTTTAAGAAAGTGAAAGCTGGCAGTTAGAGTTGTGGAGTGTGTGTTTGTGACTTGGCACAGAGATGAGTAACAGGTGTTTTTGATTTCCTATCCATAATAAAACCCAAGCACCAGGGCTTAATAATTGAGTTGAACAAAGGCCAGAAGATGGTGACGAGAAGAAATAAAAAAGACGTAAACTACATTGAAATTATTATTATTATTATTATATAGGCACAATTATCATGTAAATGAAAGAACCTTTCCAAGGGCACCAGTGACGTTAATATCAGAAATATAGACAAAAACATACAGCACTCCCTTCAGTCCCTTCAGTGAGACTGTATATACATATCTCAGTTAAGGAATTGTTGAAAAGGTTGTCTTTACAGCTTAGACCTGGATAAAGTCATAACTGAAGATGGATGAGCGAATGAATGAAAATGCAGTTGCTGTACATAGTGTCATTTGATTGACACAATATGTCAACATTTTGAATATGAAAACTAATTTGAATGTGAAAACTATTTTTGTTTTCAAAGACAAAGGTTAATTGAACAGAATATTAAACATGTGCTGGTTGCACAAGTCCTAATGCCCTAGGACAATACTTAGTAGAATCACCTTTGACAGCAATTTCAGCTGAACCACTTCTGGGATTTGTCTGGGATATTAGCCGTGCACATCTGGATCCTAATATTTTTGCCTATTTTGGGGGGGGGCAAAATCGGTGAACTGTAAGATTGTCACAGATTCTCAATTAGCTTAAGGTCTGGACTTTTTATGCAAAGGCACTTGCAAACACAAAGAACAATGAACAAAGAACAATTCATTGATTAGGTAAGTTTAAGATAAAAATGTCAGGTTTTACACTATATTTGCGTGTGTGTTTATTGAAGAATTATAAACTGCACAGACAATGCCATAGTAAATCTGGACAGTGAACAATATAGCAATGTGTTTATAAAAACTGCAAGACTATCTGAGGTTGTAGTGTTAGTCTTTTCTTTCTCTAATTCTCCGGAGGGTTTAGGATAACACATTACCATTATGGACCCTCACAGATGTCCAGTGTTATCCAGAAGCTTCCCCTGCACGCCACCCATATGCAGCCCGGCAGCCCATGCTGTTCCTGCTCGTCGTACATCTGCTTGAGTCGGCAAATGAGCACATCAGTGAAGATGGAGCCCTTGATTAGCAACTCAATAACCACAAAGCAGCATATGTGGGTATGGTCAGCTTGGGCTTTTTTTTTTGCACTCTACATCTGCATTATATTTCTTCACATTTATGCTCTGTGTGTTGTGTGTTTGAATATCTTTTCTTAAACTGGCACATCTTCCTTCTTCTCCTTTCTCTTCCTTTTATTGCTTCTCAGACATGAACTAGGCTTTTTTTTTTTTTACTACTGCTTTCCATACAACCACAAACAATGCGGTTTGTCTTTTGAAACGTAATAACTATACATTTACAGTGTATTCCAAGCAAAATATTGATCTCATTCTTTTAAGTGAGTGTTCCAAAACTTCGCTCTTGAAGATTTAAAGTCTGGCACAGTTTGATCATTTTTCCGCTCAATCACACGTACTGTAATTCTACTTATCATGTTGAACTACAGGATAAAAAATAAATCAAAATGTGCCATACCCCACTCTCCTGGAATGCATAATTCCTAATCATATGTAGTATCTGAATTTCTATTAAGGGTGTTTGTATCGGTCTAGAGTACATTTTATAGGCCTATAGGTGAAAAAGTATAAAATGTTACTTCTCAGTAGAACAAATAGTTGTTCAAGTTCCTTCAGTGCAACATATCTGAAACATATCCAAAATTTTAACATTAATATTTTTTTTCATTGACAGATTATGTTGTGTAACCGTTGGGTAACAGTTAACATTTTAATTTCCTTATTTTGACCCATGATATCAGTGGTAGGACTTTCCTGGCTGACCACTTCTCGTTTTCATGAACAGTTTGCAGTAGCATAATATCTAAACATATTACCTAACATAGTTTTAAATTATTTTAAATAGGTTTTAATAACTTTTTTGTATTTTTTTTTTACTTTTGAAAGAAATAAATTGTTGTTGGTAACTCTGATGGTTGCTGTAGTATTCATTTTGCAACCAAGAATTCCCCATTTGCAGTAATGTGCCATGGCAAACAATTGTCAATTTGACAAATTGATGACAGTTTTCAAGCTCAATAAAGCACAGGATGCACATAATGGTTGTGTGATTTCATACCATGCTTCCTCTTAATAGGTAAAACATTAAGAAAAAAAAAAAAAGTTAAATAAATAGACTTATCATCAAAGGACATGAAATGACTCTGATATCCATCCATTTTCCATACCACTTATGCTGCATAGGATTGTGGGAGCTCGAAGACTATCCCAGGGCACAACCTAGACAAGGTGCCAACCCATCACAAGGCACAAGCATACACAGTCACACTCCCAATTATACACCAAGCAAACTTAGAGTTAAGGAGGAAACCCAGAGTTCCAGGAGGAAACCTACCAAGCACAGATAAGTCATGCAAACTCCACACATACAGACCAGAGATTAGATCCGAACCCCTAACTCTGAAGATGCGAATTAACAGTCTTAACCACTAATCACCCATACATACTGCCCCGATTTTATCAATTACAACTGTATATTATTAGCCAAGGTGCAGTTGTTTGTTTTGTGAAATCATTCATTCTGTCCTTCATACATTTATTCACTTTACCCGAGAGGAGTCAGAGTGGCAACAACCACCTATGTGTTGTGCTGTAACTTGGTGCTGATATGTTAACTACTGCCACAATGTTGCTTTGTTCAAATGTTTGCCTACTTCTTTCCAACCCCTCATGTGTGCACTGGTTTGGCTTTGATCCAAAATTAAACCCAATCTGGCTGATAAATGGCCTGGCCCTGTACACCTGCAGCAGAGAAGAAAGAATTCTCTATCACATGAACACATAACCCAGCATGAACCCCTCCTCACAACCAGAACAAATAAAAAACCAAGTTAATATGTCAGTGAAAGGCAATTTAATATGTCAGGACTGAAATGCAATTCTTTAGCCTATTCATTATGAACAGAAGTAGGAAGCATAAATGTTAAAGGTAGGAAGTACAAAAGTTAAATATTCAAGTATTCAAGTACTTTTTTTACTCAAGACTTTTACTTGCTGCATTTCAAACGAAATTTCTCTACTTTCAAGAAGCGGGTTACCTTATAGTGCATCTGACAGCACCACGCATTTCATTAAACACCGGATTTCAAACAAATCTAAACTGTAACAGATGCAATAACAACAACAGATGGTTAAATGAGGCCTTGATATATATGTTTTTTTTTTATAAACTTCTTTTATCTGCAATTTGCTGTTTGTACAGCTACACACATGCAGTGTCTCCCAACAAAATGTAGGCAAAGTGATAGGACGGAAAACGTGTTAAACAATTTTGTAATAAAGGCAGTCAGTATTGTAATGATGTCGACAAAGGACAATATGATAGTTAAAATAGTTAAACCGGTGAAAAGCCAACTGCAGTTAAAAATGCAATTAAAGATTGCGAGACCTGACCATGACCTTCAGGTTATCAGGTTAATGGTTTCTTTTCTGTTGCAGTTCTTTGGTACCAAAAAAGTAAATATTAAAGCATTCAAGAACTCATAAAATTGAAAAAAAGAATTATCTGATACTATATTGCTATAAATATTAGCTAGATTTTGTATTTTGTATATAACTAGTTTGTATTGTAAAAGCCAGCTAATGACATTAGTTACAGTAGGGCCCAAGCACTATGAGGTCATAGTGTGTAAAAGGCCCTCTTATTTTCTAAGGATTATGATTATTATGATTATTGTTGTTGTTGTTGTCATTGTGCGTGATGGGTCGTCTTGTTTTTCTAAGAATTCTTTTTCTAGCATTTGGGGCATTTGGGGGATTTCACATGCTCAAAAAGGCATGAAGTCTGCCTGCTGTTTTTACCATAGATTTTGACCCATAGCTCACACACTCGCACGTATACATGCAAAACCACATACACATTTAGATCTCATTGAGCTGAACATCTTTCGCTTTGCATGTCATATGTATTTCATGGACATCACTCAACATGAAGTCAGTTATTTTGGGTCATTTGCAAAATGCACCTAATGGAATTTGATAAACTCCTCCTAGGGGATTTATACAGTATGATTACCACCAAACTGGGCCTATGTGATCTCAAGACATGTCTCAAGAATGCAAAGTTGTGGAGAGATTACTGATATCTCAAACAGGTAAACCGTGACAATGCCTTGAATGTATTCTAAAATTATTCTTTAACATTTTAGAGATTAGCCTATTACAATATATTGTGTTTATCAATGTTTCGTTTATATTTTTGCATTACATATTTTTTAAATTGCATAAATACACCAAGTTTTCAAAAAAGCCATCTCGATTCGAAGACCAGCTCTGTTAAACTTGATGAATTCTGTTTCCATTCATTCCATTTGTCAGTGAAGTCAAGAACTTAACAAAACCAGCAACCAAATTAAGCAACTCACTTCAAATGTGGTCTGAAGTGACAGAAGACATCTAGATCTACATAGAAGTCAGACAAGGTTTATTTTAGCCCTGTAGGTCTTGCGCCACTGTACCTATATTCTAACCTTTGTTTTGCAGTGCGATGTGAAATGAATCTTTTGAAAGTGAAATATTCACCACTGTGCAGCTTTTTTTCACTTCCCTAATCTAATGGTGTTCAAGCAACACTTTAAATAGGGTGACCTTCTTCTACTTCACTCCTTAAACGCTCATGGTTATATTTAGAGGACTTTATTGACGCCAGCAAAGCCAAAGAGGGTAATTTAGGACCTGGTTTGTGACACTTTAGCAGAATATTAAGTGTGCAATTTAAGAGGTGTTTCACGTAAGAGAGTTAGCCAAAGAGACTGACAGACAGGACGTCACAGTGATAAGAGGAAGTTCCCACACTTCCCACATTATGTGAAGTCCGCTTGCAGTGTCCTGTAGTTACCATAAACACATCAGACCACCAAGACAAGCTGCTGTCTGATAGCTCTCGTTTTGCTGTGGATTAGTTGAGACTGAAATGAATCTACCAACCAAGGAACAGTTTGAGGAGTGGAGCTCAGCACAGGTAGCCAGCTTCTTGTCTCAGGTAAGTGGGTGGAAAAGTTTTTTTGTACAGCAGTAACACATTTCTACTGTTATTGTGTAGCATTAGCTTCACAAGAATTACAGAAGTGAAGATAATGATTACCTGTTAGCACATGGGAGTAGCACATGGCAGTTTAGCCCTTGTCAGTATACGCTGTTTAGCTCATTATTTTTAATTAGCTTTATCAAGCAAATGTGTAATGAAAACGAAAATATAAAAGACACTGCTAGAAATTCTTACTCAAAGTCTTACAGAAATGTATGCGCAAACTCAACATAATGCGGCGGTTCGCCCTACAATGTTTAAAAATATCATATTTTGCATGTTACCCATAGAACAAGATGCGTGACTGTGCTGTTACCGTCCAGAGAATGAAGATCGATGGACGGTGGTTCCTGGTATGTGGCATAAGTCATTTCTAGTGACAAGTAATAATTACTAATATTATTTTCACTTAAAATTGCAATAAAAATTGACAGTATAAATATAGCTATATACAGTATAATTTCAACTAAGCTAAAGGGAGAATAATGTATTGATTTATTGTATGTTATTTATTGTAATATTGTGCATTTGATTTGTTTTTGTAATCTATTTTCACTTAAATGGTAAAAATAGATTCACAATTTAAATATATGATTACAATCGAATAGTTCTATTTCAATCCGCTTTCTATTCCATTTTAATTGTATAGCTCTTTTAACAATGCAGCTTTAAAGAATCTAAAGAAAATTATAGAAATGTGTATAAAATGTGAAGAATGTGAATGAAACAAAATGATCAGATTGCACCTGATGAGTAAGCCGAGGGCAACAGTGGCAAGGAAAAACTGCCCGAAAGTTTTGGTTTTAGTTCTAGTTTTAGTTCTAGTTTTTTTGGAATTTAATGTTCTATTCTTGCCCATTTAATTTTCTCAAAAAACCTAAACCATTCTCCGAGTTCTTTCAGATCAATACATGAATCATGCCATAATATAAAGTAGGTTTTACGCTATTTGTGAGAATTATCTCTGAAACAGTATAGAATTTGTTGAGTAAATTGTACAGTATAACATCACAGGGCTGTTTCCAGGGGGGAACACTACCATCTGTATATACAATTGTTATATACAATTGTTATTTACAATTTTCTAACATGACCAAGTTGCCAACTCATGGCAGGATTACAGTGATAAAATTACAGAACCAGGGTACTTCCTTTAAAAGGAAATGTGCAACTTAGTTTTTTTTTATGATAATGTAACCAAGCATCCGGTCACGTGGCTTTACTTAACAAGGACTACTAAGTATGATTCAGGCAAAATGCTCAGATACTGTTTTCAGCTCAAACTGCAGCAATATGCATTCAAAAAGTTAAACTAGGAACTATTAGATACAGTAAATGACAAGTTTCGGCCAGCTACATTATTCTTACCATGGAATGAATTGTTACCTTAAGATAGCGTTTAATCAGGTTTAATGATGGTGGTGATTTTAACAAATGAAATATGTTTTGTTTTTGTTTTTTTAATGAGCATGCTGCAGATTTAAGTGTTTCTGCCTTACAATACCATGGTGTCTGGTTTGATCCTGAACAAGGGTTATAAATGCATATCAGGGTTCCTGGTTGACTCCCAGCTCCCTGAAACATGCTGGTTGATTTGTCTGCGCTATACTGCCCTAAGCAGAAGTATGAAGTAACAAAGTACAACTACTTTGTTACTGTACTTAATTGTTTTTGTGTGTGTGTGTGTGTGTGTGTGTGTGTGTGTGCTTCTACTATGGCATCATAAATCATCAAGTTCTGTTTCTTATCCAGGTGGATACCTCTAATGTCTGAACTATGACTTTGTTTTCTTAGGAACTAGGATATTCGTTCATTATCCACTTAGTTGACAGCAGGGATACATTATAAAACTGCCAAAAAAGCAATTGTATTGTTGGCATACAGAATGTCTAGCTGGCCCCAAGGAGTGCCATCATCTGGTCAAAACCAGTGTTCTGTTTTCTATAAGATATATGCTATAAATAACAAAAAAAAAAAACACTGCCTGATTCATTGTCTTGAATATGTTGGAGAAAACTGACACTGCCAACCTGCTTGTTTGTTTCCATCAATATAAAGATCTATGATGCACAAGCCAACAACCCTGATACCACTGACAAGCTTGTTTAGAGGATTTCCAGCAGCTCTATGAGGCAAAGTAAACAATCAAGACACAACACCAGATTCTTTCTTAAACTTTTCTTAGATTAAAGCTTCTCATCAACGCCTAGATCCCCTCACTACCCCACAATACTACATTAGTAAAATATAAACAATAGTTTGCATCTTTTGGTGGACTCACTTAATGTCTACAAAGCTCTTATATTTAAAACGTCTGTTCCAAATGGGTAAATTATTGAGGTATGTCTCTAGACCGTTAGATTTATGTAAATGTTGATATTCTCGTAATGTGGGGGATTTTTTTTTTTTTTTTTTTAGCATTTAGGATCTCTAATTTAGGTTAGTCAGTAGTGAGCTATATAAAAACATTTGTCTTGACCGGGATATTTGGATGGTACTGTATCTCACACCCTATAGCCAAACGGACTTGCAAGCTCAAACCTAAAAAATAAGAAAGAAAGTTACTGGCCCATTCCCATATTTGATTCCAAACCTGGGTAATCTCAAGTCAAGGTTTCATCAGAAAGTGCGTCAGAGTCTGGTACGGCATGTGACAGTTTTCATCAAAATTTCAAAAGTAGTCGCCAGCTGAAAACACAATAGGAATTTTACATTTTTAATTTTAAATGTAAAGGTGGGTTTAAAAGTTTTTAGGCTGTTTGTGGAACTTGTTATGAGTTTGTGCTTCTTCATAAATAATCTTAAAGTCCGAAAATATGCTAAAATTATTGTGTAAAGTTAAAAAGCCCCGAGCTGTCCCTACTGGAGCGCTGGCAAAAACTCTCCCAAAAACTCTCCATCCCTGTGCACTACAACATGAGTTTCATGATTCTGTCATTAGTGATTATATTGTATTTGTAAGTACATTTCAGAGGTAATGTGTTTCCTGTACATAGGTGATTTAAGTAAGACATGGGATGTCACAGTGTATGGTGACCAAGAATCTTTAGAAATTTCAATTCAATACTAGGTATAAAAACATAAAGTTTTCACCAGCTTTAATATAATACAGTATATTCCCATAATAATACCTGTCCTTGTTCAGGCAACATATTGTTTTTGTTGCAATACAGTAGTATAGAAGATTGCGTGTACAACATGATATAACCAAATATATTTGTATTCATAATAAAGCGCACTATTGGAATTGGCCAGAAAAAAATCACAGCATGCTACTGCTGCAGTAAGAATGTGTTCATGGTGTATTACTAGTGTATTTGTTATAGTTAACATTGCCATAATGTACTTATAGTACTTATAATAACATAAGACATACTTACATTTTATTGATCACTGTGTCAGGTATGTACGTTAGTACATACACAGCCTTGTACTAAGTATACTTGAAGTTGTTTTACTTTAGCACATAGAATTAGGCATGCTTGCATTTAATATACTTAGCATACTTTTTTCAAGTGGTTATGGATGGTGTACAGTTAGCAACTGACAGTTCTTACTGGTATTTGTAGCCAGAGGCTGGGGTGCCTTGGTGGAAGAAGTAGAACTGCTGACTAGGAGCAGGTTCAAGCCACAACACTGCCTGGCTACACCTGTCGGACTTTTCATCCCCAAGTGCTCAGATACAATTGGATGTCTAGTTGGCAACCCGATTAGTTTAGCCATTTGCTAAAATCATTTAAGTTCCTTATTAATGTACACACAGCACCCCAAATTGACAGAAAAATACAAAATTGTTAACATTTTTGCCGATTTATTAAAAAAGAAAAAAAGAAATATCACATGATCCTATGTATTCAGACCCTTTGCTCAGTATTACAGCCATGAGTTTTTCTGGAAAAGATGCAACAAGTTTTTCACACCTGGATTTGTGGATCCTCTGCCATTCCTTCTTGCAGATCCTTTCTAGTTCTGTCAGGTTGGATGGTAAAAGTTGGTGGACAGCCATTTTAGGTCTCTCCAGAGATTGGGTTTAAGTCAGGGCTCTGGCTGGTCAATTTAAGAACAGTCACAGTTGTGAAGCCACGCCTTCGTTATTTTAGCTGTGTGCTTAGGGTCATTATCTTGTTGAAAGGTAAACCTTCAGCCCAGTCTGAGGTCCTGAGTACTCTGGAGAAGGTTTTCGTCCAGGATATGCCTGTACTTGGCCGCATTCATCTTTTCCTCAATTGCAACCAGTCGTCCTGTCCCTGCAGCCGAAAAAACACCTGCACAGCATGATGCTGCCACCATCATGCTTCACTGTTGGGACTGTATTGGAGAGCTTATGAGCAGTGCTTGGTTTTCTCCACACATAAAATTAAGGCCAAAAAGTTCGATCTTGGTCTCATGAGACCAGAGAATCTTATTTCTCATCATCTTGGAGTTCTCCATACGGGCTTTCAGGTGTCAGGTGGCACTGAGAGGCTTCTGTCGGGCCACTCTGCCATAAAGCCCCGACTGGTGGAGGGCTGCAGTGATGGTTGACTTTCTACAACTTTCTCCCATCTCCTGACTGCATCTCTGGAGCTCAGCCACAGTGATCTTTAGGTTCTTCTCTACCTCTCTCACCATGGCCCTTCTACCCCAATAGCTCAGTTTGGCCGGACGGCCAGCTCTATAAAGGGTTCTGGTCGTCCCAAACGTCTTCTATTTAAGGATTATGGAGGCCACTGAGCTCTTAGGAACCTTAAGTGCAGCAGAATTTTTTTGTAACCTTGGCCAAATCTGTTCCTTGCCACAATTCTGTGTCTGAGCTCTTCAGGCAGTTCCTTTGACCTCATGATTCTCATTTGATCTGACATGCATTGTGAGCTGTAAGGTCTTATAAAGACAGGTGTGTGGCTTTCCTAATCTTGTCCAATCAGTATAATCAAACACAGCTGGATTCAAATGAGGATGTAGAACCATCTCAAGGATGATCAGAAGAAATGGACAGCAAGTTAAATATATGAATGTCACAGCAAAATTTTTTTGTAAAAAAATGTCAACAATTCTGTCTTTTTCTGTCAATATGGGGTGCTGTGTGTACATTAATAAGGAAAATAATTTAGCAAAAGGCTGCAATATAACAGAGTGAAAAATTTAAGTAGGTCTAAATACTTTCCGTACCCACTGTAACTGACACAAAAACAGGTATATATTAAAATTCAATTATTTGTCTCATGTATCTTACAGTAGAGTAAAAAAATTGTTTGTATATCCCAGTTGTGAAGCTGGGGTCAGAGCACAGGGTAAGCCAGAATACAGCACCCCTGGAGCAGATAAGGTTAGGGGCTCAACAGTGAGCGCATGGTGGTTCTGAGGTTTAAACCCCCAACCTTCCGATCGATAGCCCAATAACTCCCAGCCTTAACCAATTGAGCCACAACTGCCATTTGCCCAATGTGCCAGACAGAACCACACACACACATACACACACACCATGTTGCCAAAGGATAAGGAGAATAAACCATAGAGTGGTACAGTAGACAGTTTTGTAAATCTGTAAAGTTACTCCTTTATAGTTCCACTTATTCCACTTTTGTTAAGCTTTGTAGCTCGGCTAAGGCATTAAACAAAACAACGCATACGGTTCAGAGACAATTCAGAAGCAGTTATAAATTAGATGAACTGTTATTTAAGATGGCATAACATTACCAGATGTGTTTTGTGGTCGGACAATGCTCTTTTCTCAGTTCTGCGCACCGTACAGACCTACTTTCACCCATGCTGGAGACTGAGAGTTAGTGTAATTAACTGTTATTAAAAGACATGCTGAATGATACATACATTTAAACATCACATAGCTTTTACTGTTTGTTTTCATTATTTATTTATTGGAATGTCCCTCGTCCAATCCGATTGCTCGGTCGGAACTAACTGTTGTATTATTAAAAATTATAGCTGCCGTTGTATTCTCCTCTTTGCCGTGGCGAATGCTCTCTGATGCTGTGGGAAGGCTTTCTGTAAAAATAAGCATTTATGGGGTCTACCCATTTATTTGCAGTGGTTTTGTAATTCTCATTTTCATTCTGACAAAGGTTAGGTTTTATTATATTGTGTTGTATTTACCATTTTTATGTAGTTACCTCTGGCTTTTATGTAGTTTTTATATTGCTAGAAAATATGTGCTGCAGAAAAAAACACAGAAATATTCACCGTGGTTTCCATTGCATTCTTTCAGTTATTGTGGCCTCGGTTTCATCATTGCAAAAATAAATAAATATATATATATATTTTTTTTAAGTTAGTGTGTACATGTGTGATGTAAATTGGTACGGATATATATATATATATATATATATATATATATATATATATATATATATATATATATATTATAATTATATATATATACATATACATACAGTGTATATAAATATATATATATAGTATATAATATATGTATGTATATATATATATATATATATATATATATATATATAATATTTTTTTATTTATTTATTTTTCCTCTTATCATCGTATGTCTGTGTATTTAGTCACATGTTGCATTTCTTTGATTAGTTAAAGTTACAGCCATGATTTGAGAAAAGTACAGTGTAGAGTCAGAACTTTAAAGGAATAAAGGCATGTATCAGTCAAGAGAAGCAAAGCTTCCTGTTAATAATCTCCATGCTGTACATGCTGTCTTGCTCAGTAGGTACCAAGGGTTTGCAATGAATTACTCTGCATATTCAAACACCGCTCATGCATTTAACCATCTGCTCCTATTCTAGGGTGCCGAGGAAATTAGTCAGTAGATTATAATAACATTGCCTGGGACTAGGTGAGCACAGCTGAAACGTGAATCCGTAGTGAGCAGCTCGTTTGGAGCTGAGCCATTGATGAGTGCTAAATGAAACATGAGATACTCTCACAGCTTTCATAAACTACTCTTATGCCTATGCAGGCATGATAAACATATGGTGCTGAGGTGAAGCAAGACATGAAGCACACATGCAATGCACAAAGGATCCACCATGAAATGAAAAAACAACAACAAAAGAGAAATATTTGTGGTGTTACTTCCATTGATCTCAACTGGATGCCTCATTTTTTCCCCCTCTCCTACTGTGCATATCTTTGTTTCTTTATAAAAGAGTGTAAGGTCAAAATCATCTCATGGTCCATCTTTCACTCTGATATCTTAGGCAAGTTTCTGACAATGTTCCTGTGAGTGCTTTGAGCTGACAGCATGGATGAGGTTCTAGTGCCCTGTTTATGAAGGAGCTTTGCTTTTTAATATGCAGCTGGTTGTCCAGGCCACTGGGGTGCCTTGTGTCTCACTCCAGCTCTTCAAGAAGTCTACATAAATAATTCACTCTTCCTGTATCTGAGGAGGCACTGAGCTGAAATAGATTTGATATTTTATTCTGTGTCAAAAGGCTAAGCTTGGGATCAAATGCAAACAATTCATCGGAGCATTACACCAGTCTTTGTTATCACAAACACTCCAAAAATTATTCAGCTGTGGATCCTTTTGGCAGTTTCTGTCAAATCCTATAAGGATTGTAAAGTTAGTGCAAATAGTACAGTTTTTCTTTAGTAACACTGCCGCAGCCCTTTGCTAAACATTAGACAGTACACTAAAAGATATTGAGAAGATAATGCTTATTTTGTAAGGTTTCCTGTTTGTGTCAAATACAGACTGATGAAATTATGTAGAAAATACAAATGGTTCCTTTTTTTTACAGTACCTAAATACTGTACAGTAAGTCGGCGATAGCTGAGTGGTTAGCACTGTCACCTTGCACATCCAGGTCCTCCTGCGTTCGAATACCGAATTGAGTCTGTGTATGGAGTTTGCATCTTTTTTCCGTGCTTGGTGGGTTTCCTCCAGGTTCTCCGGTTTCTTCCCACAGTCCAAAAACATTAGGCTATTTGGCGTTCCCAAATGCGTGTGTTGACCGGAGTTCCTACAATGGTCATACAATATAAATACAACGACCAACTACAGTACAGAGTACTACAGAGGTTCATGGATGGATGGATGGATAGATGGACTGTGCTGTTCCTTGCGATACATTGTGCAAAGTTCTAGAAGATGTTACTCAGGAAAATGATACTGTATGAAAATGATACTGTATGAAGGGCCGTTCAAGGTTAAGATATGGACAGCTGATCAGGTAGTCCCCAGTTCGAGTCCCAGTGTCGCCAAGCTGCCACTGTTGACCACTTGAACAAGGTTCTTCACCCACAAATGCTTGGATACAATCAGGCTTCGAGCTGGCAACCGGCCCTGTAAGTAACTGCCACAGAGAGAATGGATGCCACATTTACTTTTTTATTATATAATCCCCTGCTATTCTATCAGGGTAGAAAGTTTTCTCAGTTCACCAGAGCCATGATCACGACTGCCTGCTTCACGTCTTAAACACTGGTCTCCTAGAAACTCCTTTAAAGCCCAAACATGTAGAAATGGCTTGGAGCAAGGTCAGGATTGTAAGAGGGATTTGGCCATAACTCCCAGCTGAGTTCTTATAATGTGTAAGTCATCAATCAGTTTTTACTCCTTCATTTGTGAGAAATAGTCATCACAAGTCCCGGTTTGACTTGAAGGCCCCTTGTAAATGTATTTACTGCAAACTGTCTATGGTTATGATGAATGTAGCAAAAATGGCTTGCTTAAAATGACAGTATGTAATTCCCAGCATCCTGCACTATCACCGACTAACTCACTCATCATCTATACCGCTTTATCCTATGTAGAGCGTCGCAAGGGGCCTGGAGCCTTTCCCAGAGTACTTACAGTAGGGCATGAGGCGGGGTACACACTGGACAGGGTGCCAATCCATCGCAGGGCACACACATACACACACACACTCACATGCTCATTCACTCACTATGGGCAATTTGGGAACAACAATTAGCCTAATCAGCATGTCTTTGGACTGGAGGATGAATCCAGAGTACCAGGAGGAAACTCATCAAGCAAAAAGAGAACTTGAAAACTTCATGCACAGAGATCCGAGGCGTGACTCATACCCGGACCCTGGGAGGTGCAAGAGACAGTGCTAACCACTAAACCCCCCTCCTGCACTACTATGTGCAAGTTACTACAGTAGCTGTAATACCTGATAAATCGAATTAATGATTAATGAGGGTTTTTTTCTTCTTCTTCTGATGTGCAGTTTAAGAAAGTATAAGACAACGTTTAAAGTCTCACCTGGCCTCCAGCTCTATCCCTAAACATGTGTAGCCACCATACCACATGGTCAAAAGTTTGTGGACACCTGATCATCATACCCATATGTGGGGCATCCCTAATCTTTTGCCACATGTATTGGAAGGCATTCATTGTGTAGGTTGTCTTTGTACAGTATGCTGTAGAATTGCATTCTCCCAACATAGAGTCTAGATCTTTGCTTTGATTTCAGTTTGTCAACTGCCAATCCTTAGATAGGTTTTTCCTATAATGCAACGGTTACCAAATGATAAGGTGAATATTATCAAACTGCTGTATATGCTGTGTCACAAGACAGCTAAACATTCATAGGAAAGCACTAATTTCCATATTGTCAACTCGCAAATGCCCATGATTGAGAGATTCGCTTCATTCCTCTCAAACAGAAATAATATCCTCTCTGAGACTCCTGTCTAGTCTTATTACAGTATTATGATTTAAACTTTTGAATGATTTTTCTGTTGTGACACTCGGGGGTAACCAAGTCTTTAAATTGTGACTTGTATTCATTTAAGTGTGTGAGTTTTTTTTTTTTTTAACAATTTTCCTTGCTGGATCAATAACACCACTTTAATTACTAACAAAATCATTCCACACTGCAGTTTTAAACTGATTAAATCATTGATTACTTGGGTCCTTATCTAAAAGGCTAATCCCTACTACTGTCACTGTTCACACAATCAACAAAGTGGACACTAATTCCAGAAAAAAGGCACGATCTCTATTCAGCCTGTGGCATATATATATTTTTATGTTTCTGCTTGATCTTTTTTATCTACAGTATATTTCTGCCTGCTTGTGTGGGCATGTGTCTCCTTTGATCTTGATAAATCTCATGACAATGTGTTACTTAGATCATATTCTAAGATCAGTTACAGGAACAAAGGACAGCGTGATGTAATTTTGTGTAACACACTGAAATATAATGCTGCATGTGCCACTTATGGCTCCATTACTCCATTAGAGACTTAGATACTGTACCGATACAATGTAATTCCAACTATAAATCAATATACTAAGCAGCTACTAAATAATATAGTCATGCATTTTTAGTTTGGTTGTAGCTCACCAGGTGCCGGTTTGACACTGTCAGTAATAATGTACTTAAAACGAGAGAAGCTCTATGAGTAAGATGGAGAAGGCTGCTTTTCACTTCAGAGATGCACTCATTTACCTTACCTCTAAAAATTTATAAAAGCTCGTACTGGGGGTCTGGTTGCGTATTTTTTTCCTCAATTCTGAGATTACATGAGGAGCCAGGGGGAAATAAAATGAACGGTTAGTTTCTCTAGAACATTGCTCCTTGCCAAGTGTAAAGAAGCCACATCTTCTGGATCAGTCTTAAAACTAGGCGATATCTCCATCTAGTGATGATAGTGAACAATACACCTGAGTGGTATGGAAAATACACAGCAAAAATATATTTTTAAATAAGGAAATGCCTATTTGGGTATTAAGTGCAGTGATTAATATATTGTAGCTCACAACAATTCTTTTAACCCTTAATGATGCAGTGAGTAGCTTCTTATTTCTTATGTAAATGATGTATCCCTTGGTCATGGAAAAGATGTTAGTGTGTTTCCAAAAGGTCAAAGTATTGGCCTGCATCAAGCAAAATAAAACAACAACAAAAGATGTATTTAGTTAAGAACAGTCCAACACATTATAGGAGAGCACAGAAGGAGAGCGCTAAACTTCTAAATTCTTGGAATAAATGTCATGAAGGACCATGATCATGGTTGGTGAAGTTGTTTTGTAAAAATGCAACAGTAGAAATCACAGCTATGTTTATTAGTGAAAGTAAGAGCATTTCCACACACATACAATAAGATGAGAACCCACAGGATTGGGATTGGCCATAGAAAAACCACTGGCCAGTGAGACTAATCAAGAAAAAAGGTATCAATTTGTTAAAGATTGGATTTATGAGCATTGAAAAAAGGTCATGTGGTCTGATGACTCTAGGTTGCCCCTTTTTCAGAGATATGGGTGTGTCAGGGTAAGGAGCAAAGCACATGAAGCATGCAGCCATCATGCATCCTGCCAACTGTGCAGGCCTCTAGAGGGAGTGTTATGATCTGGGGTTGCTTCAGTTGGGGAGTTCTAGACTCAGCAACGTTATGTGGCAATAAAATAAAATTAGCTGACGATTTGAATGTGATCATCTTGTGAAAATTGTGAAAGAGTGATTCTGGGAGCATGAGGAATCCTTTTCACAGATGAATTGTTTGGACCTGAACCCCATTAAAGGTCATCCTTAACAGAAATAAATGGCATGAAATCACATAAGGCTGCTAAAACAATGCCTTTTTTTTTTTTTTACACAGATTACACAAAACATTTTGCTCTGCCTTTTTACACAATGCTAATGTCGAGGTACAATATCATTCATCACAAAACAAGAAAAAATAAAGGTGAACAATCCACTTTAAACAATACATTTTTATATCTATAACTAATGTTTAACCTTAAATATGATTTAATTCTGACCACCTGAGCTGACTTCTTAAGTTTAATGATTTCATATATTATTATATAATCATATATGGTTTCACAATGTAATTCCAGTGCTTGCTGATAGTGGAGACAGTTTGATTTAGCTCATGCTTAATTTTGACCTAAAACGAATGGCCCTGTTGGTTTCTCTGTCCAACTCACACACCGTATCGACTTTCAGGGCTTCAGTTTCGAGATGATACCACCATATGCACCATCACACTTGTCTGGACCTTTGAGTCCTATGTACTGTATGTTGTCGCTACTGGATTTTACATAAATGTTACATTAAATGTCACTGGAAATGATAAAAGAGTGTGTTAGAAGCTAACAGCGAAGCACAATCTTTATCAATTTTTTTAGTTTGAGCTCACAGAAATTGTTTCTTTTATTAGACCTCAGTGTAAACACATGTTGTAAAATGTTCAGATTTTCAGAAATCGGAGCAGAAGACAACTATTAACTCAATCAATAAATTGGCAACAAAATGACTGAGCCCAGGGCAAATATGTAAAAATAAACAAAAAGCCTTGCAGGTCAAATGCAGGGTAATGTGATTACTACAAATCTTTTGTCCTTTTCCCCCCACAGAATCTCTCCGACAACGATCTGAGCAAGTTCAGCCTCATCCACCGCCCGTAAGATATGGTTTCGTTTCCTTCTTACTGCTACACATTAACATATTAACCTTCACAAATACACAAATTGACTTCCTTATTAACACAAATATGTTCAGAGACACTTTCACTCCATCTGGTCCACTAACACATCCTTCCACATTTTAAACCCTAAACCATTATTATTTATATGATTTACCACAAGCTGTGATGCAGTAGATCAGCAAATGAAAGAAGCGTCAGCCGAGTCATACTGTATCACGCTTTTTCTAGCAATTTTCCTTTATACAGACCCTTATACTGTATGTTTTCCCGATAATATACTGTACTGTATGTGCAGATGGATTCCCGAGGTCTATAAAGCATCCTGGGTTGCATGTTGGTGTGACAATATTATCTGGCCACACAAAAACTTACTCAACTGTGAAGAAGTGGTTTATCTGCTTCCCTTTTAATGCAGTTCATTTTATCTACCAATATGGAAAGCTCTGCCCTTACCACTAGTATTCAGGTCTTCTAGACTAGAGAAGGGTTTACACTTTCATGGAAATACTAAAGACTACTATAGAGAGGGACTATGATAGTTTGTTTGTTCGCTAGATGTTTACCATAGTTAGCTTCAGGTGACTCGTGTGACAGCTCAGTGTGTATACTGAGTGCCCCTTAAACGTCTCTGTGCTATAAAAGGAATGCAAGAGTGCATACGTCTTTCTATTAATTTTACAAGTGTTGTTTTTGTTTCCATCCTGAAATGCTGATCATATGCTACTTCACAATATTTGATGCGAATGTTGTCAAATTTGAAATATAATATATTTTTTCTAGGGTATCTGGGATGTTTGGCAAATGTGGTTTTATAATGTGTGTCATGAGAGAGGACAGAAGTGCATGTATTCTGAATGCGCTTTAATTGTGCATGAAAAATGAGAAGACAATTACCGAGAAATGATACTTAGCAAAATATGATACTGTTGAAACATTAAAAAGGAGAAATCACTAATCAAGGCATATAAGTATAATTTATGTAGTAAGTATACTAATAGCAATATACTACAACTTGTAGTACTGTGTACTTGTAAATGCACTATTTTAATACATCTTGGGACTAAATTGGCCCACTTTTCAGTTTATGAAAGTCTACTTTGAAGGATACAAATTATTTTTATGTGTGATATTATAATATTATTTTATATAAAGAATATTATATTATTTTACCCACCACTAAACCTACACTACCGTTCAAAAGTTTTAGAACACTTTTTAACTCCATGATGGTTCCTGATTTTTTTTTCTTTCTACATTGTAAAGGAATGCTGAAGGCGTCCAAAACATGCATTAATCTCCTTTGAACAGTTGATAGAGATGTTTCTGCTACTTCTGCTCTGTAAAGACTTCATAACGCCTCTAATCTGAGGTGCTGTTAATTGGTCATTTTTCAGACTGATAACTCTAAATGAACTTCTCGTCTGTGGCAGAGGTAGGTTTTGGTCTCGCCCTCCTGGGATGGCCTTCATGAGAGCTTCATTATGGTGCGTGACGGATTTTGCAAATGCCCTTGCCCAACTGTTCTTGCAAGAACTATTACAGAAAGCCTGACCTCTGTGTCTTAAAATAACAACTAACTGTTGTTTTTGTTGTTGTTACGTAATTACCTAATTCCATATGTGTTATTTTATAGTTTTAAAATTTGCACTATTGTTGTAGATTGTAGAAAATAAATTACTAAACAAAAACAAAGAAATTTGCAAGTATTCAAAAACTTTTGAACGGTAGTGTACATTTATTAATAAAGATTCTCATGAATCAGCCCAGTGCATTATACCACTCATGCAGTACTATGCAGCATTCAAAGTGGTACACTTGAACATTGAGTAAAACAGGAAATTAACAAAAGCAAATAACAACAGCTTTGCAGAGGCACGAGTAACCACACTTGCCTGTGCATGTTTCTTTGTGTACTAATGCATCTCAAAAAATAAGAATATTGTGGAAAAGGGTTTAATTTAACTAAAACAGTGAAACTGTCATATATTCAAGATTTATTAGATGTAAATCGAATAATTTAAGCCTTTTTTGTTTTTAATTCAACAATCATGGCTTCTTAAAATAAGAATCTTAAAATAATAGAATATTTTCTAAGATCAATCAAAAAAAGAAAAAAAAAGAATTTTCAATATAGAAATGTCTAACCCTTTGAACAGTATGTGCATTCATGCACTCAACACCTGATCAGGGTTTCACATCATCCTCTAGATGCCCCATAAAACACTCCATAGGGTATGTTAAGAGGATGAGGAGAAACACTTGAACCAACAATACAGATGAGCTGAAGGCTACTATCAAAGCAAACTGGCGAGTTGGCTGGTCAATCAAGCACGGTAATATACTGTAATGGTCAGCGAACCAGTTAGTGGTAGTTTTGGAACTGTGAGCGGGCCATGCTGGGAAAGAAAATTGGCATCTGCATAAAAGTTTTGGAATTCAATTATGAAAACCTTTTCACAATATTGTACTTTTTTGAGATGCAAAGTTGGAAGAACTGTCAGTAAAATCAGTCATATGTTTATTTGTTCCTGTGTTTGTTTATAACACCGTATACAGTAAATAAAAGATCAGGTTCAGTTCCACCCATGTACTATTCACTTTAAACTATTCCACCCATAACTACAAGATATGTATACTTGAACTTTAGACCACTTTTTTTATATATAGGCTGTGTGTGTGTGTGCGTGTATATATATATATATATATATATATATATATATATATATATATATATATATATGCTTACCCATTTAAAGGCTTAGCCACTACATATCAAATTTTTCACTCAATGAAAGTAAAATTTAAACAAAGGGACTTGTCATTGACGACTTGGCATTTTGCTCTTTGCTGCTTATACTGTAGCTATGAGTTTGAACACATTTACAGTTGCAATATTTGTGTAGACTTAGCATTATTTTAATGATGGCCCAGACAATAACTGAAGGTGGACAACAAAACATACAGTACATTCACACCTTACAGTACATTCACAGGTACAAAATAGTTCTGCATTTTGTTTATAGGTCTTATCTGCCTGTCATATTTACCTAATACTGGGATTGTTTATACAGCAGAAGCCATTTTGACTTTTTAAAACTCCAGTTTTACGACAGTGGGTCCTGCATCCCCTTGTGATGTTTATATAGGCATCAGGTTTAGGGAGTTTCCCAAGGGTCAAAAAGTGGCAACCAAGCAGTGACATGGCTCGAACCCCTGTCACTGTGATCAGCAACTTCAACCACCTGAACCGCACTGCCATTATAGAAACTTGCTGTCTAGAAAACTTACTGTTGCAAAAAAAATTATATTGGCATCCACTTTCCCATATGTTAAATGAATATCTCCTTACAGAAAAATACTTAGCTAAATAACAATCTTTTTTTAATGTTTATTATTAGGCTTGGAATAAAAATCTCTATAAATGTGCTGTTGCTATAGAAACAATTACAAGTACAGATACATTTTTGTAACCTTGCAGTCTAAATGTTTGAACTGCTGTTATAGAAAATTAATCAATGTGATTCAGGAATTCAACAGCACTGTTGTGTAATGTATTGTTTAGGTCAAAGAGCAAAAGAGAAATACTTCAACAGTTTCAGATAAGAGGGAGTCACAAATATTTACCATAGTTCTTGTCACTTAATCATTTTTTAATTTAAACTCTTCATGCTATTGAAGTCTATTTAGCTGCTAAAATTCAGTAAATTCAGTAGCCTATACTTATTAGTAAACTAATCTAATTTATACAGTATGACTCACTGAAAAAAGTCACAAAAAGCTAGAAAATGACCACTGATTTAAGTTTATTGTGTTGAGTTGTGTTCCTAAATTACTCCTTTTACCACAACTCAAGTTTTAGCTTAACAAGTGGTCTCTACAGCTCTTCAGCACAGCAGTAAGGGCCCTCAGCGAGCACACTGTAAAGTTTTTTTTTTTTTTTTGTAATTCAACAGGTTTATTACTTTAAAAGTTTTTTATTACTTTATTTACAATGAAGAGGTAAAATATCACTTATAACCGAATTTTGATACCACTTCGTTTGTACAAAGTGGTATCAGAATTCAGAATTCGGTTATAAGTGATATTGTACCTCTTCATTTTAAATAAAGTAATAAATATGGCATACAGTATATAACATATATATATATATATATATATATATATATATATATATATATATATATACAGACACTGTATATATTATATATGTATATGCTGTATGCCATACTGTATATATATATATATATATATATATATATATATAGGTATACAGGTGGTTGAATATATATATATATATATATATATATATATATATATATATATATATATATATATATATATATACAGACACTGTATATATTATATATATGTATATGCTGTATGCCATATATATATATATATATATATATATATATATATATAGGTATACAGGTGGTTGAATATATATATATATATATATATATATATATATATATATATATATATAGTCCTTTCACTGAATACTTTTTTACTCTTACTTGAGTAATATTTTAGATGGCTACTTTTTACCTCCACTTGAGTAATATTATTTCGAAGTACAGCTACTCTTACTTGAGTACATTTTTTGGCTACCCACCTCTGAGTATAGGCCAAAGTAAACTTTTCTGTATACTTGTCAGTTTAAGCCAAGTAAGTCAAAGAAAATATATTTTTGTTTAGTATATATCTGATACTTTAAATGCATGAAAAATCAGCTAAAGGAATACTGTTTTTAAAACAATTATACGATTAGCACACTTGAATGAACTTCTTTTTAGTAAGGTTTCTCACACTTGTAACTGCTCTGTATAATGACTGGAGCAATTTGGGACAAACAGCCTAAACAATCTACTACATTACTGAGTTAAATAACACATTAGGCAAAACTGAAAGTGCTACGGAGGCGGCAATGTTGTACTGGATCAGTATTTACTATGGCTCAGGGTTCTTTTTACCCCATCTTTCTCTTACATGTTAAGAGCTGACCATTTTAGTTTTAAGCTTCCTTAATTGAACAACACGGTTTTCTCTTGATATTTTCCAAAATTCCTCATATTAATTTTTAAGTTAAAGACTTACTCAGCATATAGTAATTTATAAAGTGTTTCTTAAATGTAAAATTTATTTATTTATAGTATTACTATAGTTTTTTAAAAAGGGCTTGTTTTTAGTGGAAATTGACAGTCTTCATCCTCCCCATCTTTTTGACCTTCAGGACAATCAGACTGATTTCAACATGCTCTGGAGGTTCCTTTTCTTCTTAACTAAAAAAGTACTTCCTCTTCTTAAACCATGAGACTTATTATGAAACTTAGTCCTCACACGCCTAAGATTAGCAACAGCTTAGCTTAAGGTCCTGATTTTACTTATGTCTAGTCCCCCTATTGCTGACACAATCCACACTATGACTACAGGAAAGTGTAGTTTACAATTTATGATACAGTAAACAAACACATTGTTTTTGTGAATCCATTACTTTTATATTCTACAGTAGTTTCATTATCGTGACTGTATCCTTTAAAAATGTTCATAGCAAATGCATCAAAAAACGATGCTGCCAGACATCACCGGCTGGTTGTCTGTATAAATTATAGCGTGAACAATCACACAGATGGTGTGCGGGCATGTTGCAGTGTTCAACACAGTGGCCATGCCTAAAACCTCCATTAGTTATTACGAAAATGAAAGCATTGTGGTAGGTGGCATGGTAATACAGCATGTAACTTTGGTGACTGAGGGCTGTGTGGAGTTTCTTTGCATGATCTCTCCATGTCTATATGTTTCCTCTGTTTCCTTTGGTTTCTTCCAACCTCCAAAAATCATGCCAGTAGGCTGATTGGCTACACCAAAATGTGTAAGTTGGTGTAGGAATATGCGCACACACAGGGCAATGGACCAGTATTTCAGTGTTTCTAGGACAGTTTAAAGACCCACCATGACTCTGACCTGGAAAAGGGATTTAGTAAATAAGAACGATTATGTAATTAGTTGTGCATTGGGTGCATTGCTTTACACGCTTCCCTTCTTACGCTGATGCGCTCAACACTCTGGATTAGATTCAGTCTTCACTCATCATCATCAGTCAAATCTTTATGTTCCCCAGCAAACTAATTGCCTTATGTATAAGTGATCTACATTTATGATGTTTTTACAACCATATTTTTTTCCCACAAAGGTGAAGCTTCAGTATTATCCCTGCAGGCATTAATAATGTGTTGGACAAACTTAAAATTCCAGGATTTATTTAAAATCTTTCAGCCAGGCAGTATATAAAATTAAAATGTAAACACATTACATGCCAAAAATTGCAGACTAAACTATTACAATCTTACCATCCTGACCAGATAGTTTCCCGACACCAGACAGGCAGAGTAGAATCATACAGGTTGGCAATTTGCATGGTTATCTATGTACCTATGACTTTCAGATCTGTTTCCTCTATCAGTCTTTATTGAAACTGTTTAATGAAAAAATGCATGAAAAAGTCTGACATCTATTTAATTTACATGCCCTTTTTCCTGTTACCCTGTTAGAAGCATGGAAAATCGGTTGTTTCAGTGATCAGACGCTAGATCTTCTAAATCCAAGAGAAGTGAAGCACTTTCATTACAAGGTTTTATTTAAGGAGTTAAATAAAGCGCTTTCAGGAAGACATGCAAAGTGTTAAGGGGAAACATGCTGAAGGTCAGAGATGAATATAGTCAGAATGACGCAGACTCTTACACCAACTATAGCTGGTTTCCACTCGACATGGTTTCCAAATACACGCTACGTGATGCAAGACTGAGACATTTTACCTGAGTCTGCAGAATACACATATTTAAAATGACAATGTCATATTTATAATTAATTACAATATAAACTCTTAAATGATGTACAGTATGCCCCGGGTGAGAAGAGCAACATTTATTTTTCATCATTGATATTCTAACAGCACTGATACTACTGTATATAAACAACTTTTATTTTGTTACAGTAACATTTTTAAGGGATCGAGATGGATTTCTGACATAAGTTTCTAAATGGATTTATTTATTTTTATTTTTATTTTTTCTAAATAATTTTTACACTGCATCCTGAAACTTGTGTGGATTTAAACAAGGACGTTAATACAGCGGCATGAATAATATGCTTCATAAACGCATTTAGCGAGTACTGAGTATATGTTATTTCTGCATATGATCAATAAACATGTGATTCAATAAAAACAGGAAGAGTGCCATTGGCAAATACATCAAGCAGTGTGATTCAAACTTCTCATTTATTATCAGTAATGGGGTCAAATTCAAATGACAATAATGATTCATTGTCACAGATTTACCAGCTGGCAACAGGAACAAAAGATTTTATTACTCCTTTATATATATATATATATAATAATTTTATAATAGGCAATAGTGTAGACATTTAGGAAATGAAAATTCATATATATGAATATATAAAATTCCTAAATGATCCCACTCATGCATAGTGTCCACTGTACAGTACAAGCCTCTGGAGGCAGTGTTATGATCTAGGGTTGCTTCAGTTGGACCAGCTGATGACCTAAATGTACTCCATGACCAGGTTATCACATAAATAGAGGAATCATTTTCACACATGAACGGGGCCCCAGACTTGTGTGCAGTAATCAAAGCTAAACTTTGATTGAATGAAATCACAGAGTATGTAACCTTTTCTGACCAGGAAGTGTGTATGCATATACACACTTCATAGACAAATATTAGGGAAGTTAGATTTTGACATGCGGAACAATGTTGCCATGGAGGCGCAATATGTCATGCTGTGCAAGCAAAATGTGTGAACTAATTCCACTTTTGGTTGTGCAATATGCTAGGCTCCTAGCAAATGCTAAGTATAGTCGCATAAATATGCTAATAGGGCTCTGTTGACATACTGTGACCTGGCAACAGAATGTATGGCTTATAATAAAATGATGTAAAGGGAACCAATGATGCAAAATTTACCTTTTAGTCATTTATGTCATCAGATGAGTCTCTAGTGTGCATGTGCAAAAAAAATTCGCTGCTTTCTTTTCACGTTTTTCCATTTTTTGTAATGTGCACAGTTTTACCAGCCCAATTAGATTTTGCACATATGTGACATCATATAGGTTTTACCTTCTACTGGTTTCTTGCTTTGCTTTGCTTTGCTGTTCTCTAGTTGGGTGTGGCTCAGCAGTAGCTCTTTTACATTATGAAATAACTAAGGGATATTTCATAATGTAAAAGTGGAGTGTCGCTTAGTATTTAAATGATGGTAAACTTCGAAATGCTGTTGTTGATCATCATATCTACCGTATTGTATCATCACCTTTGCGACTTCTCCTCACCTGAGGTATTCAGGAGATAAACATTACCGACTTTAAACACAGTATGAACCATCAAGAAAGCACCTGGCTTATCATAGAATCCTAAAATAAAACTGCAACAAATGTAAGACTATTCCATTAGGTCTGTTGATCCTTAAAACTTTTACTGGTGTGTTGACCACAGTGTGTTAACTCTTGTGGCTGCATCATGCACTTATGTGAATTGCCATTAGCTGCCTTTGTACAATATTTGATTGATCACAAACAGTGTTGGGTGTAACACACTACAAAGTAACACGTTTCAAAGTACTTGGATTATTTTTTTGATGTAATAAGTAATCTAACGCATTAGGTTCACCATTTAAGTACTCATTGGTTATTTAGTTATATTTTCAAAAATGTAATCTGTTATTCAGACAATTTATGTAATCCGTGAGCCAGACAGCAGTGATTCCGTTAGTGTGTGTGTGTGTGTGTGTGTGTGTGTGTGTGTGTGTGTGAAAGTTATCCTGCAAACCCCGCCCCCGATAACCCCCACTCCCACCCCCACTCTGTTATTCCAGCTGTTATACCCCTATCTCACCCATGCGGTGTGACTCGCGGTGATAGGCTGTGAGCCGCCGTGAGTGACCGCCTGACCTTCCGCAAAGTTCTGCAAGGTCTGCGAGGACAGACGCGCGGAAAGAGGGAAAAAAATTAATCACAGCACCAAAACCCGCAGTGAATCATGCTGAACCGTACTTACGGTCACCGCGCGAAACCATGTAGATGAGATAGGGGTATTAGTAGTTAACAGATTATGGAACAAACTTTGCGCAGTAACGATGATAGAATATTTATAAAGGTCTTGGAGTTTTCGTTATCTGCAATGGTAAAGTACTCTAACAAGTTACTTTTATCAGAAAGTAACGACCGTAATGTAACTGATTACTTTTTAATGACAGTAATTTTGCCCCCTAACACTGATCACACACACAATAAACATTTTAAATATGCCAGCTCAGATCACCAGAACCCATCACCAACAAAGTGTCGTGATCTGATAGATCTAATAGATTTTTCATTTATTGATCTTCTATACTGCTTATCCATGCCTCTGTGGGCCTGGAGCCTATCCCAGGAGACTTTTGGCATGTGGCAGGGTACACACACCCTGTACAGGGTGCCAATCCATCGCAAGGCACATGCACTCACTCACTTACACACAATTTTTGAGAACGCCAATTAACCTAACCTGCATGTCTTTGGATTGTGGGAGGAAAGTGGAGCACCTGGAGGAAACCCACAAAGCGCAGGAAGAACTAAGCAAACTCCCTGCACACAGACCTGAGGTGGAAGTCAAACTCTCGACCCTGAAGGTGCGAGGCCACAGTGCTAACCACTACACAATCAGATAGTTTTAAAAGTCAAAGCTCTTGCTTCTCTTGCGTATTTAAAAGACATTCTCCACACTAACAGTATTTAAACTTTCTGAGGTCCTTATCAAGGTTTACTCTCTGTACCACAGTTCAATCTTCGCACTATACAGTAGGGACCAGGGCCTTCTCTAATAGTGCACCAAAGCTTTGAAACGTACTTCCCCAATACATGTCCTCACTTCACACTGGTACTAAATTTAAAACTGCTTTTAAGAAATCTGCTTTTAAGAAAAGTCGGCCTATGCACTTCGAACTGCATTTAACCATGTTTTAATTATTGTTTTATATAGTTGTGCTATCATGTCTTGCTTATATCTTGCAAGTTATAATAATAGTAATTATAATGATTATATATGCTGTATATATATAACAGTTAAAATACTGAACATTTACTGACTTTATGTGCTTTAAAATATTTTCAAATAGGTTTTAAATAATAACAGTTCCCAGAGCAGTATCAGACTTTTATACTCCACTGTATGACCAGGAATGTGACAGAATATCATTCAATACTGGCTCATTAAACACCGTTACCTCCTTGGTGCTCGGGCCTGCCAATTGCTTCTCTCAGTTATATAACATTAAGGTTTCTATAGTAACAGCTATTTCATAGGAACTTGCCTGGCTCCTATTTCACATAATCTGACATAAACAAAACAGATAATCTAACATAATAACCAGGTTGTTCTGGTGGAGCATGCAGTGGAAGGCAAAGGCAAAGCCATTCCCTTAGATTTTTTTGTGATTTTCTTACAGATTTAACAGAAAAAAAAGTGTGATTTTTGGTTTCTCGTTAATGGAATGTCTATGTTTTTTACTTTAAGACAAATGAGGAAACAACTGTGTACTAACCTATTTGTATATTGAAATTGTGCAAGTTCTCCCACTTAAAAAGATAAGAGAGGGCTGTCATTTTTATCATAAGTATACTATGAGACACAAAATAAGAAGAAAAATCCAGAAAATCACAGTGTAGGATTTTTTTTAAAGAATTTATTAGCAAATTATGGTGGAAAATAAGTATTTGGTCAATAACAAAATTTTATCTCAATACTTTGTTATATACCCTTTGTTGGCAATGACAGAGGTCAAACATTTTCTGTAAGTTTTCACACACTGTTGCTGGTATTTTGGCCCATTCTTGTTGATGTTTTGGGGCTGTCGCTGGGCAACACGGACATTCAACTCCCTCCAAAGATTTTCTATGGGGTTGAGATCTGGAGACTGGCTAGGCACTGTAGCCAGTCCGGGCAGTGTTATGAGATCATCGTCAAGCTGAAAGACCCAGCCACGTTTCATCTTCAATGCCCTTGCTGATGGAAAGAGGTTTTCACTCAAAATCTCATGATACTTGGCCCCATTCATTCTTTCCTTTACACGGATCAGTTGTCCTGGTCCCTTAGCAGGAAAACAGCATTAATACAGGTAACAAGTGGAGGACAGAGGAGCCTCTTAAAGAAGTTGTTACAGGCCTGTAAGAGCCAGAAATCTTGCTTGTTTGTAGGTGACTAAATACTTTTTTTGCAAATAAATTCATAAAAAATCCTACAATGTGATTTTCAGTTTTTTCTTTCTTATTTTGTCTCTCATAGTGTTTTGCCCCACTGTATCTTCTGGCAGTCGTACAACAAGTGATGATAAAACAAAGTATGCTATGTCATTCCGTACTGAATTAAAAAATCAAACCCATTGGAAAACTAAAGCAATTTAATTGAGCAATTTACTGAAATATTCTCAAATATTTCTTTAAGGTGGTAACAGGATCTCCCCTCTTTATTGGGCTGCATTACTTAACTCAGAGTTCTGACTTAATCCTTGCTTTGTACGTCCATTGTAGTAAAAGAGGCTAACTTGATATCTTGGCCACCATTTTATTCTTGCTTGAAGAGGTCATGTCATGCACTGCAAGTGTTCTTTTAATTCCCAGAAATAAGATTGCTGTTAAACGTGAGTGTGGAAGTGTTGTGTGGACAGAGTCTATTGTTCTGTATTAGCCACATCCGAAAAAACGTCCGTCTTTTGATTTTAGAAAAAAAAGCTTTTTTTATGTTGGAAAGAGAAAAAAAAAAAAGTCCAAAAAGTCCACTGCCCAACAGGCAGATTTATATAAACCTTATGTTTAATTAAGATCACCAGGTTATTTGTATTATAAGAGCAACCTACAGTATGTTTATATTTTTAATAAACATGAGGATAAAAATCGAATGATCTTTTCATATGTGATGCATTTTTTCTTTCTTTTATATACAGTACACTGTACAACCCCACACACATCATTTTCATATGTGATGCAGTTTATTGCTGTTTTTTACTACAATGCACAGTCACAATAGGTGTATATTGTTAATCTGTTCACACACTGGCGTCTTTATTTATTTATTCTGTATAGTGATAGTAGTTTGTGTGTTATCTGAAAATGATATGATGCTTGTGTTTATCAACACACATGGTCAATAAATAGGATTCTAAAGAAAGAAAGAAGAAAAGGAAGAAGAGAGTAAAAGAATAAAGGAATAAAGGAAAAAAACGAAACCACACTGCATTAGTGGGATGTCCAACCCTTGGCTTATTGCCCATTCCTTCACAGCATTAGTTTAGAGAACACACACATCCTCATTCTCTCATACAGCATGGAGAAACTGAGCAAGATCACTGAGCCGGCTAGTGAGAAACTTCGGTAAGAAATATATTTAAAGAACACTTTTGTAGCTGTTGGTTGTGTGTGTGTAGTGTTCATCATAAGGTTAATGAAAAGAAAAAACATTCTTAATTTTAAGGAAGCTAAAAGTTAATCAGTTAAGATTATTATGGTGCAAGTTGTGTTTGTGATTAGTTTATTTTTGGTAATTACACTATTGGAACAGAACATAGCTTTAGTTGAATTACATGTCCAGAAAAGTTCTTTTCTTTAAATTTCGTACTGTACTCGATTGTTGAGTTTAGAATTGAGCTACGTATTGGTGTGGTGTGTGTCATTAAAGTTCGCGCTGATGAAAGGATTCAAGAGATTTCTTGTAATGGTAACTAAACATTTATAACTCACGCTGATAGTTATAAATGTTGATGCCTATGTGCTGTAAGTGTTTTAGCACTTGATGAAAGATACAGTATGACAATAATGCTATCAAAAGAATCATCTCGCAGAGAGCGTGTGTTTCATAATCTCCTGTGGTTTTTAGCATGTTCTATTGAAATGCAGTTAAAGTCTATTTTTAAAATCTTTCTTAATTGTGCTTTGTTTAGTGAGTTTGTGAGAGACAGCAGACTAAGCAAAACTGTAATCTTATTAATTATACGTCTCAAGTCGCTCACACTCTCATCTCCGCTACCACTGACACACCAAAGACATCCATGTTCACAAGTGACAAGACTTTGTCAATATGGTGTGTTTATTACCCTTTAAGCAAAGTGAAAAGATTGGTTTTTGCATTTTTAGAAATATAAGAGTGTGCCTTGCATGTTTAAGTTGCCGGTCAGCCATAACATTAACACTATACAGTAAGACATTAATAAATATTAACATTGATTATGAATTAATTATTGAAATACCAGTGAACTGGTTACAGGTTTACTCAAGGCATACCCAAGGCTTACTCATGCTCATGGGTAATAAAGGCTAGCCTGTCCAGAAAAGCCAATGCAGCACAAATAACAGATGTTCCGTTTACGATAGAAAGGCATCAGAACATCTAATGCTCAAGACCTTGCAGGCAAAGAGCGCGAGACCTCGGACTTAGCCTCCAAATTCCCTAGATCCCAATTTACTGGAGCACCCATAGAATTCTCTGGACAAACAAACCCAATCCATGGAAACGCAACCCCACAATCTACAGGATCTGCTGCAAATAGTATAACGCTAGACACCACAGGACACCTGCAGATGGTTTGTAGAATCATGCGCTGAGGGGCTAGTGCTGCCCCAGTGACACACAGGGAGGCTACACATTACCGGGCTTAATGGTTTGCATTGCAATGTTATGGATGATCGTTATATAAGACGTAAATGAGATATTTGTTCCAAGTATGCTTTATTTACTTTTGGTGTGTCCATCACATTGAAACGGAAAATGAATGATGTTCCTAAGTTTATTTAAGCCCAACGAACATAACTCTGTTCTGTGAAATGACAGCAAACAATCACCCACTAAAACAGAACTAGCATGGATTTAACCAGCTTATGAACAGCAAAAATGCTATATATACTGTATATACCCAAATACTATAAACTGGAATATCTACTCATAATGTGAATTTCACTTTACTGAATAATGTTTCCCCCCTCGTGTCCCCCATGTGCTGCAAACAGAGTTTTCTATCTTTGACTATCGTGCAGACATGTACGCTGTGGGTGGATGTTTGATATGCAAACGACTTTGTTTAATCTCACTGTTCTTTTGTATTGCAGGCAAATCCAAAAAATAGTTCAGGACATCAAAAAGAATGATGACAGCATTCTCAATCGCTTAAAACGGTACGTTTGCATTGGTTCTACGTCGAGCATGATACATTTGTTTTACAAATTATAATGGAAGATACATATGCATATTTAATATGCAGTTGTATTACATATTCTTTATGGGGAGAGGAAATAATGTGGAACCATGAACCATTGGTTAGGTAATGAAAGTAAATGCAAAACAAATATAGTAGCTTTTTAAGTGCAGTTAAGAGAGAGAGAGAGGGAGAGAGAGAGAGACTGTGAGAAACATCTGTAATGAGATCTGTATCAGTTCCTCTAACAGATTGGTCCCAACAGAAACTATGGTTGCGTGAAAAGAAATGTACCAGAGCATTCAGCTGTGACCTATTAGTTGTAGGGGAAAATGTGTTGGCTTAAACTAAACTAGTGACAAAAACTAAAGTAATGATATGATGTGGTGGGTTTTTTGTTCCATTTGTTTCAGGTTCCAAACTGAACAGACAGCGAACATTCTCAAAACAGGCAGAAATACACTAGACAGGTATGACAAACTCCAAGTGTTGCACATTCAGCTGAACTACTGACCAGTGTGTAATTAGGCATGCCTGGAGTTGTCATAAGCTATATTTTATACTAAGCTAGGCTCACAGAATTGCTACGTGATGTGCATGGTGATCTAGGAATGGAGGATTTCTGCCCATAATTCATTTTTTTTATGAAACCTTTGCTTTCATAAAACATTCTAGCAAATATACTTTACCAAAACATATATATCTTTTTTTGTGTCCACTTTAACAAATGCAACACTAAATGGCATCAGTCTGTCTTAAATCCCTGTATGAGATTAAGCCATTATAAAGCTATATGCAAATCTAAAATAGACTTAACCAGTAATCAGTTAAATTTTTACTGAGATACTGATTGTCTTAATACTTCTGTTCCCTTACATCATTATGAAAGCGAAGAAGAGGACTTACAGTGGTGACCAAAATAGTGAGACAAACATAAAATTCAACGTTTTATTGACATTCTCAAATTACTAAAATAATGACAAACAATATTTAGTACTGACGGCTTTATTTCCCAAAGCCTGCTGGATCCGACTGGGCATAGAGTCAAGAAGACGTCTGCAGTACTCTGCTGTCACTTGATCAATCCATGCCTGCTTGATTGCTTCCAGAAGATCGTGCATGGAGATTTGCCATAGACGTTTACAGTTTATTTAAGAATTCCCTAGTATTAGGCACTTTTCTGCAGAGATAGACTTCAGAACGTAAAAGTCCTGCCACATGTACATTCTATTCATTAAATAAACCAGCTGATTCTAACAAGCTCAACTCTTTAGCCAGACAGGCTTGAACAAGTTAGTGACATCACTTATTTTGAGCACAGGGAGAACTATAATTAAGCGACATCACATGAGAGAGAGTGCCGTTGTGAAGAATATCAGCACAGCTGTGATGTGTGAGGGCACAGCCCGAGTGCCCAAAGCATCATAGCCATCTACAACAGCATGGCCTCAAGTGTGGGATTGCTTTTATACTACACTTTCACAAACACCATTTATTATGAACAGGTTATGATTTGTTATTTTTTTCTCCACCAACACCAGAGGTGGGTGGTAACGACTTACGTTTACTCCATTACATTTATTTAACTAACTTTTTGAACATTTTTAATTTTACTTGAGTAAAAGATTGAGAGTTCCGAATAAGAAACTTACTCCGCTATATTCTATATATATCGCTATATTTTGATTCTACAAAGTCAAATTCCATACAAACTTAAATAATTATTTTGATTGTGTAAAGCTACTTTGGGACAATACTAATTGTTAAAAGCGCTAAAGAAATAAAATTGAATTGAATTGAATTGAATTGAATATTCGGCTACACTCATTACTTTTCTAATCTAATACTTTTTCTAAGCCGGTGGATGTACCACGTGACTGTCTTCCACCAATCAGACGTAGCAAAAATAATCACATGACTCCGTTTGACCAATCAGCCGCAGTAACACTAACCACATAAAGTCATATCTTCAGCCGTGGTAGACAGCGAAGGAAACATGTCACGGTTAATTAAGATGTTTTTTTTGTTTTTTTTAAATGTTGCAATGTTAACATAAACAATTAGCAAATAAGCTAGAGGCTAAAAATATAAGTGTCTCACATTTGTTCTAATGGACACAGTTTATAATAAAGCGAGACCTCTGTTACATGTTTTAGTGTTATTTTCCATCTGCTGAGTCATTTGGAGGGCAACTGAATATACAGTATATCTTACACGGGAAATAGTTTACACTGTTCAAACATACATATGTTACCTACAGTAGGTATTTGTTTCAAAAGCTTTATATTATGAAAAAAGGGAGATTAGGAAATTTATGTTTCTTGTTCCTTAATTTGCTATTTAGTAAAAGTAGATTTATTCATTTATTTTTATTTAATTTCTTTTGTTTATTTTATTATTTGGAAATGTCAGAATTTCTACATTATTTTATCATTTTTTATTTATTTATTTTAACAGACATAACAATGAAGCAGCCACTCAGTACTTGAGTAGTCTTTTCACAAAATCATTTTTACTCTTTACTAATATTTTGGATGAATATTAGTATTAGTATCGGATAATATTACTCAAATAGATGTACTTTTTAAGTACAGCTATTAAGCTGTTAAGTACAGATACTCTTACTTGAGTAAAATTTTTGGCTGGATTTTGATGGAAATGATGAAGGTGTTCTTCACACCTTTTGCGGCAATTTTTTGGCTGACTTTTTAGCTGACAATTTTTTAAGATAGTCTGATAAGATTTCACCACATGCTTCCCGGAGCATCTCCCACAAGATGGATTGGCTTGATGGAGTCTTCCTCCATAGAGTACCATTAGTTAGTTAGTGTAATTAACAATTAATTAACTTTTGCTTTGCAAAAATGTCTAAACAGTACTTTTCCACCAAACATGGATTGTATACAAATATTATATCTTTGCTTTTTATTATATTTAATATTATGAGTTATTTTCTACACAAGGCTCAGTCTGTATTTATATAAGTTAGGGTAAGAAATAGGTTAAACTTGCATTATGAGAAATGATATCATCTAAACACATGGTGATATACAGTATACTCACAGTGTTATTGATGATGCTTCCCACATCAATAAAATTAAACTGCAGATGTGTTTTGAATTTGATTTCTGTGGAATACATTAAATGTACATCAGTAGAACTGACTAACTTACAGATGTCTTTAGAAAGGAACATTGAACTGTTTAGGGTTAAGCGACAATAGAGATTGAGAGATAGAGCTATAATTGTATGTCAGTAAAGAAGCAGCATATTATGTAACAGACCACATTTCAGAAAAAAAAAGAAAAAAAGAAAGAAAGCACAATAAGGCTGCTGGGTTTTGCATGTGACACATTGTCCAAGTTTCTCAGTATTGTTTCCCCAAATGACTTACTTTAGTTAGCTTTAGTTTAGTTTTAACTTTAGAACTATTTAACTTCATTATCATAAAGCATCTTTGGTTTAAAGATTTATTTGCAAAGATTTTGTCGCAAGTTATTACAGTATACTGTATCTGCAAAAAAAAAAGCAATTCATTTCAGAGAAAAAACTGCATGTAGAGAATTTCCAAGTCCCATCAACGGCTTTCCCACACTGCCACATGTATTAATTGTGCACCAGTCACATGTCCTTGCTGGTTTTGTTGGTCTGCAAGCAGAAGTGCTGAACTATACTCAGTGGGCGGGTTCAGTGTACGGCGGGACAACTTCTTCATTCTTCCATAAGGAATTTTGTGTGAAAAGGAATACAATAGTACACTGGTCATTAATTATTTAAATATATTTTCTTTTTTTTCTTTTTTTTCTTTTTTTTTCTTTTTATTAAAATGTTGTATCTGGTGTTTTAAGGGAATTACATCAGTCACTTTTTTACTGTGATGTGTTTGCTACTAGTTTGGTAGACTTCTCTTTTGGTTGCTTTGCTTTGTATTGGAAGAGGAAATAGCAAACGGTTAAGGAAACTCCCACTCGGTTAAATCTTGTTGATAATATAATGGTCTGAGTGTACAAATGAAAGAAGCTTTATTCAAGTAAACCAATGTCTCATTTTGATTTAGCATATATATACTGTACAGTACATCCATACGTTTTTTTTGTTTGTTTTGTTTGTTTTTTTATAAACGTCATATCTCAGGAATGCCTTAAAGCATTTTATTTAAATTTGATACAAATGTTCAATGGCCCAGAAGGATAAACTAATTAGATTTTGTGGGAGATGGGTGTCAAGAGTCAAAGGTCAAGGTCACTGTGACCTTGCGACCATCCTATCAGTTTGAATGCAATATCTCAGTAATGACTTTAGAGAATTTGTTAAAATTGCCAAAGATGTCCACTTGGACACAAGGATGAACTGCTTAGATTTTGGTGGTCGAAGGTCAAGGTCACTGTCACCTTGCATCTGTCCCATACATTTGAGCACAATATCGCAGGAATGCCTTTAGGGTATTTTTTCAGAGTAAAATTGGCACAAATGTACACTAACATCCACTTTGAGTCAAGGACAAACTGAGTACAGATTACTGAGTTAAAAATAATTCAGAAGTCGAGGTCACTGTTTATTTACTCAGGTCTTGTGAATGCGAAAATAAAAAATCGATCTAAAGTCAAGGTCACTGTAACGACATATAAATCCCATTCTTGTGAATGTTATATTTAAGGACCGCCTTATTTTCAGCAGCCTTGTGACTCACGGTGTTACTTTTGTTGTTGTCTAATTGTCTACACTGTTATTTGTAGTATATCTAATTTGATATTGATGTGGACCTCATGGCTCCTGTACACGCGAACCCTTTTCATTTCCTCTTCCTGGATGACAGGATAAAAGGCCTTCTTTCCCTCTCATAATGCACCACAACCTCATTGCTCATGCTGATACAGTATTTAGCAAAAGTAATGAGTCTGTGCAATATAACAGATCTCTCTATCAGACCTCTGTACTCTTTAAAAAATACTCTTTAACTGATGCATATGTACAGGAGTGAAGACTTTGACTGTGTATACGCATGCATGTTCACTCCAACTTCACTGGTTGAGGAGGCATACAACAACAAGGCAGTAATTGTAGTTACAGTATACCCATGTTAGCAATGAAAACCACAAAAAAAAAATCCCCACCCTGAATCACACTAGAATTGAATGAGTTTATATTCTATATAGCAGTTCACACTGGTAAGGGTTACTGTGTCTTTTTTTTTTTTTTTCGAGAATTAAACAACATCACAAGCAACAGGAAAAACAGGATTTTAAATCTCTAGGGGAGACCAGTTATCAACTTGATTGATGTAACTGTGGTTGAGGAAATGTAGGAGCCGTAATTATCAGACTATTCTAGCAGTACTGGCATTCCCCCTGCTGGCTTAATGTTCAGTGTTTCCAGGTGCACAGCGTAGGGTTCAAATCCATCCATCCATCCATCCATCATCTATACTGCTTATCCAATGTATGTTCATGGCGGGCCTGGTGTCCATCCTAGAGCACAAGGTGGGGTGCATCCTGAATGTAGAGGTCATGTATGTTTTGTTGTTGTTGTTTTTTTTTTTTTTTTATGCTGGCCAGAAATTTACAGCATTAATACAAGTTCTGAAAAAAAAAAACATATTTAATGTAGTGCTACTCCTTTTCAAGTGTTTGATATAATACTTGTGATGATGATGATTTGTGATGAAGTCATTTCCTTTAGAATTAAATTTTCGAGAGATAAAATTGTGGCTTATATGTTTGTGAATAAAGAGACAGGAAACACTCTTTAATGCACACTGCTTGACTGTTCTCTTTGTCAGACTAAAAAACAAAGGACCTCCAAAAGTACCTGCAAGAGACTACCCTGGTAAGTGCCTTTGACGGTTCTATTAAAGTCGATTATGTGTTTATTACAGTATGTGTATACTGTAATAAACAATATATACTGATCACGTTCCTCTTCTCTCTTTATTCAGGTGATACCCAGGAGTCAGAACAGTCGTCTGATTCTGAATTCGTAAGTAACTCGTCAGGTTTGGTTTTTTATGCATTTCTTTGATATATATATATATAGTTAATGCCTAACTAATTCTGTCTTGCAGGACAGTGATGTGTATGAAGAACCACAGGCTGATTACAACTATGAGCCTCCTCCTTGTGAGAGAGTCTTCACTCCTCCCCGAGTGATCAAGTACACAGGAGGAGACTACTTGGGTAAATTTCTTCTTGCTATTTTTTATGATCCCGAACTACTTCATGCAGGTTGTCTGTGTCTTGTGTTTAAAAAAACAGAGGAAATATGACTTTTAGTCACTAAGCCATTACATCATAAATGACATTGCTCCAGACAAATGTATGGATATTGCATAATATACTGTACAGACTGCAGAAATTTAGGCGGAACATGACAAACTTAAAATTCCATCGAAACACTAACAGCTCAGGGTCAAACCACCGATTCTGATAGGAGTCTACAGTACATGGAACAATATACAGTGCATGGACAAAAAAGTGTACTTTTTCAGTTAATATTAATCTGGTTAACTGCTTCCGCTTCGTTTTTAGTTTATAAAAATGGCGTTTAATATGGTGGCTGGACAGATCATGTAGACAGGATACACTTTACTGTTAAATAAGTTTAAAAAAAAACTACATTTCTTACAATTAAAGCAATGTGACGCAATAGATTTTCAAGTATTCTCAAATTAAAAAGTTTCGTTCACCTTGCTTAACTTTTTATTGTTAGTCCAAAACAATTTGGTCAAAAAGAACAAGAATTCAAAATGTTAAACAATCACCTTAATGATTGAACTCACATGATAATGACATGCTTTTTCATCTGGCGTGTATGAGTTTGAATCCCAGCTGAGCAGATGGGTTGCATGTTTAGGGTGGGACTACAGTACAGTATGTGGCATGTTTGCACTCTAATGTTGATCGTAGAAACACTACCCAGTCGTGGGTTCAGGCGGATGTGGGTGAAGAGTGCTGTTGACAAAATGATAATGGAAGATTCTTGTTTTGTTTGACCTAATTGTTTTTTACTAACAGTGGGAAGTACAGTAATGTGAACAAAGCTACTGTATTCAAGAATTTGAGTTCAAACAGTAAGATCAAAGATTTTGGTCAAAATCCACTTAATTTTTTTATTTTATTTTTGAGTTTTTCTTTTTATTAGTATTATTGCAGTGTTGTTCCTCTTCTAGAATCCTGTGTTGTCATAGTCATTCACCAGTTTGGAGATGAGAACTTCATGAGAACTTCATGAGAACTATCATACACATGTTGCCATAACACAAACTGCCCCTGCAGCTGCATTTAGTCAGTGAACTCGATCAAACTAGAACTTCCTGTTTATTCAGTCGCTTCTCTTTTACAGACTCACGTCCTAGTCGACAAACACAACCTAAACCGATGAAGCCCTTCCTTCCAACCAAACCACCAATTCCAGAGAAGCCTAAACAAGCAGCAAAGTATGATGTAAGTGAAGTGTTGCTTTACAGTTCACTGACAGTCAACACTGTCCACACTGGCCTTGAAATGCTCACGCTCTTTTATTGTAGTTTTTATTGTACGCATCATAAACACAGTTATTAAACATTAACCTATCCTGAAAATGATACCAAATTCTTTTGTTTTTCTTTCTTTCCTTGCAGGAGGACTATATTGATCCTGAGGATGGCACAGATGATAACTATATTGACCCTTCTGAAAAAGGTTAGAAATAAAATGACATTGTATTTAAGCCAGTACAAGCAATCAATCTATAAAATGACAGAACATCCAAGTTCCAGACATGATTATTTTTCAGACAGTTCAATCTCACAAGCTCTCACTCATCATCTATACCGCTTTACATTTAGGCATTTAGCAAACGCTCTTATCCAGAGTGACTTACGTTTTTATCTCATTATACATCTGAGCAGTTGAGGGTTAAGGGCCTTGCTCAAGGGCCCAACAGTGGCAACTTGGTGGTTGTGGGGTTTGAACCTGGGATTTTCCGAACCATAGTCCAATGCCTTAACCACTGAGCTACCCCTGGCTTTATCCTGCATGCAGGGTCGCAGGGGGTTCTGGAGCTCTGGAGAGGGTGCCAATCCATCACAGTGCACACACACATACTCATTCACACACTACGGGCAATTTGGAAATGCCAATTAGCCTTATCTGCATGTATTTTGACTGTGGGAGGAAACCGGAGAACCTGAAGCAGAAAATCTACCAAGCACAGGGAGAACATACAAACTCCATGCACACAGACCCGAGACCCAGGGAATCGAACCCTCACCATGGAGGTGCAAGGCGCCAGTGCTAACCATTAAGCCAACATGCTGCCAAAATTCAATTTAAAACATTTAAATATGCTGTAAATGTAACGTTCATTTCACTGTGGTTTTAATACCTTGTAATAGCTCTGCATTTAAATCTCTCTACCTTAATAAACATTATTATTTTGTGTGTTTCTTTCCCCTCGTAGATCATCAAGAAATTCGATCATACAGTCCAGGTATGCTGTTATTTATAACCCAGTAATTTGTAAAAATCTATTTGATTGTGCATCAGTTGATTATAAACAAACAAACAAAAATTGATGCAATTTTTAATGGAGCAGATGATAGTAAGGCTTAAAATTGGAATAAACCAACCAGAGCATCTCTGTTGAAATCATTTGTTTGGTAGACTGTTCAAAAGTAAGCATGCACTACTGTGCTTAGCATTGTTAGACGACAGTAGATTACAGTAGCAGGTTAGAGCATGTTGCTAAACTATTGTGAGGATCACTAACACCCTCCCCATAGCATAAAGAGAATGATAAACCAGAATGACCTCAGAGGATTAACCAAAAACCACGGCTAAGCATTATGAACAGGAAGAACAGATGACGACTAAACCATCATAATACAAAATAAGTCTTCCTTTACAAAAAAGAGGGCATGAGAGTGGGGATAAAAACATTTTCAACATATCCGCTCAACTGTAGAAATATGCTTGTATATGCTTGTTGTGTATTAGAGTCGTGCACCATGCTAATGACCCTCTTTATTGTCTTCAGATGTCTATGAGGTTCCTGACCAGGTGAGTTTTAAACATTATGTCTTATCTGTTCTATTTAAGCATAGATCTGTTTAAATCGTTTCATATTCCCATTTATTAACTTTATAAATTATATGTAAGCTTTCTTTTTTGTTTAAAGGATGACTCTCCATCCATCAGCAGGTGAGTCCATGATTGCCTTTGAGCTACACATGATGAAACAAATGAAACTTGATAGTCGTTATCAATGGGAGCAGAGATACAAGGGGCAATCAAGTCAAATCAGGACTTTTGATTATCATAACACTTTACATGAAAGTAAAAACTACCTTTTTTTTCCCATTATACTTCTCTTTCTACCATAATGCTCCTATCCAAGTGTTTCTCTAGTGCTTGGATACCATCAAGTTTTCTCAGTACACAGGAGCCATGGTCGAACCACCGGCTTTACGTCTTCGTCACTGCTGAAACCTTGGCCTCCCAACGTCCCTATGAGTTTGCCCAGGAACTCTTTTAATGACACATGAGGTCGTGCATCGTCATGCATAAACAGAACACTTTCAATGATCAAACCAGGCCCTTTTTTCATTAAAGAAAAGAGCTATTAAAGGAGTTCCTGGAAGGACAGTGTTCTAACAAAAGTCCTGGTTTGACTTGAATGCCCCACATGTCTCTGCTTCAAGATTTTTTTTTCACTTTCATTTCTGCATCTTATTTATTCTTACACTTTTGACTGATTATCATTTTGTTCCATGTTGCAGCACCTGTTAAATCTAGCACTTTTTATACCCAAACATGCAGAAAATAAGTAACTTAGTCAATATTTTTGTGTACTGTTTTTCCAAAATATCTGTAACGGTTCCTCTTTCTGGTCCACAGGTGCAGCCCAAAGCTACAGCCCCCTGCACTACAGCTGCCCCCTAAACCAAGCCCCAGGTATTACATTGTCAGCAACATAACTGACTTTTGTGTCCTTATAATACGAGTTATATTATCTTTGTTTGAATTAGTTTTTATTTGTGCAAAGAGGCAACAAAATGAATTATACATTTGAACATTTATTCTAATTTATTTGGTACATTTCTAAGGAATAAGAATATATAAGAATGTACAGTATAAGAAACTAAAATCATTGATTTAAATTGCTAAAGTAAATTACAAAATGAGTTACTTTGCTGCTAAGAGCATTGACAACACCCAAGCGAACGTGTCTCACTTTAGAATGCCAAACCTGCCTCGTATGACCTCACGTTCTCATCTTTTAAACCATTTGAAACTATTACTCCGTCCTCAATACTCCATTTTTGTCCTTCAGGTGTAGGTAGACAAAGTCCTGACCTAAGATTTTTACCCTCCTGTGCCGAGACAGACAAGACGCGGCTGACTGAGTCACTTTGAAGCCAAAATTCAGCTAAATGGATTACAGCTGGACAAATTTTAACAAGTCATCATGATCCTCATGCATGTTAGAGGAAAAAAATTTGTACAAGAGTTTGACCAGTAGGTACTGCTGAGGCCAAACTCATTCATTTATTTATCTTTAGTAGCCACTTTATCCTGGTCAGATTTGCAATAGTTGGATAGTCTATGGTTATTAATGAATCTTCGTATCTCGCGTGGGGTGAGAGATGGGAATGTTCTTGAAATATGACATCTGTCCATTACAAGGCACCATGTACAGTACACTCACTTATTCACATGTAATTAGATTTTCCTACCAGCTTTTGGGTGGAAACCAGAGAACCAAGAGGAACATATGCAAAACTTTGCAAAAGTACAGAGGAAACAGCATATATATATATATATATATATATATATATATATATATATATATATATATATATACTCACCATTCTTCTTGAACTAATCGACTTACTAAATATTCTGCACGATGGACTATTTTCATTCACTGTAGTTCACCAGAGATACATGTAATAGTGTGTGTGCACATGTGGCACTTGTAATAATAATACTGTATCAGGTAGTGTTGCTAGGGCAACAGTCCCATCCTTAAAATATCCCCATCCATTATGGTCATAAACTGACTGATAAGATGGTAGAGGTGGATCAATGGAAACGGTGCATGAGAAAAGATTTCTATAAATGTACACCTGCAGTGTGCACCAATGATGCAGGACACAAATAGCCAGTCAGTCTAAAACCCAGGGATCACTACCGCATCTAATACACCACCAGTGCTGCTCAGGAAATCTAAAGTTAAACAAAAGTATTAAGAGAAAACACAAGTTATATCTGATCAGATGGATAGCTGACAAATTGTACAGTACATAGCAAAAGTGGTAGTGGTGCCTCTATCGGTTAAGGCTGTGGGTTACTGGGTTACTGATCGGAAAGTTTGTGACAAATAATTCATTAACTGATTGATGAATTTAAAGATTGACTTTAGTCATGAATTATCCTTCATATTGTACCTGGTAGGTTTTACCTGGAAAAAAAAAATATGTCAGAATATTAACAAAAAGAAACTTGAGAAACTGACAAGTTTTTGTGTTCTATTCACTAACAAAGGCAAGTTAATGTTGTACTGCCACTAGAGGGCGACAGAGACACTTTAATTACATTTGTGTATATTAGTACTTTATACAGTAACTGTGCTAAATTGTGAATTCTTTTATGAACTGTTTGCTTGATTTATAAGTGTAGCTGCATATACACTGCCGGTCAAAAGTTTGGGGTCACTTTCTAACTCCATGATACATTAATCTCCTTTGAACAGTTGATATTGAGATGTTTCTGCTACTTCTGCTCTGTAAAGACTTCATAACGCCTCTAATCTGAGGTGCTGTTAATTGGTCATTTTTCAGGCTGATAACTCTAAATGAACTTCTCGTCTGCGGCAGAGGTAGGTTTTGGTCTCGCCCCCCTGGGATGGCCTTCATGAGAGCCAGTTTCATTATGGTGCTTAAAGGATTTTGCAAATGCACTTGACAATACTGTTCTTGCAAGAACTATTACAGAAAGCCTGACCTCTGTGTTTTAAAATAACAACTAACTGTTGTTTTTGTTGTTGTTAGGTAATTACCTAATTCCATATGTGTTATTTTATAGTTTTGAAATTCACACTATTGTTGTAGTAGAAAATAAATCACTAAACAAAAACAAAGAAATTTGCAAGTGACCCCAAACTTTTGAACGGTAGTGTATATATATATATACACTCAGCAAAAAAAGAAACGTCCTCTGACTGTTTTTACTTTCAGTAAACTTAATGTGTAAATATTTGTATGAACACTAAAAGAGTCAACACCATAAGACATAACCTAAAAATGTTTCCCAATGTGTCCCTGAATAAAGGGAGGCTCAAAATCAAAAGTACCAGTCAGTATGTGGTGTGGCCACCAGCTGCTTGAAGTACTGCAGTGCATCTCCTCCTCATGGACTGCCTATTGCGGACAGTCTGAGCATGATGGAGGGATTGTGTGTTCCTGGTGTGACTCGGGCAGTTGTTGTGGCCATCCTGTACCTGTCACGCAGGTGTGATATTCGGATGTACCGATCCTGTGCAGGTGTTGTTACACGTGGTCTTCCACTGCGAGGATGATCAGCTGTCCTTCCTGTCTCCCTGTAGTGTCGTCTTAGGCGTCTCACAGTGCGGACATGGCGATTTATTGCCCTAGCCACATCAGCAGTCCTCATGCCTCCCTGCAGCATGCCTAATGCACGTTCACGCAGATGAGCAGGGACCCTGGGCATCTTTCTTTGGGTGTTTTTCACAGTCGGTAGACAAGTCTCTTTAGTGTCCTGCGTTTTTAGAACTGTGACCTTAAATGCCTACTTTCTGTAAGCTGTTAAGGTCTTAACGACCATTCCACAGGTGCATGTTAATTCATTGATTATGGTTAATTGAACATGCATGGAAAACATTGTTTAAACCCTTTACAATGAAGATCTGTAAAGTTATGGGGATTTTTACAACATTATTGTTGAAATACAGTCCTGAAAAAGGGACGTTTCTTTTTTTGCTGAGTGTATATATATATATATATATATATATATATATAGTGTGGTGTGGTGTTTGGTCTTTTAGGTCTAAAATTGGTAGAATTATTTCTGGGTTTTAAATACACATAAACACAATGTTTTATTGAAGAGCTTTCAGAGATATTTTGATCGTAAAGACAACATGTACAGAATAGGATTTGTTGCTTGTTTGGGTAACTCCTGATCCTTAAATAGAATGGGACAAACATGTAATTCCATGGCCCAACCACATGTTCAGACAGAGTACTGTAGGTCCTTGCAGTTACTCTATCTGGCCCTGTCTCAAAACAATAAAAAGGTCCAATAAGAAGTCCGGACCAACAACAATGGAGAAAGAATTGATTACCCAAAACATTGTAACGCTGTATGTGGCAGGAAAAGTTCAGGGCCAAGTTATAATAAAACAACTTTGTGTACCATTACAGGCTGACTTAGGTCAAGACTCTACCGAATAATATTAGTAAAACATGTAAAAATGAGTAAAACTTCATCTTTGGTCTGTGCTTGCGGAGGTTGCATGTTCTTGCTCTGCTTGATGGGTTTCAGTCCAAAGACAAGCATGCAGGCTTACTGGCATTTCCAGATTGCCTGTAGTGGATGACTGAGTGGGTGTGCTTGGGGTTGGTGCCCTCAGCAATGTGATTTCTCTTCACAGCAATGAATGTTGGCGTGAAGTCATAGGTCATTGCCACCAACCATCAGTTGTGATGACGGTTAAGAGAGAGAGAGAGATAAAACAGGAACAACCATTTCGGAACAGAGGGCAGTCTGCAACACGAGCAATCAACCATATACAGTACAATGTTATTTGCACCCTTTAAAAAAAGACATTACCAATATACTGTACGTACCCAAACAGTATTCCTTTTGTACCACAGCAAGCCTCTAACAATTACAATTTTTAATAATGAAGACTGTACTGTATAATCTGGTGGCAAGGTGGCTTAGTGGTTAGCATTGTTGCCTTGCACCTCCGGGGTCCCGGTCTGTGTGCATGTTCTTCCCGTGCTTTGTGGGGTTCCTAAGGGTTTACTCTGGTTTCCTTCCACAGTCCAAAGACATGCAGGTATTGTTATTTGGTGTTCCCAAATTGCCCGTAGTGTGCGAATGAGCATGTGTTGTGCGCCATTGGATAGATTGGCACCTCATCCAGGGTGAACCCCACCTCGTGCCCTAAGTCTCCTGGCATAGGCTCCAGGCCCCCTGCAACCATGTATACAGAATAAAGCGGTATACAGTAGGTGATGAGTGAGTGAGTGATGAGTGAGTGAGTGAGTGTTGTATAATTTTGTTGAATGTCTATGCAACAAATTAATTCATGTAATCACTTACTATACATACACCCCAGTCTCTCCTTCACCAGCCTTTTTATCTTTCTCTTTAAGTTAAAAAAAACAAGCTTGTCACATTACAAAGAAATCACAAAGCCCCCTGTCCTCAACGCTTTCCTGTGCCAGAAAGCTGCCTTAAGTGCCGACCGCTGAGACATAAGTGTTACATAAATGTCTTTTTTCATGAATGTTTTTCATAAATGAAAGCATCACCATATCAATAATTACACTTATTTTTATGTATCAAAGAACAGCACAATATGACCAACTGGAACCCCATTCAGGGTGTATCCCACTCCATGCCCCGAGTCCCTCTGGGATAGGCTCCAGGCCTCCCACAACCCTGTATGACAGTGAGGAAGTGGGTAAATAAGAATATGTTCAGTTTCGTGCGCCGCTCATACAAGTCCCTGTGAATGAGCTGTTGCTATAGCAACGAGAACGTATTAGACCGAGCACATTAATATAAACCTGTGATTTGCCTTGCAGCCAGAACGAGTGCTATGAAAAAATATGCATCAGAATTCAATGATGCTGTGGTATAAATGAAAAACTTTCTACTGTACTGTATAATCTTAAAACAATATTATAGGAGTCTTCCCGTAATGCCTATGCGAATTGTCCAGACTCTCTGCTGCAGAAAGAGCGTTCACTATCCACTAAGTTTTCTTCGAGTGCACCTAAATCTCAGGGAAAAAAACAGGATGTGTGTTACCAGGGTTAGCGGTTAGCACTGTCGCCATGCACCTCCAGGTTCCGGGCTCGATTCCCGCCTCGGGGTTGGTGTGCACGGAGTTTGTATGTTTTCCCCATGCTTGGTGGGTTTCCTCTGGGTACTTCGGTTTCCTTCCACAGTCCACAGACATCCAGATTAGGCTAATTGGCATTCCCAAATTGCACATGTGTGTGCCCTGTGATGGATTGGCACCCCGCCCAGGGTGTATCCCACTTCATGCCCTAAATCTCCTGGGTCAGACTCCAGGCCCACACGACCCTGCATACAGGATAAAGCGGTATAGATGAGTGTGAGTGTGTAACCAGAATCTAACTGCCTAGGACTGTAAATACAATAGAAACCAAGAAAATTCATTACTTTTTATAATATCTACTTTAAAGATAAGATATGGAGCATACTGTACATAGTCCTTAATGTCTAGTTAGTCTCAGAACTTCATTAATCTGATTCATGTAAACAAATTTAAACTTCTTCATCCTTTCGGCTTCAGATTTGTACATTGTCATGAAATCATTTTCAAGTCCTCAAATCCAGCAGTTAAGACTAAGAGGGATTACTTCTATAAGATACAACTGTCACAAAGCATGGTTGCCAGGAAATAGAAAATGTATTTTTTATGATTTTAATGTAAATAATTATTGCTGAGTATAATATTTTGTTTTATACTTGCAGAAGTAATATGAAAAAGCCGCTTACATGTCCAGTAAGTATTACTGATTGTTTAATTTAAAGAGAGAAAAAAAAACATGATTGGTTGCTAGTGTATACCGTACGTGTTGAAACACACTGCCTGTCTTTTAGCTTTGCTTAAAATACACAATGTGGAGAATGTTCATGTGTGCATGAGAAAGATGCTCTCACATCCACTCTGTCATAGTTTAAGTCCTGTGCCATCAGGGATGAGAAACTCTATAGATGTGTGATAACCTGCTCATTCAGTACATTAAGGTCAACAGCTGACTTCATTTTATTGCCACATAACGTTGCTGAGTCTAGACCTGACCAGCAGAAGAAACCCCGCAGCATAACACTGCCTCCAGAGGGCTGGTACAGTGGACACTAGGCATGATGAGTGCATCGCTTGATATGATGATGATAATTGATGATAATGTGTTTCCAAATTTCCTTATTTGTTTTCTCTGCTTGATGCAGCCCAATAATTTGTCTCTTCTGAAATGGCTGTAAATTAATCTACATCATATGACAATAGTCATTAACCTTGTTACCTGATTTTACAGGAGCCACAGGATGAGGAAGACTATGAAATTTGCACAGATAATGACAGTAAGTACCCAACACTGTGTATATGAAATAATATTTGTACCCAAAGGTTCATTGGTCGTTACTGTCTATAGCCATTGCTAAAATAAACAAATATAATAATTCGCTAAAATCAATTAATATACCTCTCTACGTATTATAGCTTCAATATTGACCTAACACCAGGATTTAATCCTACAGGTCTGACAGAAGAGCAGGAGAAGAAGCCGGTCGAAAACAGACATCCATCTATACCTGTCCCTCTCCCAAGAGACGCGTAAGTTACAACAACATCATGTCTGTACAACTCTACAGATACGCAAACCTGGATTTATCTAAATACGTGTCTGTGTTCATTAGGAAAAATCCAAAGCCAATAGTTTTCCAGGTATGTAAATCTGAAATATGAAATCAGCCATGTTGGTTTGGCTTTTACCATTAATTGTCTAGTGTTATTACATTTTGTAATTAGATTCCTTGATTTCCAGAAACGAAGCATTCCAACTAGAGACCAGGAAGGTAAATATAACGTTGGTCATTAAAAGATCTTTGCTGCTCTAATTCTTACTCTGGCAGTTCTGCACATAATCCTACAGCGATCAGCAAGAACAATACAATGGTAAACATTAAGCCCAGTATTGTGTAGGATCCCTTTGTGCTAACTGGGCAGCTCTGGCCTCTTGAGGCATGACTACTCAAGACCTCTGAGGGCATGTTGTGGTGTCTGGCAATACAAAGCTGGCACCAGATCCTTTGGGTGCTGTGGATTGCAGTGTGTTCGGCCTCTGTGGATCAGAGATGTTTCTCCAGCGTAACCCATGGATGCTTAATCAGATTGGGATCTGGGGAGATTGGAGGCGCTGGGCTGGGCTTGGATTGGGCTTTGCGTTGTGCACAGTGGGCTGTGGTGAACTGGGTGTTATGGTGCCTTCACTTGTATCTGGGAGTGGTGGTGCATTGGCCTTTCTTTGGGATGGGACCAGACAGGCTGGCCTTTGTTCCCCACTGGCATAAATGAGCCTTGGGTGCCCATCATCCTGTCACCAGTTTACTGGTGTATAATTGATATAATGTTAATGTGGTACTGTTATTGCTGATCGGTGTATAGACATGTGCTGACAGTTTTTACTGTAGAACAACAATACAAACCACATATTGTATTTGATGTCTACACTCTTAGATGTTTGGATACAACTGCATCATAAAAATCACCAAAATTTAATATTTTGTGGTATATTATAAGCAAAAAAAATGTAGCAATTAATGCATTATGTGAATAATAATATTAATAATAATAAGAATTATTATTATTATTATTATTATTATTATTATTATTACTGACTATATTTTTCATATTCTCTCAGCCAACATTCTCTAGTTACCACTGCCTGTTGGGCTGAGCAGCTTTGCTTTGCTTTGTTCTGGCGAAGTTCCTTTTTAATCTAAAGAGTGTTTGTTTAATATCATGGTAATATTAGAATTAGAGCACCAGAAAAACTTAAGAACATTTCAAACTGGACCTTCAAAAGACCCAGATTAAATGTTTAAGCAGTATGATAAAAAATAAATAGTTTGAGGTTATTTTTTGTTTGCTCCAAGTGAAAAAGTTCATCTTGATATATCTGATGCTCTACAGCTTGGGGTCCGGCTCCCAGTGTGGCATCTCCACCCACTACAGGATTCCATCTTGTTAAGTGAGTGACCAAGCACTGAGAACATTTGTTCAATACTGCAAATACAGCTCTGGGGGAAAAAAATAGGAGACCACTGACCAATTTAGTCCAGAAAACTTCGGGAATGTCATCAAGAGGAAAATGAAGGGTCACAAACCATCAAGAAAAGCTGAGCTGTGGCATTAAGTTACCCAACAGCAATGTGAAAAAACTGCTGGAGAGCATGCCAAGATGCATGAAAGCTGTAACTGCAAATCGGGGTTATTATTCCACCAAATACTGATTTCTTAATGTTATTTAGCCAAAGCATTGATACAATTTGTTTACAAATGATTTGCATTCTGTTTTATTGGAGTTATTAAAGCTCCTCAAATACTGCATGATCTTCGGTTAATTTAATGTGTTGCGATGTCATTTCCTTTAAATATCCAGTACACTCTAAATAACAATAGTTATATTTTAAATTTAGGAGACATCTTGTTAGCAGTTCCCCAAAAAATGAAACAAAACTGTTCTTCTCACCAATACATGCACCTGTAAGGAAAAGAAAGAAAAAAAAACATAAGAAACTGATTATTTTGCAGTGGTCTCTCATTTTTTTTCTCCAGAGCTGTATTTATTACATACATTAACTCATTGCTTTAACTTTTCATTTATGATTTCAGCAGATCACTGCCACGTGACAACCCCTGCCAGAGTAAGTGCTTTAAAATAGACTTTTATTCACACCCAAACACCCAACACCCCCGCCACAATCGCACATGCATTCCTCCTTCTCTCTCTCTTTCTCTCTCTCTCTCTTTCTGTCTTTCTGTGTTCTCTTGGTAATTTGTCCATTACGTGTTTGTGCAGAGTCTTCACCAGGGAGAGGAAGCTTATCTCAGGAGGACAGTGCCACTAGGCAGCAAGAGGAGGTGAAAAACATGTCTACACGAACCTCTTCCTAATGACAGCCTACAACATTAAGCCTTCCTTCACTTTTCTTATTTCAGTGTTTCCAAAGAATTTCAACCTTTTTTTTTCTTTTTCTTTTTTTTACAATTTGCTGTTTTGAAAAGTCACACAAGTTCCAATAAACTGTCCTACAGCTAAACTAATCATTATTTAAGACAGCAGAAATTCCACACTGTACCAAGTTGTTATCCCAGAGTTCGCTGTCATTATGCCTAATAAACCCACAGCACATAGATATTAACTGTTCCTCATCACTTACAGGAGGCTGGTGTGTATAAGAAGCCGTGGTACGCCGGTACCTGTGACCGCAAAACCGCAGAGGACGCACTCACCCGGTCATCCAAGGTAGGTCTTTTGTTAAAGGTCACCTTTTACCATGCTTTCTTTAATGCCACTTTAATTTATGGTAATTTATGTTAATTATATAAATATTGATATTATAATAATTATTTATATTCATTAATATTGATATAAATAAAAACATACTTTTAGCAACTGTAAATGTTGTTTTGTTCTCATTTAGGTCAAAATGCAATTATTTTTTCTTTCTTATTTTATATTATTCATGGTCTTCCATGTCAAACACATCACAAACTGCCATTAGTTAATGCTTCCTTTACTCATAGGTTTGCAAGTAACGTGGTTTTCAAGTGTTCAGCAAGATGAGCAAAGATTTTTTATAAATTTTGACTTGCTTTAACGAATATCATATATTAATATTAATCATAATCATATCAATATTAACCGAGTATCATGTATCACGCATGCGCTTTTTCTTTTAATGCCGAGCGTCACATGATCACAACTGACCCAATGGTTTTACTCTAGCTTGCCCTCGGAATTGTGAGTAATCGTCTCCCCTGCTGGGTCTTAGTGCGCGTCTCTTACTGGTATAATCAACGTCCGTGCGCGTGTACTGTTTACTATAACACTGTGACCACGTGTGTGCGCGTAAAACATATTTTATTTTGTGTTTGTCTGCGTGTGTGTACAGCGCACATGTAAAGCAAAAGCAAGTTAGAGGTAAAAATCCATTGTGTATGTGTGTGTGAAAGATTCAAATAAAAGAGGAAAATGGGTTACTGTATAAGACAAGAAGAGGGAGGCGGGGGTCTGATTTCTCCTCCTCTCTTACTTTAGTTTCACACATTACATACACACACAGCGCCTGTGCCCATAAACGGAAACACTTATCTGTCGGGATTTGTTTTTACTTTTTACGGTAAAGTGCAGGTTAATTTGTGGTATTAATTATTTTTATGCATTTATTTTTGGGGGCTGTGGAACAAATTATTTGAGTTTCCATTATTTCTTATGTGAAAATTTGCTTTGATTTACGAGTGTGAGTGGTTTAAAATAGGAGCCCAATTATGCTCGTAACCCAAGGTTCCCAAGGGGCGGGGGGAAAGGGGCAAAATGCTGACACTGAAGACTCCTCCCCCAAAGAGCAGATTAATATAAACCTGGCGCTTCAGAGATCATTAATCCACAATCTTCATGGTCAAGAACACATTGTGGGTATAGGAAACCTTATTTATTAAAATGAAAATAGCTTGCAAAGTCCATTAAATACACACCAGTGCTTGTTACAAAAAAGTCTCTCTCTCTCTCTATATATATATATATATATATATATATATATATATACACATACACACCCTAAACCACATGCTTGAGGACCTGTGAGCTGACGTATAAAATTATGTGTATTCTGTAAAAAAAAAAAAAAAAAGAAATATTCAGCTCATGATAAGCAGCATTTTAAGAAAAAAGAAAAACAAAGCTGATAGCCATAATGTCAGCAACCAGCAGGAATACCAGGAAACCATTCATCTTTCAGTGTGGCATCTAAGGAAATGACTATACATAAAGTACACAGCATTGTTTTTAAAAATAAGCTTTCCAACACAACATAATTCATAACAGAGTGTCAAAAAATTATATTTGAAAGGAATAATTCGAAAGATACAATGATTTTTGTTGTTGTACGCTCGACTAATCATCTTTTGTTTTTACTTATGTTCAGGAAAATGTTAAATGTATGACCTTTTTTACGTACAGCAGCATATAGAATTTAAATTCTGTTAAGCATATGACATCACATACAGATGAGGTTGGAACTGCCAGGCAGGAGATCTAGAAAACCAAAGAGGAGATTTATGGATGTAGTGAGAGGGGACATGTAGTTAGTTGGTGTAAAGAAGAGAATGCTATCGAGTATACAATAGGGTTAGATGGAGGCAGATGATTCACTGTGGCGAATCTTAAAAGAGACCAGCCGAAAGACAAAGAAGAAGATATTACATCACATACAGTGATCAGCAAAGAAGACACCCTTTCATTCTATTTTGGTGTTGTCTGTTGTTCCTCAGGATGGTTCTTACATGGTGAGGAAGAGCTCAGGTGTGGATGCCCTGCAGCCCTATACTTTAGTTGTGTATTACAATGGACGGGTTTACAACATCCCAGTGCGCTATATTCCCAGCACAAAACAGTACGCCCTGGGCAAGCAGAAGAACAGAGAAGAGGTAAGGAAAAATTCTGAATTTATTAAACATCAAGTTACACTTACTAAATTATGACATAAACAACTTAATCAATTAATCGGATATTTGCTAAACATTTGCTAAAACCCCACTTTCCTTCCTCTCTTGCAGCGGTTCAAAACTGTCTCTGAAATCATCGAGAACCACCAAAAGAACACACTGGTGTTGGTGGACATGCAAAGCAATACAAAAGACAGCACTAGTCTGAGGCACGCAGTGAAGCCGTGACTCAGTTTCCCTGTGGTGGATCAGCTGCACACAACTTCCTGCACTTTCATGATTCTGAAGACCAGTCGGGAACAAACAGTTTGGTGAAGACAGAAAAAAAAAAAAAAAAAAAGTGTCCTTATGCTGGAATTGCAACAGGACCATTTAATACTGATCAAAAAGCAATGTCTTGTTCATACTGACAAATGGGTTGTAAAGGTGTGTAAAGTTTTCGTACATAAGCTGTATTTAATGCATTTATGTCACATAGGTTGTTTTTGTTTCACCTCAAGCCAAGACAACTTAGTAAAATATTATGAACCATTTCAATTGTTTAATTACAATCAGTTTTAGTGATGAGATTCAGAATGTAAATGGAAACTGAATTACCTGATGTCTAGTGTACACATACATATTTCAAGTTATGGCTATTCCAAACATTTCACATTTCTGGTTCATAAACATACATGGTTGTGCAAACCAAACATTGTTTCAGTGTCATATCTCTTTATCTCTTATTTGAAACAGTCTGATGTCTGCACACAACACAAAACACAAGCCATAAGGTAGCGCACTTGTTCATGTAGTACATGACCTGGGAATATTTTTTACGGTTTTTAGAATATTTTACAAGCATTTTACCAGAATATTTTACAACCAGTTTTACCTTTAGTCTGCGCTTCTAGACAGATTAAAAAAAAGCATGATTGCAAGAGGGACGTGACTTGGACTGGGCCGTGGAATGCAAAAAGTGATTACATTAAGAAACTTTTTAGGTGCTACAATAAATAACCACTACACCGCAAACTGTCCAGACAGTCAAATAATAATATAAATAATCAAATGAATCTCTCATTGAAACACTTTGAGATGAATAAATACAACATAAAGGTTTCTCATATAAAGATGTATACAAAAATCACTCACTATTTCAGTGGGAACATACAAATGGAGTTGAAACGGACTGCCATCAGTGATAACACTGAATTCTGAATTCAGCTGATCCAACATAGCATTAAAAAAAAAAAAAAAAAAAAAAAGCACAGACAGTTAACACCATTGGTATACAGGGCAGTATTACATTTATGGAGAAATCCTGTAGTCGTTAAATATCACAATTTCAGTGAATCCTTACAACCGACTTGTTGAACTTGATTGCATAATGTACATCTGGTTACACAACAAAAAGTAAATACCTTAACTGCATTCGGGTTCGTCCAAATGTATAAATAATTGTGTCCTTGCAAAGCCTTCAGCCTGAGCATAAGCCTACCCACTTGAATTCAGAGATTAATTATTGGATATTATTTAATGTAAAAACAAATGATAGATTTTTTTGGTAAATAATTCATTAATATATTTATCAAGAAAATGCAACAAAAAAAAATCAAAAAGCTATAAATAAAGTCATACAACAGATAGTGCTGTTTCCAGATCATTTAAATAAATTGTACAGCAATGCTGTTTCATTTTGGTCAGTCTTCATTATAAAGAAATGCTTTTCAAATCCTTATATAAATAATGCATATTGCTTTTATAATAACATACACTGACACTAGGGTAAAAAGAACAAATAAATAATTCCAGTTCCGTTGGCTTACCGTCCCTGAGATGGTTTATCAAACTAATATTACTACTAATAAAAGTGGCATGCTGATAAAGCTTCAGAAATACACATTTCCTGAGCTGTGCATATAGAAAACTTGTTCCAGCCCAATCAAAATCATGCAGAACATTCAATGCATGAAACTAATGGTCTGCACGAACAATTCTTATAAATCACAAAAGCTCAGAAGACGGATTGCTGGTCTGTGTCATTACCCTGCCATTCACTGGTGAATAATTTGTTCCAGTCTCGTGTAGCCTCCATAATATGCCTCTGACCATGACCTACCCACACCTCCTGGTTCCTAAAGCGGCGACCACAAAACCAGCACCTGAAGCTTGAGTGAAGCTCGGTCGTGTTAGAGTTTACATTTGCTACCCTAAACTTACTGCCACACAATCTCTTCAGCTTCAGATTGAGGATGAACCTTTCTTTAACCGTCCCTTGAGGCCACACTCTTCTACAATGAGACATTTTCAGGTTGTCTGCACATCTCTTACGGAATGTGTTACAGCTAAACTCGGAAAGGGCTTTTAGAGTTCCCTGAGAAAGAACGACCCTTTGCACGGCTCCTTTGTGTCTGTGAACTGATCTCATAATGTTTGCCACTTCGGGAATATCCGTGTCTGGGTGATTGAGGACTACAACAGGCTGGTTCAAACGTGGGACTTTTACTGGCTGTGAGGAGCAAATGGGAAAGAGTCGAAGAGTCCTTTCTATTTCTGGATCATGCGGTTCCCAGTAGCGGACAGATCCTAATGACTCCTTTTCTTGGGAATTTCCAACACGCCGTCTTTTCGATTTTAAAATTCGCCCATGTGAGTCTTTTGTGTATTTTTTTGATTCTCGCTGTCTCTTCCTGCTGAGAGTAGGTTCATTTAAAAGTGGTAGTTGAGGAGAGGCAATTCTATTACTCACTGCTACGTTTATGGTTTTGGGTGAGTGAATGCCCGCTTGCTGGCTCCTTGGTTCAGACCGAGTGGTCATACCTGTAGAGATAGTGAGAATGACTTGTTTAGAAAAGTGACATTAAAGAGCACACAATAAACCAACTGCTAATACAGTACTGTACATCAGAAAAGCATTTGGACATAAAAAAAAACATAACCAACATGTAACAGATACTGCTGGTTAAATCTGATGAAATAAATGTTTCCCTTTAAGACTGTCATAAATCTAAAAAATAAAAATAAAAAACAGCTCATTTGTTCAGTTCTCTTTTTTATATCTTTGGTGGGCTATGGCAGTCTTTTCATATTCATAAGGCCCACTTATTGGTTCTTCACATTCGCTCTTTATGTGCTTCATAACTTGCTTTCAGCACATATGATCTATCTCACTTAAACAATAACCACTTTAAGTTGCATTACTGAAATAAATCACATTTATTCACACATCACCCTGAACACACTACCTCTACTGTGAAACATGGTGGTGGCAGCATCATGTTGTCAAGATGCTTTTCTTCTACAGGGACAGGAAAGTTGGTCAAAGTTGATAGGTAGATGAATGGAGACAAATATTAAAAGATGAGCAATCTTGGGAGAAAACGTGTTAGAGTCTGCAAAAGACTTGAGCCTTTTGCGGACTCTAACAGCAATTCCGATTGAGAATCTGTGGCAAGACTGAAATTGCTGTTCACAGAAGATCTCCTGATCTGACTGGGCTTGAACTATTTTGCAAAGAAAAACAGGCAAAAATTTCACTCTCTAGGTGTGTAAAGTTGGTACAGACATACACCACAAAGTATTGACTTAGGTGGGGGCGAAATACAAATGCACGGCACACTTTTCAGGTATTTTCATTTATCATTTTCCTCCCACTTCACAATTATGTGCCACTTTGTGTTGGTCTATCAAATGAGACCAAAATCCCGATAAAATACATTTACATTTATGGTTGTAACGTGGAACAATTTAAGAGGGATGAATACTTTTTCAAGACACAGTATGTAAATAATTCATCTGAATGCAGCTCATTGGACCAGATGCTTATTTCACGCATGATTTTCTAAAATACATTCGATCTGAAAGAGAAAAATTTTCACTGACAACATTTTCTCACTCATTTTATTTACACTCTTTTGATAAACTGAAGTTAGTCAAAAGAAATCTCTCCTTACCTCTGTATGTAACTTCAGAATCATCAAGCAAATGGTTAACTGTAGTAACAGGAAGCTCTTCAAGTGTCTGATACAGGTCTCGATTATGACAAGCGTCTTCAAGTGATAATGATAAGGAAGGATCATCTACAGTTTCCATTGTACAGTTCTGATCTAGGGGGACATGAGCATGCCTAGGGTCTATCCTGTTTGTGTGCTCATCTCCACTCTCCTGGAAAAACAGGTTTCCATTTTCACTTGGGGAAATAAAGAGAGCCTCAATAGTATTTCCGTGAGGAGGTGCTACAGTTGGATCAATAATATTCGATTCTAGCAAGGCTGCTCCATTTTGATCTGTGTTTAAAACTTTTTCTGTTCTCTGTTCATTCCAGTAATCCAAGGGGAACTGTATTATAGTTGCTTTTTCACCTGACTTTCCAATATTATCCATGTTCTTGCTGTATATTTTAGAGCTTCTATCTTTCTCAGACATCACCGTTAAGAGCTGGGCGTTCATACCTTCTTTCATGCTTCCAAAATCAGATGAAGTACTGGAAGACAGATGTTCAACACACCTAATATGATCTTGACTTGTAGAAGGCTCAGGATGAATTTCTTGATAATCTCTTGCTGCTCTTCCCTGATTGTCTGTGTGTTTTGGTAAGTCATTTATCTTCTGCACATTTGCTTGTACTGGCTGGATATCTGCCTCTCTGACAGAGCATATGTCGCTTATCGCATCTACATTTTCTCCACTGAGCTCATCTGTGTCATCAAACGTTACCTCGGGAGATGCCGTTTTTTCATTCTTTGTCTGACTTTCTACATTAATATCCTTTATTCCTGAGAGAGTGAGTTGTGCAGGAGGATCAAGACCTTCACTGCACACACACTGGCCATTGCTACATTCGTTTTCAGTGTTATCAACCTGAGGTGCATTTCCTATTATTTCTTGGTCTTCTTCTTTACCAAGTCCTTGTTTTTTGGGCTGACCTGAATTTGAGGTAGAATCGTATCCATTGATATTAGAATCTGCAATTGTAATAGTGCCTGATTCACTGCAAATTTGATCACTGGGTCTCTCAATATGAGAGTCCAATTGTATATCATTTCTTCCTTCCTGGCTTAATCCTGCAGGTTTTTCTCCTGTGTCTGAAGGAACCTCTGGCTTGGTTGAAGGTATGACTTTAAGAACAAGATGCTTTTTTCCATCAACGATCTTGAAACCAACAACCCTTGTAGTGCAATCGGGTGGAACTGAGATATTGTTCTTTTCCATGAGGCCAGAAAGTTCATTACCAGAGTTCGGTACAGGAAGTGGTGTGGCGCATCGCTTCATCTTTGGCTCAGAATCCAAGGTTCCGGGACAAGACGGACATGAGAGGTCTGGTTCACCTTTTAGAGTTACTGGCCATGTTTTTCCATAGTTGACTGTCTTTTCCAGAAACTGCTTAGTCTCCTCTAAGGTCCTTGTTGGATGTAGTAATTCACCATTTTCATCAAGCAAACCCGCAGCTGAGAAAGGCAAAAAATTTGCAGACGGCCACTGTGGAATGTCTGATTGTGGAATCGGGAATTTGATGTCCGTAGCAGGAGGTTTGTTTGGCTTTGTCACATGATCTCTGTTTTTCCACCAGTTCCTTCTGCTCCACCCTCGATGGCAGGCAGTAGTCTCATGCTTCACTGGAGTAACTTTCTGGTGTTCACCTGCAGCATCGGCCAAGAGACTCCTATTCAGTTCACCATTCGTGGGCTTAGCACTTGACTTTTCACTACTGTCTATAGTTGGTGCAGTGTTGTGTGTACAAGACTTATGAAACTGGTTTAGCTCCTTTGTAGTGAGCATACATTCTTTACATTGATACTGATTGGTGTGTGTTTCACAATGCTTTGTGAGCTGGAATGGCATTTGAAAGCCTTTGTCATTGCACGGCTCAGACGTGAGCCTAGAGTGTTTGTGTTTCGGGTAATGCTGCCGCAGTGTAGTAAAGTCAGAAGCAACGAAACTGCACATGTCGCAAGGAAAACACGGTGGGTGTCCTTTTCCTCCATGGAAGTTTTTAAAGTGTTTTAATAAACCATCTGGACTAAATCTTGTGCCATCCTTGCAATCAGAGCAAGTAAATGTAAGCTTGCTGTTAGCGCTGTCAATTACTTGGTGATTCTTTTGTTCAGTTTGTGATGACTCCTTTGTCAAAGCTTTATCGAACTTCTGCTGTTCAACTGAACTGTTTACAGCGTGAGCTGAGGATTTCCTGAGTCGCAGGCGTCTGCGCCAGTTCCCCCCGTCACTGTCACCTGCTTGATCCTCATTATAGCCGTTTGGGTTCGTCTGTTCCATTTCCATGTTAATATTACAGGCTCCTGAAACATACAAATGCAATTGAAAAAATTTTATGCTTGATGATCCTGGCAGCTATTAAGACATGGGTTTCAAATGCACAACCTTCCAATCCGTAGCCTAAAGCCACTGACGCACGTCTGTCAGTCTTGCTGGTGTAATGTTCACAAAATCTCAATTATAATTACAATGGCTTAGACAAAATATGCAAATTGGGATATTTTTCCTGCTTTTTAACACCCTGTTGTCTCCTACCACCATTCATATACTAAATTTTTAGTGTCTTTCTGCCCTTGAATGTTCTACCAGATACCAGGAGTTTATTTATCTTTAACCAATTAAAATTTTACTATATGATCTGATACATAGCATTAAATTTAATCTTCACAGGGACTTTCCCTTAGGCCAGTTCTTGATTTATTCAGTATTCTTGTACTGCATTTAACTGAACTGTATACACTCGCCATCCTCTTTAATAGGAACACCTGCTAATTTATTCAGGTATCCAATCAGCCAATCAGCAGCAGCACAATATATAAATCATGCAGAACCAGGTGAGTGTATGTGTAAAAAAATGACATCAGAATAAGCTCTGATCTATATTTAAATAACTGCTGACAGCCAAACAAAAATCTGTATATATATATATATATATATATATATGTGTGTGTGTGTGTGTGTGTATATATATATATGATTAAAACACAGGTTTGTTAAAAAAATCTAAAAGACAAAAAAAAAAAAAAGGGCAGTTAATGTCAGAAAGTGTTAAAATTATTTTCTAATAACAACACAAACAGATTTAATTCTCAAAAAAAAATACTATGCCAATATTTTACCTGATTATTGTTAAATGTATTAACTTAAAGCATCTGAGAAACTAGTTCCTATTATCACCTACATTATAGCAGTTTATAATGTTTATAATGAAATAATACATTTTAATTATTTGCCATACAAGTTCCTGTGAACGGGACTGTTGTTACTACGGAAACTGTATTAGGACAAGCATATTAATATAAACTAAGATTAGAATTACCATCAGAACTACTATCAGAGCTGCTGTAATAATAATTTATGAACACCTGACCGATAATTTGTATTTATTTACTAAACGTGCCCAAGACTTTATTCGCTTGGACTTTAATTGCACACTCATAAGCGCGTTTATACATCATCTGTTGAATTTTGGAATGAACTAAAATGTTTTATGTGTTACCGTTAAGTGTGCGGAATGAAAGTGTGAGATCACATTTATTAAGTAGATTTCCATTGCACACTCATGAAGGTGTATTTTAAAATGTACAGCGCCATCTGTTAAATTTTGAGATAAACTAATGATTGTTTTCAAGGTCGATTTCTGTTTTTTATTATATAAAGGCAGTTTTCCATTTAAATTTCAAATTAGCATATCTTCTCTTCCCATGGGCCGATTGTGATGAAGCAAAGCCTATATGTTACCTCAAGCTCGGCCAAACACACTTGTGAAAACCCCATTAAAATTCATTCAGGAGTTTTGACATGATGCATACACAATCAAACAGACAAACAGAACAAAATTTCAAAAAAACATCTTGATGTTATATTACTCATCTTACGTCCTTCAAATAATTTTTTAACAAAAATCTTCAATGTACAGACTTCTGAAACACGTTAACGACCCTTGGCATATTTTCAAACTGCTGCTCATGCTCATGCAGCATCACACACTCAGAGGAAGCGATATCGACCCCCTTCTGCATGAATAAGTTCACACACAACCCACAACTGGCCAGGATCACTTTGCCGGACAGAGACGAGGAAGCCATTTTTGCTCTCTGGAGTTTCCGTGGATGGCTGTGGCATTGCCAGGATTCAAACTCACAGACTCCTGATGATAGGACTAATGCTGTCGGGACGCTACTTTTAAAATGAAGTATAAATAAGGTATAAAACATAAATACCAGCATTTTAAAGCGACAGATTTATAATAACACTTTATGGGTAAAAAAATGCATTATGTTTTATAGTGCCTTGTTGTATAATCCTGAAAAATCTAACAGAACCTGACCACAATTACCGCCATGTTATTACTCACTGAATGGCATCTGTACAATCTGTACTGATGCTTATTTTTGGACATTTCTTTATCAACATTATTGTGCTTGCAGTAACTAGGCATTTGAATCAGAAGCTACAACATCTTTATTACAAAAAAGCAAAAAAGTAATAAAATGAAACACTATCATTATAATATCACAAGAAAAAAAGTATGTAATGTAATGGTCCTGAGGCTAGATCGGTACCAGATCAAATTTGATGCATTTTCTGATCTGATCCATTCATGTATAGCATTTATTCTTTTAATGTAATGTTTAATGTTTGTGATGTGAACATAAGGCACTGACTGTCTTTAAGCACATACCAATGCACCGCAGATAATAATAAAACTATGATCTCTGGTTTATGCAGACACAAACTGAACAAAGGTATTCCCACACTACTGACCCCTATGAAAGTCGTAGGCTACCTCTAAGTCCTAAATCCCAATTTTAACCTAGTATTGTATAGAAAATAAGAAAGGGAAGCAGTTGCAGTCCACAGTTTTAGACAAAAATAACTAGGATTTGGTCTACAGAGACCATGACGACATTTGCGCTAAACACTTTAATGCTCTCCTTTTTACAGCCATTGACCACTTTAACGCAGAAATATATTAACATTTACGGGATTTGGCAGACGGCCTAATCCAAAGTGACTTATTTTATGTCATTATACATCAAAGCAGTTGAGGGTTAAGAGCCTTGCTAAAGGGCCCAACAATGGCAACCTGGTGGTGATGGGACCTTTTGATCAGCAGGCCAATGCCTTAACCACTGAGCTACCACCAAACCATGATGCTTTATAGATCATCATAGTATAACCTTTATGTATTTTATGAACTTTATTTAAATGTGTACAACAATATTCCATCCATCTAGGAACCTCTGAAGTCCAACTGTAAACCATGGAGGCCAATGGTGACCATTGTATTTATTCCCATTTTACGACTATGGTGGGACCACCGGTCAACATTCACACACGCATTCACACACTACGGGGCAATTTGGGCGGGCCAATTAGCCTAATCTGCATGTCTTTGAACTGTGGGAGGAAAGCAAAGTACCCAAAGGAAACCCACCAAGCACTGAAAGAGACAGAACATGCAAACTCAACGCGAACAGACCCCGAGGCGGGAATCAAACCTGGACCCTGGAGGTGCAAGACGACAATGCTAACAAAACCTATTGTGCCTATTTTCTCTTTACAACCACTGAAGTTTTTGTATTCTTGACATTTCTACAGGAAGAACACTTCGGGTCCAAACCGCTCTTGTTTAGAATCCTGTTAAAAAGCTATACTTCATCCTGTATACAGGGTCACAGGGGGCGTGGTACCTATCCCAGGAGAGCACGAGATGAGGTACACACCAATCCATCACAGAACACATACATACACACAAAGATGCAAACTTATTTACAGAATACAGTTAGTCTAATCTGCATGTCTTTGGACTGTGGAAGGAAACCCACCAAGCACGGGAAAAACATCCAAACCCCATCCAACCCAGACCCCGGAAGTGCTAACCACTACACCACTGTGCTGCCTAATAATAATAATCATTATAATTATAATAATAATAAGAGTGAGTTGAGATTTTTTTTTTAATCATAAACCCATTTTGAGCTCCTCTGCTTTAGAGAGTAAAACCAATGGGGTACAACATCTTAATTACAAAGCAGATCCTCTATAAATGAAGTTAATCTGTTTAACTATGACTTTAAGAAAGTTACAAGTGGGAGTTAATGTGATTATATCTGGCTCGATACAGTGCAGCTCTGTAACGTTAGCAGAAAATGAAAGGTGCACCTGTATGAAGTGGTGAAGCCTCGCCGTGTTCAGATATCTGCTAGTTAATGAACTGAACAACACACACAAGCAAACACGTTTGCTTATCACTTTATATCGATGTATCATCCAGCAGAAATCAAAAAACATAAAAACACCGAGCTCATGTGTTTATCACTGAAAGTTAGTTCCTACAGCTAGAGTTGTTACCAACAACAGAGCTCAGTTTCCACCTGAGAGACAGAGAATGTTGTCGTTAAGGCTGTAAAAACAGAAACTTTTACCAAATTAGGTTTGACTTTAAACTCCACATGAGGTTAATACCTGTTATTTGAGGTCCTGGGTGGAAATTAGCAGACACGCAGGCGGCTCGGAGTTTAGCTACTGAGAGTCTGTGTTACTCTGCTTCCCTCCCTCCCTCACACACACACACACACTCACTCACTCGCGCGAACACACACAAACTTATTCGAGTCAATTTCCACTTCAAGTACAACTTCATAGATATATGAGTCAGTTGGTCGTTTTGTTCAAATACACAAAGTCAAGCAGGATAAACTTCAGCCTCAGGCGGACTTACGTGGTCTCCCGCGTCCTCATATTGTAAGCCGGGCGGCGGCCATGACACTCACCTCTCCCTCTGTCTCTCTCACTCTCATACACACACACACATACACACACACACACAGCGCGAGTTCACACAAGCTGATCAACACCGATTACCGGCTTGTGCCACTTCCCTACAAAACAAGTGTCCGTTTTTTTTTTTTTTTTTGTAGTGTGTGTGTGTGTGTGTGTGTGTGTTTCTGTGTTGCACATGCAGTTTGTATATTTGTACGCACCCGTGCAAAATAAGCCAAGCCCTGACATGTGCTTCCTCTTCACGATTCTATCAACAGTTTATAACAGTCATATTAACTCAGTGGACGTCCCCCGAATACTACAGCGACAAAACAGGCCGCCTACAGGCATCAAAGGGGAAAAGATCAAAGTACTGTATTCGAACTTAAAAGGGTCATTCTACAAACATGGTGGAAAGTGCCGTCATTTAGATTTGCTGGTGCCAAAATCGTTTAAATTAGAATAACTGACTGTTTACTTGTATATGTTCTAAAAAATATATATATAGTATGCATACTTTCAAACATAAAATACATTTTTCTTACTTTGATGTTCAATATTTAGTTGTAGCATTTTTTTAAAAGGCCAAGTTCCAGGAAATGTCTTGTCACTATAATCATACACTATGGAAGTGGGACCATATACTGTACTTTTTATCTAAAGATATTTTTTCATGAAATTCACAATAACATCAATATAAAATATAGTATGTATACTTTCGATCATAGCACTGTCGCCTTGCACCTCCAGGGTCCGGGTTCGATTCCCGTTCAGGCTCAATTCCCGTCTCTGTGTGCATAGAGTTTGCATGTTCTACCCGTGCTTGGTGGGTTTCCTCCGGGTACTCTGGTTTCCTCCCACAGTCCAAAGACCTGCAGATTAGACTAATTGGCGTTCCCAAATTGCCCATAGTGTGTAAATGAGTGTGTGAGTGAGTGTGTGTGCCCTGCGATGGAGTGGCACCCTGTCCATGGTGTACCCCGCCTCGTGCCCTAAGCCTCCTACTATAGGCTCCAGGCCCCCCGCGACCCTGAATACAGGACAAAGCCGTATGGAGGATGAGTGAGTAAGTGAGTGATACTTTCAATCATGAAATACATTTTCTTAAGTTGATGTTCAATATATAATTGTAGCAATTTTTCCAGCCCAAGTTCAAGGAAATATCTTGTCATTATGATCATCAAATGAAGCAGGACCATATACTGTACAAATGTATTTTATCTAAGGATTATTTTTTACAATAACATCAATAACATAAAAAATACACCATATGTACAAAAGCATTTGGCCAGAAAATATAGTATGTATACTTAAATCAAAAACTTTGATGTTCAATATTTAATTGTAGTATTTGTTTAAAAGGCCAAGTTGAAGGAAATGTCTTGTCACTATGATCATACACTATGGAAGCGGAACTATATACTTTACTTTTCATTTAAAGATATTTTTAGATTAAATAAATCTGTTTTACAATATCATAAATATCTTATGAAAATACACCATATGGACAAATATATTTGGCCAAACTGAGTAATTATTGAATTCGGGTGTTTTCATCAGGCCCCTTATCTCCGGTGAAGGAAATCTTACTGCTTTAGCATACATAGACATCTTTAACAATGCTATATTTCCAACTTTGCTGCAACATTTTAGGGAAGGCCCTTTTTAATTTTGACATGACTGTACCCCAGTCCAAAAAGCATGACTATAAAGACATGGGTTTGGTGTGGAACAACTTGACAGAGTGCTGACCTCAACCCCATCAAGCACCCTTGGGATTAACTAAAATGGAGATTGTGATCCAGGCCTTCTTGTCCAACATCAGTGCCTGACCTCATAAATGCTGTATAGAATTAATGGGCACGAATTTCCACAGGAACACTCCAAAATTTTGTGGATAACTATGTATATGCATTTGGATACAATGTCATTGCAGGTTTGGCAAAATACTTTTGTCCACATAGTGTAAGTGAAATACTAAAATTATTTTTTTTTTATATTTGAGTATAATTTATAATATGAAATAAATATGAGTCACCCCTTACTGTTATACAAAAAGAGTTTTTGTTTAAATTACATTTGACGATTTAAAATTGTTTCTGCATCTAAGGTAACTAGATAAAGAGCACTGGACAAATGCAAAAGGTATGTCAGATGTCCCTCTTTATTTGTTTAGAAATGTCATAATATATTTTGTAGTTTATGCCAGGCTTTTAGATCCGTCATTGGTGTTACTCTTTTTAGTGTTAAAACTATCAAAAATTGGGTATAAAAACTGATTACAAGTAACAGTTACATGCTGTCATATGCACGTAATACTGTATGGCACTGTCCCAAAGTCCCTGCACTACAATCCATTCCCCTACTCTGCTTTTTTATGTTATATGTTATGTACTGTATATACAATTGTAAAGTTGTATTACATCATGAATCATCTTAAATTTAATATAATACAGTGTTATTTGTTGAAATGTTTATGCAGAACTTAATGCACACTTAAACTTCTTTTGTGTATTTATACCTTAACTGAGGTATGTGATAGAAATAAAATATGTAAAGTATATAAAAATCACGCAAGAGTTTCATGTTCATATCAAACCCGAGATTTCAAGAAGGCTCAGCTACCAAAGTTTTAGGGAGTTTGTGCCCATTGTAGCTTCAAGTTCTTCTTCAGTTGGCCTGATGTGGTCTTCTGCTGTTGCTGCTCCTAGGTTCAATGTCTAGTTGTGGTTGGAGATTTACATACACTCATTAACAACATGGGTTTACAATGTCTTTAAACTAGTCTTTTGCTAGTGCAGAATAATTTTACAACATACATCTTTCAAAATTATACATATATTTTATTTAGTGGTGCAAAACATCTCTCAATTTCCCAAGCCCAATGCTTTTCAACATTCGGTGACTGATAACAATTGAATAGAGCCAGTTTCTCTGTGCCAACATAAGAAAAGCTTTGTTTAACAGCACTTATTGGAGTGACCGACCCACAGTAGAATGGGATTGTCCAAAGAGCTCAGTGCAGATAAGAGAAAGAGGGTTGTAGTTAAATGCCTCTAGGAGCCATTTCTAATCAGGTCAAACACCTGAACTTGAGCACAAGTTAATAGCAGGTGTATCCACTTATTGAAGGTGTAGCCACTTTGCCTTTTGCTTCAAGTGAAACTGATTCACTGCACAATCTTTATTGTATACTGAAGGAAGTGAACTACCTCAGAACTCTTCAGCATAACTTCAAATGAGCAGCATTTCAGCAGAACGTTGATCTCAAACCTGTCAATGCTTGTTGTGGAATGATTAAAGCAGGCTAACTTTGAAACTTTGGAGCTTCAACTGTGTAAAAATTTTGTGGGCCGTGTTAAAATTTAGATATGTGCCAGGAAATCGAAAAAATTTAATTGCACCCTAACAATTGTGCCAAGAAATGTGGTCAAAAACACTGAGAATTCTGGCAGATGCTCGATGATGGCTATTATTAGGTGTGCTGTATGTATGATATTGATCCTCTATTGATTTGAGAAAATGCAATAAAATAACTAAAAACTTGTCATTTAAAAATTTTGAGACCCCCATTTAAAAATTAATTGCAAGTACAATATTGCCATGACATTTTTGTTCAATGTATTTAAACTTCTGACTGTGTTTTTTATGATCCATTCTTGCTCACCATGGAAAAAATAGTGGGTTTTTTTTTTCACTTCCTATAGCATCACATACCTGTAATAAAAACTGATTACAAGTAACAGTTACATGCTGTCATATGCACGCCATATAGCACAAAAGTGGCTTTGGCCATTCTCTTTGACCTCTGTAATCAATAAGGCTCATCTGTCTGCATAACTACTGCTCATTGGGAATTCTTTTGCACTATTTTGTGTTGTATGCGAAAATGAGAGACTGTTGTATGTGAAATGTTAAAACAATCTATCTAGCACTAAAAACCATGCACAAAGTCAATGACAATGACACTTTCCCCTATCTGGTATTTGTTGTGAACATGAAGATTCAGTTATCCTTGTATATAACGGCTAACAACCAATATATGTTTTAAAGTTGTAAAAATATAGATTTCAAAAAAAGATTCTCAATAACTTTTAATAAAATTAATCACTCAAGAGCTGTTCTTTTTTTGTCTTATTTACATTAAGCACTTGTACACAATATGGATCTATCAGCATAGCAGCTGATATCCTAAAGCTGGAGATGTGTCTTTAACAACGGTTTTCCTAAAAATGCTAACATGCAAAAATGGGTGCTGGAATTTACCCAATTACCCAATATTGTAATCCAAAATAGCCTTTTCTTCCTCAGTCATGAGGCTTCCTTATCTCAACACTTGTTGGTGTATGTTATTTATGGTGTATAGTTGGTGTATGGCCTTTTGGCCTTCTGGACACCAAAATTTTTTATTTCTATTCTAAATTCTATTCTCTACAAGAATGTCTGTGAGGGAAGCCTGGGAATTACTGAGCACATTTACGACAAATGGTAGATTGGTTCCTAACAACATTGTGGCATATATCAATCAGTTAAGATTAAGTTAAGATTAAGATTATGGTATGGTAAGATTCACTGCTTAAGCACTTACTAGGAGACAAATAGAATGCCATATCTAGTAATCAAATTCAAATTTTATTTGTCACGTAAACAGTCATACACAGTACGATATGCAGTGAAATGCTTTTTCGACTACCAGTGACCTTAAAATAAAAGCTTAAACATAAGAAATAAATATGAATAAAGGTAATACGGTAGAAAATAAAGTTAACTGGTAAAATATACTGTACACGTAAAAATAAAGATATATTGCAGTAAAAGAAATATTGCAGAAAAATGAAATTAACTAGTAAAATATACTGTGCTAAGGAAATTAAAATAAAAATATACTGTACAAATAAGAACAAAATATATATAATATAGAAATATAAAAGTAGGAATTTGTCTATATAAGAAATGTAAAAATGGCTGAGGTGTGCAAATATGCATAAAGTGGCTTCTTAAAGTGTTTTATTGTTAAAGTGATTTGTGCAGTGGTCCATAATGAAAGTATAAGTATATAGTGCAAAAAGTGTGCATGAATGTGTCCATAAATGCCCAGTCAGTGTTGGAAGTAAAAGAGATGATATTAGTCCTGTATTGTGGTGTGGTTGAGAGACCTTATGGCCTGCAGGAGGAAGCTCCTCCTCAATCTCTCTGTATTGGTCTTTAGGAAGCGGAATTGCTTCCCAGACCACAACAGAGAGAATTCAATTCAATTCAATTCAATTTTATTTATATAGCGCTTTTAACAATGGTCATTGTCCCAAAGCAGCTTCACAAAAAAAAATTAAAGATTTTTTTTTTTTTAGAAAAGAAAAGAAAAGAAAATATTTGGAAGGGTGTATGTGTGAGACAAATGTGTCTAGATAATAATGAAATGAATGAATGATGAATGAAATGTCTCTGATGAGCAAGCCAAGGGTGACGGCGACAGTGGCAAGGAAAAACTCCCCGAGATGGCAATAGGAAGAAACCTTGAGAGGAACCAGACTCAACAGGGAACCCATCCTCATCTGGGTGATAACAGATAGAAATAACATCAAGTGTGTTGTGCAGGTGAAAGTTCAATATATCAGAAGTTGTGTAGATTCAGTTCAGCAGTAGGTGCAGAGGGCAGATGGGGTCAGATCACTGGAAGCACAGGAGCAGGATGTGTAGCTCCAGCCATCATAAAGCAGAATCTAGCTGGAGCAGGTCCTTCTCAAGATGCCTTAGAAACCTTGCAGGGTTGGCCTTTGTCTACTGAAGCTGGCACAATCTCCAGATGTTTCAGGATGGGTAGAAAAATACAGAAAAGATGGAGAGAATTAGCGTAGTTGCCATTCAGGATAGGTGTACTGGAGTATGAGGTTATGGGATGAGTTATGCGTATGCCAGATTAAAGAGATGCGTCTTGAGCCTACTTTTGAATTGGGAAACCGTGTCTGCTCCCCGAACAGTGTCTGGAAGGCTATTCCAAAGCTTTGGAGCCAAATATGAAAATGCCCTGCCCCCTTTTGTAGATTTTAAAATTCTGGGAATTACCAGAAGTCCGGAGTTTTGTGATCTTAAGGGACGTGGTGGATTATAGCGTATCAAAAGACTGGTTAGGTATGAGGGAGCTAAACCATTTAAAGCCTTGTATGTAAGTAGTACTATTTTGTAATTAATTCTAAATTGAACAGGTAGCCAGTGCAGGGATGATAATATAGGTGTTATATGATCATATTTTCTGGATCTAGTGAGAACCCTGGCGGCTGCATTTTGGACTAACTGTAGCTTGTTTATTGAGGATGCAGGACAACCACCTAGTAATGCATTACAATAGTCCAGTCTGGAGGTCATGAATGCATGAACTAGTTTTTCTGCATCAGATACGGATAGGATACTCCTAAGTTTGGCAATATTTCTAAGATGGAAAAAGGCTGTTTTTGTGATATTGGAAATATGATTTTCAAAAGACAAGTTACTGTCTAATATCACGCCCAGGTCTTTTTCTGTTGAGCTAGTAGTAACAGTACATCCTTCTAAACGCAGGCTGAATTGTGAAAGCTGTTGTGTGCTGGTTTTTGGGCCGATGAGCAATATCTCTGTCTTATCTGAATTTAGTAAAAGAAAGTTATTGGTCATCCAATCTTTTATGTCCTGGACACACTCTGTTAATCTAGACAGCTTGGGTATTTCATCTGGTTTTGTTGAGATGTATAATTGGGTATCATCAGCATAACAATGGAAACTAATCCCATGCCTTCTAATGATGTTTCCCAGGGGAAGCATGTAAATTGAGAACAGGAGAGGTCCTAAAACTGACCCTTGTGGGACCCCATATTTCACTGGCATTACATCAGACGGTACTCCATTTAGATCTACAAAATGGTATCGATCAGACAGGTATGATCTAAACCATTTTAATGCCTGCCCCTGAATACCTATATGATTTTGTAGGCGGTCTATGAGAATATTATGATCTATGGTGTCGAATGCAGCACTTAGATCAAGTAAGACTAGTATTGAGATGCAGCCTTGGTCTGAAGCTAAAAACAAGTCGTTTGCAATCTTAACTAGTGCAGTTTCTGTACTATGATGGGGCCTGAAACCTGACTGAAATTCTTCTAGGATGTTGTTTTCCTGCAAGAATGTGCATATTTGAGCTGATACTACTTTTTCTAATATTTTTGATATGAACGGAAGGTTTGAAATCGGTCTATAATTTGTTATTTCATTCGCGTCCAAATTAGATTTTTTAAGAAGCGGCTTAATAACTGCCAGCTTCAAAGGTTTAGGGACGTGACCTAGATATAATGAAGAATTAATAATGTTTAGAAGTGGCTCTCCAACTGTAAGCATCACTTCTTTTAAAAATCTGGTTGGTATTGGGTCTAACAGGCACGTTGTTGATTTAGCTGAGGTGATAAGTTTATACAGCTCTTCCTGTCTTATACCTGTAAAGCACTGAAAATCTAAATGTGAAGCTCTAGGCTGAACTAGATCATGAGATGCTATTAGAGGTTGAACCTCTGTTATTTTCTTCCTTATGCTATCGATTTTTTCATTAAAGAAGTCCATAAAATCTTCACTACTAAAATGTTGTGGAGTACTCTCTGCAGGCATCTTAGGTTTTGTTAGGCAGGCTACTGTACTAAATAAGAACTTGGGATTGTTTTGGTTTCTTGCTATCAGTTGGCTAAGATGCTCGGTCCTAGCGGTTTTTAGAGCCCGTCTATAGCTGCACATACTGTCTTTAAACGCAATTCGAAAAACTTCTAATTTAGTTTTTCTCCATTTTCGCTCAAGGTTACGGGTTGCTCTCTTTAGGGCGCGAGTATGACTATTGTACCAAGGAGCAAGTGTTTTATCTCTGACTTTTTTTAATCTGATGGGAGCAACAGTGTCTAATGTACTGGTAAAAATAGTACCCATGCTGCTGGTCACTTCGTCTAGATCGTCTGCATTTAGGGGTCTAATAAGAATTTGGGACAGATCCGGTAGATTACTTGTGAATCTGTCTTTAGTAGTCGGATTCATATTTCTAACAAATCGATAACGTGGAGAGACACAGCTAATCTGTTCTACGGGTAGAGTATATATCAGGAGGTGATGATCTGTGATATCATCACTTTGAGGTAAAATCTCTATATTAGTGACATCTATACCATGAGATATAATTAAATCTAGTGTATGATTACAGCGGTGAGTTGATCTATTTATATTTTGTTTAACCCCAAAGGAATTTAGTCCATAAATGCGAGGGCTAAAGTGTCGTTAGCATCATCTACATGAATGTTAAAGTCACCTACTATCAACACTTTGTCAGAGTTAACAATTAGGTCTGATAGCAGATGTCCAAATTCTTTAAGAAAATCGGCATATGGCCCTGGGGGTCTGTACACGGTGGCCAGAGTAAAATATAGCGCGGGTTTATTATGTATTTCATTAAGTGCAACATTAATGACGAGCACTTCAAATGAGTTAAACCTGGGCCTTATTTTCTGAGTAACAGTGAGTACATCTTTGTAGATAGTGGCGACACCACCACCGCGACCAATTAGACGGGGCTCGTGCTTATAAAAATATCCTGACGGAGTAGACTCATTTAGACCAATATATATTATATATTGGTTTAAGCCAGGTTTCAGTGAGGCAGAGTACGTCAAGGCAATAATCTGATACCATTTCATTAACAATAAGTGCTTTAGGCGTAAGGGATCTAATGTTGAGAAGTCCAAACTTTAGAGGTAGACTTTGATTACTTATTTGGCCTTTTTCTGGTTTAATGGTTACCAGATTGTTTCGGCTGGATTTAACGAATTTATTCTTTTTTCTCACTATTCGGGGAACAGACACAGTTTCTATAGGACAAGCTATGTGTGTGCGTCTATTAGTATGGTGAGTTGTATTGTGGCTGATATCTAAAGAATCTGAGGTATGACTTACCGCAAGTCAGATGGTTCGTAATGTCCTGGAGATGTTGTCAGAGAGGACCGCTGCTCCAGCTCTGCTAGGGTGCAGGCCATCTGTGCGGTAGAGCCTAGGACGCTCCCAGAAAACATTCCAGTTATCAACAAAGGGTAATCTCTGTTGTTGACACCAAGATTGTAACCATTCATTGAAGGCAAATAATCTACTGAACCTCTCGATTCCTCTCTGAAATGTCGGAAGTGGTCCAGATACGACGATCTTTGTCGTGGGTGATGTGCTGCGGACCTTCTCGACCACGCTCCTGAAATCCTTCTTTAGGATCTCCGTCTGCCGAATGTTTTTCCTCAGGGCCGCAGTCACCTGTGCAGCAACATCAAGAACACGTGCACCAGGTAAACAGCGCGTGTACGCCTTACCTTTAGCTGTGGTAGCACGCACGTGCTGGACAATGGAGTCTCCGATGATCAGCGCGTCGTGTGCCGTCTCACGGAGAGGAGCGAAGCGGTTTCGGGTTGAGATCTCGAAGACGGGTGGTGGCGGAGGAGGAGAGGTCCTCGCCCGGGGCTTGGCGCGCGTCTTCCGCTGCTGCAGTATCCAGGCCTCGTGGTATCCCGGCGCCGGGGTGAAGGAAACCTGGGCGGGCTGCGTCCTCGGTGCGTTGGACCTGGGCAGAGAAGCACGCGGAGTAGAGGTTGTCGGAGAATTCTCATGCCGAGAATATACCTGGGACAGGTGAGCGTCGGTCCGCGATGATTCCAGCGTGGCTTTCCGCTGCTGTAGCCGGGCCAGCTTCACCTGTAGGTCGCGGATCAGCTTCTCCACGGCCTCCATCTCCAAGTCCACCGAGTGCAGCTCCAATGTCTCCTCACCTGCACACAGAGGCAGAGACACAACCGACATGGTGTCTAAAAATAGAAATAACCGGTGCGAAAGAGCGTAAACAAACTTGTGATAGCCGGGCTAACGGGCTAGCGATGCTAATGAAAAGCCGGCTAAAAGCGGTGTGCTGCAAAACAATTAAAACTTATGCGAAATAGACTTATACGAAAACGATATAACACGCGTTTCGAGTGAATATATTATAAGGTAGTATGAAATACTTATCTGTTATATGTTTACTCTTCGTAAGGGGACGAAAAAGTAGAAAAATTGGTCAGTCTGGCGGAGCTCGGAAAAAAGCCTCAGACACCACAAGTCAGTGTTGGGACAGTCCATTGTTGGGATGGCTGAGGTCCTTCACCATCTTCTTGGCCTTAGTCTAGCACCATTTGCTGTAGATCGAGTGCAGGTCAGAGAGCTCGGTGCGGATGATTCGTTCAGCTGATCGCACCACCCTCTGTAGAGCTCGTCTGTCCTGCATGGTGCTGTTCCCGAACCAAGTTGTGATGTTTCCCGTCAGGACGCTCTCTATGGTGCAGGAGTAGAAATTCCTGAGCACCTTGGAGGGCAGTCTAAAGTCTCTCAAGCGTCTGAGGTGGTAGAGACGCTGCCGGGCCTTTTTCACCACGGTGTTGATGTGACAGGACCATGCCAGGTCCTGCGTGATGTGAACACCGAGGTATCGAAAGCTGTCCACTTTCTCCACTGGGCTGCTGTTGATGACGGGGGTCTGGTAGTTCCTCTCCTGCTTTGTACAAAAGTCCACAATCAGCTCCTTTGTCTTGCTGACGTTCAGGAGGAGATTGTTCCTCTGGCACCATTTCTCCAGATTTCCAAACTCCTCTAGGTAGGCCGACTCATCGTTGTTGGTGATCAGGCCCACCACGACAGTGTCGTCAGCAAACTTGATGACGGCGGTGGAGTTGGTAGTGGCCACGCAGTCAAATGTGTACAAAGAGTACAGCAGGGGGCTCAGAACACAGCCCTGGGGGGCTCCAGTGCTTAGAGTGAGGGAGGCTGAGACATGACCGCCCATCCTTACTGCCCGTGGTCTGCCAGTTAGGAAGTTGGAGATCCACTGGCATATAGATGAGCTGAGTCCCAGGTGCTCCAGCTTGGTGGTGAGTGTGGAGGGAATTATGGTATTAAATGCAGAGCTGTAGTCGATGAAGAGCATTGTAACATAATTCCCTTTCCTAGTGTCCAGGTGAGTGAGTGATGTGATCCAGTGAAAGGATCTGTCCAATAAGAGAAACTTCGAGGCATTTTTGTAAGTCGCTCTGGTTAAGAGCATCTGCCAAATGCCTAAATGTAAATGTAAATTAATATAACTACAGTTATATTTTATATTATTTGTATATTTTATATTTATATTCTACAGTCACTTACACAACTTGCAATCCGCCTTTGCCAGAGATGTTAAATTACTTAGTTATTGGCAAGAACATGATGCTGACTCTAAAGGTAGCGCTAGTTACAGTACATGAAGCAAGGGATGTTTTTAAAAAGTGCACTACGTTTAAATTTAAATGCTTACCCATTTAAAGGCTAAGCCACTACTTCTGCATTTTGTTTATAGGTCTTATCGGACATATTTATCTAATACTGGGATTGTTTATACAGCAGAAGCCATTTTGACTTTTAAAACTCCAGTTTTATGACAGTGGGTCCTGCATCCCCTTGTGATGTTTATATAGGCATCAGGTTAAGGGAGTTTCCCAAGGGTCAAAAAGTGGCAACCAAGCAGTGACATGGCTCAAACCCCTGTCACTGTGATCAGCAACTTCAACCACCTGAACCGCACTGCCATTATAGAAACTTGCTGTCTAGAAAACTTTGGCACCCACTTTCCCATATGTTAAATAAATATCTCCTTACAGAAAAATACTTAGCTAAATAACAATCTTTTTTAATCTGTTTATTATTAGGCTTGGAATAAAAATCTCTATAAATGTGCTGTTGCTATAGAAACAATAAGATATAAGTACAGATACGTTTATGTAACCTTGCAGTCTAAATGTTTGAACTGCTGTTATAGAAAATTAATCAATTTGATTCAGGAATTCAACAGCACTGTTGTGTAATATATTGTTTAGGTCAAAGAGCAAATACTTCGACAGTTTCAGATAAGAGGGAGTCACAAATATTTAACATAGTTCTTGTAACTTGATTATTTTTTTATTTAAACTCTTAAAATTAAATTAAGCTAATTTATACAGTATGACTCACTGACAATAGTCACAGAAAGCTAGAAAATGACCACTGATTTAAGTTTATTGTGTTGAGTTGTGTTTCTAAATTACTCCTTCTACCACAACTCAAATTTTAGCTTAACAAGTGGTCTCTACAGCATTCAGAGTTCAGCACAGCAGTAAAGGCCCTCAGCGAGCACACTTCATTTTCAATATTGTAAAATCGTAAGGTTTTTTTTTTTTTTGGTAATTCAACAGGTTTATTCCTTTAAAAGTTATTACTTTATTTACAATGAAGAGGTACAATATCACTTATAACCGAATTTTGATACCACTTCGTACAAATATGTACGATTTGAGACAAGTTTTCAGAACAGTTTGCCAAAATACATTGTCCTGTGTACATCGGGAGCTTTGCAACTGGTGCTATTCTGACCATATGCATTACTGCGTCTGCTACAGTATTTCTTAATGGACAGCAAGTTAGAACAAAGAACAAATGTGAAATTATCTGTGAAACTGGGCAAATCAGCCATAGAGACATTTGACATGATTCAGCTAGTTTATGGTGATGAGGCAATGAGTCGTTTGAGGTGTTTTGGTGGCACATGCTCTTCAAAAGCGGAAGAACTTCACTGGAGGATAACAAGAGATCAGGAAGACCTTTAATGAGCTCAAGCCCTGAAAATGTCGGAACCATTCAGGAACTTGATGTACATGAACGCTGAAGAACAATTTACAACATAGCTGCCATTGTCAGTGTGTCATACGGTACAGTCCAGGCAATCCTCACTTGAGAGTTGAACATGCTCCGTGTTGAAGCAAATGTTTGTCCCCAGGATGCTGTCCCAGGAGCAGAAGGAACATTGTGTCAAAGTCTGCCAAGAACTGTCAGCGTGCTGTTGATGACCCGTCGTTTCATGTCCAAGATCATTATTGGTGACGAAACTTGGGTGTGTGGGTACGACCCCACAACGACCGAAAAAGGCAAGACAGGTCCGCAGCTCGAGAAAGTGCATGTTAATTGCCTTTTACAAAATTTATGGCACTGTGCATCCAAAATTCATTCCAAAACCGTCATGGGCCAGACCGTCAATAGTGAATTCTACTGCCAGGTTTAAGGCGTCTGAGGGAGGACGTACACAGAACATAGTGTAGCGTTTTTCACAGCTACCAATGAGGGTGGAGAGACGAGTGAGCTTCCTTGCTGCCCAATGCAAATGGCTGGGAGTACTTTATTTAGCATAGCACGAAAGTCACACAAACAATCAACAAGACACACTTCTGATTCACACACACACACCCTGGCCGAAGCCACTACCCCAGACACATTTCCCCAACACGGTGAACACATAACAGTCCCTCCCGCAAAGCATGATGGTTATTACTCAAACCCCACCCACGCCACACTGCCCCCACCCGAGCCGCGACCGTCCCCGGTCACCATGGCGAAATCAGTCTAGCAGGCGTGACGGTGGTCGGCGCTGGCGTTGTGAACGCCGGAGTCTTTTTGCGGGGGAAGGCGGGGCGCAGCCCTCTTCCTGAGGCGGACCGGCCTCCACAGAGCTCGATGTTTTGCTGACGTGGGGCTGGTAGGGAGCGAGCCGGTCCCGGTGGAGCACGACCAATCGCGACCGCCCCGTCAACCGCACCCGGTAGACTACGTCGGAGAGCTGAGCAACGACCGTGCAGGGGCCCACCCAGTGCGACATAAGCTTAGGCGAGAGCCCCCTTTTTCTTCCGGGGGAATACACCCAAACCTGCTCCCCAGCAGCAAAGTCTCGCCCCCGGCTGTGAGTATCATACAAGCGGCGCTGCTTCACCCCGGCGTTCGTTAAGTGTCTACGCGCCAGCTCGTGGACACGAAACAGTTTGTCTTTTAAAGAACAAAAGTAATCCATCCCCGGCTTCGCAGGTAAATCCACTTGTGGAGGAGGCCCGAACACAAGGTCCACGGCGTGCGCAACTCGCAACCGAACGTTAACGCAGCTGGCCTCAGCTGTGAGGACTCCTGCACCGCTGTGCGATAAGCCCAAAGCACGAGAGGCAAATGTTCGTCCCAGTCCTTTTGCCGGTCGCTGGTAAGCACGGCGAGTTGGGTGGTGAGCGTTCGATTAAAACGTTCCACAAGGCCGTCACTTTGCGGATGAAGGGGCGTGGTGCGGGTCTTTTTCACCCCGAGGCGCTCGCACACCGCTGCGAATACCTCCGCCTCGAAGTTACGCCCCTGGTCGCTGTGCAACTGCTCCGGGGCGCCGAATCGGCTGAACACCTCATCCACCAACACTCGGGCCGTGGTGGAAGCGCTCTGGTCAGGAACAGCAAACGCCTCCGGCCACTTGGTGAAATAATCCATGGCTACCAGCACATACCGGTTCCCGCGATCGGAGATGGGAAAAGGCCCAAGAATGTCCACGCCCATACGCTCCATGGGTGCCCCCACCCGAAAGTCTTGCAAAGGTGCTCGCGAGCGCTGGGTAGGGCCCTTCTTTGCCGTGCAGACATCGCATCTGTGAACAAAGAGTTCACTATCAGTGTGACAGCCCGGCCAGTAGAAGTGGGCGCGCAACCGCTGCAGCGTTTTGGTGACTCCGAAGTGTCCCGCACCCGCATGCCCGTGAATCATTCCCAACACTCGTGCCCGCAGAGTCCGCGGCACCAGCAGCTGAAAAGATTCGCCAGCGCCACACGGCCGTTCCCAGTGGCGGTAGAGTAAACCCCCCCGCAACGCTAGTCGATTAAACTGCAAGTGGAGAGCTTTTTCCTCTTGTCCCAAGTGAGCAACCGCGGCATAATCCGGTCTCTGGCCCGCGTTAACCCAACCCAGTACCCGTTGCAGCGCCGGATCCTTCTCCTGCTCGGCAATGAGCTGATCACGGTCCATCTGTGGCACAGGCGGAACGACTACAGGCGATGCTTTAGGCGACGCGGTAACTCGGCTGCACGCTGGCTCGGACGGCGGATTACCGACGGAGACGCCGGAGTACTGCGCAGGGAGAATTTTCCGATTCACGGGGGTCGGGGAGTGTTCGATGTCGCGACCACGCACGCGCTCTTCAACCCGCTCGCAGTGCCGACAATGCTCTTTGCTACACGGCCGGCGGGATAAAGCGTCCGCGTTACCATGCAGTTTTCCAGCTCGGTGCTGGACGGTAAAGTCGTAGTCCTGCAACCGCTCTAACCAGCGCCCCAACTGCCCCTCGGTAGCCACACCAGCGAAGCGTGATCGGTCCGCAGCGAGAAGGATTGCCCGTATAAATACGGCCTAAAATGTTTTAGGGCCGCGACGACCGCTAACAGCTCGCGCCGCGTGACGCAGTAATTTTTCTCAGGTCCAGACAATGCGCGGCTGAAGTAGGCGATAACACGCTCTTTACCCTCGGACACCTGAGACAGGACAGCCCCCAGCCCTACATCGCTCGCGTCCGTGTCAAGGATAAACATACGAGACGCGTCAGGGTCCCCGAGAACGGGCGACGTGACCAGAGCTTCCCGTAACCGAGTGAAAGCATGCGCGTGCGCCCTGTCCCAGCGGAACGGCTGATTCTTTTTCGTGAGGCCGTGCAGCGGACTGGCGATCGTGGCAAAATCCTTCACGAACCGGCGATAGTAAGAAGCTAACCCGAGGAAGGTGCGTAGCTGGGACACATTTAGCGGTTCAGGCCAATTCTGTACCGCCGCTATTTTTGTTGGATCGGTGGCAATCCCTCTAGCACTAATTACATGTCCTAGGAAGCCGGTCTCTCGCCGCAGCAGCTGACACTTTTTAGGGTTGAGTCGCAAATTCGCCCGCCGGATAGCCAGAAATACTTCCCGTAGGTTAGCTAGAGCGACCTCAAACTCCCTGCCGTGCACCAGTAAATCGTCCAGGTAAACGACACAACGGTTGCGAGGAATATCGGCTAATACCTTCTCCATCAACCGTTCGAACGTAGCTGGAGCGTTACATAGGCCGAACGGCATGCGCCGGAATTGCCATAGCCCTTGCCCGATCGAGAACGCAGTTTTAGGTCGCGCTTCCGGGGCGAGCTCTACTTGCCAGTACCCGCTTCGCAGATCTAACGAGCTAAACTCGTGTAGCAGGGATTTCACGGTGTCGGCCTGTGTCTGACTGAGCCCTACGCTGCTACGCTGCATAAGCTCGGCCATTATTCTCGTTCGGTCTGCTACCGGATGTTTACATGGCGCGCCCGCCGGAAGTTCCGCCCCCCTGGTGTGCTCCACTAACATGTCCGGCTGCGCTTTGGGCACTAGCAACCTGGCTAACCCGAAGCTACCACGCAACGTTCCGTCAACAAGATTAAGTACTGCACCCCACCTTTCCAAAATATCCAACCCCAAGATACAATCATCCTCAATGTCGGCCACCAAGAATGGATGAAAAAGAATGATTGCACCTACTTGTATGCGCACTGTGCGACAGGCCCGTATCTCTAGATAGCTCCCCGACACGGTGCGAATGCTCACGGCTGGGGCCGGCAGCATACAACCGCGATCGTCTTGTCCTAGTACTCCCCAGCGCAGCAGCGAAACTGTGGAGCCAGTGTCCACGAGCGCCCGCAGCAAAACGTTGTCCAGGCCACAGTTAACGTAGACCCCCGAGCGATTTCCTGCACGTCCTGACCGGAGGTTGAACCCGGTAGTTGGGGAAACAAAGAAGGCTGTCCGAAGCTAGTTTTAACGGCTGCTGGGGTACGTTGTCCTCAGGCCTGAGAACACTGCAGCGGTAATCCGGCGGTCCCTGGCCTCGGCGACGTCGCGGAATCTCGGAAGCTGGGTCGGGGCCTAGCCGCAACGGGTTGCCCTGTCCCCGGCTAGGTTCACCTCCCGAGTGGCCCTGAGTCACGGGAGGTCGCTCGGCTCTTTCGCCGTGGCGTTCTGCCATGATGGGTTCGGCGCGCTCAGCCTCGCGCAGCGCCTCAGCCAAGGAAGCCGATACCGCTAACCGGATGTGCTCGCGCAGCCGCCACGGCCGGATTCCCCGCAGGAACGCACGGCGCGCTAGCTCCTCCTGCTGGACGGACCCGAACTCCGGGTAGCCTCTGCGCGCGAGAGACCTCAGGTCCATGGCGAACGCCCCCAGTGGCTCGGAGGCGCTCCGCACGCGGGTTGCCAGCTCCTCGCACGCGGCCTTCTTACGGTCACCTGCGCTGAACCGGAAGCGGAGCGACTCCCGCAGCTTCGCCCAGTCCTTCCGCTCATCAGCCCGGAGGTCTTCCAACGCCCGCAGCGCGTCACCCTCCAACGAGAGGGCCACCCGGACGGCTGTTTCCGCCGGGGACCAGCCCGCGAAGTCGGCGGCTAGCGCTACCTGGGCGAGGAACGCGTTGGGATCGACGGCGCCGTTGTAGGCCGGCAGGCGCAGCTGCAGGTCGCTTCGCTGGCGGACGGAGCACGGAGCTGTAGCTTGCTCCGGTGCTGCGTCACTGGAGGAATCCCCCCCAAGGTCCCGTGCCGGAACCTGGAACGTGCAGCTCCGCTCTGGTCGCCGCTCTAACCCGCTACTCTCCATCCCACTTCTGACACCAATTGTAGCGTTTTTCACAGCTACCAATGAGGGTGGAGAGACGAGCGAGCTTCCTTGCTGCCCAATGCAAATGGCTAGGAGTACTTTATTTAGCATAGCACGAAAGTCACACAAACAATCAACAAGACACACTTCTGATTCACACACACACACCCTGGCCGAAGCCACTACCCCAGACACATTTCCCCAACACGGTGAACACATAACAGTCCCTCCCGCAAAGCATGATGGTTATTACTCAAACCCCACCCACGCCACAATAGTATTATACTTTGTACAAATTCTAATTTTTGTTGTCACATACACAGTCATATACAGTACGATATGCAGTGAAATGCTTACACGACCGCCAGTGACCTTCAAAAATAAAAATGTATTAATAAGAAATAAATATGAATAAAAAATAAAAACAATAGAAAATAAAATTTTGCTAGGTAAAATAAAATAAAAATATTTCTTGTACAAACAAAAATATTCTGTGCAGTATAGAAACTATGGAAATTTTTGTGTAAATAAAGAAAAATAACTGGGGAGATGTGCAAATATGCATGAAAGTGACTTATTAAAGTGACTTGTGTGCAATGATCCAAGAAATGAAATATAAATATGAAGTGTGTATGAATGTGTCCATAAGTGTCTGTGAGTGTCCAGGAAGCCACGGGAGGTTAAAATCATTAAGTTTTTTTTTTTACTTCAAAATAAATTAAGTTCATTCAAAATAATGAAGGTGTTCTTTTTTGTTTTTCTTGTCTTTGATCAAAGTGCCATACTGTTCGAGCTCAACCTTGAAAATGATGAAAGCAGGGTTCCATCTCAGTCGGGGACGTGAAATTTACCTAAAATAATCAGCAATTAAATTATATAGGAAATATTCTTTATCATTCAATTCCACTGTCCACCATACAACATTACATCAAATATGTATTTATTTTTCTTCTAATAAAAGTCTGTATATCTGTCCAGAACACATTACAATACACAGGGGGAAAACAGGTGAGCATTATAACTCCTGTCACAAAAATGACATAACTCATTTACAACAATCATAAAAGTAATGTATGTTTAAAGTATAAATCTCTGCAATACTTCTTTCTTTCTTCGGCAAGGTAACACTTTACAACATACATGTTAAACCTTCTTTAAATTGACGCAGTGTTTATGTTGGATAGATGAGATTGCAAGGTCGACGCGGTGACGTCAGAGTAAGCTCGCCCCTGATTGGCTGCTCCCTGAAGTTGTGGAGCTGTAAGGAGGAATCCAATTGGCTGAAGTTGGTAGACGTTACTGTGCCGTGTGTTGCTCGCAGATGTTTCATCGTAAACATAAACACCGCCATCGGTGGTCTTTAATCATTTAAAGTCTGTGCGGGGTGATTTGATATTTTGTAACGTTTATGTAGGTTTAGTTGTCTGTGGGGTAAGTATTTGGGTACTACACAGGACTCACACTTGGAACGAAATGATTGAAAAACGTTTGGAAATGCTTTGTTAAAACCATCACATTTTAAATAGATATATATATTTTTTTTTAATTAAAAAAAAAAAAAAAGGTTGACACTTTATGTCAAAATACCCTGTGTTTTTGTTTCCTCGCTATTGTTACAATGTTAGTTGGTTATTTTTTAGAACTGACCCAGCAGTTCCAGAACTTTCCACCCTAGAGCTGAGTTTGGTTTAATAGTCTCACTTGTTAAATACCTTTAAATTAGCAGCTCTTGATTGAGAGAACTATTGGCCACAGACTGAACCAATGGCTGATAATCAGCATGTCTCTTTCTCTCTCTCACACACACACGAGATCTTCTTTCTCATTACTCCTGAGCACAGAGTGGATGTTGAGATGAGAGTGACCTTTGCAATTAGAGGAGTTGGTAGTTGCACGTTTGCAGTAGTTTGCACTGAAGTGGAGTGTTTGATCACCAGCTCCCTCTTCATGCAATTTCATCCTGCATAGACTGCATCGTTAACTCCGATCTCTTCTCTCCCAAAGCATCCTGACACCTTTCACCACAATGGAGCTGGAGGGCCAGTGGTGGAAAGGCCAGCTTGCTGGAGATATTTACCATGCTCTACGCTACAAGGTCCTCATTTATTTAAAAACTTTTTTTCCTTTCCAACACTACTGTTGTTGACATCAACCATAAATGTTCATGTCTGTGTTTGAAGGAGCTGAGGTTGCCTGTATACAAAGGTCAGTCTCCGCAGCTGAACCTTAGGCGCTACTTTGCAGACCTCATAGCCATAGTGAGCAACCGGTTCAGGCTGTGTCCAGCAGCTAGACACCTGGCCGTGTACCTGCTGGACCTCTTCATGGACCGATATGACATCTCTGTGCAGCAGCTCCACATGGTGGCTCTTTCCTGCCTACTTTTGGCCAGTAAGTCGCTTGCTGTTTGCTTTGCATGTTTTTTAGTGGGTGGGTGAGCAGGCAGGCGGTACGGTGGTTTGGTGGTTAGCATTGTCGCCTTGCACCTTTAGGTTTAAGGTTTGATTCCTGGCCTTGGTCTGTGTGCATCAAGATTGCATATTCTCCCCGTGCTTGGTGGGTTCCTTACAGTCCAAAGACATGCAGATTATGCTAATTGACGTTCCCAGATTGCCTATAGTGTAAGAATGTGTGTGATTTTGTGTGGATGCCTTGTGCCCCAAGTCTCCTGGGATAGGCTCCAGGCAGCACCCCCCAACCCTGTATAAAGGATAAAGCGATATAGACGATGAGTGAGTATTTCGGGTTGTGCATATACTGTATAGAGGGCGGCTGAAAAACTCTGCATAGCAACATCAAGTCTACAGATGTTCAGTCATCAAGTCCAAAATATAAATCACCATATGATGGGTACAACTGATAAAATGGCAAATGCATTAATGCAAGTTAAACTTTGAAACCATTATTTCCCCTAGGTAAATTTGAAGAGAGAGAAGACAGAGTGCCGAAGCTAGAAACTCTCAACAGCCTTGCTTGTATGAGCTCCATGAACCTGGTGTTGACCAAACAGGGCCTGTTGCACATGGAGCTGCTGCTCCTAGAGAACTTCCACTGGAACCTTTATTTACCCACAGCTGCCCACTTCATCGAGTATTACTTGTCGATTGCAGTCAGTGAAACAGATCAACTTGATGGCTGGCCAATGGCATGCTTAGAGAAGACATCGTTGTATATGAACAAATATGCAGATTACTTCCTCGAAGTCTCTTTGCAAGGTACAGTTGATTCACTTCATTTTATATCCTTTCATAGCTGGTTTTGAAGGGAAACATCTTTTTTTTCTTACTAAAAACAAATAACTAAAAGTATAGGTTATAAATAAAAATATTTTTGGAAAAAAATGCTTTTCTATTCCTAGACCATGCATTTCTGCGATTTGTGCCATCATTGGTAGCTGCTGCCTGTGTGGCTTCATCTCGGGTAATCCTGCGTTTGGCTCCGACCTGGCCGCCTCGTCTGCAGCGCCTGTCCGCCTACGCCTGGGAGCAGCTACTGCCCTGTGTGGAGAGACTGCTTCTGTGAGTGACTGCTGTATCTATGCACGTTTTAGTTTGTTGCATTTTTTTTTTTTTTTTCATACAAGATATAATTGTAAAAGTCAAATTAGATTCAACAATATTTCAGCTGGTGCCACTACAATTACATATTTCACTCAATACTTGTGCCTTATTTTCTTCATAGTGCCCATGATAGTGATGTGAAGGAAGCCAACAAGCAAAAAGGTCAGCTACAACAGCCTGGTCCACAGTCAGGACAGGCCACGTATCCAGCGCAAAGCCAGAGTACCACAGTAGCCCAGTACGTCCAAAGGCCAACCTTGCAATACACCCAGCAGAGCTGCCAACCTCTGCTGGTCTCAGGTCACACCTCAAATACGTACCTGTGCCACAATGGTTCACTGCAGACGTCTAGTGGCCCATCACATGGACAAGCACAGCCACAGACTATCTCTGTACCAGTGGATACTACAATTAAGATGCCGAGCATGTCCTACCACATGAACTCTGTTTACACGTGCACAGCACCGTGCTTTAACAGGTGATGGCAGCTGAATGTTGGCTACGCTCTTAGTGGTTACTTAATGAAGGGAATGCCGACCATTGAAGTGCAAGCTGGATAATTTAAACTCCTGATTCCTGTTTTAATTTTAAAAAAGCATTGAAGTGATGGGCATTGTGTTAAGTAATGTAATAGCTGGACAATGAGGCACAAAGTGAGCAAGTAGTGCTATCCCGTGAGACTTGCTTCTTTCCTTCAAATTCCTTCTATGTGAAGTTTGTTTTCATTTCCTTGTGTTTTTGTTTTTTTGGGGGTTTTTTTTGCACTGAGAACAGTATTTTTTTATATTCTTTCTACTTGAATAGAAAAATATGGTGTGATTTTTATCAACACCTGCGAATCTATGCCACTGATAGCCAGATTACCTCGAATGTTGAATGTAGGCTGTTACCCTGTGATGTTGCAAATGCACTTTGGTACCAAACATATTTTTAAATAAATAAAAAATATGTGTACTGTAGCTGTACAACATATTTTCTGTTGCATACGGCTTTATTGATCTGACCCTGCTTTTCATTTATTTTGAAAATATGCTTAAGGCATGAGTTGCATCCCTCACAGTGTCAGTCCTCAGATCCTGAGCTTGGGTTACTGTCATTTTCATCATGATTCCTTTATATCATGAAAAAGGTGCAAATGTTCATATATTTATTACAGGTATCAGATTAAAATGTACTCATTAGGCTAACACTTAATTCATTAATGCATCTGACAAAGATCGACATTGAATGTGCGAGGAAGTTACACTTCGCTAGTAAAATTTTAGCCATCTTTGTTTTCATCACTGTAATTAATTGAATTGGATCCCAACCCCATGTGATCTTTGCTGGAGAATTTGCTGGCATGATTCCAAACTAGAAGGTATGTCACTGGGATAGACTATGAGGAAAAGACACAGTGGGAAACGGTGTTTCATTCATTCATCTTCCATACCACTTATCCTGTACACACACAGACACACAATTTGGGAACATCAGTTACCCAGAGAAAACAGAGCCTGTTCAATAAAAATAAGAATGTACCTCAAAAAACAGGGTACAGGAAGCATCATTCAGTTAAGAAAGCCACCATAATCTGAGGTTTCTACATCATTACTGATTGAAAACCTTCATTTATACATGGAATTTTTTAACCCTTTGGGTATAGTTTTTATAATTTGTGCATTGATAATTCACGGTGTTTAGACGACAGACTATATCCAGTTGTTTGTAGTATCATGGTGTAATGTGGGTGGATGTGGGGGTGGGGGGATTTCTGTCTCATGAATGAGTCATTTTAATCTTAGGGTCATGAACTTTATACTTTAGAAATTCTGCCATTTCAAGTATCAGCATGACGGATCATTAAGAGTAAACACATAAAAATTCAACCTTGGACAGTTTGAATATTTAGTGGAATTTAACTGGGTGTGTTAAATCAGGGCTGCATGGTGGTGTGGCCTCGCACATCCAGAGTTGAAGATGATGCATGGAAGACATGCAGAGTAGGCTAATTGGCATTTGCAGACTGGCCGTAGTGTGTAAGACTGTGCATGTTCTACTTCTGACACTGCAGTGTTTGAATCGCTAGATATAAATATAGCCAATGTAATCGTCAACAAGTCAAACCGCATAGTTGAGATGGGGTATAGCAGCAGGAATAACAGAGGGGTGCGGGTTATTGGGGACGGGGCTTGTAGGATGACTTTCACACACACACACACACACTAACGGTATGACTGCTGTCTGGCCAACGGATTGAATTAATTGTCTGAATAACGGATTACATTTTTAAAACTATAACTAAATAACTGAGTACTCAAATGGCGGACCTAACGCATTAGATTACTCCTTATGTCAAAAAGGTAATCCAAGTACTCTAATGCGTCCTAGTTACCTTGTAACCCGTTACACCCAACACTGGTATTACAATATGTTCTCCTACAATAGCTATATAGCTGATACATGGGCTCATGATCATCAAAGCAAAAGCAGTCAGACAACTTCACACTTCATTGCAAATGCATATCGCTGCCGCCTTTCCTCTCACACCCACAAATACTTCAGTACACAAGAACCAGTAATAGATGCAAAGTGAGCAAACACTCTGTGTCTGCCAACCCCTTTTTTTATTTTACCTTCTAGCCCTAATCTTGAACAGCTGACGAGCTGTCAGACAACCCTCATTACAAAGCATCTATGTCATGAAGGCATGTGATGCCAGTTCATTTATTTCAGCACAGATATTGGCATTTTATTCTACATTACACCATTGAAGACAAACCATGTAGTGGGAGACTACTCTCGGGTACCTGTCCGCATCTGGAGCAGTACCTTTGTATAGATACAGTAGCACCATTTGCTTTTAACAGTTGTTGGAGATTCTGGTCCTATTGACTTGATTATCCCAAAACTGCTGGAGATTCTCAGCTGCTCATCCATGTTATGATTTTCGTAATTCTCCCACCTCTCGAACACTCCCACGTTTTATTTTAATCTAATTACTGTGCGGAGGATGACAATGACCACAATGTTACCACCACCCCCTCAGCCTGAACTGCTGACACAGGTTCATCTTGGTGATGCATTATTCTGCACTCTACCATCTGCAGAGGCCTGTCTTTGGCTAACAGGAGTAGAGCTTGATGTGGCCTTGTGCTTCTGTAGCACACCTAATTCAAATTTGCATCCTGTATATACAGTATAACTCTATAGTCTGTTCCCTGTAAAAATCCCAGAACATCAGCCATTTCTGAAATCCTGAGACAATAATGTTATGCATCACACTGTTATCACACGTTTGGCTATTTGGAAAATTACCTGGATGAGCAGGTTTTTTTAAATAATATACTTACATTTACATTAGGCATTTGGCAGACAGTCTTATCCAGAGCGATTTACAAAAGTGAGAACATGCAAACTCCACATGCACAGACCTGAGGCTGGAATCGAACCCGTACCCTGGAGGTGCAAGGCAACAGTATATATGCAAAAGCTTCACGCTATGTCAAGTGTCACATTTATTCTCTGAACCACCATGATAGTATGATGTAACTCATGTGGAGTTTAATTAGGATTTATTTTCGGATTTATTTAGGCTTGGTGCTTTGGTGAGAAGTTAGTATTTGTCTGATGTGATGACAGGAGAGGAAGAAAATAATAATAATAATAATAAGAAGAAGAAATAATGGGCAACATTTTCAGCAGAATGTCTAACATCACTGTGGGTAATGTAAGGAAAAGGTTAACCAAAGTCTGCCTACGTTATTTTCTAGCAGCCCCTGTGGAGGAATAAAAGGTCTGAAGGATCTGTTGGCCAGAACTATACTAATGACATTTTCATCACTGTGGTAACCAGTCTGTTCTCTGGGTAGCTCGCTCTACAGCACCTCTACCGCACACACGGTCCAGAAGCCTGTCGTGCTCTTGTGTGAGGAACTGTGTGCTGAATTACCCATGACTCATTGCTTCCGCTCATGATTATACAACACAGAATATCCTCTGTGTAAGAATGTCATAGTGAATCGAACATTTTAAAAACGAATTCTATGCAACAGTTTCATGTTTATCACCCACTTTTAGAATACATTGCCCTTCATTTAGAGGGACTCTTTAATGACAACGTGTCCACTTTGAGTGTATGTTCATCTGCACTAACAAAGTGTATAATGAATTCCAAGGTGAGCATAAAGTCCTGATTTTAAACATTTTACCCAAAACGTACTGTATGCTAGAGACAAACATACAGTATGACTTATAAATGCTGTAATGGAAAAATGTTTTATTAATTGGTCTATGTGATGCCACATTATTCAAGTTGCTATGAATATTGTTGCTCGAATATGGTTTGACCTTGAATAAGATACTGTATAATTGTACGTAATCAGGGAAGGACTCTCTAATCACCAATCTTTAGCAAGATGCAACATTAAAACTGACAATACAACCCCTAATTATCGCTTTCTAAATGATAATATTTACAGCCCATTGGCTGATTCATTTAAGGATGGATAAATTTATATTAGATTATCATGATTCTAATCAATTATTCCTTTTTAGACCGAGGAGAGGGAAATTTCGCTGTTTCTGCTGACGTGTTACATAAACAACCAGTTTATTTATCCTATATGTAGGCACTTTACAGCCTGTCAACATTACGACCATCCATCCATCCATCCATCCATCTAGGAACCTCTGTAGTTCGAATAGGGAGCAGAGAGACCAGTGGTGACCATTGTATTTATTCCAATTTTTAGGCTCTCCAGTCAACCTGGGGTACATGGAGGAGAACATTATGACCACCCATCTAATACTGAATGGCTCCTGTCAGCGATGACCAAAACACTGACACCTTTCTATCACAACCAGGATTACCCTTTTCACCAATTTGAGCTACAGTACATCTATAGAACTTCCCATAAGAGCTGCTTTTTTCAAGTTGCCTCTTGTCATAGTACAGTAGCAACATTTACAATATCTCATTACAACGGGACCTGGGAGTACGTGGGATGTCTTAGGCAACAAGAGAACATTATGTTCCTGAAGTTGATGTGCAGGGGAAAAAATGGGCCAGTGTAAGGATTTGATAAGGTAAACATATAAAAAAGTCTCCAGCAATTCAACATCAGAAAACAACAGAATATTAGACTGAATATATGATGCATCTGTCCTCATTTGTGACTGTGATGTAATTCACAAGAATTATTGAACATGCTTAAGTTATACTGTCTTAATCCCAGTGTTCATGGACCAGCTTGCATCTTTTATGGACGCTCAGAAAAAGTTTGCATGTTGAATGTATCATCTGTGAAAAGGCAAACCAGTGACAAACCAAAAGGGGAAGGTTTACATATAATTTCTGCTGCTGGTGGAGTTCTTCTGATGAAATAATGTGAACACATTCATGCCTTTGTAAGAGTTTCTCTGATATAGTCACAAGTATATAATGTTCATCCTCTGTATATAATGATGCTTTGTGCTCCAAGCTGAAATTATGGTCCTCTTGTATGATGGTGGGCTGGTATGTGTGCTGAAATCCTGCGGTTATAATTATGCAATAGATTTCCAGTGAAGAAGAAGAAGAAAAAAAAAGAAAGAAAAAAAAAACAGGAAATTCTGCTGTACTAGCACTAGGGTGTTATATATATATACTCCATTAATGTATATATATATATATATATATATATATATATATATATTATAAACTATATGTATGAACTACCACATGAAATCATCTCTACAGATTACACAAACAAGTCAGACACAACCTCCGTTATCTGGTCAGTGATCTCCTTCCTTCTCCAGCATGTGAGAGCTGCACAGTTCCAAGAAGTGCCTAGTTGAAACAGTGACCACATTGGGACTCTCAAGGTGGCAATGTTATAATATTTTTATATTCAGTGAGCTCCAGTCGTTATTGGTACCCTTTGTAAAGATGAGTATTTTTTTTATTACAATAAATTGATTTAGACTTTTTTTTTAAATGACCTATAACCCATGTTTAACAAATTGTTGTTGCCCTGGTGGTCTGTCCTTTGGTGTGTCGTGCTAGATAAGCTGCCAAACAATTAAAATTCTTGCTTTGAGCTCTGGGTTTTGCCTGTGCAGACTGTATTTTTTTTGCTGAAAAAGAATAAACCACTATAAAAACCAAAGAGCTATCTCTGAAGAAAAAAAGCAAGTCTGAGCGACTTAAAAAAGGAAGACTGATCAGAACTATTACACAAGCATTGGGCGTAGCCAACAAAACATCTTGAAAAAGAATAGAACATTTCAGAAGGGTTAAATTTTTGTGATGCATCAAGCAAAGAGAACAACTAAGGAAATTTGAAATGACTGGAACTGGGTTAAGAAACATCGAACACATAAAAACTGATGAATGGAGTTTTTTGAATGGAAAACTGATGACCTGAACACTTAATAAAGCTGCATGGTAAAAACAAGAGTTAAAAACCGTATCTATGTTTAATAGTAAAATAGTTTAACAGCATTTCCATATACACACACAATGTGATGAGGATTGACAGTATTGGGACTAAACAACTGTGTGGCCATAAGAAAACCACGTGTTAGAGAAACTAATTAAAAAAAGGCATAAAGGTTGGACATTGGAGCGATGGAAAAAGGACACGTGGCATGATGATTTAAGAGGGACCTTATTCCAGAGTGATGGGTGCATCAGGGTGTAAGAAGGGAGGTGATATACCCATCATACAGTACATAGTGCGCAGTGTACAAGCATCTGGAGGGAGTGTTATGATCTGGGGTTGCTTCTTTTGGTCTGGTCTAGCCTGTGCAACCTTATGTGGCAATTAAAACGTCGTCTGACAACATTAAAACGTCGTATGACCAGGGCATCACATTACTGGAGTATTTCTTCTCGGATGGCTCAGACATATTCCTGGATTCAAACTGTGAAAGAGCGCTCCTGGGAGCATGAGGAACATCACATTTTCACGCATAAACCGGCCACCACATTGTGTTAAAGCTAAACGTGATTAAATGGAATCTTAGTGTGTGACATTTTTTTCTCTTTTTTTCATCTGCCAGTTTATTAAATCAGAAAAACTAAACTACAGACCACAATAAAGGCAGTTTAATATTAGGTACTAATCATCTCCTCTCTATACTGTGCAGACTAGTTGCTAGGAGATGATTTAGTCATGTGACTTACGGGTCACACAGGCTGAAGTACTGAAGACCCAAATCCCAACCACTCCATGTAATGTAGTACTTAGATGTTAATGGATGGTGTTTCAGCCTCAAGCAGATCTCCATGGTTCATTTACTGTCTCCCCATTATAGAGCTTCAGCAAAAACACGAATTCTTCAGAAAAGGAACAAATATGCTGCACACATTTTTCATTACTATCTTTCAATAAGAGACAGATTTCAGTTCAGTGGTGTTCTGATGTGACATCCTTTTGGAGCGAGGTTTAACAATGATGTTTTGCTAAACATCTCAATACTTATAATTGTGATACTCTTCATTTTTCTTTTGTTGTTAACAGATATCTGCTCCTGGGACTGGAAGACTCAGAAGCTCCTTCCTAGAATCCATGTCATGTGCTGTTAAAGAACCTGATTGTGAGTGATTTGCTTCTAACTATTGGTCCTGTATATACTTGCATACTACTTTTTTTTTTTTGCTATATGTTTATGTATATAGTGACATATATGATAATATAATATACAGTACATCATACTGTATAAATTCTTTTAGCTGACTCTTTGTATATACATAAAGCTTGGGTAAAGTTAAGTCATGCAACAGGACAATGATCCAAAGCACAGCAGTAAATCTACATTAAAATAAATGAAAAATAAAAGAATCAAAGTTTTGCAAAGCCTATACTTAAAGTGCAGACCTCAATCCAATTGAATATTGTGTGACATGGCCTTAAGAAAGCTGTGCATATGTGAATGCCCAAAAACCTTAATGAACTGAAGCAATGTTGTATGGGTCAATATTCCTCCACAACTATGAGAGACTAATAAAGTCATAGAGGAAATAATAACTTCACGTTATTGCTGCTAAAGGTAGATATACAAGCAATTAACTCAGTATGGTACTTAGTATTGTCCATAGGTTTTATTTTTGTGTTCTTTTTGGCTTTGGCATTTTTGTTAAATAAATAATGGCACTGTGAAAAAGTGATCTGTTAGTGTTTGCCTAGGTGTGCCTACTGGAAGCGTCTGCAAAGCATGTACAGAATATAAAATGCAACATAAATCAGTTGTCATAGCTTAGAGTTTCTGCATTTAACACTCTGTTGAAGTGATTGAACCATCAAAGCCACAGTTGAATTGCCAGTAAGGCTGTCCATTTTTACATTCCTCAGTGTTATGCCTGGATAAGATTCTGCCTTCCTGTCCAGCTGCTTTAAATGAACTGTGTGCTGCATTAATAATGTCTAACATGTAAATATCTTCACTTTCCATAAAAGTGTTGCCTTCGTGAATTGATGGAACAGTTCAGCCAATTCACAATTCTCCCCCGAGCCCAAATATTGTCTACAGCCTATACTTTTTAAAGCTTCATAGGCTGTGCAAATACTAAGTATTAAGTATGAAGTATCCAAGTACTACAAATATCATCTTTGTCTCCGTAGCACCATTTGTAGTGAACCACATTCAGTACACACATTTTATAGCATAAAACTAATAATAATGTGTTTTGCAGAAATGAATGAATGTGTATTGCATATTTAATGCACAATAATGTTTTGGATTTCTACTATAATCTGAAGCATTTCTTTGAGGTCAACCTCTCATCTGATTCAGGAACACACACTTTGTGTGGAAACGAAAAAGGTTTTTTCTAATTTTACATTTTCATTTTACTGTTCATTGCTACACAATGGCGTTATTATAGTTCCTGAATCACCAAGCTAATAAAAATGCTAAAATTAAGTGTACAAAAAGCTTTTTGTTATTCAGAGTACAATCTAGGGTGACTGTAGGTACACTTTTAATTTCAGTGAGGCTTCTTGACCTGTTGGCTAGATTACCCTTGAAGCTTCAGTGCCAAACTATTCAAGCAAAATATCTCCTGGCTGACTGACTATATTTGTACTTAGAAGGAAGCTGTTTAAATTGAGTTTTGGTCTGAATTTCATTTTGGGCTGCTTATTTTAAAGTAAAAAAAATCTTGCAATATCCAGGACAAAAACAAGGCAAATGTTTTATCATAATAACTAGATGGACTTTGCCTAAAAAATGACTATACAGTAGGATGGTTAAGTTCAGAGTCAGAAACGGTGCATTATTTTTGTATAAAAGCAGGTTTGGACAATAATTCCAGCTGTAACACTGTAGAATAATAATTTCATATTACTGCACTTATTCTAATATGTTTGTGTTTCTATGGCAGACGCTCGTACAGAGGGGACTGGTATGACGGATGATCCACATACTGTAACCCACAACTAAAAATACTCTGCACACAGAGAGGAAGTGCGGAGGCTAATGGACTGGTGTAAAGACAAAAACCTGTTTCTGAATGTTGATAAAACAAAAGAGATGGTTGTTGAAACCACATTCTGCCAACAATCAACAGTTCCTCTGTGGAGATCGTCAAGAGCACCAAATTCCCTGATGCCCACCTGGCAGAGAATCTCACCCGGTCCCGCAACACAAGCTCTTTAAACCAAAAAGCCCAGCAATGTCTCTTCTACCTGAAAAGGTTGAAGAAGGCCCAGCTTCCACCATCACTGTAAAAAATAAACTGTTGACTTAACTTAAAATTTCAAGGCAACTTGCTGCAAAACTTTTTTGAGTTAAATTCAAATTCTGCGCGTGACCTAAAATAGAAGACTATGAATAGTAAAGGAAATAAATATGAAAATTAAAATATAGGGTAAATAAAACTAGGAAAGAATAAAATAAAATATAAAAACTAAAGTTAAAAAAAAATAATAATAAAATAAATAAATAAATAACTGTACAACAAAAATACACAATATAGAAAATATTTGAAGAATGTATGAAGAAATATAGAACAATAAGAGCAGCTGAACGGGTAGGTATATATTTATGTAATTTTTGTGTGGATAAATGGTAGAATAAATGGTAATGAAAGAATGGTAATGTTCAACGTTTGTGCAATCCACATATTTAAAGTGTCTAGTGCAGTGCAAAATATGCTTAAAAGTGATTTATTTAAGTTAACTCAACTTTTCTTGACTTAACTCAATTTACTGTGTAAAGTCAGATGTCTCCCAACTTATATTCTTTTATTAAGTTTGAAGTGTGTTGATAGTTTAAAAGACTTATTAATTTAATAAATGTGAACTTGTCATAGGTTTTTACATCCCAGGTTTCAAAGATGTGTTTATATTTACTGAAGCAGGTTTTTTGTTTTTAATTAACAATGTAATGAAAGAGGCTGTAACTGCATGCCTGAAAGATTCTTCCAAATTTTATTTTAAACCAAAAGTAACACATTACAGCTACATTCCTTGACTGTCAAATAAAATTAAACTAAAAGAAACATGACAAAATGCCTTTAATGTTATTTTAATGCGGCAACTTCGGAACCGTCACAGCACGTCACGTATGCTCAAACTTCCAAACCATTTTCTGTGCATGTTATATTGCATTAGCAAATCTGTTCAGTAATTAAACCTTAACTTGAACTATGAAAGTTCACTAGTTTCACTAGTTCAGTCAGCTTTTTCATGTCTTATTGTCCAGATTACTGAGAAATATTCATTATGCCAACATTTTGCCAGTTGGATTTTTTACAGTGCACTGATTCTTACCATTCTCTTTGGAGAGACTATCAAGAGCATCCTGAGCAGCTGCATCACTGTCTAGTTTGGGAATTGTGCCATCTTGGACCGCAAAAACCCCTCCACTCAATACAATGGGACTGGACTGATAAACACACAAACACATACATTCACTAAGATGAACACCATCTAGCAATTTCACACACCCACCTACACAACTGTTTTTTAGCACAATATGTACTGCTGCTATTTAAACATTTGAACTGCATTTACCACCTCATGGGCAATTTATTGGCACTACTGTACCTCTATCCTGCTCTGTGTTCTGGTCGGCGCTACATTGTCATAGAGTACTGCATTGTGTCGTATTTGTTACAGTTTGCACTTTATGGTAGCTTTTTGCCTATTTCTTAGGTAGTTAAATGGTAGTGATTTATTGTCTTAGCTAGTTAGCTAATTAGGTGTCTTAGCTAGTTTTGTTCATTTATGTTGATAATGTTGGTAATCTTTTGTAGCATATTAACATATATAACGATGGCGATGAAAAATGTTTACATATATTTTATGAACTGTACCATCTTGATCCTGGAACAACGTTGTTTTGAACTGTATATGGTTGCGATAACAATAAAAGCTTACTTGACTTGACTTAATTTGACTTAAAACTAATATTAAATTGTAAAAATCATTTAAGAAATTACACAGTACAGTGAAAGGAAATTCTAAGATCTGTGATTTTATCTTGTGTTAGCAGATACATGTTTGTTTCTAGCAATGCTACAAGCAGGCAAAGTAGAGCAAAATAGGTATAACCACATGGTACATATAACCTATAGTAATTTTCCTTAAAAGCTTCTTCAATCCATTAGGTTAATTAGCCTTCTGTGTGTGCTTTCCTGTGTAATTATATTGACCATAAAGTCCCCTTAAAAAGTATTGGAAGGGCAAAGTCAATTATTTATCCCACCTAAGGTCTGGATTGGCACCCAATGCAGGGTGTACCCCACCTACACAAATTGCTCAGTGTTGAATTAATCCTAAAAGCGGCAGTGTTTATATAACTCAAATAAACTGAGTGCTCCGAGTTCACTAGGTTAGGCTCCAGGCCCCCCGTAGAATAGGACAGCAGTGGTAGAGTGGTACAAACTGTTCTTTAATATCATTGGACAACAATTTTTTCAAAAGATTTGAATTTTTTTTCAATTTTTGCTTCAGAGACAAAAGCTGCTAATTATTATATAATCTAATGAGCTAAAATACAGAAACTTCAAACTATTGATTTAAATTTTATGCCCATATAACAGTAATTGTTACCTACTCCCATCACCACAAATCATATTAAACATCATATTGTTTATAAAAAAAAATGCAACAAAATGGTGTGCACACGTTTGAATTATGTTAAGGTATTGTGTATATTTATTTTATTATTATTTTTTTTTAAACATGCCACCTTCTCTAAGAGTTTCTTTTTTCTGGCCTCCTCCTTCTCTTGGGGCTGCTGTTCACATTTGTGGCTGATTACTTTGAGCTCAGAGTCAACTTTCTGCTTCATCTCCTTCTGGCTCTCGTCAGACATCCGCAACTCAGCTTTTTGCTGTGGTAAGAACATGGAGAACTATAAGATGTAACTAAAAGTGAATCCCTATTTTACATATGGTCCATTTAACAAGAAAAAGAAATTGGGGCTGGAACTGAAACTCAAAAAACAAAACACAGTTTAAACTAACTAGATACAGATAATGATCTAGGTCTCATGATTATGGGTGTGGTTTGGAGAACAGGATGCAACACAGCAGTATGGCTTCCTTACATCCTGCAGCTTAACCTCATACATAGGTTTGTTGCATGTGAGACACAAAAACGCCTGTGCCTTTAGTGTCTCCTCATAGGGCTGGAAGGCCTGCATTCTCCAGACATAGTGTTAATTATAATCGAGGGTTTGTTCTGGGAATTAGCCAATCTTTTTAGAAATGCATGAGTTTCACTAGTGTTTAGACACCAACAAGGTAGAAAGTTTTCTCAGTGTGCTGGAGCCATGATCGGACTTCGCATCTAAAATGCTGGCCTCTCTCAATAGCCCAAACTTGGAGCAAGGTCAGAAATTTATGAGCGATATGATAATAACTTCCAGCCAAGTTCCTGTAACGTGCAACTGGTAATTGTGAATAACTGAGTATACAGTTCCCACAGACAAGCATGTCTCTCCCGAAAGTTATCTGTTGATTTATAAGGTTCAAGTGTTTCACTCACTGAATGTTCACAGAAAAGGCGAACTTGGGTGGGATTGTGATTCACAGACGTTCACAGAGTTCGAAATGTTTGCACCATTCAGATGTTTTAGTGCAGTCAAGAGAATCATCACCATACTGTGCTGGAAATATTTATTTCCAAGAGTTTTACTCGAATGTCTCTTATAGATAGATAGATAGATAGATAGACAGACAGACAGACAGACAGACAGATAGATAGATAGATAGATAGATAGATAGATAGATAGATAGATAGATAGACAGACAGACAGACAGACAGACAGATAGATAGATAGATAGATAGATAGATAGATAGATAGATAGATAGATAGATAGATAGCAAGCAAACGCAAACGTGGAATAGGATCCATTCCAATAAATAATCCATTCTGTACTATGAAACATAAAGAGGAATTGTGTCATTTAAAAATTAATAATTTTTTGCGATGTATCACAAATGAGTAGACTCTCTTTCAACAGTCAACATGCCATCAAAATGTACATTCAAACAGATACAAGGACACATGCTGCTGTAGTCATTTTCGATTTTGTGTTGTAACACATGCCATCAAGTCTTTTGATTCTGTAGAAGTCTGTTTTTTATTTAATGCATTTACACATAGAAGAATGTTTTCAAATTCCATTATCTGAATAAATCCCTTTGAATGCATTAGCATTCAGGTAATCAATGAAGCTTATATATTCCTGTGCTCTTGAGCAATGTCAGTTAGTTTATTCTTATTTGTCTGGTGAGCATGAATAAGTTCCCAGTGTGCACCAGAGAATTGTATTTTTGTACACATCCCTTTAGGAGCTGTATAGAAATCTACTTTTAAAAATATTTTTTTAATAAAAACTATTTTTAGTGTTAGTTCTCTCACTTCACTAAACTCATGTTAGACTGTACAAATTGCAAAGACTGTAAAATTTCACTTTTGTTGCATTAGTTGCATTACTCTACACAGAGAGAATTGCAGGGTGTTTAATTGTCCTTTTACATAGTAACGTTCAGAACGTTAACTGTTTACTGTTTACTGTTTCTCCTCCAACTACCTCAGTTCATCACCTTTTACCACAGAGTATTGTAATGTCATGTTTGTCGCATTGTTACTTTGTCGCTCTTGTTTGCACATGCAATTGCATGTGCACTTTATGTTGTTGTTTTTTGTATAAAAAAAATAGACAGTTCCCAGCTAGCCAGCTAATTAGCCAGCTCTAAGTTAGCTAGTTAGTTTTTTTTTTTTTGTTAATTTACGTTGTCATCTGTCTTGTCTCAGCTAGCCAGCTAATTAGGCTTCTTAGTTAGCTAGTTTTCTATTAATTTATGTTGCATGTAGCACCTTGGTCCTGGAGGAACGTTGTTTCGTTTCACTGTACTAACTGTATATGGTTAAAGTAACAATAAAGCCTACTTGACTTGACTTGAGTATTTTGTACATTAAACAATCAGTCAGTCTGCAACTAATTGATATGAAGCATTAAATATACTATGTGATTTTGTACACTTCATAGTTCACTTTACAAGATTTGAAAACGTTCTCTATCATATACACTCACCTAAAGGATTATTAGGAACACCATACTAATAGGTTGTTTGATCCCCTTTCGCCTTCAGAACTGCCTTAATGAATTCAACAAGGTGCTGGAAGCATTCTTTAGAAATGTTGGCCCATATTGATAGGATAGCATCTTGCAGTTGGAGAATTTTGGGATGCACATCCAGGGCACGAAGCTCCCGTTCCACCACATCCCAAAGATGCTCTATTGGGTTAAGATCTGGTGACTGTGGGGGCCATTTTAGTACAGTGAACTCATTGTCATGTTGAAGAAACCAATTTGAAATGATTCGAGCTTTGTGAAATGATGCATTATCCTGCTGGAAGTAGCCATCAGAGGATGGGTACATGGTGGTCATAAAGGGATGGACATGGTCAGAAACAATGCTCAGGTAGCCCGTGGCATTTAAACGATGCCCAATTGGCACTAAGGGGCCTAAAATGTGCCAAGAAAACATCCCCCACACCATTACACCACCACCACCAGCCTGCACAGTGGTAACAAGGCATGATGGATCCATGTTCTCATTCTGTTTACGCCAAATTCTGACTCTACCATTTGAATGTCTCAACAGAAATCGAGACTCATCAGACCAGGCAACATTTTTCCAGTCTTCAACTGTCCAATTTTGGTGAGCTCGTGCAAATTGTAGCCTCTTTTTCCTATTTGTAGTGGAGATGAGTGGTACCCGGTGGGGTCTTCTCCTGTTGTAGCCCATCCGCCTCAAGGTTGTGTGTGTTGTGGCTTCACAAATGCTTTGCTGCATACAGTACCTCGATTGTAACAAGTGGTTATTTCAGTCAAAGTTGCTCTTCTATCAGCTTGAATCAGTCGGCCCATTCTCCTCTGACCTCTAGCATCAACAAGGCATTTTCGCCCACAGGACTGCCACATACTGGATGTTTTTCCCTTTTCACACCATTCTTTGTAAACCCTAGAAATTGTTGTGCGTGAAAATCCCAGTAACTGAGCAGATTGTGAAATACTCAGACTGGCCCGTCTGGCACCAACAACCATGCCACGCTCAAAATTGCTTAAATCACCTTCCTTTCCCATTCTGACATTCAGTTTGGAGTTCAGGAGATTGTCTTGACCAGGACCACACCCCTAAATGCATTGAAGCAACTGCCATGTGATTGGTTGATTAGATAATTGCATTAATAAGAAATTGAACAGGTGTTCCTAATAATCCTTTAGGTGAGTGTAAATCTTCTTATCATATATAAATAATATACGAACCTAATAGTTTAAGTTCAAGTTCAAGTAGGCTTTATTGTCATTACAACCATATACAGTTAGTACACAGTGAAACGAAATAACGTTCCTTCAGGACCAAGGTGCTACATACAACATAAACTTACAACATAAATTAACAGAGAAGCTAAACTAGCTAACTAAGAGGCCTAGTTAGCTGGCTAGCAAAAACAAGACAGATAGTCCTAACATAAATTACAACATAAATTAACAAAAACTAAGGAAGATTATCTGCAGGTTTTACAGACAACATAAAGTGCACGTGCTAATGTGCAAACGAGCAACAACAAAGTGACAGTGCAACACCAATATACGTATATTAAATAAACACTCACATAAACATTAATTATTTAACAAATGCAAAGTCTAAGACTATTTTAGATACTCTGTTTAGAATAGACTGTTATTCACTTTGGGATGCTGTCCACATTTATGCTTTGAAGAAAACTTTGCCATAATTGGTATAAGAAGGATGTGATTTTGCACTTACAGATGGTTTGAGACACCACTGAAAGCTAAAAATGTGCTTCTTTCTGCTGCCTCACTCATCTCCAGCGACTTGACAGGCTTGCTATTTGCAAGCTTTTTGGGGTCAAACTCTAGCTGTTTTATCCACCTCCAGTCAAAGTCTCTTAGCCAAGATCATGCTGGTTTATGACAGAGGACATGAGCCACACGCACAAGCTGTGAAGTATAAAACCGCAGTGTTGTCATGACAACTTTGCCTTCTGATTAAATCCAGTAATTCTTACTGTGAACTAGTTTACTTGAGAATGGTTTGAAGAAACCTCGGGGTCTGTGAGTTGATGCACTAGTGGCAACGGTAATCTACTAGGCTCATCCTTGGCCCAGGACACTGTATACTGTATAGTGTATATTGCATAAACTTCTCTGAAACAGCAAATTCACTTGTCTCCATCCATAGTCTGAGTATACAGAATATGACAGCACTTGGATTGTTAACAGTATTAGCCAATATTCTGTCTATAAGAAAAATGAAACATTTTAAGACTTAGGTTTTTTCAGATTTATCGGTATAGAAATGTTTAGCGCTAATGTGTTAGACGTTTAGAACTATTTTTCCACAATTATGATACTGCTATCATTTTGTCCTGAATGTTTTTAAATGTATTAAGTTGCACATAATAAAATATTAAAATAAGTATAAAACAAAAAAACAAAACAAAAAATCAATATCTGGCATAGTGTATCTGTAGAAGTCATGGAGTATCTGTACCATTAGTCCCGCTTACAAAATTTTCACCAGAACTTCTAGTTTATCTTAGGCCAAATTGCTTTTCTGTCCACTTGATTCCCTTACTTTCGTATTTTTTTTTGTCATTTAAAAATGACACTTAATGATTAAAAATCAACAGGGTGCATCAATGTTGGTAAATTATGTTGTTATGCAAATAAAGGACTTGTGAGGACACTCTCATTTCCACATGGCTATAATGTCGTCTGATAGTTTCAATGGCACTTTTAAGTTTATAACATTACTACTCCACTTACATAATTAAACTGCTTTTTCCGGGTTAATTTCCATTTAAATTCTTCTAAATAAAGTAACCTGCTGAACACCTACTACTGGTGAACCTCTTTGTAATGAGACTAGACATATCTTCCTCTTAGTAATTGGTACATGGACTTTCATTCACTTTCATAGTACATTCATTAATCCATACACATCTAAATCCATAGCGGGATATGAGCAAACAAACTCTATTCAACCTATGTGTTGATTTGGACAGTGTAAAGAAACCAGAGGAACCAAATGAAAGTGGGCACGTGGAGAACTTGCAAACGCTATGCACACAGAACTGAAGGCGGGATTTAAACTTCAGCCCTGTAAGTGGAAGCAGTAACCTACCATGCAGCTAACCAGAAGTGCTAACCAGTAACTTACCATTCTGCATGGTAATAACTTCTTTTGTGGAGGTCAAATCCAAAACCAGTATAAAATGCTTCTGGGTTTAAGTCTGAAATAGCCCTTCAATCATGGAAAAGGTTCACTGACACCTTGTTTAAATATGAAACATATCTTTATCATTATGTTAATGACCTGAACATCTTGAACATAAAAAATTATACCAATAGATTTGGCTATTGGCTTCTCATATCTCTGCATTCTGAGTGTTTTTACTTCACCATCTTTAACTCTGGTTGTATCGGAGGTACTGAATAGATAGACAGACAGACAGATAGATAGATAGATAGATAGATAGATAGATAGATAGATAGATGGATGGATGGATGGATGGATGGATGGATGGAATCCTAGCCACTAATGGACCAGGTATACATATGAACAAACAAGAATTAATGCAACTAATTAACATAAATAAAAATGCAACTGATTAACATAAATAAAAATTATTTAATTGCAGCACTCTTAATTCTTAAATCTGATTGGACAGACGGTGTTGATTCAGCAGCAGCTCTGACGGATGTGCCAGCTGCAAGGCAAATCATAGGTTTACGAAGATTAATGTGCTTATTTTAATACCGTGTTATTTTTCATTGTGAAAGCTAATTAACATTTACATTTATAAAAAGCCTCCCCAGCATCTGCATCAGAGCTAAAGCTGTCATATTTTAAATTGGCAACCTTCCCTGTTTCTCTCTACTATTACAGTCTGTTTTTTTCTCATTAGCTTTAAGACAACCGGCTACTGTAAGTACAACTGCTTTAAATGACTTCATATCTGCCAGGAGAGACCAGGACCTTTCACGTATTTCCTAAAATGTTAAATGTACCTAAACTGATCAAATGTATGGCTTGTCATTCTTTAATTCATGACTAACAGTAATTGCTGGTAAATTGCAGTGACATGAACAGCATTCAAAAATGGGTGTGCTGTTTTAAGCACACCCATTCATGTTTTATTCATTACATACTGTTCATATGATTTGTGGATACATTAAGGAGTTGCTGCTTTGCAGCTGGTGTGCCAATATAGCCAATTGTGTCTCTTTGATGTCATTCAAGATGGCCTCAGTCATAGATATCTCATATAGCTAGATTGGACGTGTTGCACTAGTGGTCAAGCAGCACCACTATAATGGACAGTGGTACATTTACTGCTAGTGAAGCCATACCTAATGCATTAGTAAAGAAATCAAAAGGATTAAAGTGCTAGACTATCAACTGCTGTCACTATAACAACAGTTACGGGCATGGGAAAGACTTTAGGTCTCACAACTAAGTAAAGCATTTATACATAGCTGTCACCAGTTAGTAAGAAGCACCTGCAAATTACTGTAGGTGAGAAAATGCTCTAGTAATACTTTAGTGACCAGCCGTCTCTTATAGCGTTTGTGGCCTATAGCAGAAATCTTTACTGTTTATTCAGTTTTTTGTTTGAAAATGGAGTGGAAATGGAATTGGATTAACAATGTAACTAAAATTCCCAGAGATAATCTACGAATAGTCACTCTGATCATGAGATTCTCATAATAAAATGTGCTTGTGACTAGATAAGATGTGATTGTAATACATTGTGAAATATTCAACATTTTGTGGAAGTGATATTCTAAAGTCCCTAGCCCTATCTGCCCTGTGGATGTTTAGTAAAAGAGACCCATACTGTAGGTGTAGGGTAATAGATTAATTTTAAATTGTGATGTATAATTTGAGAAAAGATAAAAAGGCTAAAAAGGTTGATATTACATAACACATTGATATTACATCACCTATTTGTGAGTTTAGACAGTATATAATAACTAGGTCAGTGCATGCTGCTGACAGTGACACCATGAATCATGTCAGGCAGGAAGGCAGTTTTTGCTTTTGTCCCAGTTTGGTTAATAGTGCTCCTCAAATCTCTGTACCAGAACAGCGCTTGGTTGAAGTTTTGTAGGTTGGTGAACTTCAACATTGCCAGTTTGACACCGGCAAAGCTTCTTGCAGTTTTTGGTGTCACTGAGAGGTACAAGCTAACCAGAGGAAGAACTGAGTTTAGCATAGCAGGAGAGCTACAACAAAGTGTTTTTATATATAAAAAATGGCTTCCTCTAAGTTATTATGAAAGAATCCATCCATCCCTGCTTTTTACCTAAAAACAGTAAAGTAGTAATACTATTAATAAAATCTTCGTAAATGTTAAGAAAAATTCATTAAAAAATAAATAAATAAGCACAACAAATTCCTACCTGATGATGTTGTCACACATACAATGTTGACTATATAATAAAACAGAAATTCTGTTTGCTTGGGCAGTGGCCAGTGGGCACAGCATGGCTGGTGCACAGGTGGTCATAAAATAAAAATAATTTTAAGAGGGACTGAAAAAAAAAAAAAAATTTTTATTCTATATGATTCAGCTTTTTCAGTTGACTATCATCAAAATATGAATTATTTCTGATTTCTTTTTTTTTTTTTTTAGAAAAACACAATATTATGTGCTGGACATGTTTTGTCCCAGTTCTCAAGAATGACTGATATTCCACAATGATATAATTAAAGCATGTTTTTGAAGTGTTTTGTTATATGTATATACAGATCGAAATATCAGATTTACATATGTATTCAGCGTACTAAAAGCACCTTTTCCAACATTAACAGTCTCAAGTCTGCTTGTGAATGAAGCTTGGTACACTTTTCTTTTTGAAGTTTCTTTCATTCTTCTTGTTATTATCATTAACTACGTTGATCAGGCAGGGTGATTGCACAGCCATTTTCAGGTCTCTCCACCTCGAACTTCTGTGTACACCCAACCACACACTCAACTGTTTCCCTTCCTCAAACTGTTTATGCAATGTTGAAAGCATGAGTTTTATTAAATGCCTGTGTATGCTGTAGCATCATAGTTCCCTTTCACCTCTAACTAAGAGACCCAGATATGTTCCAGCATGTTGCAGCACGCACAGCATGCAACAAACCAAGGTCCGTGCAAGACATACTGTAGTTTGCCAAAGTTGGTGTCAAAAACCTTGACTGCCCAGCACAGACCTCTGACCTTAACCCTATGGAATACATTATTGATGGATAACCTGGAACAACAACGATGTTTCAGGCCTCCTTGCCTGAGCTTAACCCCATGATTATGTGGCTGATTGAGCACAAATCCCCAAAGCCATGCTCCAAACTGTAGTTGAAAAACTTCTAAAACCTAAAGCAACCTAGACAAATACCAAACCATCTTAATATAAGGATCTTACAAGGCTGAAGAAAATGTGATGTTTATAGAAAATGTTTATAAAAAATGTAATGTCTATAGAAGCCATGGGGTCTCATGAGACTACAAAAAAACATAAAGTATAAAAACTTGTATAAATAGTTTAATACTAAATATATTGCTATACATTATACTGTATATTAATATACACTCACCTAAAAGATTATTAGGAACACCTGTTCAATTTCTCATTAATGCAATTATCTAATCAACCAATCACATGGCAGTTGCTTCAATGCATTTAGGGGTGTGGTCCTGGTCAAGACAATCCCCTGAACTCCAAACTGAATGTCAGAATGGGAAAGGAAGGTGATTTAAGCAATTTTGAGCGTGGCATGGTTGTTAATGCCAGACGGGCCGGTCTGAGTATTTCACAATCTGCTCAGTTACTGGGATTTTCACGCACAACAATTTCTAGGGTTTACAAAGAATGGTGTGAAAAGGGAAAAACATCCAGTATGCGGCAGTCCTGTGGGCGAAAATGCCTTGTTGATGCTAGAGGTCAGAGGAGAATGGGCTGACTGATTCAAGCTGATAGAAGAGCTACAGCAGAAGACCCCACCGGGTACCACTCATCTCCACTACACATAGGAAAAAGAGGCTACAATTTGCACAAGCTCACCAAAATTGGACAGTTGAAGACTGGAAAAATGTTGCCTGGTCTGATGAGTTTCTGTTGAGACCTTCAAATGGTAAAGTCAGAATTTGGCATAAACAGAATGAGAACATGGATCTATCATGCCTTGTTACCACAATGTAATGGTGTGGGGGATGTTTTCTTGGCACACTTTAGGCCCCTTAGTGCCAATTGGGCATCGTTTAAATGCCACGGGCTACCTGAGCATTGTTTCTGACCATGTCCATCCCTTTATGACCACCATGTACCCATCCTCTGATGACTACTTCCAGCAGGATAATCACGACGTCACAAATTGGTTTCTTGAACATGACAATGAGTTCCCTGTAGTAAAATAACCCTCACAGTCACCAGATCTCAACCCAATAGAGCATCTTTGGGATGTGGTGGAACGGGAGCTTCGTGCCCTAGATGTGCATCCCACAAATCTCCATCAACTGCAAGATGCTATCCTATTAATATGGGCCAACATTTCTAAAGAATGCTTTCAAGGCAGTTCTGAAGGCGAAAGGGGCTCAAACACCGTATTAGTATGGTGTTCCTAATAATCCTCAAGGTGAGTGTACATGATAATATTATAATAATATTATTAATATTACATTAGCTTAATATATATCAAACTGTTTTTCTTTTCCTAAAGTATGTATAAAATTTTTGGCAGATTTATTGTCCAAAACTTTTTACATCATTTGAAATATGAATGCCTTAGTAACTGCATGTCCTAGGCAAACAAGAATAAATAAGCTTCATGTTGATGGACATTATAATACCAACAACCTATTTAAATGAATATAGATTTTATAACAAAAATTATATATATATATATATATATATATATATATATATATATATATATATATGAAATTTTTGTTTAAAAAAACTACATGTGCAAAAAACTACACTATATAATATATTTAAATATAACATAAGTACAATATACAGTAAGTGCTGAGCTGGATTGAAATATTGTGACTCAATTTTTATTCACACCTCCTATGTTGACAACCACATCCTGACATTTTTAGCAAAACGAGACACGAGTTTCTTAACTTACTTTCCTACATATCTCAAAATCCATTATAGTTCATTTATTATAAAGGCAATTAATTGAGAAGATCTGTGCATGTAACTATACATCATTTATTTATATCCACTTATGAGTACACTTTTCACATTAAATGTTCTTAGAAGTGTGGTCTTCTCACGTTCTTTTCATTGTCATAATCTACAGTCAAGCGACAGCTTTATGAAGTTAATACAGATACTTCACAACAAGGTGCAAACCACTGTTAACACTCAAGAACAGAAAGGTCGGAATAGACTTTGCTGGAAACTTGGCAGATTCCTTTGGTTGATGAAACCAAGATTAACGTTTCTTTTTACCAGAATGATGGAAAGAAGAAACATATCATAATCAAAAGCATACCACATCTGTCAAACATGATGAAGGCAGTGTTATGGTGTGGATATGCAAGGCTGCCAATGGAACAGGGTCACTAGTGATTATTGATGATCTGAGTGCTGATGAAAGTAGCAGGATGAATTTTGAAGTGTATAGGGCTATACTATCTGCACAGATTCAGCCAAATGCTGAAAAACAGATAGGATGCCACTTCATATTACAGATGTATAATGACCCAAAACATACAGGGAGTACAAAATGTACAAAATAAAGTACAGACTATTTCAAGTATTTCAAGAAATATTCTTAAGTAGTATAAATAAGTAAGTAGTATATACTGTATATAAATATTGAAATATCCAATTTACAGATGTACTCATACCTATCACTGAGTACTTGGTTAAAGCACCTTTTGCAGCAATGTAGGTCTGAAGTCTGAATCCAAGAGAATCCAAAAACTTATTCAAAACATTTTAAATCAGTGATGTGATGTAAAAATTCCACAACACAAAATTACTTAAGAAGTATTGTATTATTCATTTCCACTGATCTAATACAATTAATAATTGCATTTCCCCGAAAAATCTAAATTAAACTGCATGCCTGGAGTTATGAAGCAGCTGTTGCACATTTACCCACTTCTGGAAACCTCATTAGCTCTTTTGAAGCATTACAGAAATTTGAAAATCAACAAGAACAAAAAATGAGTTATATCTAATACATATATCACAAAATACCCATCACTAGAAAAACATTTTAATAAAACAGATGCAAAATCTGTCTTTAGTTCTTCCTGATGCGTCATACACTGTCAAACAAGCTCAGGATGATTTATTGGATCAGCAGATCCAGGGTTTAGATTGCAGATTAAAAATTAGATACAGGTTACATAGTTATCCAAAACATCTGATTATATGGAGAAAGTTACTTCTTATACAATGCAGTCATATGTGAGTCAGGTATGAGTCAGTTGTAGTTTCCAAAGTAGGCCAGTAGTCTTTGAATTGCACTGATTAGCCGCAACATAAAAAATATTAACATCAGGTTTTGGATTCACATTAACAACTACGATTTAGGTTCCCCTTGTGCCCAAGGGGTGTATCTCTGCAGGGCCTCTAGGGTAATTTGTTGGCAGCAGATCCTTTGGGTGCCCCAGGTTGCGAAGTGGGGCCTCTGTAGATTGGTCTTGTGTCTGGTGTATCCCATGGGTGCTTGATCAGATTGGGATCTGGGAAGTTTGGAGAACAAAGTTTGAAAAAGAGGTGGAGATCACTATAAACCACTGTTTAATTGTAATAGTTGATGTAATAGTTGATATAATAGTTATTATTTAGGTATTACATATATTTATATATATATATATATATATATATATATATATATATATATATATATATATATCATTACCACTTTATACTGTAGATCAACTGGCTTAGCAATAAGAATAGCAGAGACCAGATACTTATGTAGAATTGTACATAGCAGCAGTGACGAGTAATATTGCACGATATTGCTAAATGATTTTACCAAATGTTATTGCTAAATTATATTACATATGATATTGTAAATTGATATTGCACAATATTGCACATGATATTCCTAAACAATATCCCTATAGTAATGATATTGCACACGATGTTGCTAATAGATATTGGACATAATATTACATATTACATAATACGATATTGCACGATACTGTTAATTGATTTTAATTAGCTGAACACAGGCTATTCAGGTGGGTACACCATATGTGATGCGTGATAAGTCATTTTCTGGTATTATTTTTACTTTAATAAATTGATCTATAAATGGCTATTTATTTATTTATTTTCTTAAAAATGTAACATTCACTTATGTCATGGGGGGTCTCCTGGAGCTTGCACGAGGCAGGGTACACCCTGGACAAGATGCCAATCTATTGCAAGGCAAATGCATATGCAAACACACACACACACACACACACACACACAGAGAGAGAGAGAGAGAGAGAAAACCCAGAGTCCTTTAAGGAAACCAGAGTACCTGGGGGAAACCTACCAGTCATGGGGAGAACATGGAAACTCCACATGCACAGACCTGAGGTGGGAATCGAACCCGTGACACCTTCAGGGCCACCTATTCATGTAACAGTAGTTTAGAAATGTTTCCATTTTCCACCAGTTTGCAAAAACAGTCTACCATTTTGAGTAACTTGGCATTTGTTTTGTCAAATGCTAGTTAGACTAAGCAGGCTTTTTCAGCAAGGTGTATATAGACCCTGTGCTAAGCTCTTTAGGTGCATTTGCAACAGAAATGTAAAGAGCTTATGGCAATGGGTGTAACAATTGCATTTGACTTGTGAGGAAAGGAATCCCATATCCTGTCAAGGATTTTTTTTGTCAAGCCGCGTGCTTCCTCTTGACATCTGCGCTCTGATTGGTCAGCGGAAGGCCATGTAACCAATCAGGTCGCAGCTGCTGCGGAGGAAGGAATAAATACAAGATGGCTCCTCATATAAAATCAGCCTCCCGGCTTCTCTTTTGTGCCCAACAAAATTATTTTTCTTTACTTATTCGGTTGAAATATCTTTTTGGGAGAAGTGCCGAGGGTTAAATTGATGTCTGTGGTGTTAAAGTGTGACTCGCTGTTTTTGTGTGTAAGGAGATATTTAAGAGAATCCGCGGCGTCTCTTTTTAAGCTAGTGTGAAGCGGCTGTACCGTCGATACTGTGCTGTTCGGATGGTGCGCGAGGGATATCGGGCCTTTCTGCATGCAGCACGCGCTGGCTAAACATCTAGCTAGCGCTATAGTGCTACACCGGTCAGTTAGCGGACTGATAAAGCTAAGCTAATCCGCTTCCGAGCAATTAATGTTACTGTCCGCTATTCAACATCCCTCCAACGGACCATACTTACATTAGGAAAACATACACTTTACTTTTTCACCATGGCTGTCTCGAGGTGAGTTCATTTTTCTTGTTTATTTTTTTTACTATATCACCCAGGCTAACTCTTAAGCTAGCAAATTAGCAATGTAGCTCCCGTCCCGTTGCTAGCTGAGGTGATCCAGTGCAGCAGGCTAGCCTTGTAGCTGGGACTTAAACAAGGCCACATTTTTATGCTTTTTCAAGTGGATGGTAAAAATAATCGCGAGTCATTATAAGGGGAAAATGTGGATTTAACAAGGACGGTGTTTTTTAACTTCGTGGTGAATATTCTTACAAAAACATGTCGCAGTGTAATGTTTATTGTTGTGCTGGGAAACTTTATAGAGGCCTCGTTATGTTGGAATATGATGCTAGTGCTGATGACCTTATTCACGGTGCATTAGACATCTTATGTGTATAACTTGTATAGTGATGGTGTTAGTAACGATAGAATACTGATACTACATTGTTAGTCGTGCCCTCTGTTATTTCCGATATAACGTTAAGCTTGGCTACATCTTCTCCACCTGACCGCAGGTGATTATAGTCGATTAAACCTCACCCCAACTTGTTAAACGTGTGATCTAGAAGAGCTGTAGCGAAAATGTGTCTCCATGATTCCCCCCCCCCAAGTGTGTGTTCAGGATGTGTGTAATCATGCCTGCATCGCTCCTGTTTGCTGAATTATTTGGTCAGATCCTGGCAAGTGTGGGCAGCCAAGCTGCATCATCTCGTCTATTTTTATACACAATAAAAGCACAGCGTACCTCTTAACCAAATACTTTCTAACGAATCTCAACACTAAGGTGAATCAAATGGTCTTTAAGTGTCTGGAAAGTGAAAGGAAAGATGCTGAGAGCACACTTGGCCGTCATGGACAGGATGGAAATTCCAGTCTTCTCTGAATGACGATGTCTCAGTGGGAGGATGATGCTGTGGTTGTGTTTTTTTTGTTTGTTTTATTGGATTTTTGCAAAATTGTACAACGTTTTGTACAGAGTTCCTTGTATACTTTTTCTTGTCTTGTATTAGGACCCAAGAGCTATGACATCAGCCCTTATACGTCATAATGTGTTCGTCTTGCATGTACACACCAATTTTTGATTTATTGCTGTATGCAGTGCAACGGTTTGTGTATATATAAAGCTCTTTCCAATTGGTATATAGACATCATTGAATTTAAAAGCTTTTTATTTGCAGACCTGTAAATGTATTGCAATGCGCAGAAAAAAAAATTAAATGTTGGTACTACGATCAGCGATTATAATCAAAACTTGATTAGGTGGTGGTGAAAGGCTTGATTTATGAAAAATATTAAGTGTTGATTTGTAATAATTACAAATTTTATTTCATGTGCTTGGGCAACTGCTGTGTAGGGGAAATGCCTATGAATGATTTTAGCAATTTATTCTTTACAAAAGTCAGTAGAATGCACATGCGTATAAAAATGACAGGTCAATGCAAGTTATCGACACCAAATTCCACAACCCTTATTCCAAGGGGGAGGGGTGGGTTCTGGTGAGTCTTGTATAAATCTTCTGTCTCACTGAGCTAAATTGAGAATTTAGTACAAATTTACCCCGCTTTTTTTTTTTTTTTTTTTTCTCTCTATCCATTTTTCTTTCTATCCTCCCCCTTTGGAAAAATACTTTCTCTGTGTTGTGCCAAAAAGTGAATGGTTGCCAAAATCCTATCGGGGAGTCCAGTCAGAAAGCGTTCCCACCGAGCCCAATCAGATGTTGGCAGTCATTCAGTTTTTGGCACAAGTCCCTGGAAGTATTTCATGTACTAACTAATGATTATAACGATTATTATCATCATTATTATTAGATGATGTATTGGTGTACTCAAAGTGATGATCGATTATGGCATGGCTGTCGACTCCACTACTAATTATTATAGATTTGGATTTTCTTTTAACAAATTGCCGAGGCAACCAGGCATCCAAATCCATTGTCCCTATGCGCCACGTTAGTCTCTGTACCAAGACAGTCACCCTAATGCATATTCTTAAACATGACCTTTTCAACATTAGCGAAATCACTGAGCATGGAGGACAAGGCTGTGGAAAAATCATTGAGCCTTGTCTGGAAAGTGTAGTAACCCTCTGAACCCCTTTCCTTTTTCCGTTTAAAGCGTCAAAACCATTTCATCACTCAAATGTCCACAGCTATCATGCCCTTGACCCAGCTATCATGAACAGTCTGTATGAATAAATTTCGACTTCTGAGACTTGAGGTGCTGGTTGGTGTGCTCTGAAATGTGCTCTTGTCCACCTACTCTTTATTCCCATCGTTTAAGCTGTATCTTCACCTGATAAGATGCCGTGTAACGCGGTGTTTCCAAGGCTGATTGTAACATGCTCCACTTTTGACATGGTGCACTTAGAAATGTATAAGGTTTGATACAATATTGCAGGTTGTTTTCTTTAGGCTTAGTGCTTTATCGGAGAGAGGGATACCTCTCTGAATGCAGGTGCGCGGAGTTAGTGAAAGTGATGTGGTTACGGCAACCCAGTTTACACATGCTGCAAATATCTTCTGTAGGTGTTTAGGGTTTGTGAATAAGCCTTTGTAGCCCCTCTTTTGACTTTTTTTTTTTTTTTTTTTTTTTTTTTTGTGAAGGGTCAGTTTAACTAGCTAGTTATTATAATTTTGTTCCTTCCGTTAAGTAAAATATAATCTGACAATGAGATGGCGTTAGCTGATCGTCCTGGTTTGGTGTCACAAAACTGAAACAACTCTAGGGTCTTCTCCAGGTCAAATGTCAAAATTCTACTTAAAAAAAAAAAAAAAGATTAACACCAAGCGTTTGATGAGCCGACTTTCAGCACTGTAAGTAACTTTTTTTTTAAATTCTTTTCCCTTAATCTCAGGCTTGAGCGTCTGTTCATCTTGTTGGACACTGGCACGACTCCAGTGACAAGGAAAGCTGCCGCTCAACAGCTGGGAGATGTGGTCAAGCTTCATCCACATGAGCTGAATAATCTGTTATGCAAGGTGATCTTTCCCTTTTCTTTTGACATCTTGCACATCATCTAATGCAGCTTTTTTTTTTTTAAAGGCTTGTTTGTTTTACTTGCAAGCTCTGTTTTTAGTTTTACAGAAATGCAATTTATAGATGTGGAAATGCTAGAGGCTTATCGCTAATCTGAAGGTTACATCAGTGTTTAAATTAGCTATTCTTATTTTGTGTGTGTGTGTAAGTAATGCACAGAAGTAGCCTAGAAATATTACATGCGTAGACACAAGGCGATGCTGCGTGAATATGGTTTATCTTGTTCTATTTTCTTTATAAGGTTTTAATATATTTGAGGAGTCCTAACTGGGACACGCGAATTGCAGCTGGTCAGGCAGTGGAGGCCATAGTAAAAAATATTCCTGCATGGAACCCAGCTCCCAAGCCAAAGGAAGGTAAGCACATCTTCCTGTATTTCTCTGTAGGTTAGCCCCTTCATAGATTGGTCAAGATTCACTGTGTCCTTTACTACAGAGCTTCATACTCATGTTTGTTCGTGACTTTGCTTGTGATGCATGATGTTGTTGCAGCTCTGTAGTCAGTATTGATAACTAGTTAACACGCCAGAGTGAATGCTTCTGCTCAGCAGAGTTCCTTTTGTACAAATATGTAACGCCAAGGACAAAGAGAGAGATTAAACTACCTGGTGACATTTAGGAGAGATTTACCTTGCCAACATTTTAAGAATATTTCTGTAAACTTGTGTAATGAAAAATGACAATGCAGTGTGTCACTAGATCGAATGCATGTTGAAGGTGGAATTAGATTTGTGTGGTGCATAAAATCAGCTGAAAGGTTTATGGGGAAAGTTTTTCTATGAGTGAAACTCCAGTGGGGAAACGGTGAAAGTGAAGTGAGATTACTCAGCTTGAACTATGTACAGCCATCCGCAGTATTTGTCAGCATGTTAAATTAAGTGAACACGTAGGTGTCGGATCACATTCAGGCAAAATTTGTAATCATATTCAGTCCAGTTGCAGTCATTTTTCAACCCCATTGCAAATTGGGGTTTGTTGGAAAAATTCACAAACTGTCAGCTGTTTCACATCAAACAAGAACAGTTTGATTAGCTTAGCACAACTATTACAGGCATTTCTCCAAATTCAACAAAAAATGTAACTTTTAATGACTACTGCAGTTTCAAAATGGTTCAAATCCCATGTATATAACCCGTCATAAGAGCAGACATTTGCAAAACAGGTGTTGTCTCAAGCATATCTGATGCAACTAATTAAGAATTTTGAGAGAACACAAACAGCGAGGGGTTTGTGCAGTGTCACATCGATATTTCTGCATTTTATAAATACGGCTTGGGCAAAAGAATTGGCAAAAAAAAAAGGTAGGAGAAGACATCCTTGCCTTTCACAAACTAGGAAAAAGATACCAAAAGACTGAAGAATTTGACATTGAATGTACCTAGGGACACTGTTGAAAGCATAATTTATAAGTTCAGAGTTGAAAGAACAATGCCTGCACTACATGGACATGGCAGATAAAGGAAGCTGTCAATAGCTGCAATTAGCTTTCTGAAGAAAAACCCTTGAGTGACTGCAAAAGACCTATAGCAAAACTTGTTGGCAACGTTTCAGTTTGCACAGTATGGCGCATATTAAACACTAAAGGTTTTTATGCCAAACCTTGAAGATGTTTACCACCATTGACCCAAAAGCACAAGATTATGCTCAAAACCATATGCATTGGCCACAGAAGATTTGCGATTCTGTTCTGTGGAGTGATGAAACACAAATTTTGAAACATATATACTGTATATATTTTTTGCGGCATTTTTAGTAAAAGAAGAATGATGCATGCACTAAAAAGAACACCCTGCCTACTGTTTGTGATGGCGGTGACTCGTGATGTTCTGCCTTCTCTGGCACTGGAAACCAGCAGCATGCGGAAGGAACTTTATTAGAGAATCAGAGAATCCTAACATCATGCCGTCTATGTAAAGCTTGGATGTCATTGGTTCTTCCAACAGAATAATACCCCCAAGCAAGTCCACAAAGTCTTGCAGAAAGTCCTGGAAGATTGAAGAGTGGCCTGATTTGAATCTCATAGTACATCTCTGGTCTGATTTAAAAAAGATCTTTACAGCACGCAAATCTGAGGCCATTGCCCATAGAATGAGCTAAGATTCTTCTTGAGAGATGTAAAAAAAGCTGTGGTCTGGCTATGCAGCAAGTCATAACAGCAAATGCATGCTCTATAAAGTAATGCAGATTCTTGTTCTGAAGGTGTCAACTAATTGAGTAGTCATCAAAAGTTAAATTTTTGGCTGAATTTGGTGAAACCACATTATTTGTGCTAGCTATTTTAAAGTATTCTGAAATGAATGGTCTTGAGATTACAACGTTACAAAGTATATTCTGTCCTGTGTAGAGTCCCATGTAGAAGACATGTCTCCAGAGGACGGCTCTTCAGACAGACTCAGTTTTTACAGGTTTGACATCTCTCGTTTGCTCAGACATGGAGCGTCACTGCTTGGGTCGGCCGGTGCAGAGTTTGAAGTGCAGGATGACAAGTCGGGTAGGTTATGCATAAGCTTGGACATGCTAATAATGAAGCATAACTGTCAGGTTTTCTTGTTTGTTTTTTTGTTTTTGTTTACCATCCCAGTGTACTTTTTGTTCAGAATTTGTTTAGACTTATTATAAGGTTCTTTTTTTTTTTTTTTTTTTTTTTGCAAATATTACTTGTTAGTGTTCTCTTCTTTCCCCACCTATATGAGTAGTAATGTAGTAAAGCTTTGCAAGTCAGATGGCTTTCTTTGGGTTCTTTTGCATTTGACTAAAGCATAAAATAAACAAAAGCTTCTCTAGTATTGGAGATCAACAGTGCATACAGTTTGTTTACCATTTGTCTGAATTGTGTCCAGCTTCATTGATGATGCAACAAATTTGCGTTGGCAAAACATGTAGATATAGATTTATTTATTTTTTAAAAGCTTTCCTAAGGACTTGTGTAACTCCAACCTATTTAATCATGATCTGTTAATGCTGTAGGTTTTGCCTTAGGTTTCAGTGTCTTTTTATTAAACTTTAAAACTTTAATTCCACTTACTTACTTCCATCACAGGTAATGAACAAGCACCAAATTATTATCCACAGCATTTAGGATGTTTAGATTATCCTGTTTTTGTCTTTTAAACAGCTGAGGTCGACCCCAAGGAACGTCTGGCCCGACAGAGAAAATTGCTCCAGAAGAAACTTGGTCTGGATATGGGTGCGGCTATAGGTATGGATACAGAAGAGCTGTTTAATGATGAAGACTTGGACTATACCTGTTCCTCCAATGTAAATAGATCCCAGACTGGCAAGGTTGTTGGGTTCCAGAGTCTCCGCAGCCATACGGTAAGACTAAATTACTCTTCACGATTAAATTGACAAACAAAATGTATATATTACGTTATATTTGCAGGTGGCATATCTGTTAGCACTGTGGCCTCGCCCCTCCAAGGTCAAGGATTCAATTCCTGCGTCGGGTATCTGTGTTTGTGTGTGAGGTTGGCATGTTCTTCGTGTGCTTGGTGGGATTCTTCTGGGTGCTTCAGTTTCCTCCCACAGTCCAAACACAGAGTTGGCTTACTGGCGTGTTCAAGTTCTGCATAGTTTAATTACCCTCTGAATAGTGAGAAATTCCATGGCTTAAGAATAAATAAATAATTCCATGTCTAGTCATCTTTAATCATTCGGTTTTCACTGTCGAGCTACAGCAGAGGATATGCTACGGAAGGTGTGAGGGTTTTAAAGATGCTGAACCACAGCTATTTCCTCCCTCCATTTGTGTATTAATTCTGCACTTATTTATTTAGGATTTAAAAAGCTTAACAGCATGTAAAAACAACAAAAAAATCAATAGTGAATAATCTTTTGAAAAATACAACATGACTGCAAATAAAAATCGGTGTGAGGCTTTCAAAGCAGCAACAAATCAAATGTTAAATTTTAATCGATCACATTTGTAATACTGTCAGAAGAGAAATTAATTTCTACTTGGATCCTCTTCGTTCACCTCTCTGGAGCCCTCATTTACCTCTTATTGGGTTTCTGCTTGGCTGAGGGCTGTGGCTTTATCTGCTTTCTTTGATAATTAAATTAGAATGGTTGCTTTGTTTCTGTGTGCATTAGACTTTATGGCGTCCCAGGACAAACATGCAATATGCAGCCATGTGATCCAGAACCAAAAGATTCGCCATTTTGTCATGCCCACCACGGCTTATACAGTGAGGTTGCTGGCAACAAGACCCTCTCTAACACTTGTCTTTGCCTCCTTTTGAGGATTTCGTGGCAATGTGACATTGAATTTTCGTTGGAGACTGATCTCCCGCACTGCTACTGTAATTTTTTTTTATTTACAAGGGCAGGTGCTGTAGTACAATTACTAAAAAACAGTCACTACACTTGGACACACAAAAATGCTGAATAGTACACACGCACATGGTTGTGGACAATACAAGTGGCGCACGTAGTATAAGACTGAGCATGGGAGACGGTTACCCACAATCCCGCAGGGAGATAGAGAACCACTGCTCAGGTGTGATCATGTGACATTTGGCAGACAAAGTGGTACTGCTAGTATTGCAAGAACTTGCTCGTTTATCAAGTTCAAATTTGTAAATTTTTGCTTGTCTTGCATAACACTCACAGGCCAAGTTACTCGTAATCCAAGGTTTAACTATACAGGGTTATTTCATGCTCAGACAAAAACTACTGGTGTGCCTGCTGCGTTAAAGAAAATTGTTTTATTTCTTCAAGCTGATCAGAATTTCATTGTGTTGAATTGCATGGTGCATAACTTTTTTTTAATTTATTTCTTTTGAAGAAATTATCTTAAGGACTGCCACTAATGTAGTAGATGTGACCCATCATCCTGTCCATTTACTATTTTATATTGTAGAGAATATTGCCTTGTTGTTGGGTTTCAGCAGTGTCTAAACGAATGTCTCTCCTCCACAGCCCATGCAGGCAGCAGAGTTTATAGATTCAGAATTCCGTCCCGGCATGAGCAATCGTCAGAAGAACAAGGCTAAAAGGATGGCCAAGCTGGTAGCAAAGCAAAGATCTAGAGATTTAGACCCTAATGAAAAAAGGTACCACCATCTTCAGTACCATGAAACATTCCTTCTACTTTTGTATTAAAGTTAACATTTTGAGTCACAGATCAGGCAGACAGCTTCTGCTCTGTTCTCATCCTCAGCAATGACAGCTTTGAAGGAGAGCCTGAAGAGAAACGGAGGAAAACTACAAACGTAGTCATCGAGCAGCCGGCTACTGAGAACAAAGTCTTAATTGATAACATTCCTGACAACTCAAGTTTGTTTGAGGAGGTGTGTTAACCAAAATGCACAGTTGAGGAATCTATACCTTCATGCACTCGCATATAACACACACTTACAGATCTGTACTTGCACTTGCATACATGCTGGGATGCAATCTGTAATAACACCCAGTGTAAGCTGTGCCAAAATATTGTAGTCGTGTTGCTTGTTAAATGTCGGGCTTCTGCTTTTAGCCTTTTAAAACATGCCCTGTTTGGATCATCACTTAGCACTGATTAGCTGAAATGGGTGTCTCTGCAGTAGGGGGAGAATTCCTGCCTACTGATTTTAGAGCGTAGTTTAAAATTTGTAAAAGTTAAGATTTAAAAAGTATGTAGTTCTTTAATTTAATTATTATTTTTGTCTCTGTAAAAGACTCAAGAATGGCCTCTGGAGAGTTTTTGTGAAGAGCTTTGTAATGACCTGTTCAATCCATCGTGGGAGGTACCGTAACTATATATATATTTTTTTATTTTTTTTTAATCCATAACAAGGTAGCTTTTTATGTTACTAATTAATTAAACAGGGTACTAGAAACTTGACTTGAAAAGTGGTGTGTGTAACTACAGGTGAGGCATGGTGCAGGCACAGGCTTGAGAGAGGTGCTGAAGTGTCATGGTGCAGGAGGAGGGAAGATGGTGGGCAGCACTTCAGAGCAGGTAAAAATGAAGTACTTGCATTGCTGTTGCTGTGCATGAGTGTGGGCTTTTGTTTTTTTGTTTGTTAGCATTAGGGGTCATTATTGATGAATTTGGTATCCAGTGTATCCTCTTTATTTTGTTTTGTGGGTTGAATAAACCATACAATTGCTCTGTTTTGAAGAATCTGTATTGATGCATGTTGACCTCCTTCTTCCCAGGCACCGTAGTAACATGTCACGCGTAGTGACTGTTTTTTTTTTTTTTTTTTTTTTTTTTTTTTTTAATGCATTAAAAGAAAATGAATACATTTGTTGATGGCATAACAATCTTATTTATTTATTTTTTTTTGTTTCTTTTTGTTCATATACTTTATTTGGAAAGGGTTTAAAATATATATATTCATTCTCTCTGCAACGTAATATTAATATAATCCTACAGTAGTTTCATTTAATTATACATATGTTGGGATGTCAGTCATGGCTACTTGTCACCAATATCAGGGTGGTGTAAGAAACGGCCATTTTTAGGACAACAATGTGACAGAAAATTATTTTTCAGCATGTGCCCCTGATTACTGCTGCTGACTGTAAGACTGTAACAGTCTTTAAAGTATGGGATAACTGACCTTTTCACACATGACGAGGAATGCATAGGTTTATACGTATGACTTCTGATTAATGATTATAATTCATAATTATAAAAAAATGGCGCTTACTTTTAAAATGGTTTGAAATCTTTACAGGCAAGGTCAATTCTATTATATAAGCTATGATGTCTGTAAGATTTCAATATGTAATTGAAATGTCAGTGTAACTGGTTACATCTGTTTGCTTTTCACTGCAAATCTGGTAGAGGACTTTTTTCCCCACAAATACCAGAAGTTTAGGATGCTAATCAAAGTGTTATTGCTTTTAGACTTGCTCTGTGATAGTGGCTTGTTGCAGCTAAAATTAATGCAGACCCTGATGCAAGCCTGTTGCTTTGGTTTATTTATTTATAGATTTTTTGTTTCATGTGTAGTTGTTAATTGGGGGGGGGGAGGAAATGACAAGAAAATCCAGTTGCTCAGCTAGCAAAAAAAAGCAGAAGGTGAGGGGGGTGGAATGGGGAAAGTACCAGAAAAGCCGCAGAGAGGAACGAAAGGCCGCTTGCTGACGTTCTAAATTTGATTCCACCATCTATGAATGCAGTTTCAGAATTTAGCCAATCTCAAGGTCAAAATACCCTTGATTGCAAATATGTGAAACCAGTTGTAGAGAGGCCATTACAGTACCCATTCCCAAAAGTAAATTAAAAGAAAAGGAACAAATATTATACAGCTTTGCATTAAAAGATTGAATAACTGAGATGTGGCGTGGCAAAGCAAAAGACGAGAGAGAAACAAAGAAAACTTGAGAGGAAGAAGAGTGATCCAAAAAACTTTCCAGTAAAAACAGGTAATTGAGAGACTCACTAATGCAGAAAGAAGATACGGGTATTCTTAATACCTTTTACATTAGCCTTTGATTGTAAAAGTAGCGCTGTGGTGTAACAGGTTTAATGTTTGGTGTAACCAGTAATTTTCACAAATTTGTGAAATTTTATGTGGATTTAATTGTACTATTCTCATTGGAGTGCAATCCTGACTGTCAATTTTTTTACTTTTTTTTTTTTTTACATAATTTGGCAAGTTAACTCATGTGGATTTGGCCCTGCCAATATTTGGAAAAGGGTATAAAAGTTAAATTCAGATTATCCTGCTACAATTCTTTTTGTCTATATTATTTTAAAATATACATTTTATATGTACTTGCATGTATTCTAGGTCATTAAAAATGAAAGCTTTATTCAATTCAATTCAATTCAATTTTATTTGTATAGCGCTTTTAGCAATTTTCATTGCCGCAAAGCAGCTTTACACAGTCAGAAGAATTATTTAAGTTTGTATGAAATGTGATTTTGTATGAATTAAAATGGTCAGTTTGTCCCTGGTGAGCAAGCCGAGGGCGACAGTGGCAAGGAAAAACTCCCTGAGATGATGATAGGAAGAAACCTTGAGAGGAACCAGACTCAACAGGGAACCCATCCTCATTTGGGTGAAACAGAGAGCAGTAAATGATCTGCATTTATACAGTGTGTAGGGTGGGAGGCAGTTCAGCTATAATAGCTGATGTTAATTGATGTTAATATGGAGTACAGGTAGTTATTGAAGACCCAGGTAGACTTGTAAGAAGGTCCAGTCATGAACTATCGAACTGTCAAGTCCCCAGAGAAACAGTTGCCAACACCAGTCAAGGCCAGAACCATTTTCTAGGTAGAGAGAATCATTCCCAGACACCAGACGCATCCCAGAGAGACACACGGGGCATCCATGTGACGAGATCTTCAGCCAGAAGCGGGGCACCAGGATGGGTCAGACATGTGTAGCTCGACAGAGAGAGAGAGAAAGAGTGAAAGGGGGAGACAGGAGGAGACAGGAGGAGAGAGGAAAAAGAAAGAGGGGGGGAAAGAGGAGAGATGGCAGTTAGGTATGGTCACAGTCACACAATGTATAATGTGAATGTATATTAACTGTAGAGTGCAAGCAGAGACTCCGGCAGGACTAACTATGACAGCATAACTAAAAGGGAGAGCCAGAAGGAAACACAAACATGAGGGCTTCCTGACATGTAAAGCAAACAATCACCTCACCGTCAGCAAACCTGAGTGATCAATGAGAGTGAGGAAGACAGCATCCAAACATACCAGTTCACCATAATACTCTACGTCCATGAGTCCCCCAGATCTGCTCCTTTACCTATGGCAAATCTATTTATAAAAATGCTTGGCTAAATAAATAGGTTTTTAGCCTGGACTTAAACACTGAGACTGTGTCTGAGTCCCGAACACTATTTGGAAGACTATTCCATAACTTTGGGGCTTTGTAAGAAAAAGCTGTGCCCCCAGCTGTATTTTTCATAATACGCGGTACTGACAAGCAGCCTGCATCCTTTGATCGAAGTAGGCGTGGCGGATCGTAAGACACTAGCAGTTCGCTCAGGTACTGCGGCGCGAGACCATTTAATGCTTTATATGTCAAGAGTAGTATTTTAAAATCAATGCGAAATTTCACAGGGAGCCAATGGAGTGAAGATAAGATAGGGGTGATGTGCTCATATCTTCTGGTTCTGGTGAGGACTCTCGCTGCTGCATTCTGGACTAGCTGAAGCTTATTTATGCATCTAGCTGAACAACCAGACAGTAAGGCATTACAATAGTCCAACCTAGAGGTGATAAAAGCATGAACTAGTTTTTCTGCGTCGTTTAGCGACAATAAATTTCTTATTCTGGCAATATTTCTGAGGTGAAAGAATGCTATCCTGGTAATATTATCTACATGTGTTTCAAATGAAAGGCTGGAATCAATAATCACACCAAGGTCTTTCACTGTTGCATTTGATGAAACAGAAAGGCCATCTAAAGTTACGGTGTGATCTAAAATTTTACTCCTAGCTGTATGCGGTCCTATGACTAGAACTTCTGTCTTATCCGGATTTAGCAGAAGGAAGTTAATTAGCATCCAATTTCTTATGTCCTGCACACATTGCTCAATTTTAGTAAGCTGTTTTTTCTCATCAGGTTTTGCTGAGACATATAACTGTGTATCGTCAGCATAACAATGAAAACTAATACCATGCTTACGGATTATGTTGCCCAGAGGAAGCATGTAAAGGGAAAAAAGCAGTGGACCTAAAACTGAACCCTGCGGAACGCCAAACTCCACTAGAGAACATGCAGAATAATCACCATTTAAGTCTACATACTGATAACGATGGGTCAGATAGGATCTGAGCCAGGAGAGGGCTGTACCCTTAATTCCCACTACATTTTCTAATCTGTGAAGAAGAATAGCGTGATCAACGGTGTCAAAAGCTGCACTGAGGTCAAGTAGTACAAGCATAGTTACACAACCCTGATCAGAGGCCAATAGAATGTCATTTACTACTTTAACGAGCGCTGTCTCTGTACTGTGATGAGGCCTAAATCCTGACTGATACAGTTCATGTATGCCATTTCTATGTATATATGAGCATAGCTGCTCCGCTACTATCTTTTCCAGAATCTTAGAGATAAAGGGGAGGTTTGATATTGGTCTGTAACTGGACAGCTGACAGGGGTCGAGGTCAGGTTTCTTAATTATTGGTTTGATAACTGCTAATTTAAAAGATTTTGGAACATATCCAATGCTGAGTGAAGAATTAATTATTCTCAACAGGGGTTCTATTATTGCTGGTACTATCTGTTTAAGAAAATGTGTCGGTACAGGATCTAATATACAGGTTGATGAATTTGAAGAAGAGATGAGTGAAATTAGTTCATTCTCTTCAAGGGGAGTAAAGTATTCTAGGTTCTGATCTGACATGGCTAGATTAACATCTGCATCAATTACATTGTTCGGTTTCAAAACCTCAATTTTATGCCTAATATTTACAATTTTATTATTAAAAAAGTTCATGAAGTCCTCACTATTGCATGATGTTGTTGTGGAGATTTCTGCAGTGGTCTTATTTCTGGTTAATTTGGCTACAGCATTAAATAAGAATCTAGGATTATTTTTGTTATTTTCTATAAGAGTGGAGAGATATGTTGATCTAGCTACACTAAGAGCTTTTCTATAGTTCAGGATGCTCTCCTTCCATGCTATTTGAAATACTAGTAATTTAGTTTGACGCCATTTACGTTCTAATTTCCGAGCGGTCTGTTTTAAAGTGCGCGTGTGATCGTTATACCAGGGAGCAAGTTTCTTATCTCTAATAATTTTTCTTTTGACTGGAGCTACATTATCTAAGGTATAGCGAAATGTCGACTCTAAATATTCAGTCGCCTGATCCAGTTCTGTGGGGTCAGACGGTGATCTAATCGAAGTTGGGAACTCTGGGAGATTACTGATAAAACTCTGTTTGGTAGTTGATGTGAATGTACGTTTCATACGGTAGCGCGGCGCTGTGTGTACATTATTATTGTGACACACTTGAATTGAGACAAGATAGTGATCTGAGATAACTTCAGATAGTGGTATTGTGAATAAATTTCTTATACTTAATCCAAATAATATTATTAAATCTAAAGTGTGACCTGCTTTATGAGTGGGTCCTACTACACACTGATTTACTCATACCAGAATCCAGTATAGACATAAATGCAGTTCTCAGAGGGTCTTCTGGGTTTTCAAAATGAATATTAAAATCTCCAGCAATTAACACTTTGTCTACAGAAACGACTAGATTTGAAAGGAAATCTGCAAATTCACTAAGAAATTCCGAGTACGGCCCTGGAGGTCTGTAAATGACAATTAGCGGGATCGACTGAGCTGACTTAATATAGTTAAATACACTTATGTTACTATAAAGAATTTCAAATGAATTAAATTTGTGTCCGTGTTTTTGTACAATAGTCAAATTATCATTGTGAATAACTGCGACACCTCCCCCTCTACCAGTTAACCGAGGCTGGTGTATGTAGCTGTATCCAGGAGGACTAGCTTCATTTAGAGCTACATACTCGTCCTGTTTAATCCAGGTTTCTGTTAAACAGAGTATATCAAACTCCTGATCTGTGATAATTTCATTAACTATAACTGCTTTAGATGCGAGAGATCTAATATTTAACAGTCCTAGCTTCAGATCAGAGGTGCCGGCTGCGCATTCAGTCTGATCCAAGTTTGTGGTCTTTATGTTAATTAAATTACTAAAACAGACTTTCTGAGTCTTTCTAAATTTGATTTTAGCTCGGGGAACAGACACAGTCTCAATAGAGTGAACCCTGAGTGACGACTCTATGCAGCTAGCAGACGGTTGGTTTAGCCTGTCTGTCTGCTCCCTGGCCTGGGCTCTGGATTGTCACCGATTAACTAGGCCTTTTCTAAGACTATGAGCTATACTACAAGAAATGAGAGCAGCACCTTCCCGAGTGGGATAGACACCGTCCCGCCCTAACAGGCCAGCTTTGCCCTCAAAGGTCTTCCAATTATCAATGAAGCCCACGTTGTTTTCGGAGCACCACCTGGACATCCAGCGGTTCAGCGACCATAACCTGCTGTAAGTTATGTCACCACGTCTCATTGGAATGGGACCAGAGCATACTACTCGATCGGACATCGCCTTCGCTAATTTAAACACCTCTATAAAGTTATTCTTACTAACCTCTGACTGACGAAGGCGTATATCATTAGCTCCAGCATGTACCACTATCTTGGAGAACCTATGCTGTCCTAGAGCCCTAAGATTACCTGCTATGTCCGGTGCTCTGGCTCCCGGGATACACCTAACCACTGCCGCTGGCGCCCCTAAAGGTCTAGCTAATTTCACATGTCTCAGTATAGAGTCTCTAGAGGCTTTATTGTTATTGTAAACGTAGTGCCTGACTCTCAAACATCTGAGTTATGGATTTCCGCAGATACAGACTGCAGTTCTACTTCCAGTTCAATCACAGAAGTAGCTCACAAGTATTGTACAAAAAATAGGCACTGCAGTTTGTCAGGTACCAATATTTACAATTTTAGAAAAAAATTTCAGTGTATGAGAATGTCTAAATTCCAGGATATGTAATGTGTTTGCATTATATATTGGGGTTCTGGGAAAAATTAGTCTGTCTCAGCAGTTTCAAAGAATCAATCCGGAAGCACGATGATGAAAATTGGCTGTATTATTGGTGTCGAGGGCGTAAAAGACTCACTTTGTTGGACTTGAGAACAAATCGGACTTACAAACGTGCTCCCATAACGGGAATCGTTTGTAAGTCGGGGACTACCTGTACAAGTTGAGAATAAATTCAATAGAATATAATAACTTGTCATAAGTCATGTGTGTTCAGGCTGAATCTGGTATGGGAGATTGAGGATTTTGAACCTTTTTGGACTTTCTTAGAATTCTGGACAATTTTTGTTTTATTATTAACACAAAAGTGGGTCATGCAAATATCCCATGCAAAAGTGAGGTGCCCTTCTAATATTGTCATAATCATAAAACACTAAGAATTGGAAAGTATTGTTTCTAGGATTTTTTATTTTTTTACCATATACAGTGTGATTACACAGAGATCTGACAGGTTTTTATTTATTTTTGTATCTGGTGACTGCAAAATAGCATTTACAGTATGTAATTTGGAAGACGCCCTTATCCAGAACGACTTGCATGCATTTTGTTATAACCTGAGCAGTTGGGGGCCAACAGTGGCAGCCTAGTGGTGGTGTGTGGGTATTTTATTTTTTTAAATAAACCTGGGAGCTTCTGATCCGTAGTCCACCATGAGCTACCCTGTCCGCATTTTAACCTGTTTTCATGTATTAATTTCTAAACTTGCTTTCTTAGTTAGCCCAGCAGCATCAAGACTGGTTGGAGGACCTGGTCATCAGACTTCTGTGCGTCTTTGCTCTTGACCGCTTTGGAGACTTTGTGTCTGATGAGGTAAAACACCCTTCTTGTGACCTAATGGAATTTTTTTTATTTTATTTTTTTTTTTATCCCAACTGCAACTTTCGGACTTCCTTCCTTTTTTGTGTTAAAGCGGGCTCTTCTGGTTTTTACTATTTTGGTCCCCTATTAGGTTGTTGCTCCAGTCAGAGAAACTTGTGCACAGACACTGGGCGTGGCCTTGAAGCACATGACTGAATGTGGTGTTACCATGACAGTGGACGTTTTGTTGAAGCTGCTTACAGAGGATCAGTGGGAGGTTCGGCACGGCGGGCTGTTGGGCATCAAATATGCCCTCGCTATCCGACAGGTAAGAAGAGCATATATTTCTGGGTGTGGCTTTGTGCGGGTCAGTGGATGTTTTTGTGGAACATTTTTAATAAAACTGTGACTATAATTTCAGTTTTTAACTTGACTGTCAATTCTCATTAACACACAGGATCTTATTTCACAACTGCTTCCTCGAGTACTTCCTGCCATCACAGAGGGTCTCCAGGATCTGGATGACGATGTGCGTGCAGTAGCAGCTGCTGCTCTTATCCCTGTAGTGGAGGGACTGGTGCAGCTTCAGCCTGCTAAGGTCAGACCATAAATGTGTTCATCCCAAAATAATATAATACAAAAATAATACTAAATGCCATGGTAATTCTTGCAGCGTTAAGTGTCTTACCCAGGCTAGCAAATAATGTGTTCTTTCCATCTTTTTGTATATCTTACATTATCTTACACTATGTGGTATAGTATTATGTTTATTAGTAAGACTAGTTCTTTAGTTAATTAGCCCTGTTTAATTATATACTGCCATTTGTTTGAATCTTGCAGGTACCTTTTATAGTGAACACACTGTGGGATGCTCTTCTGGAGCTTGATGACCTCACAGCCTCTACAAACAGCATCATGACTTTACTATCGTCCCTGCTCACATACCCTCAGGTCCTTCAGTGCAGGTAAGACTGCAAGCCCACTTTAGCACTTGTGTGTTTGAACTCTAACAACTTGAATAAAAATTTTGTTAAATGTAGCATCTGTGCATTTATAAGTCTTTGCTCAGATTAATGGTTTAAGTCACCTTGAAGAAATTATGCTATTGATTTTGGCTGTTTATTGAATCACGTTAAAGTTAAGGTAAGGAGTAGAGGGCTTAAGGAGTTGCTCAAGGTCCTAACAGTACTACTACCGGAAAATTTTGCTGAACTTTAACCACTTTCTCTCTTTATTTAAGTGGGCAGATCAGACATGAGCACATTAAATAACAACAGGATATTATTTAGTCTATGGAACTTTTTATATACACTTGCATGACGTGGTACCTTATAATGCTGTGTCTCTGCCAATAGTTCCCAATCCTTTTGTTTGTAATTATGTGCTCTGTCCTCTGCTGTCTACTCAGGGTTTATATTAGATATTTTAAAGTGGTACTGCCTAACAAACTTTTATCACACCCAGCATGCAGCAGTCCCTGACCATTTTGGTTCCTCGAGTGTGGCCATTTCTTAGGCACACTATTGCTTCTGTTCGACGTGCTGCCTTAGAGACGCTTTTCACTTTGCTGTCCAAGGCTGATCAGGTAAGATGAGTGTAAAATGTATAATGTAGCTTCATAAAGAATGCTGAACTCTTTGAAGAGAGGTGCAGTCGACCCCCGGCAAAGTCGCGGTGCAGTCAGTCACGGATTTTTCTTTAGAACCAAACTAATAATTGTTTGTGGGAACCCTTGCAATTTCTTGAAAACTGCAAACATCTATCCTTCCGTGACAATTTGGATTTTCTTTTTCTTTCTGTTTTAACACAATTATTAAAAACAATTACAATATAATTTTGTACAAACACTAACGTAAATTCAGCAAAATTATAATGGTTGTGTGTTTATTTAATTTTATTTTTTTGTAGAGACAACACAAAGCAACCGTAGAGGAAAACGTGGCTTGGAATGATGAAATGTATTTACCCTCCTTATACCAAAGAAAAAGCACTTGCATGCATTACAATTATGGATTACCCTTTAAAATTTTTATATATATATATAATTTTTTTTTATATATATATATATATATATAATTTTTTTTTTAAGGGTGATGTATTGAGCTGAGTTTGAAAGTGTTTTGGGAGCATATTTGGAGCCATATTTAGGGTTTAAACTATAAATATAGGCATTTAGAGGCATATTTTTTTGACACTGTGTTTTTTTGTAAAAATTCATGAAGTTTGCGAATTTCGAGGGTCGACTGTATTAAATTTTGCATTTCAGTCATGCAGAATTATAGAAGCTCATTCTACTTAGCATTTTGCCTTTATTAGACATTGGATATGTAACCTAACTTTTGCCCTTTTATCAATCCATAGAAACTGTCTTTCTTCCATTCAGATATACCTCACTTCTTTGTAAATGTTCCTTTTGCCTTCAGACATACCCATGGACAAATAAAAATTTTTTTGCTATTCTTCAAAAATTTTACAATACTGTTAAGTGGTGTATAATAAAACCTGTCAGATCACATATCCCACATAATCCCAGAAAATATCCCACAAAACAGTGCTTAAAACCCATCACACAAAACTGTTTAGAAATATTCTGGGAAAAAAAATCAAAGCTTGACTTGATGTCATTAAAATGTTAACATTTATGAAAAAGGGTGTATGTTTGAGCTGATTGCATACCACATATTGCAGATTTTCTAAGTTTTCCTCCAGTTTTTTTTTTTATGCAAGTGGAGTTACGTTTGCTTTGTGTACTTCCTCAGAGCTGTGCTATGTGGTTAAACCCCATCCTGCAAGACATGCTCAGGCACATATTTCAGTCGTGCATTCTCGAGAGTAACCAGGAAATCCTCGATCTTATCCAGAAGGTGTGTAATGCAGCGGACACACCCACTCTTGTTTTTGGTAACATGTTTTGTGTCCTATAATATGCTAAATTGATGCCTTTTTTTCAAATTCAAAATTCTAATTTTATTTGTCACGTACACAGTCATACACAGTACGATATGCAGTAAAATGCTTTTTCGACTACCAATGACCTTAAAATAAAAACTTAAACATAAAAATAAATATAAATAAAAGGTAATACGGTAGATAATAAAGTTAACTGGTAAAATATACTGTACAAGTAAAAATAAAGACATATTGCAGTAAAAGAAATATTGCAGATAAATGAAATTACCTAGTAAAAGTAAATTTTACTTTTTGTGGTCAAGGTCTGGGTCGAGCTGTTAAAGCAGGTCCCTCAGCAATATGTTGTAGCAGCCAGCTGTCCATGGATGGGTGCCTGGCTCTGTTTGATGATGCAAGCACCTCACATTCCCATTGACCTCAACATGTTATTGGAGGTTAAGGCTCGATCCAAGGTGAGTTCAAGGCACATCTGATCTGTTTTGTGGTTGATTATTTCATGAACTGCTATTCTCTTGATGATTTTACACCATATAAACCCTTAGGAGTCTGAAGGTGTTTTGGAGTCCTGAAGAGATTCTGACATGTCCTGACATTCATGTATTTTACATTTACTTATAAACATATAAATGTCTAAAGTCTGATATTTTATTCAGCACAAACTGCGCAACAATAATGTATGAGCAGCATGTATGTACATGTTTGCATATTGGAGAAAAAAAATGGTTATGCGTGATTTTTGAAAACAACTAAAAATAAGTCACTGAAATAAGACCACAAAACACATTTCTTTACAAGATTTTTGTGACCTGGATCTTGTAGTGTAGAGGTTTTACTTCAAAATGATGTGACAATCATCTCGCTCACTTATTTACAGAAAACAATACATTCAGTAATGCTGTAATTCACACCAGAGAAGACAAAGACCTGCATAATGAGCTGTATTTACCTCTTTCAGTCAGGTATGGGACAGAGGAAAGTGTTACGAGAAAATAATTTGAGGACAGAAACACATTTCTTTGTTTGTGGTTTATTTAGAATAACTTAAGATTCACTTGCAAAAATTCCAGGAACAGTTTAAATAAAATGCTAAAATAAAAAGTGCAAACAATATTCAGGGTAAATTGGTGCAAACCAAAAACAGTGTAGAAAATAAAATGTGCAAAAACATACATGCAGTGTAAAACTGCAAAAGGCACAGTACAAAATTAAAATACTGAAAAAAAGACTGACATTCAGGGTAAAACAGTGCAAGATAAAAAATAAAAAATGTGCAAAACACACATGTAGGTAAGCGTTGGTGGCAGCAATGTCCAAGAAGTATAGAAAAATCGTTCTGTACCACTTCATTGTTTTGTGCTGTGCAGTGTAGTACTGTAATAGCTGATTACATAGCTGAGATCAACGCCCCCCATGTACTGGTTGTACACAGTCAACAGTGCAGGACATGGAAATGTCTTTGTAGTCCATGTACCTTGTGATTTCACCCTGATCTTCACCATGTCTACTGTATAAGCAGAATGGATGGTAGAACAGACAGATACTTCTCGTGCGTCCATCCACTTCACAAATACAGGTCCATCTGAATGGCGCTTGCGTGTCCTGATGTGAGGTGCTGGTGAAGGCAAGGGTGATGCAGACACATTCCTAAAAACAAACAAATAAAAAAATGTTAGCATGTACTGGGCTCCGTTCTTCGTACGTCGCTAACTCTGTTATCTGGATTTGATTGTTGTGGATTTGTCCTTAACTTGGATTGTTTTGTTCTTCAATGCGCTTTTCGCATTTGTTGTCATAGCAACATGTCTGTAAGCTTGAACCTGCTCGGAAGCAGGTTTATTTCATGTAAACAGGATTTAGGCTGCGCTCCTGGCGGGTTGTGATTAGTTAAAATGGTGCGGTCACATCTGATTGGTTAAAGAGCACGACTGACTCGCGTGGGAAAAGAAAAGTGTGTATCTATCTATCATAAATTCATAGGTTTATTATTATCAAATATATTACTATTATAATAAACAGCTGTCAAGACCATTAATACAAACTCTTGTATAATGTTTATTTTGTGACACATTTTTTTTTTTTTAGGGGTTTGTCATAAATATGCTAATAAATATTTATATATAATATAAATACAAAAAAATTATAATGAAAACTTGGATGAAACTAATTTTATTATAAAATAAACAATATAAAAGTATACATGTATTTGAAAAATATATATATTTCAATTTTTTTTATATACAACATATTTATTTTTATATTGCTTATTTTATTTTATTGTCTAATGTAATTTGTAAACCATGAATTTATGTTCTAATATAATGTTTAATACCGATTATGTTGGGGGGGAGCACTCCATGGCAGTGGGGCATTTCAGCGCATAGCACGTGTTACAAAAAAAAAATTGAGCCGCTCTTTTTCCATTTCGTCAACCAATCGGAGGGCTTGTGATCAGTGTTTCTGCTGTTGATGCATATCGCCTTTTAAATGAACGCGCAGTAATCCTAGACAACTACTGATCATCAACAACAGGTGTGCTTGAAGAACCGACTTAGCCGGATCGTAATTAGCACGATGATCTCATCTCGGATGTGTCAAGCGACGTATAAAGAACTGACCCCCGTTCAGAGTAAATGGAAGTGCAATTAATAGGTATGGACACAATATATACAGAGTTGCCCAAAAAATTTATCCTCACTTCAATATGAAAAATATACACCTCTCTTCTGTAGGTCACGTGACCGCATCAATGATGATACACCTGACATTTTTAAAGGAAAGATAATACTACACACTGCTGCCATTATTCAATCTGAGTTTTAAAAAAGGCCATAGATAACAATTGTGAAAGTGTATATACATTTTTGTGCCCCTCTGTATTTGTTGATGGGCAATAGACTGGACAAATATGTTGGTGGACCATAGACCATGTAGTGACTCTCAAACATTTACACCCGAGACATTAGCAAACACCATCCACTTGGCATGCTTTACACACATTTAACACATTCTAAACATTTTCACTTAAGCAGGTATTTGTAAATAGAAGCTTAACAAAAGGCATTATATACATGTACACCACAGAAATATTCATAAACATCTCTTAGCTACATAAGGCAGTATTTTAGCCAACTGGAGCTACCTTGTTTGTGCTAAATAACATTACCAATAGCAGTGTTATAAGCTAACCAAAACGAAGCCAAATATATATATTAGCAACCATAATCTAAAGCTATCCAAAACAAGGTGAAATACATTAGAACATTTACAAACATCTGTAAATTCCATAAGACATTAGCTTAGCCACCAGGAAAGTTTGCTACATAAGCCAACATGTTGGCAGTGTTATCTACATGCTACACTAAATTATGTAAATGGCATTGAAAGCCAGTGTGCCACATAAGCTAACAAAAGCTAGCTAAAGTGAAGAAAATATTAATAATACTAATATTAGTTTAATATTATCAGAATAGGAGTTGTATAAGACTTAATAACTTACCCACTGTCATAGCAGCTTGCTTGAATGTCTTCTGCTGGATCTATTCTCTCTTCAAAATGCGTCAGTCACACAATCTTCTTCTGAGGAAAATGTAAACCCCCTTCTCACTGTCCCGAACATTTTGAAGCTTCCAGAACATTCTGTAGCGAGCGCCATCTTCCAAACATGCAGAAAAACTCACTGAATCTGTGTTTTCTCCATGTAAATGGCGTGTGGGCGTGTCCTGCCTCGGGTCATTAGCAGATAATGAAGTGCGACAGAAATTCTGTGCTTCTCCTTGGTTTCATACAGATTACATAAACTGATATTAGTTTCCAATGTGACATGCATCATTTAAAAGAAGACCCTTTAAGCTTTCTATAGATATTTCCCATGTGTGTCTGTGCAGTATTTGCAGAGTTTTAGTTCATTTTAGTGATGTGTTTCAAAAAGATTTTCGCGAAGACCGAGGCTAAAAGCGCACCCTGTTTATTTCCTTTATTTCACAAAAGCACAATGTTTTGTGGATATTGTGAGTATACATGAATAAAAGTAGACCCTTTACAGATTCAAATGATGTATTACGCTTGTGTATGATCAAGCATGGCGGAGCATTTTAAACTCCTTTCACGTTACCAGAAAAAAAAATGCACGTGTGCCCGCCACCGGGTCCACCGACTACTAAGGGTTAATTATTTTGATTTATCAGAAAAGCATTAGGGTCCCGATAAAACAATCATGTACAGTGATCGACCATTAAGTGATGCTTGGGCTACAAATGAATAAAATGAATACTAGCTCACGTTAAATTTTAAGTCAAATGAAAATCTGGGGAAAATATAAATACGTAAAATAAATTACTTTTGGCAACCACCACTTTAAATAATTTTTTTTATGCACCTTTCCATCATCAGTAGCATTTCTGTTTAAGCTTTTAAAGCCATATTTGCCAAATTGATCATTAGTCTAATGCTAGTAGAGCTGACTGTGTGTATTTGTGTTAAGGAAAAGGCGAGTGGGAAGTCTCGGCAGGGTGGACAGCAGGTGAAGGAGATTGTGCAAGAGTATATCGGAGGAGCCGACACGATCACTGAAGACCCAGCCTCGAGAGACTATGTAGTGACTCGTGCCAGGCTCATGGCTGCCAAGTATGTTTTTTTGTTTTGTTTTTAGTGCATCTTTTTTCCCCTCTACCTTTTGGCTCTTTATTTCCTTTTTCTGTGGGTTTGGATGAATTTTAAAAAGTTGCTACTTCTTGCCTCATTGTAGCAGTGATTTGTTATTCCAGACTGCTGGGAGCGCTGTGCAACTGTATCTGTGACCCTCGATTAAATAACTCTACTCAAGAAATTCGACCGGCAGAGTCACTGGCTCAGCTTCTCCTCTTCCATCTCAACTCTAAGTCGGCTCTTCAGCGAATTGCTGTGTCCATAGTGCTGTGTGAATGGGCATCCTTACAGAAGGTAAAAGGGGCAATGGTCTTTCCTTGATTAGGAATAATTGACATTTTGGACATTTGAGTGTTTGGATGTAATGTTATTCTACCTCTAAAGATTTCCTCATGGATTTCAGAAGCTTACAACAATCAGTTTAACTACTTGCCTTTTTTTTCTCCCCTTTAAATTCCTAAACTCCCAAATCATTGTTACTTATAGTTTCTAGGCAATATAATACTAATTGTATAAATGTGAGATGCATATGAACTATTAGCCTTGTTTTTCCCCCCACCAATAATTATCTCCATCACAATTCGTTTATCATTTGATAACATTAACAAGAAACGGACAAGATTGCACTGTAGGTTGTGTACGTTTAAATCAGGTTTTTCTGTTTCTTTGTAGGAGTGCGAGATGGTGTCCAGTGTGGTCCAGCCTCGTCTGCTGGCCATTCTGTCCGAACATTTGTACTACGATGAAATCGCCATCCCCTTTACACGCATGCAGAATGAATGCAAACAGCTCATCGCTCTCCTTGCTGACGCACATATCGATGTGAGGGAAAAAATCAACTGCAATGTCTTCACAATCGATCAGGCCAACGACTTGGTTAGTGTTGTCCAGATCATCGGTATGGCTGTAATGCGGCCGTAAGCCAAAAAAAAAAAATCTTTTATCACAGTGCGCCATGTAACGGCCACCATTCACCAATCTCCATTCCTACCAGTAATTAAAATGTCTATAGTAGCAAGTAGACAAAACCGACCCCCCCCAAAAAATAACCCTAATTTTTACGATTTTAAGAATTTGGGATCAATGTCCAGAATGGAATCAATGTCTAAATAAACTGCATGAAGTAAATCCTGATGTTGGAACAAAACTTACATTTCTTTTTAATAATTGTTTGAATCAAGTCATTTATACAAGATGCAGAATAGGAGGACACTAATAAGAAACACACATTTGTACTATCTGGAGAAAATTTACAGTGTAAAACTCTTGTTTGTCAAATGTTATACTTGTACTCTTGTGTGGAAGTTTGTTTTATTCTGTTCATTCAATTTTAGTTTTAAAAGTTCTTTAAAAAATAATCTTATTTAGTGTTAATATTGAATAACAAAAACTGACTTTCAACTTGAATATAGTTGTAGAAGCTGGCATAGTGTAAAGAAAGTCCAGTCGGGCCTTTTTTTGAGATTTTTTTTGAGCCATTCAGTGTGTGTGTATATATGTGTGTGTGTGAGATATATATATATATATATATATATATATATATATATATATATATATATATATATATATATATATATATATATATATATATATATATGTGTATATGTATATGTGTCTTGTGTCTTCTTACACAATTTCTTGATGACCTTGCTTGTCCTTCCCACCCCCTGCCCCCCTTCAGGTGACCACCATCTTTTCTGAGGCCACAGCATCATTAAACTTGAAATCTCGGCAGCTGCAGTCATTGGAGAGTAAGCGGCAGCAGGCGTGCTCTACAGTGGCAGAGACCAGTGCTGAGTGGCAGCAGATGCATCTACGTGTGCATACTTTTGCAGCATGTGCTGTGGTGGGCCTGGCAGCACTGCCTGAAAAGCTAAACCCTTTGGTGCGCCCACTTATGGAGGCTGTTAAGAAGGAGGAGAACACACTGGTGCAGGGGTATGCTGCCTCCAGCATAGCCCGCCTGCTCCAGCTCTGCACAGGCCGCACGCCTTGCCCCAATTCAAAAATTATTAAAAACCTTTGCAGCTCTGTGTGTGTGGACCCCGTTCTCACACCCAATGCAGAGTGCCCTGTTCCGCCACACATGCCTCCAACACAGGATGGCTGTAAAAGTAAGAACAATTAGATTTTTCAACTATAGTGATTTGTATTTTGATTTTTACCTACCTTTTGAAGGACCTGTAAAAAAAAAAACAAAAAAAAAGTTATTTTTGGTTAATTATGGCAATAAATAAAAAAATTAGTTTTTTTTTTGTTTTTTGTTTTTTCTTGTAGCAAATATATCAGAGAAAGATGGCATGCATCACATGGTGAATAAAACAAAGGGCATCATCACCCTTTACCGACATCAGAGAGCAGCTTTTGCCATCACCAGCAAGAGAGGCCCTGCCCCCAAATTGCAAAAAACGTCACCCAATGATCTTTCCCCAGGCACCTCCATCTCCACAGAAACTGATGAGGTTGGTGGGGTTTAATCTTCTGTGCTCTGATATTATGACTACTGTAAATTTTTTGCTGGGTAATATATAGGTTGCAAGGCTTTGATTAAAAAAAATTTTTTTACTTTCCTAGAGCAAGAAGCCAATCCTTGTCCAGAGGAGAGGTGCAGAGTTCTCAATGATGACCATCGCTAGGCACTTTGGGCCTGGTCTCGTCAAGGATTTGCCCTGTCTTTGGGAGTCTATGATTGGTCCGCTGAAGGCTCTGGGAGACATACTAGGTTGTGGTAGGTGTCCTTAATGGCTGGTAAAGTAATAGGGTGTAAGGTAGGGCTGCACGATATATTGAAAAATTATCGTTATCGCGATAATGGTATACGATATCTGTATCGCAAAGAGTTGCGATAAATAAAATTTATGTGCCAAGCATTTGTGTCCAAATTTGACCAATCAGATGGGCCCTTACTATCTTAATACCCACTTATCTTTAAACTTAATAGTATTTTCTTATTTAATTTTTGTTTAATATTTATAAAAAAAAAAAAAAACAGGCAAGCCAAAGGAAATATTTTGTTTAAAAGATGCTCATGGTATGGTTACACGTTAATAAAAATTAATGTTTGAAAGTAATTCATATTGTGTTGGCAGGTCTATGGTAACAGCAAACAAGAAATCAAAATATCTGCTGAGAGTTTTAAGTCATTCATAGTCTTTTAAAGTCTAAATATTTGCAACTTCCTTGACATATAGTTTCTTTTAAGCCTGAATTAGATTTAATTACATCAGACGAATATATATTACCTGTTAATTTTAGTATGATCATTGCATATATAAATGATTTTTTTTAAATGGGCTATAATAAAAAATGCATTTCTCTAAGGAAATGTTATATAGCAAGAAATGTAGTTATCGCAATATTCAACAATATTGCATATCGCATATTTTCCTAATATCATGCAGCCCTAGTGTAAGGTATAACTGTATTTAAACATGCCTTTATTGTAGATTCCAGGCAGCTCTTGGAGAAAGGTGACATGGTAGCTCAGGAGCTGGTCAATTCTCTACAGGTTTTGGAGGTCAGCACAGGAGCCATGGCTCAGGAGCTTATATCTCTGGTAGGTGCACATTCTATACCCATAAACCTGTTTATACTCTAATTCAATAACATAATTAAATCTATACACTAACTCTTGGTTAAATGAAATGTATGTCTTTTTCTAGCTGTTGGAGCAGCTGCCTCTGCTTTGTGCATGTCTCCAGCACCCATACACATCTGTGCGTCACATGGCTGCTCGCTGTTTTGGTGTGTTCAGTAAAATCGCTACTATGGAAACCATGGAATGCTTCCTGGAGCAGGTGCTACCATGGTTGGGGGCGATTGATGACAGCACCAAGCAGGAGGGAGCCATTGAGGCAATGGCCTGTATCCTTCTGTGTGTGCGTGCGTGTGTGTGTAAAACATAAAATTGTGAAGTTGGCGTTTCTGTACGTTTTAAGATCTTTGCAAAAAATTATTTGGGCGACATACAATGAGTAGGGTTGGGTATCGTTTTTTTTTTTGGTTTTTTTTCGATACCGGTGCCAAATCGATACTTTTAAAACGAAAACGGTGCCCGAACCGATACTTTACAAAAGCCACAAAATAATGGTGGATGACTCAAACACAATTTTGTTGAACAAAAAATTTAATGCTTAAAATTGAACAATATCTTAAAAGTTTAAAGTATATATGAATATATAAGTACTGTTGTAGTACTAGCTGGAAAGCCATAATTATAAACAGAATCTATGTTACATTAGTGTTTGACCATTTGTTAGCATGAATGCAAGATTTGCATTTTGTAATTAACATTACATTAGCCTACTACTAACCTGCGAAAAGGCTGCTGTCGTCATCATAATCTGTGGACTTCCTTTTGCTACTGTTGGTATGACTGAGGCTGGGGTCATCCACACCGATAGTGCAAGCTGTCAATCACGGTGCATCCCTCTGCTTTTAAGTTTATTCCGTGTACCCTCCAATGGTTCATTAGATTTAACGTGTTCTTTTAATCTACAAAAATATCTGAATCCAGAGAACAAATATTTCAATCGACAGTTCAGGCATTTAAGTGGCACCGAAATTCGCGTTCTGTTTAGGTCCGGTAGGTACTGGTGCCATATTGGCATCGGTTTTAGGTACCCAACCCTAACAATTAGTAACATTGTATGAATGCAGATCGATCACTGCTATGTTTCACCCAAATGACGATGGTTTTCCTGTTGAGTGTGGTTCCCCTAAAGGTTTCTTCCTATTACCATCTCGGGGAGTTTTTTCCTTGCCGCTGTCGTCCTCGTCTTGCTCATCAGGGGCAGTCTTATTATTTTGATTTATACACGTTTACATCTCGTACAAACTCAAATAATTATTTTGATTTGTGTAAAGCTGCTTTGCGACAATGTCGATTGTTGAAAGCGCCTTACAAATAAAATTGAATTTATATAACCAATCGAGACGGTTTTGGGAATTTTTGTTTGCTCATTTATGCACGCATTACATACAAACTACTGAACAAATTTTAATGGAGTTTTCACAGGTGTATTTGGCTAAGCTTGAGGTAACAAAAAGTTTACCTTGAAAAAAATCATTAGTTCATTTAAAAATTCAACAGATGGTGCTGTACTTGTAAGTCTGAAGCAGTAAATGGTTACTGTATTTCTTCATAATACAGCGTAAGTGTTGTTGGTCCTTCACTATAGCTCTCAGGTGTGATGGAGCAGCTGGATGTGGACATCATACCCTACATTGTGCTGTTGGTCGTTCCTGTGCTGGGCCGCATGAGTGATCCTAGTGACAGTGTGCGCTTCATGGCCACGCAGTGTTTTGCCACGCTCATACGCCTGCTGCCTCTGGAGGTGCGTACTTCTCATTGCATATTCTATGAACAACAGTGCCTACAACCTAGCCCAAGGCAGGGTACAAGCTGGATAGAGTGCCAACCCATTTGAGCGCACAAGCACACTCGCACATCTAATTATATGTACACCATATATGGAATGCTGAAGGAAACCAGATTACCTGAAGAAGGCTTACTAATTGCACGCACGAAGTCTGGAGACAAGATTAGGCGTTAGGTGACAGTGCTTACTCGAGGTGTGCGATTCAATTAGTTTAATCTATCGTTTGTAGTTCGATTCTGTTTGGGTCAGACTTGAGTCAAGATCTTACAACTGTTAAATGGTTTAAAATTGACGGATTCCTTAAAATTGTACCACAGCTTTTTGCAGAAGAATTAAAGAGCTTGAACCGTTTGCAAAGTGCTTGCAAAAATACTCTAATTTTATGAGATTACTTCGTGTTGTGCGTCTTGTTTTTTTTTTTGTTTTTTTTCTTTTTCTTTATGGTTGGTGCAAAACCATTTTGACTTGAGTATAGAACAAAAAATTTATTTATAGGATTAGGAAAAAAAAGATTAGCGCTTTGTAGGAGATGAATGTTTAAACAACACAAGTTACATAGCATTCTTTCAAAACCTTAAAAAAATGTAGCTGCTTGACAATTCGCACAATAAAAAGTGCTATTCAGGCATGATTATATTTTATAGTATGCGCAAAAAAAAAACAAATCATTTTAAAAGAATAAGATTTTAAAAAAGGTACTCGCAGTGTGTACATGATTATCCCTGCCGGCCACCTAAATGAATCAAATCGAAAACTGCAATTTCCCAAACCTATGATTCACCCCAAAATAAATTCTGTATCTCACAAAATAGGTAGGCCATCTGCGATGTCAAACTTTATTATAGTTTTACTATTTTCTTTAGATACAAAAGTTTGGTGCCACTGGCTGACAGAACCAGTATCGAAGTATCAACATTCATGAATCCAGAATCGTCTTCTGATTTTCTCACTTGGTTAAAACATTCGGCCTGTGGTACATTTCTGTCCCTTGCCTCAGCAGTTTGCGTCAACAAAATTACACGTACAGCATGCAAATGCATGTTAGCAGGGTTTTTTCTTTTCCTTTCTTTTTTTTTTCTTTTTTCTTCACTGCAGACAAACTATGCTAGGGTTAATTTGAAACTGGAATGAAACCAATTGAGATAAGCATGGACCATACCACTGAGGGGTAACATATGGCCTACATGCTGCAGATGTGAATTTTTTAAACACAGTAAATATAACTAAAATGCCTGAATCTGACATTTGTTTTTATAAGCGTTATTAACTGTCCACATGAGGCACAGTATGGGCTTGGTTGGAATTTGTGCCTTATATATACAACTCATTTACATTGTTAACCAAATACGCACATTCATGCAGGGAATATGTTTGTATGATGCAAGTGAATAAATGGATGTTATACAACTTTGCAAAAAAAGGCTGTTTTATTCTACTCTGCTTTGCATGCAAAGAGAGTAATGTAGTGCTTATTTTCTTATTGATGTCTCCTTTATAGGCTGGCATCCCTAACCCACCCACCATGTCAGATGAGCTAATTCGTCAGAAGGCGAGAGAGCGTCACTTTTTGGAGCAGTTGTTGGATAGCAGGAAGTTGGAGAATTACACAATCCCTGTCCCTATTAAAGCAGAACTCAGGAAATATCAGCAGGTAGGTGGTTTTGTAATCTTGCCCTTTGCTTTATAAATGTCTGTCTGTTTTCAAATGATAAATATTCAACACAGAATTTAAATTAAAGTGTCATAATGGCGTATTTCAAATTGGGGGGGCCTTTTTATGCATGTATTTGTTGACTTGTTTTGGGGGGGTGGGGGTGTTAATGTAGCCTCTTCTGTATGCATTTGCATATTGCTCAAGTGTACTGAAAGCTCTCCTGTGCTGCACCACTCTGCCTGAGTGCTGGGTGAAGTATGGGCTCTCTGCTCTTTCTGCATTTCAATTAAACCTGTGGCCACTCAGCATTTCATCCCCTTTCCATCCCCACTGTCAATATTACAGATGGCTTTTGCCTTTAAATTAAAGCATGCCAGAAGGGTGTGTGCGTTGATGACAAATTACATTTATACCAAACAAGTGCAAAAGCGTCTCACGTGGCCCTCACTGAAACCATACGTAGAGTAAAGGATCTGCTCGTGGACTAGCTAACTTTGCAGATACTTCTCCCTGCAAAAGTACAGTAACAATTTAGAGAGGATAAGAACAAAGTTTGTTGAACAGGTGACTGAGCAATACACAGTTAAAAAGAAGGAAGACATTTTAAGTGAGAAGCGAGTTCAGGAAGCAGTCTGATTCTATGCTATGTGCCGCCCTTTCGTGGCTTATAATAGGCATGTGACTGGACTGCATTCTTCCTAATTTAGTTACATACTGTATATGCTTGATTACTTGTCAAACTCGGTTATGATTATACAATGATGCCTCGGATTGCGCGTATCGCTGTTCAAAGATTTTTAATAAATTTTGACTTGAAAAACGACTAAGTTTTGGTTTACGAGTACCGAGTATCACGTGTCACGCATGCGCTTCTTGTTTTTCGTGATCACAACTGAGCCAATGGTTTTTCTCTCGCGCACGCTGCGAAATTTTGGGTAACCGTTTCCCCTACTGGTTCTTAGTGTGTGTCTCTTACTGGTATAATTAACATCAGTGCACGCGTGTATTGTTCACTATAACACTGTAACCACGTGTGTATGCGCACGTAGAGCATCTTTTGGGTAAGTGTGTGTACAGGGCGCATGTACGGTAGTGTTTCTTATAACACATTGTGTGCGCGCATGGGCGTAAAGCAAAAGAAACTCTCGTTAGAGAGGTTAAAGATACATTTTCTGTCTCTCCCTCAGCCTGCCTGTGTGTGCAAGCGCATAATTTGACACTGTGCCCCTTCACACATACAGACACACTCGCCTTTACACCCCACTCCCTCCTCCTCTCGCCTTGCACGCACGCACACACACACACACACACTCGCGCTCTCTCTCTGCTCTACACAGAAACACTGCTCTGTCCCGATTCTTTTCAAAGGTAAAGTGCAGGTTCATTTGTTTGTTTTACTTTACAGCAGTGATTCCGTTAGTATGCGCTCACACAGCACCTGCGCGCATTAACTGAAACACTTATCTGTTGGTGTTTTTTTTAAAGGTAAAGTGCAGGTTAATTATTTTTATTTTTACTTTATATTTTGTATTAATTATTTTTGAGTTTCCATTATTTCTTATGGAAAAATTTGCTTTGATTTATGAATGTGAGCCCACTTCTGGAACGAAGTATGCTTGTAATCCAGGTTTCGAGTTCTGTGTCTGTGGATCCCTCAATTACTCTGAAATTGCTTTTAATTGGATTATAATCCACATGTTCTGAACTTTCTATTTATTTATTTTTTTTGCCATTTTATATATACTGTAGTGCTCTGGCTGTAATGTAATACAGGACTGCTTGAATTTTGTTTGGATGTATGTGTGAAATGTATGTCCACACAGTAGAAAATAGTTTTAGTCAGTAAAAGTTTCATCGACCACTGGCTGGAAACTTCAGAACCCTTTTATACTAGTTTACATAGTTCAGTATATAATATCAGTACTACAGATTTGACCATATTTTTTTGAATGACACTAAGGGGGGAAATGATTGCTATAAGTTGCCAGGTAAGACCAAGGAAATTTTTTTTTTTTTTTTTTTTTTTTTGATGTTAGTTTGTTCTATCTTCATCAGGATGGAGTGAACTGGTTGTCCTTCCTAAATAAATACAAGCTGCATGGAATCCTGTGTGATGACATGGGTTTGGGTAAAACCCTTCAATCCATCTGCATTCTCGCTGGTGACCACTACCTCAGGTAATTCTCACTGCTTTTAATTGGTTTGACACATTATGGATTAGGGGTGTAGATTTCTTAGAATATTAGTGATGTGATTTGAGCATAAATAACAGAAGAAAATTATGTTCCTAAGCAACAAAAAAGGCCAGACTTAAAAAGTTTCAGGTAATTTATTACCTTGTCAATTGTTTTGGGGAACACTGTGTAAAATAATTAGTTTTATCATTTGAAATATGAATATCTGAATAACTACATGTCATAGAAAAACAAAATTAAATAGGCTTCATGTTGAAAAAAATTTGTTTATAAAAATACCAACAATGTATATTGACTTTATATTACACAAATGTTCAGTATGCGCACTGCCTCTGACATGACACGCATCAAGTCTGTAGTCCATCTCCTCCCAAACACGCTGTAACATATTATATACAAGTTTGTCGCATAGCAAATCAGAATTAAATGTAATACTATAAACTTAGTTTTTACACATCTCATTAAAATATGAGATCATTAAAGCAAGAACTGGCCTAATGTTGTTAGACTACGAAATGATGTATAAATACAGGGTGTCCCAAAAAATTTACATTTATTTTAGTTTCAGTCATGGCCCTTTTTCTTAAATGTTCCTGTTTTTTTTTTTTTTTTTTTTTTTTTATATGTCCATTCCTTTATTTGTTTTTGGTGCAGAGCACAAGAGTATGCCAGGACTAAGGCTGCCGACTGTTGTCCTCTGCCCTCCATAGTTGTGTGCCCCCCTACTTTAACAGGCCACTGGGTGGATGAAGTGGGCAAGTTCTGCTCTAAGGAGTACCTGAACCCTTTGCACTATACAGGTCCTCCTACAGAGAGAGCACGGTAGGATTCCTCACCATCTACTGCAGGATTGTTGTTGTGGACAGTCATTAGCAATTTCTTACAGCAGAGGTCTGCTAAAAAAAATTTATTTAGTTGACTCATCTCTTTTACTGTTTCAGATTACAGCACCAAGTAAAAAAGCACAACCTTGTGGTAGCATCATACGATGTAGTACGAAACGACATCGACTTTTTTAGGTAAATACCTTTGCATGCTGTATGTATTGATTTCAAAGAATCAGCTTTTTCTTCTATTAAGCCCAGTGTTTTTTCTCATCCTAACAGGAATATTAAATTTAATTACTGTATCCTTGATGAGGGTCATGTTATTAAAAACGGGAAGACCAAACTATCCAAAGCTATCAAGCAGCTGTCTGCCAACTACAGAGTTATCCTCTCAGGAACTCCCATCCAGGTCAGTGTAAAACAAATAAATGCTTATTTTGGTGTACATTTTCGCTAGAAATCATAGAAGGCTCTCCGACAAGGAGCACAAACCTGGGGATCCTTTTAAGAAACAATCATGCTGCCATATTTAGGATCTACACATGGTTTCATATTTCTATATATTCAATACGTAATTTGTGGTGTGTGTGCATATTATCAAGCGGGCAAACTTCATCTGAAGGACACATCTAAATATCTATATTTGCAGAGACACAAGCAGTATAAATAGAAAACTGTAACATACAAGAAAACCAACCTTTGCTTATTGTACATTAAGAAATAAATACATTTGAAATTGAATGTAACTTGCAGTCAAAGGAAGGTTTTCTGAAAAAGTGTTTAGGATAGAAAGTAAAAAACTCTTGTCCTTTCTCTCTCATCCTTTCTCCTCTTTAGAATAATGTTTTGGAGCTGTGGTCTCTCTTTGACTTCCTTATGCCAGGCTTTCTGGGTACAGAGCGCCAGTTTGCTGCTCGGTACGGGAAGCCCATCCTCGCTAGTCGAGACGCCAAGAGCTCTTCCCGTGAGCAGGAAGCAGGTAGGGGTTTTTTACTATTTCCTCTGTTTTCAACAGCGTGTCATTAATCTTTTAGCCAAGACCTCATATGTTTGTTTGGTTGTTCTGTAGACTGGGGCTATGTTTAGGTGATGGTTGATGTCTTTGATAGATTCTAACTGTTAAACTGCTGTTCTTTTAGAGCATTTTTTACACTTTGCTTAAATGATTGTTTATTTTTCTAGAATTGATTTATTTGGAAGAGAGCATCATTGTGGGTTGCGTAATTTTGAACATTGATTTTTCTTGTGCTCTCAGTTGTTTGCCAAAAAGAAAAAAAATTATAGGTATTTTGTCATGTTATAAAATGGCATTATAGTACCAGTAATTATGTAACAGTCTGTCGTCTGTTTGTGTATGTATGTATAAATGTGCATATAAAATGCGCCTTATTGCATAATGTACCAAACTTTTGGGGCAGATGGTATCAGGTCTGTTAAATGTCTTGGACTGTTTGTAAGAGCCTTTAGTGCTGGTGGTATATAGTAGCATATTTTGTGTCCCTTAGGGGTTTTGGCTATGGAGGCTCTGCATCGGCAGGTGCTACCCTTTCTCCTAAGGAGGATGAAGGAGGATGTCCTTCAAGATCTGCCACCCAAGATTATACAAGACTATTACTGCAACCTGAGTCCCCTACAGGTATTGTCATTTGCATGTACACTTACTTATGCAAGTAACTTTTACTCTCTTATGGCCTGCAAAGAGTAAAAACGCAATTTTATAAGTGAGTACATTACAATGTATGATCAAGTGTTGCTTACTTTTTTTCCCTTCAGTTCCTTTCTCCCCTCTCCCCCCTCATTCTCTTTTGTAATCTTTTCCTTCCCCTTTTCTCTGCCTTTAGGTTCAGTTGTATGAGGACTTTGCCAAATCTCGGGCAAAGGTGAACGTGGACGATGTCCTCTCCCCAACAGCCCAAGAGGATGAGGACAAACCCAAGCTGAAGGCCACTGGACATGTGTTCCAGGTGAAATATAAGTGTTATATAAGGCTGTTAAACATTATATGCACTTTCTGCTGGAATGTTTAAAACGAATTCTGCTTTGTTTTTTGAAAGAAACTTAGCTAGGCTTGCTAGTCACTTATGTGCAACAGTGACATGATGTCAGAAATTAAAGATATGAGTCTTTGTCTTATTTTTGTCACTATATTATGTAAATTTTATTAGACATTACATTAAATACAGCTACTGAGTTTGTACTAAATTACTTTATATATTGTGTAGGCTCTTCAATACCTGAGGAAGCTTTGTAACCATCCAGCACTGGTCTTGACACCTCAGCATCCTGAGCACAAGCGCATCAGCGAGCAGCTCACCTCCCAGAATTCCAGTCTCCGGGACATCCAGCATGCACCAAAACTCTCTGCACTTAAACAGGTAAAAGCATGAAGATCTAAAGAGCTTTCTTTTTTTAGTTCATGTAATTGCCTCTCAATGCGCAGAAATATTCTGGTGAGCATTGTGCTGGCAAAATTTAAAATGCATTTTAGCAATAGAAACCGACCAAAAGCAGGTAGTTAAGTTGTAAGTGGAAACCCAGGACATCTGTAGATTGCCCTGAGAAACTGTTAGTTATAAGGTGACCGTAGTTAGATTGATGGGTTTAATTTAACATTTGACAAGACCAGCTATTGCAGTACAAAAACCCTAAAATGTCAAATAACACATACTCCAAGACAATCACTTACTTCATTTGAAACAAGTAAAAATTAACTGTGCACGCATTAAATTAATATACAGGCAAAATATATGTAGAGAATATGTAGATGTTGCAGCCATAGGCAGAAAACAATGCAGCGGTGAACTGTTCCTGAATATTTTAGTTAAAATACGTGTGATGGCTACATCATGCCTCTCGCTCAGTGTTGATAGAGTTGAAGTCGGAATGCCTATTATCTGTCTGCATCGCTTTTGGATTCCCCTTAACTCCTCAGAGAGACCTTTAGGTAGACCACCCCACACTGGATAGTAAAAATAGTAAAGATAGTATATTCTGGGGCGCACCTTTGAAATTATATACTTAATGTGGGCATCCCATGACAAGTCGGAGGATATTTTAGCACCAAGCTAATTGAAAGGTGGGAACTCTACTAATTGCAGGTCCTGAGATAACAGGAGAGGGAGGGGAGGGAATGTTAAAGATTTGAATATTATTTTTTACTGATCTGCATCATTTAGTAAAAAAAACAAAGGCAATTATTCTAGTTGTTTAATGACAAATTACTTATCACTGACATCAGAGTTGAACTCTTGAATTAATTTTCAACATGCTATCTCATCATGTAGTTGCTGCTAGACTGTGGTCTGGGCTCGTCCGGCTCCTCGGATGTCAGTACAGAGGCAGTGGTGGCTCAGCACCGTGTGCTGATCTTCTGCCAGCTAAAGAGCATGTTGGACATCGTGGAGCATGACCTTCTAAAGCCTCAGCTGCCTACAGTCACCTACATGCGTCTGGACGGCAGTGTGCCTGCAGGCCTGCGCCATTCCATTGTCTCCAGGTGACAAGTTTTTATGAATGCGAGTTTATACATCGATGTGTACACGCAATGTGTATCTTTATCGTCCAAGATTTCTACCTAGTATTAAGATTTTAGACGAACCAGAATCCATGTTTATTTTCCATTTCCATTCTTTGTGTCTTTACAAAGGAATAATTCATTTAAGCCGGTCATAGTTGAGCCAAATTCCAGATGTCTGACGTTTAAATATGTTACACGGGTGTAACCTAAGAGCATAGTTAAACTAACAGTACGTCATTTTCTCAATATAATGGCTTCTGCGATTTGGTCACAAAGATATTGAAAGCACTTGTTTTTCATATCTAATTAGAAAATGTGTGTTGGAAGGAAAAATCGGAATTCAAAAGCCAATTGATTAATACTATATTGTCTATAAGGTGGCCCACGGGTGATTCGGCAATTTTGCAGGACAACAGCTCACCTTTTGCATTTCATTTTTTTTTTTTTTTTTTTGTCTTGCAGGTTTAACAACGACCCATCAATAGATGTGCTGCTCCTGACGACACACGTAGGTGGTCTGGGCTTGAACCTCACAGGAGCTGATACTGTGGTGTTTGTGGAACATGACTGGAACCCAATGAGAGACCTGCAGGCTATGGACCGTGCTCACCGAATAGGGCAGGTTAGTCTGTGTGTATGTGGTGCAGTTATTATTAACAAATGTCACTGGTATTGATAAGAAAAAATAACCTTGGGTACGTTTGGATTTCAGAAACGTGTGGTGAACGTGTACCGTCTGATCACTCGTGGCACTTTGGAGGAGAAGATCATGGGTCTGCAAAAGTTTAAGATGAGTATAGCTAACACCGTGATCAGCCAGGAGAATGCCAGTCTACAGAGCATGGGCACAGACCAGCTGTTGAACCTTTTTACTCTGGACAAGGTAAGGGTGCCTCTCGTCATTGTCTTTTCTGTTTTATTAATCTGTATTATATTCCACTAATAATGAGAATAATGGGCCAGTGGGAATAAAAATTTGCATTATATAAACACCGTTATTATATAAAATTAGATTCTGATTAAATGTTTTGTGCATGGGTGATTCAATCTCTTGTGGTTATGGAGATATTTCTGAAAAACCATTTTTTGGGAGTACCCCTTTTTGACCCCCCAGAACCCAAGGTCTGCATTTATATGTCACTCAAAAAAATAGGGGTAACTTTACATCACCTCATCTTGAAAATAAATAAAAACCAGAGTTATGCCCTGTTTTATAGAAATCTTTAAAAATAAATTGTCCAGGTTTTGCAACATTTTATGATTTGACATACAGAAATGTACTGCAATATCTGTAGAATACTTAATGCATACCCATAAAATCTGCTCCTTTCAAAGTAAAAGTAACCTTAAATTCTTCTGTAATGCATATCTAGTCAAAGACTGTTTCTCTTGGAGTTCTTTTAAATAAACAGCTTGGGCCTTGGCTGTATAGTGATGAGCTGTGCAGGAGTCACATTTTTCACAAAGTCTCATAATAAAATCAGACACAAAGACATGTCAGAAATTTTGCCATGGCTTTCATGATTCCACTGCTTGAACTGAACAGTGTCATCTGGGTCCAAATCAGCATTTTCAAATATACCATCAAGATTAGGGCTGGGCCATATTATACCTTTCACGGTAATACCAGTACAATGTTAGGCAATGATAAGAAAATGAAATATCGCGATTGAATAGGGGTAAAACGCGCAGTGCCTTTGTTTTCGTACATTTTTATGGGGGAAAAAGCATGGCGGCGGCGGAGAATGAGAAGGGCGAAAGCGGATCGTTGATGAACCAGAATTGGTTTGTAAAAATGGTGCAACTTCAGTAGTGTGGAACTGGTTTGGTTTTCACCCGTCAGATACCCAACAAAGCACAATTTTTTGTAGAACATAACATGCAAGCGGGTCGTCGTGGCGAAGGGAGGAAACACCACAAACCTTTTTTATAATTTAAAGCAGAAGCACTTGTTTGAGTACAACAAAGCTGTTAAAGTACGTGAAAAACTTCCATGAGCCGTAGCATAATTTATCCATGTTTTTTGTTTGCTTGTTTTGTTTATACTCAAGAGTTTTGAGTTTTATTATTTGACCTATTTATTTACCACACTGCAGTTTTATGTTGCAAAGCAACTCTTTTTAAGTTTTGTGTATATTATACATGGTTATGCTCAGGATATGTCCCCATGTGCCCATTTCCACTGGAAATGCCTTTTGGTTAAATTGTCATCAAGGAATTTGCATTTGCACTGTTAAAATTTTATATAGCTTTAATGTACATACAAACAGCTGCTAGTTAATAGAAAATAAGTTGATGGTTTTTTTTTTGCACTAATAAAGTTTTGGAATTGTAAAGTATTTTGACTGGTGTCAATCATATCGTCAATTATATCATTATCGCAAATGTTCAAATATATATCATGATAAATATTTTTTGGCCATATTGCCATTCCCTAATTAAGATAATCAGATACTTTTGATTGGGGGCCACTGCTCACGCCTGTGCAACATATAGTCACGAGAATCCAAAGAACAGACAAGTTTTGCCATCAAGTCTTTGTAATCAGATTGTGATTAAGACAACAAACTACATTGGAAAGATTCAGTAAAAGAATTAACATAAATGAAACACACTCAATTAGTACGAAGAAAAAGATGATGCAATCATCAAGTTCCTTGAGTGCGAGGTCACTCATGGAGTTGGTTGGAGATGATTCAACTTTCTGATCAGTATGAACCTGAATTGTTCAGTTACAGGATACTGTTTGACAGTGATACATGTATCTTACATGTACCACCATAAAATAACACATTTACTGGTAGATAAGGCCTATTGTGTAGATCCATGTACATTCTCTGTATATAAAATGTGTATCAAATCGTAAAACATTTGCAAAACCTGGACAATTAATTTTTGATGATTTCTATAAAACAGGGCATAACACACCTCTGGTTTTTATTTATTTTCAAGATAAGGTGATGTGAAGTAACCCCTATTTTTTTGAGTAACATATATACATGCAGACCTTGGGTTCTGGGGGGTCGAAAAGAGGTACCCCCAAAAAATGGTTTTTCAAAAATATCTCCATAACCACAGGAGATAGCCAAATTCTGATTATGGAATCTGAATCTACATACAAAAGTACATAAATATACCCAGTTTCATCTCCATATGACATATAGCAAGTGAGTTATCTAGGAAAAGAGGATTTCAAAAAGGGGCGTGGCACGTCTTAAAGCGCGTCGAGGCCAAAAATCAAGATGGCTTTTTAACAAGCGGGAGTTGGGACAAAAAAAAAATTGGGGGGTTTTATTTTCATGCCAATACCAACAATTGGTGAAAAAATCAGCAAAATCTGAGAAGTGATGGTGGAAAATTTCTCTTCCACTGGTTCATTTGAGATGGAATCACCCGCATGTAAACCTCAACTTAAGGTTGAAATCTCTAACTAGTGATTTTAGTCAGATGAAAGAAATCTTGTCCATGTAAATGCAGCTATTGCCGCTGTATCAACACTGTACAGTATAAACTCTTCACATAACCACAAGCATAAGGGTCACCGTTTATAAGGGTCGCCATCATCTTAGTTAGGGCATGTATGTGCCCAAAACTTTCCTCCTCATGTCAGTGTGGGTACAAATGAGCCCTCTCATGTTTCATACAGTGGGACTTTGTGAGGGGTTTCCTCTGTGGGAGTGGGAAGGATTTATTAAACACTAGTGCTTATGTCTGTACACAATAGTGTTAAGTTTTATACGCCTTACCATATGTACATGTGAATCAATAACCCCAGAAACCGGGCAAGGATCATTTGGGCTAGACGGCACAGGGTTGTCTGCATAGCACGGTTTTAATAATACATAAGTATATATTGAAGGGGAAGTCCACATTTTAAATTTGTTTTTGGGTGTTAATAAAATAGCTTAACATAGATTTTTTTACATCCTGTGAATCTGTCCAAGTATTACATTTTATAGACCGCTACAAAGGAACTAATATTGCGTTGTTAAATTCAAAGGAATTTTATGGCCTCCCATGCATTATTTTATACAGACTCACTCACATGTCATAGACTAGCTGATTGGGTGTCAAACAGAAAACTTTGCAATTAAATGAAGATTCTCATAATGTGAAATGTGCATATTTTGTCTAGAATGTAACTACTTTTATTGTTTCTAGGACAATAAAGTTGACAAGAGCGAAATGGCGTCATCCTCCTCCTCCTCCTCCTCAGGGAAGGGCAGTATAAAGTCTGTACTGGACGGCCTGGGGGAATTGTGGGACCAGCAGCAGTATGAGGCAGAGTATGATCTGGACAATTTCATGCTCTCGCTGCACTAACCCAGCACACCCTACTCGCAGAGCCACCCTCTTGGGATCGACCACTTCTATTTGTTACAGACAATAATGAGTAATCATCGCCCTGAAGAGAATGAAACACCGTCTGGATTTAAAACATTTGGCCATGGTACCTTTTTACGAAACACTTGATCCGTTATGTCAGTCTGGACTTCAGTAGAATAGAATTTGCTGTTCAAAACCTCACACTCCATATACACGCTATCGGACCCCACACTGCCAAGCTGAGGAGGAACGCACTGGGATTGACTCATTTCCCCTCCAGTCTTGGTCCACTGATTTTATTCTCTCACATGCTGTGGGATCTCCCTTGTATTCTTGATCATGAACAATATCCTCGACTAGTCCTCCTGCACTTATACAGTCTTAAAGCTTACCTCGAAAGGCCAAACACCTGTCAGTATTGGATCTTAATAGGCATATAAGCCAATATACAAAACATAGGATTTTGTATATATTGTTTATTTTTGTAGACTGCACAGCCATCTTAACCAAAAAGGCTTCTGGAGCCTTGTATCTTGAACACCAGGGGACACTGTACACATACATTAAACAAGAAGAAATGAACTGGAATGAAGAACATTAATCATCTTTTCCACTAGGGGGTGATATTTCCCCCCTTCCTTTCTGATGCACAGTGCCTGTCAGTTCTCATCCATGTCTGTAGCTCAGTTCAGAGCATCACCCCCGGCCTACCATGACACACACTCGCACCCAGAGTAAATGTGAAAAGTCTGGCATGTGCAAGGACACCGTGCTGGCTGGAATCTTCGGTCCTGTTCACCTGGCAGATATAGGATGCTCGTGGAACCTTGTCGGATAGTTTTAAAAAGAAAAACAAGGACTTTGTAAATATGTCTGTAATTTGCCTTCTTTGCTTAAGCCAATAGAATTTTAATAAATTCTAATGAGCTTTCTTTGATGACTGTCTGTTCTTTAAAAAAAACATTTAAATTCAAATTTTCACATACACAGTATATGAAGTGAAATGCTTATGACCTAAAAAAAAAAAAAATCCTTATGAAATTACTGAATTATATCAAATTATAAATATGAAAAAACTTTAGTTGTAAAAAGACTTTTATTTCCATATTTCTCTACATTTCTAATTTGTAAAATGTTGTGCACAATAAAGCAAAAAGGGTGCACCGTGGGATTTTTTAAAACTATTTTATTTGTTTTGTAGGTTTTTGGTAAAATCTTGATATGCAAACAGGAGTATTTCCTGTAACTGATGAAATCCTGACATCTTCACACTGAGACAGCATTCCAAACATGGACATGATTGTGATGGCTGTCCGCTTAAGGCAGTTTGCGTTGTAGCATCAGCGCATCTTGCACTGTTCCTGTAACAGCACGCCTCTTCATGTTGTATTGCTTACTTACAGCGTTTCCCTTATTGCATGTGCAGCATATAAAATTTGGAATGGCTTCTGACGGTTACCGTATGTGATGAAGGATGTTCTTCTGTGAGCCATGGTTCAGTTTACAGCAGGTCATACTCTCTTTTCTAGTAAGACACAGCTGCATACCTTCCATACATTGGAAATGATTATGATTATTGGGCTGATCGTCAGCTCTAAACTGAATACCAGCCTTAAACCTAAAGTTTAGAAGCACAATAAAAAAAGTGCTTTTTATGCTCTAGCTGTATGATTTCCCTTTACTGTAACTAATCACCATGGACATGTTTTGGTATGATAATGCTTCTGCGCACAAAGGGAGCTCCTTGAAGACCTTCATTTCACAGCTGCATTGGTTTAGTTTTGTATCTAACTAGTGCCTTTATGATTCATCAAACCTTATAATTGCATTTAATTACAAATGTCAGATTAGACACATGGACATAGTACATATAATAGTATGTTGTAGGTGGATCTGTAGATTAGTTGTAAACCAAGTTCTCGGTGTGTGTGTATATGAGGGAGAGAGCTGTGCCTCCACTTAGGCCTTCTTTTAGCATTGCTGTCTCAGCTCCTGGCTCCTTACACCATAACCCTTAGCAAGAGATTTATCCCTACAAACATTTAATGCTCCACTCACCATATTGGACTTAAGAAAGAAAAGTGTTTTTTTGGCACAGCTGCTGATGATTCTTCATGTTTTAAAATGTATATATACTTTAAATGCACATTGAGCACTGAAGAGGTTAATCAGTGGTTAGGGTGTGGGTCAGCCTGCTCGGAGTTTCATTAAATACACAGGCACTGACATTATTTTTATAAAAGTAAACAAAAAAAAGATGCATGTAAATATTAAAAGTTATGGTGTATGCTCATGCAATAAGGAGTTACAGGAAAAACACAGAGGCCATGCAAAAGACGACCACACTTCACAGCATCATACAACCATGTTTAATAAGATCTGCTTATTAGTACAGAAAAGGGGGAAATAATGAAGGTGGGAACTACAAACTTGAAGCAAGTTGTAAGCAATAGCAGCACTGCCCTCCATGTATTTTTGTTTAGTTTTTTTCTTTTTTTATATCACAGTTTAACTACGTCAGACAAGCACAGGTCCAAATCAACAATTTCAAGATAGAACCTGTCATTAGTTATAAATTAAAACAGGAAACGTAGAAAAAGAAATCAATCCTTCATGTAGATAGTTATCTTTTTTATATATATTTCACATGACTGATACAAAGTGGGCTGCAGATCCACCCACAGAGAATGAGCATGAAGCACAGGTGAATAAATAACTACCCGAATCTAGAACAGGAAATATATAGGCATCTACAGAGTGTGTGAAACAGTCACCAGGACGCGGCATCTCTTTTGTCTTCTCCTCTTCAGCAGCTCTTTAGTGACATTATTATTATTAGATTCCTTTAGGAACGAAGGGGAACAAAATGAGTGCAGTGAGCAAATGATGAAATGACCAACAGTTACCAGTGAAGGCAAATTAAACATTCCAGGAGGACACTAAGAGGTTAGTTGGCAAGCCTGGGATTAGGGAACGAAAAAAAAAAAAAAAAAATGGATAGAAAAAGGCAAGCTAGAGAGGACATCCGGTCTCGTTTTAAACTTAGCGCTGAAGAGCCGACCACAACACCACAGCTGGAGCATTCCCTCTAAAAAGATAAGGGTGGCGTCTTTAAAGATTTTTTTTTTTTTTTTTTTTTAAGTGAGCAAACATGAGTTTAACTTAAACAAACTAGAAAACGTGATGAATCAGTTGCATATCTATGTGCTGACCGAGATACAGTACAGTGGATTCCAGGACAATGAAAACCAATATATAGCAAATATTTACCCGGGTTTAGTTAGAACGCCGTGGTCCAATCGCAGGGTCGCTGATTAGGTAAGAGCATCAAAAGGCTTGCTCAAGAGTTCTACGATCTTTCCGGCACTCACGCCGGGTTCAGACGACATTATTTATACAACCCTAATGTTAATGTCACCCAGTGCCAGATTAGGATTTTTTTCGATGGTATGACTCCAGCACTAAATCTAATTTGGGACAACTAAACCCAGTTGTCCCATGTTACTGATGGTGACGCAGCCCACCTGTGGGCATCTGCGAGCTCATGTATGTAGAAGAGGGCAAGACATCAGGTTCATTGGAATGTGTTGCACTTCAATCTGTTGCTACAGATGGAAGGTTTGGGAGTGAATGCTCTCAGAAAGGTGTTGTGATTCTCTTCAGCTCAGCACATCCTGGGCGTTTCAGTGGCAGTGACTGGAGTGGTAGTAGTTAAATCACTGTGTAGCTTCCACTGCATCACAACATTCACCTCAAATCCGCTCCTTTCCGTCATGTCGTTTTATTGCCCATTCAGTCCATACATTACCAATCAATCATTCTCCATTACCCAAAGACATCAATTCCCACTCATGAAAATCCCCCCCCCCCTTTATAACTTGAGATCATCGTCACACTAACGTAAGCAACATCAGCGAGTTAACACAAAAGCATCGCATTTCAAAAATCTAGACATTTTAGTAACGTTACAAATGTTTTCAGCTTCATCAAATAAAATAAAAACAAAAAGATTTTTTCTTAAAGAATTAGCATCATAAAATTAATTTATTCCAAGTAAAAATACAAAATAATATTAACGACATTGACCAGGTATGAAAGTCTCCCCCAGAAATAGCCAATATTAATGGTTGAGAAATAAATCTGTAAAGAAATATGAAATTAAAAAAAGAAGAAAAAAAATATGTAAATGTTTTAATTCCTTTCTTTTTTCTTTTTTTTTTTGCAAAAAATCTCTAAAAATAATGAAAAATTTCTCAGTATAAAGGCTACATTACCACTGGAAGGTACTAGCGTGTAGAGTAGGTAAATACACAGTAGAAAATGATTTTAGTGAATCACAATGCTTGCAATGAAAATAAATCTGCAATAAAGATTTACGCGTGTTTTTTTTTTCTTTTTTCTTTTTTACAAACAGTACAAACAGTATTGCACATTACAACAAAGAATCGAGGTTATAGCCTTAAAAAAATGGGACTAATTCAAGTCTTAGGTGAATAGAAGGCCACCGCGCTGCTGACGCACCTCGGGGGCTTTCGATCAAGTTACAGCTGAAACTGTTCGGATCTTTGTGTGTGTTTTTTTTTTTTATTTATTAACAAAAAAAAAAAAAAAAAAGAACGTTCTTTCTCTCCATTTTTTCTTCTTCTCCATTTAGTCAAGAACCCTCGAAGATCAGTTTAGCTTAAATTAGATCAGGTTAACAAAGTAGGGCAAATTCGCTTTTACAAAACAAATGGGCTACATTTAAGAAACATAAAAAAGCTTTTTGTTTAAAAAAAAATTATAATAAATCAAATCACAAACCAAAAAAAAAAAAAAATTATTAGTTTCACTGGTCAGTAAATGACTGATTATAAACATACAAAACCAAGGGAAGTATCGTCAGTTGGCTTTTCAAGCACCTAATGGATGTCGACTCCACGTATTTTGTTTTTTTTCCTTTTCTTTTTCTGGAGTAGGATTTTATATGAACTCTTTCTTTTTAACACTGTGGCGTTGGGTGGCGGTTCTCCCTCTCCGTTTTTTTTACGCCGTGTTAATGTCGTCTCTCTACTTCAGCTGATTAAAGTTATAAAGCTCTAGCTCCTTCAGTTGCTTTTTTTAATTTTTTTATTTTTTTTTATCTTTTTTTCCTCAAAAAAATAAAATTAAACATAAAAGCAAAAACATGACAAAAATAAAATTAACCATCTGTTAAATCATTTTCTTGCTAATTTAAATTAATATATTTTGTATTTGAATAAACTTACTTAGAAAATATTGATTTCTCTCCTATTATATTTCAAAATTGAGGTATTGCAAAAGATCACGTCAGTCAGAAAGCACACAATTTCTATTTCTCTCTCTCTCGCTCGCTCGCTCTCTCTCAACAAAAAAATAGCTGACTGATAGCTAACTATCTAGATACAAAGAGTAGTGCATAACAAATGTCTATTACAGAAAAGGAACAGATCTAGAAAACCCTTCTGGGTTGGGAAGGAAATATCACAAACCCCCCAGAATTCACGTCCATAAGGATCTTCATTGCTATTCATGATTAGTTTTCCTTTTTTTTTTCTCCATCAGTAAAAAAGTAGCTCTTGTTTTACATCTTTTTTTTTTCTTTTTTCTTTTTCAAAAGCGAACAAAGTGTTCCATCCTAAAGATGATGATTTAGGATTTAAAAACCCGATCCACGGTTGCTCCGGCTTCTTCCAGCCAGACAAACTAGTCACTGCTGGAAGAAGGGATGGGACGATTTTACGCTTCGCTCCATGCAACATCGCCCCCCTTCACCCCCCTCCCGCTCCCCCGCCGAGCTCGGGACTGTCGCAGGCTCGTGAAACCTCTCTCTCACTCTTAAACGCATCACATCAGCAGCCAATACTTGTTTGTGTTCTCCTAAACTCCCACTCGTCCTCTCTCAAGCCCATGCCATAGTCTTAAAAAAATATCCACCATCATTATTAGCAGGTTGGTTCTATTCTTCAAGCTTTGCAGGAAAATCTGTGTATATATATATATATATATATTTAGATATATATATAGAGATGTATATATAAATGCAGCGAGCACACAATGTTCTTGTGACATTAATCGAAAGTGCTGCAGTCACACTGTCTGAACTCTTTATGTGGGTCTTTAAGGGGAAAAAAAAACCACACACACACACACGCACGCATCACTGCAGTATTTTCTTTTTGTCTACTAATCACTTCCCTAGTCAGGCAGAAGCGACGAGGCCTGACGTGGTGTTAGTTCTACTGAATGGTGTCGGTAGTTTGTGTGGGGGGATTGGGGGGGGGGGGGGGTTGAGTTGTTACACATCCTGTATGAGAACTATCAAAAGTGTGTGTGTGTGTGTCAGTGTATACGGAATAGAAGGACAGGGAAGACTGTGGTGTGGTGTGTGTGTGTGTGTGTGTGTGTGTGTACTGTATACTCTGGTTATGAAGTTTTCACAGGACTTGTTAGACATCAAGAACAGTTAAAGCGAATCACAGTTCTAGGCATATATACTCAAACCTAACTACACACTGTATAAAAAATTGCACAATTATATTAACAATCACTGAAAAAGAAAAATGTTCTTCACCACCTAGACAGAGTTTTGTTTGAAGGCTTATCCTACATCTAGGCCTTTTTAAATCAGAGTTGCGGTTTAGTTTTCTGCTCACGCTTTTTTAGCTTTTGACATATGATATGGTTAGCGAGACAGAAACGAGCCAACGAGCGAGAGCTCTCGCGGCGTCACCACCTCCTGTCCACTTTCCTGCTCTTTTTCTTCGTCTACAATGTGCAAAGTGGGCCAAGATGAATAAAAAGACTCGATACTGAAAATTCTATTGCATGCAGCGACCTGATTCGGATAAACATGCAGTTCAGGGGCGAATGCTGACTCCGCGGCCCGCCGAGGCCGACGCTCGCTCTCACGCCCGCCTGTTCACTTCCCAACCAGGCGCCCTAACCGATTCTCATCCACTCCCCAGCCTGAATAAAGTACTATGGTATACATCTATATACCATGGATTTAGCAGCAAAAGCTATTGCAGCATTACATGTACATAACACTAAAAAAAAAAAAAAAAGAATTAAAAAAATAAAGGCCTAAAAAATATATATATATATATAAGCGAAAGAAACTAAATCTGATTGTGCACGAGTTATTAACTGAACTGTTTCCAAAATGAAGAGCAAAATAGATGTGTGCCAATTTAAGATTAATTTAAGATCTTTTTTTTTTCTTCTTTTGCCCTTATTTATGTTTGTCAATTTTATGATTTTCACCTTTGGTAATTTTTGTTCCGTTACATTTTGTACTCAGGGCAATGATGCAGGTTTTTAGAAAACAAGTGCATGGTCTGTTAAAAAAATAAATTAAATAAAAAACTAAAAAAGAAATTTTAAATACATGCTGTGTGTATACATGTATGCATGTATGTAATATAAATACATGCACACATACATGCATCACATATACATACATATATATATATATATATATATATATATATATATATATATAGTCTCACTCTTGTCTAATAATGTCCTATTGGAAAACACTGAAAGACTAAATCAAGACGAAATCTGTGTAAGCTAGAAAAAAAAGAAAGAAAAAATAAAGAAAACAATGATGTCATGACCTAGCTAATATCAAGTGTGTACATGTGTGCCAAAGTGCAAATTTCTGAGCAGAAAGACTCAAAATTCTTATTCAACTGAATGTTCCTTAGCAGAAAGTACGGTGGACAAAGACTTTAAGAACTGTGATTTTTTTTTTTTTTTTAAAGAAAAGATAAAAGAAGACCCATGTTATTGTCGGTTGTAGTCATGGTGATGGTGATGGCGGTGGTTAGTTGGTTGGAGGGGATGATGGAAGTGAAGAAGTGAGGGGAGGAGGACTGACTCCTCCATCAGCTCCAGCGGAAGGAGACGTGGCGTGGTCGGTCTCCTCCCTCCTTCACCAGCGGTTTGTGGAACTCGCGGCCGGCGCGCGAGTGGATGCTGGCCCAGCAGTACTCGCAGTAGTACTGCAGGCATGTGACGTTGGCACAGAAGAACGGGGCGAACTTGCCTCCGCAGCGAGCGCCCTGGCACTCGTCACACATCTGATCGTCCAGCACGTACGGCTTCACCTCCACCTACAGCCAGACACATGAGATTTGAATCAGCAGTGAGCGGGTGGAAAGGAAATGGGTATGTAAAGTGTTGTGAAGAAAAAACTAAATAAATATGCATAGGTGACATTTTCCAGCCAGGCTGGGTGCTCCACAGTACCAGGGGGTTATCAAGCAAATTCATGAAAATTCCAGTAAGTTATGATTTGGCATAAATGTTGGCACTGGCGTACAGATGATGTAAAACTACATACTGTAGAGTAAAACCTTGGATTGCGAGTAACTTGGTCTGCAAGTGTTTTGCAAATTTTTTAAATTAATTTTACCTTGATAAATGAGCAAGGTCTTGAAATACGGGTAGCATGTATAAGCTTTAGCTCCTGAGCGTCACATGATCGCAACTGAGCCAATGGTTCTTCTCTCGCTCATGCTGCTGGATCGTGGGTAATCGTCTCCCATGCTCGGTCTCGGCTCAATTTTATATTAATAATTTTTTAATTAATATTTTGGAGGTTGTGGAACTGTCTTCAATGTTTAACTGTGCACTCTTTGCTGTTTTGAGGACTGTTTATCATAATTATGTGTTAATCAATACATAACTGTTTGTTATTATTTTTGTGTAGCTGCTTGAAGACAATGACCATTGTTAAAAGCGCTATATAAATAAAATTTGATTGAATTAAATTATTATTATAAAATATAATAATGGCCAAAAAAAAAAAGTTTTTGTTTATTTAATTCAAAATGGCTAAGAGCCTTTGATGGGGTGATTAATTCATTACTACAGCGATTAATGTCTCAGAAGACATACTGTGTGGTCATGGAAAAGATTTTACTCTGTTGTAGAAGAATCATATTATTGTCCTGCATCAAGAAAACAATTCAGTACTAAGAAAATTTTCTGATTCGGATTTGTCATGTGGTAGGATGAGTTCAGATCGACCCTATTCCAGAGCGATGGGTTCATCAGGGTAGGAAGGGAAGTGCATATACCCATCATGCATAGTGGCCACTGTACAAGCCTCTGGAGGCAGTGTTGTGATCTGGTGTTGCTTCAGTTGATCAGGTCAGTAAAATGAAGTCAGCTGACAACCTGAATGTACTGAATGACCAGGTTATCACAACTATGGAGCTTCTCTGCCATGATGGCACGGGACTACTCCAGGACTCAAATTGTCAAAGAAGAGTGCTTCTGGAAGCGTCCAGTCCTGACCTGACCTCAACCCCACTGAAAGTCTTGGAAATGTGTAGAGAAAACTTTATAGAGTGATTGGACTCTCCCATCATCAATACAAGACCTTCCACAAAATCTAATGCAACTATGGACGAATATAAATATTATACGGTTACATAAGTTCGTTAAAACAATGCTATGCCGTGAACAGACTGTAATTAAAGCTAAAGGTGATCAAAAGAAATATTACATGTGCAATGTTTATATTGGCCAGAAAGTGTATTAAAATAATACTCTATAATAATAAGTATTAAAATAATTATATTCTTTGATCAGTCAAATCAAATCGATAAAAAAAAAGTAGGTGTTTGTAGTCGAAATGCCGAGACAGCACACGGCATGATAAAAAGACAATTACAAAAAACTCTAACCAATAGAAAATAACATCCAGTATGTAACTTGTTATAATAATAATTATAATAAAAATAATTATTATAATACATGAATCATTATACAGTTCATCCTAATTGTTTATGACAAAGATGATCATTTTAAGCTCCATGAGAGCACATGCCCATGTTAAAGAAAAGGCACGTGTGCTACACCGCTTTTTTAAATCCTAAGAAAACACAAAAGTAAGACTTTTTAACATTTGCAGAAAGCTATTAACGTGTGTATCTTAAGCCCTATAAGTTAAGCACTTAAGCACTATAATTACAGGCTTAGACACCAAAAATGTATTAGTACCAAAACTGATCCGAGATATAAACCCGAAACCTTGCCTCTGTGTCACATCGCTTGGCCGAATGAAATGTCACGCTCACCTTTGTGACACGCAGCTGCAAAAGTAATTACGCCTAGCCTTTTCTTAAATATCACACCTCAAAGCACAAATCCAGCTTCCTTACTGACTCATCAAAACCACCAAACAGAAAGAAATGAGGAGGGAGGAAAAAAAAAGAGGAGATGCAGACACCGAAGCGAGGCCGGTCTGATGCTCTCAGCAGGAACCGCAAATGAAACACATGTAAGTGCTGCAGGATGAAAACACCTTGTTTTTGGTGGAAAGCCAGAATTCAGTGGAAGTGAATACAATAGCATTTAATACAAGAGACTGCTAGGCGCACACACACACACACACACACACACACACACACACACACACACACACACACACACACACACACACACACACACACACATGCATATATGCAACTCGAGGCATTCTGTTGGGCCAGGAAGACCTTCAGTCTTCATCTGCACAGCGTCAGCTTTGTCCTACAGGATGACGCACTTAAAATAGAAAGCAGCTCGACTGCATACGCATGCGAAAGCAAAAGCAAAACTATCATTAATTCGAGTGTGCATCTCTCTCTCTCTCTCTCTCTGTGTCTGAGTGTGTGTGCTCTCTCTGTGTGAGCGTGTGTCTTCAAGGGTTTATCAGTTGTCCAAAAGCGGATGGTCAAACTGATTACCTCCTGCTTCATGCTTTCCATTCGTAATGCTGGAATAGGAATTGACTGTGAGGTGATGAGAGTCTAAAAGAAATCCGAACAACTGCCTGGAACTACATTGTTTTGTCTGGATCATCGATAAACTCCAAACATGCATGCAATGTGAACTGCCAGGATTAGAGTCCAAGGCCACGACCCTCAGTTGTCCTCCTGCATAACACTATCGTTAAGTTAAAATGTTGCCTTAAATTTATTCCCGCTGATGATCAGCACTCGTACATGAAAAAAAAAAAAAATCAATTTGGTCCTTTGAGGAAACAAAGGGTTCTGAGTTTGTTACACTGAAGTTTGAGAGCTTGTTTGCGTTCGGGGAGCGAAGTTTTAGAAAGAAAACAACATTTACTGAGAAGCATGGAGTTTAGCACAATAACCAGGGGGAGGACAGGATGGGATGGAAAGGAAAAAAAGAAACTTCGAGAGTTAGAGGGGGAAAGAAATAAAAAAAAGGAAATAAAAGGTAAGAGGTAATGAAGGAGAATTGAAATTAAAAAGGTAAAAAAAAAAAAAAGAGGAGAATGAATGTAGTATGGCAAAAATATATTAAAAAAGAAGAAAGGAATAAAGAAGGGAAGAAAAAGACAATGATGGACAAAGAAAGAAAAAGCAAAATAGGGTTAAAGAAGAAAGAGGAGTTAATAAGGAAAATAAACAAAAAGAAAAAGAAGGGAATGAAAAGGTTAAGGATAAAAGAGGAGTTAATACGGAAAAGAAAGAAAGAAAGAAAACATAAGGAGGAAAGTATGAAGGCAATAAATCATAAAAAAGGAGGTGAAGAAGAAAGAAAGACAGAAAAGAGAGGAAGGATGAAGAGGAGGAATGAACGAACATTAAGGAGAAAAAGAAATAGGATGTAAAGAAAGTAAGAACAGGTTGCAGGTGTGTGTGTGTGTGTGTAGATGGTGGAATGTGGGGGTCAGGTGTGTAAGAATGAGAGCACAGAGACTGGGGTGAAACAGATAGAAGACTCCATTACACACACTGCTGAGATCATGAGTATGGATTCCACTCTCTCAGTCTGAACATGATCTCTCGGTTTGGAGAGATAAAAATCATTTTTAACATACAATACCCTGCCTGAGCCCGCTGGAGCCCTGACCACACGTTGGAAGTGTGCGAAATTTAATTAAAGAATGTTAAGAGCAGAGAAGAGGCACGCAGCGCCGGTGCGCTCACCCGCTTGTCGATGTCGTTGTGCTGCAACTGGACGAATCGAGCGCTGATGGCAGCGATGTAGCTCTGCTGGTTAGAGAAGGCCACTCGACCTGCTCCTTTAGGATACTTCAGCTCAGGGTCAGTATCAATGCCGGCATAGCACACACCTCCATACAGTCGGTCCATTATCATCGCCAACTCCACTACACACACAAACACAGAGAGAGAGAGAGATTGTGTGTGTGTGTATTATATTACAAAATATTTTCAAAGATCACAGAACACAGACACACATCTAAAGAAAATCTGACCTTGCCCCCTTACCTGCACGCAGAGGTCGAGGGACTCCCCCTACAAAGATGGTCTTGCGAGGGTCCAGAGGCTGAGAGCCGTCCATCACAAAGTCACTGTCGCTCAGATTCCACGGGCGGATCTGGACCTGAACAACACAAGATCATGTCAAGATCATGAAGTCTCAACTTCAAAAAACATTAAGGAGAGTCACTGCAAATGTGCCATCAGTTCACTGTCTCATGATCAGACATTATATACATGAGAGAGAACCTAAGAGGAACGGTGAGGCTACAGGGAGCGGAGGTAAAGAAGGTGCAGGACTTTAAGTACTTAGGGTCAACGGTCCAGAGCAACGGAGAGTGTGGAAAGGAGGTGAAGAGGCGGGTACAGGCAGGTTGGAATGTGTGGAGAAAAGTCTCAGGTGTGTTGTGTGACAAAAGAGTATCAGCGAGAATAAAAGGAAAGGTGTACAGGACAGTGGTGAGACCAGCAATGCTTCACGGCTTAGAGACAGTGGCGCTGAAGAAAAGACAGGAGGCAGAGTTGGAGGTAGCAGAGATGAAGATGTTGAGGTTCTCCTTGGTGGTGACAAGGATGGATAGGATCAAGAATGAGTTCATCAGAGGGACAACCCATGTTAGATGTTTTGGAGATAAAGTCAGAGAGGCCAGATTGCCACAACAACATCATGCAATAGTGAGGACTTCATGAACTTTTTTAATAATAAAATTGTAAATATTAGGCATAAAATTGAGGTTTTGAAACCGAACAATGTAATTGATGCAGATGTTAATCTAGCCATGTCAGATCAGAACCTAGAATACTTTACTCCCCTTGAAGAGAATGAACTAATTTCACTCATCTCTTCTTCTAATTCATCAACCTGTATATTAGATCCTGTACCGACACATTTTCTTAAACAGATAGTACCAGCAATAATAGAACCCCTGTTGAGAATAATTAATTCTTCACTCAGCATTGGATATGTTCCAAAATCTTTTAAATTAGCAGTTATCAAACCAATAATTAAGAAACCTGACCTCGACCCCTGTCAGCTGTCCAGTTACAGACCAATATCAAACCTCCCCTTTATCTCTAAGATCCTGGAAAAGATAGTAGCGGAGCAGCTATGCTCATATATACATAGAAATGGCATACATGAACTGTATCAGTCAGGATTTAGGCCTCATCACAGTACAGAGACAGCGCTCGTTAAAGTAGTAAATGACATTCTATTGGCCTCTGATCAGGGTTGTATAACTATGCTTGTATTACTTGACCTCAGTGCAGCTTTTGACACTGTTGATCACGCTATTCTTCTTCACAGATTAGAAAATGTAGTGGGAATTAAGGGTACAGCCCTCTCCTGGCTCAGATCCTATCTGACCCATCGTTATCAGTATGTAGACTTAAATGGTGATTATTCTGCATGTTCTCTAGTGGAGTTTGGCGTTCCGCAGGGTTCAGTTTTAGGTCCACTGCTTTTTTCCCTTTACATGCTTCCTCTGGGCAACATAATCCGTAAGCATGGTATTAGTTTTCATTGTTATGCTGACGATACACAGTTATATGTCTCAGCAAAACCTGATGAGAAAAAACAGCTTACTAAAATTGAGCAATGTGTGCAGGACATAAGAAATTGGATGCTAATTAACTTCCTTCTGCTAAATCCGGATAAGACAGAAGTTCTAGTCATAGGACCGCATACAGCTAGGAGTAAAATTTTGGATCACACCGTAACTTTAGATGGCCTTTCTGTTCCATCAAATGCAACAGTGAAAGACCTTGGTGTGATTATTGATTCCAGCCTTTCATTTGAAGCACATGTAGATAATATTACCAGGATAGCATTCTTTCACCTCAGAAATATTGCCAGAATAAGAAATTTATTGTCGCCAAACGACGCAGAAAAACTAGTTCATGCTTTTATCACCTCTAGGTTGGACTATTGTAATGCCTTACTGTCTGGTTGTTCAGCTAGATGCATAAATAAGCTTCAGCTAGTCCAGAATGCAGCAGCGAGAGTCCTCACCAGAACCAGAAGATATGAGCACATCACCCCTATCTTATCTTCACTCCATTGGCTCCCTGTGAAATTTCGCATTGATTTTAAAATACTACTCTTGACATATAAAGCATTAAATGGTCTCGCGCCGCAGTACCTGAGCGAAATGCTAGTGTCTTACGATCCGCCACGCCTACTTCGATCAAAGGATGCAGGCTGCTTGTCAGTACCGCGTATTATGAAAAATACAGCTGGGGGCAGAGCTTTTTCTTATAAAGCCCCAAAGTTATGGAATAGTCTTCCAAATAGTGTTCGGGACTCAGACACAGTCTCAGTGTTTAAGTCCAGGCTAAAAACCTATTTATTTAGCCAAGCATTTTTATAAATAGATTTGCCATAGGTAAAGGAGCAGATCTGGGGGACTCATGGACGTAGAGTATTATGGTGAACTGGTATGTTTGGATGCTGTCTTCCTCACTCTCATTGATCACTCAGGTTTGCTGACGGTGAGGTGATTGTTTGCTTTACATGTCAGGAAGCCCTCATGTTTGTGTTTCCTTCTGGCTCTCCCTTTTAGTTATGCTGTCATAGTTAGTCCTGCCGGAGTCTCTGCTTGCACTCTACAGTTAATATACATTCACATTATACATTGTGTGACTGTGACCATACCTAACTGCCATCTCTCCTCTTCTTCTCTTTCCCCCCCTCTTTCTTTTTCCTCTCTCCTCCTGTCCCCCCCTTTCACTCTTTCTCTCTCTCTCTGTCGAGCTACACATGTCGTTCCTGAGCTGCCAGTGATCCAGACTCCCTCTGCCCTCCGGACCTGTCTGACCCATCCTGGTGCCCCGCTTCTGGCTGAAGATCTCGTCACATGGATGCCCCGTGTGTCTCTCTGGGATGCGTCTGGTGTCTGGGAATGATTCTCTCCACCTAGAAAATGGTTCTGGCCTTGACTGGTGTTGGCAACTGTTTCTCTGGGGACTTGACAGTTCGATAGTTCATGACTGGAACTTCTTACAAGTCTACCTGGGTCTTCAATAACTACCTGGACTCCATATTAACATCAATTAACATCAGCTATTATAGCTGAACTGCCTCCCACCCTACACACTGTATAAATGCAGATCATTTACTGCTTTCTGCTTCACCCAAATGAGGATGGGTTCCCTGTTGAGTCTGGTTCCTCTCAAGGTTTCTTCCTATTACCATCTCAGGGAGTTTTTCCTTGCCACTGTCGCCCTCGGCTTGCTCACCAGGGACAAACTGACCATTTTGATTCATACAAATTCACATTTCATACAAACTTAAATAATTCTTTTGACTATGTAAAGCTGCTTTGCGGCAATGAAAATTGCTAAAAGCGCTATACAAATAAAATTGAATTGAATTGAATTGAGGTGGTTTGGACATGTTCAGAGGAGAGATTGTGGATATATCGGTAGAAGGATGCTGAGGTTGGAACTGCCAGGCAGGAGGTCTAGAGGAAGACCAAAGAGGAGATTTATGGATGCAGTGAGAGAGGACAGGAAGTTAGTTGGTGTGAGAGAAGAGAATGCAGAGGATAGGGTTAGATGGAGGCAGATGATTCGCTGTGTCGACCCCTGAAATGGAACAGCTGAAAGATAAAGAAGAGAGAGAGTATACACTGATCAGCCATAACTTTCAAACTAGGTTCCGGTTTTTGCCACTTGGGAAGCTCCGACTCCTCACGGTCTGGCTCCATGGGACCTCTGGGGGTGTGCTGTAGTGTCTAGCACCGGGACGTTATCGGCGGATGCTACGGGCTTTTTGAAAAGGGTGGAGCCTCTGCAGATCAGATTTGTCTGGATCACTCAGATCGGATTGAGGTCTGGAGAATATGAAGGACGGGTCGACCTTGAACTCGGCACGGCAAGCTGTTAGTGTTGCTGTGATAACGTTCTCTCGTAGCCAGGCTTGAGGTCTTATTTGTCGGAGATGAGCCTTGGTTGCCCAGGGATCCTGTCACCAGTTTACTGGTATATAATTGCTAATCAATGTTATTGAATTCACCTGGTGGTGGTGGGAATGTTATGGACTGATCTCAACACTCACTCTCACACACTACTTTATTCAACTCACTGGTTTGTCTTTAATGGTGGGACTGGAGACGCACAAGTAGAGTTTCCCATCTTCCTCAATGCAGGCATCAATGAGAGCCTGAACTGAACTCTCTTCCTGGAAAAGCAGGAAGGCATAACCTGTATAAGAGAGAGAGAGAGAGAGAGAGAGAGAGAGAGAGAGAGAGAGAGCTGCATTTACAACATGAAAACAATCAACTTTGACATTTAATCCAAATGTAACATAATAAACAGAACTAATGATTTCTTTAAACCACAACTATACACCATGGATCCTTCTGTTTAACCATTAAAGCTAAAAACATCACGAGATATACGAGGCGACGGCTCCAAACTCCGTCAATTTTACTGAAATGGTAACAAATCGTCCGAATGAAGTGTTGTACGGACTAAAAGCACTAACAGAAACAGCGGACTTTGTGGCGACGTTGCAAGTTTTGGGGAGTTTGTGTTCAATCGGGACACGCTAGTAGAGGAATGCACAGCCGTCATGTTTTACCCTCCACATTCCACAGTAGAACTACGAGCCATGCAGGATCATCAGGAGAGGCGAGGGAGAACAACACCGAGTCAGTCGAGAAGTAGCTGTGCAAAGAAAGAGCTGTGTGTGTGTAAGTATTTCAACAGATAAGGGAGGGTTTTTTTTCCTTAAGAGGAAAGAAAGGGAGAAACATCAGGTCATGACATTTTCCTAATGAGATGAGAGCCACCAGCTGTAGTATGTTACCTTTTCTATAATAAGAAGAAATTAAAATGATATATGCACCAATAAAATTATGGAACAGCTTTCTGTTAGAAGACGGTTTCTTATTCCCACAACAAGCTGTGCTTTTCTGTCATATACGTAAGGTCAATAGTTTATAAAAAATAATTAGAGAAAGGGACGATCATGGATTAACTGTTTAGCGCTGCTAACGTCGTTCCTCCGCGTAAAGTAGGTTATATAAAAATATATAGGTTTAATGAAAGTCATTATTATTCTCACTCGTGTTTATTTATTAAATCTCCCGATGTTCAGTTCTGTTCAGTCTTTATTCGTCACGTATACATGCATGTGATAATGCACGGCTAACTTTGCTAACATGCTAAATTTCATGAACAATAATTAAGCATCATCATACGACAGGGAGTGCTGTTGTGCTTAAATATCAGTCCAAACCCCAAACAGCTATACAAACACCATTTATTATCATCAGATAATGATTTGTTTATGTAATCAGCTATTTTGCGCCGCCAATACATATTGGATTCACAATACATATCACAGATTCACAATGACTTGCAAGCAGAAACTAAGGATACAAAGTGTTGCTAAGATGACATAACATCATCAGTCTTGTTTTCTCTCTTCCTTCTGGTACTCCGGACAGTACCGACTGACTTTCACCCATGCTGCGACCGTCAGTTAGTGTAAATAACAACTGGTGGAACACCCATGACCCCGAGTGATACATACTGTACAGTATAGTTAAACATCCCAGTGCCGTTATGCTCTATATCATCACTCATTGGAAAGCCTCTCGTCCAATCAGATTACTCGGTCGGAACTTACCGTTGTATAATAAACATTACAATGCAAGCATTGGGAAATTAAATTGTTGGCAAAGTGCTGTGGCATAAGAGGAACGCAACACCGCAGGACAAGTAGCAATAGGAAAGTCCCTGTGCCATGGATTATTTTTCTATAACGGCATGTCCAGTAATGTTTTATTCCCTAATGAAATGGACTGAGCTACAAACATGAATCATGTATTTTTATACTTGTGGCACAATTTCACCACAACTCTGTCAAAACAAAATCAACCTCATTGTAACCGGATTATAACTTGGGTACCGACACGTCCACGGACAGCGATAGAGAGCGAAAGCAAATCTTTGGGTCCATGCAAGCAAACGTCCTCTGAAAGCCTGAGAACGGGGATCAGGGCCAAGGCAGCAGGGAACTGCTATGGCAGAAAGGAACACCATGTTCTGTCCGAAAGAGGAAGGGGACAGGAAAAAAGAAACGAAAAAAATGAACACAAAATACAAGCAAGAGTTTAATAAGGCTTTAACGGAGTGACACGGATCTTAAAATCTGCTCAAAAGCTCAACAGATTCTGAGGTGAAACAAAGTGCAAAGTAAAGAAGACGACAGGTATAAGAATAGAAACTGCTGAAAGCGTGCGTTGTGTATTTTGGGGTGGTGAGGCTAGACACGGTTTGGTCAAATACTCCCAAGCGGCACGGATTGTGAGACGCCACCAGCACAGGCCTGCAAGCCCCGTGAGTCCGGAGAGCAAAACTGATCTCTCTCTCTCTCTCTCTCTCTCTCTCGAGGAGGAGGAACTGAATGACAATCCCTGTCAATCAAAGTGACACTGACCAATCACAGGCTTCTGTGATGTCACAGATGCAAAAGGGGGCGGGGTCAGTGATCGCTCCAAGCACGCACTGGCAGCTGCCCTGTGAGCAGATCAATAGATGCTCGTGTTAAAAAAAAGGATAACAAAGAAGCTGCAAGTTTTACTATAATGAGCGACGGGAGAATTAACTGGCAATGACCAAATTTTGGGGAAAAAAAAAAAAAAAAAAAGGTTAAACACACTAACATGTACACACACAAAAAAAACCATGAAGCCTTCAGCCTGCCAAGTCAGCAGAGTTGCACATGATCAGTCAAGCATCGGAGTGACCCTGTGTGTTTGTGCATGTGTTTTGAGACTGTGCGTGTGTGAGTTTAAGGTTATGCTAAAGTTTCTAAAAGTGTGAACATGAAACTCACAGGCTATTTGGAGAGAACAGCTGTGCTACTGTGTGTGTGCAGGATTATTCACAGGGTTTTCTCTCCCTCCCTCTCTTTACACACACACACAGAGTGCAGTAGCTTGCGATGAGATTTATAGCTTCACCACTCAAGTGTATACATGTTGATACACAGTAGGACCATGACGGATTTCACCGCTCTTGGATTTTCATAATGCTTCAAATGTCCCCCCAAAAAAATCTGCTTCCTTAAGTTTTCTTAAACAAACTAAAGAAGCATCATATAAAATCATTACATAAAAAAAACAGTTCATTCTTAAAACCTGGGGTTACACTTTTTCTGTGCATAAAGCTCTCATTCCAATAGAAATATGACGCACTTATGCACAATATACTGTAATGAGCAAACGCTGTGAATGGGAAGCAGTTCGCGATTCATCGTAACTGTGGGAATGATTACAGTGATGACGGAAGTGCTCTCATCCACTCATCTGTGCTTAGATTTATAGCACGGAGGAGGAAGTGGAATTAATGCTCAAACAGCACAAAGCAAAAAGCCCTGGATGTCAATACACTGTAGCAGACAGTCCGATCAGACGACGGTTATAAAACACACAGCCACGTTGACAAAGTACAGAGCGAGCGTGAGTGAGGGAGTGAGGGAGTGAGGGAGCGAGCATGGCTTGACTACACAAACAGGTTGATAATGAAAACATGGCTTCTAAAAGAGGACAGACAGCCAGCGCTGGAGGAGGGACGCCGTCAGACAGAGCTGTACTGTCTGGCAGAAAAAAAAAAAAAGGGCAAGATTTAGTGTGAGAAGCAGTTTTACAACCTGAAATGACGTTGAAGAGTCTTGGAGAATACGCTACAGCTCTTAAGCTGACTTGCTCAGGGGAAGCTACAGATACTTTAAAGGACTTTTTTTTTTTTTAAATAGGTGAAATGGTCTATTACTTCAATTAATGACATGTAAAAAAAAAAAAAAAAAAGACCAAGTATTTGCCGGCGCTTCAGGAACTGGACCACTTGCCATGATTGATAAAAGCATGAATTCTGCGCTCTACCTGAAATTCCTGAAGGAGAATGTCCTCAAGCTCAAGCGCACTTGGGTTATGCAGTAGGACGATGTTCTGAAATACACCAGCAAGTCTGCTTCCAAATGGTCGTTAGTTTATGCGTGAAAACCGCCCAAATGTGGCGGAATTACAACAATTCTACAAGAAAGAAATGAGCCAAAATTCCACCACAGCGATGTGAAAGACTGATGGCCAGTTATCGTAAAAGCTTCATTGCTGTTGTCGCTATTAAGGATGGCACAAGCAGTTATGAGATTTAGGGGTCAATTGCTTTTTCACATGGCTCCAGGCAGCTGTGGACAGCTTTTTCCCTCTAATGAAATGAAATCATTTTAAAAACTGGACTTTTATGTTTACTCGGGTTATCTTTGTGTAATATTAAAATTTGTTGGAGGATGAATTGTTTAAGGGTGACCAAAAAAAAAACGAGAAGGAGCAAAAAAATGCTACACAGCATGGTAGAGAGTATCTACTGTATCCATCCATCTGTCCATCCATCCATCTACAGCCTCTGTAGTCCAACTAGGAACCGTGGAGGCCAATGGAGACTATTGTATTGTGTATATGTGCATGTGTGCATTTAACACCATTGTAATTGTAATTTGGGCAAAACTTCAAAATCAGTCGGTAATAAATTCCAACATAAAATATTTTAAATATAAACTATTTTTATGAATATATTTATTATTATTATTTTTTTTTTAAGTTTTGCTTTTAACCTCTTATACAGAATGACTAAGAAAACAGAATACAGAAAAGTCGGACTCCATAAGCGAAAAAGCAAAGGCTGAAAAAGTACATAATAACGAGTTCCATTTCATCTTAGATTGTTAACTTTGATGCCGTCTTAAGTGTAAAATGAACAGAAAGGCCTATAGATCCACATTTTTGGTCCATGATATACTTTAATGGTTTTATTATTTTATTTATTGAGCACAATGTATACTTGCAATAATCTAGAGAGAGAATTAAGATGTTTAACACTGGAAACCCAAAGACAAATATGTACGATGAGAATGACAGCTGAAAGAAAGTTCTAAAAACACTGCCATCTGTTCCAGTGCCTTCAGGTGCAACATACTGAGTTACACCATGATGTAGCCTGTCCTTATTCTCACTCTATTCCATTTAAAGTGAGGAAGTCGGTTACGTTATTACTGAACACTGCGATCTGTTCGAGAGTGATTCAAAATACACACGCGCATAGCTGAGAACCACATGGTACAAGTTGGGTATTGCTTCTTGCCCGCAAGTGGTGCAGAGCCACAGTATGAGTCAGTGAGTTGCACCGGGAGCAGTTGCAGAGCAGTTACGGGCCCAAAGACACATGGGATCGTTTTACACAGTATGTCACGGAGAAGTGTGCGGGATCTTCCATTCGCTAAGCCTGAACTTTTTACAAAGAGATAAGATTAAATGACTACTCCCAAATCTGCAAGGGTCAGACTACTGCAAGATACAAAGTAAACGCTATTCTAGAATGTATACACTTCTTTTTTTTTATTGTTAATTTTATTTATATTAATAAAAAAAATGCTTTATGAATAGCCAATCTAGTACATAAGTATTCAGGCCCTTTGTTATGATGCATGCAGTTGAGCTCTGGTACATCCTACTCCTACTTAGTGGTGCTTGAGATGCTCCTACAACTTGCCTGGAGACCACCTGTGTCTGACTGAATTCATTGGACATCATTAGCGAAGGCATGCACCTGTCTATATAAAAGGTCTCACAGTGAAAACAAAGCTGTGAGGTTGGGGAAATTATCTTTAAATAGGGGATTGTGTCAAGACACAGATCTGGCCCAAAACTGAAAGAACCCAATAGCACGATAGCCTCATTCATTCTTAAATGGAAGGTATACTGAACCTCCAATCCTCCCATATCCAGCCCAATCAGGGTGAACGACCTCAGTCGGAGAGGTCACCAAAACCCGAAGTGTCACTAAAAATAAGATCCTCAGTTCACATGTATAGATGGGAAAGACTTGCGGCACTCTACAATTCAGGTCTCTATGGTACTGTAGACTGGTCAGATAGAAGCCATTTCTCACTGAAAGGGACATTGAGACCATGCTAACAACAAACATCAAAAACATGCCTCTCAAGGCATCTAGTCTGACAAAACAAATATTGAACTATTTGGAATCAGGAAATCAATCAGGCACTGTGCATCACCTTGTTTATATCATGTCTACCGTTAAACATGGTGGTGGCAGCATCATGCGGTGGGGAGTTTTTTTCTGCTACAGAGACGGAAAGACTTGTCCGTATAGAGGGACAAATGGATGCAGATAAATAAAGAGCTATCCCGAGTGAAAACCTTCTCCAGATTCCCTGGGATCTTAGGCATTACTGCCAAAGATGCTTCAACCAAGTACTAAGAGATGGGTCTTAATACCTATTTAAATAGAATATTTCAGTCTTTATTTATTTGGGGTTCTTTACATAAATTAACAAAACATACCAAACACCTGCTTTTATAGGGAAAAAAAGGGTTTGAATCTGTTTTACACAAATAAGCATGAAAAATTACAAATGTGGAAAACTTGAAAGGGTTTGACATTTTTCCTTAAGCACTGTATAAAATACACACGCATAAGCAGTAAGATAAAATTTAATTAGTCACACAAAGTAAACACTGTACATCACTATGAGCAGAGCTGAAGGGAAAACATTTTTTAGGAGAGTAGGTTTAGAAGATGAGGTACGACTCCATCACACTGCTAATCTCAGGAGAGGGAACCCTTTCCTCTCATACACTTCCAGATCACATGACTCCCGTACAAGGTCACTGCTTTCTTCTCAGCTCCCAATACAAAGCTATTTTAGCCGCATGTTTTCTAATTCCCTAAAAAGGATCAAGTGATGGAAAAGGGAGATGGAAAGAAACAGGAATTCTTTTCAGGCCTTCCCCAGATGAAGCACATTAGCCTCAGGCTGAGGAATGTGAGTCACATCCAGCACAGTGTTAATAGTTTCCTTGATATGACACATGGAGTGTTATGGAGGAGCTTCCTCCGAGATGACGCAGGTTCTGGCTCATGTGCTGAGCTCTGATCACCTGGCCAAGCCAAACTCTCTCCCACTGAACCGATCACTCAAGGTACTGAGCACAAACAGTCCTCCCTACCAGCTACACCTGCGGGAAGGGTGTATTATGTGTGTGCCTGGGAGACAGACGGGCTCTGTTGTGCTGTCTGAGCAAGCATGCTTGCCTAAAAGTGTCTGTGCATGTCACCGCCACAGTGCAAACTGGATGAGTTTAATTCACAGAAGATACACAAAGTGCATTACATAATTGTAAAAACATAATGTCTTTCAGTTTAAAAAATGAGCTACAATGCGCTGTAGAATGCAAAAAGCCTTATTTCCATTGAAACAAGGGTTCCATATTCAGCAACACTGAAGTTGAACTCAATATTCAATTCAGTTTTATTTATAATGTGACCTGAGGAAGAAAACTTAAGAGGAACCAGACTCAAAGAGAAGACATCCTGTTCCGAGTGACGCTGTATAACGCAATTACAAGTCATTATTCTCCTTCAACCGTACATCATCGGGACAGGCACTTCAATACAAGTATAATCATTTTACATTTTATTAGATCTTAGTACAATTGCACTAAAATTATTTTTTAATAGGGGTGGTTAACCCCAGGCACTTGCTGCACAGTTTTAAATTCTCCCCACTGGTGACACACCTAATCAGATAATTAAGCCCTTAATGAGCTCGGTCAGGTGAGTTGAAGGCAGGACAAACAGTAAACAAGATATAGGGAACATAAGCTGACATTCAATTCTTATTGTGTAAGACTTATCAGACTATATGATGTGGGGGTAACAACAACAACAGGTGTCTAGCTCTGTTTAAGTAACCATGTAAGGGAAGTGTTGCCAGAGGTGAAGTACTTCTTTAATGCCCTTAAGTAAAAGTAAATGAGCATATTTTACCTATATGTACTTAATACTTAAGTAAATTTGAAGGTAACTACTATTGCTCAAGCAGACATGTAAATGGGGGACTTAAGTACTAATTGCCCTAGGGAATCTTTACTTTTCTTAAGTACATGATTTGCGTAGTTTGCCCTGATGAGTAAAGATTTTGTGAGATGGAAATCCCTGGTAGGTAAGGATGTTGTGGTATAATGGACTGTGACCGGTAAGGTTGTAAAGGAACATTAACCATGGTTGAGGAGGTTGGGGGACGGTAACCCCACTTGGGTGAGGACGTTGGGGGACGGTAACCCCACTTGGGTGAGGACGTTGGGGGACGGTAACCCCACTTGGGTGAGGACGTTGGGGGACGGTAACCCCACTTGGGTGAGGACGTTGGGGGACGGTAACCCCACTTGGGTGAGGACGTTGGGGGATGGTGTGCTTTGGTGGGTAAGGATGTAGAGGGGCAGTTACTTTTTGTGGGTGAAGATATAAAGGGAAGGTAGGCTCCAGAGAGTAAAGATATAAATGGATGGTATATTCTGTGAATATGAATGTAGAAAAATAGAAGGTTCTGATGAATAAAGATGTACAGAGATGGTAGGCTCTGATGGGGAGGGATATAAGGGGATAGCGTAGTCTGTTGGGAATGTAAATGATTTGGAGGCACTGATGACAAAACATGTAGAAAGATGATATTCTCAGGTGTGTAAGCTATAAAGGGGATGCTAATCCATAGGGGGAAGGATGTAAATTGATGGCATGCTCTGGTGAAGGACAATAGACTAAAAGAACAATAGACTCTGTTGGGTAAGAGTGTTGAAATATAGTATGTTAAACTAGTGGCCAACTGTGTTTGGGGCTAAAATGCTAAAATGGGTAAAAACTTAGAGGGATGGTAAGCTGTGATTGATAACAGTGAATTGGTATAATAGATAGAGATGGGTAAAGATAAAGAGGGGTGGCAGGGCAGATGACCAATAGCCATGGTGGATAATGGTTGTAGGTTCCAAAATCCTGGTCTTAAAGAACCCCTTGCCAACATATCCCAGAGTTGGTACCAAAAGATTCCCAACTCTGGGGTCAGGTTCCTAATCATGGTCTCAGAGAACCCCTTTCCAACATATTCCAGAGTTGGTACCAAAAGATTCCCAACTCTGGGCTCAGGTTCCAAATCCTGGTCTCAGAGAACCTCTTTCCAACATATTTGCCAACATATTCCAGAGTTGGGAACCTTTTGGTATCGCAGAATGACAGGCAGCGGTGGATAACATTAATGGGTGACTTTGCAAAGATCTGGTGGATAGCAGTATGCAGGATAGGTGAGAAATAATGTCTATGGTCCAACATAATTACTGGACTTGAGCATCTGGTGGACATTAAGAAATTAAGCTCTGGTAAGCGTTCTTAAAGAAAGTGAAAGAGCAGTAGACTTTAGTAAATGCACCACTGTTCTTACCTTTAGGAGGAAAGTAGGACTTGCTTTCCGCTTTATGAGGCCAGTCCACCACCAGGTGTCCATAGCGACGAAAACTATTGGTGATCTCATCTATTTGGAGGGGGGTGGGGAGAATAATAGGAGAATTCAGCACAAAGCCCATGATGATGACATCATAAAACAAAGTAGCTATGGTTTCTATGTTGGCATGCTTTAGGCCTGTTTTTAGTCACTCTGACCAAAGTTCAACATGCAGGGAGCAAGTTTATTAAAAACCTAATTTCTCTGAAAAAGGCTCTCGCAGCTCAGTTGCATGTCTCCCTATTCACACTGCTTGAGTGAAAAGTATCACAACCTCTACATGAAATTCAAAGTCTACTCAGTGCAGCTGAAATGGTCAAGCGCCAACACACACAAGATTAGCTAGGAATAAAAATGCTATAAACACTGACTGTGAAATCTTTCCAATAAAGAGGAAGAAATTAAAAAAATAAACATTTTCTAATCCACATTGGACTGATATTATGTGCTAACATAATACGCACACATCTGCTGATGACCCAGTTGTGTAAAAATGCATATTTATCAATGTTAACCAGTTTAGTATGTTACAGTTTCAACATTAAAAAAAACCCAAAAAACAGAAAAGGCACATACTGTATGCAAGTGTGTGTTATTTGGGTTATAAACTGGATTATCCATACGATAAGGAATCTAACTGGAAAGGTGAGCGGAGATGACTGGTACAGACTTTGTACAGCACCTTATTTGGAGATTTTACCCCAGGGGGCCAAACCTACATGAGATTTACACTAACATGGGTGCCAAGTTACTATTGCTTTAGGACAGCAGATCTACTTGGAACGAGAGCTGCCATGGTGTTACGACCACTAGTGCAAAACAATGTCTTGCTGCCAGCTTGGGCACTTAGCTGTCGGCGTATTTGCTGAATACACTAGGCAATGTGGAAAAAACTAGCAGGAAGCAAATAATACAGTAGGTATGGAAAAGGTGAATGTAAGGAATCACTCCTGCCTCAGTGTTCAGGTGATTTTTATCCAGCTATTACATCACTTTGTTGTAACATCTCTGCATATCTCAAGATGATATTAATATCCCCTGCTGGTTGGGGGGCATAAAACAATCTAATTCCAGTTTCTATTGTGCTTTAACCATAGGGAAAAACTTCTCCATGACGTGACCAGAGGAAGAACTCTTGAGATAATCCAGACTCAGAAAGGCCGACATGGACAGTACAATTATCTTGTTATAAGATCTGTGGATTTTCTTAAATAATAGTAATGTAAAAGCCTAGTCATTACCAGTCAGCTGGGTCCATAAGTGTTTTTCCTGTCTAGGCACACTTTTGGCAGCTTGCCGCGTTGAGATTATCTTTCTTTTTTCCTTGATACGTTTTACAGTGTTTACAGAGCAATTAAGTGAAAAGGACTCGAACGACTTTATATTGAACTACTTCAATTTGTCCCTAAAAAGGATCTAGCTATCCTACAAAGAGAAACAGATGGTCTAATGCGAGATGATGACTTGGTACCTGAGAAGACCTTCTTGAGATATAAAACTAACCTTTGTAGGAAGAATTCATCGTTTTTTATTTTAAATAGGGGGAAATAAAAGTGCATATTCCTAATGGAGTACCTCATTTTACATGACATAACAGTAATTTGTACAGCGTCGAATACCTTCGTCGATGTCTGGAGGCAGTCCACCAACAAAGACCTTCCTGGAATAACGCTCAATCCTCTCACCATTCTGACAGCGAGTGGGGGAGTTCAGCCCTGAAGTGAGAGATTGATCTCCGTGAGCGTCGTCCAAAAATCCATCCTCGAAAGGAAACAGTGATGAGCGACCTACACATACATACACGCAGAGAAAGGGAGACAAAGAGAGAGAGAAGGAAGGACAGAGGGCACAAAAAGGAATGAAAGAACATAAGGTTGAAAGAAAGGTAGGAAAAAAGGGAAAGGGCAATATTGTGGTTAGTCATCTTACTTGTACATTAAAGAAGCAACCAGGAAGAAAACTGCTGAAGAGCAAACGTCCTTCCACCTTAAACAACCCTGCTGTACCTAGGTGCTGAAATAATTTGGGTTCTTTTTATTTGCTTCTTATCTAGGACTGCTTGATTTCACATTCGGAGCACAACGTCGGCGCTCTCCGCAGGAACAGCACGGCAGCGAAAAGGGCCAGTCCGCCGAGGTTCAGTGCGAGCGGGAAAATTACACCGCAGATTTGAGACCTGGCTTATGCCAGGAGTTAATTAATACTGCAGTGCTGGTTAAAAGCAAATCTTTACACAAATCCAATCTAATTAAATCACAGCTAGAAACGGAAACAAAAATACACAGACACACAGTGTAGTAGAGATAGGGGGAGGAGATCGATTGAGTTTAATATCGTGATTTTTTTTTTGTGTGTGTGGCAATTCATGTATATATACTATATATAAATATATACATCGCATTTGAGGCTATCCTGCAGGTAGCATGTGCTAAACTATACACAGTTTTGGTAAGAGCAAATTATGTGCAAAAAAAATCGGAATAAAAAGTTAATATCGAATCGGGTTATTTATAAAATCGTGATTTGATCGTGAATTGCGATACAAATCGAATCGAGGTATTCTGACAATATCTGTAATAGTGTGTATGTGTCTGTATATATATATAATAAAATGTTATACACACACACGTATCATTACGATGATTCTAGACTAAATAGAAGACATTCAGCATCCAAATAATTTCAGCATTTTACTGTGAAAATCTGTAAATAGCCGAGACAAAGACATGACTATCTCAACATAGATAACCAAGGTCAGCATGTGACCCATTTTGTGTGCATGTGTAGATGATAAATATGACATTCTTTTGATGGGCTAAAAATGGTAGCAACACAGTAGATTCAAGCTACAGGATTTTGAAAATAAAACCGATAGTGTTGATTAGGGCTGTACAATGCATTATTCAATGACCTTTGAAATATTGCCATGTGCAAATAATAACGATTACAAACCACAACATCAAAATCCAAACATAATTTCTGATTAAAGTAAAATAATAAACTTTAAGATAAATTGTGGATTTATATGAAGGCATATTCCGGTAAATAAAGCTGAAACGAAAGTCTTTGGTGAAACAATGGAAAATAAAATAACCTCAAACTAGTGACTACACAGTCAAATTAACAACTTACAGTGGGCCTCATTTATCAAGCTGGATAAGGGCATTTATACAAGAAACTTTATATTCAGGAAAATCCTATAATTTCAGAAAACAGTCCGTATTAGTGCTGCATAATCAATCACATAAAAATCTAAATCACAGTAAGTACGTGTGCAATTATTTAAATCGCAAAAATATTACATAATCGCAGTTTATTACACGTAATATACACATAGTCACATAGTAGAGTTTGGCAATGATTTAAATAATGGCTTTTTTTCCTAATACTATTGAGGTAATAAATAAATATTGGCTTATCTCCTCTTTAGATCATTTGCTCCATTCATTATTATTGGAATACAAAATGGTACATGTAATCATTTAATATCACAGTTTAAATTGCAATCGCACTACATGTCAAAATAATCACAATGTCTCGTCTCGTCTCATTGTCTATATCCCTTTATCCTGTAGACAGGGTCACAGAGGGCCTGGAGCCTATCCCAGGAGAATTAGGGCATGAGGCGGGGTTACACGCTGGACGTGTTGTCAATCCATTGCAGGCCACACACACATACACACACTCAATCACACACTACGGGGAGTTTGGAAAAACCAATTAGCCTAACCTGTACGTCCTTGGACTTTGGAAGGAAACTGGAGTACCTGGAGGAAACCCCAGCAAGCACGGGGAGAACATGCAAACTTCATGCACACAGAGGCGGGAATCGAACCTGGACCCTTTAAGGTGCAAGGTGACAGTGCTGGGATTTATTGTTTTTTTAGGTGAATCGTGTAGCCCTAGTTTGTATTCTGTTAAATTAGAGCACAGCACTCAAGCCACACAAATCTATAAAGCCAAATATGAAATAAGGTCGTGGTGCAATGGCTCGGCCATGATTTCTAATGATACCCAGCCTGCTTTTAAAAACATGGCACCGGTGTGGGAGAGAGAGAGAGAGAGAGAGAGAGAGAGAGAGAGGGATTCCTGGCTGAGAGTCACTCGACATTTTGGTGAAGTCCTAAACCTGCTGCAGCATGACACTGCACACAGCGAGCTCCATAAACACACGGTGTGGCAGTGTGAGTCGAGTGGATCTGGAATGGATGTTCGAAACGCACATATCGTTTGCTTTTCACTTATCGTTTCAGCTCTGTGAGCTTCGCCTTTTATGGAGTTCTATGGGCGTCAACAAATGCAGCTATGTAGAGAATGCACCTGGGTATTTACAGGCGACTGGCGTTCATCGTCATACGCACGTGAATATGAAAACCAGATTCTTTTTAAAACTCTTGGCATTTTCACACATCACATTTCTAAAAGATTGATAAACGAGGGCCAGTGTCCATGATACTGCAACAACATGATTTATCGAGTGGATACTACTCAGCCCTGTGTGTGCGTGTGTGTGCGCGTGTGTGTGCGCGTGTGTGTGTGTGAGGCAAATCACAAAGCACTTTGTTAAGCATGAAAAACACAATGACTAAGGCAGAAAAGTACGATCATGGTGTGTTGTTCTTACAAAGTAAAAACAAAACCACAAAAACAGGAAATTTAACACTCAAGCCCCATGTTAGCGAATGATCGGGTAAAGTTTCCTTCCCGCATGATTAAACATGATTAAACATGATTATATTATATGCACTGATGATATTATAATCTATAATCCAGAGGAGAAGAGCAGGAATGAAATCAGAATAAAATCATCCAACCACAGCAAGATGAGACAGACATTCAGCATAAGCTCCTTCACCCTCCACCCGTATCCCCAACCCCCCCCCCCATAAACACTTCCACCCTTAACACAGACAGCTTAACCTGAGCAAACACAGATACAAAGAGGAGAGAAGGCAGAGTGTTACCTCTTCTGCGACCATAACTCCTGGCTGTTCGGGGGGCACAGAGGAGGGAGAGAGAGGGAAAAACATACAGGGGACGGGGAGGAGAGAAAGAGGGATGAGAGAGAAGGAACAACGGAAGGAAAGAGACAGACAGACAGACAGACAGACAGACAGAGAGAAAAGAGAGGGAGAGAAACAGAGACATGGGTTTTGTGGGCAGACATTGAGAACAGTCACTTAGGCAACAGTGTGAGAGCACAGGCCCTAACACAGCTCAGCTGTACACACACACACACACACACACACACACACACACACACAGGTTTGGGATACGCTCAGGCTCAGTCTCAGCTGGGCAAATGCAAGATTGGATAATGATCATAATGATCTATAATTATCTAATGAGCTGAAATGCCATCTCAGGAATGTGCCATCTCCCCTCTTCCGCATCCAGGAGCATCCAAAGCGCAGGCCACACCGCCTCTCTCTCGGACTCCCGGAGTCAAAGGGCTGCGGGATTCGAATGCACGTTTCCAGGGTGACCGTGTGAACGCTTTTCTTCTACTCCGCTTAAGAGAACGAACCGGTGCATAAAACAAAACACTACTCCCGCTTATTCTCCCCGACCAGAACGCTTCACCATGTGCACAGAGAGTTTATATAAGGAAAAAAAATTAATACGTACTTGTAGTGAGCAGGAACAGATCTCCCATGAATAAAATTGTTTAATAAAACCAATGTACCATATAAGCGAAAAATTATTAAAGCAACACAAATAACGCACTATACATACATAACAATATGTACATGCATAACAACGTGACATAACTTTGCAGGTTTTTTCCTGAACGTGAAAAAACGTAGACGTCTAGATAGAAAAGAGCAAGAGACTTTTTATCCAGGGTTGGGACTGGCACTGCATCCAGTGTCTGGGGTTTGGGCAGTGGGTGGGAATCGAACCCGGGCCTTCCGCATGGCAGAAGAGAAACCTACCAGTATATTATACGGAATCTGCTCTCAGAAACTGAGGCCGTCCTATTACACAGAAGTCACCGAATTAGAATGATGAGTGATGGCTAACACATGCTTTCCGTCACACAGACAGATCCATGTAGTTCATGGCTTCATTAACCAACACAGAAGTAATGAAGGATCTATTTAAACTCTTGGGCGCTGTCATGACGCTAGGGCATCGCTAGCTTTGAACTTGTGGTTTCCTCCCGATCAGGCAAAACCGAGAACACACTCCCAGAGGTTGATTTGCAATGCAGAAAATTGTGCAAATTCTGTGAAAATGCTGCCGGTTTAGCCGTTGTGCTCTGGGCAAAGTTAAAACTTTTTAGGCTGTTTATTGTGCTCATTCATGTGCCGAGCGTGTACATTAAAAAGTCACTCTGACAGAATATCGAACCTTGTTTTAATTGGAACCACGACGCTAGGTAGTATTCGGCTAGTTAGCTTTTCTAACTCTTTCCCTTACAACCTCATACTCCCTATTAGCAACGTCGCTAATGCACAGGCTTTAATCCACAAAGGAGCAGAATAGTCTGGATCACATCATCTTGTTTAGAGTCTGGTAGGAAGGGCGCTAGGCTCGAATAAAGCTCACGCTGAGTCTCGTAGAACAGAGCGTCCAATGAGCTAAACAGTCCCTCAGCAGGCTTCTTTATAACACTCCCTCCTCAAAGCAAGAACTCCAACATCACCCGACTGTGTGGCATTCTCACTGCGGGAGGACAATATTTACTCCAGGCTGACTGGATGGAGCATCCCACATTTCGGCCTTTTTCATTTAAAGCGTCTCTGTGTGTTTAGCTGCTAAGAGCAGACCTAAGTCGCATGATGAGATGAGGTCAGGAAGTCTAGAGTGCCTAGCAACAAGAGCGAGACGGGTGCGAGAAAGAAAGAGAAAGAGAGAGAGAGAGATAGAGAGAAATACGAAACGTCTTGTGAAACAATACTAGCCAAGCCAATGAGTGTGAGTGACTGCGGGGGGGGGGGGGAGGGGGATGTGTTCCAAAGTTTAAGTGTTTCATAAAGTGGAATTTGCTTTGGGGCAATTGGTAGAAGGTTAAGGCAACCAACGAGTGAGCTTATCTTTGTGACTGCTGTCACAATTTAAGAGGAAAGATTGATCTTGGCACAGCTTGAACAACAATGACGGTGCAAGTCATGCTGTAATTATGTTTTTTGTATTTAGAAAAAGAAAAAAAAATCACCACCCCGAGAGTCCTTTGATTGTTTTGCGGCTTGCTGATAACCCAGACCCCAATAAAAAGCGAGCATGCTGATAATATCGCACCAGTATTATGGCGGAGTATCCACCTGATTAATTATTTCCTCCAAAACAAGGCTGTTCAGCTCAGAGACGGACAGTTTGACCGATTGACATGATCAATTTGGATATACCAAGTATTAAATATTAGACACTGTCTGGCCAAAAAAAGCCAGCATTTCAGAATGGTTGACTTATCGGACTAGAACTGGGTTAAAAATGATCAGGGACGTTATTGGAACCTGGAAGGACAGTGCTGAACCATCAACGTCATAGGAATAAAATTTGGTTAAATAAATAAATAAATAAATAAATAAAAAAGTCGTGAAGAAAAAAAAAAAAAAGGAACAAAAAAAGGCAGTAAAAATCACAGCTATGCTTAAATAGTGGAAGAGAGCATTTCAACAACACGATGTAATGCGAACTCGCAGGATTGGGATTAAACAGCTGTGTAGCCATAAGAAAACCATTTATTTGTGAGACTTATCTTAAATGTTTTCATTTGCTCAAAAGCATAAAGTTTGGATTTTGAAGCAATGGGAAAACATCATGTGGTCTGATGAGTCCAGATTGACCCTATTTCAGAGGAAAGCACAAGTCAACCATCATGCCTCACTATACAAGCCTCCAGAGGCAGTGTTATGATCTGGGATTGCTTTAGTTGCTCAGGTCTAGAATCAGCAACGTTATATGTGGCAGTAAAATGAAGTCAGCTAATGACCTCAATGTATAGAACGACTAGGTTATCACATCGATGGAGTTTTTCTTCACTGATCGCATCAAGATCAATTTAATTCTAGCATGCATTTCCTTATTTATATCTTATATATATTTTCTGAATATCTCTTGGTATTAATACACAGAAAATGCAGCATGCTAGAGGGAAACCTATCCCACCAGTAGAGAAAAGTACTTGGATAGATATTACGAAGTGTTCAGACTTAAAAATGTGCCCCAGACTTTTGCAAATACTTTAGAAAATAAATAAAGAAATAAATAAAAAGATTATTTATTCACCAATAAGAAACCCATCAGACCATTACATAGGTAGATTTGATACAAGTGTATAAATACTGCTAAAATATCTGACACTAGGAATACTTTAGTCGGTAAGGTCCTAAATTATATGTCCCTTCACGAGCGGTCCTAAAGCAACCAGTGGTCCACATGCGGCGTGTCCATGAGACAATTTTCCCACTGAAATCTTCAGTAAGGGGCCTTCTGAAGGCATGGCGGTGGGAGGAACAGAGTTGGCTCTGTGCTCACCCACTAAACATTGCCCCTAAACTAAACGCATGCAGCACCAGGCCACAAAAATGTCCTCCATCCACTCTGCCTGACTGAGACAGACGCATACACACAACGCCAACTGACAGAAAACAGCAGACACCTACTGGGTGCCTCGAGCACTGCCATACATTCCAAATTCCAACCCCCGGAACTAAAATGTGTCGGGCATACATGGATATGCTAAACGAAACCAGCCATTCTCTTGGAATCGTCCCAAAAGCTTAGGGCAGTGTCCCTCCCTGGATGCCCCCTGTGGCTATCGTGCACCTGCTGAAGGGGACAGAACGGATATATAGGGTTTCAAGGCTGTTATTTTAGTGCTCATGTGTGCCGGCTCCAGGCTCAGTGCGTCAAACAGAGCCACGAGGCAGCATTGTGAACTATGAGACACACAGCCAGGAGTTCAGGCTGTGTAAAGGTCAAACAGACAGGAAAAATGAGCCAGGCTTAGAGCCAGCTGTTCTAAAGAACAGCTCCATGAAACTAAACAGGGAGACGGGCAACACCGATATTTATAGACAGACATTTTTAAATAGTCCGTTTATATGTATTATATGTATCTGGAGCGGATTCGGCATTAGGAAGGCATCGCATAACTGTAATCACAGACATAATACATGAATGCAATCAACGTGGATTACGAGGACAGCACACATGCATAATTAGGAATAAGGAAAATAAACAACAACAAAAAAATCACTTACTCAGTGGCATTATATGTTCTGCTGCTGGGTGATGAAAGTTCAGACCCATGCGTCCTGGGGAAACACAAGAACAAGAAAAAGAAAAGACAAAATTGGTCAGTAATTACATAAAACAAAGCAATATAGCAAATAACAGGCTACTCGGAAGCTGCCATATAGAGTAGTTTAACACTTACCTGACTCCTAGCTCTAAAGATCGTACGTTCGAAGTAAACAAAGTGGTTGAAATTAAAGTTAAAATATCTAATCTTACTCAGACAAAACCACACCAGTCTTTTTTTTTTAAATATGGAGTAGGAATTCCTTTAATATTTGCAGTCGCGGAGGACATGAAGGTGCATGTGTTAGCTCGAAAGCAACGGGCTTATGGGAAAAATCGCAGAGACATGCACATCTCTGGAACCGCATCCTCACGTGGGGATGCGCACGAGGCCAATACTGACTGGTGTTGTGCAAGGAGCTACAACCGATAGCTGTGGGGGTTGGATCGAGATCCGAGCAGATTTCACGAAACACAGTACATGCTGCATACACGAGACGACAGAACAAAGGACTAGAAACCGTTCCAAACGCAGGCGTGTTAAAAGAACAGCTAGTGAAAAGCTGTGGAAGATGCCTGCGCATTCGGAGAGGCATAAGTTGAGTACAAGTGAGCCTTTTAGTGTAATCCAGCTGAGGCGACGGCACAGGACTGCGCTGCATAAAGAGAGCTTCATAGCTCAGACAATGGAGAGGGGAATGCTGGGAATCTGACAGAGAATGCATTCTGTGCCTGGCTGAGCCACCCCAACCCCATCCGAGTCAGCCAGAGAGATGTGCCATCTATAGAGAGAATCAAGTCGACACACACACACACACACACGCTCCAACATCTTACTGACTCTTCTCAAAGCTTGGTGTTCTTGCCTTGCAATTATTGTCCCGACCAAGTGACAGTTTTCAACACACCCTGTAGTGTCCTGAAGGGGACACCTGCAGCTTCAACAGGCTCCGACTGGCTTGTATGCAAACACAACGATGCCGATAAGGTACTGGTGTGAATTTGCACAGTGGGGCCACTGCGACTCACAGGCACTCCGGCAGAACAAGCCTCCAGCCTTCGAGCTCTTAGCGTGCCACTTGTGCCACTTAAAACTTTCTCGTGAAACATACCGACTCTGCATTTCAACTGATGGTGAAAATGTAATGAAACAAAACCCTTCCCTGACCGGATCTGGATTTCTATATAGCCTATAAAAAATAATCACTGTAGCAGGGCTGCATTACAGTACTTCACTTCCCTCTCGCTATTAGTCTGAACGATCCTAGGTTCCCCCTGAAACAGGCCTACGGAAACATACGGCAGAAATATTTTTATGTTAATAAAAAAATAAAAAAAATTCACAGCCTTAGCCGGCAAGCTGCAGATCACTACGAGTCACCCTGACACCCCCTGGCAGGCCACCATCTTGTTGTACGACTACCCATGGCTTATCACAGTTGGCGAATTCGTAGCATGACTCATGAAAGTGGGAACGGGGTTTAACTGCTTACGATCATGATGAACAGGAAAGCAGTTCAGAATGCAAAAGACTTTGCACGACCTTGACGAAAGCGAGCTTCAACAGACCAGGCAATGTACATCATCATAACTGGGACATACTGTACATATATGTACGCCTGAAGTAGAACGTGTGTACTGCGGAATACTACAATACTACAAACACTCACTTACTCATTGTCTATACCGCTTTATCCTGTATTCAGGGCCGCGAGGGGTCTGGAGCCTATCCCACGAGGCTAAGGGCAGGAGGCGGGGTACACCAATCCATCACAGGGCACACACACACACACACACACACACTATGGGCAATTTGGGGCCACAAATTAGCATAATCTGCAGGTCTTTGGACTGTGGGAGGAAACTGGAGTACCCGGAGGAAACCCACCAAGCACGCGGAGAACATGCGAACTCCATGCACACAGAGACGGGAATCAAACCCGGACCCTGGAGATGCAAGGCGACAGTGCGAAAATGATTCACCTGATTTTCCAGCACATCTCCAGTAAGTTATGTAAGCAGTTGGTATTGCTCTGTTTTGTCTCATGGAGTTCGCCCGGTTTCTCACTGGGTCATTATGAAGATGTTCTGAAACCCTGTCGTGAAGCTTAGTTCATTACTTCAGGGCTGCAGCGCAAATGAATAACACGAAGCCTAAAACTAAACTTGACACTAGCTGTATTATTTCATATTTAGGTGTTGAGTAATTTTCTATAGCTTAGTTGAAGATTTATACAGATTAAAACCCTGAAATTGTTGAAATATGGGGGTTTTCTTTGAGATGTTTATTTATAATTGTTGAAATTATTTTCCTGCTTAATAACTTTAAGAGGGAAATGAACAACCAACTGTTGCTACAATGCTCAGTGTAAACTTGGCCAACCCTGGTCCTGGTGGACCCCCTGCCCTGCCCTGCCCTATATTTTAGTGTTTTCCCCGCTCTAATAGATCCTTGCCTATTCAAGGGCTGGTCATTAGTAGTAGATTACGTGTGAAGCAGGGCAGAGCAAACTGAAAAAGTTCCCAGGGTTGGGAACCACTGATGCAAATGATAGCAGGAATAAACATGTTTCGTGGATTTTCCATGAAATTAAATGCAACTACAAATGCATAAGAAATATAATGCATACGTTGAGATACAAGTTTGGAATTATTTCCTACATACTAGAACAATACTGGAATTTTTCAAAACTATGGAATAACGTGGCATTCTGTCATTAAGTAACAACAACAACAACAGGCAGTTGTTATTTTAAGAACATTAAGATAAGAACAGTATTATCAAGGGCATTTGTAAAAACCCATCAAGCACCATTATAAAACTGGCTCTCATGAAGACCATCACAGGAAAGCAAGACCAAGAAAACCACTTGTTAGTAAGAATAATCAGGAGAAAAAACAGAGAAATGTGTTAGGAATCATAAAGATTGGACTTTGGAGCAATGGAAAAAGGTCATGTTGTCTGATGAGTTTAGACTGACCCAATTCCAGAGCGATGTGTGCGTCAGGGTAAGAAGGGAAGAGCGTGCAGTAATGCACCCCATCATGCATAGTGGCCAAGGTACAAGCCCTTAGAGGCAGTGCTGTGATCCGGGCTTGCTTCAGTTGGTCAGGTCTACACTCAGTAACGTTCTGTGCCAATAAAATGAAGTCAGCTGATGAACCGAGTGTACTGAATGACCAGGTTATCAGTTCAGTGCACTTTCTTTCCCCCTCCCCTACTGTACATGCACAGGCATGTTCCAAGACTCAAATTGGTAAAGAGTGGTTCTGGGAGCATGAATCATTTTGAGACATTAACTGGCCACCACACTGTGCGTCGTAATCAAAGCTAAAGGCCGTCACTGAAGTCTTGGAATGTGTGACTTTTTTTTTTTTGTTGTAATTACTCTGGGATGCAGTAACTCTGATTCATTGCACCCACATTACTGATTATTTATCCTATAACACTATGACATCACGATCCATCATACTTTACTAGTTGCTTAAATGAACTAAGTTTTAAAATATAGTATAACACAGCAAATTACATTAACTGTCATTTTATTGATGTGCTATAAATTACTGTAGTATTCTCTTATTTAAAAAACAAGTTGAGAAATGAAGAGATTTGATTGGTTCTCAAACAAGGAACACTGGACAATACATACTTTTGCAACTCAAATGTATACAAGATGGTTCCTCTTCCAGAACAACCCAATATCAACAGTAATAAATAATTTAGAATGACCGGATTTAATAGATTTCCAAAAAATAGAGAATAAGGCAATGATTCTCCAAAGTGTTTAGCTATATATTCAATTCTTGTCCATATACAGTACATGGGCAACTTGCCAGACCAATCAAGATCAGACACTTGGACTTCTTGCCAAAGACTGAAATTCCACCCGAAATCTATATATAAAATACAAGAACTTTTTAAAAATTTCCCTGAAATGGATCTAGGTACGTCTTGAACACTGGCATGTCAGTTATATTTCCTCTTTACAGCTCTGGTACTATACTGGTTTCCTTTTCCGATCTTCCTATTTGGTCAGATTGCAACAGAGAGGCATAAACAGCAACCCTTTTTCCAGTTTGCATAATGCCGTGTCAGGAATAATGACCTTCCCGAAAATATTCCTGGATGTGAAAACCATAGTTAATGGATAACCTTTGAGGACTAAGTGCCTGTGCCTCTGTTTGCTAGCCGTGTATGAAAACACACTTGGTGGTTTGAAAGGGCATGTACATATATATATAGAAAGTAAGATCCCTTTACACATCGTGGACTTGAACCAAATGAGTGGTTAAGCAGTAGTGCAAGCAGGCAGACCAAACAAACCTGCTGATTCGGGAGATGCCAAACCAGTAATGGAGGGGTGACATGTTAAATGGGACCTGAACTACAGAGATGGTGTCAGACCCACATTAACTTAAAGACTATGAATTATTGCCGAGTAAATATGTGGTAGATTTCAGCTAGTTCAACAATAAGCATTACTTAGTATGCACTGCACTCAGCACTTAAGTTAATACTCATTTCGGATTCGTCCACCGATGCTCACACATCCACATTTCTGTCTCATTAACTCAACTAATCCTCTCCAAAGAAAAATACAGAAGTTACTAATCCACCGAGCGGAAAGGTATGCAATGCCAAACCCGGCAAAGGAATGCCAGAGAATGACATTAACAGTGCTAATGGAATGGAGGAACTGACTCTCCAGATTTTTCCGACTCACCTCTAAAGTGCAGCTGTTATTCCTGAGTTTTCTGCCAATAAGCAAAGAGCACTTCATGGTTCTTACTACATCTGAGCCGTGATGATGTTCTTAAATCTTGCTGAAAAGCCAAGTCTGATTCATGTAATTCACTCAAGATCCACTTTTAAACACGTCATATGTATGATGAGGGGAAAATTCAGATCTCGCATTTTTCTAGGTTCTATAGTAAATCTAGCATAGCATTTAAAAAAGTAAATAAATACAAGGTAAGGGTTTACTGCTTCACGTGCTAATCATTATACAACTGCACAGATGTGTAATGAGATAAAAGTCTAAGTCGCTCTGGATAAGGGTGTCTGCCAAATGCCTACATGTAAATGTAATTTTACGTACTGTATTTAATGTTAATATATTGCCAAGCTGGAAGGGAGTACCGCGTCTGTTCATTAAAAAAAACAACAACAACAGACAAACATGCGTGCATGGGCACAAGGGAGTACAATAGTGACTTTCCCCGAGGGTCAGGACAACCTGAACCAAATGTTCGTGTATGACGGTCAAGCTTCTTTCCAAGAGCTGAGCTAAACAGTTTTAGGGACGCAGAGTTACCCTTCGAGCATTTTCACCTGGACACACCCTGCATGGTTAGACAGTCGAGCTTTGGTTTAGATCAGTTCATACCGTTGTTATTGACTGATTAGTTTTATGGTGAACTCACCCCACCCAGTGTCCTTTGCTTTCTCATTTCAGCGCACACACACCCCGACAGCTCGGCTCACAGAACAGGCCAGAGATGAGCAATGTGTTTGACAAGCACTTGCACTAAATAGTCCCAAAACTCCTACTCTTCCAAATCCTTCAAGTTATTGTTCAACAGAATTGAAAAAATGTCAACCGCTAGATTTAGTACGTTCATGGGACTTGACTGCTGATCTCCTGCACCACTTCTGTTTGTCGCTGTAGTTTTTCTTAGACACCTCCCCATTCTGATTTAGTACCACGATGGGGGAAAACAAATCACAGCCTTTCCGAAGGCTTGGCCTGAGATATATATTTCTAAACTGCTGAAGCTCACTTTCCACATGTCTATGACTTCGGTCCAAGACCGAACACTGGGTTACTCCTCAAAATATTAGGAAGCGTTATATCAAAGTCGTCTTGAGAAGTGTTATGTAAATGAGTGCGTATTCATTGAAAACGAATTCCAATTACTGTTCCTTGGATAACTTTTGCTCTGGTCAACAACTAACTGGGAAAAACTAAAATCTCTGCTTAGAACCTAAAGAATTTCATAAAGAATTCAACAAGTCAGAGCTTATTTTCAAAGGAAGCACTGTGTAAGAAATAACTGTTCCAGTTAAACTCTTTAGCCCTGGGGCAGAAGGTGGATCATGTGAGAGGCCAGCGTGTGTGAGAAAGAGAGAAATTGTGCGAGAGTGTGTGTGTGTGTGTGTGTGTGTGTGTGTGTGTGTGTACACGTGTAAGTGCAAGTGTGTTGTCATTGTGTGTGAACGCACAAGGCTGTGCGCATGTAAACACATGAGCCCCTAGCACAAGGCGTCTTTGTGTTTGGTAGTGGAATCTTTCGCATATGCGTCCCTGTTTGTGGCGACAGTGGGACTTTATGTCTCACCTTGTTGAGAACAGACCATTGCCACAAGCGGTTTAGGGGGGGATTTAGGGGCTATGTTTGTTCAGGAATCCCTCTTCAGCCATTCCCCTACTTCTCCTCCTCCTCGTCCTTGCCAGCCCAAGCTGCCATTCAGAACATGAAATCCGTGCACGTTCTATTTCAATCAGATTAATGTGCATTTACGAATGAAAGCTTGATCGTGGGATGAAGTGAGAACGCATCATGCATAAAGGCCACTGTACGAGCCTTACGAGTGGCGTCGCTTCAGTTGGTCATGTCTAGGATCAGCAGTGCCAACAAACAAAGTCAGCTGATGACCTGAAATGTACTGAATGACCAAATATAGAGTTTTTCCTTCCCTGATGGCACAGACGTATTCCAGGACTCAAGTTGTGATTCTGGGAGCATGAGGAATCATTTTCACACAAACTGCCCACCACATTGCACAATATAAATCAGAGCTAAATCTGACTGAATGAAATCTTAGAGGTGTTACGTTGTTTTTGGCCAGGCAGTGCGTCTGTCTTCAGGCTTTAAAAACCAACACGGATTTTTACTATCGATTACAATCTGTCTGTTTTTTCTTCTTCGTACCAGCTCATAACATACCATAACAGAGACAAATCAGTCATTAATACCACAGTGACCCTGAGAAGAATAAAGCATGAAATCAGGATTACAGAACGGATGTGTCATGCAGCACCACACAGTGACTACATCATGACCATTTCACACCCGTGGCCTTTCTATTCCGTGACTCAATCTTTTATATTTAACTGCCCACTCAAGACTTTCACTGGAGCTGTTCTGTGATTTATTATTTTGACTTGTTAGACAACTAGCCAACTAACATAAGCTAACCTAATAAGATCTCTACAAGGTATTTTAAGTCTTATTTATAAAATGTTACTGTTATCTATCGAGTAAACGTGACCGAGTCGGTCAGACATTTTAGGTCAATGCCCCGCCTCACAAACTTTTACCTTAAAACATGAAATTTTGAAAGAAATTTGCCTTGGTATACGAGGCATTTTTGGCATACGAGCGAACAAAGTTGCGTGTACATCCAGGAGCTGTTTAAAACTTGTTTGCGTCAATGGAAAGCCAAGCAAAGAGAGTTTACATATCCTTTGCGGGGTTTTTTGCATTTTGTGTAAGATTTAGTAAAGCATGGCATCATGGGTCCCAGGAAGGTTAGCACAAACAGTAGCAAGAAAAAAAAAAAAAAAAGAGGCACTTTCAGTTTTGTTTTTAAAGCAGCCTGCACCAAAAGAAAATTTTAAATGTACTTAATTTACATGTCTTTTCTTAATGTTTTGAATGTTTTTATATTTTATTTTCGGCCTTAATTTGTTTGCCGAGTTACCACTGTATTTGTATTTTGCTGCTTGATTTGATCAGCTAGCCTGATGAGCTAGCCAGCTAAACATGACCTAACTTTCGCAGTCATATTTACAAAAGTCCTATTTACAAAATGCTCCTGAAATAAAAAATATTTAATATTGAGCCAGTAAGCAAACCTGAGCTAGTCTGACAGGATTTTGCAGTTACTTTAATAAAATATTTATCACTTTACCTTTAATGTTAGCTTTATCATGCATGAGCTAACATGATTTATAAGAGGATTTATAAAATATTCAAAATGTTTGCTACCTGACAGTAAGGGATTATTTAGGTTACATTAAAAAAAAAGTTCAAACATTTATGATATCTATTGTAATACTGGCAAGATGGTTAATATTTGTCTGTCTGAAACCGTTGAGTACAGTCATAAAGCTATGATTATACGGTATATCAGGTAAAAGAAAACACACAGATCCTTCTTGACTAAGGGTGTGAATGGGTACTCAAATAACTGTAAAGCCAGCATGAAATACTACACGTGTATTTGTTATGCTCTTATACATGATGCACAAGGCAGCAGTATGATTCAGAGGCACCGTCATGGTATGCAAGTCAAAGGTGTGCACTAAAAATACACCTCTGATGCATCTTTTCTTTCCTCTCGCAGATATATGGTCAGATATAACTGTGGATTTAAAATCAGGCACCTTGGGAGAGTGGAGCATTCATCTCCTTACACAGCTGTAGAGTCACAGACTGATATTTATCCAACAAAACTGATGCATGTTTATAATTTCTATTTATTACTAGGACTTTTAATATAGTAAAAGGTAGTGGGAGGAAACAGTACCTTTAATTCTCTATATAATCTCCATAATATCCCAGCCTTTCATACCATCAATGTAGAAATATTTCCCAGTATGCCAGAGCCATGATTGGACTGCCTGCTTTACGTCTGAAACGCTGGCCTCCCAGGACAGCCCAAACAAGTGGAAATGGCTTGGAGTGAGATCAAGACTGTACAGGGGATATGGCGATAATGTATTGTAAAAGTGCTGTTTGTTAATGATTCTGTATACAGTTCAGAATACACCGACATGAGTCTCTTCAACAAGTTGGCAGAAGCTCTGGATTTTAAGACGTTTAACTCACTGAATGTTCAATGGAACGACTGTAGAGGACTCTGAGCCTCCTTGGGCAGGATCGTCATTCATGGCCTACAGCATTTTCAAAATTTTTTGCAAACATTCAAATGTACTACTGCGGCTAAGAGTCTCATCACTGGACCGTGCTTAAAATCTTCTGTACTGTAAATGTCAATTGGTATTACGCCTTCATTCACCAAAACCTGGTTTGACTTGAGCAGCGCTCGTATTTTTCTGTATTACTTTTATAAAACAAAAAACCCCATGCGCAGACCCTACAGACAAAATGAAAATTTAATTACAGTGGAGTAATTGATTGCATACTTGGGGGGGAAAAAAGGTCTGACCTTTGCCTTCCATGCCCTTTTCACACCACTTCCTCACATACAACCTGTTCATTAATGACCAGAAGGTGACAAATACTTTCAGTGGCACTTGCTAAACATGGAGAGTTGGTGGTAACAGAAACTCCAGTTGAGTTTCCCCTGTAGGGAATTTATAACTTTTTAAACATGTGGGGTTTTAAGCCTAAAAGAGGCTTTCAATGCAATTCTATATTAATTGTATAGTACTTTAAACAATAAGCTTTTTCTCAAAGGTGGTTGACAGAAACCCAACAGTAGATCCCTAATGAGAAAACCAGAGGTGACTGTGGCAAAGAAAAAAGTCCCTGAGAAATCATGAGGAACAAAGCATGTGAGAAACCAGAACTAATCTGTTCCTGGGTTTACCGGAATTATACATTATAAATCACCAGATTATAATTTATTCATTATATATCTTAGTACAGTATAAATCACAATACAGGATCATGTAGGGGAATTGAAAACAGTACCAATATGTTGAATTAATAATCAGTATTAATATATTGTTAACTTTGAACTAGGAAAAGCACATGACAGTGTCCGGGTGAGATTATGCACGTAGAAATCTTACCCATCCAGAGAAGTAAAAGAGCGACAGAAATGAGGAAAAATAAAAGCTACTGACAGCCTGACAGGCATTACCTTTTAGGTCCCCGTCTTGTTCCCAGGGTGACACGCCCCGAGGCTTACATGCATGAGAATTAAAGTAGTATAAACAAATCAGATAGTTTTTAGACATTTATACCTGTTTTTTTGCGTACTTTGGACTAATTTTATTAATTGTATTAACCTCATTTGAACCCATGGAAAGAGAATCAAGAGAATTAGGATGACACTTTTCTATTTTGGAACCAGTAACAGTGACTAGCTGACTATTTATAGCTGGATATTAAAAGCTCTAACTGTCCTGATACAGTGATGTCCTTGCATACTGTATGGCACCTCCACCTAAGTGGATTTCTCAGCTTTTTCACAATTCTACTAAAATTCTTCAGAAATCATTGAATCTCCCAGCCAAAAATAAACCCAGCCACAGCTGTATTAGAAGGACTGGAAAAACAGCTCCGTGGAACAGAAACTGCTTGTATGGAAAAACCAACAGGAAGTAAGAAGACGAGGCACCACAAGCCAACAGAACAGCTTCAATGCACCTTGAGATAAAGTTTCTGGAACTGTACTGGATAATAAACTCGCTTTTAAAAGATATTCCATCAAGTGGGGGCGGACAGCGTTTTCTAACAGGCAACTCCAAAATCTCCAGCTACATGACGGATATCATTCAGTTCCCTCTGGATGTGAAAAATGTTCTCCTGGAAGAAAACACTGTCATCAGAAATGTCTTATCCCAGGTTAAAATGATCAGACTTTGTTTTGATTTGTAGTGAATCCTCCATCCAAGAGGCCAAAGGAACCAAAGCATGCAAAGAGAATGTACAGTGTCCTCAGGTTTGCTTTAATGACAGTGTGGACTAAAGCCGATATGGGCTCCAGAAGTCCAAATCTTATCATCCATTTTAGATCAAATGCATTGGCGTGTCGTCCGAACACACGGTTCAGTTAAAGAGATTAGGCATGAGGAAAAGCCGAGCTTTTGTATAAAGCAGTTGACATAGTCCGTGTCAAAAATTTGCTTACATTTAAATAGGGGCATAGAAATGTAGAATCTTTTATGTTGAATGTTTAAGATTATTTTTAAATATTTAAAAATTCTTAAAACATTGTCGTGTTAAAAAACAAGGTTCTCAACGCATATAGATGCCAAGTCAGTTAGCATATCAGTAAGTTTATCTAATAGGGTGATTAAGGAACTAATCATCAATAACTAAAAACCAAATAAGTGGTTTAACAATAATATTTCGTTGGTCTGCCTTTTGCTTTTATTACAGCTGTGACAGCATTTCAATAAGCTTATGCAAGGTCACAATATTTATTTCCATCCATTACATTCTCTCCAAGATCCCGAGTTGATGATGGGAGACATGGACCACTACGTAAAAGTCCCAAATTTTCTCAATGGTGTTAAGCTGTGGACTTTAAGTTGTGGCAATTCATGCAAATGATGTCTCATGCTCCCTGAACCACTTTTTCACAACTTAAGTTTAATGAATTCTTGGCGTCGTCATCATTGAATATGCTCAGGCCAGCGGGGAAGAAAACATTTCCGAGCCTAGACCTGACCTGACGAAGCAACCCCAGATCACATCTCATAGGCATGTTGGGTGCATCGGGGTCAGAAGAAGACCCAGATGAAATAATGCACCATCACTCTGAAACAGGGTAAATCTGGAATCATGAACTCCACAGCTCTCCCTCCACAGTCCAGTTTTTTTAAGTTATCCTCAACGATAAGTGTTTTTCTTAAACTTCTCCACAGCTGTTTATTCCCATTCATTATATCCCACTCCATTCCCTGGAGTTCTCTTTGCACTGTGCATACGGAAATGCTCTTACTTTCATTATTAAACATAGCCTACTGAGTTCCTAGAGTTCTACTGTTGTTGTTGTTTTTTTTTAACAGTTTGATTTAACAAGGCATTTAATGATCTAACATCAAAGCTAATTCATTATGTTTTTTTTCCGAGCACATTTTTTTTTCCAAGATGATGGTTCAGCACTGTCCAAGGTTATAATAATAATGCGTTATTTAGTTCTCAACCCAATAGTAGTAATTTCAGCAATCTCCTTAGTTTCTTCGCTTGAAGCATGGCAAGAACCACAGGATCTGTTTTCTGACATGGTTGTTTAAGTAATGAGGAGCTACTCAACATATTAATCACTGCAATGATTATTCAATGGAAGGTTCTTACCCATTTGCTTAGTTAAATCCAGGTGGTGATTTTTTTAAATTTGTATTTCTTTTTTTGGCCAGGCAGTGTGTACATGTGTGTATATATATATATATATATATGCACACACGAACAGACATATGTAACATGCCACGCACGTTATGCATGAGTGCGCGCACAAAAACAGCTTTGACGGATTGAAACCCAACAGGAGTGTGTGTGTGTGTGTGTGTGTGAGAGAGAGAGTGATGTGACTAGCAGCTGAAAAGCAAGTTTATGAGCACAAACATTTTCTTGACAAACATTTTGCCTCAAAATCTACTTCATCAAGAGCTCTCAGTGAGCCAAGAAAGCAGCAATAAGAACATCACGAGGCTCATGAATGCCCATGTTGTTTCACAATGTTTCTCCTTCAAACATGTGAAAGCAGCTTGCACAAGATTTTGGCTTCACGCTCAACAGTTTTGCCTTTTATTTGCATGAAAAGCCAAAAAAAAAAAAAAAAAAAAAAAAAAGTCTTCTCGCTCACCAAAGTGCTAATTCACAGCCACACTCCGATTCATACTTCCAAGTTATTCTGGACGCTACTGAGCATCAGTGTTTACATCACAGTCCTGGAGTTATTTTCTGTAACACCACAGCTCTGACATGAGCACCTGCTATAATTCAAATGATATTTTTGTGTTAATATAATCATTCTGATGGTTTCTTAAGTGACCTCGCTTTGACAGATGCTTGTACGGTGCTTTATCCACGTAATCTATGGCTAAAAACCTAATAAACAAGAAAGAAGGGCTGTTATTTAACCAACAAAAACATATGGCCGTGTTCTGTTACGTGACATTTATGTGGATCTCTCAATCTCAGCCTGGGGAAAACCGACACAGCAATGCACCAATATAGTACTACTGATGCATGCTTTAATTCCCTAGGCTGCGCCTAAATCACACCAAGTCACCAGATTGATAATCAGCTCACGCCGAATAACACAGTCAGAGATTTTGGCTTTGTGAAAACAAAGGCGGTCATTAAAACTGAATGAAATGAACAAAAACAACAGGTGGACACACACAACACAAACGGAACGAATATAAATATTCCAACATACAGCTGATTTTGCAGGTAAGGTCGTGGGTAGTGTACAAAATAAAGTCATGTCAAACAAAACCATGTCAATCTGGGACGATCTGCCTGAAGCTTTAAAAAAGAAGCAAAGAAAGCATGGATGTATGAATATTCCTAACCTGCAAAATGATTCCTCCATACAATATCAGCGATAGTCATTGGTGGGCCCCCGACAGGGTGGTGTTTACCTTTGTCGTGGTCAGTCCTTATCATATCCATTAAGGAATTCTCCAAAGTTTGCAAGTTAAATGGATCAAAGGGCCGATTCCGGTCCTGAAAGACAAAAAAGAAAAAAGGAGATGGTTAGAACTCACAAACTAAAACATTAGTATTACTTTCTGATTTTAAATGCGCTGCTGTCGAACACATCATCTTAAATAAAAAGGGGGGAGGGGGGGGCAAAATGGGGGACTGGGCAAGACAAGACATTTGAAGCACACAAACCAGATCTGAAGCATGTGTAAGCAGTGAGAAGTGGCAATAGCGCTAAGAGCAAAATAAATCAATTGTCTTTAATGGCATGAGACCAAGAACAAACACTCATCTCTCAGAAAAGGCAAGATTGCTGACATTTAAGACATCAGCTCACACAATCAAGTATGCCTTCAAGGAAATATGCGACACTGTTGCTTGGTCATGACTTGCCTGATCAGATAAACATCCTCGTAGTCATGCCAAAGACTTGACATGTACTGTAACCCATATCGCATCCAAACTCATGTAGAAAGCCATACACAGCATATAGATTATATAAATCAGCTAAGACTTATTTTGATGACTATGATGTTCATGTTGTTAACAAATAAAAATGGTGTTTAATGGCTCTGCTTGAACACTCTAAAAACGTCCAGCATGAAATAACCACAGGCGTTCCAAGTTTTCAAAGATTTGTGAATAAACTATATTAATAGTGTTTCTTTTTAACCAATCCGAGTCGAGATTGCAATAGTGCTGTGGTCAAATTAACACAGATTCATACACTCCTAACATATTTCTGCAAAAACGTAAGACAAGGAGTCATCTGACCGCCACTGGCAGTGTATCATGGCTCTCTTTCATTACGAAAATGTCACCGTGCAGTATTTTTCCGTTTCAGTGCTGAAAATGAAAAATTAGTTGTTGGGGGTGTTTTTTTTTCCACCCTCAACTCATACGGTGTTGGTTTCAGTAGGTGTAAAGCAATTGGGGGCAAATTTAAGTTTAATTAAATCTAAAAGCATGACCCCTCGATTGCTACAAAAATGGTGTGTTGGGGAAAAAAAACAAAAAAAAAAACCGCGATATCGTCAATCGTCGACAATGTAGGCTGTGAAACCGAGTGTGTAGCGCTTGTAGTGGCATAAATGCAGCTTGTTAAGCTCACCAAATATTACATTCGAACGTGGAATGCAATGGCATGCTCTGGCTGTAGGAATACTGCATCGCTACACTTAACGTTATTAATGGCATTCATGTGCATGTGGATGGCAGTTCCAATATTTGAATATTATTTAAATAATGCCTTGAAAAATTCAAATAGTCATTTTGCCTGAAATGGACATGCCTAATAATGATACTTTGTGCTGGATCAGTCCATCCATAACTGTAATCAGGGGCATGAGATAAATCTTAACCTGCAGTGAAAGAGGATTCAAATTTGAGATGGACGAGCAGGTACAAACCTGGGTACGGCAGTGGCGAGAAAGAGTGTGTGTGTGTGTGTGTGTGTGTGTGTGAGAGAAAGAGAGGTAGCTGAAGCCTCCCATGCTCAGCAACCCAGTTTGCTCACCACCACAGCTATTGTCATGTAACTGACGAAGCCTTTCAAAAAGTGTTATTTCCCCTCTCTGAGCACAGATAGGAATCTGCCCACTTTGTACTAATCATGAGCGTTCAAAACGCTGAGCTTCTCACTTCAGTCAGGCGCTACACCACGCACACACACACACACACACACACACACACACACATCCTGCCGGTACATGCTGCAGTCACAATGTCAGAAAGCCACAATTAACAACTGATCATGTTCTCTTGGCCTATAAATGACTGACAATTTCTTAAATATTTCAGTCAGATTTTATGGAATTATTTCTAATTATACTAACACTCACGCCAGCAGTAAAGTGATACCCGACCCATGTCGAACTCACAGCATGATAATAGTTTCAGGCTTTTTAAAAAAAAAATATATATATATGGTGCGTGTGTGTGAATGACAAGAGGATTGTCAATGACAAGAAAGGTAGCTTAAATTCACATGTCTTTTAAAAACAAAGTATTCACACCCCTGGTGGATTTGCATCTCCAGCACATTTCCATAGCCACCCTGCTCGGTTTGACTGCAGAAGATCAGACAAGCACCCGAATGCAAACACCCAGTATGTCGCGAGGTGAGCGTGTGACTGGGGGGCTTGAAAATGGTATTTCCCACGATTTCGCTTAAAGCCGTTAAAAAAAAAAAAAAAAAAAACACAAGCAGGCCTAATCCATGTTTCATAACTTGAGTCATGGAGTATTGCTCTCTTACACCATAGCGCTGTTGAATTTTTAAAGCTGTCTGTTCTGAAAGCGAGAATAAATTTTTGTGCCTGACAGTTTGATGTATTTATTTGAATATTTTATACATTAATCTATAGCAATAACCATGCATGGTCAAAAACATTACATTCAATTAGAAACTCATAAAAACTATCACGTGTGTTGTATTTAATTTATACTGTTGGCAGATTGCTGCGGGATTCGGGTAATTAAACGTTTTTGGACTGTGCTCTACTGGAATAGTCAAATTAATTAAATAACCAGTTGGCTTGGTACCAATTTAATTCAGTTTTATTCAGCAAAGCCCAATCAGATAGAAAATATTCTTAAATGATTGCCTATTTTCCTGGATCAGACGTTGTTTGAAAACCTTGCTGTAAACTACAGCTGTTAACTATGATTGTCTTTTGGTAAGCAGCACCTGACTATGTGTTAAACCACAAAATCGTGAAAAACCAGCTTAGTTTCATTAATACCGATTAAACTATAAGAATGGAGCAACCTGATTATATCCCTGAACCCTAATGCTTCCCCTTTTAATCAGAATAACAGCCCAATCAGAATAATAACGCACTGTGTAATCTCATCAATCAGAACAGCCTGAACCAATCCAGCCTGATTGGAATGAATAGTCACTCGGAATGAGGAGGGGTGGGATGAAGCTTAGAAGTATGCAGGTGGGAAATGTAGCATTTTTGATGAGCTATAAAAGGTCATTTTACACTCCCCTCCTGTTTAAGAACTGAGTGAGGAGCATGTGCATTTGAAATCGCTGTGGAATTATAAACAACGGTAGAAACCCAAATATTGCCCCCATGACACAATGTGGCTCCATCATAATCATCACCTTGAACTGAATTTTCTCAAAGTTGGGGGAAAAAAAAAAAACTACTACTTCCGTTAGATTTCCGACAGATTAAGCTTTGCACAGCCGACATAACCAGTTTCTGCATGTCAAGTTAGAATCTGATTAAATGTCTTAAGCATGTAAACAAACATCTTATTGGGTCAGCGTCCATGTAAAGTGTTAATTTGATCGAATTGAATAAAATATAACCTTAAAATGAATATTCTACTAAATGATAAATCTAGAATAGATTAAAGAAGACAAATCCTCTTCGTTCTTTGTTAACTGTTCAATAACGTGGCAACAATGAGCATTTCATTTGTAAGGTAAAAACACTTCCTGTTTATACATGTAAAGGTTCTTTATTGGCTTAAATAAGGCACCTGGTTATTCAAACCTAAATCTGCAGAGCCATACTGTTATGCGTTTATGTGGAAATTCCTTTTCACAGGCTAATGCATAGAATTAATGGAGGACACAGTTCCATGGAAGTGACATGCAACAGGGTTGGTGGTTGTCTGCTTGGTGATCTGGCCCAATAGCTGGGTTGGGATTCTAACCGCTCTCTGGCTGTCCTCCCTCAACCTTTCCTCCTTTTCCTCCCCTCATTTCATCATACCAGACCTGCTGAAACAGTTGCTAGAACCAGTTTATTACCACCATTGGCGCGAATAGAAAAAGGTATGATTTACTAATAATTTAACAGGAAAATAAACCTGTTTAAAGATGTATTAACCTCATATTTTACCTTAAAGAGGTATTTTACTGGCTTTAACAATGATTAAATGATTTATTTAGCTAAAACAATCTGCATAAAATGAAAAATTCCCCAAAAATAAATGCACTGAAGTAGAGTTAATAACATACATGCAAGTAAACAGTAACATATTCTGCAAAGAGTAGGCGTAAAGTGGCACCGAACACTTTTTAATCATCGTAGAGTTCACACAGGACGCCAGTTTGACAGATGCCGATCGTGTGATTGTTTTTTTCCACACTTCACTAAATGTATATAAATTAATCTTCAGTGATACTTCCCGTTTCAAGCAATGCACATTTGTGAAACAAAAAAGTACCCTTTAATATGTTTATTGATAAGATAAGATTAATATGTATTTAAACCTAGACAGCTGGGGAAGAGTGGTCTAATGCATTATCAAAGCATGATATGAATTCAATGCTTGTACATTTCAATTAAAACCATTCAGAATAAACTTTTAAAAAAAACTTTAAGATGTTTTATGATCTGAATAACTATTCTTCATTACTAAAAAAATATATATTTAAATTAAACAATGTAAGTTTCCCAGACATAAGTATAAATCACACTCAACCAATCAAAAGATTGAATTTAATCTCCAAATTCAACCATATTTAATGAAAGCTTAAATAGTTGCACAATAAACGTTAATATTAAAAGTGAGGAAATTATCACATTAAAACTAATAGGCATGTCCGCTGTTTGTTTTCACCGAAGACTGCACACACCCAGGCGTTGCCCGATGCGCCAAGATGGATCCTTTCTAAGAGCAGTGTCTTAGTATAAGTGCTGGCGTTTCATGCATCCCAGTCTGTCCTTTAAGCATACACGCAAGATGATCTCATAGCGTGATGAGACAGGAAAAGATGCAGTTAACCTTTATCAGCTGTATCTTTTTCTGAGAAATGCAACGTAAATATTCTTCCTTTTTCTTAATTTCACTGTGTTCAAATGACGCCGGTTCTGCCATTTCAATTTATATCTAAAACAACAACCAGTGGTGAAGAAGTCACACAACCCGCACTGGAGACACAAGGTAGAACCTGTCACTTGGTGGATCACCACCTACATGACTCATCAGATTTCTCTCTGCCGCAGTGCTGACCTTTTTCCACTGGTGTAAAAAAAAAATGCAGTTACACTGGGGATAATCCCTATACGGAAGAAGTGCACAACACAGCATGAACGTATAATAGCAAGGATTAGATAGGGGTCTGAAACAAACAGACAAACAAAAACAGGCTTTGGATTAAAAATAATGGGGAAATATCTATAAACTATGGGAACATTTCTGCGCCATGAGGAAAATGCATTTGTCTTTACAAACAACTGCAACTGTTAAAAAAAAAAAGTTATCAGTCGAAATTAACTTGAAACAGGAACTTTAAATGAACCGATCTATATTTAACTTTATTTGAGGAAAAACAAGGCCAGGCAGATCAGTGAGGCCCTGTGTTTCCATTCATGACAGCAGTGGCAAACAGCTCTGACAGGACCTGTGGGCGGGGTCTGTTCGTCCCGCCCTGTTTGGAATCCACCAATCAAATCCGCTCCCTGGTCCCTTTAAACGCCCCTGCGTGAGCTGGCAGAACGACTTGATCTCAATTAACCATTTACACTCAACCGGTACAGGCTGTTTTTTCCACAATAAACCGTCACAGAAATATATGAATGTAGCGTAAGTTATGAAGGGTGTGACGGGGTGGAAAGGAGGATATACGATCGACGGCATTTGTGAACACGATTTGCGTGTGTGACGTGCATTCAAATACGTGTTGAAAAAGGTGCAAATGTTGTAGGGAGAGAACTGGGGCGACAGGCGTCCACTGAGACGCAGTGGCGAATTTTAATGACATGCATGGAAAAAACAGGGAGAGAGAGAGAGACTGGTGTGTGTGTGTGTGTGTGTGTGTGTGTGTGTTTGACCTTCGTGTAAAGGTTAGCTAGGCATTAGACGTTTTAGACAACACTCTGAAGGTCATACTCCAGCCTATAACACACTCCTTTCCTTATCAACACACACAGCAATGATCACACACCACACGTATAAACGTGAAGAAATAATCTTGACAGCCCCGAAACCAAACCTGTTTGTGAAACAAACCCCATATCCGCTCTGATAACACCCTACCAATTACCAGACGTACAGTCTACCTTACTGTATATATAAATAACAGCATAATCAATAAATAATACAGGTTATTGTCTTATAAAAGTGTTTAATAAGTGAATATAATGGGGGAAACTTCTCTCACCTGAAAAGGTAACATGTTGTTGCCGTTGTCGGTCCTGAAGGCGTTGTCCTCCAGCCAGGGTTTTTGGTTAAGCGGGACGACTCGGGGAAACTTCGGCGGCGCGATGACATTAGTCGGGTACGGCTTCTTCATCGGAGAGATAGGGTTAAGACCCGAGGGCAAGCCGACTCCTACACCGACCCCGACGGCTCTCCGCGGGTCCCGGCCGGCCGGCAGCCCGCTCCAGGGGTTTGATCCGGAGCTCCAGACGGCGCTGTGCTGAGCGCTCCACGCCGACGAAGAGGAGGAGGAGGAGGACGGCGAGGCCTTGGTGTTCACCACGGCCTGGTGGCTGTACGCGTTCCGCTGAGGAAAAGCAGCCTGGTTAGGGCTGACCGGAGATCTCCTCTGCTGCTGTTGCTGCTGTACTTGCTGCTGCTGCTGCTGCTGCTGCGACTGTGCCAAGCCGATCTGCGGCGAAAAGCCTCCGCCGCCGAAAACCGGGTTGACGTGGTGCGGGAAGTTCTGGAAAAGCATGGTGCCGTTGACCGGGGGGATTCCTTGGAAAAAACTATCGTCCACCGCGTTCGCCGTCCCCGAGGACCAAGTGCTGGCGAACGACGGAGACAACGAGTTGCCGCCGGTCTCCGGGAAGCCCAGGTTCGGCAGGATCGGGGACTCCATCGCTACTTTCTCTTGGTTGCTTTGGATCGAAGGCGCTTGGCTGCTGCTGCTGCTGCTGCTCCCGCTCGACGGGCTGCTGTCCTCGCAGATCGCCGGCTCGGACGGTGAGGGAGTCGGCGTGGAAGGAGACTCGATGCTCGTTGGGTCTTGCTGCTGCTGGTGTTGGTGTTGGTGAGGAGGCTGAGAGGCTTTGCTTTTGTCCATCAGTAAATCATCCTGCATGGTTTGCTGAGCTGCAAGGGGGAGAAACAGAGACGAGTTATTATTGAGGATATCGTACACCACATTCGTCGGACTGCTACGGTGCTTGGACGGCGCAAACGGAGCGAGAGGGAGAGCGTTATAGCTGCCGCTACTGCTGAGGAGAGCCGACTGTAAGGCGAACCCGTAATCACCCATTTAGCGCAAACTGGTGGCGTTACTGCGCAACCTGGGTCTCCTTACACACACACAGCCACTGCTCCGAATCTGAATTAAGGAGAAAAGAGCTTTGAAGGCACCGATATTCACCGATTCTTTTTTTCGCCACGTCTCTTTTTTTCCCCCTCTCACCGGAACTCCAGACTGCAATGTGAAAGTGATTCTTGTTCCTGTTTTTTCCCCCCGTAACTCCGCCCCCTCTTATAAATTTGCATACGTCAATAAATAGACTCACGTCCTTCAGGAAGGTTAAAGGAGACGCGCAGTATTGTTACTGCTGAATCAAACACCAAACCGCTACATATTAACCCAATAAATTCTATTTTATAGCCTATATAATAGTATGGGTTTTTCTTAACCCCTAAATTCGTTCATCTTCTATACCACTTATCCTGTGTACAGGGTCGTAGGGGGCCTGGGATCCTATCCCAGGACACCTACACAAACACTATGGACAATTTGGAAACAACAAATAAATCAACACCAAATAATCCTACCTAGAGAAGGTACCTAGAGGAAAACCACCAAACAAACTCTACGCACACAGAATCAAGGCTGGAATCGAACCCTCGTCCCTGGACATGCAAGGCCACAGTGCTAACCACTAAGCCTACATACTAAAGTTTTATCATACTATTCATTCAAGCCTGTGCGCTCTTAAAAATGCCTGTACCATGAAAAAAAGCTTCACACATGACCTCAATAAATCATTTAAAATAAACGATTAAACATTTTCCTGGACTAAAATGGGAGGGTTGCGTCAGGAAGGGCATCCGGCGTAAAACCTGTGCCAAGTTGTGTACTCTGTTATATTTCTGGTTTGTTTTAAGGCAGAGGTCTGTAACTTAATTGCCTCATATGAGAGACATGACACTGGTCAACACAACTCTTGTGAAATACATTTAGTGCTGTTTTAATAAACAATGAATATACACTCTCAGGAAATACTAAGCTGCAGTGTACCCTTGAATTGTATTCTCTAATCAGAAACATGGTTAAAGTGTCCTTTAGAGGTACATAAATGGCCTGCATTGTTATATAATATGGTCTGGGAATTATGTCTAGCGATGAAAACTCAAAGCATTTTAGCTTTTATTTGTTTTGCAGTTTTTCTCTTTAAAATATACATACAAATAGCTCAGGATTGTACAGTATAAAGTGAGACATTTTTTTTCAGCAGAAAAAAAGGCAATAGGATGAATCATTTTAACCAACTATACAAACATGACTGAGCAAAAAAAAACAAACAAAAAAAACAAACATTTGAATAATGGGTCACATAGGCATGGAAATAGCACAGACAGAAATGATCACACATTTCCATTACAAAGTCATAATAATAATAATATGTTAATTTTTACAGGTTCTACATATTTGCCATGTCATTCCCATATTACTGTAGTGGTAAAACACACACATTTTAAAAGTAATGATAACTTTTATTCCACTTGATATATCCGGAATTGATATCTGAAGCCTCCCCATCGACAAACATCGGCAGGACTTCCATCTAAGCACATACAGTATATATATTTTTTATCATCATTGAACCATCTGTGCTGTCGGCACAGATCTATGCCAATTGAGTATAAGGAATTTATTAAAACATACCATAGTCCACTGTGGGACTAGATAATGTCATAGTGTGTTATAGTCTGATAACCTTAATCCTTCAACTATTTATTCCTGTATTTATCTTTCTTATTTTATCATTGACTCAAAGAGCTTCTGCACACAAAAAAAATCCAATGCACTCATCCTGTTGATATGTACAAATAAAATATTGAATCTTTAAGAATCTTTAAGTTTCTTAAAAAGAAGGAGATATTATATATATAGTTTTGTATATATATTTTTCCCCTGGGAGAAAATAATGAAAGGGTTTAAGTTCCTCATATGATACTGCTGCAGCAGATGGCTGACCAAAATAACCTGACGCACTAGGCTAAGCCAAAATAGAAAAGCACCCTATCGATTATTATGTGATATTAATGTGTAGGTTAAAATATGACTGTAAAAAGATCTTCAAGTAGGCCGAGCTATGCGACATTTTTAGATCTAGCCCAAAGAGACACAAGCTGCTGCACCTCTCAGGGCAGGCTGGACTTTTAATATAAAAAAAAAAAAAAGCAAAGGCTACTTTTTAAGTAAAAACGTTTTATTTCCATGAAACAGACGGATCTACGAGGCGGATCCTGATAATCCTTGTATTCACGTTGCTGCATAAGAACCGCCCATTCAAGGTCAACAGAATGATCGATAACACACTTGGCACTTGGGCCACAGCCTACACACACGCACTTTCTGATCCTGGCCTATGCGTCAAAGCTTCTACTTCTCCATATGTTTTTTTTTTCATGAGCCACGCATATAACCACGTACTGTAGCCATGCATCCTGTTTCACTAATCCTCTCCTGCAAGCCACAGACATATGCTACACATACATGCATGCCTTTTTTCTTTTACTGCGCTTGTAAACTTTAAAAAGACTTTACCTTGTCGTTCACCTTTTTTGATTCTGTAAATAGTGCTATTTATGTTTGCCTGGTTTAGTAACAAACCAGCAACCTTTCTACTACAACGAGGTCGAGTCAGCAGCAGTTGCCTTAACAGCTGATTGACTGCGGCGCATGGACGGCGCACAGAGGGTGCATGGGAAATGTAGTTTTTTCACTCATGCGCTTGTAAATTAACCAAAAGGAAGAAATACTTTTAAGAATTTAACAATGACTCTAAATTAGATACACTCCTTCAGATCAACGCGTTCCCCATTATGACGATTTTACAAAAATATTAGTTTACATGCAATTAAACAGCATTGTCTCTTATTGAATGGAATTTATAAATGATAATGTGAATCTAAAGATCAATTAAACTGTGCCCTCCCCCCCAAAAAAAAAAAAAAACCCGAAGAGTTTCTTACCGCAATACGATGTGTTTTGTAACCATCTGTGTATCTTCATGCTTCCTCTCTTTGATAAACTCAGAGGTACACGAGAACAGCACGAATGCAGACTCCATATCCCAGAACACCTAAGTGGCGGCGTGTCTCCCACACGCTGGTGTTATGATCTGTCAGCGCATGCGCAGTGCGCCTCCCTGTTAGCGCGTTGTCAGGAGCCGTAAATGGAGTCAAGCGGTCACAGTGGCGCGAGAACGTACGAAGTATTAGTGGTGTGGTGCAAGAAAACTAATACGCGTAGTGTTAGTACGAGTTACTAGATTGTTAGGTAATAGCCTAACCTAGTGTTGGGTTTTTATGTCGTAACTGGTTAGAGCTAGCATCAACTGCTACAGTGCAGCGAGGTGGGCTCGCGCTCTCTTGGCGGTTCCCCTGAAGGCCTGGTTTTAGCCTAGCCTAGCCTAGCCGAGCTTAGCTTAGCATCCCGCTAACTACCGAGAAGTTAATCATATCTAGCGGATCCTTTGTGCATTTCTGAAGGCCACAAAGGCATGACAGACGATACCGCCGTTGCAATGCAGCAAATGATGGACAGGTAAGTGAATTAAGTGAATCATTTATTCAATTAAACCAAAAACAGTTAACGTCAATTAAGAATTTAGCTAACGTCACCTGTTAGGTTAGCTTGCTAAGCTAGCATGATCCCCTCAGCATCAGAGTTAGTTAAAGCAAGTGTTATTGGTTTCATTATTTTACTCATGTACAAATGGATTAATCATTCATTTAGTTTAGTTTCTTTTATTAGTTTTTTGTCAGGGCAGATATAACTAAAATGTTTTGCTTTATTTATATTCTACCGTTATTTTTTTGCTTCTTAACTGGACTGTTATGTACATTATTTACACAGTCACTGCATACAGTCGTGGCCAAAAGTTTTGAGAGACACACACACACATATATATATATATATATATATATATATATTTAAAAAAAATAATAATGATAATTATATTATTATAAAAAATTTTTTTCTACAAAGTCTGCTGCTTCAGTGTTTTTAGATCTTTTTGTCAGTTGTTCGATGCTCCAAATGTGTCAGAATTTGAGAGGTTTTGTTTGTTCACAGGCCTCTTGACGGCTGATCACATGTACACAATGGAATTAAGGTCCGGGCAGTTTTCTGGCCATTGACCCAAAATTTTGATCTCTTGTTAAATGGTTGGGAGAAGTTGCTCGCTCAGGATGTTTTTGTACCATTTTTTTTTTAAATTCATGGCTGTGTTCTTAGGCAAAATTGAGAGTGAGCCCAATCCCTTGGCTGAGAAGCAATCGCAAACTCGGGATGCTTTATCGTTTTCATGACAGGACTGATGGTACAAACTTAAAAAAATGGTTAATAAAAACCTTTGACACTTTTGAAATGCTTGTAATTATACTTCAGTATTACCACAGTAACAGATCTAAAAACACTTTGCTGTATGTACAAGGCTTTGCAGAATCGTTAATAAAAACTTGTAAACTTGTAAAGTGCATGGTAAGGATCACAAAATTTATTATTAAAATATCGGTTCAGAAGTTTGTGTTAAAATTGCAGCAGTTTTTATGTCTGAATGTTGTGAGTAAAAAATATAGTCAAGACAGTTTGTCAGGTGTCAACATACCTTTAAATCGGTAGGGGCAAGGAAAAACAGTGACTTCTAGTTTTATACCAGTGTTGTTCAAGACAGACTGGGGCATTTCATTGTGCAGAATAAGAAAGCACAGTTAGGAGGAGTAAATACATTTATTTCTTTGTAACTGTTTGAAATGCTGGCCTCCCAGGAACTCCTTTAATGGCCCAAACATGTGGATGTTGCTTGGAGCCAAAATCCTGTAATGTGAAGTGGTGTTAGGTAATGGTTGTGTGTACAGTTCCAACAGACAGATGCGTCTCTTCTGCAAATTGGTGAAAAGTTATCTGTCGATTTTTAAGGATGAGGTGTCCCACTCCCTGAATGTTTACGAATTCAACGACTGCATTAGGCTTCGAGCCATTTCGGGCATAATTGTCATTCACGGATGTATGGTCTTTTTTAAAAACATTTGCATCATTTAAGTGTTTTCCCGCGGTTAAAGTCCCATCAATGTACTGTGGTTCAAGTCTGTACAAATCAATCAGTTTTACAATCCTGCTTTGACTGGAACGCCCCTTCTAAATTTCCCAATAATGAATGCAAGCTGTTTATTTACACAGGCTTTTTTTTCATTACGGAAAACTACATTAAAATGAATTTTTTTAACAACTCTTCAGCTAATTTTAGCTAAACATAACTATTATTATGCTGTACAGTATAAGACAAATAACCTTTGAAACAGTTGTATTTTAATAAACTCTCTCATGGCCTGGGGAAAGTGAACAAAACACATGTTTTAAGATGTTCGACTCTTTCAAGGCATGGTGTGCGTTGTGACCTATTTAGGCAAAGGTATATTAAAATGTCTATTGCTTATCCAAACTGTTTTTATGTAAATATTTTAATCTTCAGAAATATAAAAGCATGAACAGTTTCCCAGTTGGTCTTTCCCATAATTTAAAAAAATATATTGAAATTTGTTGCATATGAAACATCATCGTACATCTTATATTGGAGAGTGTATTAATATTTTAAGATCCACACTTATGTGGATTTTGTATTGTCTTGTAAAAACATCTCACATGAGATCAGAAAGATAAGGGCATTACTAAAAGAAATGTTTACAAAAAGTAATGTTTTACACCGCTAATAGGAACCTGGTGTCTATGAACCTATCTAGGTTCTTGTGCTTTTCCTTTCACATCACTCACTTCCAGCCCTCCTCCAGGGCTCTCTGCTGCTTATATAACCTCTCTTCTAGAAAAGTCTTGTCCCCATTTTACCTTAAGATGCACCTGTTTCACTATTTTTAAATAGCTTTTTTTTGTGGGCTAGGTCAGTCTGTTTGTAGTCTTCAGGGAGACATTACTTCTTTCTATAGTTTTGGGCTGTGAAAAAGTATTTGTCACACGAGGCAATTAACAAGTTACCGTAAATTAAGCACACAGATATTTATTACAGCAATAAGCTTGTACACCAGGTATTGTCAACAGTCCTAGAGAGGGCCAGTGTTCAACACAGTTTGGTGATTCTTCTGCTCAAACACGTCTGATTCACTCGCACTCGCTCATCTTCTTTATCCTTTATTCAGGTTCGCAGGGGGCCTGGAGCCTATTCCAGGAACCTTAGGGCATGAGGCGGGGTACACCCTGGACAGGGCACACACACACACACACACACACACACACACACACACACACACACACACACACTCATTCACACACTACGGGCACAAGAATGTCAATTAGCCTAACCTGCACCTAAACTGTGGGTGGATACCGGAGTACCCGGTGGAAACCCCTTCAAGCACGGGGAAAACATGCAAACTCCATGCACACGGAGACCGGAAACGAACCCGGACACTGGAGGTGCAAGGCGATAGTGCTAACCATTACACCACCATGCTGCCTACGGCTGATTCAATCAATGTTAATTTGTATGTTCAGTGGGTGTGTTTAGGTCTGGGTGAGTTACAAACTGTTCTGGACATTGGCCCTTCTGGACTAGAGCTGACGAGCCATGCTATACTGCCTAAACACGGCCTGCTTTTTCTTAGACGTAGGTTTAATGTTGTGGGCAAAACAGATTAAGGTCACCTTTACTAGAAACTACCTCCATCAAACAAACAAGGGCACCTTAACACAACTGCCTGCTTTTGATAAGGCATGTGGCTCAATTGCTGGCACCACAGTTGTAAATAAAAAATAAAAAAACTATTCTGCATGTCCTATAAAAAGTGGTTTATTCCTTTTATAACAGCAATTTGCCCACAGTTGAATTTTTCTTTTTTATGAATTAATAATGAACAATTTTGTTCCTGTTACTTTTATAGCAGGTGTCGCAATGGTTTCCTTACCAACCTCTCTCTTTCACTCTATGACCAAAAAATAAAAAAGAACAAAGCAATTTGTCTTTAGGACTTCCTATAGTGGACGGTTACACTGGAGACCATGAATGTTGGTACTTTGTAATTCTTTCATAAATGTTGCTTCCTGTGTTATCTCTTTAAGAAAAGTGTCACAGTATAAATATATCCCCATCTGTCATAAACCTTTTATTACATTGCACATGAAAGTTAATAACATTGCAACAGCTGACACAATAGTCAGAGCTGCTGTCTTAGATATTTTGTCAGCACCTTCAGACCAATTAGATTTAAGAATGCATAAACCCTCATTTTATTATAGTTTTTTAAAAGATTTTTTCTTTCCCTTTTTAATTTGTTTTATAACATTGTATTTATTGATCAGTTTGCACTCTGCATTTTCTTTTTTCTATGTCACACCTGCCTAATATATCACCTCAATTGTAGATTATTTGGTTATAAATTACACAATTAACTCTTCCCTAAAATCAAAATACAACCAATAAAATGAGTTGATATGACACATTTTTTTCCTTTTTTTTCTTTTTTACCCCCTCCCTTCTCTCTCTCTCTCTCTCTCTCTCTCTCTCTCTCTCTCTCTCTCTCTGCTTTCCGAGACTGCAACTGATTGCATTTGCATTCATCTAATTTGGCTGATGATTTTATCCAAAGTGGCTTAAAATGGAGAGAGGAAGTGAGCATTGGCAGTACTGGGATTTAAACTCTCAGCTTTCTGATCAGTAGTCTAGTGTTTTATGATTTTCCAACCTTGATATATAATAACATAAAGTCAGCATGGCTGCTTACAGCATGTAGTGGACATGAAAAAGGTTAATGTGTTTTGTTTCTGTCACATGTTCGCTACGGAGAGTCACGAGTTATGTGTTTTAAGAATATTAATGACCTGTGCAATTAGGGCCAGGTGGAGGGGGGGGGGGGTGAGCAAGGACGATGTATTCTTTGTTGACCAACATAAGACAACAAAACTTGATACTATCAGTCTGTACAATAAATAAAACCATCTAAAGAGAAGTTTTGCCCCACGGATGTTTTATTGTTGCGTAGCAAATGCACTGAGTTCTTGTTTTAGCCTCTCAGCGGCGTTTGGTATCTTTAGAGTAGCCGCTACACAGCATAAACGGTAAACAAAAAAAGGAAGTCGTAGCTTTTTTCTTCAAAAAATTGCTATATATCTAAGTGTTTTAACGAACAGATATCATTATAAATAAATAAATAACAGTATCATTCAGATATGTCTGCTTGTTGAACCTATGCAAATGTACATTATTTGTCCAAAAGTATGTGAACACTCAGACAACTATGTTTTTAGGCTTATGCCCCGAAGTTATCTACAGATAACACAAGGTTGATTATGATTTTTTTTTTCCTTCACTGAATTTAAGAAACCCAGACGTTCTATGAAGACAGTCTTGCTGTGTGCACAGCGTTACATAGCTTGGCTAGATTGCAGCAAACTCAAGAGGCCTGCACGATGCCCTGACTGTAACCTTACCGAATATCTGTGCAATAAATTGGAGCACCGAGTCTTCATGTCCAACATCAGTGGCTGAACTCACTAATTCTCCTGCAGCTGAATGAACACAAGTCAGGTGTCCACACCCTTTCGCCCATGTTATCTCATATACATCACAGTTAACTGACTCGATTGTTGACGATAAAATAGACCATAGAGACGTTTAGGGTTTTTCCTCACTTTATAGATAGTGAATACACACACGTAAGCCTTGAGTGATGAGTTTTAGCTTACCTGTTGTGAGGTAAATTAAAATGCAGCATGAGGCACACCCTGTTCTTGCCATTTTTAAAGCCCTGCAAGATAAATCGTAGTGCCTGCTTGCGATACAGGTTATCCCTGTATACAGCAAATGTTTGTGACGCACAATCTTTTTGAAGTAAGGCCAGCAAACTGATAAATCTCACTCACCGAATGCTATAGCAGCTCTAGAACTAGGTTGTTGCTGCAAAAGTGAGAGGGTTGTTTGTTCTAGCCTTGTTCCAGTTCAAGCCTGTTTAAGTTTAGACCTAATAAGTATATAAGCTAAAATCTATATCAGTGGTGCATCCTTAGTTTAGATAAACCTGCTTCATAATCAGTGTTGTTCGGGTATAAAATATTAAAGTGAAGCAAACCTTTTAAGGGTTGCGGATAAGTTTCCATGTTTAAACTTGATCTGAAGTCATTAGCGTATCAGTGTTTACGCAGGATGTCATAAATCAATCTTCTAGCGCATGTTAAACATTTTTGTTTTGAGAATGAAAGTCTGACACAAATCCTGTTTCCGAAGGCGTGACTGGTGGTAAATATTTTTTCATTGTAAGTGGACAGGCTTAAATGCAGCACCACTTTAGCCATCCTGAAGCTGCGTTGTTATTAAATTATCTGACTTTGACTTCATGTTTGTGATCTTGGGTCATTTAAATATAGCAGACTTTTAGCATGGGCTATGGGTCATGTTGCAGCAGAGAGTTATCGATTTGTTGTGTGTCTTCCCTTGTGCTGCAAGGTTTTTTCTGCATCTTGACCTTGTGTTTTTAATTTAAATTTTTTTCTTCCTTTTTCAATGAGTAAACCATTTGCCACATGCACACTGTTCACATCTGTGCTAAATAGCTAAACTGTGGACTAGACCAAATGCATAAGGAGCCAAATTTGCTGCTCTACTTGGAAAGCACTTTTTTTTTAATACCACAAGGGTATTTCTCCTTCTCTCTCTCTCTCTTTAGTTGTGATTGGCAGAGGATAAATAGAATTTTTATTTTGTCCTCAGTTTTAGTTTACTGTTATGTTATACTTTTTTGTATAATCGTTTTTTGGTCAAATGAGCCTTCAGCCTTTCCTTTTTACCATGACTTGGAAGCTCTTGTGCACAGAATTTTTATTTTGTAAAAAAAAAAAAAAAAAAGTGAAGTGTGCCTGAGCTGCAGAATGGTCATCCTAAAAATCCTGTAATGGGCTTTGCATTAATTCTCATTCATTACTTAACAAGAATTCATTGTAAATGCATCATATTTCAGATCGGATGCATCACCCTAGGTTGAAAAAGGAAAGAACTCTACCTAATAAGGAGTCTATTAGTATAATGTTTTTTTTTAACAAACAGATGTATACTTAATCAGCTTGTATAAGGAAATCTGCTAAATCCTGTAAATGTAGATTGTGATGTGAGAGAAGAAAGAAATAAGGACAAAGAGTTTTATAAGGTATTTTATCAGTTTGAAGCTAGTGATTGATTTAGTGAATTTAATCTTGTTTTTGTTATCCAGTTTAATAAAATCTGCTGTAAGACGTTGTATCTTACTTTGCATTGCAGTAATATCATCAGTACAACCAGAGAGCGAACGCTCCATCTCACCTATGGTATCCTTTAACGCAGACAGTCTGGCATCAATGGCGACCTTGTCATTAGCCAGTTGTGTGTTTACAGTATGTAATTCCGATTTAATTGTGGACAAGTCATCACCCAATGCAGCATGCCGTTCCGCCTTACAAATATCCGCGATTTCTCAATGAGGACAATATCTCGAGCTTCAGCGCACCCGTGGCAATCACAGAGACTGCCTGGTGAACCGTGGGGTCAGCGCGCGGCGGCGAATCCGCAAAGGATTAGTGGATTAGGCCTCAGTTGTGACTGCGTTGTACTACGGGTTTTAGTGTTTTTAGCGGACATTGTAACCACCTTTAGAGACAAATGTATAAATAAAACTGTTAACGGGGAAGAATGACAGTAAAATTAAATGACAGAGTCCTACTCCATCACGAGCTCAACAGCGTCCCCCTTAATCTTGTTTTTGGAGTTTGTGTCATTTAGCCAGTCGCAAGTCCGTGTTACCTGGAGAGCTCATGATAGCCAGCTGGTTATGTTTTTTGCTTTACATAATTTGTTTATCTAGGCAAGGCCAATCAAGATTAGATCAATCAGATTTCTGCCACTGGTGCATTTGACTTGAACTGGACAGTGTATGTTTATCCTCTGATGTGTGTTAGCTAGCACGCTAATATAGATTAGAACAGACATTAAAATGCTTATTAAAATAATTTCTCTCATATAAAGCTTTTTTTAACCATGTTACTGCGAAAAAACATCAAACATCCTCTTGTTTACTAACGTTTATAAGGACAAAATACACGAAAACATTCCCTCATGTTAAACTTCCACATATCGATTTATAAATTTTTATAAATTTTTCTTTATTCAGTAACGTCAGCTAATCCTCTGCCCCTGCACCAGTGCAGCAGTTAGTTCTAGCTGTACTATCTCATTGCTAACCCCTGCCACGTGCAGCGACAGATAACAGCATGATGCTATATATCATTGGCAGTGAGTGAGAGGTTAATGTGAGATGGACTCTATCAGCTTAGGGCAGAAGGTTGAGAAGAGCTTTTATCAAGGATGCCACCCCCAGCTGCTACCCTCTGCAATGCAGTCTTTCACTTTCAGGAAAGTGAGAGCCACGCTTAAATCCTCTCTGACCTTTCATAGACGCTCTCCTCCCTTACAGTCTTTCATTTTAATTTAGAAAGCTGTTTGGCATTTTTTTCCCTCTAGTTTCGCTTTCTGTCCACACACCCTCTTCATTACACTAAACTTGCATTTTGTTTTCAGACATCGGAATTTGTCTTCAAGCGTTATTGTTCCAGAGTAGAAAATAAACTAAGGACATGTTTTAGAAGGAATTTAAGCGTACCATGTGCTGCTTAAATTTTAAACAGCTCAATTTTTTGTTTTGTTTTTCGGGGAATGTCCCGGAATAGGTCATATGCATTTGTTTAGTTCTATATAATGGCAAGAACAATATGTCTAATATTAACATATGTAGAATGTGTTTTTAATGAAAGAAGATGGGTATGACCATAAATATTCCTCTGTATCACTAAACCATTTATATTCGACTAGTCTTTGATAATCAGTTCAGGATCTAAAAGGCATACTGGATATAATAAAGGAGCAGGATGCTATTCATGCCCAGGTGTGTCACCAACGGCCCTGTGAAACCAGTCAGTTTCATCCTGCTATAAATAAGAGCCAGATAAACACAAGAAGAATTGTAAGCGGTTAGAACACAGGCAAAGCACTGAGTAATGATTTAAACAAAACTTGATATTATTTAGCATCTAGGTTTTCATGTCCAGCTACATTGAATGAAAGTGAGCGAAATTGGCTTTAACAATCAGTGGATTGTTAAATCACATAAACTTCATTTGCTTTTGTCATACATCTCAACTCCTGTTGGATAGTAGATTTATTTTGGCTCGGACTGTGCACCATAAGCTGTTAAACATTTGTGTGTGTGTGGTTTTTTTTTTTTTTTTTTTTTTTTTTGAGAGAGAGCACATTTTTAGATTCAGCACTTTGTAGAGGAAAGAAAACATCAGTTAGAAGGTGATTGAACCTTTTCCTCCTTAGCTCGGCATATTGCAGATTCTTCTGACAGATCAACGTTTGCAGGTGGAACGTGATATTTTGCGGGGCTTGCGACATCCTTATGGGGTCGTGTGCATGAGTTTTGGGGGTTGGGCTGTTCAGGAGAACACAGCTGTTTCTCCAAGTCAAATGTAGCCAAATACCCAAGTTCAGATTTGCTTGTGGTACTTCAAATGAAAGTCCCATACCACACCTTTTAAAATTAACTTATACAATCTCACACGGTGCACCAGTCATGGATCTGCAGTGTAGTCAGCCCTACGAGGGTTGTACACGCCCAAGAATACCCAGATTGAAATTACGCATGATTATATATATTTTTTTGCATGCATTATATTTTATAATTATAAATCTGTTCAGCCTCGAGGGAACTGTCCGTGTAGTTTGCATTTTCTCCCCATGCTTGTTGGGTTTCCTCCATATACTTAGGTTTTCTCCCACACGCCCACGACTTGCAGAGTAGGGTAACTGGCATTTCCAAATTGTTCGCTCACCTCTGAGTGTTTTACATCACCTTATAACCGTGCATGATTAGCAGTTCAGAAAGGTCTGGTTATCTGGCATGTCATGTCTCAAAGGAAGCAGGTTTACCCATACCAATTGCCAAGCAGGATGTTTGCCTCACTATCAGATAGATTTTATTGAGGGGCTCTGTTCGGAGTCTTTTTATTTTTATTTTTATTATTATTACTACTGATATTAGATTGAGTGAAGGCGTCCTGTAACCTTGTGCAGTTACAGAAAATACAGAAAATGTTAATTATTTAATAGTAACAGAAAAGCTTTGCGGGCACTGTCAATTATCGTTCTTAGAAAGAAAATCAGAATTGGAAGGCCAGAAAAATAAAATAGTAAGTAAATTGAATTGGCCAAGAAAACTGAAGTCGGTGCATATCTTAGCAAAAAAAAAAAAGCAAGGACGGGGATGAAAATAAGTGTCACAGGTCCTACAGCAGTCGTACAAAGTGGAAACAAATACAGTGGCCTCCACGGTCCTACGTTGGACTACAGAGGTTCCTAAATGGATGGATGGTTGTGCTTGATATTAACCCTTCAGCTGTCAAAATGTATTGGACAGGGAATAAAGTCCACAAGAAAAGACACTTTTAATTTTGGTATTTTTGGTATATTATATTAAGTTTTTACCACAATGGAAAAATATTATGTGGCCTTATGAATTATAATATCATAATATACATCATGCTATATTTATATTCCTGAAGTGTGTATAAATTTTTTGGCTGCATTTGTATATATAAAAGAAGCATTACATATTAACTATAAAGATAAATAGTTCAAATTTGAGATGTGATTTTCTCATACATATGAATTTGACTTTACCCTTAAACACCTGCTATAGAAGCTAAAGTTTGTTTTACCTGTGAATATCATTCTTCTGTGGGAGATGATCAAGCAAATGCTGTAACTGAATTTAATGTGTCTGAGTATGGAGCGTTTAAAATTATTATTATTTTTTTTTAAGTCAATCAAAGTACAGATATATATATATATATATATATATATATATATATATATAGGGCTTGCATGGGTGATGGCTGAGGGATACATAGGTTATAGTCTTTTTTTTTTATCTTTTTTTTTTTTTTTACTGCTTTAATATTCCACTGTTTCAGGCTTTTAGGAGAATACAGAAAATCTTAATAACCAGGTGTTTGTGAACTGCTTGCAGGCAGCTGGATAATAGATTTAGGGTGATTCTAATATATTTACTATATAATTATTATTTTACAAATTAGTTGTCTAATGTTCATGCTGTCAACATTTTTCGCTTTTAATCTTTGCTTGCCCTGGTACAGAGGTGCACAATAATGTATGATACAACGTATGTATCGTTTGTTAGTGTATATTTTATTTGTTAGTGTTTTTTTTTGTTTTGTTTTTTTTCCTCTAGTAAACGTTCTACTTTTTCTGTTTTGGCCAAAATGAGTGGGAGCGATGGTAAGATGTTTCAATTTAAGTAAATAAATAATTATTTTGCTTGAAGTGTAAATTTCTCCCCTTTGTTTGGAGACTTTTGAGACGCCTGTTATTTAAAATGTGTTTAATATATGCCGGTGGACTTATATGTGCCGGCTGGGAGTTTTGGTTCTCATTGTTCCTAATAAAACACTGTCTAATGATGAATTGTAGGACAGCTGTGTTTAGATTTTCATCAAGAATTAAATCCTGCTTTTTTTTTTTCTTTTTTTTTTTTTTAAAGAAGTAAGTAGCTTTATAGGACCTTAGAGCACAAGACCCGAGAAACTGTTCTGATTTTAGTGATATTGAGTGATATTCAGTGACTAGCGATGAAAATGAATTTGTTTCCTGTGGTGTCACAGCAGCATTGTATCGAACATGCACCAGGTTCCCACAGTCATGTGACTTCAGCCGTGTGAGAGAAGCCTTTGTTTAGGTGACTTGAATCCCTCTTTAGGCGCTACATCTAAATGGCCTTTGGTACAAAAAAACATAGCAAGGCATCAGTAGCATACATAATGACATGTCTGGTGCTTCCTGGATGCCTGCTTTCTGTATATGATTTGTTTTAGTTTCAGCACATGATGAAATGTGTGAGGAATTTCACATGCACATTCCAGTGGATGGCTAAAGGTATTTGGGTGGTTGCCCTTTTTTGTTTGTTTAGCAAGTTCTTTAAATATGCAAAACACATGAAAAAGTTTAGAGCTGACTGCATCGTTGCCCAGGTCAAGTTCAGACCAGACTTCAGATATAAATGCTTGTGGATATTTTTTTTTTTTTTACTGGGGGGGAATCATAAAGAGCAAGATATTTATTAAAGCCCTCTTGATTAGGTTATTTGGTGATACAGGATAAGAATAAGAAATGGTTTTATTTATAGGTTGTGAGTACAAGTCCCAAAGTTGACAAAGAGCCATTGTTAAGCTCTAGGAAAAGGTCCATGAAGCTCAACTGCTTAGTTCTGTGTGCATCCTCAGATTTAAATCATAATTAAAGGCTGACACAGTGTTCCCATGTTTCTAGCATCATAACGCGCATAAGATGAGCTTTTAATTCCATAGGGTTATTTCGTTCTGGTGTAGGTCCTTATGCTGTCTGTCTGTGTAGTGTAACATGTCTGCAATTGGACGAAGAAAAAGGTGAGCAGGATCACTTTTCTTGCCAGCAGATTCTATCTAAAAGACCCTTCGGGTTATAATCCTGCACACACTGAAATGTTAATGGTAATCTAGAGGTCTGGGACTTTAATTTAGAGTGTGATTGCTCTTCTCAGTAACATTGCTGATCGGAATGAGGTTTAGTGCCACAATCGAAAGTAGAACTGTTCTCCAGTGGGAACCAACACGCATGCTATAACACACAAGTCTGTAGGCACAGGGTTTATTTTAGAGGCTGTGGTTTTTAGTTCTTGGCACCTGATCCAAGACCGATCCGAGAATGGATATTTATAAATGACACAGTTTTTTATTTCTTGCTTAAAGTAAACCGAAGTGGAAAGAAAAAACATGACCGTCAGAATTTTTTTTAATCCAATCGATGTAATTTAGGAAACTCCTATCAGAATGTTTTTGATATTCTTTGGTACAGAATTATTGACTCCCTGTTGTTGAGAGCCTCTCTCGTCTACCTAAGGGCATTACTCTGTTATGAACCCTTGTTGCTTTGATAATGTGGTGTAATAAATGCACTCTGTGTTCTGCCTGTGGGGGAATAAAGTGCTTGAAGTAGGATAGAATCGAAGCTCTTGAGGTTTTTGTTGCTGTCATCCAGGAGTAACTAAAACCACTCCGAAAAGGACTAGAGTTCAGCACAGTTTGGAGTTTTTTTTTTCCGTTTAAGGCTCTCAAGAAACCTGCTAATTACCTGCCGAGTTGAATCAAGTATATTTAAGCAGTGAAATCACCCAATACTGCGGGACTGCTTACTTCAGTTTGAGAGAGGCAGTCACTTTTGAATTCCCAAAGTAGAAAAAAACCCTGAAAAGGCCGCTTTGAAAAGTTGAAGTTTAAAAGGGTATCAAATGATTTGGGTACCAAAAGAGTACTTTGACAGAAGAGCCAAACCCCCCCCCCGCCCCCCCATTTTTTTTTTCCTTTTTTCAGTGTCAACTCTCTGTACACTCTTTATATACTGTACATGTTACATTATGATAGCATTTTCTATAAATTGGCAAATATTTATCCGAATAATTTATTTATTCATATTTTTCTAAAGGAAATTTATCAAACAAATAAATTAACAAAATATCTACAAATGACAGCCTTTTTTCCTTTTAATCAAAACTTTTATTCATATCAGTCAGGGTATAAAAGCAAATGTGTACTGTCTGTACATGCATGCCTAGTCATGTTCAAAAGTTTATACCCTCTCTTTTAATTGTGGTTTTTTTTAGTTTTGTTTTTAAATTTGTTTATTTTAGGCCAAAATTCTTCCACAACGATGTGAGGGACTGAATCATCCAGGGAACGATTACTTTAAGTTATTGCTATAATCTGTTGAATCTTTTGGGGTACATAGCAATTGCCCAAATTTAATTATTGTTCTTTTTGGCTCTATTTTTGTTAAAAAAAAAAATGGCATGGTTGAAAAAAAAAAAAAAGTTTGTCTGAGGTTGTAGACTTAATATGATCACATCATTTTTCATTATAATTGTAGACAAAACCACACAATGGCTGTACCAAGTCTTAGACTTATAATAAAGTAGGTGCGTTTGCGGACTATCTAAAAAAGTGCCAGTCAAGTCCCAATTAATAAAAAAAAAGTTAGAAATTGTTCTAAAGGTCTGTTACAGTTCCACTTTTTTTTGTCTTCTAACAAAAATCTCTAAAGTTATATGACCCCCAAACAGTCTTTAGAGCTAATGAAACAGTGCAAAAATGTCCTTTAATACAAAAAAGCAGAGACACCTGACTGGTTTGTTCCAACAGGAAATTAATGATGCGCTAGGGCTGGGCGATATGGCTGAAAACTGTATCACAATATCAGTGTTTCATATCGGTCGATATCGATAATTATTGATATTTTTTATGACCCATTTAAAATAAGGACCAGGAGAAAAATATATTACATTTAAACATTTTTATTTTAAACTTAACCTTCCTCTGATCATAGTCCCCTCAGTTATTAACACAGAAATGTCTAACCATGGAAAACTCAAATAATTAAAATGTAAACATAAGTCTAAAGTCACAATGTTAACAATTATCACAATGTGGTTTTAAGGTGCAAAATGAAAGAAAATGTAAAAAATGCTTAATAAAGTGTAATAAAATAGTGCAAAGTCACGGGTAGAGATGCTCCGATCAGCATTTTTGGGGCCGATTACCGATCACCAAGATCATGAACTGCCGATCACTGCCGATTGCCGATCACTGCCGATCACATATAGAATAGAAATTAAACTAACTTTAAATTAACTATATTGAAAAAAGAAAACTGTAGAAATAGGCTACAGTCAAGATCTTGAAGAACCACCAAGTGTTTATTTTAGAAAATAAGAACTTAAAGCTACTGTAGACCATCTTTCCCAAATAAGGCAGAGTAACTTAAAATTATTCCAAAAAAAGATGGGGTCAGGCAGACCAACACACATCAGATCAGCTTAATGGGATGTAGCCTCTTAATACACAGATTACATTTTATAATCGGCAGCAAAATGTAAAACTTGTTACACCAAAACTGGCTACTGCCACAAAGGACAAAACTATGGCACGTGTTTTTTGTTCTGTTATTATTATGAACGTCTGATGTATAGAGTGCTTTGTCTGCTCTTGGAGCGTGGACATTAAACCGAAACGCGGAAATAGGAAAAACGCGAACAGGCAGGATAACCAAAAGAGTTATTTTAAGAACTCTCACGACGAGAGCAAGAGTTTACACAATTCCGCGTTCTAGCAACTCCCACTCAATCAGGAATTGGACCCAAAATTGTGAGTACTCTCAGATTCGGCGAATCGTCAGAAACGGCAAGGGCAGACTGAGCGATGTGAAGCGCCATCTTGTCTCCTCCTTGGGTGCTAGTGCCGATCACGGAGCGAGTGCGTATGACAGCAACCAAACTAGCTTAGCCACCTCTGTTTTCTTCCGACAAAAAAATAAAAATTATCAAACGTTTTATCGAACACATTTTTTATTGATATCGATCATGTGTCTATCACGATACATATCGTTATCGTTTTATCGCCCAGGCCAATGATGCGCTCTTTTAAACGCCCAGTAAATCAGATTTTGTGTTTTGCTAATGATTTGATGTGCTTCACTTGCTCCAAAGCATAGACAGATACTCAGCAGGCCGTATATTGGTGGATACAGATCCCTTCTATTTTCGAGCTTAAAGACTGTGATTTTAAAAATCGAGGTCCACTAATAGCCCGTTGACAAACTGGCTAACCAACACACATTGCTCTGTACCTTCCTATAAGTGGATTCTAATTAATATCAGTAATTATGAAAACCTGCTTTTTCAATCAAATACGGGACCAGAACAAACCGTTGTACAAAGTTGTCTATAAACATAGTGACTTATGGAATTTTATGTAGAATTTGTTTACGGTAAAACAAACGCCACACCCTATTTTTTTTCAAAGCCTTTATTTTTTTACAAATGAATGCAGAAACTGAAGGCCTGAGGTTTTAATGCACTATTTAGTGAAATTGTTTTTGTTTCCAGAAACAATGAGGCAAATTTAGATTTTAAAAATATGATTTTTATTCTATGCACTTGTTTGCCATGAAGTAATGTTTAATTGAATCGTAACAACTTTAATATTTTCTAGTATAACAGTGTTTTAATAAGTTCTCATTGCTTGGAACACAGTAGAGCATCACCTCTCTCTCCTCTCCTTTTTTATTATAATTATGTGGTAACAGATCCGGCCCTTGGGTAGAACACTGTGTGCTGATCTGCTGCAGTAAAAGCCAGGCTCTGATCCAGAGTGAAACACTGACATTACCCTTTGCTTCTGATCTACTTGACTCTAGGCTTGTGTCGAAATTGATAAAGGCTCAGTTTTCAGACCCATGCTGATTTGAGAAGAAGGTAGAGATTTAGTTGCTCGTCTAGTCTTTAAATCATACTGTTCAGACTTTAGTTTGTACTGAGTGGAAACCAGAGGACAAGTGACTAATCTGTCCTGCTGTTTGACATTCTGCAGAAATTGATTTCTTCCTACAAGTTATTACGATTGCAATTTCTTATTTAGGCACAGTGACACTGGCTTTGAGTGTAATATGATGAGGAGTGAGCTAAAGGATCAGTTTCAGTTTTGTCTGAGGATTTTTCAGTTCCTTTTTTTCTGAGGCAAGTCACATTGTGTCGCAGCCTTTGTGACGTGTTCCAAGTACATAATATGCCTCTGAGGCTTTTTTTCTTTTTCTTTTTCTTTTTTCTTTCTTTTACTGACAGAAGGTTGTCAGACAGCAGTATGAAATGTAAATGATACTGATGATGTATAAAATACTTTGTGCTATTATGGCCAATGTTTAAGATTACTATTTTACACACTGTACAAGATTGTCCTATTAGAATCTTCATAAACTGCCTTCATGTCAGGTTATGTGGTGAACATTGTTTAACGATGCATTTGTGATTAAAGGAAACAATTGTGCTGAATTAAAAAACTTGATCTGTCATGATCATCTGGGCATTAAAAACATTTTGCATAGGGGCCTCCGAGTGGCGCAGTGGTAAAGTGCTCGCCCTATCATCCGGGGATCCGGCTGTTACCTCTCACAGCCGGAGGTCTAGAGAGAGATGATTGGCCTCTCAGAGGGAAGGGATGAGAGGTACTTTGTGTTTCCACATTAATCACGGCTCTACAGCCAATCAAGGGCGTCTGTGAGCTCGCGCACGCGGAAGGAGCGGCTAGCGCTGTCCTCCGAGTATGTTACTCCGCCCCTAACAGTGTGTGAGCAAGCAGTTCGAAAAGATGCGGTTGGCTGGCGTCACGCGGTTCGGAGGAAACACGTGATAGTCTTCGTCTTTTTTAATGCTAAAAAAAATACTATACCAGGAATTGCAGTGGTACTAGTAGTTTCGTTGTGTTTGACATTCTGCAGAAATTTATTTCTTCCTACAAGTTATTACGATTGCAATTTCTTATTTAGGCACAGTGACACTGGCTTTGAGTGTAATATGATGAGGAGTGAGCTAAAGGATCAGTTTCAGTTTTAGTCTTTACCATTTACCACCCTACTAAAAAAAATACTTTACCATTTGAATAAAATAAAAAATAAAGAATTTCAGATTGCATGAGCCAATATTTTATTTACAATAGAAAATAGAGAACATAAGAAATGTTTAAACACAGAAATTTTAAAATTTTATGCACAAATAAACTTATTTTAAATTTGATCCCTTCTACAGGTCTCAAAATAGTTGGGACGGGGGCATGTTTATCATGGGGTAGCATCTCCTCTTCTTTTTAAAACAGTTTGAAGACGTCTGGGCATTGAGGTTAAAGTTTTGGTGTTGGATTTGTTTTCCTGATTCTTGCTTGATATAGGTTTCTAGCTGCTGAAGAGTTGTGATCGTCTGTGACATATTTTCAGTTTAATGATGCTCCAATTTTTTTTCAAAGTGTAAAATTTAGTTTAAAGTCCTTAAACTTTATTTTATCATCCAAACATTTTCGGAATTGGGTTCTAATATATATAATAAAAAAAAATCAGGTTATTATTATACTTTTATTAGTCTTCATTTGATTTTAGATTTTTTTAAGCCATGTTTACACCAAACCAGAGCCGTGCTGCGATAGCCGAGCTAGTCATAATGTAAAATTGACTTTACACTTTAGTGTTTTACAGGAAAATATTGTGTGAAATCCAATATGGAAATGGGAATTCTAGAGAATTTTGAGCCCTTGCAAAGTGGTCAATGGACCAAGAAGCTGAGAACCTCTCGAATAGTTTGAAGTAAATGTCTTTTCTCTGTATGTTGTGTTCGTATTACATGTTGTCTGTGCGTTATCGGACAGAGGTTTGCGTTTCACAGAGTGGATTGCGTTTCTGCTCTTCTCTATCAGCGGTCGTCATGAAGGAGGCAGAGTTACAGTAACAAAAGTAAGAGAAGCTTTGGGGGGGCAGGAACTCATTGTGTACCTCACTCGGTGTCTGTTAAAATTCACTTTTAACTGATATGTTAATATCTGTTCATTTGAGAGAGATCTTCTGTCCGGAGGCATTTTATGTCGTTAACCCCAGTGCTTTTACAGTCAGGCAAAGTAATTAAACACAGATCGCAGAAGATATTCTCACCAGTGTTTTTGCTTGTTTTTTTTTTGTTTTTTTTTCTTTTTACGTGCTGACTCCATTTCCCATTTGAGAGAAACATTAGAACGTAGATGTGTTTATTTATGGCTTCACTTGATGATCTAACATTCTGGAGAACATATTTATGATCACTCAGTGTGTGCTAGCTCCTAGTCAGATGATGACGCTCGCGTTATTTGGTCTCATGGTGTCACCTCATGGCCTTTGGACCCAGCAGTAGTAAAGGTTAATAGTTTGTCAGATAAGACTAAGGGTTGTTCTCCTAAGTCATTCGAGCAGCCCTGCCGTTCATGTTTAATTCAGAAGCATTGGATGGAAAGAATCACCTGAGAGAATGAGTCGAGTGAGATGTGACTATCCTGCTGCACATGCTGGGGCGGACAAAAGCAGAGATTTCACCTCTGCATTATTTATAGTTTTGAATTATAAATGGAGTAGCATGCGATTGGGCTGCGGCATGTCCGACTCTTCACTAACATCCTGTAGCAGGCTGTTGAAACCTCAGCCCGGTGTGGGTGGAGATTAGGGAGAGAAAGGAGACTTCCCACTGAGGCATGACCTGAGAGTGACTTTTATGGTTAAAATGAAAAGCATGTTGGTGTAGATTTTTGGAGGGCTTTTCCTGCGTCACTTTCCTCGGCATTAGTTGGACTTTCCGTTCTTTTGAATAGAAGAAGAAGTCAAAGTTTCCCTGATGAAATCATTACAGCTCATTACAACATGTATTTACATTGGTGTTTCTGATCCTGTGCAGTCACACTTTTTTTTAAAATTTATTTATTTATTTAACCTGTCCAACCGCATGTAATTCATTAATCGAGTCTTTAATAGAGCTGGCCTGCAGATTTGATACGTTGTCCTTTTTAATTGAAATCATATGGTCTCCATCCGTACAAGAGCTCAAAATAGCGTCAGCCTTACTGCCTGTCATCAGATGACGCGTCATTTACTTGGATTCAAGTTTTCTGCTCTCACGTTCTCCAGTAATTATTGTTTGGGTGGGGATTGTTATTCACAATGGAGATTAATCACTGTTTCTATGACCTAGTGAAATACCAAATGCTCAAGGTTCAGTGCATTTAGAAAATGTAGATGTGATGATGCGAGAATTAAAAATAAACTGGGCTTGGTAAACTGGCCTGACGGCACACAACAGGGACGGGGTGGATTGAAACAGGGGCATTTGTTAATAAGTTGTTATTATGGTACAAACACTGTTGTTCAGAATTTATAATGCAAATGTAGTGGTTTTGGTTAGCCCTGTTGAGTCTATAGACACAAATACAAATTTTGATCCTCCTTTATAAAAAACCAGGGCACTTATAAAATCACAATGTATTTTTTTTTTCTTTTATATAATTTTTTATGAATTAAGAGTTGATGTGAGCAGTAGTAATGTTGTGGTATGACCCGTGTGTATGTGGTATAATGTTTGGATTAAAATATCGGCTGATCAGGCAGTGACCAAAATTGGCTGGTTTTCAGTTTAATTCGCCTCGATCGTGATCAGCCTTAGATACAAATGGTTTTAGTACCGAGCGCAGTCGCTTCAGAGTGGCTCAATATAGACGTATTTTTTATGGCTTTTTCTCCAAACTCTGTGAGCAAATTTGTCTCAAACCCACTCGTTACACACACTTGCACCAGTCTCCCTGAGCACTAATTCAAAAATCGCATGCGTCAGAAGCCCCATGTGTTCGCAGCCACTCAACCCGCGAGGTCACTGTCAAGTTAAGTTTTGAGACTTTTGGCGTTTGAAAAAGTAAAACGATACCATTTCTTTATAATCCTTCAGGTGTTACATGTTTTAATTTTCATCCAATGTGGTAGGAGTGAATCGATTGCTAAGTTTGTTTAGAAAATTTAATGTAATTGCTTTAAAATGTTAAATGTTCAACTCTTGTATTTAAGGGTTTATTTGTTTAGATGCTTTTTTTAAGGCTAAAAATTTTAACAAAATCGGGGGGAAAATGTAATATCGAAACATTTATAAAAATTATAATACCTATAGAATCGCAATTTTAATCTAATTGGCACCTAGGTATCATGATATTTTATCAGATGGTCACTGGTGATCTCCATCCCTTTTATATAGTATAATCTGTCTGATGTCAGTATAACTCTAACAATATAACCTAAATGAAAAAGTGAATACAAGGAAAGGCCTTGAGCCAAAATATATAAATATACTAAACTAGCATGACGGGTCCCCGGTTCAGTGCTCTGTGGCCCAAATCTGACACATGCTTACATGCTGCACTCCACACATTAACGTGACGAAGAAAGAGATGGCTGAGAAACCGCACAAGTGTAAGAAAGATTTTTAGAGGTCATATGAGCGGGGTGAAGAGATGCGTTATCGTTGGCAGGACATTTCCATGGTAGAGAGACCTCCAAAAGTTAGAAGCATGAAAAACAATGTAGAGGTTTCTCTGTGTCTGCTTGACATTATTTTAGCTGTTTCACATCATCAACATGTCAGTGTTGTTTTGTCCCACTTCCTAAACGTTGTGAAGACTAATCCCAGATGGTACCTGTAACATCAAATTACTTGCCCACAGACATTCAGTTTACTTTCTAGTCTGTCAAGATATGCTCACTATTATGACTGTCTAGTGCTGGTGCCCTGGGGTCTGTGAAACTGTCTTGTTCTCCAGTTTCCTCATGATGTTGTTAGTTGGCTTAATATCATAATGGTTTTTAGTTCAAGAAACATTAAAATGGGTTTATTTGGCTTGATGTATAATTTGAAATGCTATGCCAAATAATTCTACCGTCCTTGTTGCTCCCTGTAGTTTTGGGAGGAAAAAAACAAGCGTGTAATTTGTTTGATGGTTTATAATGATGTTAGTCAACTAACGTCATTGCCTTGGAAATACGCACTACGTGTTTAGGGGAGTTTAATCAAATTCTTTTCCAGAGTTGGTCATGCCCTCTTCTTCTTCATCTTTTTTTATTTTTGAAAGATTTTTGTCCTCCTTTGTTTTGCCAGTCCTTAAATTTGGTGTAGGTTTGTATGTTTAACTTAAAAGCAAATGTAATCAGTAAAATGTTCTTCAGTGAAAAATGAAAGCTATATGGTCCCAGAAAGCTTGTCCAGTCTCTGACTCATCGTTTATTGTTCTGAGCAGACTGCGTTCAGAAAAGGTGTTCATGTCTTCAGTTTACTGGAAATGACGCCTCAGTATGCAAAATGTAATATTGCTGTGCTTCTGTTTCTGGACTGATATTCAACTAGCTTTGTTCAGAAGGCAGGACATTGAGGTTTATGAAGTGACAAGAGAAACAGATTCGCCTTGATGAGCTTAATGCACTTTTCTTTGTTTGTTGTCCCCCCCCATCCCTTCTTTCTTCCAGTATTTCACTTCATCAGGTTTCTTTTGTGTGATGCTGAGTTGAAGATATATTTTTTTCACTTGTGCTTAGTCACTGACAGAATGCCGGGCTGTCCTTCGAGCGTTTCTCTGTAATGATGCTCGCTCTCATTCTGTCTTCTGTTTTCGCCTTTCCTCTCTCCTTCTCTTGCTCTCTTATCTTTTATTTTTAGATTCCTTGTTTTTTTTTTAAGCAGGCAGGTGGCAATGTTAGTCTTCTTTTTTTTTTTTGTGTGTGTTTCAATCAATCATAAAAAAAGAGGCTCTACTCGACTTAGTACTTGAACAACTTCTGGTTTTTCATAAGGTGACTTTGCTTTACTCTGATTTTTCGTGCTTCCTCTCATTCTGATACCAGTACATTGTGCTCAAAAGTGGTAAGAACGGATGACCGCTTCACCAAATTTACATGCAAATGTTCCTAATCCTATTTGAAAAGAGGTCATTTCTAATGAATGGTTTAGTTCTACCAGGTTTTTCAGGGTTGTGGATCTGGATAGGAGCCAAAATACCAACACACCCAGAATGCTACTGTTCTCTCTCTCTCCTCCCAAACTTGGCTGACTCGTGTTACAATTAGCTTGGTTTTATATCTAATAATACACGCCAGTAGTGATTCACAGGCATTAAAACGTTTCCCCTTTAAGTATTCAATTTGTCTAGATCTATTTGAACATCCACAAGCGAAAAACTGTTTAAAAGTACAGGAAAAAAATGACGCACACCTAAATTGCACAGGGGTGCTTGTTCAAGATTGCTGTTATTACCAGGGCAAATGTATCCTTTCTCAGGAGAATTTTTGAGAGATTAATAAAAATCGCACCTGAAAGTAAATTTTAACGTTCTTCTCTACCCTTGTGTTGCGCAGGAGTTGCTGGGTGTGTTTCGCCACAGACGAGGATGACCGCACTGCCGAGTGGGTGCGGCCGTGCCGATGCCGCGGCTCCACCAAGTGGGTGCACCAGACCTGTCTGCAGCGCTGGGTGGACGAGAAGCAGCGGGGCAACAGCACAGCACGCGTGGCCTGTCCTCAGTGCAACGCCGAGTACCTCATTGTCTTCCCAAAGCTGGGTATGTGTCGTACACACTAATACTGAGTTCTAACCTCCAAACGCCAACATTAGGGACATGTTTTGTAGTGCTGGTGGAGCCTTTGTTGACTCTTTCGTAGAGACGTCTTCCTCTAGATGTTTTGTAGAAACCTGAGTGATTGACTGGACAGTGTTTTAGTGTTGTCCAAGGTCATCCCTGCATTGGCTCCCTCTGCAGTTCAAGGGTCACGTTCAAGGTCTTGTTGTTAAAAACCCTGAATAGTGAAACGCCACCGTGTATTTCTGACCTTTTGAAGCCATACATTCCAGCATAGTCTCCCGGATCAGGTGATAAGATTTTAATTACATTTCACAAATCTGGGTTGAGGGCTCGGGGCGATCGTGCCTTTTCAGTATCAGCCCTTAAACCCTGCAGACAGGCCCCTACTTTTCCTATTTTAAATCTTACCTCACGATATACCTCTATATATATATTCATTCATTCATTCATTGGCATTTAATACAATGTGAGAACATGCTTTTTTTTTTCCTTGTTTATATATTTTTTATTTATAATTTATTGTTTTATTTTCATTTTTTTTTTTCTTATTGTTGTTGATTTTATTTTCTTATTATAGTCAGTTTGACGTTTTTTTTTATTGTACAGCATGTTGGTTGTGTTGTGTTAAATGTGGCGTTAAAAATAAATTTTTACTTTGGAACAGTTACCCTGAGAGATGTCTGTGGTTTAAATGAGTGGACTTAAGTGTCGCTAATGATCAGGACACTCGTACTCAGTCATACTCTAAAGTTCTATTATTTATCTTCGATATTGACATTAACGTCTCATTCTAAAAAGAAAAAAATCTTATATATGTATATCTTTTATATAAATTCATTGTCGTATAAATCTTTCCCAGGGCGTATAAAGTTTTGTAAATGGTTGTAGGAGTATGTCGGGTAATAACGCATAATATGCCTGCATGTTGGAGACACAGAGTCAGAGCCTCGAGCCCCTGGTTCAAGGCCAAGGCTAGCTAAACCACAGTATACAGAATACATTACTGGGTGACTAATGCACAGGAATTTGACCTCTGTCTAACCTCATGTTCATAATCCAGCGAAACCTCAGGTCATAAACATACATCAAGATGATTTATTTATTTATTTATTTATTTTTTTACATTGAAATAAATTTACTTCAGTTAAAAATTTTCTTTATTCACAGCAATGCTTATTTGGTTGGAAGGAAGAAGGGGAAAAAAAAACATTTCTTAGGCCCTCATGTTGGCCAAAAAGGTTTAAACTGTCAATTCAGAGTCCCACACAAACTACAGTGAGTAAAGTCAAGTCAAGTCAATGAATTAAAGTCACCTTGTGAATCCTATCACAAGGGCAGGTGAAAAATATCTGAAAGAAGAGTTAACAAGATCTAGGACTCCCAGCTTTTAAAAAATAATTCTAAGTGCTGCTTACAACGCAGCTTACATGGTAATGCAAAACGGGATATCGCTATGTTATGAAGGCCTAATCCATACCACTGTGGGTCCGGGGTTTTTTTTTTCGCAGGGAGGTCCCTTGGTAAGCCTCATTTCCTTATCCTTTGTGAGAAATGCTGCCCGAGCCTGATTGTTTTCATCAGTTTAACTTTAATCAAAATATGCCTTTTCCTTGTTATTCAATTATTATTTTTTTCTGTGTATGCCTTGATTTTCTTCTTGGGCTGATTCCATGATGAGAAATGGGTTTTAAGATCTCAGAAAACAAACACAGCTCCTAGGAAAGAGTGTCCATGATGAAGCTTTACTGGCAAAGCAATCTCCTTAGCCGTCTCTGGTCTGTTTCAAACAACCAATAACTCTGTAAGCACTTTTTAAAAATTCCAGTATGTGTATTTCATGTAGGTGAGCTTTCCTCTAATGGATTATAGTCTACTCGGAGCAGGAAATTATAGCGCGTCAGGCGAGGTTACCTAATCCACCTCTGCTGCTGTTTTGAGGTTATTGAGAGCTCTCCCCGTCAGAGTGAGCCGCGATCAGGAGACGGTCTGCGTCCATCGTGGCAGTAAACAGGCAGCGAGCTATTTATAGAGGGTTTGCTGCACTGCCCGACATGATGTGCTGTATCTGGTGGACACGACTAACACCTGCAGCTAATGTGCAGTCTGTTCATTCTGTCACGCTGTTCAACTCTTATTTATCCGCCTCACTTTACTTCTGTCGGTATCTGTCTTTCTCGCTCTCTATCGCCGTGTCCGTTTTTCTCTTTTTTTTTTGTAATAGGACTGCCTCTCTCTCTCATATTCTGTCTGTTTTTTTTCTCACTCCTCGTCCTCCGTTAAACACAATTAAAAGGCTAATCTTAAGTCGCTCTTAAGGGCCTTACGGTTATCCATGCTTATGTTGCTTCTTTATTGTTATTCTTTCTTTTCTTTTAAACACACATTTTTCAGAAGTATTATTTATATATTGATTGATGTACATCATCCACTAGACAGCTTTGGATAAAAATAGAAATGCTCATTTCCCATGTAGGTTTAAACCCAGACTGGGGGATTTTATTCTGCAGTCAGCAGATGTCGTCTCTGATTAATCCTCCACTCTAGATGAGTGCTTGCCAGTCTCAGTCATTTTTCTCTATCAATTTTTATCCCCATGTGTTGCAGACGGTCTTTGTTCCTCTATGCAAATGGATCAAATAACCTTCAGACTGCTTCACTAAAACCCCCTTTTTGTTCTCTCTCTTTCTCCGTTCCCATTGTTCTTGTCTACTCGTCTGGCTGTGTCGGGCTTGTGTTAGTTTATTTCTGGATCATGCTGTCTGTATCATTTCACCTCCTCATCTGTGGCCAGCTGTGAAATTGCCCTGCATTTGTGCTCCATTCACCTTGTAAAAGAAAGGCAAAAGTGGAAAGATGAGGGAGACAGAATGGGCCAATAAACGGTTCCACAGTGAAGCAGCCTTGCTTAAATGTCTAAGTGAGTATTTGATTTAACGCTTAAGGCAAATTTAAAGAATGAAATGGACATACATAAAACAAAAGGCAACTTCAAGTTTAATGAGAGAAGACGAATGAGATCTGACCATAATTTAGTTGTTCCGTCTTTTGATAAACCAATTCGAAGAAGAGCGACGCTAAACCGACATTCTGACCGGGCTGTTTATTTATTTATTTATTTATTTTAAATGTTGTTTGTTTTTAGTCTTTTAGAAAGTAAAGGCAGTGGGGAAAAATAATGCCATCTCCTGCGCTTAGTCTCTATATGAAACCACTCAAGATCAGATGAACCACTTAAAACTTCTAAAATCTAAAAATAATCAGCAGCACCCATGATGCAGTCAGCAAACACAGCTGACCTTACTGATCCAGAGTGCTGACAGAAAGAGAAAGGGCCGCATCCAGCGCTGTCAGCTTTATACTTTATTACTGCTCCGAGGATACACAGTGCATTAACTCTGTGCTGAGAGAAGTCACTGGCAATGGCGTACATACATGCAGCAGTTACTGCGGCTCTACATTGTACAGTAAACATTTTTTATCTTTTAAACTAGGTATGGGAATCACCAGTGACCATCTGATACGATATCATGATACTGAGATGCCGATTTAATTAATATTATATATTGATTTTTATAAAAATCCCAGTTTTAATTCTTACGTTGGAACATTTAGATTTTGTTACGATTTTAAAAAGTTGATCCTTTAAAAAAGAAATAAAAAGTTGGAAGTTTGAACCTTTCGCTTTATTTATCAGCTTCACAACTGATTCGAACATGATAAATGAAATGTAGCTCGTTCCTTATGACCTTAGTTTTCTCAAACCAAGGTCAGCATTTAAACATAACATAAATTAACCTTAAATAACTTAGAGTTTACTTAAAATTAACTTTAAAAAAAAAAAAGCTACATGCCTGTATCTGTCATCTGGGATTACTATTAAGATTATTATTTCTAACCAAACTTGGTATATATAATTCACTCCTATCTTGTGTGATGCCTGTGTGGAAACACTTTAGAGTGTACCGCCTGTAGTATTATGGGATGTTTTACAGCATCAAACACCGCTTGTGCTGCCAACGTGCGCATTTCGAGACTAATCAGTGGCCGTGGTGTTTTGAGAATCGTGTTACCGTGTTTTAATGAGAGGGAATCGAGACAAATTCTTTTTGCATTTCTGTGGCACCACTCAGAAGCTTGTGCACTCGGCACAGAATCGTTTATCTCTAAGGACGATCAAGCTGAAACCAGCCAGTTATGATCACTGTAATATTGTCTCGATAACGCTCGATGTTGGAGCCCATGTGATGTAGAGTTCTGCGGGGATGTTTCCAGTTTGTCCAGGAGTGTGTACTTAAGGAGTGGAATACCAGTGTACGACACCTCATAGGCAAACACACTACAGGAGAATCCAAATATACATTTGACTACTACATAGCAGTTTACACGCACAACGTGTGGAGTAAAGAAATCATTAAGGTATACTAGGTCACCATTTTTTAAAGTGAGGAGAAGGAAATTTAATTTGAAGGTCTGATTAGTTCTAATAATTATAACGATGCCCAATACTGCACAGAAGTAAAAACATTTAGTGCGTTTAACCGTTCTCTTGAAATATATGGGTTTAATTATCAAAAAATGAATCAGCAGGTATTGTCAGTAGAAAATCCAGTTATGCAAAGCTGTATGACTTTAAGACATGGCCAAGACTACTACTGTGTATACATTTAAACAGTGAGCCTGTTGTGTAAATATGTTTAAGAACCTCTTGCTCTTGGTCTTCTGACTAAATAAATGTACACTTCACCTCAGTGAACAACTGTATCGATTGTCCTGAGTGCTGCTCTATTTAATCGTCTAAAAGCGCATTACTGAAGTTTCACATGGTTCCTGTCTTGCTAATGACTCAGGCCTGAAACATGGGTTAAGCAAGTACACAAGCACAAGTTGCTTGATGATGCATTTGATGAAATTTTGATGAATTTGAATTTGCTTAGCCCAGCTGGTACCAACGCGCGTCTCTGGTAAATATACTAAACATTAGCACTGTTGCTAATTATGAACGATTACCATGAGTGGTCAAATAAAATGTACAAAGAATTAACCGTAAGAAGAAGAGCTAATCAAGCACAGTGCAAATGGTGACAGTATGAGCAACTAAATACTAAAGACCTTTTCCAAAGTTAGGAAAATTAGAACTAGAATTACTAAAGTTTTTTTATATTTGCATAGCTAAGTTTTATTTTATATATATTTTGTTTTTATCTTCTATAGCTACGTATATTGGCCAAAGTTTTTTTTTTAATATACATTTTATTTCATAATTTATTTCTTGTTGATCTCTTTTTTTTTTTTTTTTTTTTAATACTTTTTTTTTTTTTAAGTAATGGGCGGTCGTAAAAGCATTTCACTGAATGTCGTACTGTGGATGCCTGTATATGTGACAAAAAATAAATAAATTGAAAATTTACTGCAAGAAGTAAGGGGTCAGCTTTCTTACATTCTTCCATAATATAGCACCTCTAGTGGTCGTGCTAAGAATGCAGCTCGCAGTTGCATTGTGTTAGGATTTTAACAAAACAGCACACGTTAACCGGCCTTGCTTAGCTCGAAGCATCCTAATGTGCAGATTTCTATGAACCGTGTTTCAGGAATAGGATTTTAACTGGACTACAGAAATTATTTGCTGACATCACCAGTCCGGAAGATGACTTTGGCAGAAGTCTAAATGAAGGTGCTCAGCAATGATTATATATATATATATATATATATATATATATATATATATATATATATATATATATATATATATATATATATATATATATTTGCCTTTTTCAAGTTTAGCTTTCTCATTTATCACTTTTGTTTATTATGTCTTTGGTCAGATTATGCGTAGGCTTTTTGCGAGACCAAAAAAAAAGGCATTGAGGTTCCCTGTAGCTGTCATCAGGTGGCCAATATTGAGGACAAAAAGTTTTTTGTAGACTGCCAGCTGCTGGCACAGAAGGGCTGGAAATACTTTACTTTTTCCATCAGTCCAGGAACTCTGTGGCTCAATATTGCACCTGCTATTAAGAAAATAATTTTAATTATGCAATCTGCGGCCGGCGGGAGAAACAATTGGCTCAGCTTTTTCCTTTTTCTAATAGCCATTAGGACTGACTCCCACCGCACCCCCACCTTCCCACAGTGCCACACTGTAATGCGAGAGAGAGAGAGAAGGAAACAGATTCTAGCACCGTCATCAGAGATGGATGGATCTTCCTGTTTAGGGGTGGGGGGATTGATGAGCTTGGCTCAAAGTGGCTGCATTGGAGATGTCTAAAGGCAAAAGGCCATCCAATACTACAGAAATACTTAGGAGATTAAATTTGACTTCCTCCAAGTGAATTAACATTACAAATGAAAGACGCAGTGTTATCTTTGGGTGTTTTCAAGTGTCCATGTTTCTCACCATTTTCCTGTTTAAATCCTTCTACCTCTTTAAATCCTTATACTAGTTTTCCCGAGTTATAGTGCCAGTACCAATATATTAAGTGACTCATGGAACCGGTAGCTTTATTTGACCGCTCATAATTAGCCACTTAGACAGATGAATATGTTAGTGTTCTCTCTCTCTGTGGCTGTGGCAGTGAGAATAGCCGTCAGTGCAGAACTCTAGACTTGTATACTTGAGGGGAAGAAAAAAAAACAAACACCTATTTTAAACTTGTAAAGTGAACTTGTGCAGGCGGATGGACTCGATGCCGCGGGACTTTTTTGTCACTATTGTGGAAGGAGGATATAAACTGAAAGGGAGGCGCTCACCAGTGTCGGGAATGCTCGGTTCTTTCCTCGGCAGTCTGTAGTGCCATGGCAACAGTGCCACACAATCTGCTTTTTAAGGGAAGGAGCAGCCGGGAGTTTCATTCAAACCAGCCTGCGTAAGATTAACAGCATCATGTCCTTGCTTTTCATTTGGGCTGGGAAATTTCTTTTCTTCCTCCAAAATACATTCAGGTTTTGTTTCAAAAATGGTGCTGCTAGAATAACTTTGTAAAGTTCCTATATTCAGAACTTTTTTTTTTTTTTAATGTATGATGATAAATTATATAAATGTTACAGGATGGACGTGCATGTGTCTTATTGCGCTGCGATGGAATGTGAGGAAAGGTGAAGCTAGGCGTGTTGAGATGGATGCATGCTTTGTTTATAAAGTGCTTGTCGGAGAATGATTTTATCAGTATTGGATTTTTTTACCAGTGGAAGTGTTGGTGACTCTGATTGTGAACATGTCTTTCCTCCGGTATTTATAACTATGCATAAAATGCAAAATAATAATAGACGATCAAGGAGCGGCAGTCAATCAACTTCAGTCTAGTCGCCGTCATTACCAGTAAATTTACATTCCAGTCGAGGCTATTCACTGTCCTTTTGTTTGTGTGTGTGAAGGGAGTTTAGAAGCAGACTACATTTGTTTTCCCATTGCTTTAATATTCAAATCATCACAATGTGTAATCTGTCTGTAATTAACGACGAGACATTTTTCTCTGCGTGTACTTTTACCACACGACATTCACCCAGGAAGGAAATGTAAATCAGTAGTAAAAGTATAAAGAGTGCCTGGTATACACATGATTTGTGAATAAAAATAAATATCATATGACTTAAGGTGTTTTGTTTGACCCCGGTGCTGCAGCGTTAATTTTAAATTCCAATAGTTTTTTCTTGTTTTTTTTTTTCCTTCCCACAGGTTTGGATTATGTTAGAGTCGTGCACTCCTTCTTCTTGCCAGGGCCGATGTTGGTAAAGTGAACAAGTTTAGCATCAGCTAGTAAACCAGGAGAAGGGAATGTATCGTGTACTGAGCATACTCCAGCTGATAAGCACCAGCAAAATCATTTGCTGCCCCCTGCTGGAGAGGCAGACCTTTTTAGGTTCTTTTTGCCTTTTTTTTTTCTTTTTTTTTTTTTTATAAGCAAGTTTCCTTGCACCTTACCTCAGGGGTTAAATCTTGTCGGTATATCGAAGGCATGTGGAATTTTATCTCGAAATCCAAAGCCATGCAGTGAAGTTTGATTAGTTTTCTTATGCGTATGCTTAAGTTTATGATTTTGTGTTCGTGCCACACGTTGATTTAGCATGTCATCTACGTCCTGAGTTCTCTAGGATAGACTTTAACCCTGCATCGACCCGCGACCCTACACAGGCTTAAGTGTTTGACAACAGATGGATTGGTAATCCTTTGTCAGTGGTCGCTCCCATCCCGCTCTGTATAATAAATGCAGCTTTCAAAGTACATTTAAAGCAACTGACATTCTGCTGAAATTCTTGATTAAAATTAAGGCGGAATATCCAATCAAATCTCCTGCCTCCATTTTCAACAACCTGTCTTTGTGAGACGGGGTTGTCTGCAGTGACGGCAACAGAAATACAATCATGGAGCAGACTGGACATGGGGGACAGCGACACGTGAAGTGTATTCCTCATGTCTCCTAGGTGGGAACGTCTCGACACAGGGAAATAAGCTCAGGGCTCATTCAGATGGTGCACTTTCTTATGTTTTGTTGTGATGACCGGTACACAGAAAACTGGTCTGTGGTGCAAAAAAGGTTGGAGTTAGGTTAGAGATTAATTTATGTAATACAGGTGATGTTTAACCTGTCCTTATGTCCTTCCATATTTTAAACACCTTAAAAGTCTCGATTGAGAAAAACTAAAATCCTGCTTTATGTTTTCAATGAATAAAATGCCTTTGCTGCAGAATAAAAAAGTAATAATGATAGTAAAATTAAAATGTTCTGTCTGTGTTTGTCTGCGCAGGACCCATTGTGTACGTGCTGGACCTGGCAGACAGGCTTATCTCCAAGGCATGCCCATTCGCTGCAGCTGGCATCATGGTGGGCTCCATCTACTGGACTGCCGTCACATACGGCGCCGTCACGGTGATGCAGGTGAGAACACGTGCATAAATTCATTGCTGAAATTCACACGCTGTGGCGGAAAAAAACTGCAAAATTGAACAGTTTGTTCCTACAGGTGGTCGGCCATAAGGAGGGTCTGGATGTGATGGAGCGGGCCGATCCACTCTTCCTCCTCATCGGACTGCCCACCATCCCAGTCATGCTTATCCTGGGAAAGATGATACGCTGGGAGGATTACGTGCTGCGACTGTGGAGGAAGTACTCCAACAAGCTGCAGATCCTCAACAGCATCTTCCCAGGTTTGAACCCCATCCACACCTGCTGTTTTGCGTTTTTTTTTTATTATTTTTTTTTTAATCGCTCTAGCTTAACAGAATACACGTGATTGGGAAGGGAAGTAAATCTCGATCGAGTAGAGCAATTAATCTCTCTCTCTTCACAACATCTATCTAATCTAATATCTAAGCGCAGCCTGGAGAAAAAATTCTGTGTGCATTAGTGGTTACTGAATATTTCCAGTAAGTGACGAGCAGATCGGAAAAGTGTTCAACAGGAAACGTCTTCCTGTTCCTCACACGTAATCTAAAAAAACAGCCCGGGTGTTTTTAAAATCAGGAATCAGAGCTGAGCTGTGAAGAAGGTGCTTGTTCAGATGCAGATTAATTATTATTATTATTATTAAAATGTTTGATAAAGAACTTCCATCTCCAAACACATCATGTGACATCATGTATATACTTCCTCTTGCATCGGTAGGGTGTATATACTAATGTCCAAATGTCCATTATAATACTGTTATTAATAATAATAATAATAATAAGAAGAAGAAGAAGAATTAATAATCTAATAAATAACATTTAAAACATGTTAAAGGAAAACGGTCACGCCCAGAGTGGTGTCATGTGACCCGGTGTAAGGTGGAATGAGTGAACAGACGCACCTGCACACTGCTTTATTGCTTTTATGACAAAGTGATTTACAAAATATCACCTAGAAATAAACATCACATTTCGGTTGATTTTATTATGTATTTTAATCTTTTTAATTCTTTTAATTATAGTGATTTTAAATATTCTAAAATGTTAGCGATTTTGTTACGAGTGATCATGAATGTACAGGGTGAGTGAAAATGACACTAAATAGACAGATCGTAAACAGGATTTGTCTATGGTACAGGCGGCGCATGCAGCATAAACAAAGATGGCCATCTGTTCAAAAATGTAAAAAAAAAAAAAAAGTAATGCAAAGCTGATGACCACAGGCTAAGTGAACGATGCAAGAAGTTATCCACATGGATATATCCATATCTCAAATGAGGATTGAGGATCATTAATGAGGATCACCCAAATGAGGATGTGTTTCCCCTGTTGAGTCTGGTTTCTCTCAAGGTTTCTTTCTATTGCCATCTCAGGAAGTTTCTCCTCACCACCGTCGCGCTCGGCTTTCTCATCAGAGACGATCTAATTGTTATCTAAACACAATTTTTGTTACTCATACACTTCCATAAATTTTCTTTTCATTTTGTGAATGAGACAATGACCATTGTTAAAAGTGCTATGTAAATAAAATTGAATTGAATTGGAATTTAAACGTTTGCTTTCATTTTCCTTCGTAATAAAATACATGTACAATGAGTTTTTCAATATATTTATTTTAGAAATATTTGTATTATAACCAATTTTTATTGCCTAGTTACCTGGTCTGTACTGTTGTGTAACTCGTTTTTCATCTTTCCCTGTGAATGAGTTCTCAAGGGAAAAAAAATAACACATTACAGCCGGCGTGTTAATTTAAATGATAGGCAGCACTTAGTGTCCGTGGTGAGCTGTTAGAGGAAATTAATCAACACGTTCTAGTTTGAGACTTATAAGCGTAGTTATAATTGGCCATATCTGTAAATCCTTTCCCCAGCTGCTGATGCCTTATTTATTTTGTAATCTGGGACCACCCGTGTTTTGCAGGCATCGGTTGTCCAGTTCCCAGAATCCCCGCTGAGGCCAGTCCTTTAGCGGATCATGTATCAGCCACTCGGATCTTGTGCGGAGCGCTGGTGTTCCCCACCATCGCCACCATCGTGGGCAAGCTCATGTTCAGCAGAGTCAACTCTAACCTGCAGAGGACCATCCTGGTACGATCGAAACCTTTTATTTTAATTTAAAAAAAGCACCTACATGTGAAAGTAGATAAGAATGATTGGACTTAACTTGATTAGATTGAGTCTCAAAGATCTTCAACACGCCATGTGAATTTATAAAGCATGAACAACATGGTCAATAAAATGACATCATAAGGTACCTAGGGAAATTATAATAAAGCATGATGTTTCAAATTTTGCTTGCAAAAGACAAAAAGGTTGATTTATGTTGTTTGTGTTATGAAAATGGGAGAAAAAACGTTTTGTAAGGGGTTCCCAGCTTGTGGTTTTTAAAAGTAAAGCCGAGATTTTCCGCTTTATATTTTAATTTCTCTTATAACGATATGTTTTTGTTTTTTATTTATAACAAGTGGTAAAACAGGAACTTCTAACATGTTTCACTGATATTTTAAATCAAACATGTACAATTGCATTAAAAATAGCAGTATGGTCTCTGATGCTTTAAAGTAGGGGTCACTAACAGGGGGTTCGGACCAGACGCCATCCTGTACGGACACAGACCTATAACGTGATAATTCGATGAGGCGCTTTTTTATTATTATTTTTTTTTATTTTTATCCAGCATGGCTTTTCTCGTCTTTACGGTACTGGTTTAGCGGACCCGAAACTTGCTGACAAATTGAATATGCATGTATATAATTAGAATTATATATATATATATATATATATATATATATATATATATATATATATACACACACTAACTAAATATGTATATTGTCCTTTTCCTATTTAACGAGGGCTGCATTAAAAAATAGAGAAAATGTATAAAATAGGCTGATTAATTTTTATAAAATTAAAATAAAGTATAGCAGCAACTTGAGTTTCACCCCTTTTAAACCTTTACCTGATAATTAAAATTTATATATATATATATATATATATATAATATTTAATATGTTTTAATATTTTAAAATATTTATTATGTATAATATTTAATTAATTTATATATTAATTATTAATATTAATTAATATCAAACGCAAAGAAGTTTTCCATGAATATTTTATGATAGAATGTTTTAAGGTGCCTGAAACATGCCTTTATATCACAAAAGATATAATGATGTTCTGGGCCTTTGCTTGAGAAAATTTTGACTAAGTGGACTTTTAAATTTTTGTTGACTTACCACAGCTATAAAGTGGCAACAGTACTAACGCTGTGAGTCTTGCGGTATTATACCATCACACTGTAGATCATTTACCTCTAAGTGCACCCTGTTCTGTTTTATTCCTTATATCATCATGTTGCTAAGCTGAAGAATAACCAACTTTGCTGCTAAATAGGACTAGTAAATTATATTAAGTAGATATTTAGACACGACTCCTGAATAAAGAAAAGTGTGATACATTTGTGCTGTAGTGATGAGTCGTTCATGAACGATTCGTTCTTTTTGAATGAGTCTTTAACGTGATTCAGAAGAATGAGTATTCTCAGAGCGATTCTTTCGTTTTCAAAACATCGCAAAACCTCCGTAGGTTATGTACAGGAAACAGAAATGAGTAAGTCACCTTTGAGTCTTTTTGGTATGTTCAGTCGTTCTTTTGTCACATGACTCCCATAGACACTATGCAGTGCAATAGATTGAAAAGAACAAACGATTTGGACTAGACGACTCGTGAGAATTAAAACGGTTCAATTCTGTTTCCAGTGTAATTCACTGCACAGCATCTATGATAGTCATATGACAAAAGAACGAACGATGATATGAGGTGAGCTGCTTATTCTGTTTACATTTACATTTAGGCATTTGGCAGACGCTCTTATCCAGAGCGACTTAAATTTTTATCTCATTACACATCTGAGCAGTTGAGGGTTATGGGCCTTGCTCAAGGGCCCAACAGTGGCAACTTGGTGGTTGTGGGGTTTGAACCTGGGATCTTCTGAACCGTAGTTCAATGCCTTAACCACTGAGCTACCCCTGGCCCCCGTTTATCATAATGTATCATAATATATACTTAGCTGCATTTTAATGTTTTCCTTCACTGGAACTATAGCAAAAATTTGTGTTGGTCTGTTTTTCGAAAATGTAAGATTTTATTTTATTTCTCATCAAAAGAATGAAATGAACTAAATGACTCAAAAAGAAAAAAAAAAGATTAAATCATTTTTATGAACAAGATTCAAAGAATTGAGTCACTAAAATGATCCAAACTCCCCATCACTATTGTGGTCATGTCTCGTCTTTCAGACGTCCTATACAGTTAACATGATGTATCTGGACGGTGTTCTCTTCCTGCAGGGTGGCATCGCGTTTGTGGCCATCAAGGGTGCGTTTAAGGTGTACTTCAAACAGCAGCAGTACCTCCGCCAGGCCCATCGCAAGATCCTCAACTTTCCCGAACAAGAGGAGGCCTGAGTGAACGTCCCCAGCGCTTTACAGACTGAGACTGCCGTGTGTGTGTGTGTGTGGGGTGGCTGCGGTGCGAACGTACATGACTGCTGCTGGAAAAGGCTTTACTCGGGCTGCTACAACTTGAACATGTATGAGAGGAGAGGAGTTGACAGTGATCGATGTTTTAACACACACACACACACACACACACTGACACATTTCTGATTTACGTAAGCTGTTCAGTTTAATCTCTCCCTGAGAATGTGATTTTCTTTACCCCTTTCCTTTCTTCCATGTGTACGAGTAAAGATCCAGGCTTCCTCTCGAGTTATGATCCAAGCTGGGAGACGCTCCTTCTTTTCTGTAATTTTATAGGTTGTAGTAAATTTAAACATTATTTTTAGATAAAGAGTGGGATGTGGAATTCTAAGTTTTATGTGATTAAATGACTTGGTTTTTATAAACACTACTCTTGATGCTGAGACGGATTAATGACCACCTTGCCTTTTGATGACGACTTTGCATGTTCGACAGGACGCGATGTTACTAAATCAGTCACACTGCTGTATAAAGGTATTGTTGTAGCAGCACATGCTCAGCCTGAATTACATTTAAAAGGAGAAACACTGGGTGTATGGAACAACATTGATACTAGTCGGATGAGTTACATTTGTAACCTTTTCAGTTTGGACTAGTCTTAATGCTTGTTCAGAAAATCTGTTGTGGAATGATGAGGTGGAGTATCGCACCTGTACGACATGACTAATGTAATATATATACATATGTCAATTTTAATATTTTAAAGAATGGTGAGAGTGAAAGCTTGAAAAGCTTTATGAAATAAGGAATAATCAATCTGAATGTCAGCTTTAGGATGTTTGGAATTAATTTCCTAGCTGAATAATTTCTGGTGCTTGTTTAAAAGATCTGGAGGGGGGGGGGAATATTAAGCATCTCTTTTCTTAACCTTCACTCATGCATAATCCTGACTACACTGAATTAATTAATCCAGTTCTTGATGGTACTACGCCCTCTCCGTGGTGAAGGGAGTCACGGCTGGACTTTCTCGGGTGTTCTCTGAAGAAATGAATAAACAAATCAGGCACAAGATGCACAAGCTTTTGTGATGTAATGTCACACAACCAGCCTGAGCACATCAATGTACTGATAGTCGAGTGATGGTTGTCATGCCTGATCGATTTAAGTGATGTTCTATCCATGTGATTACTATAAATATTATTGCCATTAATATATGATCAGAATAGTGGGTGTTGCTACAGCTAACAGTGTACTACATATGAATGGAGAGATTCATTTTTTTTTTGGTGGGGGGGGGGACAGAGCATGCCAATAACTGATTTCAGTGTACAGGACCTGATGCAGTTATTTCCTGCTTTGGCAGGTTTTAAATATTATTACCAGTTACAGCACAGCTGATCTAATCCAAAAAGAAACTTTGAAAAGGAATAACTTTGTTCATGCACTTAGGGAAAATAAAAAAGTCACAGGCTTATCCTAACTTAAATGCTTATTGCCATTTCCAGCCAATAGTAATTTAATCACTGTCTAACAGTTTCTTTAAATATGTTAGAAACATTGCTCACCATAATGCCAAAACACAAAGCAGAGCTGTATAATTGTATGACTTGTATATACAGATATTGCTTCTGAAATTCATTTATGAATCACACTTGTGAATAAATGTATTTTTCCAATGCTTGACTGACCATGTGGCCTACCTGATTTTATTTCTTTTTTTAAAACCCAGGATCTTGTGTGTAAAGGTGGTGCAAAATTAATTTATTATTGAAAATTTCTTTTATAAACCTGTGGATAACCGAAACGTAATATTAAATTGTACATAGGAAAATGTTTAACAAGAAGTAACCCGGGATTCATTTTTTATCATTTTTAATTGTACGACAGTCTCACACGTAGCAGTACCATTCATTAAATGTAGATACAAATCCTGTTTAAGGGGTTTCTAAGTGTTGCTTCCTAGCAAATCTTTCACATGCTGATTTGGGGGCTTCATCTCTGATTTCTTCAAGCATTAAGTGCACATGTTTCACCAGCATTAACTACCACTTTTTTTCCATTCCATCTCTAAACAATTGCATGGAGAACTAGATTTGTTAAAAGGAGCCATTCCTAATATTCCACACTTTGTACTGCAAAAAACGTAGCTGTGCTTAAGTGAAGCACTATAGGAGTTAGGATTAAAAAACAAAAACACCAGGTAGTTGAGCTGCCCCAGGTCCTCACTCGTGGTGAATAAATATCGAGCATGGTTATGGGTCCCTGGAGAGAAAACCTCTGTATACCAGTGCACAGTCATTTTGTATTAATAGTCTAGTAAATGCAGCATTACAGTTGCAGGCCTGAGAATAATCAGATCAATAAAAAAAAAATCAGGAATAATCAGGTAAAGCTGGCTTTTGCCACTGACAGAAAAAATGAGTGCAGTGGTTAGGCTTGACAACACAGACCTGAGAGACGCTCATCTACCACCCCATGCAGAGGAAACGCACGGATAGAACGGCTTGGAAATGCTTACTAACATTCCAACCCGGTCGAGACCTCCCAGCACATGCAGCATCGGCGCAGACAGCCTTGTGTGATATTGCTCTTGACATGAGGTGCATATTTTTAGTTCCAGCAAAAAAAAAAAAAAGGTTTAGATTAATTCACACAATGGGCGTGATAAAGAGCTTCTATATTCACAGTCTAGCCTTGTTAATCACGACTCTCTAAACTCAAACCTACAGCCAGTTAGTGATTTTTTTTTCTTTCTCCCCCAAGCCAATATAAATATAATGCAAACATCACACCGACTACAGGTGGAAACCGTGACTTAAACTTAATCTCATCATTTGTCATCATATCACTAAAAAGATAATGCTTTTTTTTTTTCAAAAGAAACGTAACAAAATGAAAAATATATTTAAAAATGATTTATTAAAGTTCTTTAACTTCAAATAAAATAAAAAGCCAGAACAATCACTTTGAGTATGATCCTTAATAATAAAGCAGTCTGATTAAACTGTTTCATGCCCGTCTCTATTCAGTAGCCTAAAACAGCTCCTCCAGAACATTTAACTAGCTAAAATAAAATACCAGTTTTTTTCTTTTTTTAAAACCTCTTCATTAAATTTAAAATAGTTTAGTTTTTCACTTACGGCCAAAATATGTCTGGTACAGAAACTATATATGTGTAGACAGCTTGTTGCATGAGCATTTTCAAACTCAAAGTGATAAGAGTTTTGGGTGAATGGATTGAATAGTTCAACATTCTAGCAACTAAACGTTTTCTCTTTACCCAAAATCTGATAACTACAAAGTCAGCATTTGTATACTTTTCAACCCTAACAAGTGTTTAAAAAAAAATAAAAAATTATCAGGATTTTCCAGTTTTTTGAATTTTTCGATACATAACTGCGAAGCAGAAAATCTCAGAGCGTAGACGATATGCACTGTGTGTAGTGTTTCTAAAGCCGCCTCCTTTAAATGACCATCTCACTCGTTACCCTACGGGGGATGTTAAACGGTTTAAGGGCTGCTGGAGCAACAAAGCAGCGAGAAAAAAAAAAAAAAAACACTGATGAATTCATGTGACGAGATTAAAGTAAGTATAATCTGCACCCTGGCAGAGTAACAATTCAACAATCCCTTAAATCTATTTGTAAAATTAATAAATAGAGTTTAAAAAAAAAAAAAAAACATGTTAAGAAGTAAATCTAAGCAAAGGAAAAAAGTGATGAGGTTTAACATGCACACAAAGGCCAAATAAATCAGTGCATTTCCTAGATTCTGGGTAAACAGGAAGTCTTGATTGCTAAAATGTTGACTCGCTCACTCTTGAAGCGCAAGTAAAGAAAATATTTCCAGCATTTCAAAAATGAAAAGAAAAAAATTTAACCCTTTCCTAATCATCAGGCAAACACACAAAAAAGTAAAACGTCCCTGCGGTCAGCACTCGACACCTACATGAACTATTCCTGATTAACGAAATTATTATTTTCTTTTATATTCTCTAAAACAGCTGCGTGTGTGAGTGAGGGAGTGAAGGAAGGTGATTTTTTTTAAACAGCTCCTCGGTGAACAGGCTGTAGTCAACATGGTGACTCATCACTGCAAACACCTCTGCCAAGTCTCCCTCTCACACACACGCACACACAAATATACACGCACAGAAGATGGAGTTACTGGCTCTAAACTCAGGGGAGCGGTGTGTCTCTGTCCAACCCGGCGATGCTCTGTGTGTAAATGTGGTGATCACAGTTTGGCAGCCATAAAGTTGATGTGAGGTTTAGCGAGAGGGAAGAGAGGCAGACTCCTCTTGAACTCCGTCATGTCCTGGACCACCACAGGCTGAGAACACAACACAAAACAAACAGGGTTTTCACTGTAGAAACAGAACACAGGTTATAAAACACACACATTATGATTGCTGATTACGATGTGAAGCGTGTTTATACCTGAGGCAGGGACGGAGCAGGAGCGAGATTGACGTCGTTCTGAGCTGGGAACTCGCCCACCACTGGACCTGGCATTAGAACAAGCGAGGCGATGTTGAGCAATCGGAGTTGATTATGTGTTGCCCCAAATAGGCAATGAACTACTCTGTGCAAAACTTAGGCGGGTACTTACAGGAGTCCATCTCCCTGGACAGCACATGCACAGAAACCTTGTGCCTCTTATGAGCGTCGATAGACAACAGATCCTGTAGAGCAAGTTGAGGAGTTAGAAACAGAATGCCACTTACGTTCATCAACAAGTCTATTACTTTCTGTTACCAACTTAAAGGTCCCCAATAAACCTAATCTGCATGTCTTTGGACTGTTGGAGGAAACCCATGCATGCCAACTCCATGCAGGAATTCAATCCTCGTCCCTGGAGGTGAAAGGCCACCCTGCTAACCACTACTCCACCGTGATGACCTTAAATATACTTAAAAGCAAGAAAGAGACTCACGAAGGAAATTCACTATAGTGAATAATTCAAAGGATTTCAGACATTCGGCATTGCTGTCACCTTGACCATGATTGCATTAAGTCCAAACCCTAAACCCTCTCAGAAATCTGAAACCAATTTTTTTTTTATATATACACACACATCAACAAACTACATGAAATAAATCCTGACGTTGGAACAAAACGTACATTTCCTTTTAATAATTGTTGGGATCAAACTACACTCAAAAGATGCACACACACACACAGAGAAAATTCACCACAGTGTTCATCATGTAAAACTGGTGTTCATCAAACATTTTATTTTAATTTCCTGTGAGGAACTTTATCTTATTCTGTCGCTTTTGAAAAAGTTTTAAAACAAGTAAAATCTAAATTTTGTTTCATAATGAAAAAAAAAAAAAAACAATAATCTTAAACATCTTATCTAGTTTTAATATTGAATAACAGTATAGCTAGCATAACATAAAAAACTTAAAATCAGGTTATTCTCTGGTTAAGATGATTATTCCATATAACCACATTGTTAACCGTGTGTTTGAGATCTCACAAGGCGAGCAGAAATGTAGCACAAATGTATAATTTCTCCATCACTCTGTGGCTGAGGCATTAATAGATGAGGTGGGACTAAAGACATGTTCTGTCCTGTTCCATATGAATAAAACCATCAACGTTACACAGCTTTCCACCTCTAGGCAAGAATCTCACTATCCTGATGACGTCACAGTCTAAAAGCAAATTTCCTCAGGACAGCGTGGGACATTAACCACTTAGTCTCGTCTATGACTGGTTAGAATTCCACTGCATGAAGGCGGGACTTAAAACATTGTGTACATTTTTTTAGCACAGTTATTTATTTACTAATTATCACGTCATAAAAAACCTCATTAATGGTTATCAGGATCAACAATACACACAAAATACAAGCCAATCATAAAACCTGAAGATGAGACTCATTTTTTGTGAAAGAGTTTAGCCCATGTTGTAAAATAAATATTTATTCAAGATTAAACCAGTCAGTGTACAGTCATGTGAAAAAATTAGAACACCCTATGAAAATCTGGTTATTTTGTAACATTTTTTTATTATATGGATATTTAATCTCAATGTAAACAATACTGAAAGATTGAAGTAACATAATTAAATAAACAATTCACACTAAAGAAAAAAACTAAGATTTAATTCTACAAAACGCATATTCTGCGGAAAAAGTTAAGACACCCTACTCCTTAATAGCTAGTGTTCCCCCTTTGGCTAAAATAACTGCAGTCAGACGCTTCTTATAGCCACCTACCAGTCTCGGACATCGGTCTGAGGAAAGTTTTCCCTAGTCCCCGATTCAGAATTCTTTCAGTTGTGAGATGTTTGCTTGGCTTCTTGCATGTACAGCTTGTTTCAAGTCACCCCACAGCATCTCAATGGAATTAAGATCTGGGCTTTGACTCGGCCATTCCAGGACTCTCTATTTCTTCATTTTCAGCCAGTCCTTGGTTGATTTATTGGTATGCTTTGGGTCATTGTTATGTTGCATGGTCCAGTTCCGCTTTAGCTTTATTTTTTCTCACATCAAGCCTCAAGCACTCTCTGATACACAGTAGAATTCATGGTGATTTCTATAATAGTGAGCTGGCCAGATCCTGCTGCAGCAAAGCAACCCCAAACTATCACACCTTCACCTCCATGCTTCACAGTTGGTATGAGGTTCTTTTCCTGGAAGGCTGTCATTGGTTTACGCCAAAAATGTCCTCGGTTCTGGTGTCCAAATAATTCAATTTTGGACTCATCTGTCCAAAGAACATTATTCCAGAAGTCCTGGTCTTTGTCAACATTCTCTCTAGCAAACTTCAGTCTGGCCTTGATGTTTCTCTTAGAGAGCAAAGGTTTCCTTCGTGCACACCTCCCATGGAAGTTAAACTTGTGCAGTCTCTAACTGTAGAGGGAAGCACTTTCACATCAACAGTAGTCAGAGCCTGCTGTAGGTCCTGTGATGACATAGGGGTTTTGGTGACCTCGTTTAGCATCTTGCGATCTGCTCTTGGGGTGAATTAGCTGGGATGACCAGGTCTGGCCATGTTGGCAGTTGTTTTAAAAGCCCTCCACTTGTAGACTATTTTCCGGACAGTGGAATGACTGATTTTAAAATCTTTTGAGATCTTTTTAAATCCTATACCAGACTCAAAGGCTGCTATAATTTTTTCTCAGGAAGCCTCAGGGAGTTCTTTGGCTCTCACCATGGTGCTCAATCTCACTTCAACAATAAGGAGCACACCAATATAAATGTCTGAGGTTTAACTAGGGCAAGTCTCAATCAAAATGATGAGTAATGGTCTACTAAGCACGGTCACCTGGTGTGATCCACCTGTGTGTGACTTGAGCCATTTTAATTGGGAATAAATGCGAGGATTTGGACCCATCCCGGGGAATCTGGAGATTGTGCCAGCTTCAGTAGACAAAGGCCAACCCTGCGAGGATCCTGAGGCATCCAGAGGAGGACCAGCTCCAGCCGGATTCTGCTTTATGATAGTTGGAGCTACACATGTTGCTCCTGTGCTTCAGACTCCATCTGCCCTCTGCACCTACTGACTCATCCCTATGCTGAACTGGACTTCATGTTAATTTATAGAACTTCTGTTATATTGAACTTTCAGCTGCATAACACACATGATGTTAATATCATCTCTATCTGTTATCACCCAAATGAGGATGGGTTCCCTGATTGAGTCTGGTTCCTCTCAATGTTTCTTCCTATTGCCATCTCAGGGAGTTTGTCCTTGCCAATGTCACCTTAACCCCTGGCTTGCTCATCAGAGACAGTCTCATTATTATCTAGACACACTTTTCTCACACATACACACTTCCATAAATTTTCTTTTCATTTTTGTGAAGCTGCTTTGAGACATTGAAAGTTGTTAAAAGCGCTATATAAATAAAATTGAGAAAAAAATGGAGAATGTTTCCTAACTTTTTCCTCAGTTAGAATATGCATTTTGTAGAATTAAATTTACAGAAAATCTTAAAAAGTCTTTTCTTCAGTTTAAATTGTTTAATTACTTTAATCTCTCAGTATTGTTTACATTGAGATTAAATATCCATATACAAATTTTTTTTACAAAATACTCAGACTTTTCACATGACTGTAGGTTTCAAACACAGTGACATGTCATTAAGTTATTTTCAGATTTTTTGTTACTGATTTCTGCAAAAGGAGATGATTTGCTGGCGTAACGCAGGCACTGTTTTTGGCAGATCTTTACAGTTGAACCGTTAACATTCCACACACAAGTACACATCAGGTGGTGTAAGATCAGGGGAACGGGACAGGCGCAGAAAGGACTGTCTTCTACCACTTTCTAAAACTCTGTCCCCGTTAACAATCGCAACCATATGAGCAGAAATAATACTCTACAATTAATATTTTTCCCCCCTCCGTCGAGAGACTAATTTCCAGCAACAAATGCGCAACACAACTTCCTTTTCACTCCGGGAAAAACAGGTGGAGCTTTGCCCCGTTAATAAACGCAAGTGTGCGAGTTTCAGTACTGTATATATTGTACTGAATGTTGTATGTTATATTTTTTCTGTCATGCCCCTTAGAGACTCTGTAGGTTAAAAACTGGAACTTACAGCTTCTATACACCACTAAGTGACCAAATACACTGTATCTGCTTGGGTTTGGTCTTCACAGATGATGATGTGGGATAAGAGATAATTTATTACTTGTGACTAACACAGGGAGAAGTTTGTGCGTTTGTTATAAATGATCAGAAAAAAAAACTTACCGTGTAGAACTGCATAATGTTGTCTTTCGTTAACGTCTTCAAATAGGCAACTTCAATATTATCTGTGTGGGAGAGTTATGTTAAAACGTGCAAGCTGTTTGCTTAAAGGAGTTTAATTGTTCATTCACCCTGAAGCAGCTTCAAGAGAGAAAAAGGACAAATAAAAAAAACTGTCAAATTTGTGTTACTCACCTCTATCGAAGTTGTACTGCTGGGATATGATCTCGCCCCAGTACTTGGCGCACTCCGCCGCCAGCTTCTTAGGTTTATCAAGGCGGCGGATGGCGAGGGCCTGGATGTGCTTGTGGAAGGCTTCGTCGCTCATCTCCTCCACGTTCTTCTCCATGGTCTTGAGAAAGGCCTCCACCCGAGACTCGAGGTAGTGAGGGGCTTTCTCCGACTGGATGATAAAACGAAGCCCCTGCACGCCATTCGCCCTGCGTGGGCCACTGAACACGATGTAGCCTGAGAGAGAGAGAGAGAGAGAGACTGAGCGCAAAGGGATACTGGAGAACGCAGAGGTAGTGGGATGAAACAGCTGGACGGCGCGGATTGCATCAGTGGACTCGTCATGATGGAGTAAATATATCTACGCAGAGCAAAAATGTGCAGAATTTACACAAGCAGAAATTCCGGATTCCATCTGTGCAAGTACGAGTTTGATTAAGCTGAGAACACCTGGCTTTTATTTCTTAAAGAAGAGACAAAAATAAAAAATTCAACCGTAATTAAAAAGATGATCATTTTTAACTCAGAGAGACTTTGAAACAGTAGTATTCATTATCCAAACAGTAGTAGAAATTGCGCCATCGATATGCAGATATTTAACTTTTCAACTTTCCTAGGCCATTATGATCCGTGCTTCTGGATGCAAGCCGCCAGGAAACACAGACGAAGAAGAAGCGCTTACGTCACCCACAAAGCGGAAGGCGACGTAAACAGTTAGCTGTGTATTGATTTTGATTGATTCGTTTATTTTAATACTTGTTTTGAAATACCTTTTTTTTTTTATTTTTTATAGTTTTTGCATCTGAGAAAAGACTTTAAAGGGGTCATACGGGCCTACATGCACTTTTTTAAGCTGTTTGGACTGAAATGTTTGTTAGGAGAGTGTGTACACAACCACTCTACAATGATAAAGAGCTGCCCAGTGGTTTTCTTTTCATTTATTAAAATAACATGCCCCTTCTGAAATCAGGCCAATCGCAAATGCCTGTCGATGTGACGCCACACCGCAAGAGGCCGCTCCTACTATAGTTGATTGACACTGGTGTTTTAGCAAAGACCCGCCCCGAGTGAGAAGAAGCTGTCAGCCATTGTTTTTCGCGCTAAAGCAAAATGCCGCCTAAGCGAGTGTGGTGTACAGTTGTTGGGTGTAATAGCGAACACAGCAGTCGCCATTCACTACAGACATCTGAGCCGCTGAGGACGCAGTGGCTGAATTTTGTTTTTGAAGCCAACGTCCCCGCCGATCTACCTAAATGCGTTCATGTTTGCGCTAATCATTTTTCACCAGACTGCTTTATAAACGCGGGTCAATATAAAGCAGGTTTTGCTAAAAGCAGCTCCTAAAAAATGGATCTGTACTAACGCTTCGTGTTCCTGCTTCATCTTCACCAGGCTCGGTGAATGCAATTTCTTTTTTTATGAATCTTTGCAGATCGCCTTTTCTAATAATCACGATGAATGCGGAGTGTAAGTTAAGTTAACTTACACTCTCATAGAACATGGTTATGTAGTCTTCTCTATGTACAGCCGTCGAGTCGATCATGTCCATTCTTTTAATTTCTGCGTTGTCAGGCGATATTACAAACTTCCGGGTGGGTTCCATACTTAAATCAAACCAAAAACTACTTAAGAGAACAGGCTCAGGCTCTATATTCCAGCGTTTTCCAGTTTGGACTGCATTACCCGCACTGCTTTGTGGGCAATGCTTTTCCTTTTGGGGGGGGCGTGGGTTTAGCAGAAATCTTAAGCATTTAAAGGAACATGTACTGAGACAGGTTGCTGAGAACAGAGCTAGTTTTTACCAGGTAAAAGTAGTGTTTTTTTTTTACACAACCATTGAGAATTTTTAATTATTACTTTTCATTAGGACCCTAAAGAATAATTTACATTTAATGAAAAATGGAAGGTGTGCGACCTTTAAAATAAGAATATATGGCGCTGTTATGCACTTAATTCATCTCAATCAACTTTAAGCTATTCCTTGTATTGTGTATAATGAAAATAATTTTTTTTTAATAAAATGCTGTATGCATTTAAAAAAATAAAAGTTGATTTTTCTAAAAAGAAAACCAATTAATCTTTGTTTCTCTTATATATGTAACATACATTTAATCAATCTGATTACTTGATTAATCTATAAAAATTTTGGTAAAATACGCGATTACTAAAATATTCGATAGCTACAGCCCTAGTGCTGTTCCGACTCCCAATTTTTCCAGACCCTGTTTTGGATGTGCCTATTTATATAGTTTAAACCCTAAATATGTCCCAAATACGCTGTCATACATGAATTATTTTTTAAAGTGTTTTTAGCCCTCTCTAGGCTTGAAAATAAAATGCAATTAATTATCTTTTTTATGAACCTATTTTTCAGGGAGTTACAAACATGTCCACTTAGGTGGACACCAGTGCCACCTATAGTATATTGAACTGTCAACAAATGAGTCGGTGAGTCAACAAATGTTCTTTCTCCCCTTTGATTTGCCATCATCCTCTCACATTATCATGCCCTTCTCATCTCCATTTACATCCATCTTGTATGGAAATTGGCACAGCATCAAGAGCACACCGCCACGAGACACTGCATGCAAACATACTTTGTTTTTCGTGTGCATGCAGCATTTTCTTGGACCACTACGCATAAAAGTGTTAATTTCATTTCAAACTCAGCTTAATACATTAGTAAAGGCAATAATTTATGTAATTTATACAAGTGCATTTTTTTTGGTACAAATAGGGTGAATACAGTAATAATCCCCAGGCCGCATTTTCCCCACGGTTGCCTTGTGTTCTCTATACAGTACTAAAATATATTGTTCTTAAAAGTTTATCATTAAAATGCATGAAAAATCATATATAAAATCAGAGAACTTGGTATCTTACAACACTCAAAAGAGTCTTATCTTGCAAACAACACAGATCAAATGGTATTCGAACAATAAAATCTGTTCCAACTCTCCCAGTATACGCTGGTTTCTGATGTGTGAGGAGACGTACCCAGCTGTTCTTTGGTGCGCAGGGTGTTGAAGCAGGGCTCGTGAATGATCTGACAGAAGAGCTCCAGCAGCATGTTGTCGTGCGTGGTCTGCATGTCCGTCTGGTAGTAAATCTCTATACCACAGTTATTATGGACCTCGTTCCTCTGCTGGTACACATACCAGCCACCTGATAACCACAGAGAACTGGACTTAGACAAGGAGCCATGACAAACGCACAAAAACATACAGAACAGACACACAAATCATGGACCTGAATCTGAAGCAGGTTTTAAAACAACAACCAGCTTTCTATCTTGTTCCAGAAATAAAATAATCTAATAACTTTTATGCATCACATTTGAAACATAAAACGAGGTTCAAAAAGCATAAGAGCATGTTGAAAAAGCAAAAAGGCCAGTCTGTGTAAAAGACCTTGGGTTGACATTGACGCCTTGTCAGACATTTCGCAAGATAAGAGAGTTGCATTTTTAAAAGCATAGAATACGCCCCGGTTCGCGTGATTTCAGAAATTCTCTAGAGAATTTCAGCTTCCCGCATGTGGGCATGAGCACTTGCAAAAAAACAAAAAAAAAAAAAACATGCGATACAAGCAAAATTAACAGCATCCACAAACAGATTCTGTTTTTATGAAGCATTTCTAATGCACACAAGGTTGGAAACTAATTAAAACATCTTACACCCTCGCACACTCTTCAAATATGGGGAAAGACGACAATTTCAAGTTCCAGCATAGGCACGGTTTGACTATTTTCCCCCCCAAATACAGCACGCGCCAAAATATACAGTACTGAAACTCGTGCATTTGCGTTTGTGAGCGGGGCAACGCTCCACCTGCACATGTTCCCAGTAGTGAAAAGGAATTTGTGTTGTTCAGTCATTGTTGGAAATGGGTCTCTTGATGGAAGAAATTTTTTTTTTATAAATTATGTGTTATCTCCGCTCATACAGAAGTTCCCTCCCATACAGTACCCCTATCTTACACCACCTGATACATACTTGTGGGAAATGTTGAAGTTCAACTGTGAAGGTCCGCTAAGAACCGTACCTGCATTACGGCAGCAAACCGTCTCTTTTTGCAGGAGTCTGCAGCGACCTTTGTTCCAGGATGTGTTTGAGAATCAATTATATGGACACAGCGAGGTCTACAGCGAGGCGGTGCACACACACTTCGAACACTTACATTACGCATACCGTGGTTAATAAAAAGACACTAATAGTGTGCATGTCAGTTGTTTTTTGTTTTTTTAGGAGAGATAAACTCTCATATGACAACATGGTAATATTGTTCATCTTTACATTTCAGTACTGTACATTTTGCTGCATATTTTATTTTCCATCCTTGGTTGATTAAATAGATCACTTTATTATTATTATTATTATTATTAAAACCTGTGGGTTTGTTAATTTGATCAGCCAAACCTGAGTTATATTATGCGTCAGTTACTGTGCTGAGAAGCACTGAGGAACATTTAAAATTACAGTTTTACAGCTGAATGCCAAAAAAGATGTCACCTGCATTGATTGGTTAAGTCAGAAATGTTACATATCCCATGTCTGAAAATGGTTTAAAGTCTATGAGCTGTGCTCAGCTTTTGCCTAGGGAAACATTCCCCAGGTTCACTTCTCCATGTACAACCAGTAACTAGTTTCTACTGCATTTAAGAGTGGGTAAAAACACTATCAGAGAGCGGGATTTGTATATTATAGTAAGTGACCTATTTAGTCACAATAATTTTTATTTTTTGATAATTCTACAGAACACTTTTCTTGACACAAACCACTGCAACACAGTTAAAAAACTGGAAAATACTTAAGAAATATTATTTCAGAATGTATGCGCTAAAGGGAAATAAAAAAAATTAAATAAAAAACTGTGTGTGGTCCAGCTGATGTTGACTTTGGATTGTGAAACTTTCACCTCTAAGAGGGGAAAACACAGCTGCACGATACATTACACAACCATTAGCCGGTAACGCTAGAAAAATTCAGGCAAAGGTTGCGTGTGTGTCCTGCTGCGACGTTATAAAAAGTGTGCGTGATGTGCGTGGGGGGCAGGGAAGAGACTTCCCGGCGCTTACCATCCGGCACCTGCACCTCCCTGTAGCGAATCAGCTGGCTCGGGAGGAGGGGCTTGGTGTGAGCATGCTCAATCAGTGTGTCCTCCAGCATCTGCATCATACTGAGTGCAGACTACAGAAAAAGGCACAGATGGAGAAAATGATTCAGAGGCTGCTCATAAGCTACCGAACATCCAAACATAGTAACTGACCTCAATCAAAGTCAGCTTAAACAAATACACATCTGTTTGTCTTAAATAACCACCCAAATGAAGAACTCAGAAACTAACTACACAAATACTATTTTAAATTTTCCTTCTCTTTAAACCTCAACCTTCTGTTACTTGAGACAGATGTTTATTAAAAACTGCCACTCTATAAATGCTAGATGCCTGGAAAATCAGTTTTTAATATAAAGTATTAAACCTGCTCGAAATAAACCTGGATTGCTATGGAAACAAAGCAGATTTATAATTAGCGACCCTGAAGTTGTTAATTATTTAAACATCCAGGTTGTGCATGCTGGGGTACTTGGATTAAAAGACAGGGCAGTAAAGCCCAACACTAGACGTGCAACGATTAATCGATGTTATCGACTTAAATCGGTCATTAAATTTAATTGACGATTCGTCCATGACGTTATCAAGCTTCAAAAAACGTGAAGGTGTCGGGCTTACAGGAGTAAATGTCAAATATCTTCACAGGCAAAAATCTCACGGCTGTGGAAACATTTCGTTCTTAACCTCAAGCAACACAGGCGCTAGAATCGCAGGGAAAGACTGTGTGCTGGTGGGGGCGTGGCCACAGACAAGTGGGAAAGGATTCACACCTGAAGACAATGTGGATATTAGTGACTGAGTGTTGCTGCAAGTCAGGGTCCGTATTTACAAAGCTTCTTAAGCCTAAAAGTTTGTCCTTGTGATGGGACAAAAAGAAAATTCCAAGACATTTTCTTAGAAATTCCCCCTAAATTTAGGACAAAATCTTAGTAAAGATAAAAATGATTCACAAAACATCTTAGCCCTAAAAACAGCTTCTAAGGTATAAATTGTTAGGAGTAGAGAGGAGGACTGTTAAGAGGCTTAAGAGTTTCTATAGCAAGGACAAAATGTTGCAAAGATAAAATATTCTCCAAATACTGAACATAAAGATAAGGACTTGTTCACACGGGCGGTAAAATTCTAGTGTCTAGTGTTCATGCTATACATAGGGAAATGCGGGGGAAAAAAAAAAAAGCTAAATAAAGTGACAATTTGGTTCGATTTGGTGTTGGCTCTCTTCGGAGATAACACCAAATCGCATATTGGTTGATCGGCGTGCAATGTGACATTGCACCAGCTTGCCGCAGACAATTAAAAGTGGAAACTGACATCCGACAGTAATTGGAAAACCTGCGCGGAAATTTTACCATTTCTTCATAATTCACAAAAAAAAAAAAAAAACTTCTGTTAATCCGATGTTGTGCAGTCAGTCAGAGGGTGACCCCAGTAGCGGCAGCGATTGTTTCTCTCCCTACATTGCCGTATTATGAGAATTTTTAAAACAAGAAGATTTATGTCTAATAAAGCAAAATGGTCCATATTAAAAGAAGGCACCTCAAATAAAACGACAAGGGCTTTCATATCCAGTTTCCGAAACTGCCTCCACAGGTTAACACACAAACTACAATTTGGGCTGCAAGCTGGCGTTAGACAGAGCCAAACGAACGCCAGTGTAGAAGTCAATCGAGCGCCACTACAAAACACAACATAAACGTCTAGAGCGTGTTCGTTTATCCAAATATTTAATGCCCATGTGAACAAGGTCTAGAAGTAAACACTGCTCTTCTTTTCAATTTAGTTTTCTTGTTGTTTTACTTCATTCCATCTCTCCTGGATTGTTGGCTACATACCATCCAAAACTGCAACTTAAACTCTCCTACAATCAAGTAAATTGATAAAAACTGAGCCATTTTGCTCCCATCAATCTAAAATCGATAAAGGAGCCTGTAGTCATGATTATACAATTTCTTTATATACAAACATTATGATTTCACTGTGTTATCTATCATCATGTATTCTATTTTCACAGAGAGTCTATTTTAAGACCTTTGTCGAGGTCGGAGGTCGGAGGTTATTTTTTATCAAACAATCCAACCAAGTTCTTGAGTTGCTGCATCATCCCTAGCAACAGGGTCAACCACACCCCTTCACAAAGATAAAGGTTTTTCCTTACTCAGAGTTGCTCTAAAATGTTTCCTACATCACTTTTAGTCTAGGACTCCCAGCTACGACTTTTTAAGCTAAGATAGGAGCTCTCAGACAATTTTAAGAAGCTTTAAAAATACGGGCCCAGGTTTTTATTTCCAGTTCTCCCCCTAAAAAGTTTTTAAGTGAAATTCACATGCAATTGCTGGCTCTTCATCTGTGCATGTTTTTAAAAATTGTTCTACGTGCCATAAACTTTTTCATAGTTTTATTTCGTTGCTTCTACTTTTCTTTGGTTGTAGATTGTTTTAACATAAAAGGTCATTCAACGACATTTTTTATTGAAGTATCTTCATTGTTCGTTACCACATGCACAAAACCATGTCAAGTTAATTTAAAAGCTGATAACTAGATAAGAGCTGATGGGCCATTTGTTTAATTTTTTATTTGTTTAATCATTTCGATAATCGATTAAGGTCATCTAGTTGATGCTAGAACTGCCGTTGTCAAAACGCAAATGCTGAGGTAAACGGGCAGTCGCTGTGGCTGCCCCAAAACTATCTAATAATCTGACTAATGAGCTCTGATGTGTTCCAGATTTTTTCACTTTTAAAGGTAAACTGAGGACCTATCTTTTCTTGCAGGCCTTTAGAACAGAGTAGCTGGGTTTAACTGTTGTTCGATTTTACTGTTTTGTTTTTTTTGTGCTTAATATGTGCAACGATTTCTTTAAAATTTTTCTTTATGTTTTTTTTATATTGTAAGGCACTTAGGTCAACCTGATGGTTGTTTTCGTGGTGTATAAATAAATTTTATAATAGTCATTAGTTGCAACCCCACATAAGACGTATTTATTTATCTGGATCAGAGGGCGGCTGCATGTCAGGCACATCTCACGAGAGCTTCTGCAATGCAGTAAAAAGCTGCCGCCGCCTTTCTACTTCTTACACACACACGGTCAACCTTTACAGGTTTTAAACCAACCTGTTTGGTAATGTTGCCGTGCAGCAGGGCTTCAATGTGTAACCGTGACAACAGCTGAGGTATGAAGGCCTTGAGTCGGGGCAGAGTGACATCTAAAATACAATACAGGGTGTCATTACTTCACACACACACACATACGTTAACAAATCCTTCAATACATGCTAATCAGCAAACAATATTTTTTTGCTGCACATAATTCACAAGAGCACGTTCGCACAAAAACACACAGTATGGCCCACTCTAAATTCACACAGCATCTGACCCAGATTCAGACAAAGCTGAGTAACTGAAGTAGCACAAGAGACAAGCAGAGATCATATAACCAGAGAAGAAAATGAGGAAATAAAAATAAGAGAAAATAAAAATAGATAGTGGTGTTAACTTGAGGAAAAAACCCTGATAAAAAAATTGACACTGAAGCACAGAAAAGAGGGAGAAACTAGATCTTGACTAAGAGCTACAGACATCATGACAGCCCTTAGCAACAAGAACAGAAGGAAGAAATAAAGAACAATCATACAAAAATCAATGATGGTGTGTAACGTCTGCTTCTAAATTAAAAACAGCCACACTGGCACGTGGCTGCTCAGACTTTGTAAGCTCAATTTTTCTGTCATTATTTAGATCAAATGATTCATACTCGCCAGCATTCTTACACAACAATGATGTGGGTGTGTGTGCATGCGTTTAAGTCACCATCCAGTGCTTCTTTGAGCTCGTCTTTGGTCCAGGCCACCTCGGTCATGAGTAGCCGCAGGTAGTACATGGCATGCTGGTGAGGCTGCTCCGCCCGGAAATTATTCAGAGACCTCATATACTGCGAATGGAACAAATACGATCCCATTAAAAATACAGCAAAACCCGGAACTGCTGCAAATCCAATGTACTCATTTTGTACAAGCTGAAAAGATTAGAAAGGCTTTTCAGTTCACTAACAGTTGTCAGTTTGCTTAACCTGAGGAGTTCTTTTAAGGCAACAGAAAAAAAAATATTTTAATAAATCAAATGGATATATTGAAAATAAAGCTTTTGAAAATCTTGCATGGTGATAATTTCATGAAAAATCCCTAAATGTGGTTTAAGTAAAAAAAGCTCTTTATAGCCAAGGATCTTATTAACTGTAAAATCTACTTTGTTATTTTACAAACATACTAATAAAAATAAAGAAAAATAAATAAAGTGCACATTATCAAAATGTGCACAATAATATTTTGGCTGTTTATTGCATGCAGAAAGATCTTAGTGTTTCTGAACTTTTCTCCCATTTTTTTATTTTAAATAAAACTGTCATTAAGGACATAAATTTTACACAATCACTCTCATCATTAAAAAAAAAAAAACTCAATCAGCCTAAATTCTAGCTGAAATAAATTTCACTATAGTCTACACTTAAATTATCTTATCTTAAATTTTAAAATAGTGTGGTCGATAAAATTATTGAGGTGCGAATTTTATGTTTGTGTAAGGATTCAGATCTTTATATATGCAGTCATTTTAAGTCTATAAAATAAGCAATCTGAAATATCTCTTAATATTTATTTTTCACTTTTTTAGTAACTACATTAAACATGTGAACAATTTGGTCCTGTATATTTCCGTACATTTGTATGGAATACAGACAATAATATTTAACGGATCTTTAGTGAACCATTTGCACAAAGATTCTGGGCTTTATCATCACTACAGTTTCGAAACATGTATGAGAAACTGTAAACTTGCAGGAAGAATAAACATACATTGATCTGTCCATTCACCTTTGAAGGTTTAGTTTTCATAGCCCACTTTTCTTTTTTTTGGAGCCAGTCATGCTGTCACGCTTCTGTTTCTTACCCACACACTGTCTATATATGGAAAACCATCACGTTAATTGGCTTTGTTTAGTGATGTGTATAGCCATGTCCACCTCAAGGGGAAAAGCACTAGATTGCTGGTATATTAATTATTATTTTATCAGAAAAATATCAGGGTTGATAAAACTGTCACTCAGTCTGGATCTACTACACTGACATGGGGACAGAATGTAAGTGGGGAAGGGTGGGTACAAATTATATGGGAGAAACCTGGCTAGCCAATTCAAACTGGGCAATATGTATTCAAAGGAGCTGTTGCATCTTTCTTGCTAATAAGCAGTTCTTCTGTGTAGACCACTTATGTGTGTCTCCCATAAACATTACTCAGATCAGAACACATGCATTTTTGATGTTATGTACCCATTGGAAGGGGTTTTAATTGAGAGGAGGGGAAAGCGAGCCCTTCTTACCGCTTCCTTGATGATGTCGAAACGTTTCTCGTCGATCTCAAACGTGGCCATTTTCTCAATTATCTTCTTCAGCAGGATATGCTGCTTGTCATTGTAGCCCTTTACGGAAAGCTGTAGTAGAGACAGTATGATAGTTAGTGCAGGAATATTTTACACTCAAGGCAAATGTGTGCATGTACTGTACATGTACGAGGAAAAAGTATAAAGGTTCTGCTCAGCATAGCACTGTGAGATGAACACTACTATTGTAAAACTAGCTGTGATGCCCGAGAGCCCACACAAGCCCTTTTCTGGCACACGGTCCAGAAAATAATCATTTCGTTCAGCAAAATGTCAACCGGTCATTATAGGGAGGAACCCAAGAGATATACTCCCACACACAGAGCTAAGAATTGGCATCAACCAACTGCTGAGGAAGTGGGGACGCGTTTATAATTACGAACATGATAAAACTCCGGAGATAATGAATATTCAAGGCAGTGAAAGAAAAGCATGCAAAGCACAAAGTAATGCAACCAGATGGCAAAATGTCACAACACAGACGTCATTCAATTCATTTCCTCTTCAGCTGCACAAAACTCGCTTCCCTTAAATCACACTTCAGCAATTTGACGACAATAAAACTACAAACAATTTACAGATTTATAGCTAAATCATGACATGAAATTACTTGTACTATTAAACTGACAAACTGGGCATGCCATGGCTAAACATTACTGCAACTATATCACAGTAGTCTGCATAATCATACATGCAGAGTTAGTGTGTTAGATTACCACGTTAATCAAAAAGTTACTAGAAGAGAATATTCTACAACTTCTACAATCATGGGTTTAAACCAACGACCATCATGAGCACAAATGGAGCTGTGAGCAGAGCTTCCCTTATTACTAATTACCAATAGAAGCTCTGCTCACATTTCCATTCACTCCATTGTGAGAATAAAATTATCTTTAAGAAATTCTACATCAGCCTGATGAATACCACTATGATGAAAACCCATGAACACCACTGGAAAGCAATGAGCTGACCACAACCGAAATGTAAAGTACATAAGCGCTCTGGTGGCTGTTTCTTAAAAGCTTATCAAAACAGATCTTGGGTGTTATTATTACTGATATATTAATAGAGTATCAGTAGAGTGTACACAAAATGGTGCAAAAAAAAAAAAAAAAAAAAAAAATTCACCAAGCAACTATCATTCGATGAGTGAGGAAAAGAGTTGCTGAGGGAGGTCAGAGGAAAATCGCCAGCCTGGTTTGTCTGACAGGAAGCCTAAAGTAACTCAAATAATCACACTTGGTGACAACTCGTGGTAAAAAGAAAAGTATCTTAAGAAGCACAACATGCCAGTGCTTAAGGCAGATAAGCTGCAGCAAACCAACCACATCTGAGTCTTCAGTGGGCACCAAAACTGGGCAAAAGATTGGGAAAACTGTGGGCTTACACCCAGACAGTGTCAGCCTGCCTGGCATTCCCACTTGCACAAACTAAACTACTATCTCAATGTTGTTTATTGCACCATTTTATGTACACTCTAAAACAGGGCTGTCCACATCCAGTTTGGGGAGGCCAGTGTCCAGCACAGTTTGTAATTCACCAGCACTTGACACACCTACTAAGCCTGGCACTTAAAAGATTAGTTGAATCCGCTGAGCTTGAGCAGAAAAACCTCCAAGCTGTGCTGGACACTGGCCATGCAGACCTGCATTTGAACACCTCTGCTCTAGAGACTCTTATTTAGGTAAATCTCAGGAGCTCAGCAGTTTTTTGAAGCACTCGAACAAGATTATCCAACAGTCACAGAGATCACATTTTTCCCTGTTATAAAGGTTTGATATAAAAATTACCTAAAGATCTTGACATGCATCTGTATGATTGTATGTAATTGGCTGCTCATGAATGAACAAGGGTACAGGTGTTCCTATTAAATTAACTGGTTAGTACATCAGCACTATAAGGATGAACTATTGCTCACTAATAAAATTTGATTATTGTATTTAGGCATGATCACAAATTAAGAGTAATTTTTCAAATAAATATATATATTTTTTGATGAGCCAGTGTGTTCTACAGGTGTTTAGCACAAAAAAAAAAAAAAATTATATATATCATAAACTTAATAGCTTAAGTAACTTAAGTAAAAAAAACTAAACGAGAATATTCGATAAATTTTGGCAAAGCCCAAAAAGTTGATTAGTGTATGCAAAAAAACTTTTAATGAATAATATCGACAGACAACCAACTTGCATCTTGCTTGTTGTAGCCATGAATTAGAATATTAAAGGCCATTGTAAACATTACACAACCACATAATACGTCACTTATTCAAAGGACTCCCTACAGCAGTAAATACAACAATATGGCAGCTGATGTGCAGGTGACAACAACTAGGTAAATGAACATGGTCTGGTTGGAGAGGATTTAGAAAATGAGTATTGAAATGAAAATGGATTCCCCTGCAAGCTGTGTGAAACTAAGATAGATGGTCACGTCATACAATGGAACAGGAGTTTAAGCAAAAAGGGTCACGTTAACTCAGATAGTGCAGACGGTTAGGGTTGCACAACTTACCTTTCACGATCTGACAAGAATATAAGCAAAGGATTTGGAAAACCAGTTTAGCACACTACCAAAGCCTCAAGCATCCCTACACCTTTCCCCTGCCACACATGATGGGTTAGTTGCCGTGCCATACTTACAACGATGGCATTCATTCCTGAAGCTATGCCATAGCTCAGCCCTGCCAGTCGGGCTGCATATGTATACTCTTTTAAATCATCCTTCAACAACCTGAGAAACAGGTACGCCATGTTGCAGTGCAGGGGATCTGTGTATAGGTAGCGACTAACAAGGGGAAAAGAAAAACAAACAAACAAAAAAATGTTTGTTGGAAAAGAAATCTGTCAAAACAAAAAGACACAAATGACAGATAAAACGGACAGGGAAAACAAGAGACGAGACACAAAAGGAGGAAAAAATAAAGTGTTTTTCTCCAAGAGTATGTATATGCAGCCTCAAAACCGGCAGAGCCAACAAGGGCCAATGCAGAAACTACCTTCCACGCCAGCAACAAGGAATGGTTCTGGAGTACTTCCAGTCCGGCATATTTTAATGCTTTGCCTGCCTCAAACACACATGATTCAATTATCAGATTAATAGGTCAAATCATTAAACCTGTTAATAAACCCTTCATAATGTTAAGTGGGTGTGAAACATATATTAATATGCACTTTAGAAAACGCCCTCATGTCCTTCTGCCATTGCAAATAGGTTGCCAGTTTGGTATCTGGTTATAACTTGCACGCCAAAATGAGACAACAGGAACTTTTAGCATCTCCATTTTTCACTCATCAGATTTTTAGACAATAACCAAACCTTTAAAAATAAATAAATAAATAAATAATTTAAAAAAAGGAATGTTTTGCTAATCAGTAAAGTTAGCTAAATTAGCTAGATTAACCCGCACATTAAGTGGTTAACATTGGTCCGATTTTAATACATCAGTGTTAATACGGTATTTTTAATGGAAAAAATGTGACCTCTCCACACTGTGAAATCGGATTAAAACAACTATTTCTATAATCGGATTAAGTCACCCAAGAGCAGTCAACTAAATGGGAATTCCATCAGAGATTCAGATCTCAAACACTGAACAATTCAAGTATGGCTTCACACATGAATACTGACACCTGCTAGCTTCTTAGATATAAACTTCCAAACCACCATCTGGTCTTTCCGGACAGCGCTTTAATGAGAAAAGCAAAGAGGCAGATTGCTTTGCGCAGATGGGTAGCATAACGGTGGTATGGTAGTCATGGAGCGGGATGCACGATGAGAGCGGTTACACGAGGGTGATTCAGATACTTACATACATCCCATAGATGGTATTTTGGAGATCATAGTTCAAGCCAGCTAGCTCGGCTGCATATGCATACTCGTTGAGGGAGTCCTTAAGAAGTTCAAGGTACAAATATGCCATGTTACAGTGCAACGGGTCCACATATGCAAAGGGGCTGTGGAGACAACGGCAGTGATCAATAAAAACATTAGACTTGCATCTAATGTGCATCACTGATAAAAAAAAAAAGGCCAACAACAACTCTGCAGTTCACAAGATTTTTTTTTTTCTGCAGACTCGCATTGATGCCATAACACCTGTAACTAAGAAACTGTACAAAGGGGTAATTAAAAAAAAAGGAGGAAGAAATAACATACAAGCAGATACATATTAGTTGAAGTACTTGATAAAGAGATTAGAAATGAAAATAACAGAGGCCCAGTGCAGTTTTTACCCCCTCAATAGGTAGTTAGGATAATAAAGATAAAACCACAATGACATAGATGTCTCCCCTTTAGAATTAGAAAATACCACAATCCAAATACTTTGGTAAAGCCAAGCAGCACCTCCAGCATGCAACGACAATAGTGCTGCAAATGAATTAACAATAAATGTCTGATGTCTGTAATCCCAACGAATTATTTACTACAAGACCTTACCTAAAGAATTCAAAATTTAGACAGGCCTTGGGCAGGAAGAATTTATCATCCTGCTTGAACCACACTTTACTCATCGCGGTGTCCTATAGAAAGAAAACACATTCACAGATCAGGGTGCTCTGTAGAAGACAGAAGATACTCACTGCACAAGTTACACAGTCAGGATTTAAATGTAAGTGAAACATGTGAAACAGTCGGTTATACAAATCTTTTAAAAAAAGGATTTTGGAAAGCAGAGTAAGGACACACCTTGATCAGCGTGGGATAGGATGGGGAGTCCTTCTCGAGAGGGTAGATTTCAAAGTTGGTGGGGATGAACTCATTCTTCATTGGGAGTTTGAACTTTCCGTTAAGGTCAGCATTTTGCCAGTTCTGAAACAGAATGATAAAATCAATGATATCTGGGAAAAAAAAAAAAAAAACAGTAGGGATGCTATGAAACTATATTAAACATTAAAGTATACCCAATATATGGACCAATGGAAAATGTGAAATATTACAGAAAAAGGTTTAAAAATTTCTACTTAGCCATTTTACATTATGGCATCTTCCATATTCTACTGTTAATACTTATATTGAGCAAAAATATTTTTACAATCTAGATATGGGTGGGGAAAAACACATTTACTCCAAAATAAATTTTTAAATGATTACATTTATTTATTTATTTAATAAATGTGATATTTGTTTGTTTATTTATATTTATTTTGGGGATTATCCCCAGATTTTCTCCCTAATTTAGTCATATCCAATTCCCACCCGTCACTAAGGGGCTCCCACATCAAGGCTACTACTACCAGTAAGAGATGACCGAAGATGATCAGGCGTTTCCTTCAAACCATGTGACGCCAGTCAACCCCATCTTTTCGAACTGCTCATACACTGTTGGGGTCCGTGTGATGCCCTTTCCATTTGCATAAGCTCACATATGCATATGATTGGCTGCAAGTGCCAAGTGCTTCCTATCCCACACCGTTGAGAGAGTTTAGCCAAATCAGCCCTCTAAAGGCCAGAGGGGGTAAAATGTTGCCATGGCTTTATAATCCTACAGGTGGTACACCTTAAAATATCCCTACACTAGAATACCTTGTGGAAAGAAGGAGCGACTAAATGGCCAAGTTTGTTTAGAATCAATAATTATGGTAGATGACATGCATGCAACAAACTCAGCAAAAATGTAGGTTTTAATTTCTTTTAACATTGACTGTTAAACTCAATATTTGCATTTAAAAGCAATTTTGTATTGTTTTAATATCTTTACTAATGCTGTAAGAAATGGGCTACATTTCATTACTCGTTTTCAATTCAGTTGTAAAGCAGTTAAATAAAGATAAAATACAAAACTTTGAGTTATGATTACTTATTTATAAGCTTTACGGTCTTAATGTAATAATGACTCTGGATTTTATAAATTTTTGATACTTGCAATATTAATTGGAACGGCACCTATGTATCGTGATATCGTATCTGGTGGTCACTGGTGATTCCCATCCCTATTATAACCTTTTAGAAGGTACATAAAACACAACCTGGCAGTAATATCAACCCAAGAGTGCCTCACCTTAATGGCCTCGTCAGATATAGATTCCTGCTTGTACTGTGTTCCATACCACTCTTCTGTCTTATCAGTCTGTCCTTCAAATGACTTGGAGACCACTGCGACCCTGAAGAGGAACAGGAATAGACAAAAAAAAAAAAACCTGTGTTACAATCAGCCCACTCTCAGTTTACAGATACTGACACTTCTCATCGCTCACAGCCTCCCTGGAGGAACCAGGCTGCAGAACTCCGCTTTTAGCAAATCTTCTCTATAGTAAGTGGCTCTCAGAATCAGGATTATTACATTACATGTGGGAAGCTTGAGTTTCCGGTGAACCTTCAATCTGGAGTACACCAGGACGGGGATCGATGCTCTATCTAGACAGAAATGCATCAGCAGGGCAATCGGTGTTTCGCTGATCGATGAAGGACTTTCAGAACAATGACCGCTATTCTGAGTCACCAAAATCAATCATTTGAATAACAGAGCCCAAAATAGTCGATGTCTCTAGACCTGAGCAAAGATCACTTTAATCCAAAGACAAGTCTAAAGCCCCCTCTACTGGAAAAATAAAAAGCTTGGAACTCAATCGTTTTCATATTTAAATGACAATATTGATTCATTTCCAATAAGAAACCTGCCTATATGTTTATTTCATGGCTATTAGCATAGGGTTTCTAACACTGTGCAACTTTCACAAGACTTCCAAAAAGACGAGCACAACTCAGTAAAGCCTAGGAAACCATAATCACCAAGGTTGCCTTATAATAAACACGGCTGAAAAACCTGGGGTGAGTCATTTACACACACATAAGTGGCTTTCCAGACAAACTCGCCTTTCTACACGACACTCTGTTTCCATCATAAACCTGGAAGGGGCAATTAAACCATACAGACTACAGTCCGATTGTGTGCAAGTTCATCAACTTTAACTGATGACAAGCTTATGTATAAAAGCATTTCCTGTATAGAGAATGGGCTGAGAAAGGCTGGTTTATAGGGTTGCATCTATATCAACTACAATCTGTGTAGCCTGTAAAAAGCTTAAATTGAGAAAATTGAGATTATTTTTTTATCAAAATAACAATAAAAAAAAAGAAAAAACTTCTGTAATGAATACACTACAATATTTTGATTCTCACCATGGTCAGCTTCATTCTAAAACTTCAGAAGAATTCATAAGGCACATGTCAAGAAAAGTTAGATAAAAAAAGCTTTTCAAAATTCACTGCAGCAAATTCAAGGCAATAACCAGACAGTATTGTTTTGCCCTGAAGCAACAACGCAAGAAGAAAAACAGTTCAATGACATTCAGAATGAAAGAGTTCAAACATGAAGGATCTTCTTTGATGCAAGGCAAGTCGTTTGTCCAAAGTCTGGGCAAACTCAAATTGTTCCCTAAGAGGCAAAAGCAATTTTGCCTGACCCAGTTCTCAGGACATGAATTGTGTCCCAGAAATAAATCTCATATTTTTCACATATAGCGTATCAGGCTTACTTCCACAAGATGGGCTGAAGGAAGTAATGATGTGGTCGAGTTTAGCTAAGGACTGCTGTTCAGCCAAGACCGCCATAGAAGAAGAATTCTACCAGAATATATGTGTTTTTTTTTTTGTTCTGTTTTTACATGCTGCATTGTTAGTTTTTTATAGTTGGAGCATTGCTATGTCACACATTAAAGCAATCTTTACACTCTCACCTTCAATAATATTCTTGAGAGAAGTGCCCCGAATGTCAGCCTCAAACTTGTCAAATGTAAAAAAATATATATTTTATATATATATATATATATATATATATATATATATATATATATATATATATATATATATTTTTTTTTTTTTTTTGCAGGAGATGCTGTAAAACTCCACAAAATTTAAACTTATATGTCAATAAGTTAGTGAAATATACTCATTTTTACAAACTGTTTTCTTTTTTTTTAAACTTATTTTTATAATACATGTTCAGTATGAGGACTAAACTAAGAGGTACGAACATGTATTTGAAATACATGAACACAGGCATTTTGGAACCGATGAACAGCCGGACAAATCATCCTCCTGGCCGATGTGCGTTACTGATGGAACATCTCGAGGGCTGTGTAGCAGTACCGCATCTAAACATCGCTGTTTATAGGAGGACACTTTTATTTTATTTGTGCACGCAGAGAGAGAGAGAGAGAGAGACACAATACTGCAGTAATAAAAGAACAAAAAATAAAACCCTATGGATTAGGAGCTAATGTAGCATGGGATAAGGCAGGAGAAGAAATCTCGTATGCTCGCGACATCACAGTACATGACAAACACGATAGTAGCATGCACACACAACCTAGATCACTATGGCATGCCACATGATGTATAAGCATATGTTAAATCTTTAATATCATGCATAAAACGATGCGCAATGGCTTTTTGGTGCTTTTGTTGGAAACACATGCAGGTAGTTCCCGACCTACAAATGAGAATCCCGAGTGCGCATTTGTAAGTCCAATTTGTTCTTAAGTCCAATAAAATAAGACATACACTTTTGACACGAATATACAATGTAAAGCATACCGAGCCACTTGACCAAATCTGTCCCTTTCCCCCCCCACACGTGACCAAAAACTGTAACCACGCCTAAAGAAATAAATCCCACATGCCAAATGGAACAGTGTTTTGTATGAGGAATCCCGGACACCATTTTGTCTCAGAGCTGTTTTCCACTGTATTGGGCTGTAAACTGTGTTTTGTTGAAGATTTTCCAAAATTAGGATTATTCACCATCAGGACAGCTTTACAGGACAGACATTTTCTACCATCGTGCTTCCAAACTGATTCACTGAAACAGATTAGGCCGACTCATTTCTCCCGCAACACACACATCATATAGGACATTTCTTTCATACATATATTTTATACACACTGAAAAGATTGTATAGGATTGTAAATATTGGTATCGGTAAACTTCGTAACTGACGCAAGTCGGCAACTCCCTGTATTTAAGCAATTGCCGCATGTGCGTCGGGGAAAAAAGGTGTTGGAGGTTTTGCTATAAATGTTAAAAGCCGTTTTTTTTTTTATCCCTAAAAAAGGCAATATTCCTTTTTCGTCATGATGCTATTGCCACTTAATTTGAGATATGCAAATGAGATCGCGTATGAGCCGGTGCTCCCACAGATCTTAAAAAATTTATGCTGTCAAGAAAACAATATAAATACACGATTGAGTCACCTGACATTCTCTGGTCTCAGCTTATCAAGCACCATCTCGATAAGGTCTGGTCTGAAATCCTCCAGCATGTACTCTGCTGCAAGTATCTCCTCCAATGGATAATACTGAAAGAAATGTGCAAATATGTATGAATTAACAGCAGTAAGAATGACTGCAATGCTGATTTTCAACAAAATCAATAATTCTCAAACACAGGATTTCACTTAATTATATGATTCCACCAAAATAATCAATCAATACAGTTACGATGGACCATTAATACTATGTTAAAGCACTAAAGTACTGTAGAGGTCACAAGTCATTTTAGAAACTGCATACAGAAACAAGAAATACATTTAACTGCTCTACTTAAAAACAGCTTGTCAACAGGCAATAAGAGAAAAAAAAATAAAGAAAAAAAACAGCAGGTAGTAAAAGTAGACACCATAAGTGGCTGAACATGCCAGTGTTGATCAATTAATTATGGGACAGCTTAAAAGTGGAAGAGGGAACCTACGTGCAAAAGTCCAGCTACTTTAGATGTGTATCCACGTGGGCGTTCCTTATCCTTGAATCTAAAGGCCACAGTGTTCAAATCCTGCACAGACAAAAGTGGAATACATGAAGCCATTTAGGAGACATTTATAAAACTGTATCACTAACCTTACTTTAATCTAAACTTTAATTACTCTACTAGACTGTTAAAAGGTAAAAATAAAAAGGCAATAACTTTTACCACACCAGTCACTAGAACTTAAAAACAAAACAAAAAAAAATCCTTATATTAAGCACACCCACACACTCAGAGAGACCCGGATTTATTTGACGTTTTTTTTTTTTTTAGGAATAATTCATATTAAAAAAAAATTGTATATAAAACGTGAAAACGTGACTTTGTAAAACATTGTCACTGGCTTTTACACTTTTAAAGTGCCTGAAAATAAATCAGTTACTTGTGTAACTACAGTTCAGAACCCTTGTATGATTAAATCTAGGGAAGGTGTACAAGACTAAAAGACACGAATCTTATACAGTGTTCACAGAACAATAGTCACATGCGTAACTACTGTTCTAATTTACCTCAACTTACCACCAACTATAAACAATCACCTGTATAACTTAACCCTCGGTGTCATGAGGAAGTAGGGCTACAGCGACATGTCAACGTAATCGATTGTCAATTAAGTTAATGCTGGCTCTCCATTGCATTCATGCAGCACAAGCATAGTAAAATGTTAATATTTAAAAAAGACAAAATAAAATTAAGAATTTTCTACATAAATTTAATCACTGTATGCACACGCATGGAGACTTGAAAATTTTCCTACATAAAAAAAAAATTGTGCCAAGATTGTTTATTTAAAAAAAATTTTTTAAGAAAATGCTTGACTAAATGTTTAGAAGGTTACAGATCAAATTTATGGTTATTAATTACTGACAAGATGACAGAGTTATTGATCCAACCAAAATAGTTGCTAGACTAATCAGTATTAAAAAAATCATTAGGTCTAGCCCTATTAAATTATAAATGAAATTAAAAAAAAATAAATAATAAAAATAAAGACTAATTGGAGTCAACTGGAAATTCGTTTGGATGAATGTCGAATTTATGTAGAACAGAAGCACACAATGACACCTAACCAATTTACATTTTCTCAATGCTATTCCATGATGTTTAAAATCACTGGCCAACCTTGCATTCCTGGAAAACCCACTCCTGAGGACCCTCTGTGCGTAGCTTTTGAATATACTGGAACATGTGAAAGATGATGTCCTCTACGTGCACTGAAATTAAAGCAAATTACTGATGAGGAAATCAAAGCAGGCACTCTGATCTATGACTAACAAAGGATTGCTGGAAATTAACTGAACATCACCATATTTTATTATGGTTTATTATTTTTTTATTTTAAACATGACTCCTTAAAGTTGACTTCTGACCCTTTATTTCCTTTTCCTCTGTCAGAATATACAGTATATAAATGTATATGTACACCGTCACACACTTCATCAGTAAAATAGAAAAACAATATTTGAAGTATTGCAATAATAATCGCAGTTCTTACACAGTCCTTCTTCAGTTAAATCCACATTAATGATGAAGAACATGAACCCTTTGGCTCCCTCTTTCTGGCCTCCAACTAAAGTATTTACCCAACCTGAAACAAAGACATGAACTCATATGTATAGCATAAACATTTAAAATTTTTAATTGATTAGAAAAGCAAAGTGTCTTTAATAGTCGTATGCTGAATGGGACTGTACGAGTAGTACTTGTATGGCAGTTAGTATTTGCTCGAAGGGGATATTATACAGTATAACACTATACACACCCAGGGAAAAGAAAAATAGTATGCTGTATATTATATTAATATTAAATTATTATAATCTTGTCAAAATATCATAAATAACATAGAAATAAATATATACACATTTTATATCTTGTGTATATAAGTTATATATAGATAGTTTTTTTTTTGCCTGTGTGTGAATGTGTGTAAGTGTGTGTACGTGTGATATATACTGTATATATAAAATCGTGTGTGTGTGTCTTGCCAAACCCTCACCTTTAGCTTTCAGCTCAGAAAGCAGGCTCCCTGGACCTTCATGGCCAATCAAGTGGCCTAGATAATGGCCAGGGTTTGATTTGTAGTACTTTTGCAGGTCAGGGATCGGGAAAGTCACATACAGATTCCGGATGTCCTTAATGGGCACGACCTTGTAAAATTGCTTTAAAAAAAAAATGTTATTATAAAAACACAAAGAGACATTTACAACAAAGCAACAATAAAAAAAATACTTATTGTAATATTGTGTAAATTAATATAATAATATAATATATAATATAATATATAGCTAGTGTCTTGTGCTAAATGCTATTGTCTGTGCTTGCCCTCACCCTAAGATGCTCCTCCTGGAAAGGATGCTGTGGAAATTCTGGAATAGGCACAGACTTGTTCTCCACCTCTCCAAAGAGTTTGATGACCATAGTTGTCAATTCATCAAGAGATTCTGACAAAGAGGAAAAGGTAAAAAAGGGTCCGAAGTCAACTTTTAGGAGTCTAAAATAATTTTTTTTTTTTTTAAAAAACAGGATTTTTGAGTGCAGGGCTATTCTTTCTTCAACTGGTTTGCACTGTTGCACCAAGACTCTATTCACACTTGTCTTTTTACATTCTCACAAAAATATTTCAAACACTAAGATCTTACCTTATTTATATGTTAGCTCACAGGCCTCATTATACCTAGTGTTTTTTTTTTTTATATGGAAATACTGTTTTAACAGCAGTTGCTTTTACTAGAAAAAACAATAATAAAAAAATCTTCATCTTAATATTAAAGTTTGCAGACTAATTACATTATAAGTACTGCTGTCCCCACACAACTAAATCACTGACAAACCCATAAAAATGCCTATAAAAGACTGCTCTTAAAGTTGACAGAACACAAGCAAAGGGTCATTACAGCCTAAAATGTTACCTCTGTCTGTACTCAAGGTTTTTTTTTTTTTTATTGAGGAAGTAAAAAAAAATATATATATTGTACCGCCTCAAAGCAAAGAAAAGTTGTTAGAGGCCTTCACAATGAGATCAAGACATGACAGCAACCAAATTACATCATAACACCGCAAAACACGTCATCACTACAGCATAAACGTGCCAGCATTTCATTTAACAATCCCAAGTTAATTCAGTATTACATTTCTAAGAACGGCTATGACACAAGAAAAAGTTAATATGATGTTTAAAAAAAAAAGATTGCTCATGAAACTGTATCCTAGCTTATTTTAGAAAACTAGTTTGTTTAGCAGCCTGTATAAATGTGAAGCAGCCTTTGGCAGAGATAAGTGTCCATCAGGAAAGTGGACACAAAAGAAAAGAAAAAAAAAAACAAGTACTTTCCACATCAGTGAAGCCAAGCTGCCTCTCTGGAGAAAGGTGAACCATTTCTAAATGTGTGCTTGAAAGCAGCATTTAATTTGTAAAACATAAGGTACAGAAACACCAATGGAGAGGTCATTCAGCACGTAAAAAACAAGGGAAGAATTCCCAAATCATACAGTATAAACACAATTGCTCCAAGCCTTTGCTGTTATAATAACCTCCACTCTCCTGGAAAGACTTACTAAATTTTGGAGCATGGCCTTGGGGGATGTGTACCCATTCACAAGAGCAATAGTGAGATAAGGCACGGATGTCAGGTGCAGTCGGCTCTCTGGTTCATCAGTCAGTGTTCAGTTGGGTTGAGGTCAAGTCAGTAAGAGCAACTCAAGGACTTTAACATGAAGTAACTTACTTTAGGTTAATCTTTGGAAGGAAAGTCAATTTCAATAATAACCCTGAGTAACACTGCTTCAGGAGTTTTGTCTCGTTTTTCGTTTCTTGGCCGCTGGTTCATACGTGGCAGCCGTTTTCACTAAAAATCTATCCAGAGAGATTTTTTTTATTTGCAACTGCACAAAAAGACACGTTATCGTTCATAAGACATAGCATAGTTTTGTTTGGAAGATACTTTTCGGCAAAGGCTTGGATGTCACTGACCTTTCCGCAGTGGGGGGAGAAAGTGTGTGTGTGTGTGAGGGGGACGGGGGGCTCTTAATGGAAACAAGCAAATTGTATTTAAAAAAAAAAAAAAAAAAAAAAAAATAGATAGATAACTAAGTACTTTTGTTTTCTTATTTAAATTTAATGAAACTTGTTAAATCCTTCAGCCTTTAGGCTAGTCACTTTTACTTGCCCAGTTGTTTAACAAAATAGTTCGATTTGTCAAACCTTGAAGTGAATAAATCCATCACATTAAACAGAAGGATGATTCTCTAGCAAGGTGACTGTGTAAACTGATTTACCTCTTCCAAGAACACAAAGTCCCATCAGGTTGGAAGAATAAAATGTGGAGTGAAACTTCAGCAGCTCTTGGCGAATGTCAATGCCTTTTTGGGATGGCCGTGTTTCCAAGGTCAGTTTATTACCTACCGGGAAAAAAAAAAAAATCATGTGTCAACATTTACAGATGGGGCAACCAGGTCAAAAGACAGACAGACAGGCAAGCTGTTTATTGTTTTTGCCATGAGCACAGACAAGGGCAGGACATTCACCTTTCCAACTCATTACTAAAAAACAAAAAAAAAAATCCAATTCAATTTAATTTAATTAAATTCTATTTATAGTATACACCACTTTAAAACAACGTCTCTGTCACAAGGCAGCTTTACAGATTTAAAATAAATATATATATGGAAATAAAAAGCTATTCACATGACGGGTAAAGCTCATGACTGCCACCATATGGCCAATTTAAGTTCTTAACTAAGTTTAATAACATTTCTGGTCTTGAAATGTGCTCGAATTGTTTTTTTACTTTATTTTTTATACATCATACATTTATTTTTTCCAACAAAAACACAAAATGCCCTAAATCTGTATAAAGATCAGTATAAAAGCCAGTTGAGTTCATAAATAATCTTTAAAAAAATTTTAAAGACAAATCTTTAAAAATTTAAGCTTTAAACCAGTGGTCAGGCTGTGGATGATTTTTTTTTTTTTTTACACTTTTGTTATTTCCGTGTTATTAACTATCTAATCAGAGTCTGCAAAGTATTTTATTTTTAAAAAGTATCACAATTATCTCACATTCACTTCCCTCTGTACCTCTTTCCCACACTTGTCTCCATCTCAGTCAACACCCTATAAAAATACAACTAACGATTAAAAAGAGAGAGAAAAAAAATACCTAGCTAAAAAAAAAAGCCTGCTCTGTATAACAGATGAGATCTTAAAAGTATGATTAAATGTTCGGCTCTGCTGACATTCTCCACTAAAATCAAGGAGTAATTCAAGGGCTTGTCTGTAGTGACAGCAACAAAAATTTATTATACAGAAGGCTGGACATAAGGAATAATTTTGGGTGTGATCGTTTCCCATCATTCCGTCTCATCGCAGGGAAACAAGCTCAGGGGTCACACGGATTCTGCATTATGTTGTATTCATAATGTATTTTATTATGCCTTGTTACACACACATGATGGCCGATACGTGGAAAATTATCTTACACACAACTGGTCTGTGGCTTAAAGAGGGTTTCCTTCAAACCACGTGACACCAGCCAATCGCATTTTTTTTTTTTACTGCTCGCTCACGCACCATTAGGAGCGGCGTAACACACTCTGAGGACAGCAATATCCACTCCTTCCGCATGCACGAGCTCACAGGTGCCCCTGATTGGCTGTAGAGCCGTCATTAATGTGGGAGCACCAAGTACCTCTCATCCCTCCCCTGAGAGAGCTCGGCCAATCAGTTCTCTCGAGACCATCCGGAGAACCAGCCTAGTTAATCATATTGTGTTATGGCACATGTGCCACACAAGAGGGAAAAAAAAAAAAAAAAAAAAAAAAAAAAAACAGTAACAGCCTGTAATATACTACTCAAATATCTAGAATCCATAGCAGATCCACAGCATAGCCATGTGAAGGCCAGTTACCACTGTATGCATGTATAATGTTCGTGTGTGTGTGTGTGTGTGTGTATTTGATGCACTCATATTTCTTGCACATTGCTTGACCGTTACCTAAAGCACGAGTTAAAATAAAAGCCAGAGTGCTGCACTAATGCAAATCACACCCATATTTAAAAGCATTCAGAAGCACATTGTGTAAACAAACAAATTTTCAGATAAATGAGAATTTATACTATATATACTCAGCTGTACGATCACGTCATTATTGGCACAATGCCTCTTTTAAGATGTCAATATACAATTACAATACTATACTTGCAGTACTAGTCTCATTTTAGGCTTATATACATTTTCAATACACTGATATCAGGTCCTTTCATTCATTTCATCCTCTCTTTTACTGATAAAATTGTTTAATTCATTTTTAATAAATTTTTTGCTGGTTCACCCTAAGTACAGTTTCTTAAGTTCCCACCGGTATGAATATTTCATCATGCACATGTACAGAGAAATTATACTATATTTTTTTTTTTTTTTTTTTAAACCCTTTTCTTCTTATTGTGTTTTTGCTTGTTGGACATTTTATACATTCACTTTCACACCGAAAATATTGTATATAATTGTAAATATTAGGGATGCACCGAAATGAAAATTCTGGGCCGAAAACGAAACCGAAATTTTTGGATGCACTTGGCCGAAAACCGATACCGAAACCGAAAATGGCTTCATTAAAAAACATGTTTTCTTTTTGTTTGTATTAAAAAAAACTACAAATTAATTAAGCAATCAAACTTTTATTGATAATAAATAACAGTAATAAGGCTGTTTAACAATAACAAAACTTGCTTCCAAGTGCTTCCAAACCGCCGACATACTCCGTGTTTGATGCGTAATGACAGCGCGAACGAGACGGGAGGATGGGAGAGGCGTGGCGACAATTTCGGCTTTTATTTTCGGCGCTTTCTTACGTTTCGGCCGAAACCGATAATGCTATTTCGGCCGAAAATTTTCGGCGGCCGAAATTTCGGTGCATCCCTAGTAAATATTGTGGTCTGGTGCACTGCAGTGTCTATTTTTTGTACAATACACATGAGCTACTTCTGTGATTGAACCAGAAGAAGAACCGCGGTCCATTCATATCTGCGGAAATTTATAACCCGAATGTTCCTAAGTCGGGGACTACCTGTATTGTTTTTTTACATGGTTGTGTGTGCTGTCATTACAAAATAAACGTTGTATTTTATTTCTGTCACTATTTTCCCTAAAGTGTGTACTGGGATAAGTTATGTGAAGTGGGGTTGGTGCATCATCTCATGGCGTCAGGATACCTGTTCCAAATTTGCTAAAAGGATGATTGGGGTTCCCGGTGGCCTTCTCCAGCTGAAATAACCTCCATGCATCGTTCATCAGGTTCTTCTCATGTTCAGAGTCCACGGCATTTACTTCGCGATCCTTACAGCTCTCGTCAAACAGAGGACACAGAAAGAACTGGGCAAACCTAGACAGAAAGACTGTAATGAGCAGATTTACAGAAACACAGACTTTTCAATGTGTAAACAGCTCAGTGATTTATAAAATATTTTAATCACTCATCTATATTTAATCTGATTTATGTTTATTTTTGTGAACTGTGAACATTCTAAAGTTTAGTCAGAAAAGAGTACAATCAATTAAATCTATAGGTGATTATAGGTGAAATAAAATTTTTATTTGTTATTATTATTATAGAGGAACGGTGCTATGCGTTTCTGTATTCTGAATTCCTCAGGAACTATGGAGGCTCCTATGAGACATTGGACTTTACTAAGGACATGGATAGCCTACAAAAGGCATCTGCTACTGCACAGGTTTATATAAAAATGCACTTCACACTTGCAACCCTAGTTTAATAAAACCTTAACATAATATGAGAGAACAAACAAAACTTCATTCTTAGATGTATTTACCTGGGCATTGTGGCTTTAGAACACTCACGTGCTGTTCAAATACATGCAAATTAACTTGGGCAATGCAAAAAGACTGAAAATACTAAAAAACTGCCATGCAAATGAAATAAGAACTGATGAAAGACTTGAGAAAAGCAGGGTATAAAAAACAACAACAAAAAAACAACAATAAACAGATGACGATATGGCAGGTGAATGAATGCAAACAACAGGTGCACACGGTGTGAAGAAATTTTAAAAAATTTTGTGTTTCACTGTGTTTCACATTTTAAAAAAAGACCCTTAATGACCACCAGGGGTAAAATAATTTAATGTGTGAATAAACAGACATTACTGAGGACACTGGTACAAATAGGATCCAAATTAGTTAATATGATCAAAAGTGTTTAACCCCAGCTAAACCTTGATTAATCTCATTTGCTTCTCTCTAAAGAGATCTTAGAGATTAAGTCTCTGTTTAAAATCACAAAAAAATATTGTTAATATGATCGACATAGCAAAATGTGAAAAATTATACTTGTTATATTTACCCAAAATTTGTGTATTTATAAACATAAAAAATAAAAATAAAAAACCTGACTGCAACAGGAAACTGGGTTTTGGCATTATGTAGTCTGACCAGAGGGCAACATGATTCTCCCTAGAATAAGTAATCACACACCATCGGTGAGAGACACCTGATCCCAAAACTCAATTCACACAGAAACAGTTTTACACCTGGGGTCCGTGGATAGCGTGTTCAAGGGAGTTTGAGGCTCAAGTTGATACAAAGGCTATCTGATACATTTTTTTGCTAAACTAAAAGGTAGAATTACATGAGCCGGTGTGAGGTATGCCACTTTTAGTGTACAACATACCACTGTGACAAGATAGGTTTTACTGGAGTAAACTGCCCTACCGATACCGATCTACAGTTGGGAATATGTAAAGCAAGACACAGGTAAACTCCAACACTCCACTATTACCATCACCATCATGGCACAGTGTGCCTACTTCTTTGGTCTTCTATACTCTTACCTATCCAGCGCTCCTTGCAGATGTTCATGGGATACATCGAAGTAGTAGTTGGTGTGCTCGCCACTGGTGAAAGCGTTGGAGCTCCCTGCATGCTCACTCAGGAACTGGCTATACTCATTCTCCTTGGGGTATTTTTTGGTGCCCAAAAACAGCATGTGCTCGCAAAAATGAGCCAGACCAGCAATGTTCGCAGGATCCGACAAAGAGCCTGAGAAAGTTACAGAGGAGAGAGGGAAAAAAAATTAAATTACAGAAAAGCCAGGTAACAGTACTGGGGGGGGGATTTTTTTTTTTTTTTTTAATAATTTTATATAAAACTGTATTTGATTTTAAGGGAAATCGTGTTATTTTTTTCAAATGTTTAAATATAGACAGACAATAAGAAGTGTTTCGTTAAATAGATGTTTAAGAAAGAAAAAAAACCTTCACTGATTAAATGCTTATTATTCTGTAGATTATAAAAGAGAATCACAATAAGAAAAATTCATCTTTAATAGAAGTTTGAATACACAACCTCTGGGTCAGTATCACTGACAATGAGCTAATTTATAATAAAATATCTCTGCCCTGAAAAAGCAAACATTTACAATGTGTTTATAAACAGATAACATGAATAAATTAAGCACAGCTTTGACCTCCTGTAAATGACAGACATTATACAAAGGCTGAATTTGCATATCAGACTGAAAGATCAGATTAAAAGATGATTTTCTTCTTCACCTATGTGCACGTCAAGTGCTGCTGATGACTTGTCTGTAGTGGGATCGCTGATCAGGATTGCTTTGAGGCCGTTCGTGAACTCCAGTCCTCTGTACTCCCGCTTGTCTTCTGGAGAGCGAATGATGTCACTCACCACCCTCCTCACAGCTGGATCACTCATTTTGAGGTTTGAAACTACTCTGAAAAAACAATGCAGTATTCACATTACATATATTAAAAACACTGTTTAAGTTATCAAAAAAAAAACTTATTTAGATTTACAGCATCATCAAATTCCCTGACAAGCAAACAAACACACTTCGAAAGTGCAAGACTATTCCAAGTGCGATTCTATTTTGTTACTGAAGGTTACCCTCGGCTCCACCCGCGTACGTCCACCTAACGATGATCTGGTAATCAAATAAGGATATACTATTACCTCACGAGATGACGAAAAAGTTGATGAGCAAGCTGTCTATGCCTGTGACACACAAAGACCATGAACACCGGTGGCAGACCAAACTGAATTTCTGTTTTTATAGATAAATTATTATAAAACTTTTTTTTTTTTCTGACCAAGCAACCTAACTGAACAAGAGACATTCCACGAATGGTGATTAGTCACTATGATCACAGAGTCACAAAAATGATTCAAACTTCCCATCACTAGTGATAATGCACGTTAACGCCACTGGGACGTTTAACTACACGCATCACTTCGCATCCCAGGTGTTCATTCTACAATCATTAATTACATGAACCTGCAAAATACACTTTTCAGTTAATTACACATGGCTGAAAGTGGGTTGGTATGGAATGCAGTACTAATCACGTGCCAAAACCCACATTACAAACCAGTCTTGGATGCATTTTGCCAAGGAAATACATCTGATAACATTATGTCATTTTAAACAACTACCTGCTTAGAATTTGCTTCTGTGTCGTCCTGAATTGCCGGCGTGTTGTTTTACTATTTATGCTCAAGTCCAGCTAGAAAGCTCGAATCCCAAATCGTTCTCCAACCCCTAATCCAGGCCACTACTTGGTGCGTTGAACAAGTGATTGTACACCCTAGTGGAATAAGTGGAAACATAAGGAGAACCATATGCAATTTACAGAACTGTCGACCACCTACATGGTTTAATCTCCTCACCCTTTGGCTACATAATACCCGCAAGATAAGGCAATAATACCCTACTTTCACTCCTGTTAATTGCACTAACTTCTGGTTGTTAACTGTCACGTTTTCAGCTCTGTTAGGCGTGGTTAGATAGTTCCATCAGTCGTGGGAGGATGTGTGTGGGTAAAAAAAGTTAAAGAAAATAATCTGTTGTTAATAAAATGGCGTTTGTGGATCTGTTGTATAAAAGAAACAGCAGTATCTGAGGTCGTGCCGTTGTGCTGGTCGTCATCGCGGCTGCGATTTCTTCAGGATTCGTGATGATAATCGGCGTGATTGTGTGATGTGATATTTAAATAAGCTTAATCTCAATGTGGTTAGACCGTTTTAATGCAGACATTTTCTAAGAACAGACTTTACTGCTGAACAGTTCTTTTTGACTGATTAGCTCTTCCCAAAACTGTATGCTGATTTCAATACGTAGAAAACAACCTGACACGTGTAACAGGGCATTTAAAGGGTGGCTGTACAACACCCAAACCATAACGAACCCTATCATACAGTATGGTCGGTTGAGCAACATTTCTCTGACGGCACACCTTACTGTTTAATTCTGAGTCAAACTTTTGGATCGCTCTAAAACAAACACTTCAGTCAAGACCTTACTGCATAATGAACTCATTCATTCGTGTCCAAAGTGTCAACTGTACAGAAACTATCCCAACAATACAATTTTATAAGGTTTAAATTGTATTGATGAAATCTTCTGAATCTGATTTTTTTTTTCTTAAACAACATGTTGGTTTAGACCTGAACTACATTTCATAAATTCTTTCATTTATCTCCTCTACCGCTTATAGATGTTCCCCAGCCACTGGATGCAGAAAATAAAATGGGAGGGTTGCGTCAGAAAGGGCATCTGGGGTAAAACCTGTGTCAAATCATGTGCGGATCGGACTGTGGGCTGTGGCGACCCCTTGACAGGAGCAGCCGAAAGACCAACAATGACGTCTTCACGAATACTGCTTATTCTGTGTACAGGGTCACGAGGGCCTGGATCGTATCCCAGGAGACTTTGAGCATGTCCTTCACAAGACGCACAAACACACTACGTTCAATTATGGAACGGCAATTAACATAATCTGTATGTTTTTGGACTGTGGGAGGAAACTGGAGCACCCAAAGGAAACCCAGCAAGCACTGGAAGAACAGGCAGACTCCACGCACACAGACCCCTCCACGGTGGTTCGAGGACATACACCGATAACCATTACGACATCCATAAATAAATAAGGCAAACAAAAATTCTAAACAATATTTTTGTTGAGTTGCTGCCATATTAAGGGAAAACTTAAAGAAAAAAAGTGAAATAACTCAAATTCAATGCCAATGACATTAGTCTGCTACAAGTCGAACATCATAAAAACAATTATTAATACAAACGTCCGCATCAAAATCTTTAATTTGTTTTCTCTCATATATATATATATATATATATATATATATATATATATATATATATAGTCCAGTCTAAAAGTTTTGGCCCCCTTCTTCTCAACCATGATCACTAAACGGCATAATAAACTATTAGCATAATATAAGAAAGTTACATTTCTAACCACACACCGGTGTAGCTAGCGAGCCAACAGCGCTTAAAAGATTGCGGCGTACGAAATAATATGTTTTATTAAACATAATACGTTACCGTAAATCTCAGCGTAGAGCCGTTTCTCGCTCCGTAGCCGAGTGCACGAACTACCGGTACAACGAGTCCGACCTAGCTAGCTTACTTAGCTAACTTAGCTTACGAACAATTAATGTTTTACGGGTAATAATTAAAACAGTGCTGAGTTACTACTTTCTTGTCAGAAGCGTACAGTTTTGTGTATTCCAGAACACTATTAGTCAAACATGTAATCTGAACAAACAACCTAAACCATGTTAACTAACCAGCTAGCAAACAAACAAGCCCGTTAGTGTTAGCGTGCTAGCGGAGTCAGGAGAAAGGCTTAGCCGCCGGCGGCTCGCTACAATGACTGTCACGATCATAATCAAGTTTTAAATACAAACTAATTACACTGCACATTCACACGACTTACCTGACAGTTTGTGAAAATATGAAACGTGCGTTAAAACAGACAGGGGTCTCGTTATCTGGCTCGCCTGGCTAATACATCGCAGCATACTTCAGTGCTCGGTAACAAAAACGCATATGTACCACCGTCAAACCGCCATGGTTCCTGCTCTGTCCCAAATACCTGTCTACTCCCTTCACTGGTGCACTACATAGGGCATGACAACGTGGTTTCAACCACTCAAAGTCTAGGGCCTAACAAGGGCTGATTTGGAAATCGTCCTTAACCAATCAGACCGGCTCAGGTTTCGCCAAGGTGGCTTTAAATAAAGAGCACAGTATAGGATAAAGAGACACATTAATTCAATTATCATTTATTATTAATAAAATAAAAAACGACGTTTACGTGTCGATAAATATGTAGGATTATTAACGTGTTATTTTACTGAAAGTGGTTATAACTGACTGTTTGCTTCTCTTTAATTTGTGTTAAGACGATTCCCAGAACAGACAGACACGTGACCTTCGGGTTATGATGACTCTCCGGAATGACGTCACATGTGTCACCGCCTTACAATATATATATATATATATATATACCTTGGATTGCGAACATAATTCGTTCCGGAAGCGTGTTCGTACTAACGTTGGGAAACTTTGGTCTGTTGGGAAACCTTTTTTAACAAGGAACCTCTCTAATGACACTCACACACACACTAACGCAATCACTACTGTAAAGTAAAAAAAAAATTTACCTGCAGTTTACCTTTGAAAAAGAATTCCGACAGAGAAGTGTTTTTATCAGTGTGTGTGTATGTGTGAAGGCGAGAGCAGAGAAGGAGGGAGGGGGCTACTGTATAGGACAACTTGTACGCACAAACTCACACCAACAGAATCACTTCTTTTTGGCAGAGAGATACTTTTAAAAACTGGATCTTTACAAAGGAACCTCTCTAATGACACTTACTTTTGCTTTACATATGTGCACATACACGTGGTCACAATGTTTTAATAAATAGTGCACGTGCACACGGATGTTGACTATACAAGTGACGCACGTGCACTGAGACTGAGCATGGGAGACGATTACGCATAATCCCGTAGCGCGTGAGAGAGAAAAACCATTGGCACAGTTGTGATCACATGACACTCAGCAGACAAAGCACATGCGTACTACTCGTATATCAAGACCTCGCTTGTTTAGTAAATTAAAATTTATTTGAAATTGTTGCTCGTCTTGCAATTAAAAAAAGATTGTTGGTTTTCCTCTAGGTACTCTGGTTTCCTCACACAGTCTAAAGCATGCAGATTAGGGTTAATTGGTGTTCCCAAATTGCCCATAGTGTGTGTATGTGAGTTGGTGTGTAGCCTGTAACGGATTGGCACCCTGTCCAGGATGTAATACCTTTCTTTTAGTCTGTGTGCATGGAGTATCCTCATGCTTGGTGGGTTTCCTTCCTCAGTCCAAAGACATACAGATTAGGTTAATTAGTGTTCCAAAATTGCTCGTAAAGTGCAAATGTCCATTTGGCCTCCATGGTCCCTATATATATATATATATATATATATATATATATATATATATATATATATATATATATATATACACACACCTGAGTGATTAACAATTTTTAAAAAACCTCACTTCATAATAAACTTTAAAAAATAGACTATTGGAATAGCCCTTACAAAGCAGTACCAATAAAATTATGGCAAATGTACTAAAAAATACCATCTGGACCTGTCTGGAGAAGTCAAGACAAATGTTATGTTTTTTTCACAGAACATATGTGGGTTAACATTAGAATAACATCACCTGCCATGACATTGTTCTGAGCTATAATAGCATGGGCTATTTGACTGACAGGCTGACAAAACTCTTCTCTGTATCATATAGCCAAACTAAACACACTCACAGGTGTGTAAATTGCCAGACAAAGACAGAAGCTTGCTTCTATTTATGTATTAAAAAACGGCTTATAGAACAACAGCATTATGTGCTATGTACAATCAAAACAAAATCCCACACAAACAGTATTCAGAAAAGAGACTATAGAGATGACGTGTCAGGTTATTAAACAGCAACCCTAAAACATAACAGATTGAATGTATCAGCCAGAACATTAAATCCACCTGCCTCCTATTGTGTCATGTAAGTGCCTTTTGTGCCCAAAAAAAAAACAGCCCTTACCTGTAAAGGCGTGGACTCCACAAGACCTGTCAATGCCTGCTGTTGTGTCTGGCACCAAGGTGTTAGCAGCAGATCCTTTAAATCCTGTTAGTTGCAACGTGGCGCCTTGATCAGACTTGTTTTCCCAGCAGATGCTAGATTGGGAATTTGGATGCCAAGTCAACATGTTAAATTCTTCATCGAGTTCTTCAAACCATTCCTGGACAGATTCCATTCCACCTGCTGAAAGAGGACACTGACATTAGGGAAGGGGTTTAATGGGTCAGAATAATATCCACATAAATATATAGTACCAGTCAAAAGTTTGGACACACCTTCTAATTCCATGGTCTTTCCTGATTTCTATTTCTTTCTACATTGTTAAACGATGCTAAAGCCATCCAAAATATGCAACAGTTTCCTCTGGGAAACTCAAGGTTTCCCAGTGCATCACACTCCCTCCGCCAGCTTGGCCTTTTCCCACACTGCATCCTGGTTCCATTTTTTCCAAAGGTGAGCAACACATCCAGTTGTCCACATGATGCAAAATAAACCATTCATTACTCATCAAACCAGGCCACCTTCTCTTGCTCCATGGGTCAGGTCTGATTCTCACATGTCCATTGTAGGTGTGTTCAGGACTTAGCAGAAACATTCTAAAAAGTCTCTGGCTAGCCCCCCCCCGGCCCCATCTGTGACCCTTGGTTGTTCATGACACCATGTCACCGGGTTCAATGGTTGTCCTTCTTTGGACCACTTTTTTTGTAGGTACTAAGCACTGAATACCAGAGACTTATTCAGTTGTCTAGTCATCACAAATCAGCTCATGTCCAAATCAATATGAGTTGAAATATAAACTCAGATGTTATGTTTATAATTTACCACTGCATTCTACTTATGATAGAAACCCCCTGTTACATTTTAACTTTGTACAACTAAAACACTAAACCATCACTGTAACATTGCTGTATGTTTTTTATTTCAATTCAATTTTTAATTCAATTCAATTTTATTTATATAGCGCTTTTAACAATGGTCATTGTCTCAAAGCAGCTTCACAAAGATGAAAGAAATTAAAAAAAAAAAATAATAATAATAATAATAATAATAAAATAATAAAATATTATTAATAATAATAATAATAAATTGTGTATGTGTGAGAAAAATGTGTCTAGATAATAATGAGATGAATGAATGAAATTTCTCTGATGAGCAAGCCAAGGGTGACGGCGACATTGGCAAGGAAAAACTCCCTGAGATGGCAATAGGAAGAAACCTTGAGAAAAACCAGACTCAACAGGGAACCCATCCTCATTTGGGTGATAACAGATAGAGATGATATAACATCATGTGTGTTATGCAGCTGGGAGTACAATATAACAGAAATTCTTTAAATTACCATGAAGTCCAGTTCAGCATAGGGATGAGTCAGTAGGTGCATTTCCTATCCAACCTCTCCACTCAGCCCCCCAAACATTACTGTTATTTATTGTTTTTTTGCTTACTGGTAAACTCAAGCCTATTTTTTTTAATCATTTGAGCCACCACTGCTCCATATTTTGCAACACTCCTTTTAATTTTTTGCTGGACATACAGTGGTGTGAAAAACTATTTGCCCCCTTCCTGATTTCTTATTCTTTTGCATGTTTGTCACACTTAAATGTTTCTGCTCATCAAAAACCGTTAACTATTAGTCAAAGATGACATAATTGAACACAAAATGCAGTTTTTAAATGAAGGTTTACGTTATTAAGGGAGAAAAAAAACCTCCAAATCTACATGGCCCTGTGTGAAAAAGTGATTGCCCCCCCTTGTTAAAAAATTACTTAACTGTGGTTTATCACACCTGAGTTCAATTTCTGTAGTCACCCCCAGGCCTGATTACTGCCACACCTGTTTCAATCAAGAAATCACTTAAATAGGAGCTACCTGACACAGAGAAGTAGACCAAAAGCACCTCAAAAGCTAGACGTCATGCCAAGATTCAAAGAAATTCAGGAACAAATGAGAACAAAAGTAATTGAGATTTATCAGTCTGGTAAAGGTTATAAAGCCATTTTTAAAGCTTCGGGACTCCAGCGAACCACAGTGAGAGCCATTATCCACAAATGGCAAAAACATGGAACAGTGGTGAACCTTCCCAGGAGTGGCCGGCCGACCAAAATTACCCCAAGTGCGCAGAGACAACTCATCCGAGAGGCCACAAAAGACCCCAGGACAACATCTGAAGAACTGCAGGCTTCACTTGCCTCAATTAAGGTCAGTGTTCACGACTCCACCATAAGAAAGAGACTGGGCAAAAACGGCCTCCATGGCAGATTTCCAAGGCGCAAACCACTTTTAAGCAAAAAGAACATTAAGGCTTGTCTCAATTTTGCTAAAAAACATCTCAATGATTGCCAAGACTTTTGGGAAAATACCTTGTGGACCGACGAGACAAAAGTTGAACTTTTTGGAAGGTGCGTGTCCCGTTACATCTGGCGTAAAAGTAACACAGCATTTCAGAAAAAGAACATCATACCAACAGTAAAATATGGTGGTGGTAATGTGATGGTCTGGGATTGTTTTGCTGCTTCAGGACCTGGAAGGCTTGCTGTGATAGATGGAACCATGAATTCTACTGTCTACCAAAAAATCCTGAAGGAGAATGTCCGGCCATCTGTTCGTCAACTCAAGCTGAAGCGATCTTGGGTGCTGCAGCAGGACAATGACCCAAAACACACCAGCAAATCCCCCTCTGAATGGCTGAAGAAAAACAAAATGACGACTTTGGAGTGGCCTAGTCAAAGTCCTGACCTGAATCCTATTGAGATGTTGTGGCATGACCTTAAAAAGGCGATTCATGCTTGAAAACACTCAAATAAAGCTGAATTACAACAATTCTGCAAAGATGAGTGGGCCAAAATTCCTCCAGAGCGCTGTAAAAGACTCGTTGCAAGTTATCGCAAACGCTTGATTGCAGTTATTGCTGCTAAGGGTGGCCCAACCAGTTATTAGGTTCAGGGGGCAATTACTTTTTCACACAGGGCATTTCACACATGAAGGTTTGGATTTTTTTTCTTCCTAAATAATAAAAACCATCATTTAAAAACTGCATTTTGTGTTTACTTGTGTTATCTTTGACTAATAGTTAAATGTGTTTGATGATCAGAAACATAAAACTGTGACAAACATGCAAAAGAATAAGAAATCAGGAAGGGGGCAAATAGTTTTTCACACCACTGTACGTCACACCACCACTGTTTCACATCACGTGCATAAAATGCCGGGTTCTGTGTAAATGCAGTCTTTCCACAAGCTTTAGAGATGCAGCAGTTTCAATTCAGGACCTCTTTACCCAGGGGTCACCTCCACTATTTCCTGGGAAGGTGTTTCTAATCATAATTCATACATTGCTTAGTACATTTACATTTATGGCATTTGGCAGTCACCTTTATCCAGGGCAACTAACATTTTACCTCATTATACATCTAAGCAGTTGAGGGTTAAGGGCCTTGTTCAAGGCGCAACAGTGGTGAGTTAGTGGTGCTGGTGTTTGAAACTGGGACCTTTTGATTAGCAGTCCAACACCTTAACCACTGAACCCTATGTATGTGAAATTAAATATATTGTCCTTATGAATTGAAAGCGTACATAACTTGACTGATTAGGTTGTTGTTGGTCTTTTGGAACAGGTTTTATGCTGGATGCCTTTTCAGACGCAACCCAGCCATTTTTTCCTGGCTTGGGGCCGGCTCCTCATCCTGTAGCTGGGGTTTGGATATTGGGTCGGAATTAAACACATTTCCACATGCATGGCAGGCGAGGAACCTATTACAGAGCCACCAAAGCCTAGCTTGACTGATTAAGTACTCAGGGTAAACGTTAGCAGAGGAGAGAAAGAGCTGGAATCTTGAAGATAATACCTGAGACAGAATGGATGGATTCGTTACACCACCACCACCACCACCGCCAAGCCACTAGGGGGAGCATCGGCGCAACACGAGCCGTTAGGATGATTAAACACAGAAGAAGTTGTTGGTCCGCTCTTCTGCTGGATACCTGTCAAAACTATGCAAGTGCACTAGATAGGGTGTGATAGAATTGCTTATACAGCCTACCTATCTAGTGCACTTTATCTAAAATAGGGATGTATTTGAGATTCCCCTTGTCGTTTCATTCCTCTATGTTGGTACCGACTGTGGGTTTTTATGTTGACTTGATATGCAGTGAATTTTGATTTGACCATGGGTGATTAGTGAGTTAATTAATTAAGTAGTTAATTAAAGTGTGCTTTTTTAATAACTTTTTTTTGGGAGACATGGCAGTGTGTGAGACTCAGCTGATGTTGAGCGTCGGGTTGATCGGTAAGAGCAGTCTATCAAAACACAAGCTTGTTTCAAATGTTTTCGTTACAGCTCTCTCTCTTTCTCTCTCTCTCTGTGTCTCTGTCTCAGAGAGGGACGTGAACGCGGATACGCTGTGGGTCTGGTGTTTCCCAGGGGTCAGCGCCGAGATGCGCGAGCTCCTAATGCGGAAGTGCTGTTTGTCGCGTGACCCCGTGGAGCTGCACGCGTTCGTGTTCGGTCAGTACCGCCGGAGTTGGTATTACGTCACCGCCACCGAGGTGCACGAGCCCACCGCCCTCAGCAAGGTGCACGCACGCACACACACACACACACACGTTAATATATTCGTTCCAAACAACTGCAGTAGAGTGATCAAAGTTTAGATGTAATCCATTTATTATTTTTTATACCTCTAAGATTGGCACGTGTGCATGCAATAAAAATTTGGGACTGTAATAAGTGGGTTTCCTCCGGGTTATCCAGTTTCTTCCCACAGTCCAAAGACGTGCAGATTAGGATTATTGGCGTTCCCAAATTGCCCGTAGTGTGTGTGTGTGTGTGTGTGTGTTTGTGTGTCATGCGATGGATTGGCACCCTGTCCAGGGTGTACCCCACCCCGTGCCCTTACACTAAACCCCCTGCGACACCGTATATAGGATAAAGCAGTATGGATGATGTGAATTGAATCCGTCCTGGAGGTTCTTTAGGCAGAATTTCGTATTGCATACGAAATGCATTTTCTCAAAGGAAATAATATACAGTAAATGAAAATATTCTGCTTCAGCCACCCAAAAATATTTTCAATATTACCAGTTTCCATCACTATAATTTTATTTTTGCATATAAAAAGAATTAAAACATTTAGGAAAGATGTGTGAATGCAGTAAAATATAAAAAAAATAGACATTAAACCTCACTTAACTGTGAGCTTCGATTTTCTCTTGCTGCCATGCTTGATAAATGGTGCTATGTCTTCACTAAATCTTGCACGAAATGTGAAAAGAAATGCCTTTCCACTGACGCAAACAAGTTTCACATGGTCACTGGACAACTTAGCTGGCTTTCGGCTTGATTCGGTTCTTATAGTTCTTATAGCTTGTTTGGCTTTATAGTTCGTAATGCAAAAATTTTTAATTTGAAACATTTAGACAAGAAAATTCTCTCTCTTTCTACATGCACAACCTGTCAAATGTTTGAACACTTTTTCTAATTTCATGGTCGTTTCTAATTTTTCATTCTTTCTACACTGTAAGTCAATGCTAAATTCATCCTAAATATGCAATAATCTAATTTGAACAGTTGATATTGAGGTGTCTGCTACTTGAACTCTGTGAAGGCTTTATAACGGCTCTAATCTGAGGTGCTGTTAATTAGTGAATTTTGAGGCTGTTAATTTTAAATGTACTTTACCTCTGTAGCAGAGGAAAGTTTTGGTCTTGCTTTCCTGGGATGGTCTTTATGCTTGACCAGGTTTTCCATATGAAATTGACAATACTGTTCTTGCAAGACTGACCTTCAACAGCTGATCCTGTATTCAGGGTTGCGGGGGCCTGGAGCCTATCCCAGGAGGCTTAGGGCACAAGGCGGAGGACACCCTGGACAGGGTGAAAATCCATTGCAGGGTAGACACACATAAACACACACTCTTATTCACACACTACATGTCTTTGGACTGCAGGAGGAAACCCACCAAGCACAGGGAGAACATGCACACAGAGACGGAAAGCCAGCGGTAGCTCAGTGGTTAAGTTGTTGGACTGCTGATTTAGACTTTATAATATTAGACATTATAAGTGACTGTGTAGTAACTAGGTTCTAGGGTTTGATTGAGGGGAAATCCAGTAATCAGTATCTCTGTTATTAATAAATAAAGTTTGGCAATGCATTTATGGGTGGATATTAGGGTTCAAAATGCTGCAGTTTGGTTAAAGATGTCAGAAAGAAGCTGTTACATTTTCATTGTGCTGTAAATTATATATACTGATGTACTGGATATTGCAACTTTTTTTTAAAAACGTGGTTTATTTTTTCTGTCATAGGTTACACATTTCTCTATAGTTATTACAGCAAAAGATTTCAACCCTGAAAAGTACGCTGCATTCAGTCGGGTTCTGTGTAGGTAAGGTGTACGTTTTGATTAGATTGTTTTCTAATCCTCTATCTCACATACTCCTTTATCATGAACATTTGTCGAAACATATACATTCATCAGGATGTATATGAAGCATGGAAGTCCAGTGAAGATGATGGAAGGCTACATTGCTGTCCTAACAAAGGGCATCTGTCAAAGCGACGAGAACGGATCCTTCCTCATCAGGGACTATGATGTTAGAAAAGCCTATCTGGCCGGATCCATTAAAGGTAAAATATGAGCACATCTCTCTCAGACCGGAATCTGGGATTTGTTGAATACATAATGTGTACTGTATAATGTTATTATTGTTATTAGCTGCATTGTGTATTCCGTGTCAGCCTTAATGTAGAACAATTATATTTGCAGACCTGTAGATAAATTTGTCACTACACAATGATTTATTTTTATGATCATTGTGATAATGTTAGATTAGTTTTTTTTAAGTCAGAGAAGTGATCTTTTTTTGTTATTTAATTTTATTTAGATGTGGTGTCTCAGTTTGGAATGGAGACCATCATCCTGTACACGGCATTGATGCTGAAGAAAAGGATAGTGGTCTACCATCCTCGAGTCGAGGCTCTGCTAGAGTTCACCAGGTGCTCACTGATGATGACGGTGCTACTTTAAAGACTCACAGTTTAATTGCTTCATCTCGCACATGCACCGTTTCTCACATAGCCCATACTCGAAGTGGATGATGTTTGTGGATATATACACTCAGCAAAAAAAGAAACTCTGACTTTCAACTCTTTTTACTTTCAGTAAACTTAATGTGTAAATATTTGTATGAACACTAAAAAAGTCAACACCATAAGACATAAACTAAAAATGTTTCACAATGTGTCCCTGAATGAAGGGAGGCTCAAAATCAAAAGTACCAGTCAGTATCTGGTGTGGCCACCAGCTGCTTGAAGTACTGCAGTGCATCTCCTCCTCATGGACTGCCTATTGCGTACAGTCTGAGCACTGATGGAGGGATTGTGTGTTCCTGGTGTGACTCGGGCAGTTGTTGTGGCCATCCTGTACCTGTCACGCAGGTGTAATATTCGGATGTACCGATCCAGGTGTTGTTACACGTGGTCTTCCACTGCGAGGATGATCAGCTGTCCTTCCTGTCTCCCTGTAGCGCTGTCTTAGGCGTCTCACAGTGCGGACATGGCAATTTATTGCCCTAGAAACATCAGCAGTCCTCATGCCTCCCTGCTGCATGCCTAATGCACGTTCACGCAGATGAGCAGGGACCCTGGGCATCTTTCTTTGGGTGTTTTTCACAGTCGGTAGACAAGTCTCTTTAGTGTCCTGCGTTTTTAGAACTGTGTTATTTGTAAAGTTATTTGTATTTTTACAACATTATTGTTGAAATACACAGTCCTGTTTTTTTTTGCTGAGTGTGTGTATGTAATATATATATATATATATATATATATATATATATATATATTATTTTTTTTGGAAAAAACTTACAGCAATATCCCATTCTTCATATTACTCGCTGATGTGCAGGTTAAATGGGTGTGTAATAGACAGTGACATGAAATTTGGGTTTTCCATATACAAGTTTAAAAAAAAAAAAGAAATGTCTCATTACAACAGATTCAGGATTCTTTAAAAGTCATGTACTTATTAGAGGATAACTAAAACTAAGTAACTAAAAATATAGCAATGGAGAGCTAACACACAAAGTTAGAGCTGATTAAATGAAATCAATGTGTGCAATTGTTTTTATTTATTTATTGGCCAGACAATATGTATAATGCGGAATACAGAAGATATTTATAGTCAAATCTCTGAGAATCAGTTGTTTTTAATAACATAGAAAATGCAGTATTAGACATGCAGCCTCCCATTATGTCATTTTTGTAATTGTAAAAGGGGGAAAAAAAACAGTGAGATTTCTTCCCTTACTGACGAACAGATTTATGTTTTTGCTTTTACCTCCAGGGTACTTCCAGCTCTGACGTGGCATAGGAAAGACTGGTCTGTTCTTCACCCTTATGTTCATCTGGAGGACAGAGAGTTGGACAACCTCAGATCATGTATAGGTAAGGATGAAGGGACATCATTCACAGAAATCAAAGCTGGTATACTCAAACAACTTGAGCTTGTCAATCATGTGCTCGTCATGTCTACTGTCTTGTCCTGTCCTCACTCAAACAAATCCTTAAATAAATAATAAATTGAATTAAATACAAAGTAGAACTAAATTAAATAAAGCTCCACTGGTCTATTAATGGAGCGGACACAAAAATGTTCAAGTGATGATGTTTTTTTTTTTTTTTGTGTGTGTGTGTGTGTATATTTTTTTTAATGGTGTATATTTGTCGCACTCAAATGATTGAGATCATTAAACAAATGTTAATATTAGAGGAAATACAAAATGAAGTTTTTAAATAATTATTTCATCTTTAAGGGGAATGACTCTACCCATGGTTTCCAGGAGTCTCAAAGCTTTAGAAATGGCTTAGTAAACCTTTTCAGACCGATACATGCTTTTTCACTTTTTGTGAAGCTTTGTAGAACCCATGCTTTATATGATATTGGGAAGCCTCTGATGAGGTTGCGTTCCAATTTTACTTTTCAGCCCAAAAGATGGGACTCTACAATAATACATGTTATAAATTAAGTATGTCAAAGGTGATTTGTATGTAATAGGCTTATTCATCTCTTTGCTTCATTTCCCTTCCTTTCTGCGTGCTCAGGGTACGTTGCAGGCTTTGTGGATCCCGAAGTTATCAACAGATCGGATCTCTTCGATGTTTTCGTGAATCTTCCAGACAACGAGATCACGATTGCTCAACACGCGAAAGGTAAAACGCCACTCATGACATCTACACGCTGTTTTGTTCATCCAGATGTGGAATAATGGGTGTAGATTAGAACATAATGTCCACTTTGCTTCAGCTTTGTTAGAAATTCTAAATAATTAGCTTTTTGCAGAGGCCATGGCTATGGGAAAACTGCACAAGGAGATCGGCCACTTGATCGTTCAGTCGGCGGAGGACACCGATCGCACAGATGCTCAAGTTATCAAGGTAAACTGATCTGGACGCCAAGGAATCTCCAAGGATCCTGCTGTTCAATATTAAAAGTCTTGTCTTTTCTTTAATTAGGATATCTCTGTAAAGACTAAGGAGATCCTTAGTAACTTGGTGTCCCTCGCTGAGGACGCGGACGACGCCAAGCTGACGCTTGACACACTGAAGCGACGTCACCTTCCTCCTGCAACCGAGAACTTCCTCTTCCATTTAGCCGCAGCTGAGCAGCTTCTAAAGATCTAATAAACCAAGTTCCTTTTAAACCCATGTGACCTAGAGTAGCTTTAAAAAAAGAAATCACTATGTGATCACATGATTTTGTACTGTAAATGCATTCATTTACTAAGATGAATTTACAAAAAGAGTTTATTAGAGATTTTATACCGTTCTAGAGACATTCAGTGACCAAGACTATGATAATGTATATTACTTATTAGCTAATCGTGCTTTTTCCAGGAAAGTCCTTTTTAGGAAGCATTTACAATTACAGTACTTATATGGATGGATAATGTACTTTTACATTCGTAAACATTTTTAAGGTGACACTTGGAACTCGTATTTCATGGTAGAACATCATTTAAATAGTTTTACAAAGTTATCTAATGATTCTTATGGCAGAATTAATATAATAATTATTAATATTGAACTACAGAACACTATCTTGCCTGTGATTTAGAGTGTTTTTACAGTGTTTGTCTGTGTTTTAAAAATGTACCAGAACCACATAGGAAAAACACAAATGAGTTTCGTACAGCGTACTCATCAGGGTCCATGCATTTCTTGCCATCTTGACTCGGTCAGTCGTCTTATAATTTGTTTTTGCCTATTTTTAGTTACTTATTCATCATCTGCCTAAAGAGGTGCTTGTGCCAAAAATGTTCCATATGCACTATATTTTTTACATGCACATTTTCTTATATAATGCTGTTGTCCTTTGTCACAATTATATATGCCTGTTTTCTAATGATATGAACAATTCTGCTTTGTGCAAAATTCTCTAACAGATTTCAATGTGAAATTAACAATGATTTAAAAGTAGCAATATGTTAGTGTTTAATCCACTCTGCCTTAAAATCAATTAAATAAAAACATGAATCTGTTCTATTCGCCAAATGCTATTTCCTTTTATTAAATGTATGTGTATACAGTAGGTATGATATTATTGTGAGTATGAGTATAGAAGAAACGTGTGGCTTTAGTAATTACAGTCCATCTGCAGTGCTGAGAAAAGTGCAGGCTTCAGTCCTAGACCATACTCAACCATCATGTTTCAGCTTAATAATTCCACCGTATCCTGTCTTAATCATAAAGTTCCTTACTTTTTAAAAAATTAATAACTAAATATGGAGTGGAGGTGCCTTTCATCTTTTTCAGACCAGTTTTCTAGTAAGAGCTCTTTAAGAAGCTAGGTGAAGGTAAAGGTTAAAGTCCTCTGTGGTAAAACAGCTCCTCATCTTGGGTTACGCTTCGTAGCTCCTTTTCTACATGCTCCTTTTTAATCTAAAAAAACAGAAACCAGGTGAAATTAGTGGCCTTAAGCAGAAAGCCAAACTATTTATTGCTATTATAAAATTCTAAAGTACAATGAAGATATGTATATTAGAATGCAAACGTAACGAGAAGGAAAAGGATTTAAAAGTCTACTTTTAGAGGTGTGCACACCTCTAGTACTGTAGAAGGCAGACTTTGGTATAAAACTATGACATAAATCTACTTTCATGACTGCATGATATGCATTACCGTGCCAAGTTGTGGAAACAGACTGAAGGACACAGGGATCATCAAGCCAAGGACAAGGGCAGTGCTGATGTGTCTAATAGGAGCAAGCAGCATTAGGTTTCTTTGGGCAAACTTTGCTCTGAGAACAAAAAACAAAACAAAACATGAATTCGTTCAGATTCATCCAAAACAGAGAGACATGGCCAAAGGTTTGTGGATACCTGACCAGTGTACTTTTGGAAAATTGGAAGCACACAATAGTCGAGAATGTATTTGCATGCTGTAGCCTAACAATTTCCCTTTAGTGGAACTAATGGACCCAAATATATTCCAGTGGAAAACCCGAGTGGAATGCACAGAGCCCTGATCTCAACCCTTGTACACTCATTAGGATGAATTGTAAACAGGAACTACAAGCCAGGCCTCCTCACCCGACACCAGCATCTGACCGCAGTAATGTGGCCAAAGCTGTAGTGCAAAGCCTTTCCAGGACAGTTCCAGTTATTATGACAGCAAAGGGGACTTAATCTTATACGGTATGGTTAAAAAAAAAGAAAAATACCCATGAGCATGATGGTTAGGTGTCCACAAACCTTTTGGTCCTGAAGTGTTTTTGGTGACATTAAAGCGTACTGATAATTACTTGATTACCTTCTGAGAAGGAGGACTAACAGATTCGGAACAACTGCAGTGGTACCGAAAAGAGCTGCTCGAGATATGGCCGTCTCTTTTACAGCCTGAGACGGAGAAAAGGGTTAAATAACAGCAAAGGATTTTCAGTGAGAAGCTAAAACACAGGTCGTTTTTGACTACGATATTCCTACCTTGAATCCGGCTTCCTTAGAGACGCCAACCGCGTTTCCGTTGGCGTCAAAGACTTTTATTCCATTTTCAGATTCCTCACTTCTCACGACGAAGACGCTAAAGGCAGCCAAGCAAGCTGGAAAGGAAAAAAAACTGATCATTTTACTATAATAACTACAGCAACGTTTAAGCTGAATGTCCACATATTACAACTGAATATTATGTCTTCAACATAACTCTAATTATAATAATAATTATAATGCTTCACCGACCTGACAGAGGAACAGGCAGAACTGACCTACAGAAGACCTGAGCTGAAATACTCCTGACCCCCGAACGCTGGATTATAATTTGAGGAAGGGCCTTAAAAAAAAAAAAAAAAAAAAAAAAAAGCAGGTTTAGAAATTTTAAACAGGTTATTTTGTAAAATGTCTACAAAAAAATGTACTAAATAAAGACAGTCTCACCCCTGCAAATGTTGCATATGCCACTGTTCCAGTAATTAGAAGAGCCTGTTTTAGTGAGAGCTTGTTCTCCTTAATAGAAAAAAAAAAAACTTATTACATTTTGCTCTATATGTTCGGACCGAATGAGACATTTCTATTAGAAAACCTGAAAAAATTTAAAGGATATCATTATTATTATTGATAACAGTTATGTTTAACTGCAGGTGGATGCAGAAAAAAAAAAAACATTCTTAATTACCGGTGTGGCTGATACATTTCTGTTGGCTTGATTGAAACCTGCACAGTAGCTCTGAAGCATGAACTGCAAACACAAGGTTTGAGGACGCTCTCGGTCATAAACAGAGTATTACGTTTCCAAATACAGTAATAAGTATTTAAACAGCTTTACCTGCCAAAACAGGGCCGGTGTCACTCCTTTATGTGGCACAAAACTTGCTATGACCTATTGGACAAAATAGAAACCATGATCTGATCCTTTAATATTATACTTCCATGATCTTGAACAAGTTTGTATTTGTTCCGAGTACCGAGTACCATTACTCACCAAAGGGGCTGATACAGGCAGAAAGGCTGAGAATCGAAGTATTCGAAACAATGAGTTCATCACAGCGATTCAGGGAAGTACAAGAAAGTGTTGAGAATAAAACAAATTGAAAATTCTTCACTTTTGGGCCTTTACAGAGCAAAGTATTGATATCAGCTGGGAGCGATTGTTACCTTGTGATCGAAACGCAGCAGAAATCGGCTCTCCCGTATCAGCATGCACAGACGACTAAACAGGACAACATACAGTTACTTTTTCAAATGCATGAATGGTAATTCTGTCATTATGGATGGCTATTACGTATTCCTTAGCCTACGAAGGACGTTCAAGTCTAACCGGGACTTATGATGAACTTGTGAATGATGGCATAAATTCGATTAAGATTAGCAGAAGACTTCAAGTGCAGTACAGATATGAGACTTGAATAGTGCAATAAGTTTTAAAGGAGGCCCTACATCCGTAAATCACAATCCCGGCCACTGCAGTCATTCCTATAAAAACTTATATAAACACACCCTTATATAGTCTTGACCTGGCCCTGTGGCATTTCCACATATTTGTGACGTCAATGGAATTCCTGGGAGGTAAGTGTTTTGGACGGTAAGCAGACAGTCCGATCATGGCTCCTGTGTACCGAGAAACCTTTCCACCTTTATGGTATCCAAGCACTCTGAAATGCTGGATCAAAAATCTCAGTTTGATTTGAACGCCCCCTCATACATGACTTTTATAACAGAATAACTCTGACAGGCTCAAATACATTATATTATGGATAGGAATAGAATAGGAAAAGGATAGCAGCTTACAAGAGAAAGTCTCCATGCTTTGGGGACCTAGAAAACAAACAAACAAAAAAAAATGGTGAAATAAACAAGAATACGAGTAGAACAATATTCTTTTATTCTCATACTAAAAAGCGATTCATACCTCTTCATTCTTCAGCTGATTCCCTTCCCTTCTGACCAGAGAACGAGCATTTTCAATTTCAACCTAAAAGCAAAAGAACGTTATAATTTTGCGTTCTGTAAACTATATTACACAAAAATGACTTATGTTTAATCAGCCTCTTACTGTACATATAGAAGGAAGTAATGCTTAATATAACATGATGATTTTCAATAATTGGGATATGTCTCATCTAAAACTGAATGCACCTGCATCTTACAAGACAATGACATCTTCTGGATGCAAGGATATATTTTTACATGCTTTTAATATGACAGTCATTTTATCAAGTTCATCTACATTACATTTAAACTGTTTACTTGTATTTTGTGCTATACACTCTTCAGTGTACTTACTCACTCTCCATCTATAACGCTTTGACCTGTATACTGGGTCTCAGGGGGGCGTGGTGCCTATCCCAGACACAAGGCGCATACACCCTGGACAGGCAGGGCAATTGGAATGGTAAATTTGGTGCTAATCAACATGTCTTTGACTGTGGGAGGAAACCGGACTACCCAGAGGAAAGCCACCAAGCACGGGTAGAACATGCAAGCCCCATGCATGCATACAGATCCGGAGGCGGGAATCGAACCCGGATCATCGAGGTGTAGGGCGACAGTCTTCACCAGTGGTAACTACTTACTGGAGTGTATTAATTTTAGCATGCTGTACTGCGTTGTATTGCAAATCATCTCATCCCTCGTGACATGTCTTGGGGAATTGTGTTAATCACTTTTTTGGAGGGTGAAGAATCTATCAGTGTATGTTACTGTGCAGATTATTCGCTTAAGATAATAGCAGCGTCTTAATTACCTACAGTTGCCCAGGGAATCACTTCCTTAATTATCTATAAAAGAGATTTAGAAATCTGCACGCACACTTTCTATACAATCATGAATATTCATCATTTTGTACTCTACCTGCAATTTTCATATTGTCATGCATGAAGGCTGGAATAAAAAAAAAAAATTCTATAGGCTACTTGTCTGATGTTATGTTTAAAAAAATAAATCTCTAAATGAATTCTACAGTTAGGCCTTTTAATTATTACTTAATAATGCAAGAAACAGACTGATAACTGATGACACAGAGAGGATCTGGGTACTCACATCAGAGGACAGGATAGAGCTGGGGTCAAGAACATTCAACCAGATGTGAAGTCTGCTTAGGAAAGACTGCAGAACATTTCATGAAGTATGATGTCATTGATATATTACAAAATAATCATATTAAAATGATAACAAATCCACATCGCACGGGTAAATCACCTGCCCGTTGGTATGCCAGTATTCCAAATTGGGATCCATTGAAGTGATTACAACGTGGTAAATGCATCCAGTATAAAAACCTGAATATTTTGAACCATAAAACAGTGACGGAGGTCACGCAGGCAACGCATGTCTACCTACGTTCGTTTAGAGCGCGCGGAAGACTTCCGGGTAGGTCACGTGACACGACGCAGGCCCGCAAAAACTGCGCAGTCACTGCGCGCGCTTGACGCTCAAAATTACAGCACGTTTGAAGATGGCGGCCACCATTGCAAGACTCCTTCGGACTTCTGTGAGTTTTGAGCGCATTAAAACAAAAACGCCTGTTTGGACAACGTACAATATCGGCACTCGAACCATTAGCAGTTTATATGTATTTCATTATTAAGTTAATATTACTGCAGGTTGAGGAAACCGTTAAGGAAAGCGCAGTTGTAGTTTAACCTTCCTTTCCCTGCAGCAGCAGCAGCGCGCGCGGTGTTTCAGTGGCGCACTCAGTTATTATTACTAACCCCAGGATCACCTGCTGTATTCATTAAGTCATTAGAGACAGGGCTTTGTTAAGCACCATAGTTTTGTTGCGTCATATCCTTACTTTTGGGAAATAATTCAACAAGGCATGCTGATCAAATTTCATTATAATGTTTTTTATTCAGAAGGGGTTGCTATGGAAACTTCTGAACTTATCTAATGTATACAGATTCAGCCTTACTTTAGGAACTGTCATGTCACCCTAGGAGAAAATCCTTTAAAAAACAGAGACTTTACCCTGTGTTAGGTTTTGGGGTAATTGTAACAAGTTTATTTTGTTTTCCCATTTTCTATGATAGCTTGTTATATTTTAAACAAAATGTTTATATCTTGCATGGTTTTCCAAAATCTCCCATAAATCACAATTAGTTTGAGTGAATATGGGCTAGTGATGGGAAGTTTGAATCATTTTAGTGACTCGGTTCTTTGAATCTCGTTCATCAAAATGAACGAAGCTTTTTTTTTTTTACTCATTTAGTTTATTTCGTTCTTTTGATCAGAAATTTTGATCTATTGAAAATGTTTCATTTTCCAGGTTATTGTAAATGTTGCATTTTCAATAGAAAGACCTCCAAAATGTCTACATATACAAATTGGCTATAGTTCCAGTAATGAAAATATTACAGTGCATATTATAATAAACAGAATAAGTAGCTCACCTCTTATATCTTCCAGTCTGAGTCGTTCGTTCTTTTGAATCTATTGCACTGCATAGCGTCTATGGGAGTCACGTGACAAAAGAACGAACGACTCAGAGTAGAAGAGTCATTGAGAAAGAATCACTCAATTCTGTTTCTTTTACATAACCTACGGAGGTTTTGCACATGCACGCCCAGTAGAAATTGAACGAATCACTTTCTGAGGCTACTCGTACTTCTAAGTCACGTTAAAGATATGTTCAAAAAGAACGAATCGTTCATGAACGACCCATCACTAATATGGGCACAGTGGCGTAGTGGTCAGCACTGTCGCCTTGCTCCTCCAGGGTCTGGGTTCGATTTCCGCCTCAGGTCTGTGTGCGTAAATTTTGCATGCTTGATTTTCCCCGTGCTTGGTGGGTTTTCTCTTACTGTCCAAAGACATGCAGATTATGCTAATTGGCATCGTGAACGCACATGTAAATATTGACCCAAGGTCCTACCATGGTTGTAAAAATAAAAACAAATACAATGTACAATGCCAGTCATCATGGGTGATGGATGGAAATATTACCATTATAGATTTATTTCTGTCTTTTAGTCTGATTAAAATTTTCTTCACTTTAAGCCTATAATGTTTTTTAATACATTTAAAAAACATCTCCTTAAAGCAATTAAAAATTTACATGCACAGAGAAATTCTTTAGAGCTAGAGTTGATGAGACCACATATGTCACACACATTATTTCTTAATAAATTGTAATCGAAAAATGTATTTTTTACAATGTGTCATCTGCTTTACTTTCACCTGTTCAAATACAAAGTGTGTTTCATAGGTATCGTATAGATTACCAAACCTGAGGTTTTTATAACTCAACTGTTACACATTGTTAGCCGCTCAACAGTTTTATTCACACACAAATATAATGCTAGAATTTCTTCAGGTACAGAAATAAAATCTTTTAATTCTATATGTTTTGTGCCTGTTCTATTCTTCCTATTTATAATTTGATTCAAAATAGTTAAACTAACTATATATTATTTAAATAACCTTTTTGAATACTTGCATGACAGGATATGAAATTATTCACACAAGATGACGCTGTGCAAAGTCATTGTACCAAACCCCACCCACTTTCTAAAACCAAAGTAACACCCTTGAATGCAAAGGCAGATAAAGCTGATATAATGTTGAGGGTCCTTAGATGACATGTCGAGGTTAAGAATTAACCTTAATCACCAGTCACTTAATACCTTTATGTAATGCATATATTTGAATTGGATTTGAAAAAAAAGGCCGATCTTGGTTTAGTGCCGTGTGACTTTGAACCCTCCAACATGTTTGTTTGGAAGCTCATCCAATCCCTGATCATTAACTACAGGCAACTAGAGCAGCAGTGAGTGCACTGAGGACTGGGACCTCAGGAACTGGGATCGGAGCTGGGGGATCGAGAGCCTGCTTCTCTATCAGTATGTTAATATTTTTGCACACACATTTTAGATGAATTTCAATAAAGTAAGTAAATTTGCTAAATGATGTACTCAAAACTCTAGGTACTGCTAAATGGGCTGCTGCGGTTACCCAGCCTGCTCCACACTTCAAGGGTACAGCTGTCCACAATGGAGAGTTCAAAGACATCAGCCTTGATAACTACAAGGGCAAATACCTGGTCCTGTTTTTCTACCCGCTCGATTTGTAAGTAAATTGATGATGCCAGTAGTCTTGTTGATTTGGTAAAATAGTTTGTTGTTTATTAAAATGTAAAAAAAAGCTGAGAAATATTTTTTCCACAATGATACCTTTTGTACATCGTTTTATTATCTTCTGGGAGACGCCTGTGTCATTTCTAATCAAGAGGAAACTTGCTGGTTGAATAAAAGTAACTTTAAGTCAGAATTTCCGAGGGGTATGAATATTTTTGGCCTTGACTGTGTATGTGTGTATATCCTCTTCTTTGTCTTTCGGGTATTCCCCTTCAGGGGTCGCCCCAGCGAATCATCGTCTCCATTTAACCCTAACCTCTGCATCCTCTTCTCTCACACCAACTAACTTCATGTCCTCTCTCCCTGCATCCATAAATCTCTTCTTTGGTCTTCCTTTAGACCTCCTGCCCGGCAGTTCCAACCTCAGCATCCTTCTACCAATATATAAACCACCCTAATCTGGCCTCTCTGACTTTATCTCCAAAGGATCTAACATGGGTTATCCCTCTGATAAACTTGTTGATCTTCAGCTCTGCTACCTCCAACTCCTCCTGTCTTTTATTCAGTGCCACTGTCTCTAAGCCACAGAGCATCGCTGGTTTCACCACTGTCTTGAACACCATCCTTTTCATTCTTGCTGATGCTCTTTTATTACACAACACACCTGGCACTTTTCTTCACCTCCTTATATATATATATATATATAATGTAGATATGTATGTATATCAGTAAGTGAATATTACGTAATATTCATAAGTTTTATTGGTTTATAGTTAGATTTAACAGTGAAGAATGTTCACGAAACAAGTTTGCAACTTCACCCACATTATAATTCACTCACTCAGTCACTCACTTCCTCACTCATCGTCTATAATGCTTTATCATGTATACAGTGTCGTGGAGGCGGGGTACACCTTGGACGGGGTGCCAATCCATCGCAGGGCACACAAACACTCGCACGCACAGTGACACACTACGGGCAATTTGGGAACGCCAATTAGACTAATCCAAATGTCTTTGCACTGTGGGAGGAAATCGGAGTACCCGGAGGAAACCCACCAAGCACAGGGAGAACATGCAAACTCCATGCAAACAGACACGAGGCGGGACTCGAACCTTGGAGGCACAAGACTAGAGTGCTAATCACCAGGCCATCATGCTGCCTTAATATATAACGTATTACTGTATATTATATTTTTATCATAGCTATAAACGGCCATTCCTTCACCAGTTTCACTTAATCCCATTTTTTTTAAGTTAATAAAAGGTCATTTTATTCAAGGCCCTTTTTTTTTTCAAAAAACATGACGTGAATGCTAAATACGCATCCCCTCGCAGATCAACAATTAGGTGCAGTTTTTATATTTTAAAAACACGGAAAGAGTGTCACACAAGTCCCATGTTTCAGTTATTACTATTAAACTAAAGATGCATTAGGAGGTGTGGTGTAATAAATAATTGCAAACTACACTGCAGAACCGTGCTGTTCTAGAGTCAATTTATTTGTGTTATTCGTTTTTTTTTTGCAGTACTTTTGTCTGCCCTACGGAAATCATCGCATTCAGTGACAAGGCTAATGAATTCCATGATATTAACTGTGAGGTGGTGGGTGTGTCCGTGGACTCCCACTTCACTCACCTGGCCTGGACCAACACATCTCGAAAGGTAGAAATATTCAGCCACTCCAACACTAAAACTTGAGAATAATACCCTTTTCATATAAATACTGTTTTTTTTTTTTTTTTTTGTCAAAGTCAGCTTCAAGAAGGAAATAGCTGAGCCATGTTATAATCCTCTGATTGAAACTTGACCTCTTTGTTGTTTGACTGCAGAATGGAGGGCTGGGAAACATCCACATCCCCTTGCTGGCTGATCTCAACAAGAAGGTCGCCAGGGACTACGGAGTCCTACTGGAGGAACCTGGAATAGCACTGAGGTATTTTATCGTCCTTGTTAAATAAATCCATTATTATTTAGAAAATTGTCATTATAAATTATGTTGGGGTGAGAATTATTTGGCCACTTTTCTTTGTGCTATTTAATATACAGTGCGTCTATACATAATGTCTTTTTACTTTGTACTTGTAAATATGGAAAAAAAAAACCCGTCTGAAGTCATAGGCAGAAATACAAATGTGTAAAAACAAAACTGTAAGAATTCTTTTCCAGTAACTGAATCTTGTCCCCATGTAGAGGGCTGTTTATCATCGACCCCAATGGCGTCATCAAACACATGAGCATTAACGACCTTCCGGTGGGCCGCTCCGTCGAAGAGACGCTGCGCCTCGTTAAGGCTTTCCAGTTTGTGGAGAGCCATGGAGAGGTTTGCCCGGCTAGCTGGACTCCAAAATCACCCACGGTAAATATCTGATCAAAAAAGATTTCAAATGCGAATGTGTTTGTGTTGTTTCTAAATGGTTTCTTTGTATTTTAGATAAAGCCAACTCCAGAGGGGTCCAAGGAATACTTTGAAAAAGTCAACTAAAAGAGTGTAACTAGATACTAGATAAGAGTGTACAGATACTCTTTAGCAGATACTATTTAGCTTGACTTTGAATTGCACTACCTGAATACATCAACAGAAACTGATTTCAGTGATCGGTATAAAACACAAGCTCATTTAGTGTTGTTGCTGTGATTACAAATAAAAAGTGACGCTGCCTGGTGTTGGTGAGTCAGTACAGTTCTTCAAAAAAATGTTTCTTGTGATATTTTATTATACTTTCTAGTAAGGAGACATTAAAGTAACCCATATAGGCCAAGTGATCTCATTCAGCTTCAGCTACCAGTTCTTAGCTTAATTATCCAAGATGCACCGTTCTGCTGTGGGCTAATCACCTCAAGGTTTTGGCATGTTCTGCTTTATAAGGGTTTTTTTAATGCTTCCCATAGCTTTATACAGTGGCATACAAACTTGCGTCTGAGAACTAAAATTATGCAAGAAATCTGCCCCAGCATGTGAATCATTTTCAATATACAGTACGAGCAACCGAGCCCAATGTGTGTATATCTAGTAGCTGATCGAAACTTTTCGCTAGTGGAAGGCCAAAGGAAGCGAGCTTTTGGGTAGCTGGAACAGATTATCTGCATTTATATTATTTCCCATCGGAAAATGCTTTCAAAATATGAAATTTCGCCTGAAGACCTCGCCTCCTAAACCGATGTACCACTGTAGTTTATTTATTTATTTAACTTCCTGTCAGGTTGACCTTACCTGGTCATTCACTTCTAACCTTTCTAACAACCAACTTTAAATAACAGACTGTTTATCTGAAAAGTGAAAATACTTAAACCAGCCAAGTTGGCACCAGTAACCATGCAACAGCCACAGAGATCACATCCATCTCCATTCTGATGTTTGAGTAAACATTAACTGAAAAATTTATTTGGACCGCTTCCAATTTAAATAATAATCAGGTGTTCCTAAAGGAGTAGCATATGTTTATCATGTAAAAGTGAAACACATTATATATAAATAGTTAGATCCCTTGTCTTAAAGAATAGAGGAAAAAGATACATTTATGTAGCCCAAATATAAATAAAGACATCAATTTCAGAATTCAAACCATGCCTATATAACCTCTGTACATAAACATTGTTTATTTTTTCCTTTTTACAACAAGTATAGCATGTTTAAAATGTCTTCTCAGACATCACAAGGTTCATGACATGAGGGGGCCAGAAATCATCTGGCGTTGGAGGGGATTAGAAAAAACGGCGTTGCCACATCTCAGACATCTTTAGTTACATACTGTATACAGCAGAACGAAAAACACGAGCTTTGTCGGAGCGCTCCTGCGGCACTCCTTGCAGTGAGGGGGAAAAAAAACAGCAAAGAAAGTACAATAACGTCACCCTTTACAGTATGCTCGCAGAAACTCTGCATGTGTCCAACATTCACAATGCTGCTTCTGGTAATGGATGGGGAAAGTTAGCATGAGGGAGGTGGCTGTTCAGCACACGGAGAGCCGTTTAAAGCTTTAAATCATAAATATTAAAAAGAAAAAATGTATACGATGGTATTTCCCCTACAAGCAGTAGAAAGGCAATGTAGCAATCCAGATGGGTTTTTTTCCTTCTTTTTTTAACGATCACACAAAGCTTAACTTGAGCTTGTGTCAGGATTCCCAGAGCAAAGAAAAAGCCGAAGATACAAAACAGAACTGGTTTATACAGCAAGATGAATATGTCATGCACTAACAGGCAAGATGTAACAGTGCCACCCACCCCAAAGGTTACAAAATGAAAAGAAAAATGATCAAAACTCAATGTTTAAAAAAAAAAAAAAAAAAAAAACACCCTGTAATAAATCTGTACAACCAAAATACATTTGGAGTCTACTTCTACAGTTACATTATTAAGGTTATATACAGGTTTCCCCCCGTCCGTTTATCATCTTCACACTCAGACTTCATTTAAATCCCAACATTAAAAGTAAGACTAAACACAAAGCCCACTCTAAAACAACCAATTTATTAAAGCATCCGCACTTGTTGCAGACGACTGGATCGTAGATTAAATCTAAGACCTGGATCAGGAACTGGATGATTTATGCCTTGTGTGTGTTTTTTTTTTTTAATATATATCCTGTATGATAATCTTAACTATGTAGTGTAAAGTGAAACGTGTGGTTGTGGTGGTTTGTTAGGTCTGGTGGCAGAAAAGCTAGTAACCCATTTTTTTTTTTTTAATCATTTGAATGCAAAGTTACACTATGCGCTTGGTGATTGGTAACAAAGTGTTTAAAACAATACAACAACATCGCTCAACTTCGACAATACATAACAGACAGTAGGAGTATGGACACAATCAAAACCCTCCAACATTCTCCTACAACAGACAAAAGCTCTCCCATACACTTCGGCCTCTTCACTGAAGAGAGCTAGACTACTCCATCGATAAAGGTCTACGTTCACTCATGCTGGGTGGGACAGAGTTATCAGAGGAGAACCAAAGTTTTTAAACTGCAAACAGAAAAAAATCTACGCATTTGCTCCAGAGGAAAGAAATGAAACAGTTAAATTAAAAAAAATAATAATAATAAAACTCATGTTTATTCAATCTTCCGTTATATGCCCTTGTATACACAATCTTGCAACCTTGAATTTGTTGAGAAAATGGAAAACTAGATTTATACAAGATAAGATCACAATCTCTTCTTGCAAGGGAAAAAAAAAAAAAAAGGAACAAAGACTCGCGTCCGCAACTGCTGGGAAACGTCAGCCGATTGCACAGATGCTGTAGAGTCGCTAGTCGATCTTCACGTTTGTGTAGATCTTTCTCACGAAGGCACTTGTTCCCATGTAACCGACGGCTCCTGAAAGACCGCGTGGAATTAATAATACACACAAGCATGCATAAAAAAAAGAGGCTGAATTAGGTAAGAAATAAAGAAATAAAAGGACAGTAATACACACCACACATTATACCCAGAGCAGTACTGAACACCGCCATGTAGCCGAAATAGAACGATGTCTGAAACAAACCGTACATCCTGCAGAGGAAAAGACGACATCAGCACCACTTGATAATAAGTCCAGTTACACTTGCAGGCACTGAGCCAAGATAAAAATCAAGCCACTCACTTTGTTTTGAAGAAATAGTAGTAAAAGGAATACATGTAAACATAGACTGCCGTGGAAGCAGCGGAAAGAAAACTTGTCCACTGCCTGCAAAAGAAAACTCAGTTAGTTTTCAATTCAATACTTAATTTCGATTTTTTCCTAATTATTTATTTCTTCAGGATGTCTCTGTTAATAAATTTATTTTTAAATTTAGTTTATTCATGCGTCTGTCATGCAAAGGTGCTGAAAAGTGCTTCCTGCTGCCTTTTTAATAGGGAGTGGATGATCCTTAGTTTAAATCCCAGTGGGAGTCCACAGAGCAGAACAGGTTTGTGTTAGGAGGGATGTACAGCAAGTCCCCAACTTACGAACAAGTACAGTAAGTCCCTGACTTACGAACAAGTTCTGTTCCAGGAGCACGTACAAAAGTCAAATTCGTTTGCAAGTCAGACAAAGTGAGTCTTATACACCTTTGACGCAAACGTACATAAAAAGCACAAACAATCCAAACAAACAGGTTGGGTTTTTTTGGTTCCACATTAAACTCCTGCGAGACTGCGCCTCTAAATCGCGAAAGGAATTCCAGTGACAGCGGGTTCAGCTGACCTCTTTTAAAAGATGGGGGAGGACAACCCTACACTATGTTTACTGCGTGCTTGAACAGACACCATTTTGTCTCAGAGCTGTATTCACTGTGACCTTGTTATGGATTTTCCAAAATTAGGACCATCAGGACAGCTTTATATCTTTATAGCTTTTCTTTAATCATGCTCCTGGACTAAATTATTGAAACAGTTGAGGCCATCTCATTTCTCTTGTACCCGCCACACGCACACATACAATATACCGGACTTTGGACATTTTACACATTTACTTTCACACTGACAATATTGTAGATAATTGTAAATATTGATATCTGGTTCAGTGCAGTGTCTATTTTTTTGTACAACACATGTGAGCTACTTCGGCGATTTGTTCATAGATCCGCGTCTGTTCGTATCTGCGGAAATTCGTAACTGGAATGTTCATAAGTCGGAGACTAATTGTAATCTCCCTCAAAGTGAAACTAGCTAATAGTGAGAATCTAGATCTAGAAGTGGAAAATTTATCTCTCAAATATATTAATAAATGTTGATCAATCTCTCACCATCTGTAGTCTTCAGCATTGAGGAGGAAGTAGGTACAGACGATGGTCACGCACACAGTCACAATGCACAAAATTACCAACACCAGCATCATGAATCCGTACACGTAGTAAATCTTATATGCCCAGAATGACGTAAAAATAAAGTACCTTAAAAAAAAGAGAAAGAAAGCAACTGCAATTACCGGAACTGTGCATACCAGCATGGAAAAAAAAGCATGCATGTAGGAGTTGAAATACTTACATCTCGATGAATATAGACCCAAATGGCAGGATGCCACCCAGACACACGATGACCGCAGGTTCCATGAACCTGATAATCAAACCGAAGATACAAAAAAATAAACAAACGAGCCGTGTAATCACAGACTGTAATTAGTTGTATTCTGCCCTCACACAAGTCTGAATTCCAAACGATAAAAAGAAGGGTATACCATTTCTTCTCTGGGATAGGCCTGGGCACGGCATTGACCCTGCAGGGGAAGTTGGGCTGTCCCGAGAGGTTCCGACCCAGGATCGTTCCCACCAGGTTTAGGGGCAGGATGACGAAGAAGCAGATGCAGCACACTGCAACCTGGGAAACACATAGAAACCATGTTTAAACTCTTCTACTTCCACCCCTTTAAACCCAGCAACTCAAAGGCAAAAAAAAAACAGAAAACAGACGACAATAATAAAGAATAAAATAATAAAAAAAGCTGTATAGACTGTAAATTCACTGCGTGATATCTCTATTACAAGTAATCGCTGCGTGAAGGGAAGAAAGCATCTGTCTGTAAAGTTACAACATTAACCTCAGAACTATCAAATGATGCCTGCAAATTAACACAATAAGTAAACTTTAAAACACTTTAATGTGGTGTTAAAGACGAATTATTAAAAAGAGAGAAATGCAACATGGCTTGAAGTGCAACTGTTTCTGTTAAATCTTGCCTACATAATTAACTAAAAAACAACAACAAAAAAAAAATAAAAAACACGATCCAAGCCCCAGATCAAAACTCGATAAAATCGATGTCACATAAAGAGGACATTCTATCCTGTCTCACCTGTGACTAATCTGACTTGGACACGCTGTACAGACGTAAAGATCACATTTTGGCCACTTACATTTACATTTACATTTAGGCATTTGGCAGACGCTCTTATCCAGAGCGACTTACAAAAAGTGCTTTAATGTTTACATAATTGGATACATACTTACACTGGGTTAACTAGGTTAATAACTAAGTGCCATTAGTCCAACACAACTAAGAAGAGGTTGTTTTTTTTTTTTCTTCCCGGGGGAAAAAGTTAGACCACTTTGACCGAATGTTTTATTTGAACCTCTGACTTTTGTATCGACTTATTATTCGTATACGTGAGTCAAAAAATGTCTTTACTCCGGGTTATATTAAAATTTTAAAACTGTTTCTTAGCGCTTTCAGTTCAAGGCTGCCGTCTCCCCAGTCGCTGCTGTGCAGACAGGTGTGAACGAGGTACATCATTTCTTTTGTAACTGCACTGTAAGCAAAAATGGACACCGCACTTGTGACTTGCATGAAAGAAGAGCAGTGTGCAAAAACCATGTGTGCAGTATGGAGAAAGTGTTTAGTCCGAAAGAAGTGTGTATGAACGGATAGAGAAATTTTCACAAAGGTTGCACAAGTGTTAGCCCGTCCACGGCTGCCCACAGTGTTAACGCTCTGCAACAACTTTTTTTTTTTTTTTTTTACATTGAGGTGTTAAAGCATCCTTTCTATAGTCCTGGGCCTGTATTCACAAAGCTTTTTAGGCCTAAAAGTTGCTTCTAGTGACGAAATTCTAAGAAAATTCTTAGAATTATGACATTTTCTTAGTATTTCCCCTTAAATTTAAAATTAAATCTTAGTAAGGATAAAAATGATTCACAAGACATCTTAGCCCTGAAACAGCTCCTAAAGTAAAAATTGTTGGCTACATACCATCCATAAGTGCAACTTAAACAGACGGTCCTGCAATCATGTAAATTGATAAAAACTAAGCCTTTTTGCTCTCATCAATCTAAAATCTATTACAAAAAAATAAAATCAGTTTGGTAAATAAATGTAGAACTTAAATATAGTAACTACTGTGTGGAAATTGGTAGCTTTAAAATTGCTTCATTTTCAACATTTGGCGGTTTTAATTAACTTTAAGATATTTATTTAGTCTATAACAAAAATTTTGCCTGTAGTCATGATTATACAATTTCTTTATATACAAATTTATATACAAACATTATGATTTCACTGTTTATTATCATATATTCTATTCTCACAAAGAGTCCATTTCAAGACCTTGACATTGAGATCAAAGGTTATTTTTTATCAACCAATCACAGTCCTTGAATTGCTGCATCATCCCTAGCAACAGGGTCAACCACACCCCCTCACTAAGATAAAGATTTTTGTACTTTTCTTACTCAGAGTTGTTCTAAGGGGTTTCCTAAATCACTTTTAATCCAAGACTCCCAGCTAGGACTTTTTAGGCTAATACGGGCCCTGATCAGTCCTAAGCCCTCTGAGGACAAAGATTATATTAATGAGGAAATAAGAAAGCTAGATGACAGACAGACAAAGTGTATTGAAAAACGAAGAGATTACGGCAAAAAATTATGCATTTGTCTCTTAGAAAATCACACGGTGCCAAATCAGGTTTTATTTTAACTAAACTATACAGTTAGAGTGTGGATATTTTGACTCACCCTCGTAATTCATAATTATTATTTTTTAAAAGAATTATAAAAAAAAAGAAAAGAAAACAAGCTTGGTAAACCCTCTCTCTTTTTCTTTGGTCCTTCAAGATCAAAAAGTATTCATAAACCCCAAACATTGGGAGACATCAGTTCCCAGTTTCCAGGCTGAAAGATGCACAGAAATGTGGAGTATTCAGAAATACCGCCAAGCCCTCGCATCTGCCTATATTCTAACTTAAAAAAAATATTGTGAACAACCGATTCCCGAAGGTTACACATCCATAAGGCGACTCAATAGGCAAAATATAAATATTGTTAAAGATATTACCATTAAAAACCATGCAGCAAACTGATTAAGGGCTCACCATGGTGCCAAATGGGATGGCTCTGGAGGCGTGGTAGTAGATAGCAATGAAGTTGATAAAGAAAGCTGTTCCGCAAACCATTGCTGGGATAAGGAAAGCGCCAATAAACATCTGCTTTATCCATCTCCTCCCTGCTCAAACACAAATGGAACAACTGCAAAGCTGAGCAAACACTTCCAGATAACGAAAAATGGAGAGTCCATGATGATCTACAGTAATATCTATAGTGATTTATATCCTTATATAACATATACAGTTAGGATGATCTTACCCCCTTGTTTTGCATACAGGCTTCCCCCAAAGTAACCATTTACTGGAGAAGTAGCTGCATACACAAATATGGCTGTGCTCAGCATCGAGCCTCGTCTATAAGTAAGAAAAAGAAAGTAAAAAAAAAAAAAAAAGAAAAACCTTATCAGCAATATCCTTTAACCTGGTTAATCATCTAGGAACAAATAAAACAACCCTCAAGACTTACTCAGTGTACAAATCCTCAAGCATGGCCACAATGATGACGATGAGGGATACTGAGAAGATCTGGCAACCAGAGCCAATGAGGGACGAGAAGATCAGAGGGTGACTGGAGGGTCTGAACACATCGCCATGGACTTGCTTCCAGCCATACTCGTCCCCGAGATCCCTGTCCTGCAAACAGGTAAAAAAAAAACAGCAAGACAGTGAGCTCTCCTTAATTACAACCTGTCCGCCTCATTTCTCATCATTCATTAGATTCCAGATACACAGAACCATTCCAGATCCTAAGTGAGGGTGATTAATCATCAGACTATCTGATCACTGCCTCATAATAGTACGAGTTATCATCAGTGAAGATGGCTCTTATAAATGAATAAATTTCAATTAAGACTTTTGTTTTAAATATAATTTCATTGTATTACATGTCCTAGATTGTTTTATTTGTGATTGAAACTTGGCTTATACATCTTCTACTTCAGGTTTTTTTTTGGGCTCATTAAAGGCAGTTAGAAGTAGAGGAGGAAAAATACTCAACTATGAATATTTATTTAATTTTTTTTTGTTAAAAGACAACAGCAACTACCCAACACTACTTCCTTTTCATTACTGGGAACAAGCGTCTGTAGCTTTGCCCCATAGACAAACGCACATGTGCGCTCGAGAGTTTCAGTACTGTATATTTTGGCACATACCGTATCTAAGATTTAAGGTTCAGTTATTTTAAATAGAACTGTACAGTTGTTTGCCTTGCGTACTTATTTACTGATTCCCCAAATAAAAATGAGGACTTTATATTGTACGAGAAATTTTCAAATTTTATTTGTCACATTATAATATATATTAATAATAGTCTTCAAATAAATAATATAAAATAAGAATGTAGAAATAAATAAAAAGAAAAATAGAGTATGAAAAAATATATATTTAAAAAATTTAACGATAAAAATTAAAAAATATAATTTTTTTAAAAAACTTTTAGCAATTTTCTTTTAATACGAGAGTTTTCTGTCCCTTATTTTTACCCAGTGTTCATCTTTTGCTGTTTTGTGGTGATTTCATTATTCATCTTTGCTGTTCATCCAAGTTACTCGGAGCAAAATTCTAACAAATAAAGGATTCATTTAACCTTTCCCTGCTTCAAACTCCAACCAAAACAGGGTCATACACTTGACTTTGTGATTTCTTTAAGTGTCCAGGTTTGTACTGTGGAAGTTCAGGACACCCGTTTCAGAACATAGATCAGTTGTGTTCAATTCTGCATTACAATCCTCACTGGAAATCACACTCCTTCAGCTATTATTCCTAGTGTATTAATTCCTCTAAGAGCTAGTAACATATTAACTCCTCTAAGAACTAGTTAACATATTTAATTTAATGTTATGCTTGACTCCATAACATTTGAATCGAAGCCAAAAGCTGAACCAAGCTTCGGTTAACGAATTAAACTTCACCATTTAGAAAGGAGTGCAGGAAGGCAGAGGGTAAAGAGAGGAAAGATACAGCAAGCTCTATGGTTCATATAAGGTATTAAAAGATCAAAAGACAAAAGGTCTGAGCATTTACTTATAAAACACCTTAAAGCTGTGGGAAATTTTTGAGATGAACCGAAAAATATCTAGCTCTTGCAGCTTTGATACTTTTAATGCAGCTTTAAACCTGCCAGAGACCCCATTCCTTGAAGAGACCCTTGATACCCGTGAGAAATTTCACAAGCTTTTTGTTTATAAAAGTAAGACCATGAGGTCTGCCCTTCCTCCCCCCCCTTAGTAGAGTCTCATTAGTAGAAATGTTTCATCCTGTCTCAGTTGAGGATAAAAATACATTTTAAAAAAAAATCCCTACATGGACCAGGCAATTACAGTCAGAGCTCAAAATTACACTTTCTATCAAAAGTTTTTAAAAACAATAGTTCCAGCTGTCTTCTCACTTACTACACTTTAATTAAGAACAGAGTCAGCTCTTATGAAACTGACTAATTTGTAATCCTGAAGGTAAGTTGTTGCGTTTCACTGTGTACTGAACTGCATATGGTTAAAATGACAATAAAAGCCTACTTGACGACGACTTGGTTTTTCCTGCTGAACCTCACTGTTGTGTTTAAATACGACAAGTACAGCATCCTTACAGGCCATCTCGACCTCTACTTTAAAATGTACTTTGTAGATTTGTTGATCAGATGGGAAAACATATTTCATCTTCAGCTCCAGTTGCCTCCTACTGATTTACTTAAAGGCTCCATTTTAGGTCCTTTATTGTTTTCTTAACATTTGCTTCCTTTGGGTAAAGTCTTCCAGAAACATGAGACTTTACAGTCTTGTTTTGCAGATGATTTGCAGTTGTAGCTTGTTCTGAAACCTGGGGATATCCATTCTTTAAATACCCTCCTTGATTGCATTAAAGAGATTAAGTCATAAAAAACTGCCTCCGGTTTAACAAGAGGAGTCATTTTTTTGGTTCTGCTGAGAGTACCCAAATTACTGCTGAAAACCCAAAGGCTTTCTTTTCTCTTACTTTCAGCTGCTGCTGTCAAGACGTTGCCACAGTGGACCATCCGATCCGCATGCAACATTGACACAGGATTTTACGTAGGATGCCCTTCCTGACGCAACCCTCCCATTTTAACCAGGCTTTAGACTGGCACTGTATGCAGTGGCTGGGTAGTATGGGGGTGTGGCAACCACCAATAGCGGGGCTCGAACCTGGATCCTCAGATCCCAAAACCAAAAACCAAGCGCATTAGCCGCCTGAGCCACCACTCCCCTCTCTCAAAAAAAAAGATTTTTTTTTTGTCTGTTTTTAAGCATTTAAATAAAAAAGTGTTCTCAATTGCTACCCCTACACTGTGGGATACGCCACCTTTTACAGTAAAATTAAGCCCTGGAGCTTGAACCATTGAGAAAATAGTAAAAAAAAAAAAAAAAAAAAAAAAACTATTCTCTTTTCTCCTTGCTATATACAGTAGTTGGTTCTAACTTATGTTTTTTTGTGCCATGGATTTAATCATTTTGCTTGGGGGACTTTGTATATTGGATAATCTGAATTTGTGTTTTGTGCTGTAATGATGCCGTGCCCTTTTAAACTCAATACTTCAGCACTTCGGTGATCAGTTTCAATGGTGTTGAAGGTTTTCCAAAAATAAATTAAATTAAATTGACCTGATCAGTCAGATAGTGTTGGTCAACTTTCTATCCGCTCCAGCAGTTCCAGCAATGAAGAAAATCACAGGTTCATATTAACGCACTCGTCCTAATGCATTTATTAGTGGTGCTTGTGAAGCATCACTTGTATTATCAGGCAATTTACCGCCCCAAAAAATCCCATAGTCTTAACATTGAGACCAATTTTGACGAATTTTAGAGCAGAGCAAGAACTTTGTAGAAATATAAATATTTACCACAATTGAAGAGGCGTACAATCTGTGTCAGAACATACCCCACAAGAAGGTATAAGCTGTACCCCTGGGGCACAAGAGGTGCCCATATTTGCCTTATTGACATTTTATGCCGAAGGTATTCCCCTTTGAAACAGGAAGTGCTCACAGTTGCATTTCCTGCTATAATAACTTTTATAGAAACTGTGGATCCCATTGTCAGAGAGATAGGGGTGGGCTCATTTTACTTAGACAACCAATCGGTCTCTTAGGGTCATTGTGAAGCTATCAAACTACGCCCTAGCAATCATTTTAGAGCACCTGAGAAAGCCCAAGTTTTGCCACGGCAAGACTCACATTTACTTTAGAGTTGTTCGGTGGTCCAATGTAAGAGAATAGAAAATTGGATCATGGACTTTCCAGAAAAGTGAAGAGAACTAAAAAAAAAACAACTGGATAATCAAATCTTTAGGATTCACACCATAACATCTTAAATTACTCTAGACAATGTCTAGTTTTACTCCCTACTTGTGACACGTTTGCTGTTTGTAATGTTTCCCAAATGCATCACACTAAAATCCATCGATGTGATCTCATCAATCACAACCTTATGCATTACATAGGCATTGTCTACACACATTTGCTATTAATTTGGACTGACCATATCATCCATTTCCTCTTCTTTGCTGTATCTGGCGTAGTCTTTCCTCAGCGTCCTCATCAAGATCATAGACACCAAGCCCACCAGGAAGATCACCATCATGAAGGAGTTAAATATGGAGAACCAGTGAATCTGTCAGAAGGAGCAAACATGAATGAACAAACAGAGGAAAAGACTTCTTCATTACGCACAACTGTATTAGTTATATGAATAACACCTTAAGTAAACGGTACTTATTTGCATAGCTTCGACAGTGCTTACTCTGTGTTGGAAGAAAGACGGATCAAGGTATTTGTCAAAACGGTCTTCAAATTTCACATCAGACTTTTTCCACTTAACCTATAGTCATGAAAAAGACAACAAAATCTTGTTTAATGCTTTAGTGTGTGTATATATATATATTTATATATATAGTTTTGTAAAAGTACTCACCGAATAGGACATGGCGATTCTTGTGTTTGGCACAAGCTTGACTTTGCCCTCGCTGGTTAAATTAACGTCCACGATTCTGTTCCCGTTGAAGCCGATTTCAAGCTTTTTGTAAGTCCAGAGGTAATGGTCCTCCCCGTTCTCGTCTGCCTCGCCAACAATACCTGGGAGCAATAAAGTGATGTTACAAATCAGGTAGAAATCGAGAGACTGAGAGACAAAACTAGGGATAACTAATAAACAGCTCAGAGAGCTTAGTGGTCCTGGCTTTGCCAAGTACAGAATTCCTGGACCACTCACCCCAGATTGGCAGGTCATCGATGTACATTTGGTACCAGTAGTGGTTCTTTATGGCGTAAACAAACGCATCTCTTTTAGCTTTGTCCAGCTCGATTTCACAGTATGTCGTCTGCATGACTTCATCTGTAAAGAGGAAATCCTAGTTAGTGCTTTACAGAAGATAAATAAATAAATAAATAGTAAATAGCAGCACTTCCACCATGAGCTGAATACACTTGGACCTTTTAACGTGTTTGACGCATGGGTGGCACCACAAACACGGACACAAGGCGAGGTCTTAGAAAAAAGGATTTGGGGAGAATAGAAAGAAAAGATAAGAAATGTACTGAAGGTGGTGTGTGCACATGCAGGTCTGGCGGCAGTGCCCAGCTGGCATGCGAGCACAGGTTGGCGAGCGATTGTGCCCGGCAGAGAGGGCCTGCGTGGGGAGGCCGCCTACCTAGTGAGCGAGGAGCGATAACAGATTGAGGCGCACAGACCTAAAAACAGTATTATTAGCATATAGACCTAAATAACCGTATTATCTTCTCATAATGGTAGGACAGTGATAACTGATAAGACTTTATCATAATGTACTAAAGTCATACAGACCTAGATTTGGGGATTAACAAAAAGGAAAAGAACAACTGAATTAAATCTAATAACGGAAGAAAAAAAAACATGTATTTTTGTAATGATTTTAACTGAATGAAGAAAGAGGCGTGGCAAGTTTTCCTAATGGTGGAAGAAATAATGCTTCAACATTTGAAATAGTCATATGACCATTATAGTCATATAAACATGTGGATAAATATCAAAAGTTTTTATTTTATTTAAACATTTGATGACTACTTTTATGAACGTTACATAAAAGTGCCATAGATTGCACAAGATATTGAAGCCGTTGCTTTGAGAGTTCAGTTCAGGTCGACTCGATTGCACTGTGCAACTCCTGCAGATTTTTCAGGTGCACTCAAATGCTACAAGAAAAGCATCGGTTATAGAAACACTTGAACCCACCCAAGTGACTGGCTTATTACAAAAGTACATCAATGAACAGGTGGACGGTCTTACTTAAGACAATACAGACTATTTATCAACTCAAATAAATCTGGTCATACTCTGATCTCTTTCATTACCAAGGTCTTTTAGTCTAAAGACCCTCGGCTCACAGGATGGTTTTTATTTTTGATGTTTTCTTTCTGTATGAACGCTAGACACTTGGGTTGTTTTTAAAAACCGATGAACAGACAACTCATCTGCCACCACCAGCTATGCCACATTTAAAGTTAAACTTTAGAACACAGTTTCTACCCATTCTTTGGCTTGATGTGAATGAAGATCTTTACTGGTATCTTCATAATTGTGCTGCTACATGATTGGTTGATTGGATAACTATGAATGTTAGAATGCTAGGTGTACAGGTGTAACTAGGAAATGAGCAAGCGAGTGAGTGAGTGAATGAGTAAGCGAGAGTAATTATACAACGATCAGCCATGACAATAAATCAACTGACAGAAATAACGTTCATTATCTTATTACTGTGGGTGGCGTCTGAATTATTTAGACAGTGACAATTTTTAGACAATGTCCATCCCAATCAAATGCAAACTAAACAATGGAATTGATTATCTTAATTTATCATTACATAAAAAACAGACCACAACTAGCCATCAAACTGTTTGTCATTTAAACCCAGTAAGTCTTGAGTTTTTCATTTTACATTTTCCAAAAAAATACCCAAAAGTGTCCTTGTCCAAATACTTATGGACCCTCCTGTATATTAGGCAGAACATGAATAGTCAGAGGCAGCACGGTGGTGTAGTGGTTAGCACTGTGGCCTTGCACCTCCAGGGTCCGGGGTCGTTTGCTAGCCAGGATCGATTCCCGTCTCTGTGTGCATGGAGTTTGCATGTTCTCCCTGTGCTTGGTGGGTTTCCTCCGAGTACTCCGGGTTCCTCCCACAGTCCAAAGACATGCAGGTTAGGCTAATTGGCGTTCCCAAATTGCCTGTAGTGTGTGAGTGTATGTATGTATGTATGTAAGCCTCCTGGGATAGGCTCCGGGGGCGGAATACAGGATAAAGCAGTATAGGCGATGAGTGAGAGTGAGTGTGTGTACAGTCAGTTGCTAAAGTTCAGGAAAAATATAAGTCATGGTACCCAAGCAACTCCGACCCCTTTGCCTTTTCTGAATCTCTTTTCATGCCTCACTTTCTACCAAGTTGGTGCAAAAATACTGCAGTTTCATCAGAATTAAGACATCTAAAGGAATCAGGAGCCCAAAGAGCCGAGTTATAATTAAACAGATGATTTACTGATGCAGGAAGACGAGCTGAATGTTCACTAGTCTAAACAAAAATTGGAAACATTGATATGGGCTTGCACGAGGACCGTATAGATGTTATAGATAATCCCCAAGGCTAAGCTAGGAGAACATGAGCAAGGACAGAACATCGTGACCCAACACCACATGCACACCAAGTGTAAGGAAATTTAATTGATCTTAAATTATTTAAATCATGCATCCATTACATATACTTGTAGAAAAATAAAAAAATAATCCAACAACAGCAATTAGGTAGTTCTCCTTCACCACCCAATAATCACCAAATAGGAACAGACTTGGAAGAAGGTGCCATCTGCTTTTCCACCACACAATGAAACACATGGTTATTGCTGCTCTTACAGACAAAGGAACACTATCCCTTCCATTCATAGCGAATGACCAGCTATGCTGTTAAACGCTCCTGGCCATGGGATTCAAACTCATGACCCCAAAACAATAAAGCATCTCAATCTTAGTTTACTGCTTATAATAAAAAATATATATACATTGAGTTGAAACTAAAAGACCTTATTTACCTTTAAACTTGATATCTAGACCACTGAACTCCAGTTCGACTCCCTGTAGAGCTTCTCCAAGCGTCTCATGGTAGTGGCTGATGGTCTTTTTGTTACCCACGCAGAAAGGCAAGGAGAAGTATTTATATGTCTCCTGCCTGTTGTGATACGGCCCGACTGTGTTCATCCATAGAACCACCTCCTCTTTGTCTTCGTACTGCAAAACAAAACAAGAAAGCAATTAGTTTCCCAAGTGGAGAATGTTTCCTATATTCACACTGACATGAGTTTAAGAGCCTTCAACAGATTACAACATTTAAAAGGGAAAACAACATTCTAGGGATCAATTCAGTGATGTATCGCGATTCTTTTATGTGTCGATTAATGCATCACCACACTGACTTGGGGGAAAAAAAATCATTTATACAGCAAGTCCTCGACTTATAAACATTGAGTTATAAATTTCCGCACATACGAACGAACCGAGGACCTATTAACATTTCTAAAAGAGAGTAAAATGCAAAACCAAAACATTAAATTGGTTATTTTATGCTTTACATTGTACAAGACTCACTTTGTTGGACTTACGAACGAATCAGACTTATGAACACACTCCAGGAACGTTCTGGAACTCGTTCGGGAGTAGGGGACATACTGTACATGTTTGCATTTGAGGTGGAAAAACGTTGCTGTTCCTGTATAATCCTGTAGAGGCGAGCGCTAAACTATTTGTAACTCCTAAATTTGTTTAAAAATGTCAGGATATTTGTAAAATCGTGACGCTAACTATTTATACATATCGAATCGTTAGGTAGGTATCGTGCTATCATATCGGGTGTTCCATGATGATTTTTTTTATTCCGACAATAATCACACTGTTAATAACAAATCAATATTTTTTTTATTCCCAATCATCAGTCAAAATCACACACAACTACATTTGCTTATGGTATTAAAGCTAAAACAAATGACAATTTCTACAAATTTAAGGAATTTAAGAAACATTAAGGATACATGACCCTTCTTTTAAACAGGCTTGAGCCAAGCAAGTACAGTCTCTCTCACACACATTGTGAAAAACCTCCTGAAGGTGCCATCTGAAGTACTTTGAAGTATTTTATTCTACACAAGTGAAAACCAGTAACACCCCTTTGACAAACAGCTCAGAAAAAATGTCAAACGTGTGCGTCAGGCTGACACACCTGCAAATGTTAAATGACTTGTCACAATGCGTAACTCTGTAACTTTAACTCTCTTTGCCCAGCCCGTACTCTGGAGTGGATTACTGTACATTCTCCTTGGTTTTTTAACACATTGCACACTATTTTACTGCAAAGAGCAGTGCACGCGGAACTAAGCTTGCGTGTAGACGTTTATATTTACAGCATCTGGCAGACACCTTCACCTGGGGCAACATACAGAAGTGCTTGGTGGTCTCCATCAAAACATCCTCATATTAGGACGGATAGGTCAAGGTATAAAGTATTATCTGAACATACATTATATACGAAAAAATAAATAAATAAATAAATAAATAAAAACCGGTGCTGATCATATATTTTGTGCAGGATATCATATCATATAATGTGAACTACATGACCACATGTACGTAGACACCTTAAACCAGGAGCGTTAATATGTGGCCCAAATCCTGGTAGGCATTCCTCAAGCAAGTGTAGAACATGTTCTCCTGATAGCAACCAAATCTAGATTAATGTACAAGACTGCCAGATAGTGAAGCATGATTAAACATGTTTGCATTGCTTTATACTCCAGTGCTGCTGTGCTTTCCACTTCTCCAGCTGTTACACACAACTGTTCACGCGGACTTTTGGTGTAGCCGCTTGGACCCTGATGCACTTACTTCCACAGATGGTTTGCAACAGTTTGCCGAGTGAAGCAAGAGAGGATAGGCGATTGTTAAGTGCTACGTATTTCCGTACTTTCTGACACTGCGATGTAATTTGCATGCCTCATGGCTTAGCTGTTCTTGCTTAATGTCTGGTCAGATAAGATATTTATCAGCTGCTGTGGTTTTTTCGACTGGTCAGTACGCAAACGGCAAAATTCTATTCAATTTTATTTTATTTCTATAGCACTTTTAATAAAGGTTAATGTCATAAAGCAGCTTTATAAAATTTAAAAATATATGGCAATAAAGTTTGAGGAAATGTTCATAAATTATATTAATACTGATGAGATTAATTTGAATTGAATGAGAAGGCCAAGGGGCGATGGGAGCAAGGAAAACCTCCCTGAGATGACAACAGAAGGAAAAAAAAAACTTGTTTGGAGGCGTCGATCGGAATCAGACGATAATCACTTTAATTTTTACTGATCGGTTGCCTCTCAACTGGCCGATCACATAAACCTATACAGCCACATCGACATGCCACCAACAGTCTGAGTATATTACCAAGTCTCTTTAAAAGAGGTCTAATTTGCAAAATGCAAAGTTAATGCCTGAAGCAAAACCATGGTTCTTCTAAGGGTACGATCGACTTCATCAGCTAAATCTAGTTAAATCAGTCGACCTTCACTCAACCACCTATAGCAGGATCCCTCAAAAAGCTCATGTCGTACTCTGCTGAGATAAAAAAAGACCCCATCACAAAAATAAAAATGAAAAAAGAAATAAAGAGCGGTTCCCAGCTCTGGCTCTGAGGCAGCTCGGGTCTACCGTACCGCTCCGTACACGAGGGCTGACAGTGAGTGACTATTCAGCACGGCTGCACACATGCACACTGGATGATTCAGGAATAGAATAAACTCTCGTAAAATGCTGAATTGTTTTTCTGATATTTATGAAGAAACGCCTGCTCTCGCTGCTTACTAATGAGTAGCCGTGATTGGCTTGCCAAATACGATGTGACTGATGTGTGTGTTCATTTAAAAACGTTCGGTGCAGAGTTTTGACTTGTTATTCACTGACGTAGACGTGTTCCATGTGCTGCATGTTATAAAGAGTGAGTACAGGAGGACAGTTGCATGCAGACAAAGACATGCATTTCAGGTGTGTTAGAGCCTCTCGATGCTAGCTAAGGAATGGCATATTTTTGCCCTTTACTGGGTTTAGTTCCTTTATAATCTACATGAAATAGTAAAAGAGTAGAATACGGTGTCTTCCAATAAATAATTAAGATCTCAGATCTAAAAGAAAACAGTAACACATCAAGGATGTTTCCTTAAAAACATTACACTTTAAATTGTTTGTTTGAATACATAAATTTACACTTTACAGGAACACATTAAATATGCGAGTACGGAAGCATACGAAAAGTTATAGTTCTGTCATCGACTGCCAACTGCTTTGCGCATGATTAAACTGGTCACCCACGATTTGCAATTCCATTAAGAACAAATTATTTTTGTTTTGAAGCACAAACTTTGCCCCAGACAGACAGAGCAAAGTGGAAGGAGAAACTTCATGTACATCCCTGAAGCACTTCTCTATGGTGGCTAGGAATATAATAAAACAAGACAATCGTGAAGGACAGGTTATGGCCTTACAGGCTTTGTGAAAAAAATTTAAACCCGTCACTCCGGTATGTGTGGAAAAGTGCCTTGTGCTTTCACAGTTTACCGGTTCGAAAAAAGGACTTTAGCACTAGAGTTATAAAAATCAATACTACTCATGCACACACACTTCTATTTATGTATAATAAATAATATAATAAAAAAAACTATCCATCTATTTAATTATCTATCTGTCCATCAGCCTGTCCATTCATTGATCGACTTGATCGTAAGAGATCTGAAAATCCGGTCCAATCGCACGAAAAAGCCAATGCAGCACAAAAATCCCCCCCCCCCCAAAAAAAAAAAAAAAAACCCAGCTGGTGAAGAGCTTAAGGCCGTGAACTCGACATCCACAGCACACCCCAGAGGTCTTCTTCTTCTTCTTTGTTGTTGTTTAAAGGCAGTAGGTTACATTACATTACTGCCTGTATAACTGTAGGTCTCATTATCCCGGCCGATTGTCCCGTCCAGCCTTCCTTAAAAACATCTAATGCTCTTTTCCAGTTCTTGTCTTGTTCTGTGCATTGAACTATATCTCTGCTTTATCCAGCACTTAAACACACTCCATCTTCTAGACAATTGGTTGTTTGCGTAACAAACTCAACAGCAACCTCATTTCCCCTCTCGTCTGCTCCAATCACCTTCTCGCGTCAACAGTATACTAATCACCGGCCTGATCATCTACTACAGAAAAGACATTTTACGTGACAAACTAACTTCATACACTCCAGCTCTATACAGAACCCCTACACACTACATGTATAAATAGTGTTCTTATACATAGTGTATAAATAATCGTCTTAAAATCTAGAACTTGCGCATGTATTATACATATGCCATATGATGAAATAATATATATGACATGAGGAGAGTATGACAGACAGGGCAGAAAACAAAAACAAGCATTTAGAAGGAAAAAAAAATTTTTTTAAAGAATGTTTGTTGACTTCATTTAGATTAGACCAACAAATCAAATTCAAATTTTATTTGTCACATACACAAACATACACAGTACGAAATGTAGTGAAATGTATAATACGACTGCTATTGACCCTAAAAGAGTATTAAAGTTTACAAATAAGAAATAAATATAAATAAAAGAATACGATAGAAATTAAATAAAAAAATTAAATTAAACTAGTAAAAAAAAGAACTAAAAATAAAAATAGAAATGTGCTAGAAAAAAATGGAACTAAAAATAAAAATAGAAAATTGGACAATTGGACAAAAGGCTTCTTCAGTGTTGCAGTTCTACATAAAATGAAATAAAGGCTACTGTTTAAAGAATAGCAGTCAAACCAGATCTACTCCAACACAACATGCCACGCTGCAAGATTAAAAAAAAAAAAAAAAAAAAAACTTGTTGCATCACACCTACAAACACTACTGAGAGCACACAACCAATACTGACCCAACTTGATCGTAGGGCTAGTCCTGGTTTACGGACAGAACTATGCAATAGTCGGGAAATCGACTGCCTTCACAAATTTACCAAATGAAAAGAGTCAACAAATGACCAGGTACGAGAATGTTGCAGTTTCTAATCTCATTAAATTTATGTGGAGAAAGCTACATCTTCCGTTTTAACACTCAGGCCTGTATTACAAATTCAGTCTGATACAAACTACTCAGGTGACGATGTGGACTGTCGGTTGTGTATTAAGCCATAAAACCTGTGAAGCTTTTTAGAAAGTAATTCTACATCAACATATTCAGCAGCTACACTGTAAGTAATGAAGGTCCACAAGGTTATGTTAGTGCATAAACTTTGCATGGTATTACAGCCAGTGCAGCTTCCTGGACATGGTTCAGTGATGCCTGTGCCTGAATCCTGTGCTTGTAGCTTTAATTTCAAAAGACTGCACTCATCAACTGTTTAACATTATTGTTTAGCTCTACTGCTCTATACATACTGATTAGACATAACATTAACACCATTAAAAGACCATCCGGTCTGATCCCACAGAAAAGCCACACCATTTGTAGAACAAATAAAAAAAAGGCAATCCTTGCTATGATAAAAAAGGCACCAGAACACCCAGTGCACCACAGCCCACTGCGCACAGGGCCCGGCAGGCAAAGAGCCCAAGGCGCCTGACCTACCCACCGAATTCCAGATATTCCCACAACCCACAGCACCCAAACTATTAGGTGCCAACGTCCCTGTGCCAGACACCACAGCACACCCCCAGAGATCTTGTGGAGCCATGTCCACAGTGCTGCCCCCAATAGCAAAAGAGAATCATATTGTATACCAGTTTTAAAAAAACATTCTTTTCTGTCATTCCAAAAAGTTGACATTAAAACTTATAATATATTAGCGTCAATAATCCCCAACCTTTTTTCGTACAATCTAACAGGAGCAATGCCCAGGACTTACGGCTTTTCCCCCTCAAGTGGCGTCCTTTCCAAGTTTCTGCCAAGAACTGATCTTGGCGTATACCCACGCTGCGCTAAACCATATCCTGTGGGCTTTCCTTCACAAATTAACTAGTATAATACTTTCTGCTATGAATAGCATTTTGCAGCAGTTTCTTTCATCTTTTTTTTTTTGAAAGAACATCAATTATTTTGTCACCTCTAATATCCTGTCTGCTTCACTGGGTAGATTTTGGTTCGCTTTGACATGCATTAGACTTCCATCACCATGTCAATTATAAGCAGGCTTTGAAAGCACTATTAAAAAATATTACAGTTACCACTACAAGACTGGTTGCATTTCCTCAACATCAAATCTTTGTGTTTATTGAAACGCAGCAAAAGATTTAAACTGCTGAGTCACATCATGGACAGTTTAAGCAACACAATGCAAATTAATTGTTATAGCAATTTTAACAACAGTCAATGGATGGAAAAAAAGCAGCTTTAGAGAATTATTAAAAATAAAAAAAAAAGAGATACGTTTTTATTTTATTATGATCAAGCCAGAGCCGATTTAAGAAGAAATCTTGAGAGGAGCTAAACCCAAAAGGGAATCAGTTCTTATCTGGGGGAAACCGGATAGGGTGATTAGAAATAATTCCCTTCTATAAGTTTGTGCTCCCTAATAAAAATCAATTTCTATAAAAACATTTGTTCACTTTGAATTCCCGGGTCACAAAACTTGACAAAAAAAAAATAGTCAAAAACTGTTTTTTCATAGTTACAATTACTATAAATAATCCTAAACAGAAAGCTGGTGTGAAAATCGCCATTTTATCCTAACGCTAAAGTTTCATTGAAGTTACCACCATCAAGAAAACTTCAATCAGCATGCACAGGTATTATAAACCTGGGTCACCAAAGATGTAGTACACAAGATGCAATCCTGCTGATAACGTATAGAGCTATAACAAATTGTTCTTTCCTTTATTACACATTAGATTTTTTTACATTTTTAAACATACATTGTACTTGCTAAGGCTTGTTTTTAACGCAGTGTAGGTCATTAAAAAGACATCATACGGACACGATTAATTAAAATAATTATTAAGTCTTGCAATTTGCGTGTTCCTTCAGGTTAAACATTTTTTTAAAGCCCTGGTCTGTCTAGCACAACGCTCATGCCATTAAAAAACATATTGAATTCTTTCACGCACTGGAATTTAGTTCATGCTTTGACAGAGTGTTCAAGTTTTTTAGCTTTTCACATCCCAGCCATGACAACAGAGGGCAACTAACACGCACACAAAGGCGTCAACACGTGAGCTAAGAGAGCGTGTGCCAGCAAAAGACAAAAAAATAAATAAATTAAAAAAATTATTAAAAATTCCTAAAAAAAGGAAACAGCTTGCAGGATATTTCTGATATCTTCACATCCAGCCAGGCCAATAAGTCAATATAAATGAACTCTAATCCTCTTTAAAAAAAAATATATGCAAGGTCAAAGTGACATTAAAACAGATGAGCTAAAAGGATAACTGAATGTGGCTGGTCGTCTATCCAAGACTTGCATCAATCCTGCATTGATCCCTGTTTTGGCAGAATCTTGGTCAAAAAAATAAATAAATAAATAAAAAAGAATAAAAATCTAGCCACTTTTTGCACATGTACAAACACTACTTGACACTACAGTCACACGTTTGCACAAAAGGTCTTATTATATAATGCATCCTGAAACAGGACTGGAGCTCTGGGGACTTTACATTCCTTTGTGTAGAGTTTCACATACTTTTTCCTGTTGTTCCTTCATACCTCCCAAAAAAATTCTGATAGATGAACCGCTGACATTAAAACTGCTCACAGGTATAAGGATGATAGGTGCCCGCTCACTGAACAAGGGTTATTAATAAATAAAAATACATGAAATGTAAGGAATTGAGGGTGGAAATAATGTTTAAAGAAGATTTAATAGAAAGATGTTTCTATTGTGGAAGTGCAAAAAAACAGGTGTATGTTGAACAGGGTAGACTAGAGTAAAGTGGTATCTTGAAGTGTCAAAACTTACTCGATTTTAATTTGTAGGTATAATTTGCAGCCATTTACTGTATGATTATGAACTAAAAGGTGATTGCTTTCACAATTTGGCCAGGTTGGTTTGTAAATTAAGGAATTTTATTCACTTTTATACTTTTGAGCGGATCATTCCTGTGCCAAAGTTGATTTGCATTCTGACACAAGCAACACAGCATATAAGCATGGTGTTTTTTACTCCAAGAACAAGTTAGTGTTTCAGCTGCTCCCATCGCAGGATCGCTACAGCAGACCATTCGATCCGCACACAACTTGGCACAGGTTTCACGACGGATACCCTTCCTGATGCAACCCTCCCATTTTATCTGGGCTTGGGACAGACACTGCATCCAGCGGCTGGGGTTTGGGAGATGGGTGAGGATTGAGCTCAATGCCCCTTTTACTCCAAGAGCAAACTGATGGATAATTATTAGACTATGAATCAAATCAGCGGAGACAGTTATGAGCGTGTAACAAAAGACTCTGTTGCATCAGCGTCGGGATACAACACACTTACTGTTCAGAGTACTGGGGAAATAGGACCATGAGATAGGGGATCCGTGTAAAGATGCTTAAACTGTTTACATCAAGCCAGAAATCAATGCACGAACCAACACTTCTAGTTTGGAAGCACCTTTTAATTACATAGACTTTCCTGGTTTTATTTTTCTACACTATATGCAGCAATCTCCTTTTAACTGTTGATATTAAGATGTGTCTTTGACTTATGATACTTGTTAG